>NC_092872.1:151618844-152917594 GCF_028372415.1 Notamacropus eugenii
TTTTTTTGGTTGATCAGTTGCGTCTGATTCTCTGTGACTTCATTTCGGGTTTTCTTGGCAAAGATTTTTTTTCCAGTTCATTCTAAACATGAGGAAACTGAGGCAAACTGTTAAGTCCAGGGTCACACAGCTAGTAAGCAACTAAGGCCAGATTTAAACTCAGATCCTCCTGACTCCAGGGCTGGCACTCTATCCACTGTGCCACCTGGTACTAAGCACTTAATAAATGCTTATTGATAGCCTGACTGTGACCTGTTAGGTCCCTTTCCAACTTTAAAATACATGATCTTTATTAACCCAGAGAAAGATTACAGATTGCTATCTATACACTAGGCTAAATTCAGAGAGATTTAATATCAAATTATCTCCAGGGTGACAAAATGTTCAGTCCCATGAACTTTCCCAAGCCATTTAATAATTTAGAGGGGAATTCTCATCTTCCTTGATAAAGGGTATATATAGTGATAAAATTACATATCCTTGGAATAATGAAGTATAAATGTTCATCATATTTGTAAGTGACAATACTAAGTTTTGAAATGACCATTCAATAAATGATTAACTAATTTTCAATAAGCAGATCTTTACACAGAGCTGAGGTGAGATCTGTTTTAAGGTTGTACCAATAAACATCACCTATAAAATCTCTTTAATTGAAGGTCAGTATCTCCCTTTTTGTAAAAAAACCATTTAATCTTTGATGTTGGCATGTAGAATAGGTTTATTCTTGTTGTTGGAAAGCATGATAATGATAACAAAAATGATAATAATATATGGCACTATTATTAAAACTGTATGAGCATGTTTACATTTTTTAAGCCTGAACACCAATTAGTTTGGTTTCGTTATTGATGTTAACGACAATTCTTGTAGTTCTGTTTCATGTTAATGACAGAAATAATCTCATTAAAATTTTAAATTACATTTCTCCTTAAATTGTGAGCCCTGATCCCCAAAACAATATGGTTTTGTTGCAGATACACATGATATTTGCCCAATTTTTACACTTATAAATCACCATTCACAGCCCAAATCACAGTGTGATACATAATTACTTGCAGTGTACTTGTTGAACAGCAGATGTAAAATTCCTTCACAAACTGAGTCTTTGCAGGGGGAAGTGAAACTCCAGCTATTTAAGAAAAAAAGATTTTACTAGCCAATCATTGCTGCTGCACATACATCCATCTCCCCAAAGTCTTATACTTGCTGATTTAATTCCTTCCTTTTAAAATTTATTCACAAAAATAGGTATATTTTATTTGAAAAATCATATTGATTTAAGCAATGGAGGATGTTCATGTTTTTATCATGCTCAAAATTACTCACATTGACCCAGAGTAGAAATTAGAAGATCTGACCCTTTTGTCACTGTTTCTCAAGCTGCTCACCTAGTATCCCTCCTTTTATATCTTCTCCATTCCTCACAGCTCATTTGTTTCACCTAACTTTAGCTCAGTCCTTGTTGCTACATATGTTATTTGATGTGGTAATATAAATCTTTACTTTTCCATTAACATCCTCAATACTCACATATATAGGAGATAACAAAGCTATTCAGTTGACCATAGAAAATAGAAGCCATCCACATTAAGATTTCATAGTTTCCTTCCTTAAGTGCTTTCAGCAGCAGCATCTACCTTTTCCCCCTTCACAGAAATATTTCTTCTGCTGATTATCTCTGATCCCTCCACCTGAATTACTGAAATCTCATAATCCAAATTAAAGAATTTCAGAGTTGGAAGGAAATATAGCAGCCACTGGTCCAAACCATACCCACAACAGGATCCCTAGTTCTATACATGTTCATTCCACTTTTGGATAGCTCTAAGCGCAGGGATGTCTTGCCTTATGTCATATCTAAATTTACCTCTCTGCAACGTTTACTCAGTTTCTATATTTGCTCTCGGATGGATAAACAGAACAAGTCTAATTCCCCTTCCAATATAATTCTTCTTTCCTTTGACATTTTTCTTCTCTAAATAACTAAATACCAAGTTCCTTCAAACTATCCTCTTATGGAATTGAATTCTAGGTCCTTTACCATCTTTCCTGTATTCTCTCTACTTTTTCAAAGTCCTCCTTAAGTTGTAGTTCCCAAAAACAAACACAATACTGTCAGACCAGGAGAGAATACTGTAAGAATATCACCTTTCTAATCTGGGAAGTTATACCTACTTTAATCCATCCCAAGGCTGCATTAGATTTTGAAGTGCCACATTTAGCACTCAACAAATAAAACCTCCAGACATTTTCTAACCTGCCTTTTTAACCATATATTTCACCATATTTTAGTTTTAAAGTTGAATTTTTAAACCCGAGTATAAGATACACACATTTACCTCTATTAAATCTACCTTTATTAGATTTAACTCAATATGTTCTCTTTAAAATTTACCTTTATTAGAGCTAACTCAATATGTTCTCTTTAAAGGCCTTTTTGGATCCTGATTCAATAAGTTAACTATTTCTTCTTGTTCTGTTCCATTCATAATTTTGTGTCATCTGCACATTTGATGCTGCTGCTGCCTATGCCTTTATCCATATCATTGTTTTTAAAAAAGTTAACTATTTCAGCACTAGGCACAAAGGTAGGCACTTCACTATACTTCATTTTATACTGTCACTGAATTTTGGATGACTACTTTTGAGACTTGGTCACTCATCTGGTTCTAAATATGCCTAACTAGACTAGATGGGCAGTTAGGTGGCACAGTGGATAGATGGCTGGATCTAGAGTCAAGAAGACTCATTTCCCGAAGTACAAATCTGGCCTCAGACACTTACTAGTTGTGTGGTCCTGGATAAATCACTTAATCCTGTCTGCTTCAGTTTCCTCATCTGTAAAAGGATCTGGAGAAGGAGATGGCAAACCACTCCAGTATCTTTGCCAAGAAAACCCCAAAATCATGAAGAGTCAGACATAATTGAAAAATGACTGAACAGAAGACTATCTGTTTTCCCATAAGGATAGCTCAAGATTATTTATAAAAATATTCATTAAAACTAGGTAAACTACATCAATATCCTAATCCACTGGTTCAAAGACCCTAATAAAAGAGGAGAAAAATTAATCGGGCAGGACTTGTTCTTGATGAAGTCATGCTGGCAATTTGTGATCACTACTTCTTTTTTCTATCTGTCTCCTAAATTACATGTTCCACATTTTTTTAGTCAAGAGTCTATGTCAATCTCACTCAACTACAGTTCATAGATTCCATTTATTTTTCTCTACCACAATTTAGGAAAGACACTAATAAGCTGGAGGCTGCCTACAGAAGGACAATTAGGACAGTGAAGGATCTCAAGTTTTTGCTATATAAGGATGAGTTGAAGAAGCTGGTGATATTTACCCTGAAGAAAAGAAGTTGTATTGGGAATATTTTAGAAGGGCAAGGTAAAAGAGAGAATTTTATTTTCCTCAGCACAATTAATGTAATCACAGAATGAAATGACATAAGGTAAAGTTTTAAATACATAAAAAAGATAATCTATTCCTTGTGATCCCTTTATGAGGCAGAATGTTGTTTTCTTTGAACTAAGACAGGTAGAACATATGTGACTAATCAAACAAGCTAGTCACATCTATTTCAGCAATGATCCAGTACAGTGGTGGAAAATTTCAATTTTGGAATTACTGGGTTACAGTTCAATTTGTACTAGCGCTAGGTAACTAAGAGGGAATCACTCTAGAGGGATGTAGGGGGAGGAGGAAAGGCAAAAGATAACACTTCTTTTGCTCTTTTCTCCCTTTTCCACTATTTATGTTCTCAGAAAGACTAGACCAGTAGCAGTGCATATAACTGGCATCAGAGAGACTGGTAGGAGGGGGTGGCACCATCAGTATCAACAACAGTAATAACAGACATCATTTATATAATAAATAATAAATCACTTTAAGGTTTGCATAGCATTTTATAAATTTTATCTCATTTTGTCCTTATAACAGCCTTGGAGGTAGTTGCTGTTATAATCTCTAGTTTACAGAGGAAACTGAGGCAGACAGAGGTTAAGTGACCTGCTCAGGATCACAGTTCACAGGTGTTGGAGACTCCAGTCTTCCTTACTTCTGATCTAGAACTCCATCCTCTGTACCACTAAGCTAAAATATTAAGAAGGGCTTTAAAAGCCAACCACAATTTTATATTTGATCACAAACAATAGGGAGCCACTGGATATTTTCTGTAGAGGTGTACCCTGGTTAGACCTACACTTTAGGAGGACCACCTTGATAGTTGAGTGAGTGAACGGAGTGGATGGGAAGAAATCTGAGGTAGAGAAACCAACTAGAATACTATTGTAATGGCTGTTGCATGACGTGATGAGGACTTGTACCAAGGTAATGGCAGTGGTAGTGGTAAAGAAGGAGGTATGTATGAGAAGATTTAATTGAAACAATTTAATAACAGTTTGAATATGGAGAATGAGAGAATGAGGAGCTGAGCTGAGGATGACACCTAGGTTGTGAATGTGGATAACTGAGAGGATGGTGATACCCTTGACCATAACAGAGAAGTCAAAAACATTAAAGGATTTGGGTGAAAAGATGAGTTCACTTTTGTACATGATGAATTTGAAGTACTTATAAAACATCTAATAGAAGAGGACCCAATAGGAAGCCAGAGACATGAGACTGAAAATCAGAAGAGAGGTTAGGTAGAACAAATAGATCTGAGAATCACATGGATAGAGATGATAACTGAATCCATAGAAGTTTGTGAGATCACAGAAGGAAACAGTTTAGAGAGAAAAGAGAACAGGGCCCTGAACTGGGTTTCCATAGACTCTCATGGTGAACAGGTTAAACCTAGTTGAAGATCTTACAAGTAGGAGAGCCGAGAGAGAGAAGTGTCACAAAAACCTAGAGCATAGAGAGTATCAAGAAGAGGTTAATCTGATGTAAGTGCCAATCAGTGACACCATATGCTTTCTTCCAAGATGAACAATCAAGCTGAAGGACCCTAAAAAAGTGAATCTATTATTAATCTGGACATGGGGGCAACTATGCTGTATTATGATGGAACCACATGATCTTCTTACCTATGGATGCGGCAGCTATGTATTCAATGATTCTTATGTCAACTGGAAAACACCTTTGAAACATCAGTATGGCGTGATCTGGTGTTAATTGTTTCTGACTGGCAAAATTCTTATGTTGGTAATATTTAGCTTTTAAACATTCCCCCTCCCCCACTACTTCTATATGGAAACACATGGTTCTGTAGGTTAGAATGTACAGGCTCATGTGGTCATCTCCTACCTTTCAAGTATGAAGTGCTAGTTTCAATAGCACTGATTCTAAGTATGGGGGACTTTTCATGACCCTAAGGGACAAAAGGTCAGTTGACACAGTCCAGGAAATCACACAGCCATAGTCAAGAGGAAACAGTGTTAAGGGAGGCATAATTTGAGCCTTGCCCCATACCAGCTTCCATACCAATCAAAAGTACTGGTTTTATTTGTCTTTTAGGGGAAACCTAGACCAATCATGTTGGAGTCACAGAGGAAACCTGGTAGATCCAAGCATAAATAGGGATATAAAAAGTCCATTTGATACAGTGCTCCAGAGATCTGGAGTTTCTACTGCCCTCTAAGAAGGTTTTCTGACCCAGAGTTGTTGCCCTCATGATTTCAGAAGAGGAGAGGAACAGAGTCTTTTTTTTGTTGTAAGTACAGTTATTTTTTTATTACATTTTATGGTACACAAGTGTTTCATTGCATTCAATCTTGAGTTTCAATCTCAACACTTGTCTAAGCTTTACTATGTAAACCAAGCTCTTATTCTTTTCACCAACATCCCAACATGAAGACCATTAAAGGACAGCATAATTACTTAATGAGGATGGTCTAAAAGAGCCAGTATCTAAGTTCTCAGTGTTAAACTGCTGTGATAAGTCCCATATAGGTCAGCCTTGAACCATTGAAATAATGAAGCTTTTATAAACTTTAAGGAAAGTCTCAATGGATGGGCACTTATTTTATGTTGCCAATCAATTATGTGAAATAAGTCTTGCTTCATTTTAAAGTATATTTTTATTTCTGTGACATAAGCATTAAGGAAACTAAGTTCAGGCTGTATTCTCAAATCCTTTGTTCCTTCCTCTCTTACTGTCCAACAATGTCCAAATACTCATTTTCCTCTGAATCCAAAAGAACAACAATGTAAGCATGATTATTATAAGAGATGGAAGATATGTAAGTACCAAGATGAAATCAGTCACAGGCCTCAGCTGGACAAGGGCATCATGTTTAGCAGGAAAGGGGCATTTCTAAGGACTAGTTTTTCTTCATCTTAAAAAATACCTACTGCAAATAGTCACAGCCCAGGGCTCTGTCCTTTATCCACTTATTATTCATCATGTAACAGCTAAATAATCAGTGTTTCCTTGGTTACTGTGGCTAGCTCTTCTGGGTGCTGTGGTTAAGTAATTGGTGTTGGCTTGGTTACTAGGTGCTCTCAATTCTGTGGTCAGAATTTGGTCATTTATGTTGCTGGAAAGCTGAAAAAAGAATTCCAAGAACCTTTGAGAGAAAAGAAGTAGACATACAGGCAAGTTCTTTCTCCCAAATGATGTGCTTGGATATTCTAATGGGAAGCCCTGGAGCCTTAGACTATGCGTGTATACAACTAATATAATTTTAATATGGCATAAGTGATCTTATTATTTCCGTCATCCTGAAATTTCAGTTTAAATAAGCCATCCCAAATTCAGCAATGCCACACAGCCATGTTCACATGTGTGTGATTGACATAATGAATGAATGAATGAATGTAGTGAAGAGTATTTGCTTTTTCTTTTTGGTTTGAAAATTGTAATTTCATGTAGAAGTCCTAGAAATGACTCCAATGACACAGTTCTGCAACTTGTCTGCAACTTACAGTGTAAAAAAGCTGAAAAGGAGTATTCTCTATCAAAATTCCATGTGAGCTATTATTATAAACTAAATCCTTAAAAAGGCAAAATGTCCATTTTTCTTTCACCCCTCAGATTTCAGGGATAGGTAATTGGGAGTTCTCTGTCCACTATCAATCCTACCTCAGAACCAATATACAGAAGAAGGAAATTACAAGGTGTCTTTGGAAGTTAAATTTAAATGATTTTGAGTTGGGCAAATGTTTTGTTATGCAATGGTAAGAGATATGGTGAGAAAGTAATATGGGAACCAGACAGTAGAAGACTTCACATATGAAGCTGAATAACTTTTTTTTAAAGGCAATCAGGGTTAAGTGATTATTTGTACAGAGTCACACAACTGGCAAATGTCTGAGGACACATTTGAACTCAGGTCTTCCTGCCTCTAGAACCAGTGTTCTATCCACTGTTTGATCCACCTATCTTCCCCTTTACTTTTAATCAGTAGGTAATGAGATATAACTAAAAGGTCTCTATCAAGAAAGTGACAGGAGACTTAATATGCATTTTGCATCCCTAAGGTCATTAAAAAAATTTAGAGGATGGCATCCAACAGTGCTGTTCTATGAAGGATACATGAAAATACATAAACAAGAATTGAACATATAAGAGAAAAAAGAGCTCAGTCTATCAATATTGGTAGTAGCTTGACTAATGAATTTATGACTCCAGTGACAAATTAAGTAGAGGGCTTTGAGTATAAGATTTCTACATATTTATAGAGCTGGTTATAATAAAAACCCAATGCTAAGTGGAAAAATAAAAACATATAATATTTTTTGACTAATAAAAAGGTAGTCTACCAATCCTCCAATACACTGAATGATATGTTGGTATCTCTGTTTATACAGATGGCAATATCTCTATGCTTTCTAGTCTTGCTCAACTTTTGTACATCATCACAGAGCTTCCACAGAAGATGGACCTATACTGCTGGAAGCCTTTTTTCCATTTTTAAAAAAATAATTTTTTTATTTGTTTTCAGTGTTCTATAATCACTTCCATATATCTTAGATTTTTTTCCCCTCCCTCTCCACTCCCTCCCCAAAATGACTTGCAATCTTATATAGGTTCTACACATACATTTCCATTAAATACAATTTCACCATAGTCATGTTGAATAGAAGAATTAAAATGAATGAGAGAAACCACAAAACAAAATGTAACAGAAAAGAAAATGGTCTGCTTCATTCTGCAATCCAATTCCATAGTTCTTTCTCTGGATGTGGAAGGCATTTTGCTTCAAAAGTCTTTTGGGAATTCTTTAGGCCCTTGCATTGCTATGAAAGACTAAGTCTACCAGAAAAATTCCTTGCACACTGTGGTTGTTGCTGTGTACAAAGTTCTGGTTCTGCTCCTTTCACTCAGCATCAGTTTATATGTCTTTCCAGGCATCTCTGAAGTCTTCCTGTTCATCATTTCTTACAGCATTACATTACATTACATTCATATACCACAACTTGTTCAGCCATTCCCCAACTGATGGGCATCGTCTTGATTTCCAGTTTTTGGCCACCACAAAGAGAGCTGCTATAAATATTTTTGTACATGTGGGACCCTTTCCCATTTTTATGATCTCTTGGGGATACAGTCCTAGAAGTGATATTATTTTTCCCATTTAAAAAAAACTATTCCAAGAGTACTAGTGTATCAACAGGGTTGTCTATTATTTTCCACCTGCCCAATATAACTGAAGGATCAGTTTCCTGATTTATCCAAGCATACATAGACTTGATGATATCATTTATTCTATTTCTTTAAAAAAGGGGTTGTTGCTAAGATATACTTTTCTTGGTTCTTTTGGTCTCATTTATGACAATGTGAACATCATTCCTATTACATGGTCCAGCATCTTTTGTATTGTGTCAATGTGCTAGGGATTGAAAAAAAAATGCACATTGAGATTACTGGCAGTCCAGTGCGTATTAGTAGATGGTCTTGAAACTACGTGATTTTTAGCAATACCTGCCTCATTTACACTTTCAATGTGGAAGAAGAAGGGGGCAACCCTGGATTAAGGGTTGTTTTATATTTTTTGTTTGATTTTTGGTTTATTTTTAAAAAAGCATCATCTCCTGCCCCCAAATTTGGGTAACTTTTCACACTAGGCTGGTCTTCACAGCCATGGCTAAGCTTATATTCAAAATACTCCCAGCTTGGAAAATGATGCTTAATATCTATTGGCTTATCCTCTCAGAACTCAAGGCCACTTCCATACTACAATGAGGCAGGGCTTAAAATAGGACTTTAGTGAATGAGACCAATAAAGTGTTCTACAGTTCATCATTTAAATTGTTGCAAGAAAAAATTCTGAGAAGATTAGGCTAAAAAAATTACACTTGGTTTATACTAACAACAAACTAATGGTAGGGTGCTTATTAATCATTCAGGGGGTGTTTACCTAATTTATAGATATTTTTTCTGTTCTACTCAATGTTTAGGAATTGCCTTATATATTAGCATGCCCTCAGATTCTTGATTTAAATGGGAATATAATGGCAATGGGGCAGGGGGTAACCAATGAAGACAATGAAAGGAAGTAAAATGAAAATAAGACAATTACATTGCTTATTACAAAACTAGGGTAGAGGATTTAGTATGAGGAATTCATAGGATGTTGAAGATGGAGGTTTCTTGAGAAAGCAATTAGTTTACTACACTAGATGCCTTCAATTCATAAATGATTAAATGGAGTCCCAGAAAGGTGAAAGTAATCACTAAAATGAAACTTGGAGAATAGTTGTAAATTTCATTAATTTTTGAAATCAATCTATTTTTATATATAATTTTTAAAAAGTTAGGTCAGTGCAATACACATGCTATGGTAAGCATTTTGCATATATGTAAATATAATTACTCTGAAGAGAATGATATTCACCTTTTTCAAATGTATTGCTAATAAAATTAACCTCACAAGTATTTGCCTATGGCAGTAGTACAAATTTTTAAAATAAATTAGCACAGAGTGATTTTCCACAGCTTATTGAACTAAAGTTTAGAATTTAAAAGTTTGTCTTAGTAATTTTTCATATGCCATATTCCTCTATCCACATTCTTATTTTAAAAAATCATTTATCTAAACACTGTGCAGCGCCAACCTCCTTGTAAGTCATGATCCAAGAGAACACTGAGGTAAAGTACACTGAAAGAAGATTAACACAAAACAAAAACAAAGTCAAGTCAAAAATACATGGACAAATGCTTTCTTTAATTCATCTGGACTCTAAGCATAGAGGATGAGGGGAAAAGTGGAGTTTCAATTTAAAATGACAATCTTCAAAGGGATTAGAGGTTGAAAAAATTGGAAACCCACCACAATAGATTTTTTTGCCTCCATAGTTTTGTGGCTATTCAGTCATGCTGGATTCTTCATGACTTCTAACCTCCATAATCTCCTCAAGTCTGTCCAAGTTCATGTTCCTTGTTTCCATACTACCTATTCATCTCATCCTGTGCCATCCCCTTTTCATTTTGCCTTCAATCTTTCCCAACATCAAGGCTTTTTTTTTTTCTGATGAGCCCTGTCTTCTCACCATGTCATCAAAATATTTAAGCTTCAGCTTCAGTATTTGACCTTCCTGTGAATAATTTGAGTTAATTTCTTTAAATACTGACTAAATGAATCATCTTGCAGTCCAAAGAACACTCAAGTCTTCTCAGGACCACAATTAAAATGCATTTATTCTGTAGTAGTCAACTTTCCTTATAGTCCAACTCTCATAGTTATGCATTGCTATTAGAAAAACCATAGTTTTGACTATATGGACCTCTGTTGTCAAGGTCTGTGCTTTTTAGTAGGCTATCCAAATTTACCATAGTTTCCCTTCAAAGGAGTATCTTTTAATTGCATGACTGAAGTTGCCATATGCACCTAAGAATATAAAATCTGACACTACTTCCATTTCTTCTCCCTCTGTTTGCCAGGAAGTGATGAAACCAGTTGCCAAGATCTTAGGATTTTTTTTTTTAATATTAAGTTTCAAGCCAGCTTTTACACTCTTTTCTTTCACCCTCATCAAGAGGCTTTTTTAATTCCTCTTCACTTTCTACCATGAGAGTGGTACTGTTTGCATATTTGAGATTGTAGATATTTCTCCCAGAAATCTTAATTCCTAGCATTTTACATGATGTACTCTGAATATAAGTTAAATAAATAAGGTGACAATATACAGCCATGTCATACTCCTTTTTCAATCTTAAATCAATCAGTTGTTCCATGTTCAGGTCTAACTGATGCTTCTTGGCCCATATATAAGTTCCTTAAGAGATAAGCAAAATGATCTGTCATTGCCATTTCTTTGAGTACTTGCCACATTTTGTTGTGATCCACATAGTTAAAGGTTTTAGTGTAATCAATGAAAAGAAGCACCCCCTTGCTTTCTCCATAATCCAATAAATGATGGCAATTTGGTCTCTGGTTCCTCTGCTTCTTTGAAAACCAGCCTGCTCTTCTGCTAATTCTCAGTTTACATATTGCTGAAGTCTAACTTGTAAAAGAATTTTAAAAGCATAATTTTGCTAGAGTATGAAATGAGTGTAACTGTTCAGGATTCTGAAAATTCTTTTGCATTGCCATTCTTCTGGATTGGAATGTAAAGTGATCTTTTCCAACCCCATGGCCACTGTTATGTTTTTCAAATTTGTTGGCTTACTCAGTACAGCATTTTAACTGCATCAACTTTTAGGAATTTAAATAGGTCAGCTGGAATTCCATCATCTCTATGAGTTTTATTATTAGCTATGATTCCTAAGGCCCACTTGATTTTATTCTCCAGGAAATCTGGTTCTAGATCAGTAACCTCTCTTGGATGATGACAATAAGATCTTTCTGTATAATTCTTCTGTATATACTTGTCATCTTTTCTTAATTTCTATTTGTTAAGTCCCTAACATTTTTGTCTTTTATGCCCATTTTTACATGAAACATTCCCTTGCTAGCTTTATTTTTTTAAGAGATCCCTTGTCTTCACTCTTCCTTCCATTACTCATTTAAGAAAATTTTCTTATCTCCCCTTTCTATTCTCTGGAATTCTTCATTCAGTTGAGTATATTTTTCCTTTTCTCCTTCCCCTTTCACTTTTCTTTTATCCTTAGCTATTTGTAAAGCCTCATCAGACAACCATTTTGCTTTCATGCTCTTCTTAAATATTAAAAATCCAATAAATTAAAAGATAAGAAGTTAGCTTCTCCCTTCCCCCACCAGGATACCTTAAAAAGAATACTTACTCATATTATTTTTTCCCTTAGCACTTTCATTTTACGAAATATTGCATGTTACACTAACCAAATTCTCTCTGAGGCAATCTTAATAGTTCTCTCAATATAAATCTATGAAGCCTAAACTCCAATTTCTTTCAGTGGTTCTATATTTCTTCTTCATATTGAGAACTCTGAGGGAGTAAACTCCTCTCTTCTCAAATAAGACTTATGATGCAGCTACCAGGCATCCAATTCTACTTTGATAACATATCTCATATCAAAAAATCCTTCCCTAGGGCAAGATTTTCATCAGAAGCTTTCAAGGTCCCTTACATTGTTACTATTCCCCTTTGTGTTCTAAATTTAACAGAAAATATTAGCAGTAATATGTGAGACTGGGGCAGATTGAAAAGATTCACACACACACACACACACACACACACACAAACACCACAGAACCAAACTTTAATTGCTGGATTTTTCTTCAATTTTCAGTCTCAAGATCTGGAAAGTGCATTTTTAACCATCCAGACCAAGAATTTTTAAAACTTTTTGTGTCAGTCAGTCAGTCAGCTATATTAAATGAATGCTTATTATATGCTGTGCCAAGTGCTAGAGAGAAAAAAAGGTAAAAAATGTTTCTTTCAAAAAGTTCACAGTGAAAAAAGACAACATAAAAGCAACTATATACACAACTGTGCAAAAGAAAAAAGATATACCTAGTACACACTGGAGATCAGCAGGGGGAAGGCACTAGAATTAAGGGAAATTATGAAAGCTTTTGGTAGAAGGCGGGATATTTGTTGGTACTTGAAGAAAGTCAAGAAAGTTAGGAAAGAGAGAGAGGAAGAAGGAGAGTATTCCAGGCATGCAGTAGTAAAAATGCAAGAAACCAATGTCACTGGGTCACAGAAAACATGACGGGGATGGGGAGAAAGGCATAAGAAAACTTAAGGAAGGGTCAGGTCTTGAAGGATTTTAGATTACTAAGGAAACTATACTGTAATACAGTTATCAAAATATCTTTTAAAACAAGTTCACTAAACTCAAGTTAAGAATCTGAGATGTACATGTCCAACACTTTATAGACAGATAAACTGAAAGCCAGAGAGATTAAGTAATTTGCTTAGTCATACAGAGAGTGTCAGAATGCCAACTCTAATTTAGGTTCTTTACATTATGCTATAATGCTTCTTCTTCTAATAATAACATATTTATATTGGGTCTCAAGGTTTAGAAAATACTTCATTCACAACAACAGATGAGGAAAAATTCTGGTGAGGTAAAATAACTCTCTTGTGGTCAAACAGCTAGTCATTCAGAAATCAAACCCAGGTCTTCTGACTCCAAGAACTCAGTACTGATATTCAAAAGTATTTGGTCTTCATAAAAGTTTCAGTTTTCATTAAACTGAATATGAACTTAAATTACTTTATAAAATTTTATCTTTCAGGCACCATTTTGCTTAGAGAGTCTGTTCTGAAAATATAAAGTGCTAACACATACATTCTTCCAACCTAAAGTTAATATTTACCCATTTGGCATTTACTAAAATAGGAGAGTAACACAAGTAGCATCCAATGGTATTTAGAGATTACTTGAAGAAATCTATATAGTTCTAGAAGCTGAGGATAAAAATATTGCTTTGATGTGAACTGAATATGAATAAGCTATCTAATAGCTAAACCTAATCTCTGCTATTATAATTTACCAACTTTTCTGCCATAATAGTCATCTCACTGATTTGTCAATAACCAAAGAAAATTTATTTTTATTAGCAATTATAAGAGAGAGGTAATTTGTAGTCAAATGATTTGTTGGCATTATCACCTTCTCTATTTATTCTTAATCTGAATTTGATTTCACCCAAACTCAAGCTCATCTGACTAATAAACCAATTTGGTATTTACTAAGATAGAAGAATACCAACTATACCGAAATACAGTTATAAAATATTTTTTAAAACAAGTTCACTAACCTCAGGGTAACAACCTCAGATTCTAGAAGTTGAAAATTTTTTGATGAAGAAGTTGAGGGCCAGAGAGATTAGGCAAACTGCTCAGTGATACAGAGTTTGTATTAAAAGTGCCAATTCTAACCCAGAGAGAAGCTCTTTCCACTCTACTATACTGCCTCTTCCAATAATATAACTCACATTTATTAGATCTTAAAGTTTAGAAAATACTTTCCTTAGAATAACAGATGAAACTTAATTCCCTCCCCCATTTGCAGGTCATTATTGTGAATAGCCATGCCAAGATGACAGAGTTTAGAGAACAGTCAAGATAATATTTCAGAGTAATTTTATAACTCTTCCTGAACTGTCTTCACAACCAAGCTTTATGTTTAAATGCTGGAAATTCCTTCCAAATTAGCTATCTTTTTTAAAATGTAAGTATAAAACAAATTCATAAACTAAATACCAATGAATTTGTGATTTATGCACTGTCTCAGATGAGCCGCATCATGACATTAACTATGAACATGAATAATCACAAGTTAAGTACGTTGCTCAAATGGTAGGTATTAGTGATACTGGATATTAATGACATTGTTCTAGTACTAACATAGCTTTACCCAAAGACCAAGATTGAGCTGATAATGCAAGAAAAACAACAGAGAGGCAGATACACATAAAATACAAATCATTACAAAGTAGAATTCATTAGAACATAGGTCCACCTTGGACCCTCCATTCAAGTGTATCTGGTTACTGGAATAACAAAGGAAATACCCTGTAAGGAGGTTTTACTACTATGGATGTCTCCAGACATGGATTTCGATAAAAGTATTATAGTAAGCTTCCTATGTAATTGTATCAAATGATAAATGAGAAAAAGTCTGTTGTCTTGTTTTCTTTTGACAATGATGGTAACTAGGATAAGTGAAAAATAGAAAAAAACTGAAAGAGCTAAAAAAATGGAGAAGGGAAGAAGCAGAGGGGTAAATTGGATAGAGGAAGGATCGTCTGTGAAGGAAACAGACCAAAAGAAAAAGAATCTGAAAAGTCACTTAATTAGGAACTTTATCAAATCACAGATACAGAACCCGGAGGAATCTCAGAGTCCAGTACTCTTATTTTGGAACTGAGGAAACTGAGGTCCAGAGAAGTTATGTGACCTGGTCTGTGCCACACAGGGAGTGATAAAGGAAGGCATTTGAATACTGGCCCATTTACTCCACACCCAGAAGTCTTTTCTTGGTACCAGAGGGAAGTTCCTGGTGGCCAAGCAGAAATTTGAACCCAGGTCCTCTGACTTCACTCAAACACTTTTTCTCAATTAATTAATCATGATTTAGACCAATTTCAATTTTTATCCAAGAGGACACAGCAGGTTATTGTGACTAATTCATAAGTATACTGTAACTGTTTCTCAGCTTTCAGTCAGATCTTTCCTCTTAATCACTTGTTTCTGGGGGTGTGTTTAAAGACTTCTTTCTTCCCACTGTCATTTCCAAGAAGTAAAGCTGGTCTTTGGTTTTCTGAAGCTAGCAGAGATTATACCTCAATAAGAGAAGTAGAGAATAAAAACTGAAGTTGCTTTCACTAATAAATTTGTGATTGTATTCCATCTACATTAATAGGACAGGTGCCTACTCTTCTGAGAATAGGCCTACTTTTCTGCTTTTCTCCTGTTCCCTGTGGATTCCAGATACAAATACAGATAGTGAGTCCAGGGATTGCAATAAGACACTAATTAGTATGTGGATCACTGATGCATCTGGAATGCCTGCAGCTGTAGACTGAATGTAGATTAAAAAAAGTCTCTCTCAGGAGGATAGCATATTTAAATGTAAACCTTATGAATAAGTGTCTATTATTGATGGAATCTAATCTAATCAATCTAATACTTGGCCTATTTTTAGTAAACTTGACTTCTATTATTCTGAGGGAAAAAAGGAGAAAATAAATTAGCTAATTTTTGGAGGACAAGGGTTAGACAAGAAAAAACCTACATTTTCTTGAAAATTACAGAGTTGATTCACAACCATCTATATATCGACACTAGTGGGATTGACTCTGAGACACATAACTATTTATAGACAAATCTGAAGATTCACAAAAATGCTTTTCCAGGACAGAACTTCTCTGGTATATTCAAAGACTGAGCTTTAGCAGTGTAGCAGCAAGCACCCTGACACATCCAGAATGGCCTGCTAGCACAGGTTCTTAGACATGCTTTTCTAAAAGGAAAGCAACTTTTGAGGGGTCAACAATCTTCTTTAATTACATATACCAATAGAGAGAATACAAGCAAAGAAAGGAAGACCAACAGACAGGGGTTCTAAAGTCTGACCATTAACAATACACATATCACAGATCAACAGACAGATCCAATTGTCTTGCATACATATATAGTTACCAGAGAGAGAAGCACCAAGATCTGAGTTTTCAAAGTCTGGGGGCTCCTTAATGCCTACCCAGGGTCTCCTCTGGCACACAAACTTTCTTCCAAAGAATAAGCCTCCAAAGCAAAACTCACCTCAGAGTATATATACACTTTTCAGAGCCTGGCCCAGTGCCTCACTAACAATTAACAAAAGGTATAGGCCTTCCTACAAAAGAGCCTCCCCTAATCAAGCTTCTCTTAAAGGGTTTCACTTAAGGTCTATTAATGGGTGGAGAAGATCTTTAATTAACATTATAGGCAGTTTAAATAATGACTCTTCTCCCAACATATACTGGGATCTTTACCTATTTTCAGTTTTTAGCATAAAAATAAAGTTAAATGTAATGTAGCAAGTATAAATTGTCAATGGTTATAGAGCACATCATATACGAAACTAATAATTTCATCAGAAAATATGTAATGTTCCGAACTATTATCAGAATACACTTTTAGATTTTAAAAATTAGATTTTTGAAATATTTGCACAGGATATTTTTGACCTATAATTCTAACACTGCAGGCAACCTATGAGTAGAACAGTCATGTTAATTCCTGTTAGAGGGATGTGAAAAACTATTCAACTAGTCTAGAATATAGGGATTTGAGTTAGGGTCTCTTCGAGCTTGACAAAATGCACTAGCAGCCTTGTTCTACCACTGTTGTATCACTTAGGACAAATTATTTTCTTTTCTCCTATGGGTCTCAGTTTCCTTAACAATAAAATGAGATTGACATGAGTCTCAAATGAGATAATATAATGATAAAAAATAGTTTATGTATATAATTCTTTAAATCTGAAGAACAGAAAGAGCTATACAAATTGAGTTGTAAGAAATGAGTCTAAGGAACATATAAAAAACACTACAATTTTTAGTCTTTTTAATATCATAGGTTTGCAAAACTCTTACCTTAATGTTTACCTGCAGAATATTTGGTTACAATTCAAAACTTTGCTATACTACTCCCCAATTTTTCATTGTTTTATGCATGTTACACATAAATATTTTTATAAATAAATTTGTACATAATGTAAAGTTATCACATACATTTACTGTTACATTACATAATAGATATTATTATTAATGTAATAAACAAAATCATAATTTTGTTAACAATGTGTATTTCCCATAATTTTTCTCATTATAAAGTTCTATACAAATATATTAAAACCATGTTGGATTTTTTCCACTTTTTTATAGAAACACTGTCAAATGGGATAGAAACAATAAGCAATGAAGTGACCTTAATTCCAGCTCATGCCCACAGTACATTATTTTAATAAAATCCTGTTGTTACAGCTTTCACAAAATCTCTCACACCCCTCTCCTTTACTCACAGAACTATGAACCTATCTCAGACCCTCAGTACCTCTCACCTGGACCATCACAATAGCCTCCTAATTGGTCTCCCCAACTCAAGTCTGTCTTCTCTCCACCACAAAGCCTCCAATGTGATTTTCCTAAAGCACAGGTGTGATCCTGACACACCCCTATTCAAGTAACTCCAGTTACTCTGAAATTGCCTCTAGTGCTATAAGTCCAATTGCCTCTTTAATTGCTTGTAGCAGAAAATACAAAGCCCTCTTTTGGGCACTTAAAGCCTTTACAATTCAAGTCCATCCAACTTTTTGGACTTATTAGATTATCATTCTCCTTCGGGCTCTACAATCTAGCCAAAGTGACCTTCTTGCTCTTCCTCAAGAAAACTACTCTACCATCTCCAATGGTTAATAATGAATGTTCTCTCTCCTCATCTCTAATAGAATCCTTTGTTTCTTTCAAGTATTTAGTTCAAGTGCCTATTCCACATGAAGTCTACCCAACTACTAATCTACTACTACTACCACCACCTCCACCATCACTACTACTGCTACTATTACTAATACTACTGCGGCTATTTTTATTGTTCAGTCATTTTCAGTCTTTGTGACTCCATTTGAGGTTTTCTTGGCAAAGATACTGGAGTGGTTGGTCATTTTCTTCTTCAGATCATTTTACACAGGAGGAAACTGAGGCAAACAAGTTTAAGTAACTTGCCCAGGGCCACATAGCTAGTGTCTGAGGCTGGATTTGAACAAATGAAGATGAGTCTTTCTGATTCCAAACACAGAGTTATATCCGCTGTACCACCAAGCTGCTCACTACTACTACTACTACTACCATCACCACCACCACCACCACTACCGCTATAATCACCACCACCACCATACCACTACTTTTATTACCTAAACAACTACTACTACCACTATTCTTATTACTACTATATAGTCCAGCTATGCTTCAAGTAAAACAGTGTCTACTATGTGGATGTTATCTTTCGTATGTTGAAGGTTACATTACAGCTTTCTCATCAAAAGGCATAAACGCAATACTTACATTCATGATGATGGATCCCCTTACACATTCTAACTCCTCATAACAAGCATTTATAACATGGTGAGTTAGTGTTACTGGTATTGTGTGTTACTATGTTTCTGAGATAATCTAAGTGATCTATTTAAGGAATGAATTTATAACCTGGTGTCTTTTTAGCGTCATTCTCTGTTTGTTCTGTGAACCAGAGTTTTGTGTCTGTAGATATTTACTCAAAGGGAAACAATAATATGCCAGTGACATCCAGAGTAGGATGAACGTTGGCAGCGCAGGAGTACTGCTTGCCTAGAATTCAGTTATTTCATTTAGATTTGCCACAGATGTTCTACCCACTTTTGGGATAAGTTGGAGCAATGTTACATAAGCTATAATTAACATCACAGAGCAAAACAAAGTACTTAAGATGCATTCTTAGAGCGTAGGGAATTTATCAGCTTTGAAGCCACGCTCACTCAACCTCACTTCTAGAAGCCTAGATATATGTGGGGCAAAAACCCAAGCTCCTCTGTGGGGAGCTAAAATAGGAAGACTATAAGAAAAGTAGAAAGAAGAAATATTATAAGGATATTACAAGAAAAAAATTGAAGTAATTTAGCATAGCCTTCAGTGGTTCACAAACTACAGAAATAGAAAACCAGCTGGAATTCTGACCATCAGGAAAATGAGGCAGAAATCCACTCCCTTCATTTTACAAATGAGAAAAATGAGACAATGATATTATGTGGCTTGTCTCAAAACCTAGAGCAAGTAAGTTAGTGGTAAGCCAGGACAGGAATCCCAAGACTCCTGACTTTCATTCAAGATTTTTGGAATCATATCATGTACTTTCTTTGCATTCACGTTCTGATTAGTAATGTTTTAAAATTTTGATTCACAAAACTAATTTTTAAAAAAATCAATATGACAAACACTGAAAAATAATTGTCACTTAGTAAATGTAAAACATTTGTTCTTATGTAAAACTTTTACACTGTTACCTTGGGATACACTAATCCTAAGTGGTTTTCAAGTAAAATAAGCTATGTGGAGGGAAATATTTTTAGAAATCCCTTTAAGTTCCTCAAACAACTCAAAAATCTGCATCAATAGAAACATTAAGCAAAAAGCAGAAACACCAAAAGATGTCGATTTTAAAATGGATTCAGTGCAAAAATCAAAGCCTTTGCCCTTTGTTTGAAGGTCTCCATTTCATTACTCACCAACTGACAGCCTTCTAGGGAGTTGACTAGCTGAGCATTCTGACAGGACAGAATAGAACCAGCCAAATTCAGCATTACACACACTGCAGACAACAGCATGAAGAAGGTTATCTGGAAATAAACCAAAAAAAAACCCCAAATTGATTATCCAATGGGAGGGGTCAAAGGAAAGTTTTCATCTAACTCTTTAAAGTATTTTAAACTCATCAAATAATGATCACCCAATACATGGGTGATAACCATATATTTTAAAGAAAAACACAATGCATTGTCTCAACATTTATATGGCTGTAGCACTTTAAGAAAGCAAAGTAGAATATTTACAAAGCTCAGGCTGTCACAATTTTGCCTGGAACCTATTATAATTAATAATCTAGAGACTAGATTTCAAAACAGGATTAATTATTCAGTCTCAGATGTGTCAACTGACAAAAGCTGAAATAAAATTAAATAAATGAACTGTAAATCATCAGCTTTCATTTTTGCTTTTCCAATCTAGAAAACAGTATTATTTGTTGGTCAAATTAGCTTTATAGAAACTATCATATATGCATAAATATATATATACACATACGGTACATATTCTATATGTATTGCATGTGTACACCTTGTCTGCACCATCAAAATGTAAACTCTTTCAAGACAGGGACTAGGTTACTTCTAGCTTTTTTTTCAGCAAAGTATTTAGCACATAGTAAAAGCTTACTAAATGCTAGTTGACTGGGTGACTGATTCTATTGCAGGATACAACATGTAAACAGGATGGCAAACAGAAACTAATCTGAGGGTGAAGGATACACTAACAACTGAGGTAGCACCTGAATTGGGAAGACAAGAATTCTAAAAAGTAGACATAAGAAAATCGCACATTCAAGCGTAGGGGAGCATAGACAAAGGTAAGGGAGAGGAAGATGGCATGCCAAACTCAGGGAATAGGATTGTTTTGCTGAAATAAAAAGTGTGAAAAGGGGAGTAATGTGATAAAAGTCCAGAACTGCAGCTAATTTAAAAGGGCTTTAAAAGCCAAACCAAATCATTTGCAGTTTATCCTAGAGGCAATAAGGATTTTCTGAAGTTTCTCAAGGAAGGCAATAAAATGGTGAGACGTGATTTAGGGAAAATTTTTCAAGCCCCAGGTCCTCTGACTCAAGACCCTATGCTCTGCATACCAGTAGGACTATGCAATGGTACTTATTAAGTTAGTGTGGTTTTGTGAAAAGGTTGTTTAAGCTTTTAGAAAAATTTCATTGTTCTCACAACTTCTGCCTACCAAAAGATTCAACAGCTTCATAGTACATTCTAAAATGATATGTAAATGAACTAAACGAGGTGATTTCAAAGATCTAGTTCCCCAAGTACTTGTGCATAAATGACACTTTCAGAAAGAGGAGGGCTAGTTTTGCCAAATTCTCTTGTAGAAAAATGACACAGTTTAAAATTTAATTACATCATACTAGAAATGCTATAATATACTTATAGTAAAGGTCAGAAAGGATAGCTGAAGAAAATAGTCAATGAATTACAGGTTCAAGCAACAGGCATAATAAAAGATGGATTAACAGCTCACAAATTATGCTAGTACCTTGCTCTGCTCTTTCTGAGCAAGGGTTTCCCTTGATCCATCATAAGTTTTTAACAGAAATGTGTTCTTTGGAAAACAACTGGAAAATGATTGCTAATGTTGTAATTTCAAGAGGGAGAGAAAGCTAACAACAAGGTGGGGAGGTGGGGGAACTAAGGTTTCATGTAGGGACGGCACCTGAAGTGGCTGTGAAGGAAGCTATGAATTATACCAGACAGAGATGAGGAGTAGGAAATGCATTCTGAACATGGAAATGAGGTGGAAGACAGAATATCATAAACGGGAAACAACTAGACAGTTTAATTGGAATAGATAATTGTGAAAGGAAAAACTAGAAAATAAAACTGGGATGCAAAGTTTGGAAGTTTTCAAATGCCAGGAATTTGTTCCAATAGGTCTGGGAAGTACCATTTGTTTATTTTTCCCATAAGGACTGTTTACTTATGCTTACTGATGGTTTTAGATAGATGTTTCTTATCTTTTCAAAGAAAAATCCATTTATACCTATGCTTTAAGGGTTTTTAGTAGGATGAGTGCTGTATTTTATAAAAAGTTTTCTTCTGCATCTATTTATATGATCATATGATTTTAATTACTTTGTTATTGATATATAATTATGTTAAAAGCTTACCTTGTGGTAAATCATCCCTGCATTCTTTGCATAAATCCCACTTGGTAACCATGTACAATCTTTATAATATGTTATCGTAATCCCCTGACAAATATTTAGAATTTTTGTATCTTTATTCAAAAGATCTATTTTTCTCTGTTTTTGTTCTTCCTGGTATAGGTATCACCACCATATTTGTTTCATAAAAGGAGTTTGGTAGGATCTTTTTTTGTTTATTATTCCAAATTATTTAATATTGGAATTAGTTGATCTATGACCATATTAACGATTTGTTTATTTTATTGTTTTTCTTAAAAAAAACCCCAAACTTCTAGTTTTATTTACTAATTCAATGGTTTTCTTACAATCAATTTTATGAATCTCATCTTTAATTTTTAATATTTCCAATTTTGTGTTTAATTGGGGATTTTTAATTTGTTCTTTTTCTAGTTTTGTTTAAATTGTACACCAAATCATTGGTGTGCTTGTTCTTTATTTAATTGATATAAGCATTTAGAGATATAAATTTTCCTCTGATTACTGTTTTTGCTGCATCCCATAGGTTTTGATATGCTGCTTCATTATTGTTGTTCTTTTTAATAAAAATCATTTGTTTCTATGACTTGTTCTTAAATGCACTCATTGTTTAATATTAGGATATTTACTTTCCAATTAATTTGTAATCTATCCCATGTGCCCTTATTAAATATAATTTTATTTCATTATGATCTGAAAAGGATACATTTAATATATTTCTGTTTGTCTGCATTTAAATATGAAATTTATATGCCCTAATACATGGTCATTTTTTGTAAAGGTACCATGTACTGCTGAAAAGAGGTGTGTATATTCCTTTCTATTACCATTTAATTCTCTCCAGATTTCTATCATATCCAGCTTATTTGTAAAGAGTGATAATTTTGTTTCCTTCATGCCTGTTCTAATCCCTTCAATTTCCTTTTCTTCTCTTATTTCTATAACTACCATATCTAGCACAATACTGATTATGTGATAATGGGCATTCTTTCTTCATCCCAATCTTATTGGGAAGGCTTCTAGCTTATCCCTATTACAAATAATGCTTCCTGATGGCTTTGTATATAGACTATTTATCATTTTAAGGAAAGCTCCATTTATTCTTATGCTTTCTAATATTTTCAGTAGGAATAAACGTATTTTATCAAAAGATTTTTCTGCATCTATTCAGATAATCATGATTTGTTATTTTTGCTATTAATAGTCATTTATGCATATAGTTTTCCTAATATTGAATCAGCCCTGCATTCCTGGTATAAATTCCAACTTGTCATAATGTATAATCTTTGTGATATAATGCTGTAATCTCCTTGATATTATTTTATATAAAATTTTTGCATCAATATTCATTAGAGAAATTGGTCTATAGTTTTCTATGGTTTTGCTCTTCCTCATCTAGATATCAGCACCTTTTTGTGTCATAAAAGGAATCTGACAGGACTCCTTTGACTATTTTTTCAAATAGTTTGTATAGTATTTGAATTAATTGCTCTTTATTCATTTCGTAGAATTCACTTGTGATTCATCTTGTGCTGGGGAATTTTTCCTAGGGAGCTCATTTATGGCTTATCAATTTCTTTTTCTAAGATAGGATTATTTATGCATTCTAATTCCCCTTCTGTTAATATGAGCAAAATAAAAAAAATACAAAAATGAGATGCACATATTTGGAGATATCTGCACTCTAAATGTTTACTTCTAAATGTGTCTGAACTGTAGTAGAGCCTTCTGAGTACATGTTGGTCTGACAGGCTACAGTTAGACCCATTTTATCTTGACCCCAACTTAGTAATGTCATTTTATTCTTTTTTGAGAACAAATGATGACAACCATATAACCAATCTGAGCAATTTATATTTTTGTAAATATCCATCCATTTCACTTTGATTGTCAGTTCTGTGAGCATATAAATGGGCCAAATAGCTCCTAATGATTACTTTAATCTCCTCTTCATTGGCAGTGCATTCACCCTTTTCTCTTTTTTGACACTGACAATTTGGTTTTCTTCTTTCTATTTTTAATCAAATTAACCAATGTTTGATCTATTTTTGTTGTTTTTTTGTTTTTAATAAAACCACCTCCTAGTTTTATTTCATGGTATTATTTTCCATTTTATTAATCTCTCCTTTGATTTTTCAGGATTTCCAATTTGGTATTTAATTGGGGATTTTTAATTTGTTCTTTCTCAGTTCTTTTTCAAATTGCATGTCTAATTCATTGATGTGCTCTTTCTCTATTTTATTAAGTGTTTAGAAAAGTGCCATTTCTTTCTTGAAATACTACGATATGTAGGCTCTTTTTTTTTGGTTAAGTAGTCCAGTAATTTACCTGTTTACTAGATCAGTGGTGCTGTATATGAGATAGCTTGCATTTTCTTCTATTTTTTTCAAGACTTTCACTTGGTTTTTAACATTTCCCATCCTTTTGTCCCCACAACTTCTATTTCGTTTATCTAATTTTCCCAATTTGTTGCCTGGGCAAGATTTTATACCTTTCATGTTAAAGTATTAATTCTCTTTCCAAATCTCTTCTCTATAGTTTTTCTTTTTCTACTTCTTTCCTCTAACACTCTTATTTTGTTTATAAAGTAAATTCTAACTTTTTTTAAAGCTTATATTATTTTTTAATGGAAATTCTAATTTCCTTGTAGCCAAGTTATGTCATTCTTTGAGACTTCATTTGCAGTTGGTTCAGAGTTATTCTCCTCTTCTGGGTTTGTATCTCAAGCACCTCTGGCATCATAACAGCTCATTATCTTTTCTTGTTATTGTTTGCTCACTGAGATTTTAAGAGACATGCTCTGAATGTTTTCGTCAGGACAGTCATAGCCATATGTCCCCAGATTGCCTTATTTGGGATTTTATAGTTATATCTGCCTCATAGTATCTGCTCCATTCCTCAAGGATCACAGGAATTGGCAGAAGGAACTGCAAGCTCTCAGGAGCATTCTGCAGCATTCTGATCACTGTCCTCTTGGGCTTTTCAGGCTCTGAACCCTGATTTGTGCCTAAGCAATTCAGCTGTAGACTTGCTCCTAAAGAGAGCTGCAGTTGGCAGTTTATGGCTTTGACCCATGTCAGTTAGCTGGAAGGTTCTGCAGGTTTGGAGGGACAGGTGCTTAGTCCTGTTCTCTCCATTCTAGGATAAAATCAGTAGTGGTACAGCCCTGTTTTTCCAGGGTTTGGTTGCAAAATCCTCTCTCCTAGGTTAAAGTGACAGTACTATGGTCCTGAATTTCTCACAGGGACTGATCTTAAAGTCTCTTCTCCAGTTTTAGGGACACACTGCAGAAGCCTGCAGTAGCCTCTGGGCCCCAGGGATGAGTCTGAGATTGCAATCCCCTCTCTGGGGTCAGGATGACAGCCCTGATGCCCTGTTATGCACTAGAGTCTGACTCTGATTCCAGCCCCACTCTGTTCCACAGTTCCTTCCTCAGTTACTTGCCTTTGGGATGAATTTGTTATTCTGTCCTGGAAGTACGACTCACTGTGTTTTCTCTTTAAATTTCTTATCACTAGTTAGCATGGTGCTAATCTGAGATCTAGGTTTGAGTAGTTCCCTATGGAATTGTGCTGTACTGCTTTCATTATTTTATCATTATTTTTCATAGAACTGAACCTGGGAAACAAGCTGTATCTTTTTATCTAATTAAGTCGAAAGATCTAATCAGCCTAAATTATAAATAAAAGAGCCCTTAAGTGAACCTCCATTGATCATGCAAATTCAGTTGTAACCTGACTATGGGATCATTTATCCCCTACATTGATGGTAAGGAAACTATGGTCCATAGGCTAACTCCAGCTTACTGTCTGTTTTTGTAGAGCTTGCAAGCTATGAATTGTACTCGTGTGTCACTCAAAAATAAGAGGTGAGCCAAATTTGGCCCAAAGATCAGAGCTGGGTGATCTCTCCCTTATGCTGTTATCTATGGAACTCCTTGTTTATTCAGTCTGTAGAGTTGATTCCTGTTAAATCCTGTCCTCATCTGGGTGAATTTCTGCCCACTAAATGTACTGCTGCTGATTCTGTAGCTAGACCTTCTGATTTTGTTCAACTCTTATCCCTTGTTTTTCGTATTAGGCTATTTAGGACAAATGAACTTCATTAAAGAAAAAACATAAAGCTCAAGATTAATACATGGAATAAATATGGGGTACTGTGAAAGTTGAAGATGAAATAAAATGTTATTAACATTATAAACTATAAAAAACAAGGTTGGTTGTATATCCATCCATCCACTCAGTCAACACATTTTCTGACTGCTTTTGACATAATACTGCAGCATATGAGAGGCTATCTAGGATAGAGAGAACTATAACATAGTTCCTGCCCTCCAGACAACTTCCCAGGAGTCTCCGTGACAACAAAAGAAGAATTAATACAGGCACTGTCATCAGAATAGCTTGAAGGCATGCTAAAATTTCATGAAAAATATTTTTATTGTACCCTAGTTTGTATTCAACATTCATTTTTCAGAATCTCATAAAATATAAAATAAAGAAAAGGAAAAGGTTAAATATGCCTGGTGTAAAGTTATTTATTTCCCACCAGTGTTGTTTTTTTAAAAAACCTTTTATATTATTTGTTTTCAGAGAAGAGATTAATGGCTATTTTTTCTATACAAATGATTAAAGACTTGGTAATTCCTAAAAATAACTTCAAATACACTGAATGCACAGCCAGTTTCTGAAAAAACAAACATGAGAACCATGTAATTCTAAGTTCTCTCTAGTCCCTTACATATCTGTTAAGTAGTAATGCATTCAACTGAAATAAAAATAAAATATTTATTTAAAAGTTATTCAATCTGACAATCACTATTCATTAATGATCAAAACTCATCACTTTCTCCAATAAGTGATTAAAACTAAGACTTCAAAATAAAAGTTTCTGACTAGTCGAGAACACATACAAAAGCCATTTCCAGCCTATAACTCACTGATCAAAGTGCGCTCTTACAATCCTGGGGTACATGACCTTTTCCTCAACTCTGAGAATCAAAATCCATTTTTTTCTCCAAGAATCAGCTAAAGTGTCATCTATTCCATGAAGCTTTCTATGATCCCTCACATCTGAAAGTGATTTTTGATTTTAATTGTCTTCATCTGAATCTTTCTTTTGCTATTACAACATTCAATGTGCATTCTGCTTTCATCTTCATGCTCATCCTCATCATAGATAGCATTTAAAGTGCCTACTACATGCTAAACACTGTACTAGTCCTCTGCAGACCTTTGATTTGATCCTCACAAATACCCTGAGAGGTAGATACTATTATTATCTCTGCTTTATGGAAGAGGAAACTGAAGCAAATAGAGGTTAAGTGATCAGACAGTCATAAGGATGGTTAAGTAGGGGGAAAATGGCCAAAGTTGGAAATGAGGCAGATGAAAGTTTTTGTGAAGATTTAATGGTGAGATTGACCATAAGTAGCCATGTACTTCTAATCCAGGTGATATAGGGAAAAGCAAGCAAAAAAAAAAGCGTGTGATATTTTTGGTCATGATGCAGAGATGTATCTCCACCAATAATCTAATCTTGAATACAAGGATATGGAGGATATATACAACCTAATGAATTATAAAAAAATATTATTCAAATAACTATTATTGCATTATTTTGAATATTTCTTCCACCAATGAAAATGTAACCATTTTATGACCTGATAGTCTTTTCAAAAGGAGATATGGAGCCAGAAAATTCATTACCTTATGGCTAAATGGGTAAAGAGCCTTTCTGAACATTTCTAGGATGGTTGTCTGCTTCATACCTGCAGCCTTTCTAGATTAGTAAAATGCCTCTGTGTCCCCTTTAAAAATCATGATAAAGCATGAGTGTACCATTACTGTAGAGAAAAAATGATGATAATAATACTCCTCACATGTATAGTGCTTTCAAGTTTAGAAAGCACTTTTCTTGGACTAATATTTTAAGTGGCAGGCACTGTGTGAAATAGAGAAGATAAAAATAAAGGAAAAAAGACAGTCCCTGACCTCAAAGGAGCTCCTGCTCTAATGGGGGAGACAACATGCAAATAACTACATACAAAAAAGATGCAGATAGGATACATCAGAGATAATCACCAAAGAGAAGGCACTAGTATTAAGGTTTTTCACAGAAGGTGGCATTTTAACTAGGATTTGAAAGAAGACAAGGGAAGCTAAGGGACAGATATTTGGAGGGGAGGGGTAGGAATGAAGAGGCAGAAAATTCCAGGCATGAAGATAGCTAGGAAAAACCAGAATCAGGAGACAGTATCTTTGGCAAGAAACAGCAAGGCAACACGTGACTAAGCCTCAAAGTATATGGCAGTGAGTAAGTTATAAGAATATTGAAAAGTAGAACGGGGAGAGGTTGTGAAATCAAAGGATTTTATATTTGATCCTATAGGTGATATATAAATACAATGAATGATATAATTGTTACTTTCAGGAAGATTTATTCCTGAATGGGGCAGATAAATATAATAATATACAGAATAAATATAAGGAGAATAAATGAATATAAATACACAATACTTCATTGCAAGGTAGCAAGAACTAATGTTTGTATCTAGACACAATATGAAATGGTAATATCAAAGTAATTCAGAGAAACCCCCAAATTAAACTACTATACATACCTTATACATGACAAAACAAAAAAGACACATTTATTTTTAAGAGTTAATGAAATTGAATCTTTTCATCTTGAGTTAGTTAAATTGAAAGGGAATGAAATAGAATCATAACAGTGCATTAACACATTAATGGTAATTTTTCCCCAAGAAACACAGTTTAAGAGCTTAATTTACCAGAACATCTTCATTTAGTTTCTAACTCTTGTCTTCATCAGGCAAATGATGAAAATATGGTTGAATTAAATAAAAAAGGAAAACATCTTTTTTAAGTTGAAAACACTTCACTAAAGATTCTGTTCATTTTCAGCCAAAGGCTTTCCCTCTGTTTTAAACCAAGTTTGCATTCTTTATTGATTCTGTTTCTATCTCCAAAAAGAAATAAATGAAATGGTCCTATAGCACATAGTTTTCAGAACATGATATTTTCTCTAAATAATGAACTGATCTCAAGCAGCAATTTGCTCAGGTCAAAGTTTATAGAAAAGCTTTATTGCTCCATTGTTCTTCTCCTACTTTCCATTTGCCTCCTGAACTCCTTAAGGCGTAGGGAATGAAGAGCAAAAGCATAATCACTTACCACATTTATTTTGTCAATATCAAGAAATCTAATGAAGTTAATTCAATTAAGAAAATATGTTTAATAAATGCTTTGAGTCATAGAAGCATGAGCAGAAAGGGATTTCAGGGATTATTTAGTCTAATCTGCTAATATAAATGAGGAAACTAAAGCCCAGAGGCATTTCTTAACTACCCAAAATCAAACCAAGGTCCTTCATTGCCAAATGTAATGCTCCGTCTGCTCTAAAACTTTGGATTTCCTTCATAAAACAATAGAAAATATTTAAAGTGACACTAGAAGAACAACAATTCAAGTGATTGGAAAGTCCTCTGGATCAAGGAAGGAAATGAATATCACTATTCATAAAACTATGACAGTGTAAGGATTTAAAAGTTCATTGAGTGATACTGCTTGCCAAACACACAACCAATAACAACTAATTCATTGAACAAAACATCAGGCTTTATTAAATACTTCAAGAATTTATTATTTCATTAGAATGTACAGAAAATAACTAAAAGTTTTGTGACTGAGACTTCTTCCACTCCAAAAAAATGCAACAAAAATCACTGAGGCAGTTATGTGAAATTTTAGAAGAGCATGTAGTAAGGTTGGTTTCCTTAGTCTCATGAGGTAATATAGTATTGGAGAAAGCACAATGATGAGGCACAGATCCCAGTTCTATCAACTATTAGCTGTGTGATCTTGGGCATGTCACTTAATTTTCCTGGGCTTCAACTTCTTTATAAAATGCAGAGATTTGATGTGATGATTTCTAAAATACTTTACAGATCTATGCTATGATAGTATAAATATTTGCATATTGCAAAGGGTTTTGTAATGATAAAATGAGATGATATTTGTAAAGGGCTTTGCAAAACTTAGAGAACTATGTAATAACTAGTTACTGGATTATCATTGTATCTATAAGGAAGTTCCAAGAAACAGAACCTTAATAATACCATATCCATATTCAATTTTCCTTTCTTTACCACATTTCAAACTGAAGCAAAAAAAGGAGTTCTTTAATATTTCACTATTAACTAATTCATCACAGCTTCATCTATGGATAAATTCATTATTCATTTATTATTGCTATTAATTCAACGGAAAGAACAAATATAGAGTAGTTAGTGACCAGTTTGAGCTTTTACATTTTCCATAAAACCCTAGATTATTTTTCCTGACTATACTTTCAATAACTGGATTATGTCACAAACAAAATTTGTCTAAATTCCAGGCACTAAAAGGACAGTCTTTTTTGTCAAAGATAAAAATAAAAGCTACTATACACACTTAAACAGAAAAGCTTATATAGAATATGGAATACACCAAAGAAGAAAATAGATTTATCATGATGAGTACTAGTAGGGAAGCAAAAAATAAAAATAGCCAGGAGAAAATTTATGTAAAGACATAAAATACACTGCTTATTGTAATGTCAACCATAAGTCAAAGCAATGTAAATTAATTGCTACAACAAGGAGATCCAAAGATCTGGGAAAGTGCCTTGGTCAGCAAACATCTGATCTATATAAGAAATTGAATGACTTTGATAAAAGCATAAAATAATGAGGGAAGAATTTATGCTCAAACAAGACAACAAAAACATTACAGGACGTAATACGGATAATTTTGATTACATTAAATTAAAAAGAGTTTGCACCAATAAAACCAATGAAGTCAAGATTAGAAGAAAAGCAGAAAAATGGGGGAAATTTTTACAGCAAGTGTGATGGCAAGCTAATTAGGATCTTTTACTGTTTTTATTTTAGTATAATCAAGTGCCTCTGATTGAATCTTGCCTTTACCAACCAAGTCTTTACTAGGAATAAAGGGCAGAAACAAAAAGTCTCTTAACTAGAAATGGTATATGTATTTGAATAGTTAATTATCTTAATGTGATTAAAGAAGATCTTTCCCATCCATTTATGGGCCTGGGAAGATTTGTAGGAAGGCCCACATCATTTCTTAAGTTTCTAATGAGGTACTGGTTCTCAAGGGTTGAGATGCCCTCTTGCTCTAAAAAATGTATAAATATTCTGAGGGTAAAGTTTTACTTTGGGGCTTAGTTTTTGGAAGAAGCTTTGTGTGCCAGATCTAACTCTGGGAAGTCATGAAAGAGCCCCCCCCAGCTTTCAAAACCCACTTGTTGGTGCTTCCCTCTATGGTAACTGTGTGTGTATGTAACAGAGAGCTGGATGTGTCAGTTGATTTATTATGTATATATTCATTATGTCAGACAGCTGGAAGCCATGTTTGTTGATCTATATTTTTCTGTATTTTCTCTGAAGTTCAGGGTGCTGACTTTTTCCCCTGAACTAAGTGAATGAAACATGTACTTTATTAAAGTGATTGTTGACCCTTCAAGTTGCTTTTCTTTTAGAAAAGCAAATCAAAGAACCTGTGATTGCAGGCCCTCCTCTGTATGTCAGGGTGCTTACTGATACAGCAGGTTTCTCTGATAAAAGACTCATTTCTCAAATTTAAAAAGCACTGCATCAAATTTATAAGAATATGAGTTATTCCACAATTTGTAAAAGGTCAAAGGATATGAAGAGATAATTTTCATAAGAAATCAAAGCTATTTACAGTTATATGAAAAAATGTTCTAAATCATTATTGATTAGAGTATTAATCTCTATATCCAGATCATGTACCCATTTGGACTTTATTCTTGTGTAGAGTGTCAGGCATGGGTCTATGCCTAGTTTCTGCCACACTTTCATCCAGTTTTCCCAGCAATTTTTGTCAAACAGTAAGTTCTTATCCCAGAAGCTAGGGTCCTTGGGTTTATCAAACAGTAGATTCTTATATTCATTGCCTACTGTGTCTTGAGTACCTAGCATATTCCACTTTTCTACACTTCTGTTTCTTACCAGTACCAAGGGGTTTTGATAATTTCTGCTTTATAATACAATTTGAGATCCAGTAGAGCTAGACCACCTTCCTTAGCATTTCTTTTCATTAGTTCTCTTGACATTCTGGACCTTTTCTTCTTCCGGATGAATTTTGATATTATTTTTTCTGGCTTTAGAAAACAATTATCTGATAGTTTGATTGGTATGGCACTAAATAAATAAATTATTTAGGTAGAATTTTCATTTTTATTATATTGGCTCAGCCTACCCACAAGCAACTGATGTTTTTCCACTTACTTAGATCTGACTTTATCTGTTCTTGTTTAAAAAGGAAAGATAAAATAATTCATATTTGTTAATGACAGGAAAATTAGCTTAGAAAACTTCTGAAAATAAACAAATAAACTAAAACAGGTAATAGCTTCAGGAAAGTAGAAATCTTGAGTCCATAAAAATTATCAATATTTCTATATAAAAACAAAACAAAAGAGGAAATAATCAAGAGGAAAATCTCATTGAAATAACTCCCAGATGCATAAAATATCTTACAGTGAGTTTTTCACTGCAGGTGTTGAGGTAGTAAATGCTGAAGACTATCTCTTGAAATGATCTTTAGGCTGGGTATTAAAGAAATTTTGTGATCCTATGAAGTAGAATAACTAAGAAGATAAATTATCTGGCAAGGTGTGATGAAAAACTAAATCCAAGGGAAATGGAAGCAACAAGATCTTAAAGTAAAACTTAAATGACAGTCTTGGATCCTTCAATCCTCACACATAATTTCCATTAATTGGAATCCTAACCATTTTTCAGTTTCCAGCTCAAATATCACCTATTTTATGAATTCCTTATCCTCACTCTTGGTCAAAAAGTAATCTGCCTTTGTATAAAAGCCCTCTACAGCTCACTAAAAGTTCTTATAAGGCAGTTATCATCAAAGTCATTTAATATTGGTAACTTTCATCACTATGGCTAAGGATGGGGAGAGATAGTCTTTTAAATATTTTTATGTCTCTTGTTTTTACCCTCACCTACATTTCTTAATGAATGCAACTTCCTTTATCACAAAGCATAAAAAATGTCCAGCAAACTTATACACCCTTTCCTCCACCCCTGGAAGTAAGAATGGGAGGTATCATTTCACATATTCTTTATGTAACATCTTGTTTGTTATAATTTCACAGTATTCTGGTTATTTTGTTGAAAAAAATAAAAAACTATTTTCAATCATGTGAAAGAATACTCCACAATAATTGATTTTAAAAGAAATGCAAAACTAGATAACTCTGGGGTTTCACCTCAAACCTAGCAAATGGGGAATGATATCAAAAGATGGAAACAGTGTCAAAGGTGCTATGGAAAGACAGACACAACAACACACTGTTGATAGAGCTGTGAATTGGTCCAACTGTTTTGGAAAGAAATTAGGATTATATTCTCTTAGAGTCACAAAAATGTACATACCCCACATTTGGAAAATCAGAATTGGGCAAGGGGAAACCAGCAAAGCTATAAAAGATCAAGAAATAATAAAACAAAATATAAAGAATGAAAAAATAGAAGATAATATGACATTTTATAAGAAAAACAACTGATCTGGACAACAGATCAAGAAGAGAAAACATAAGAATAATTTAATTACCTGATGATCAAAAAAGAATATTGATACAATAATACAAGAAATTAAAGAAAATTGTCCTGAAGGATTGCAGCAAGAGGGGAAAATAGAAATAGAAAAAAGTTACCAATCATCACCTAAAAGAGATCCTATGAGGAAAACTCATAGGAATATTATAAAAATATTATGAGCAACAAGAAAAAACAATCGAAATATGGAGGTGCTCCAATTAGAATCACACAAGACCTAGAAGCAGCAACACTAAAAGATTACAGGTCTTAGAATACTACATTAAAGAGCAAAAATATCATATGCGGCAAAACCAAGTATAATCCTTTAATGAAAAAAATGGATATTTAATGAACTGTCAGCCTTTCAGGACATTGTTTAAAAAAAAACAAACCTTAACTTAATATATTTGACATACAAGAGACAAGAGAGATACAAGGTATATACAAAAAACTAATTACAAGGGGCTCAATAAGGACAGACTGTTTGCTTTTTATGTATGTAAAATGTAAAACATATCTCTAAGGTTGTTCTTAGTAATTGGGTAGTTCATAAGAAAGATTGGGGTAGATGAATATGACTTTTAAAAAGTAAAATCATTTAGGAAGAGATATAAAGAGTAATTATTTTATGCAAATGATATGTGAGAGGGAGAACTGACAGATGAATTAGATGGGGAAGGAGGGCTGTTAGCTCTGGAAACCTACTTTCATCAGGAATGGGTTCAACAGGGAACTCTCTCTGTATATACATACATACACACATATACATATGTATAAAAGTTTTATAAATTCAGAAAGCAATAAAATGCTAAGGGGCCAGGGAGTGGAGAGAAAATAAGAGATGGATTTCTAGAGGAGAGGGTGAGGAAATAGGTTAAAGATTAATGGAAATGCGACGACAAAGGAGGGATCCCTGGGAGGAAAAGGGAGGGATCTTTGAAGGGGTATAGGTTAAGTAATAGGAAGGTAAGGTGGTGTATAGAAGTAAAGTAGAAGAGTTAGGAGGGATAGGAAATAAGAGATATACACAAACACAAAAATATGATCAGAAGTATAATTAGAGAAAGTGTATGTCTATGTATGTATATATATATATGTATATATATTTATATAAAACATATCCCAGTTTAATTATAGCCTTTTTGGGGGAGAGAGGGAAAAAAAAGAACAAAATGGAAAGTGCACAGCAGAGAACAAAATAAATCTAACAGGGAAGTAATGAAAAGACAGATAGAATTCAACACAAGTGGTATTTATTACGTAGGTTTTGTTGAAATGGAAATTTATTATATATTTTGAATCTTCTCTTATGTTCTGTTGTGCATAGGGCATGCTTTTCCCCTTTTTTTACTTTTTGTTTGTTTCAATACTTAAGTTTATAATATGTTTCTTTTCTTATTCTTATTATGTATTTAGTTTCAGTAATAAAAAAGAAAAAAAATTAAAATTAAAGAACAAATTTGAGTGACTATGTCATTTTAACTATTATAAATATCCAAATCAAGTAGAAAACACATATGAAGAAAGATGCTATCTGAAACCAGAGAAAAAACATGATAAATAGAAATATAAGCAGAATGTTTTTTACAAATATACACATATTTGTGTCTAATGCTAGTAGGAGGGAAGAAAGAGAAAAACAAAATTGTATGGTAACTTTATTAGATATTCAAAAGGAACAGAGAGTTGTTCATAATAGATTTACAGCTTCATGTACTATCATCTTTTTTTTCTATTCTACTATGTTATGGAAATGCTTGCATTAGTATTTTAGCTCAAAATAAATAAATAAATAAATAAAGAAACAAACAAACAAATAAATAAATGGGGAAAAACGAATGCTTAAGAGCTCTGGTCAATGTTGTGACCAAACATAATTACCTATCTCTTGATAGAGAGTTAATTGACTCAGGATGCAGATTGAGAAAAGTAATTTTTGGGTATGGCCAATGAAGGAATTTGTTTGGCTTGCTTTTGCATAACTGTTATAATGACATTGTTTTACTTTTTTTTCCCAATGGGAAGACTGGGTAGAGGGGAGAGAAAAAAGATTTTTGCTAATTATTATGTTATTTTGCTATTTCTATTATCAAACCAAACAGAGGAAGAAGAAGCAACTTAGAATTCTCTTTGTGTAGCTATCTTTAACACTAATCTGTCCTAACCTTGTCAAAACAACATCAACAGAACTAGCAAGGCAACAAGTACTTATTAAGTCTCTACCATTTGCCAAGTACTACATTAAATGCTAGACGGAGTCCCTGTTGTCAACAAATTCAACATGCAAACAACTATACACAAACAAGGTATATAAAGTTATATATCACTTTAAAATACTGCTAACATAATATCCTAAAGAGAAAAAGGTAAAAGACCCAGAGGTACCCAGGAAAAGGCACCGGCATAAAGGGGGAATGGGAAAGGGTTATTAAAGACCTATGTGGAAATTTCATTAAGCCATGAAAGAATACAAAGAGGCCAGGAGTAACAGATGGGGAAGGACAGAATTCCAGGTATAGTAAGAAAAAATTTAAATGCCTGGCATCAGGAATAAACAGTTTCTTGTGGAAGAAGTGCAATGAGAGCAATGTTACTGGATCACAGTCTTTGTAGGGGCGAGGAGTAAGGAAAGGTAGCATCGGGAAGGTAAGAGGGTGTTAGGTTATGAAGGGGTTTGAAGTTAAACAGGATTTTATATTTGATCCTGGAAGTGACAGGGAGTCACTGGAGTTGGTTGAATCTGGGAGTGATATGGTCAGACCTGTGTAATAGAAAGATTAGTATGATAACTGAGCAGGGAGATGAACCAGAAGGTCATTGTAATAGTCTAGGCATGAATTGATGAGAGCATGGACCAACATGGTGGTGGCAGTGTCAAAGGAGAGAAGGCAGTGTATATGAGAAATATTATAAACATAAAATCTTCAAGACTTGGCAACAGATTGGATTTGGGGGATGAGAGTCAAGAACCGAAGTTGTAAACCTGAGAGAATGAGAGGTGGTTTCTTTCATAGCAATAGAAAAGTTAGGAAGATGATAGGGCTTGGAGAGTGGGAGAGGAGAAAACATTGAGTTCAGTTTATGGGAAATCTAGCTCAAGATGTCCAAAAGGCAGTTGCAGATGAGAATCTGGGATTTAGGAGATAAGTCAAGCCTGGTTCAAGAGATCTCTCCTTTTTGATACTTTTCTTTCCAGGGTTTAGGATACCACTCTCTCCCAGTTTTCCTCCTACCTATCTGACTGCTCCTTCTTTATCTCCTTTACTAGACTCTCCTTCAAATCATGCCTTCTAACCACTTGGGGTTTTCAGGGTTCTCTCCTGAACCCTCTACTCTTCTTGCTCTATGCTATACTACTTCACTTGGTGATCTCACCAGCTACCATCGATTTAATTATCATCTCTATGCTAATGATTCTCAAATTTACCTTTAGAGATTCCCAAACTGGGTGTTCAATGGACATCTTAAACTCAATGTATCCAAAACAGAATTCACAATCTTTCCCCCTAAACTCCTCCTACCTTCCTTATCAATAAAAAGAAATGTACCATGCTACCAGTCTCTCAGGCTCACAACCTAGGAATCATCCTGGATTCCTCACTATCTTTCATCTGACCCATATCTAAGCTATTACAAGGCCTGTCAATTTAATCTTTGCTATATCTCTAGAACATGCTTCCTTCTCCCCTCTGGCATTTCCACTCCCTTGGTGCAGGCCCTCAGCACTTTACACCTAGACTATTACAATAACCTGCTGTTGTGTCTGCCTGCCTCATGTTTCTCCACACCAATTTTCCCAAAAAGCATGCCTGTTCATATTAGCTCCATACTCAATAAACATCAGTGGCCTCTTCTTGCTTCCAGGATCAAATGTGACATAATGTCATACCTATCCCTCTCCTACATTTTTACTCTTCTTACACCTTAATCCCCAACATGTACTCTTCAATCCACTGACACCAGCCTCCTGGCTATTCTAGAAACAAAGCATTCTTTGATTTGACTGCAAGCATTTTATTTGGTTACCGCCATTCCTGGAACACTCTTTGTCCCTTTGTACCAACTACTGACTTTTCTGATTTCCTTTAAATGTAATATAATAACATTTATTAAGAGGCTACTATGGGCCAGGCATAGTGTTAAGTTCTGGGGCACTATGCTACCTCCTACATGAAGCCTTCCCCAACCCCCCTTAATTCTAGTGTCTTTCCTTTCTTAATTATTTCCTATATATCCTATAAATAATTTATTTTGTATATATCTGTTTGCATTTTGTGTCCCCCACTAGATTATAAGTTGAAGACAGGTATTATCACCAGCATTTAGTACAGTCCTTGGCACATAGTAGGTTCTTAATAAATGTTGACTGATTGATAGGAGTCAAGGGGGGTTTAAAGAAAGATACAAAGGTTTCATCATGAGATGGCCTATATTCTCCCCCATTTTCACCCTTCTTTCACTTTTTTTCCTTTTGTTTATCTGGAAAATGCCTCTCTTATCTTCACTAATTTAGTCAATATAGTACTATAGTTATTCTATTAAGGAGATTCTTGATAAAAACAGATTTTAATATAGTGTTTTGTAGTTGTAATGTACTTTACATACATTATTTCACTTGAACTTAAAACCCTGTGAGGTTTTAAGCCAAATAAATGAGGGAACTGGGTCTCAGGAAGATGAAGTGTAGTTACATGAAGGAGCAGTCCATGGTGACAAAACCACTAAATCAGGGTCAGTAAATGAACAGCCTTTCCTACTTGAAATACATCTTTCTAGTACATCATATTTCAATGCTTACTTTCATTTAGAAAGTTTTTCTATGTGCTTTTGATAATTCTGGAAAAAGTTTCTTTAAGTAATTTCCTAAAGTACAAACATCAGATTCTCTCCCTCTTCAATGTGTAATAAGGATATCTCATTTGTCCTCCAAATTCCTTATTTTCAATGTCATTGCTTCAAAATGTTTTGCTACTTATATCATGAGCTTCTTTTCCTATTTCCAAGGTATCATTGGCTATTCTATTTTCAACTGTTATAGTTATACTACTGAATTATTGCAAATGAATTATCTGTATTTTTCAACTGTATAATTTCAACTATTATTGCAATTCAATCGTATTATATTTCAACTCTGCTTTTAAGTCTACTAACTGATATTTTCTAGTTTTCTATCATTCACTATTTTGCTAAAAATTTGTCATAGTATAATGGATATAGCATTGGATTTGAAATCAGGACTTGGATTCTTAATGCAATTTTATTTCAAGGTCCAGCCTACTAGAATGTAAGACACTTTTGGGGAGTGTGGAGAGGGGAAATTAGATAGTCTTTAGAGGAATATCATGAAAAGATATGGCATGTACTTTTGTAGGCACAAGGGTAGTGCTGAGGTCAAAATTAAATTCAATCCTTTTGTGAAATCTGACCAAAGCAAGAACTGAAAGAGGTATTATAATGCCCTTTCCCACATCAGGAGGAAGATTATTTCTTCTCTTACAGAAATTCAAAGTCTGCTCTATGCCTAATTTGAAAAGACAATGATGTTCAGGTTGTTTGGGGACACTAGGAAGTCAAGGAAATTGGCAAGACAGTCTGGATTTATAGAAAGAAATTTTGTCTATATTGAGGATGTGTAGTGTGAGAAGTCTAACAGTATAACTGTTCATGTGGGCATTAAACCCATCAAGGTGGTTATAACAAGGCTAAAATTGGACAAAAGTCACAAAAAAGATCTTTGAACAAAAAGTCAAATCTCACCAAAAAGGAAAAGAAAAGGATACATGTAAGAAAGGAAAATGTGAGAAAGTGTAAGAGTAAAAATTACATGTCTGCAATTAAATTGCTAGAATGAAAAAAAAAAACTGTGCTACAAAGAATGTAAGGCTGAGAATCAGAAAACCTATTTTACTCTGACACTAACTAGGTGTACAGTCAAGAGCTATACATGGTCAGACAAGTCCCTTAACCTCATTATGATTCCTTCCTTAGAAATCTAAGATTATGATTGTTTACTTAGAGACACTAGAAAGTCAAATTGAAATTGAGCTGGGTCACATGAACAGGAAGATTGAACACTAAACATTTTCTCTGATCCCCAAGATCTCTCAGACTTCTCCAAAATAGTAACTATGTGCCAAAGGTAAAACAACTTTAGCTATCTCCACAGTTTGGGACACCTAGAATACAAAAGAACATTAAAAAAAAAACAACAACAATCAACCACCACAAACTGATGATGATCAAGGGAGAAAAGAAAAGACTGAAATGATCAATCTCAGGAAAAAGACTCAAAGACCTTGAATATAAGCAAATAAATCATAAAGGGAAAACATTAATAACAGAAAGAAATATGCCCTATAGATCTAGTAAACTGGTCCAATCAGCCATGAGTAAATACTCAAAATAAAGTGATTCAATACTTGATGTTATAGAGGACCCCGTGGAAAGGGAGAAAAACATGCAAATGTCACAGAGGACACTGACTCATTATAGGCCCCTGTCCCTATATTAGACCATGCATCCCACCGCTGATCTAGACCTTTCTGTTTACCTTCACACTCCTACCATTTAGGGGGAGACGTCATTAAAATTCCAGTCTTTTATTCTGCCCATAATTTTTCCTGTTCAGGTCATAACAAATAAAAGCAGGAAATTAGGGATGAAGAGAAGAGAGCCCATGGGATCAGGGCCAACTTAATCAATAAAATCTTATCAAGTACCAACTTAGTTGGACACTGTGCTGAGTACTTTATTAGTAAAAAAGGAAAGCACTTGCCTAGCTATAAAAAAAGTCCCTGATCTCAAGGAATTTGTAATCTAATGGAGGAGACCACAAACAAACAAATACAATCTGTACACAAGATAAATAGGAAATAATGAATAAAGGTAAGGCACTAAACTTAGGAGGCATTTAGAAACCTTAAACCTAACTCTCACAGCTTTATGTGTGAATGGATTAAAACAACCAATAAAATGAAAAAGAGTGATATTGGATAAGAAAACAAACCCCCACAATCTATTACTTATAAAAAAAACACATTAAAAGACAAAGACATAAACAAAATAAAATACATGGAATGGAAAATAAATTACGATGGATCAAGGGAATCTGAAAAAGCAGGCATTCCAACCATTCTGACAAAGTGAAAACAAATACTCAGAAATTAAAAAGGAATAAACAAGGGAACTGGGCTATGTTGAAAGTGATTCTAGAGAACAATATGACTAATCAACTTATATGTTTCAAATGCCTTAGTATTCAAATTCACAGAGGAAATATTATATTAGTTGCAAGAAGGCATAGAAAGTAACACAATAGTCAGAGGAGACTCCTCTCTCAATACCCCTCTCTCAGTTTTGGCGAAGCTAAGAGAAAAAGGGATAGATTGAGAGGTGGTGCTGTAGATAGAATGACAGGCCTAGAGTGTCAGGAAGATTCATCTTCCTGAACTCAAATCTGGCCTCAGACACTTACCAGCTATGTGATCCTAGGAAAGTAACAACTATGGTTGCCTGAATTTTTTCATCTGTAAAATGAACTGGAGAAGGAAATGGTAAATCATGTCAATATTTTTGCCACTTAAATCCAAAATGGGTCCACAAAAAAGTTGGACATGACTAAAAATTGGCTGAACAACAGAGAGAAAAAGAAACAAAAGGCAAAATATGGAACAGAACAAACTTAGAAAAACTAGAGTTATGAGATTTTTCATCTTCTAAATGCAATAGCAAAAGAATATATAATTTTCAGCATGATGTGGAACTTTAACAAAAACTGACCATCTACTAGGGCACAGAGGTATTGCAAATAAATGTTAACAACAGTAAAATAGTTAATACATCCTATATAGATCATAACACAATGAAAATACTTGGTTTAAGGACTACAAACAGAAGACACAGATACTAATGGAGATCTATTGTAAAAATGTTTTTATTAATTTACTTGTTTTCAGTTTTCAACAATTACTTCCATATGCTTTAAAATTTTCTCCCCTTCTGTCCCTCCTCCCTCCCCCAGATGGCATGCAATCTTACATGGGTTCCACACATATATTTTTATTAAACATATTTCTACATCAGTCATGTTGCATAGGAGAATTAAAATGAATGGGAGAAACCAAGAGAAAAATCAAAACAAAACACAACAAAAGAGATAATAAAAGAATGTATTCTGCATTCCTATGCTATAGTTCTTTCTCTGGATGTGGATGGCATTTTGCATCGAGTCCTTTGGAAATGTCTTAGATCCTTGCATTGCTGAGAAGAGTCTAGTCTATCAGAAACAGTGCTTACACACTCTTGCTTTTACTGTGTATAATGTTCTCCTGGTTCTGCTCATTTCACTCATCATCAGTTCATAAAAGTCTTTCTAGGTTTTCCTGATGTCTGCCTGTTCAGCATTTCTTATAGCACAATAGTATTCCATTACATTCCTATACCACAACTTGTTCAGCCATTAGCCAATTGATGGGTATTCCCTCGATTTTCAGTTCTTGGCTACCACAAACAGAGTTGCTGTAAATATTTTTGTACATGTAGATCTTTTCTCCATTTTTATGATCTCTTTGGGATACAGACCTAGAAATGTATTGCTGGATCAAAGGGTATGCATAATTTTATAGTCCTTCGGGCACAGTTTCAAATTGCTCTCCAGAATGGTTGGATCAGCTCACAGCTCCACCAACAATGAATTAGTGTTCCAACTCTTCCACACCATTCCCAACACTCATCATCTTCTTGTTTCATCATGTTAGTCAATCTGACAGATGTGATGTGGTACTTCAGAGTTGTTTTGATTTGTATCTCTCTAATCAATAGTGATTTGGAGCATTTTTTCATTTGACTATAGATAGCTTTCCTTTCTTCCTCTGAAAACTGCCTGTTCATATCCTTTGACCATTTATCAATTAGGGAATGACCTGTATCCTTACAAATTTGACTCAGTTCTCTATATATTTTAGAAATGAGGCATTTATCACAGACACTACTTGCAAAAATTCTTTCCCAGTTTTCTGCTTCCTTCCTAATCTTGATTGCACTGGGTTTGCCTGTGCAAAAACTTTTCAACTTAATGTAATCAAAATTAACCATTTTGTACTTCATAAAGTTCTCTATCTCATTTGGTCATAAATTTCTCCATTCTCCATAAATCTGAGAAATACATTATTCCTTGCTCCCCTAATTTGTTTAGTGTCAGTCTTTATACCTATATTGTGTACCTATTTGAACTTCATTCTATGAAGATCTATGCTCAGTTTCTGCCACACTATTATCCAATTTTTCCAGAAATTTTGTCAAACAGGATGTTCTTATCTCAGAAGCTGAGGTCCTTGGGTTTATCAAACATAATCACTGATTACTCTGCCTTATATACCTAACCTATTCTACTGATCTACCCTTCTGTTTCTTAGTAAGTACCAAGTGGTTTTGATGGTTGCTGCTTTATAATACAATTTGACATCTAGTATGGTTATGCCACCTTTTCTAGTATTTTTTTTCCCATTAATTCCCTTGATATTCTGGACCTTTTTCACTTCCAGATGAATTTTGATATGATTTTTTTCTAGTTCTAGAAAATAATTTTCTGGTAGTTTGATTGATATGGCACTAAATAAGTAAATTAATTTGGATAGAACTGTCATTTTTATGTTATTAGCTCAGCCTAACCACGAGCAATTGATGCTTTTCTAATTACTTAGATCTGAATTTGTTTGTTCAAAAAGTGTTTTGGAATTGTGTTCATAAAGTCCCTGGGTTTGTTTTGGGAAGTAGACTCCCAAATATTTGATAGTGTCTACTGTAACTTTCAATGGAATTTCTCTTTCTATCTCTTGCTGTTGAGCTTTGTTAAAAGTCAAATATAGAAATGCAGATGATTTGCATGGGTTCCTAATGGAGATAACAATGAAATGCTAAATGAATGGTTTAAAAAACAAATCATAAAAATAATAACTGTGCAAAGGAAAATTATAATAATGAAACAACATCACAAAATTTCCTGGATGCAGCTAAAGCAGTCCTCAGGGGAGAAAAGTGTATCTTTTCATTAACAAAATAAAAATTAAAAAAGAAATTATTAATAAACTAAATATATATTTTAAAAATTAGACAGCCATAAATAACTTAAAATAGGCACAAAAACAGATATTGAAAATTAGACAGAAAATAGATTAGAAAATAAAAACCAAAGTAATGATAAATGATAAAACTAAAAGCTAGTTCTTTGAAAAGATCAAGATACTTATATAATCTAATTAAAAAGAAGAAACTGGAAAAATAAATCAATTAAATAGCATATGTGCTAGGTGAAATCACAGCAAAACTAGAAGAAATAGAAAGATTAAAATGCATTATGCAAAATGAAATACTAAGAAAACAAAAGTAATGAAGAAATACCTTGAGAAATATGAAATAATTCAAACTAAGAGAAGACTAGATAGAGATCTTAAATAACCCAAGAAAAGGAAATAACTTCAGTAATGTTGCTGACAACAAAATAAATCCTCAAAAATCAACAGCATATTAAAATAATAACAAAACAAGCAGTAATATAAAAGGAAATTACAAAATGCATAAAATATCTTTAATATACCTATTACAGTACACAAAGGACTTGCACAGATTAAATTCTAAAATGTTCCTTAAAGAAATTAAGAACAAATATAAACTAGAAAAAAACTAAATGCTCATGGCTAGGTCATGCCAATATAGTAAAAAATGACAATACTAGGAAAATTTATACCTTTTATGCTATACCAATCAAATATTGAGGGAATGCTTCATAGAGCTTGATAAAATAATAAAATTAATCTGGAAAAAACAAAAGATCCAGAATATCAAGGGAAGTAACAAAAGGGATATGGTGAAAAGAAGCAGAGAAGGGAGAATCAGACATAAAAAATTCAATAACCCACTATTTGATAAAATGGAAAAATAACTTACCCATGAAAAAAATTCCTTATTTGCTTAAAAAAAACAGCTAGAAACATAGTAACTATCATTCAAGTCCCCATCAACTGAGGAATGGCTAAACAAATTGTAGTACATAAATGTAATGGAATATTATTGTGCTGTAAGAAATTATGTATATGATAGAAAAGCATGAAAGTATCTACATGGACTGAAGCAGAATAAAGTAAGTGGAAGCTGAAAAATAATATACATGATAACTACAACAATGTAAATGGAAAGAACTACATAGCAAAAATTCAAAACTGAATGTAACAAAATTACAAAGACTAAGCAGAACTCTACTGAAGAGATATGAGAGGACATGCCCAACCCACTCATTCTTGGATGTGAGAGTTCCACAGCAGTCAGACATTATATATGTTTACAGACTTTCTACAATGTATTGATTAGTGGTATCAACTTTTTTCTCCCTCTAAAAATATTATTTGTTATATGAGATAGCTCTCTGGGAAAGGGAGGGACACCTGGGATAACTATGATGATATAAGAAACAAATCATAACATGGAAATGATTAAATATTTCAACAATGATGCAGGACTCAAAAAATCCAACATCATAAGTATTTCTATAAATTACAAAATAAGCCTAGCATAAGGCACAAAAATTCCATTTAAAATAACTACAGAATTTTAAAATATTTGAAAGTCTAACCATTAAGACAAACAGTTACTATAAGAATACAACCATAAGATACACTTTACAGAAATAAAGAGATTGATCAATGGAACAGATCAGGTAGAGAACATACAGATCAAACAAATCTAGTAGCTGAGTGTTTGAAAAATTCAAATATCTCAAATACTGGGGTAAGGCCTCACCATTTGATAAAAACTACTAGGAAAGATATAGAGTAATTTTGTAGAAATTATGTTTAAGCAAACACCATATAACATATAGTAAGACTGCTTCCAAATGGATATATGACATGACAAAAAAATCAAATCAAATACAACTTAAAGGAACAAGGAAGACATTTCTTTTCAAATCTAGGCTTTATGATCAAAAAGGGATTAAGGATCACAGGAGATAAACTGAATAAATTGATTATTTTTAATTTGAAAGTTCTGCATAAAATTAATGCAATTAAAATTAAAAGATAAGAATTTACCAGAGGGGAAAACTGTGGCAAGTTTCTCTGATGAAGGTTTTATTTCCAAAATATATAATGAACTGATTTAAATTTAAAGAATAAGAGCCATTCCTTAATTAAGAAATTGTCAAAGTATATTAAGAGACTATTTTCTAAGAAAGAAATGTAAGTTATTATTAATAAATCTTTTAAAAACTTCCAAATAAATAACAGAGAAATGCAAATTAACATATCTCTGATGTTTCACCTCACACACACACCATCAAATTGGTAATGTTGACCAAAAACTTGAAAAAATGACATGCTGAAGAGGCTGGAGAAAAACAAACACTTTAATGGCCTACTGGTGAGGCTGTGAATTGGTCCAACCATTCTGGAAAGCAATTTGAAATCATGTCCCCCTAAAATTAGCAGTTTGACTGTATATTTATTTTATCAAATGATAACATTACTAGGCCCACACCCAACAAAAGAGGGAAATATCCCATACAAAAATATTTATAGCAGTTCTTTTTGTAATGATAAGGGGCTGGGAATTAAGAATCCTAATAAACTGGAGAATGGCTGAACAAATTATAGTATATGAATAAAATAAAATATAATTACCCCGAAGAGAAATAATAAAAGACAGTTTCAGAGAAAGCTAAGAAGACTTGGATAAGCTGAAGCATAATGAAGATACAGAGAAGAATCAGGAGAACAATTTATAAAATAACAAAACTGTTGAAAAGGCATAAAGACTTAAGAATTATTATCAATGCAGCGACCAACCATGAATCCAGAGGCCTGATGATGATTAATTAAGCTGCCTACTTTCTGACAGAGATATGAATCCTTCTAGATGCAGGATGAGATGTGTTTTTGGACAGGGCCAACAAGGAATTTATCTTGCTTGACTATTTATTATGAGGGATTTGTATTTTTTTTGTTTCAATTTAATATAAGGACTATAGCAGAGAAAGAAAATAAATGCTAATTTAAAAATAAATGATTCTAAGTTCTTAAATTTTATACTGTTTCTCCTGCCTTAGGTAATCAATGTGTTAAGTAAGATTATAAACTTCTTCAGAGTATCCTTTTCATTTTCTTATTGATAGCGCACAGTACAAAGCCCTCATACTACAGCAACTTAATGTTTGTTGAAATGAAGTAAAGTGAAAAAGAATTTTCAAAAAAGAATTCTAAAATGAATGAGACTAGACATGGAAGAAATTAGGATCATTTAAGTGCTATCGAGTCTGAAAATATTATTAGTTTTCTATTAATTAATATTAAAAAGTAACCACAACTTGTTTTAAGAGACATTTCCCTCAGGAAATTACAAACCACTATGTAAAACAGGTATACTTTGTGCTGATCTGTTTATCCACTCATAGTGCAAGAGAAATTCTAAAGAGGGGATACTCATTATCATTTTTGTATTAATTCCATTAGTTGCAGAAATTAAAGTGAATGAAAATAAATTATTTTTGTGTTAATATAATTTTATTTGTGTCCATGAGCTTAGCTAGTAAATATCTATTTCAAATTACCAGTTTTCTTAAAACTTAAAACACAGGTAAATATAAATGGATTACATAAAATATTAATTTTGGACTTCAGTATTAAGAAAGTTCAAGTTCCTTAACAAAGGATGTGGGTTATATTATTCAAGTTGAGGAGAGAAGTTTTTATCATGGCACAGTCCCCTAAGGTTGAAGTGGCTCATCATCTTGCTCACCTTGGAAAAGTAAAAATTAAATTTGCTTATTGTTCAGTTGCTACAGATTTTTGTTATACCCAATGCCCCTTCCCTCCCTTTCTTTTGCCCTTTAAACCACCTTTCAACCAACACCTCTAAGAGGAAAAAAGCTTTCCTTTATAATGCTTAATAATTTGTTCACTACAGTCTTAAATTAAAACCACATTCATTTTTGCAATGTGAGCAACTATTTCATGGCTGGAAAAAATGCTGTGGTCAGCAAAGTATGTTTGCCTTGTATACTATGGCTTAAATATTCAAGCTTGCGTGGAATGAGTATATTATAAATCATGTTTACATGCATAAGCAGATTTAAATTTTTAAAGTGGCTAATAATGGCCAACCACACGTGTTTATGTGTGTGTGCATGTAAAAAGAAGCATCTAAAAAGGTCCTCCAAATTGACCCTGAAGTTAATTTCAAAGGAGGAAATTTAAGTGATTTTAGCAATAGAGGCACCTTTGTAATAAAGATTATGACATTCAGTAGCTATTTTTCAGAATGATGGCAACTCCAAAGGCTCTATTTACTAGAGAGAAATGGTATATATGGAGTTTTTTCTCTTTAAAATAAATTCTTAGAAAATATTATAGAACAAAAGTGGATATACATTTGTATAACTGGCTTTAACACTAAACTCCTTTTGCTGAAGAATTTGAAAATCTGATTAAAAACAAGAAGACACAGGAATTTTAAAGCAAGTATAACATAAAAAATATGAGACAGTTTCAGAGAGAACTAAGATCTGGATGAGCTGAGACAGAGTGAAGATCCATAGCAAAATACTAAAGAAGGTTATCCTATCCAGGAATGGATAAAGAGAGAAGATTATACTGAAACACATGAATTGAACAGGAAAAGATTCTAGAACTCAAGGAATAATTTGCAACAAGAAGTCAATTTCTCTCTGCCACTCTACTATACACCTCTCTACAGGTTTAATCTTTCTGATATTCCAGGCCTACTCAGCTTGAATAAAAAGCTCTCCTGTCCTTTACAGGGATATCTTTACACCTAATTCAATTATCGTGTTTTTTCTTCTTAGTTGTTTGTTGACAGTTGGGGTCTGAAAATCTGTTATAGTAATATATTCAGGTATATAATTTTGTTATTTTTAGTTGTCTTTCAGTCATGTCAATCTCTGTGAGACCCCATTTGGAGTTTTCTTAGGAAACATACTAGAACCGTTTGCAATTTCCTCTCCAGCTCATTTTACAGAGGAGGTAATTGAGACAAACAGGGTTAAATTATTTGCCAAGGTCACATAGTTAGTGTCTGAAAAGTGCCAAATCTGAACTCAGGTCTTCCTGACTCCAGGCCTAGCACTCTATCCACTGCACCACAAAGCTGCTCTACAGGAATATAATATATGCATATAAGCATTATACTAAATATCATATCTAATGTACTAATTTTTTTCTTGGTGCTTATATTTTAACATTTGTTCATGACAATCTATAAAATTTCCTTTTAAACAGACCAATTAATATACTATTTAAAAATTTTTATTTACTTATTTTTAGTTTATAACATTCAGTTCCACAAGGTTTTGAGTTCCAAATTATTTCTCCCTCCTTTCCCTCCCCTCCAGGACATCATGCAATATGATACAGGCTCTATATATACATTCAAATTAAATTTATTTTTACATTAGTCATGTTGCAAAGAAGAATCATAACCAATGGAATGAATGACGAGAAAGAAGAAACAAAACAAAACAAAAAAGAGAGAGAACAAATAGTATGCTTTGATATGCATTCAGATGCCATAATTCTTTCTCTGGATATGGATAGTATTTTCCATCATAAGCCTTTTGGAGCTGTCTTAGAACCTTGCATTGTTGGGGAGAGCCAAGTCTATCAAAGTTAGTCATCACACAAGGTGGTTGTAACTGTATACAATGTTCTCCCGGTTCTGCTTCCCTCACTCAGCATCAGCTCATATAAGTCTTTTCAGGTTTTTCTGAAGTCGGCCTGTTCATCATTTCTTAAAGCACAATAGTATCCCATTACATTCATAAACCACAACTTGTTCAGCCCTTTCCCCACTGATCGGTATTCCCTCAGTTTCCAGTTCTTAGCCACCATAAAAAGAGCTGCTATAAATATTTTTGTACATGTGGGTTAATATACTATGTTTTAATGAAATATTTTTGTTGAGTCAAATCAGTTTAAGATTTAAAGAAAATACATGCCTATATGAACTGGTCTATTACTCATGGAAGCATTATCAGCACTCTATAACCACAATCTTGACACAGAATATACTAAGAACAATGTAACTTGCTTTCTCAAGAGAGTGTAATTTAATTTGGGGCATCACTGATCAAGAATTGCAATAACATGAATCAGTTAAATTTCTAGATTCTTAATATAGGAGCCGTAGGGCTCACCAAGAATAAGAAGAAAAAAGTCTAATAGCAATATTCCTCGCAATCTACTTTCTTTTCTGAAGGATGAAAATGTGGTTATACTTTCATAAACTGTGAAATTCTAAATGAAATGTGCTATAATGAATTATCTTTTCAAAAACTTTAAGGCAGGAAACTAACCATTCCACTGACAAACATTTATAATTATGTTCATTTTTTATTTACTAAAATCAGGGAAAATTTCAACAAAGAAACGATTTCTCCTTTTGATAATAGTGGTTAACATATAGAAGGTCACACATTTTTACTTTAAAAAAACTCCAAAAAGAGCTACATTTTTAAAGTACCAAGTCATATTATATTCCTGTTTAATGCAAATGCATTCCAAGTAAAGCAATTCAGAACACATTATTTGAATTACATTACCAAAACACAAGCTTATTAAAATTCCATTAAATGTTAGTACTATAAAAATGTTGGTTTGCAATATAATATGAAATTTTAATCTGATAACTGCACTGGAGTTATAATACTTAATGTAAAATGATATCCTATATTGTGATTCAGGTGTGCTAAAATATGGCATCCTACTAGCAATAACATAACAATGAATGGCTTTCTGTTCTATGAACGATTCAATAATATATGCTGAAGAATTAATCTTAGTGACAAAGGCAAGGAAGAAAAACAAATAAATCATCAAGGCATTCGTTTTTCAAACTAAGAAAATATTGCTGCTTCAAAAAGTTTCCTTATATGTTAAAATACAGACAAATTCAGAGAAGTATTTTATAATATAGACTTCTGGATGGAACTCTAAAAGAACAGGAGCAATGAAAGAAAATTTCTAGGATGAGATATTTGAAAAAAGTAAGATAAAAAGATGAGAGAAAATGTCCTAAAAATTGGGTCAAATTTTAACTGGTGAAGCACCTGAATAAACACCCAAATATCTCAACCAAACAGGTTCTATACGCTTATTAAATGAAAATCAGTGCCCTGTAAAAGGGTCCTAGCTGAGGTGGTCTCAGACAGGTGGCAGATCCTTATTATTCAAAGTTGAGGATATTGCCTAATTCTAAAACCTCGTGCAATTCTCTACGTTCTTATAATTCACAAGTTAAGAAGATACAATAGCTCTTTTATTTATAGGCCTCCCCTGCCCCACTGAATGTGTCTCTTAGACAAAAAAAGGCAAAAGATAGCACATATTAACCAAGATATGATTCCTAATTGCCCTTCCAACTCTGAGATTCTATGAAATGGCAGGTTTGTTTTCCACATAACATCCTCTTCAAACATGTTGGACTTACAGCTTTAAGTACTATATACCAGGCACTTAGTTTATTGAAAGGTTCCTTCTGACTGATGGCTCAGATAGCCCTAATGTGAGCCTCTGAAAGGAAATAAAATTTGGCACTATGAATTCTCTGAATATGATCCTGGGACTATCCCTTTGCTCAAATCCAGTTATCTGGTTTGTACTCATTCTGTAATTTTTTTTGGCACTTGGAATCTGAAGATGTGTTAGAGTATGGAAAAAATGAATGAGTGAATAATGAAAAATAATTTATTAAGTGCTCACTCTGTGACAAATACTGTGTGAAGTACTAAACATACAAATACAGAAACTAAGGGAACTCACATTTAAGAAAGAGAAACACTACATATAGAAAAAAATGTTAACCAGGGAAGATTATTTTCATCTGGAAAATTCCAAGAATTCCAAGAGGAGTCACAGGAGAGTTAGAAAAGAAAGAATGAGGTGCCAGTAGAGTCAGATGATACAAAGGAAAAACTATCATCATTAAATAAAATATCCCAGCAAGTTTTGCTAAAATCCAGAACAATATCTGTACTGATTATGGAATTAAATGTTTTATGACCTTCTTACAATTGTCTGTTAAAAAAAACAACATAAGAGTCTTCATCACTCAAGTTCTGGTGTAGGCAACATATATATATACATATATATATATTCATATATAAAGATAATACCCCTCAGAGCAATGTTCTTCAAGTGTGCAAAGAACAATGAAGTCTTATGTGTAGTCTCTCTGTCCTCTGCTTGAATGAATGAATAAAGCATTTACTAAGTTGGTAGTAGGTGCAGTCACTGTGCTAGGTGCTGGGGATACAAATGTAAAATTAAGACAGTCCTTGCCCTCCAGAAAATTACATTCGAATAGAGGTACCAGACATATGAGAAAGTAAGGATTAGTAAAATACATGACATTTGAGCTGGACCTTGAAGAAGGAGTTGGAGTTCAATAAGTGGAAATGGGGAGGAAGGAAAATACAATATTGTTTTAAACTATAAATTTAAGATATTGTTGTTTTTGTCTACCATGTGTTTAACTGGTTCAGTTCACCCTATTTACTAATTTATCCTATGCTGTTATTAATTACTCTACTTCATACATTGAAATAATTAGATCAACCTCTCACCCAGTTCAAGAATCCCTTTCATACATACTGTTTAGCCCCTACTTCTTCAAAACATAATTTCGGAGCTTATTCTTTTTGACGGCCACCAATTCCATTATAGAATGGTTATACTGAAATATTCAAATCCATCTGTGATATTACCTGTTCAGATCACAATCCATCCATGCCTACCCAGGCTGAGTGAAGCTCATCCATGTCAAAGAATCCTAGATTTAGAGTTGGAAGGGACCACAAAGACCATCTAGTGGCGCTATATCTTTCCAAATTTCACCACAACATGCTGAAGGCCTTCCTCACTTTCTCCAATAATGCAAGAGTGCCAGTGCAGACTTCTGGCCATTCACCTATCATTGTGTACTGTTACCACATGACTAGACCATCTATTTTATCATAATACTTGAATGCAATTCTTTACTTCCATTTTTCACACTTCCTAGTGTGCTGCAGCTAATTCTTAACCACATATGATTTTCTAATGCCCTCTGTGTAATACTCATCTTTAGGTGACTGAAGACAATGGTATTCCAAATCTAGAAGCAAACAGTAACACAGGTTAAAATGAGCCTCTAATGTTATGTGAAACTTGGGGTCAGTAAAAGTGCTTTGCCGTTTCCTGAAAGTAATCTATTCTACTTTCCTCCTTTTCATAAAAGTGCCAGTTCATTGTCCATCTGTATTGTCTATCCTAGACACATCTACTGTTGGTTAAGTTCTATAGTGTATCCATTCAGTTGCACTTTAAAATCTAGGCAATTGATATTTTTTATCTATTTGGTCTTTTCTTTGTGATAGATTAGCTAAACTCTTTGGAGTGATTTCAAATCTCTTCTAGGAGATTCTATAATATCTTGGAGCTTGATGGAATAAACATAACCATCCACAAACCATGAAACTGGGATGACTATAACTATTAGAAAATTATTTATTGCAATGAACAAAAAGGTAAAATATTCTAACTTCTCTACCAATGAGTAATTTTGTCTTCAGAAACTATTATAACATGTCTACTCCCTTTTCTATAGTACAGTCTTTCAAATATCTGAATATAACTGTCATGTCAGTCAATTAAAATTTATTAAGCAATTATTGTGCTGGGTATTAATCAATAAATAAACATTAAGTATCAATCACATTCCAGGCACTTTGACCAGTGCTAGAATGTGGCTCCTGTCTTCAAGAAGCTCACCTTGCAATGGAAAACATGACATGCAATGAATGACGTACACACTACAATATAAATGAGGGAGGGGGTAATTTCAGAAGAATAATGCTTAAAGTTCATTGGGGGAAAGGAGGTTGGAGGGTAGTACCCAGAAAAGATTCTTGCAAAAGTTAGGATTTGAGTTGAAACCTGAAGAAAGCCAGGGAGTATAAGAGGTGAGCTGAGGAGGAAGAGGACTCCAGTCATGGAAGACAGTCAGAGAAAATGCACAGAATAAGGATATTATTGTTTGAGAACAGCAACAAGGTCAATGTCACCAGACTGCAAAATGCAATGGGAGTGTTGGGGTTGTTGCAGTGTAAGAAGATTGGTAAGGCTGAGGTAGGGAAAGGGTTTTTGGAGATTTGTATGCCAAACATGATATTTTATATTTCATTCTGAATGTAATAAAGAGCCATTGGAACTAAATGAGCAGGGAAGTGACATGGTGAAATCTGCTCTTTAGGGAAATTTCCATCAGCTAAGGAGAGTGTGAATTAGAGCATGAAGAAGCTTAAGGAAGAAAGAACAAACAGAAAACTACTGAAATAGTATAGACATAAGATGAGAACTTGTACTGGGATTACAGTTGTGTGAGTGGAGAGAAAAGAATATGTACAGTCACGTGAAAGTAAAAATAACAAGATATTGGAAATGAGGGATGAGAAAGAATGAAGATTAAGGATGACACCAATATTTTTAGCCAGAATGACTGGGAGAATAGTGGTTGCATCTACTACTAAGAGAGAAGTCTGTAATGGGAGAAATTTAGGGTTTGGGGGAAAAGTAGATAATTAGTTCTGTTATGGACATATGAAATGAGATGTCTAAAAATCAGGTAGTGATATGGAACTAAAACTCAAGAAAGAGACAAGAGCTGGCTATATCAAACTGATAATCATTTGTAGAGATGGTGATTGAACCCATGGGTGCTGATGAAATCACCAAAAAGATAATTAGAAGGAAAGCAGAAGAGAGCCCAGCAGAGAGTTGGGATGAAGGTGGGGCATGTAGGATTAGTGGGCGTGTCCTAGAGGAAGATTCAGCAGTGGAAACTGAGTAGAAGTAGAATAGGTAGGATAACTAGTCAAGAGTTGTTTCAAAACAACAACCCAGAGATGAGAGAAAATACAGGTGAAGACGGTAATCAAATATGTTGGAAGAGATATCAAGAAGAATAAGGATAGAAAAATGGCCATTGGATTTGGCAGTTAACAGATCATTGGGAACTCAAATTCCATCTGCATGTTGAAATCCAAAGACAGACAACAAGTAGCTCAGAGTTAAATGAAAGAAAGAGAAATTCAAATACAGACTAAGATGCTTTTCTCATATAATATATCCATGAAAGGGAAGAGATTACATACAGAAAAATCATAACAGGGATTGTGGCTAGAGTGACAGATGTTTTCTGTTTTGTTTTGGTTTTGGATGGAGGATGTCCTTTAGTCTTCTCCTTACTTCTCCAAACACATGTGTGTGTTTGTGTATGTGTGTGTTCACATGACTTTCGCACATGACAGATTCTTCTTAGTAACATTTCTGGCCAATATTCTCTTTATTCATTCTAATTTGTTAATACATTGAGAGGTAATGTGGTATAATGGAAAGAGCACTAAATTTAGAATCAAAGGGCCTGAATTCAAATCCAAACTCTACCTCCTGTGTGATATCTGACTAGTCATTTCACCTCTCTTGTTTCTCATCTATAAAGTAAGAAGTTTCAATCTAGATGATCTTGAAGGTTGCTTTAAGCTCTAAATCTATAATACTGTGTTATCAGACATTATTCTGCTGGTATGGGAAATCCTTTTAATAACACTGATGACATAGCCTTTCTTTAACTTAGTAGATACAAATAGCACACAGCTAATTAAATACCAGATACAAGATTTTATCCATTCCTTGCCTACAAGTGCAGCAAACTATCTACTCTGTGAAGTTGCATCTATTTGTTAATACCCCTTTTAACTGCCAAATCTAGCAGGCTTCTTAGATTTCATTGTTCTCCATCTTTCTGCAATCTCTGACATTGTGGAACATACTCTTCTCCTTGATAATCTCTTCTTTCGGGGTTTCCATGATACTCTCCTGGTACCTGTCTGACCATTCCTCTTCAGATGCCTTTGCTAGATCCTCATTCAGGTCACACCCACTAATGACTGGTATTCATTGGAGATTTTTGCTGGGTTCTCTTCTCTCTCTCAATGCTTAGTACAATGCTTGCACTTAGTAGATACTTAATAAAATCTTATTGCTTAACCTCTTAAAATGGAACACAACAGTTTAGATTCAATTTCACCAGTTGTGAAATCAGAAAATTGTTTTTAAAATCTGTCATTTCTGACATTGAAAGATGTCAAAGTAACCATGTGGCAGAGTGGATAGAGTGCTGGCAAAATAAAAATTTCAAATCTGGCCTCAGACACTTACTAGCCTTGGGCAAGTCACTTAACCTCTTTAGGACTCAGTTTCTTCAACTGTAAAATGGAAACCCTAATTCTCTTCCCCACTACTGCCAATCTTCCACGCAGCTGACAGATAAATCTTCCTAAAGTGCAAGTCTGACGATGTCACTTATCTAACCAATATTTAAGCAATGGTTCTCTATGATCTCCAGGACTGAAGATAAAATCTTTGTTCAGAATTCGAAGTCCTTCAAAACCTGGTCTCTCTTGTCTATCTAGTCTTATTATACCTGACTCTCACATACTCTACAATCCATTAACATTGGCCTTCTTAATGTAACACAAATAAGACACTCTGCCTCTTGAATGTACATTTTCATTGATAGTCCCTCATGTCTGGTATTCCCTCCCTTCTCATCTATACTTCCTGGCTTCCCTAGCTTTTTTCAAATCCCAGTTAAAATATCACTTTCTACTGGAACCCTTTCTTGGTCCCCCTTAATGCTAGTACCTCTGTTAATCATATCAAATTTTTCATAGATACATAGATAGATTGATATATGAAAGATATCTCTTGTTTTCTTTTTTTATGTTTGGTCCCTCATTAGACTTTTCTTTGTATCCCCAGTACTAGGCATACTCTCTGGTACACAGTAGGTGTTTGATAAATATTTGTAAACTGGCTTCTTAATATTGAACACTTAATACTTAAGGTGCAACTTAGTTTTGAAATCAAAGTTATTCTAAAGTTATCATTTGTAACCTTTAATTGATATAAAATAACAAAGATTACATATACTATCATTAATAATTGTAATGTAAGACAATATGTTAATCTACATTCTAGAGATATTTTGAGGGGAAAAGTTGATAGTAGACTAGATGTAGAGGGCAAAGGTAATAAAAAATTGAGAATGACTGGTTCTCCTAAAGGAAAGATTGGCATTATCCTTAGTGAAGTTTATCAGTAAAATCAATGTAAAAGACATGCACTTGCAAATGTGCAATAAATTCAATGTGATATGGATAATGCATTTGTAACTTTGATAAAGAAGCAATGAAAAGTGTTAAAAAGCTAAACATTTTAACACATTATACTAATTACTCTAACACAATTTTTTATTGCTATCATTACCAGATAATATAAAATTTTTGAAGTAAAAATTAAGACAGTTTAAATTTTGCATGCATGAAAATCAGAAGACCCAAAGGAAATGCCTTACTGCCAATTGTATTAAATATACTCCCAACATAATTAAATGTTTTACTTCATCTCTGTAGTAACAATTCCATGCCAAGGTGGAATAATCACCCATTTTTCATTACTGAATTCTACCCTATTTCATTTACTTAAGTTTCGAGCTACCTAATATTAAATTATAATGATTTTCCCAGCAGAGTAACATGACTGAATTACTGGACTTCCCTATAGATTTGCCTATGCTAAATATATATTCTTATTCTCTAGGAATGTGAGCTTACTATGGGATAGAAGAAATATGAATAACATTCATTATAATATTATCATGTATGTCATATCTCTATATTTTCTATATAGGATAAATGGGAGGAAGGACAAATAAATGAGAAAATGGGTATGGAAGAAAGAGGTAAGAGGCAATAAATAGATAGCTAAAAGTGAAATGATGATTTGGAGAGGGTAACATAAACAAGAGATAACTAACATAATTTCAATACTGTCCTTTTGTTCTTAGGTCATGTTCATCCATCCGTATCTAATAGATGATGATGATAATGATCAAATGAATAGTCATAGTTGATAATGATCAAATCATGTAGTTAAATTTATGTGCTTCGTGTCAGAGGATGTATTTGTCAATTATACTCATTTAAACTATGAAGTTGTTTTTCTTCAGAGGGGGGCACAGGAGGGGGATGGAGCGAGGACTAAGCACAGAGCTACCATAGTTTGATGGCAATCACAGGCAGCAATTTAAAATGACTATCTTGCATATATATGTCCAGAGACAGCTATATCCTGTATTCATATAGAATTTTTTTTCAAATAGCTTTCAGGTACACTGCAGACAGAATTCTAAATTGCTATGCTGTACCGATATCTCAAGTTTATTGCTATAGAGTAGCAAAAGGGGTAATGTTTCATTTTAAAAACTGGTCTCTTTGTGGCACTATACTTGTAAACAACAAACTGGAGAAAGAAGTATAAAAACATGAGTTCATTGAGAAAAAAAGTCAATAGTTAAACCTCATTTCGTTTTCTGACAAAGATATAAAGCAGAGCTGGGTGACTTCAACAACATATAATTTGATAAGGATAATTGTAAAGTTGCACTAATTAATGAAAAGACATTTGAACTTACTATGTTCCAAGCATAAGGCTGAGTTGGCAAAAAAGAGGGCCTGCAATAAAGGAGCTTACATTCTAACTGAGAGATAATTACACGATTTTTTTAGACATGTTGAGTATAAGACATCTATGGGAAATCCAATTCAAGATGTCCAAGAGGAAGTTGGAGATAGGAGCAAGGAATTTAGGGGAGAGAATAGAGCTGATTAAATAGACTTGAGAATCATCAGGGGAAAGAAAATTGCATTCACGGGAGATGATGAAATCACCAAGTGAAACACCATAGCGAGAGAAGAGAAAATGGGATAATACAGAGCATCTGCCAATGCTCACTTTACCAGGTGTGTTCTAGATAAAAATCTAGTAACAGAGGAGAAGAAGTGGTTTGATAAGAAGAAAGAGAACCAAGAAAGAGGAACATGATAAAAATCTAGAGAGAAGAGAGCATCAAGTAAAAAAAGAACAATAATGCCAAGAGCTACGTAGATGTCAAGAAGAATGAGGATTCAGACAAGGCCATTAGATTTGGAAATTAAGAGATCCCTGGTTACTTTGGAAGGAGCAGTTTCAGTTGAATGATGAGGTCAGAAGCCAGATTTCACAGTGAGTCAAGAGAAGAGTAAAAATGAAGTGGAGACATACATTGTAGGTGACTTTCTCAAGGAGCTTAACCAAAAAGGGGAAAGGAGATATAAGACAATAGCTGGTGGAGACGGACAGACCAAGTGAGGATTTTTTCGAAGGCAGGAAAGACATAGATTTGTTTGCAGGTGAAAGTAAAGCAGATAATAGATATGGAGAGACTGAAGATAAGAGAAAAAACAAATGATAGAGGGGACAATCTGCTGAGGAAGAAGGATGTGCTCTTCCTTGGCAAGGAGAAGAGCCACCTCTTCATATAAAAAAGGATTGTAAAAGAACCTTTGTACCTTCCCAAGGATACAAACTCTGGATAACTGGTCAATGGATTCAAAAAGCTAGTTTTCAAAAGAAGAGTTGTAAATTGTCAAGAAAAATGATACAAATTACTAAAAGTATATTAAAACACTCTTGAGATATGACCTCACAACCATCATAATGGTAAAGATGTTTCTACCTTGATGATGCAGCTATTTCCCAAATGATGAAGATTATAACCCATCTATGCCCTCTCACTCTAGCAGAAGACAGAAACAGTCAATGCCATGTGAGTTGTGGGAAGGCAAGCACATTGTTGTATTGTTGGTGGGATTGTGGACTGATCTGTTATTTAAAATTATTGGATTTATGTGAGAAAAGTTATCAATCTATTGAAATCTTTTGATTCGGCAATACTAAGAACAGATTATCATCAAAAGGTCATTGATTGAATCTCTTCTGTATTACAGAACCAGGACAATATTTCCTCATTCTCTCTGAGATTTAGGTCTTCACATTAGAAGTTACTAATTTGGAACCAGGGACCTCTAAAATTTTCACAATCACTCATGAAGAAAGTATGGCAATCATACTAGGTGGACAAACTATCCAATAGGGAGTTACATAGTTACCAATGATATACTCTACACATTTGCTGAGTAGAAGGTAGGGTAGATTCTTTTTTTCCCTAATTTCCACATAAATACATGATTACAAGAGTCTGTTTTCTAAATGTGAGCCAAAGAAGGAGGCTAAATGTACAACAATATCGTAGTTATCAACTAGTACAGAGACTTCAGTATTTAGAGAGCTTTTGAAATACATTATATATTACTCTTTTAAACATTATTTTCAAAACATTTTATAGATATATTTCTAAAATGTATTATACATTTTTTCATTAATAAATAATACGTGGAACACAATTTAATCTTGATGATTCGGGATTACCATCAGCAATTACTGAATTTCATTGTAATTCACTTGGACCTTTTAGAGTTAGCAAGGTCTTTGTTGCTACAAATTCCTCCAGTGACTGCCCAAATGCTGTTCTGTTTAATGGGTCACTGTGATTACCTTCAGTTGTTACTGAGAATTCCCTGGGATATTTCTCCTTAAACTAAATGTTTCCAAGCTTGGAAGGTGATCTAGCTAGTGTCTATTTTCTCTCCTTCCTCATGGCTTTTATAAGCGTCATCAGTCAAGGATAGTACTTCTTTCTCCAGGTCAATAAACCAATGAATCACATTGCATTTCACTGTAATAATCTTTGGGTCTGAAAATTCTCAGCTATTTTTGTCACTGTTTATAATTGGAGGTTGTCCTAGGTCAACAGCTATTCCAAGTAACTTAGTATGTATATGTTAGTACTAGGTAAATAATTCCTAAGAGGGGTTTTATAATTACCTTTCATACTGTACAGGACAACATCTTATTTTCTCACTCATATATAATTGTCATAAGGTTACTGATTTAATCAAAAACATTTTTAAAATAATGAGTTGATTTTTCTCTAGCTGAAAAAAAGTACTTCACAAAACCTCAAATTTTATTTTTATTAATTACATACCAATGAGATAATATATGTAAAGTGCTTTCCAAACCTTTAAAGTGCCATATAAGTTGTTGTTTTCCTTCATTTTCAAAGAGGACATTATGATATTTAGGTAAAATCATGGATGATGGACAACATCTTGACTTGCATGTGAATCAGATGTAATTGAGGCAAAGCTGTACAAAGCTGTCAGCCTCACTCTCTCTCTTCCAGAGTTATCAAAGTCCAGTAGCAGGGCAAAAGTCAAGATGACTGATGATGGTCCAGGATGTAGTGGATGGCTTTGGCATCTTCTATATGTGACCAACCTTTAAGCCCTTTACAGTGCCTGCTTCAGTCACCTTCATGGACATTGGAACAAATTTTTCTTTTCTTCATTCTTCCAAGGGAAGTCTTCACATGCTTGAGACAGACATTTCTCTACCTTGCCAATGCATCTGAGGTCTATTGGTTACCTTCAGCCTGGTTTAGCTCATCTGCCAAGATAGATTTACCAAGGTGCATGCTAGCTTCTTGGAGCCACAGGTGAGAGTTGGGTGACAGGTGGAAACCAAAGGTGGATGAGCAGCTGTGGAAAGGGCTTAGTAAGCCCTCACAATAGAGGTGTAAGTGCTTCCTGAACACCCCATACCACCACCCTACATAAATACTAGCTATTACACTACAGCAAAGAAAAGGAATTTTTATGTTGTACGAGAGTTTAGCAATTATTTATTAAAAGACCCTAGAATTACAAAGCTAAAACTCATAGTATGTAGTCTTAAGATTTTATTACTGTACTTTCCTCGAGTATGATTTTTGTCTACTTTGTGAATCCATATTTTCTAAGTTTTACTCAGCCGCAGTAATGTAGTTTGCCATTAGTACTGAGAATCTTATATTTAGATGGAAGTATAGTACAAAATAGTATTTTCTGTGCAGTAGACTCTCAATAAATACACTGAGGCAATAAGTGTCTTGGTCTGAAAGAAGAGAAGCTCCTAAACAACAACAAAAACTTAACATTTTTGTTATAGTATCAAAGGGTATATTAAAGGAAAATAGATAAACTTGATAGCACAAAAATATGTCTTCTTAGAAGTATTTTTACTGAAGCATCAATGAGTATTTGAAATGAGAATACATAAATTCAGAAGATGACAATGAAGTCAAAACAGCTACAAGCAAAGCCTCAAAGGAAAAAAATGTGAAGTGGACACAAGCACAAGAAGAATTCATGGAAGAACTAAAAAAATTTTAAAAATCAAAAAAGTGTTACAAAGGAAAATTAGCTAAAGAAATAAAAGTGAAATAAGAAAATTTCCTTTAGTACAAGAGGCACAAAATTACTGACTAGCACCTTAAAAAACAGAATTGGTCAAATGGAAAAAAATGTACAAAAATTCACTTATCCTCAAAAGGCATATTGTCAAATGGAAAAAGAGGTACAAAAGCTCTTTGTGACCTCTTTTGAGATTCTCTTCTCAAATATACTGTGTACTTGCAATTTTCTTCTCCAATTTATTTTACAGATGAGAAAACTGAAGCAAACAGTGTTAAATGACTTGTATTTGAACCAAGGTCTTCCCAACTTCACTCTATCCACTGCCTTATATAGCTGTCTTCATTAGCTGCACTAGTAATGTAGTGCTTGATAATTCAAAAATTCAAGCTTTTGGATCTCACCATTTCATAAAAATTGCTGCAACATCCGAAAGGCACTTTGGAAGAAACTAGGTATAGAACAACATTTCACAATATATTTCCAAGATAATACCCAAATGGATAAATGATTTAGACATAAAGGATGCTATTATTAGTAAATTAGGGGAACATAGAAGACTGTACCTGTCAAATCTACAGATAAGGGAAAAGTTTATGATGAAACAAGAGACAGAGAGGATCAGAAGAAGGCAAATGGGAAATTTTGATTACATTAAATTAAAAAGGGTTTGCACAAACAAATCTAATGCAACCAAAATTAGATGAAAAGCAGGAAGCTGGAGAAAAATTTTACAGCAAGTTTGGTCTCATTTCTCAAATATACAGGAAACTGAGCCAAATTTACTTTTTTTAAATGAGCCATTCTTCAGTTGACAAATGGTCAAAGCATATGAACAATTTTCAAAAGAAGAAATCAAAGCAATCAAGAACCATATTTTAAAATGTTCTAAATCACTCCTGATGAGAAGAATGTAAGTTAAAACAACTCTGTAATACCACTTCATATGTACCAGATTAGCTAATGTGACAAAAAAAGAAAATGAGAAATGCAAGAGGGGACATAGAAAAGTAGGCACATTGAAGCAATCTTGGTAGAATTGTGAACTAGTCTAACCATTCTGGAGACCAATTTAGAACTGTACTCAAAGGGCTATCTTCAAAATTAGAATGGAGCAGATGGAAGCTAATAAACCAAAAGAATGAAAAAATAACAGACAATGTGAAGTATCTCATTGGAAAAACAGCTGACCTAGAGAATGGATCCAGGAGAAATGATTTAAAAATTATTTGACTAGCTGAAAGCCATGATCAAAAAAAGAGCCTAGACACCATCTTTCAAGAAATTATCAAGGAACACTGCCCTGGTAGTCTAGAACCAGAGGGTAAAATAGAAATGGAAAGAATTCACTGATCACCTCCTGAAAGAGATCTCAAAAGAAAAACTCCTAGGAATATTGTAGCCAAATTGCAGAATTTCTAGATCAAGGAGAAAGTATTACAAGCAGCTGGAAAGAAACAATTTAAGTATAGTGGAAACACAATCAAGAAAACACAAGATTTAGCAGCTTCTACACTAAGGGATCAAAGGGCTTGGAATATGATATTCCACAGATCAAAGGAGATAGGATTAAGAACAAGAATCAGAATCACCTATCCAGGAAAACTGAGTATAATACTTCATGGGGGAAATTGACCTTCACTGAAATAGAGGACTTTCAAGCATTCTTGATGCAAGACCAGAGCTGAACAGAAAATTTGACCTTCAGATATAAGAATCTAGAGAAGCAAAAAAATGCAAACAGCATAGAGAAATCATAGTTGAACTGTTCACATTCCTACATGCAAAAATGATATTTGTAACTCATGAGACTTTTCTCAATATTAGGGTACTTGGATAGAGAAATAGATAGGGATAGATGATAGATAGATAGATGATAGATAGATAGATAGATAGATAGATAGATAGATAGATAGATAGATAGATAGATGGATAGATGGATGGATGGATGGATGGCACAGGATGAATTGAATATGAAGGGATGATAATCTAAAAATAAAATTAAGGGGTGAGAGTGGAATATGTTGAGAGGACAACAGGAAAGATAGTATGGTTTGGTAAATTATCTCACAAAGAAGAGACAAGAAAAAGGTTTCACAATAGAGGGGAAGGGGGGAGGTGAGAGGGAATGAGTGAACCTTACTCTCATTACATTTGGCTTAAGAAGGAAATAACATACACACTCAATTGGGTATCTTACCCTACAGGAAAGTAAAGAGGAAAGGGATGGCAGGGGGAGACACAAAGGAGGGCAGATTGGGGGAAGGGGTAGTCAGAAGCAAACACTTTAGAAAAGGGACAGAATCAAAAAAGAAAATAGAATAAGTGGGAGATAGGATGGGATGGAAGGAAATAAAGTTAGTCTTTCACAACATGACTATTTTGAAAGTGTTTTGCATAACTACACACACATTACCTATATTGAATTGCTTGCTTTCCCAATAAGGATGGGGAGGGAATAAGGGAAAGAGTTTGGAACTCAAAGTCTTAAAAACAGATTTTAAAAATTGTTTTGTCATGCAACTGAGAAATAAGACATACAAGCAATGGAATGGAGAAATCTATCTTGCCCTACAAGAAAGTAAGGGGGAAGGGATAAAGGGAGGGTGTTAGAAGGAAGGGCAGACTGGGGAAAGGGGTTATCAGAATGCATGCCATCTCAGGGTGGGGCAGAGGGGAGAGATAGGGAAAAAATTTCTATCTCAAAATCTTGTAGAAATGAATATTGAAAACTAAAACTACATAAATTAAGTTTTAAAAAGAAAGCTATATACTGCTCCATTACAACTGAAAAGATTTCTTTTTTCAATTTCTTGCTAAACCAATATTGATTCTGAAATGTTATTTTTCACTATTTCATCAGTACTGAAGAGGTATAAAATGGTTCAACCTGATTCTCAGTATGCTACTTGTGGTAAAATAAAACAATACCCAATACTATCAATCTCATTGAAATAGGATTACCATCTTCTCCCTCTTACCAAAATATATAGATTAGAAGATACAAAATATATTTTTAATTTTAAAGTAATTAAATTGAATTTTAAAGAAAACTAAGAAAGTTTTGTGGAATAAGCATAGGCTGAAAATTAGGATATTCACTGTCTCATTCTAGTTCTGACACATACTAATACTAAAAGGAAAAAAGTGCAGCATGAATATGAATGAATAATGTCACCTCTTGGCACAAGTTTTATCATACATAAAAATGATATAATATATGAAAATGAAGGAAATAAAGTCTCTTCCAAATCTAAAATGTTATGCGTTTTTGTATTATTTCTTAATACAATTATGTGAATACTGAAAAGAAGAGCATTTTCTGTGCTTATAGACTCTAACTTGTCAAACTAAAGAAACATCCAGCTTAATATTTTCATATATAATATAGATTTTTATTTTTCCATATAAATTTATTTATTTTCAGTTTTCAACATTTACTTCCACAAAATCTGAATTTCAAATTTTCTCTCCATCTTCTCCCTACTCCCACCCCCAGACAGCATGTATTCTGATTGCTCCTTTTGCCCTTTGCTCCAATCTGTCCTCCCTTCTATCACCATTCCCCCATCCCTTTCCCTTCTATTTTCCTGTAGGGTAAGACATTTCTATATCCCAGTGTTTATATACTGTATTTCCTAGTATCATGTAAAAACAACCTCTAACATCCATTTTTAAAGCTTTGAGTTCCACATTCTCTCCCTTTCCCCTTCCCCACTCACCCTCATTGAGAACATGAGCAACCAGATAAAGGTAATACGTGGATGGTCATGCAAAATACTTTCATAACAGTGATGTTGTGAAAGACTAACTATATTTCCCTCTATCATGTCCCATCCTCCATTTGTTCAATTCTCTCTTTTGACCTGTCCCTCTACAAAAGTGTTGGCTTCTGTCTGCTGTCCCTTCTAATACCCCATCCCCTTGCCTGCTTTCCTATAGGGTAAGATAAACTCCTAATTAAATATGTATTTTATTCTCTCCTGAAGCAAAATTCAATGAAAGGAAGGTGCACTTATTCCTTCTCACCTTTCCCTTCTTCCCTTCCACTGTAAAAGCTTTTTCTGGTCCCTTTTATGTGAGATGATTTACTATATTCTATCTCTCCCTAGTTCTTTCTCCTAATACATTTCTCTCAACCTTAATTTTCTATTTTAGATATAATCCCTTCATATTCAGTTCACTCTGCACACACATACACACACACACATTCTCTGTCTCTCTCTCTCTCTTTCTGTATATATACATATGTATATATGTGTGTAAATACATAAGTATACACACGCACACAAACATATATATATATATTCCTTATGGTTTCTCTTTCTTTTTTACCTTTTCATACTTCTCTTAATTTTTGTATTTGAAAGTCAAGTTTTCTATTCAGTTCTGGTGCTTTCAACAAGAATGCTTGGAAGTCCTCTGTTGTATTCAAGTTCCATTTTTCACCCTGAAGTATTATACTCAGTTTTCCTGGGTAGATCATCCTTGGTTTAAATCCTATCTTCTTTGACCTCTGGAATATCATATTCTAAGCCCTTCAATCTCTCTGCTAAATCTTGTGCTGTCTTGATTGTGTTTCCACTATACTTGAATTGTTTCTCTCTGGCTGCTTATAATATTTTCTCCTTGACCTGGAAGCTCTGGAATTTGGCTGCAATATTCCTAGAAGTTTTCCTTTTGGGATCTCTTTTGGGAGGTGATCAGTGAATTCTTTCCATTTCTATTTTACTCTCTGGTTCTAGAACATTGGGGCAATGTTCCTTGATAATTTCATGACAAATGACGTCTGGGTTCTTTTTTTGATCATGGCTTTCAGGTAGTCCAATAATTTTAAAAATATTTCTCCTAGATCCACTCTTGAGATCCTTCACATTGTCTGCTATTTTTTCATTCTTTTGGTTTTGTTATATAATTTCTTGATTTCTCATAAAGTCATTAGCTTCTATTTGCTGCATTCTAATTTGTAAAGAATCATTTTTTTCAGAGAGCTTTTCGACCTTTTTTTCCATTTGATTTATTCTGTTTTTTAAGGCCGTCTTCTCATTGGCTTGTTGGATCTCTTTTGTCATTTGGGTTAGTTTAATTTTAAAGGTGTTATTTTCTTCAGCATTTTTTTGGGAGGTTTCCTTAAGCAGCTGTTGAATCATTTTTTCGTGATTTTCTTGCATCACTTTCATTTCTCTTTCCAATTTTTTCCTGTACTTCTTTGACTTGAATTTCAAAGTCCTTTTTGAGCTCTTCCGTGGCCTGAGAACAATTCACGTTTTTCTTAGAGGCTTTGGATGCAGGAGCTTTGACTTCTGCTGTATGTTTTTATCTTCCTCTTCACCAATGACATAAGAAAATACCTCTTCACTGAGAAAGTAAGAATCTATAGTCTATTTTTTTTCTCCTGCTTGCTCACTTTCCCAGCCAATTACTTGACTTTTGAGCTTTGTTAAGTGGAGGATTCCAGAAGCAGCCTCTGCTTCAGCAGTAGCTGAAGGTGCCTTGTGGCTGGACCTGGGTCATGCTCCCCTCTCATCCATGTGAGAGACCCTTCCCACTGACTTTTGAAGCTGTCATTAGCACTTGTGTTTTGAGAAATCAGGAATTCACAGTAGCTGCAAGAGATTAAGTCCCCTAAAGTCTGTTCCTGCTCAGGCCACCTGGCATGGCCGAAACTGTGCTCTACTCCCAGCCTAGCAGGACAGGCTATTAACCATTAACCTTCCAGATAGTCTTGGGCTGGAAATTTGCTTCATTCTGTCGTTCTGTGGCTTCTGCTGCTCTAGAATTTGTATATAGTCATTTTTTACAGGTTTATTGAGGAGTTTGTGGTGAGAGCTGTAGCAGCTCTCTGCTTCTACTCTGCCATCTAGGCTCCGCCCCCTCTGGTTTAATATTTTTAAAAATTTATTTGTAGCATAACATCCTGAGACTTTCAGAGTGTCTAGTGGATTTGTTTAAAACTGGCTATATATTTCTTTGAATATCACAATGTTGGCATGATTTTCTTGTAGAACCAATGGACGTCTTAAGGTTAAGTTGAACTGTGTAAATAAAACTTCAACTTCAACAATAGCTATGTAGGGATACTCTGAGGTTATAAGAGGTCATTCTGTTCACACTGTCTTACAGTTTTCTTGTAATGTAGCATTTGACAAGCAAAGATTTCAAAGACCATATAAGAATCTAGCCTGATCATATTCTCATGGGAACAGCATAATCAAAGACAGGTTAGAAAGGTCAAGTAAAGGGGCATTACATATCCAGTGCTCTCCAAAACAGTGATTTTCTATTAATAAATAATTACTGGATCTCTTAGAAGATCATTCTGTCAAAATTCTGTAAGCTTTATTGTAAACAATGCTTCAGAATTAGTCAAAGTGAAGGACTTATAAATAAGTCATATATAATCATAAAAGCATAATACTTTTATCAGAAAAAAATGAACATTTGTGCTAATGATTTGTGCTTTAAAATGAAATTCTGATTTTTTCACTGACAATTTCTACATTCTACAAAAACAAAAGTAATGAGAAGGAAAATACACCTTAAATTGAAAATTGTTCAAATGGATATGGTATTTTATTAAATAGGCTAACCTATTTTATGCAACTTTCACCATCTAGGATAGCCTATATAAACATTCTCAGTGGTCTTAAATCTCATAATGCCCTTTCCTTAGTATCATTATTCAGATAACTCAATAAAATTTGCTTCCAAATTTAAATAAATTCCAAATATAACTAAAATACAGACTTAGATAGACAAAACATTTTAGGAATAGTGAAGCTTACAAAAATTTATTTTACACATATTGAAAGCAAATGAGAACTTTGCTTAAATGAAGACGTGTTGATTTCTTAGTCTTGGGAGGCAGATAATTCAATACTTCAATTTTCTTTGGGATTTCTAATTTTATTTTGAGAGTGGGTCTCCCTATAATATAAAATCTAGAAGCAAAACAGCAATTCAATGGCCTAAGCACACTCCTGATTAGCACAGAAACTTTAACCTGTGCCATTTTCCATATCTAAGTTAGTTTGTCCCCTCTTTGGCAGCCTATTGGCCTTCTAGTGGGAGTACAGTTACCAAACTGGTGCCAAATTTAGTACAAACACCTCCTTAGCTTTAGCCCTACTCCAACTCAAAACTCCCTAATCAAGTGATCCACCTCAAACTTCTAGCAAGTTTCTAAATATATCATTTGAGCTTCCCCCTCTTTTATCTGCAATTCTTTTTTTTTAATGAATGATAATGACTAAGCTAAAAACTTGCCAAATGGTTAAAATCTCATGATATTTCTAACTTAACTAAATATTGGAACTGTTATTCTCTAGAAAGTAACTTCTCCAGAAGTTTCAGTCCAATGTAGACAGATAAAAATTAATAAGAAAATTGATTGATTCACATTCAAGGAATCACAAAGACATGCGAAAGTATACCAATAGTTAATATTTAATCCTTGCATAGTATTCATGTCATTATTTTAAATATCATATTATATAGTTTTATATATTTAAAGTTGATAAAAAAGACCTTTTATCTGAAAAATTATGAATTAGACTACTGTACTACAACCAAAACTTAATTCTGAAATATCTACATTTTTTGAAGACTCATCTTTAAAATATGGTCCCTGTAGCTATGAAGGAAAAATTTCTTACAACGGTTAGGAACTGAATTGTCTATGTACTAAATATACTGCTAAATTTTCACTATGAAAATTTCATGAGCCAACTGTAATATGCGCAACTTCATAATATAAATCAATGAGTATTTATTAAGTACCTCCTATAAACCAGGCACTGTGCTAGTTATTGAAGATAGGAGTAAAAAAAATGAAATACACTCTACTCACATAGTGCTTACATTCTAATGGAGGAGATAAGTTCATATAAAATATATACAGTAAAAAGTGAATATTAACATATACAGAGCAGTAAAATACAAGAGATTATTAGAGGGAGGACATTAGGAATTAAGGGTACCAGGAAGGTTTTCATGCAGGAAATGCTGCTTCGTTGTAATTTAAAGGAAAAGAGGAAGTCTATAATGAAAAGGTAAAAAGAAAGTGCATCTCAGGCACGTGGAGAGCTATGAGGATGGAATGTCATGTATCAAGAAAAGAGGGAAGGCCAGTTTGGTGGGATCATAGAGTGTTGGAAGGGGAATAATGTCCTATGAGGCTGGAAAGATAAGTTGGGGCCAGGCCGTGAAGAACATTAAAAGCTAAGAAGAGGAGTTTATATTTTATTCTAGGTGTAATAGAAAGTCACTAAGGGAATCACAGGAACAGATCTACATTTAAAGAAAATTATTCTGGAATGTATAAAGAACTGGAGTTGAGAGAGGCTTGAGATAGATATATAAATTAGGAGACTGTTACAATAATCAATGTTAGAGGTAATTAGGGAGAGAAATAAGTTGGGAGCTGTGTGAATGGGGAAAAGGTGTTGTATGGGAAAGGCATAAATGTTAGAAATAGGAAAACATGGCAACTGATTAGATAGAAGAGGCAAGAGAGAGAATAAAGAAATAAGAACAGCCATAGGTAGTAGTGAGGTTACCAAGAAAGAAACAGGCTACAGAGGGAGAAGAAAAAAAGGTCTTAGGAGTATTATATGGATGATGAACCAACAAAAGACGCTAAAAAAGAGACATCATACAGTAAGGAAAGAACTAAGGGAGAGTCTCATCAGCAAATCTCAGAGAGGAGAAAGTATAAGAAGAACAATGTAGATAACAGTATCAAATACAGTAGATAGGTCAAAATGAGAGAAAAGATCACCATATGTGACAATTAAAAAATTATTTATGACCGTGGAGGGAGTAGGTGCAGGTGAGCAATGAGCATGGAAGCCAGATTGCAAAGGATTGAGGAAAGGAATTGGAGACAGTGAGGATAACTAGCATCTTCTAGGAAATTATCTGAGAAAAGGAGATGCAGAATGATAACATGAGGAGATAGTAGGTGTGATGAAGACTTTTTTAAAGGATGATGATATCTAGCAATGCTCACAGGCAATATTTTTTTTTAGATGAAAAGAACCCAAAGACTGGAAGGAAGGTGACTACAGAAGAGAAAGGGTATGACAGTATCAAGTACACATGCAGGTGGCACAATGGATAAAATGCTGGGTTTTGGAATCAGAAAGTTGAGTTCAAACCCAGCCTCAGACACTTCTTATCTGGGCAAGTCACATAACCTCAGTTTACCTTGGTTTCCTTATCTATAAAACAGGGACAATAATAGCATCTACCTCCTAGGGTTGCTGTGAGAATCAAATGAGATAGTAAGTATAAAGCACTTAACACATAGTGAGCACTATTTAAATCTTAGTTATTATTATTAACTATAAATGCAGAGAGGTTGACTTTATTACAATCATGGTAGATACCTAACCTTACATACTTACTTAAAAATAAAACAAGGATTAAAGAAATAGATAATTTTTAGTATGAGAAAGATGATCTTCAGACATCTAAATGTAGTTCATTAGTTTATCTTGTGGTTAATCAACCAGAATTTTCTATTACTAGGCACTACAATGATTTTATAGGATATATTAGTTATCTTTAGACATGGTAAGATGCTGAATTACCTTCTAAATCGATGAAATATTAATTTATGTTCCATACATCTATAGCATTAAGTTTATAGAATTCTAATTATCTGAAAACTAGCGATCCATGTATAGTACACATAATAACAATTAATCAGAGTATTTGATAAACCTATTTTCTGATCCTAATGGATAGTTAAGAACTTACTTCGGTTCTTTTATTTTTTGAAAAAGAAGATATTAAAATCATTACAATTGTTTTCATTTAAGGTTTTGAGGAAGATGGCATGTGAAAAGTAAATGCTGGTTTATTAACTGCTTCCTAGTCCCTAATCACATATTAAAAATGTACTTCTCAAACTTCAATAGTCTGTTCAATTCAATTGTGTGTAATTATCCAAGTTTTTTATAGCTCTCCCAGTTTTTCTTTCCCTTTTACATTTGCCTAAAAGCAAATTACCCAAATCAATAAGGTAATTATTCTGAAAATTCCATATAGGCATATTAGAAATTTCTACACAAGCCAAAATAGTTGCTTCTTTATTTTCCTTAATGTTCTCTGCCTATTTTATTAATTGGAACTTACAGAAATTTTCCAGAATTTTAACCTTTCACTATCAAAAATTCAATAGTATTTTTATTACTATAGGATCAAACCCCATAAATTTTTCCTTGACTCACCTTACTCAAAATAATATACCTGTTATTTTTGTTAAGCAGGTTTCTTTTCATTTGCTAAAAGAAATTTTATATTACTTTAGTTTTTTTCTAAAAGTGAAAAATAATATATTGCAACAGGTTACATTACCATGTAGATTTCCAACAGGCTAATGATGATTCCTGTTGATTATGCAAATTGGCAAGCAATAGGGTGGACTAGATTGAAAGTCAGAGTATTTTAGCAAATATGATGCCTTCTAGATAGTAGGTATTTAATAATTACTAACTGAATTGAATTAAATCCTGCCAAATGAGGAAATGACACTGAATATAAGTAATTATTCCTATAAAAGATAATTGTTTTATTCTAGAATTTGTAGAAATAAGTAACTAAAGGATAAAGTAACTTTATTGCTGCTATATATTTCTGATCATTAATATTAATAATGAAAAACAACTTTCCATTTTTATAACTACTTCTTCCAATGAGCTCAAAACACTTGACATAGATAGGGACAGAGAAATGAAAAGTATTACTACCCCCATTTTTCATCTGGGAAAATCAAGAAGTTATGCAAATTGCCATCCACCTAAAATTAACTTTGTAACAGAAATCTGAATTCAGGCATATTGCCTCACATTCATCTTTTTATCTCGTCAATATTGATTTATTTGTATGGCTTATTTCCCCCTCCTCAAAAACTCCATTTTTTAGAGGCAGAAAATACCAAGATGATTGAAACAAAGGAAACTGTAAATAAATCAATCCCTATTACATTGCATTTATATGCTTTTATTCATAATTAAAAACTTGAATATTAGGCTCAATCATCTGCAAAGAGTGATCTTCATCATGCATTACAAATGAAAGTAAGGCTTGGAAAATACAGCATTCAAGTAGCTGTTCCTAGTGATGTTTTGTATTGGTCTAGTTGTTAGAGGAGCTTGAAAGGCAGGAATAAATTATCATATTGACTTTCATTTCGTATGCTGTTCAATGGAATTATTTGAGGCAAGGAAGTTTTTACCTTCTCTCATGATACTTTCAGAATGCCTGGTAGAAAAGGAAAGGAAAGGGGAAGGAGAAGGAACAGGAAGGGAGGAGAGGAGGGAAGGGAAGAATGAGAAAGGAGAGGCATTATTTTGAACTCCAAAATCAGGAATAGGACTGGGAGGGGAATGACTAAATCAGTTATATTTCAAGATTCTACTAACCAATGAACTTTCTTTTAAGTTAAAAACAATATTTAAACCTTTATCACTAGCCAACTCATCTACATATGAAAACAAAGGGAGTCTGGAAAGTATAACAAATTTAACAGGGGCTCAATACCTTGGACAAACTGTAGTACTTTATTGAGGAAACTAGTTTTAAATTTGAAAGGATGGGGGGGCGGAGCCAAGATGGTGGAGTAGAAAGACACACATATGCTAGCTCTGAACCCACATCCCATAAAATACCTGTAAAAAAGAACTCCCAACAAATTCTGGAGCAGCAGAAACCACAGAACAATGGAGCAGATGAGATTTCTGTTCCAGAGAGCCCTGAAAACCTCTCGCAAAAGGTCCATCTCTCTGCGGACCTGGAGCCAAGCCCAGCTCTGCTTTGGCCGCGCGGCACCATGAGGAGCAGATCCCAGCAGGCTTCAGGGATGGAATCTCCAGCAGCCTTGTGGGTCCCTCCACCCACAGGCCCCAAAGGCTGGTGAGAGGGTCTTCTCGGGTTGCCAAGACAGGAACGGGGTGCCCCCATAACTCAGGCCCCCTCGGGAGGCAGCAGTGGAGGTGGGAGCAGACTGGGGCTCCCCAAGCAGGTAGGAGTCCAGATCCATTGTTGAAGGTCTCTGCATAAACCCCCTGAGGGAACTGACCTCGTGAAGCAGTCCTGCCCCCACCTGAGCACCTGAACTTAATCTCACACTGAATAGCAGCCCTGCCCTCGCCAAAGCCCTGAGGCTGGGAAGCAGCATTTGAATCTCAGACCCCAAGCACTGGCTGGGAGGATCTGGAGGCAAAGTGGGTGTGAAGAGAATATTCAGAAGTCACGTCACTGGCTGGGAAAATGCCCAGAAAAGGGAAAAAATATAAGACTATAGAAGGTTACTTTCTTGGTGAACAGGTATTTCCTCCCTTCCTTTCTGATGAGGAAGAACAATGCTTACCATCAGGCAAAGACACAGAAATCAAGGCTTATGTATCCCAGCCCACTCAATGAGCTCAGGCCATGGAAGAGCTCAAAAAGGATTTTGAAAACCAAGTTAGAGAGGTGGAGGAAAAACTGGGAAGACAAATGAGAGACATGCAAGCAAAGCATGAAAAACAAGCAAACACCCTGCTAAAGGAGACCCAAAAAAATGCTGAAGAAAATAATACCTTGAAAAATAGGCTAACTCAATTGGCAAAAGAGGTTCAAAAAGCCAATGAGGAGAAGAATGCTTTCAAAAGCAGAATTAGCCAAATGGAAAAGGAGGTTCAAAAGCTCACTGAAGAAAATAGTTCTTTCAAAATTAGAATGGAACAGATGGAGGTTAATGACTTTATGAGAAACCAAGAAATCACAAAATAAACCAAAAGAATGAAAAGATGGAAGATAATGTGAAATATCTCATTGGAAAAACAACTGACCTGGAAAATAGATCCAGGAGAGACAATTTAAAAATTATGGGCCTACCTGAAAGTCATGATCAAAAAAAAGAGCCTAGACATCATCTTTCATGAAATTATCAAGGAAAACTGCCCTGAGATTCTAGAACCAGAGGGCAAAATAAGTATTCAAGGAATCCACAGATCACCGCCTCAAAGAGATCCAAAAAGAGAAACTCCTAGGAACATTGTGGCCAAATTCCAGAGTTCCCAGGTCAAGGAGAAAATATTGCAAGCAGCTAGAAAGAAACAATTCAAGTATTGTGGAAATACAATCAGCATAACACAAGATCTAGCAGCTTCTACATTAAGGGATCAAAGGGCATGGAAAAGGATATTCCAGAAGTCAAAGGAACTAGGACTAAAACCAAGAATCATCTACCCAGCAAAACTGAGTATAATACTTCAGGGGAAAAATTGGTCTTTCAGTGAAATAGAGGACTTTTAAGCATTCTTGATGAAAAGACCAGAGCTGAAAAGAAAATTTGACTTTCAAACACAAGAATGAAGAGAAGCATGAAAAGGTAAACAGCAAAGAGAAGTCATAAGGGACTTACAAAAGTTGAACTATTTACATTCCTACATGGAAAGAAAATATTTGTAACTCTTGAAACTTTTCAGTATCTGGGTGCTGCGTGGGAGTACACACACGCACACACACACAGAGACAGAGTGCACAGAGTGAATTGAAGAGGATGGGATCATATCTTAAAAAAATGAAATCAAGCAGTGAGAGAGAAATATATTGGGAGGAGAAAGGGAGAAATGGAATGGGGCAAATTATCTCTCATAAAAGAGGCAAGCAAAAGACTTATTAGTGGAGGGATAAAGAGGGGAGGTGAGAGAAAAACATGAAGTTTACTCTCATCACATTCCACTAAAGGAAGGAATAAAATGCACACTCATTTTGGTATGAAAACCTATCTTACAATACAGGAAAGTGGGGGAGAAGGGGATAAGCAGGGTGGGGGGGATGATGGAAGGGAGGGCATGGGGAGGAGGGAGCAATTTGAGGTCGACACTCACAGGGAGGGACAGGATCAAAAGAGAAAATAGAAGTAATGGGAGACAGGATAGGATGGAGGGAAATATAGTTAGTCTTATACAACACAACTATTATGGAAGTCATTTGCAAAACTACACAGATTTGGCCTATATTGAATTGCTTGCCTTCCAAAGGGAAGGGGTGGGGAGGGAGGGAGGAAAAGAAGCTGGAACTCAAAGTTTTAGGAACAACTGTCAAGTACTGTTCTTTGCCACTAGGAAATAAGAAATACAGGTAAAGGGGTACAGAAAGTTATTTGGCCCTACAGGACAAAAGAGAAGATGGAGACAAGGGCAGAGAGGGATGATAGAAGAGAGAGCAGATTGGTGATAGGGGCAATTAGAATGCTCGGTGTTTGGGGGGGAGGGGACAAAAGGGGAGAAAATTTGGAACCCAAAATTTTGTGAAAATGGATGTTAAAAGTTAAATAAATATTCCCCAATTGATAAATGGTCAAAGGATATGAACAGGCAATTTTCAGAGGAAGAAATTAAAGCTATCTATAATCATATGAAAAAATGCTCTAAATCACTATTGGTTAGAGAGATGCAAATCAAAACAACTCTGAGGTACCACATCACACCTATAAGATTGGCAAACATGACAGAACAAGAAAATGATAAATGCTGGAGAGGATGTGGGAAAGTTGGAACACTAATTCATTGTTGGTGGAGCTGCGAGCGCATCCAACCATTCTGGAGAGCAATTTGGAACTATGCCCAAAGGGCTACAAAAATGTGCATACCCTTTGACCCAGCAATATCGCTACTAGGACTATATCCCCAAGAGATCATAAAAATGGGAAAGGGTCCCACATGTACAAAAATATTTATAGCAGCACTCTATGTAGTTGCCAAAAACTGGAAGTCAAGGGGATGTCCATCAATTGGGGAATGGCTGAATAAATTATGGTATATGAATGTAATGGAGTACTATTGTGCCATAAGAAATGATGAACAAGAAGACTTCAGAGAGGCCTGGAAGGACTTATATGACCTGACGCTGAGTGAAAGGAGCAGAACCAGGAGAACTTTATGCACAGCAACAACCACAGTGTGTGAGAGTTTTTTCTGGTAGACTTAGATTTTTGTAATAACACAAGAACTTCTTACAAAAAAAAAAAAAAATCCCAATGGAGGATCTCAAGGCAAAATGCCTGCCACACTCAGAGAGAGAAATATGGAAGTCACTCACATATTGTAGCAGATCATGTTTGTGTATGTGTATGTGTTTGTGTATCATGTTCTGATTTGTTATACTATTTCTTTCATTTATCTTAGTCTGACTACATAGCATGAGTATAGTGAAAATATACTCAATAGGAAAATATATGTAGAATCTATACAGAATTGTATGCAGTCGTGGGGAGGGAGGGGGGTAGTGGGGAGTAGGTGGGGAGGGATAAAATCGCAATTGTATGGCAGTGATTGTTAAACATTACAAAATAAAAAAAAAAAGTTAAATAAATAAATAAAGAAAAATAAAAAAAAAAACAAAACAAAACTTGAAAGGATGGTTAAACAGCAAAGGCCAGACATCTGGTACTTCTGCCTAAAGAAGAGCTGAATCAATCAATCAATAACATGTATGAAGCACCTACTATATACTAGTCGCTGTCCTAAGTGCTGGGGATACAAAAAGAAGCAGATAGACCCTGTCCTCAGCAAACAAGAAACTTCTGCTAATCCTAAACTAAAGGTTTTGTGTTTTGCTTTCTCTGAAATAGTATAGCAGTACTCCAGCTGAAAAGATCACTATATTCCTCAACCCTGAAAAGAATATAGTACCACCTTGGTGAGCCGTTGACTGAAGGTGGTAACAGACTGCAGTTCCCCTTCAAAAAAGCAAGACTAATAAGTCTAGAGACCAGCCCAGGCAGCAGTGATGTGGTGCCCTGAGAAGAACCCAGTGACTGAGTGACCTGCCTCAGGCAGTTCAGCAACAATATAGTGACCAACCGACCTGTCTAACCAATCCTAGCAGCAAAGAGATCTAACAATCAATCAACCCACCCACTCTAGCCAGGAGCAGCTCAACTCCAGGGTGATGCAACTCTGCAGCTGAGTGACATGTTTCATTCAATATAGAAGCAAATCAACCCATCCAGCTTTGTGCTTTGCAAGAAGCCAGTCCACCTGAGCAAGCTGTCCATCACTAACACTACTGTATCCTGCAGCAAACTTTGCAAGGACCCTCTGAGGGTTGCCTCACTATAATATTTGGTTAAATCGTTTTGTTGAAAAACTACATCTAACTGGATGACTATTAAAGAAAAGCACATGGGGGGGTGGAAATCAGGGAGGGAGCACACAAGTTCTTAAAACCCTGAAAGTAGTCGCAGTTGCCCCTCTAGGGCCCCCAACTTCAAGGGTCAGTTGGTTTTTGGGAGAGGGCCAAGACAGGCCAGCAACAGAAGTGAATCAGATCAAGAAGGACATGGAATCACACATTAACAATGTCACTATTAGGCACTAATAAAAATAAGTAGGGAAAAGCATCTACTTTTATTAAAGACCTATACTGAAGAAATAACTAGAAATATAGTACTCATTTAAAAACTGAGAACGTCTAGAGTTGATCATATTTTAAGGTTTGGTAGAGAGACTGGGATCCCATTTTATAAGTCATTACACACAGCTCCAGCTAATTACAACTATTTATGACCGAGGAAATCACAGTCCCATAGACATATTGAAACCCAAACTCTTGAAAAGTATAATTCCTCACTGCAAAGTCATATCGGAATGCTTTACCTTTTGGAAAAGAATTTTTAAAATTTTTATAAACCTCATAAGTCATCAGGTGGCAAATACACTTTTTCCTAAAAGGGAAGGGTGTCATCTTCATACACCCAGAAAATAATGACAAAAGCAGAAGAGTCCCTGCCTTCTTGACACATAAGCCAATTTTAGATCTCAGGCTAACTCTGCTTTCTGAGATCTAATATGCTTGGCAATACTATATTAATTCCAGTCATTTGACTAACTACATACTGAAACATATAGAGTTAGCTTCACTTTGCACCTAACAATTTATTAATAACCATATATTACCTAGAAATTACCCTGTTTCTTCTATACTCAAAATTACCTTTTGGTTACGTGTTATTTTTCAAATTTATCACTGCAGCCTAAGTAATTATAGTTGTAGAATACCTCCCTCAGGACTATGTTATTAATATCTTATTCTTTTCTTTCATTTTATATTATCTCTAATGTTGAAACAGATGTGTTTATTTTTACATTTTGTAGCCCATTTTGGCTTTTCCTTTGGTTAATATTTTACCAATGACTAATATAAATAATCATTTTAAATTGTCATGCTTTTAATTCAATTCTTTCCTGAGTGTTTTTTCCAGACTAAGCTCATCTATTACTTTTCCTCATGTACATTTTAAATGATGTTGATACTGCAGAAAATGTGAAGAAGTGTGATAATCAAATCAATCTACAGTATACTGATACATGATAGATAGACCAGCTAGCTCAAATTACCCAGTGACATAAATTATATTGAATCATTCCAACAGTACAACTATAAACTTTTTTGAAAAAATTCTCTCATCTAGTTAATTCCTAGAACACATTCATTCCATACTGATATCACCAAAGAATGTCACAGACCTTCCAGAACTCAGACTGCTGATAATAAGTTTGCTATCATTTTATGTAAAAAGCAATGTATAGCAAAATTATTTTGTCTGACAATACTATAGAAAAAAATCATTTTTATGTACGACAATACCATTGATAACATGAAATAAAGCAAAGTGCAACTTATCATTTTGTAGTTTAAGTAATTCTACATGACTTACTCTAGGAGAAGCTTTATTTGTTCTTTTTCCCCCCTCACACATGTTCATAATCCCCCAGCATAAACAGAAATTGAACTAAAATACATGGGAACAAATGTGTTCCTCTGTTATCATTTGTAAGAAATGTATTTTATAAATGTCATCAATTCAAATACTCTTGTTCCTTTGATTCAAACATCATGCTAAGAATTTTTCATTTTCTTTTAGATGAAATCATGTGTATAAGCAGGATCACATCTCATCTCACATCTTTATTCTTTTTTCTGGAAATTTCTCACCTCACCTTTCTTCAGAAATTGATTTCATTGGCATTGGCGACTTTTTTGTCACGTAAAGTTCCTTTAAATCCATGTGTTGTCTATTTGCTCATCTTTTCTCCTTTTAAAAATTTTATAACATAGCATTAATTATCGAAACAGTAGTCTTTGCACTGCCAATTTTAACACATTCTTTATCTTTACATTTTAATTTATCTTCAATCTATATTTATATAAGGAAATTATTAAAATATACAGAGATCTTTAATATGCAATAGTCAAAAATCTGTTTTGATCATAGTTACTATAAAAAAGATCCATATCCTTGTGGCCTTGAATGGAATAAATTAAAAATCATCTCTAGAAAAAACTATGTAAAAAAGTAATACTGATATACATGCATAAAAAAATTTCAAACAAGTAAAGAGTGAACACATATATGAATTAAATAAGCAAATTCCTTATTCCTCTATCATGGGGTAAGCGTAAATTGTAGGTTGGCTCATAAGGAAAAGTGATAGAAATTACATGTTTCACATCGGGTGGGAAATAGGTAAGGCTTAATCTTACCTTAGAAATTTTAACTGAGGGGTGTGGAACCAAGACGGTGGAGTAAAAGGGGAGACCTGTAGAAGCTCCCCACCATAACCCATAAAGCACTTGTAAAAATGATTCTAAACAAATTCTAGAGCAGCAAAAGTCACAAAACGACAGAATGAAAGAGATTTCCAGCCCAAGACAGCCTGGAAGACCAATAGGAAAGGTCTATTGAACCAGGCTCCAAGCAGAGCACAACCCAGCCTGGGCCACAATAGCAGGGACAGGAACAGACCAGGCTTCAGGGTGCCACCAGCAGCAGCAGTTCCCAGACTGCTCAACTCACAAACATGAAAGACAGTTTCAAAGGTCAGTGAGAAAGTTCTTTCACATGGGTAAGAAGGGAACACAGTCTGGTTCTGCCTGCAGTAGCCACTGTAGCAGACAGGGTCCATTTCTGGAACCCTCAACTTAAAGAGCCTGAGCAAATCAAGCTGCTGATCAGGGTCTCAGTCTTAAGGTCCTAGGGTGAGGAGTAGCATTGGCTAGTGGAGCTGCTGGAGGCTCTCAACAGGGAATTCTACTAGCAGATCCTGGGCAGAAGAGTGCTTGTGGTTGCTCACAGATAAAAGCACAGACCAGGAGATGAGTAAACTCCTCTCCTTTGACTGGGCCACCTTGGATGAACTGAGAACTTACAGATCCCAAGAGTATACCTTCCTCTTGACAAAGGACTTCACAAAGTCAAGTAACTGGCTGGGAAAATGCCCCCAAAAGGAAAAAAATAAGACTATAGAAGACTACTTTCTTGGTGAACAGGTATTTTCTTCCATCCTTTCAGATGAGGAAGAACAATGCATACCATCAGAGGAAGACCTAAAAGTCAAGGCTTTTGCACCCCGAATCTCCAAAATAAATATGTAGTGGTCTCAGGCCATAGCAGAGCTCAAACAGGATTTTGAAAATCAAGTAAGAGACGTGGAGGAAAAATTGAGGAGAGAAATGTGAGCAATGCAAGAAAATCATGAAAAGTGAGTCAACAGTTTGCTAAAGGAAAGCCAAAAAATGCTGAAGAAAATAAGACTTTTAAAAATGGGGTAACTCAATTGGCAAAAGAGGTCCAAAAAGCCAATGAGGGAAAGAATGCTTTAAAAGCAGAATTAGCCAAATGGAAAAGGAGATTCAAAAGCTCACTGAGGAAAACAGATCTTTAAAAGTCAGAATGGAGAATATGGAAGCTAATGACTTTATGAGAAACCAAGAATTACAAAACAAAACCAAAAGAATCAAAATATAGAAGACAATATGAAGTATCTCATTGGAAAACAACTGACCTGGAGACTGGATCCAGAAGAAATATTTCAAAAATTATGCGACTACTTGAAAGTCATCATCAAAAAAAGAGCCTTGATGTTATCTTTCATAAAATTATCAAGGAAAACTGACATGATATTCTAGAATCAGAGAGTAAAATAAATATTGAAAGAATCCACCAATCACCTCCTGAAAGACATCTGAAAAAAGAAACTCCTAGGAACATTGTAGCCAAATTCCAGAGTTTCCAGGTCAAGGAGAAAATATTGCAAGCAGCTAGAAGAAACAATTTGAGTATTGTAGAAATACAATCAGGATAACACAAGATTTAGCAGCTTCTACATTAAGGGATTTGAAGGGCTTGGAATATGATATTCCAGAAGACAAAGGAACTAGGATTAAAACTAAGAATCACCTACCCAGCAAAACTGAGTATAATACTTCAGCGGAAAAATGGTAATTCAGTGAAATAGAGGACTTTCAAGCATTCTTGATGAAAAGACCAGAGTTGAAAAGAAAATATGACTTTCAAACACAAGAATCAAGAGAAATACGAAAAGGTAAACAGGAAAGAGAATTCATAAGAGACTTATAAAGTTGAACTGTTTACATTCCTATATGGAAAGATAACATTTGTAACTCTTGAAACTTTTCTCAGTATTTGGGTAGTTGAAAGGATTATACACACACACACACGTGTGTGTGTGCATGTGTGTGTGTGTATACACACAGAGCACAAGGTGAGTTGAATATGAAGGGATATTTAAAAAATAAAATTAAGGGATAAGAGAGAAACATTGGGAGGAAGAAGGAAGAAATGGAATGGAGCAAATTATCTCTCATAAAAGAGGCAAGAGAAAGCTTTTTCAATGGAGGGGAAAGGGGTGGAGGTGAGGGGAAAAGTGAAGCTTACTCTCATCACATTTGGCTTAAGGAGGGAATAACATGCACACTCAATTTGATATGAAAATCTTTCTCACACTACAGTAAAGTAGGGGAAAGGGGGATAAGTGGGGTGGAGGATGATAGAAGGGAGGGCAAATAGGAGGAGGGAGCAATTAGTAGTAAACACTTTTGGGGAAGGACAAGGTCAAAAGAATAAATGGGAGTAGGATAGAATGGAGGGAAATATAGTTAGTCTTACACAACATGACGGTTATGGAATTCTTTTGCAACACTACACATATACAGCCTGTATTGAACTGCTTGCCTTCTCATGGGGATGGGTGGGGAGCGAGAAAGGGAGAGAAGCTGGAACTCAAAGCTTTAGGAATGAATGCTGAGAATTGTTTTTTCATGCAACTGGGAAATAAGAACTACATGTAATGGGGTATAGAAATCTATCTTGCCCTACAAGAAAAGAGAAGATGGGGATAAAAGAAGGAAGGGCTGTGATAGAAGGGAGGGCAGATTGGGGAAAGGGGTAATCAGAATGCAAGGTGTTTTGGGGTGGGGGAGGGGAGAGATGGGGAGAAAACTTGGAACTCAAAATTTTGTGAAAATGAATGTTGAAAACTAAAAATAAATGAATAAACATAAAAATACATACATACACACATACATACATACATAAAAATAGACAAAATAAGACATTTTAACTGAAAAATAGAGAAACACATTTTTTTCAAAGTCATCTTTTCAGTGTAACCATTTAATAAGAGGTAACCATACTACATATAAAGTAGTTTTAGTTTTCCTGGTTAGCCTTATTAAAAATTATCATCAGATATTATAACTGCCTTTAAGCTCAGTAATCTATTTATCCATTGTCTCTCATCTTTCTTATTTCTAAGGATGGAAAGATCTTAATATCATGCACTGGGAGATTGAACGTCAGGTTTTCCCAGTTTTAGACTTCTGAAAGGAGGGGAAATGAGACAGCACTAGGGTAGATGACAAGGCAAGGAGATAGTATGGAAACAAGTCTGGCCTAGGCATAAAGAAACTCAAATTGTACTCATAACTTTGCCACTAACTTGCTACTGAACTTCTGAAAGGTAACTTCACCTTCAGGCCATGACTTCCCCATTTAAAAATGAATAAATTGAATTAAATGGATTCTAAGGTTGTAATCATAAGGCAAAGCTGTAATTTTTGAAATGGTGCATGCTGCAGAAGATAGAATAGGGGCTGTAGAATTACAAGGCCCAGGATGAAAACCTGTATCTGCCATGCAACCTTGGATAGGTCACAACTTCTGTGGGCTCAGTTACTTAATTTATGAAATGAGGCAGATGGACTATATGCTCTCTAAGGTTCTACCTAAGGTCTCTTCCAACTGCAAATCCCATAATTTTCTGATATGTTTAGTCAGGATTTCAGCAAAGAACCTGTTACTTTTATATCAATGGTGGTAGAAAAAGCTTCATGGAGATGGTGAGATTTCAATAACTGCTTGGATAAAGAAGGAGTGTTGGATAAAGGAATAAAATATCATTGTGTAATTGCTTTGGGATAGATGACTCAAGTAGAATGCTAAAACATTCTGCTTATGAACAATAGCTTAACTATTGTTAATAGCTTAACAGCTGTTAATAGTTAATAGTTTAACTAGGAGCTAGGGAATAAGACCAGAATTTCCTATATGATAATGTAAGATTCAAATAATAATAAACGAGGCAAAGAAAACTGTAATCTTTTAGGACAGCATTTATGATGCTGAAGATCATTTTAGCTAATTATAAGTGATATTTGTATAGTGCTCTTGCATATAAAGAACACAATGTATTTTGTGAGGTGGATTCAACAATTCTGTGAATTAGGTGTGAGCAGTATATGTAGATTTCATCTCTATGTGGAACTCCTAATATGGAATTTGCCTAGCAGGGCAGATTTACAAGTCATCTGTCATGTACAATTTTACAATTGCCTGCAGAACCTAGAAAGCTAGACTTTATCAGAGGCAACACTTGAAATCTGTTCTTCTAGACTTCAAGGCCAACTAATCAATCATACAGCAATGCTGGATCTTGAGCTCAGTAGTTCCAGGGTTTTGGTAGCCATCTTATAGATGAGGAAACCAAAGGATCTAAGAGATGAAGTAATTTGCCCAAGCACATGAAGCTAATACGTCACAGGGTTGAGAGTCATTGTAAGGTCTATTTTCTCAGAATCTAAAACTCTTTCTTATCTTTGTCCCAAAGATTGACTTTGTCCTTTTAAATACCTAAATATTTAAGAAAAGTTTGAATTCAATTCTATTCTATTCATAAAAAATTTATAAATCACTGGATGCAAGCAGATAATTATGCTAGATGATGGGGGAAATGCAAAATTTAGATCCACTGCCCATGTGGACTTTCCCAGCTAGTAGTGCTACTACTACTAATAACAATTACAGTAAAAACAAAAACCACTCCCTCAAAGTTTCAACACATCATCCATGTTGTTGGGTATGGGTAAAGAAACAGAAAAGTAGGAGATTCCCAAGCATGGTGATATATAGTGGGAATCTTTTGTACCCTTACACAATCACACTGGCTGTGAAAGTTCAGAAAGATCTCTGAAATGTTGGTGAACTGGGATCCAGTGATACCCCTCACTGGGTAACCAACTAGTCAGTGTGATATAATATTCCTAAGAGTCAGTGTGATATAATATTCCTAAGAGTCAAAGAAACAGATGTGGTAGTGTAAGGTTGCAGCCTGCAGGCTGACCCTTCATGAACTGGTGATAATGTTTAATTTCAAACGAAGGAAAGAAGAGCAAATGATGGCATTCCAACTTCTAGAATACACACACATACAATCCCAAGATATATCAGAAAAAAATCAGAAATACCAATATTTCACCGGTGAAAATGCTTCAGGGCAGACAGCACTGACCAATAGCCATATCATGAATGCACAGTAAACTGACCAAAGATATAATTCTTTTCATTGTGCACCACTAGTGTCTTTTAGCAAAATTAGAAAAACTCACTCCTTACAGACAAAGGCTTCATGCTGCCTTTTTCCAACAGTGTACTCAGTTTTAAGTCACATAAAAATGTACTGCTGATCAATGTAAGGTAACTACTCAAAAAAAAAAAAATGCCAAACCATACCTATTATATATATATATATGCCATATCCATATTAGATGTTATTTTATATTAGTATTATGAGTATTATATTATACAAAATTAAAATAATTAAAATAATGAAGATGGCTTCTGGAATTGAGTAGGGAAAAGATGAACAGCCATTGAAAATACTCATTTAATACAAACCCTCAAATTACAAATAATGATCACAAGAAGCACTAAAGTTTCAAATGATCTTGAAAAAGACAGAGCCAAATTTAGGCTGAAATACTGAAAAGCTCTTTTTGAGTCAGAGGATAGGAATAAAGAAGCAGAATAATTATGTGAAAGAGAGTAAGTATGAAAGATCTGTTCTCTGATAGAACCATCACACACATTCTCTCAGTATATTTGTCAAAAAATATAAAAACATTTTAGGACCTTTCAAGTGGCCATCATTGCCATTATAAGAATCCATAGTAGGAAACACTGAACCATCAAGGTTTAGCCCTAAAAGTACACTTCAAATACCGTCATCACAGGTGATTTGAGGAAATTACTCAATATCAGATATAAAAGGGAAGCATGGGGAAAAACCTTGGAAAACAGAACCATTAGTATATATTCCATATTACCTTAATCAACAACTGGCAGTAAATCAATCAATCCACAAGTATTTAAATGATACCATGTGGCAGGAACTTGGACTTTGAAAAAATTTTTTAAAATTATTTTGTTTTTACTGTTCTACAATCACTTCACTTCCTTATATCTTAGATTTTTCCTCTCCTTCTCCCACATTTTCCTCCCTCCCCGAGATGGAGTGCAATCTTAAATAGGCTCTACACATACGTTCCTATTAAATACATTTTCAACTTGGTCATGTTGAATAGAAGAATTAAAATGAATGGGAGAAACCATAAAACAACACAACACATAATACAAAAGAAAATGATCTGCTTCATTCTGTGATACACTTCCATAGTTCTTTCTCTGGATATGGAAGGTACTTTGTCTCAAAAGTCCACTGAGAATTTTTTAGGGTCTTGCATTGCTATGAAGGACTAAGCCTACCAGAAAAAATCCTCACACACTATGGTTGTTGCTGTGTACAAAGTTCTGCTGGCTCTGCTCCTTTCACTCAGCATCAGTTCATGTCTTTCCAGGCATCTTTGAAGTCTTCCCATTCATCATTTCTTATAGCACAATAGTATTCCATTACATTCATACACCTCAGCTTGTTCAGGTATTCCCCAATTGATAGGCATCTCGTTGATTTCCAGTTTTTGACCACCACAAAGAGAGGTGCTATAAATATTTCTGTACAAGTGGGACCCTTTCCCATTTTTATGATCTCTCTAGGATACAGCCCTAGAAGCAGTATTGCTGGGGCAAAGGGTATGTACATTTTTGTAGCCCTTTGGGAAGAGTTCCAAAGTACTCTCTAGAATGATTGCATCAGCTCACAGCTCCACCAACAATGAATTAGTGTTCCAACTCTCCCATATCTTCTCCAACATTTATCATCTTCCTGTTTTGTCATGTCAGACAATCTGATAGGTGTTGTTTTTATTTATATCTCTCTAATCAATAGTGATTTAGAGCATTTTTTCATATGACTATAGATAGCTTTAATTTTTTCCTTTGAGAACTGCCTGTTCATATCCTTTTCCCATTTATCAATGAGGGGAATGATTTGTATTCTTGTAAATTTGACTCATCTCTATATTTTAGAAATGAGGTCTTTATCAAAGATACTAGGTGCAAAAATTCTTTCTCAGTTTTCTGCTTCCCTCCTAATCTTGGTTGCATTTGGTTTGTTTGTGCAAAAACTTTTCAATTTAATGTAATCAAAATTATCTGTTTTGTACTTCAGAATATTCTCTATCTCTTGTTGGATCATAAATTTCCCCATTCTCCATAAGTCTGACAAATACACTATTCCTTCCTCCCCTAATTTGTTTATAGTATCAATCTTTACACCTAGATCATGTATCCATTTGGACTTTATTCTTGTGTATGGTGCCAGGCATTGGTCTATGTCCAGTTTCCACCACACTGTTATCCCATTTTCATAGCAATTTTTGTCAAACAGCAAGTTCTTCTACCAGAAGCTGGGGTCCTTGAGTTCATCAAAAAGAAGATTGCTATATTCATTAACTACTGTGTATTGAGTACCTAACCTATTCCACTGATCTACTCCTCTGTTTCTTAGCCAGTGCCAAGTGGTTTTGATGATTGCTGCTTTATAATACAATCTGAGATCTGGTAGGGCTAGGTCACCTTCCCTAGCATTTCATTAGTTTCCTTGATATTCTGGACCTTCCGTTCTTCCACATGAATTCTGATATTATTTTTTCTAGCTCTAAAAAATAATTACCTGATAGTTTGATTGGTATGATGCTGAATAAGTAAATTAATTTAGGTAGAATTGTCATTTGTATTATACTAACTCAGCCTGCCCATGAGCAATTGATATTTTTCCACTTACTTAGATCTGACTTTATTTGTGTGAAAAGTATTTTGTAATTGTGTTCATATAGTCCCTGGGTTTGTTTGGCAGGTAAACTCCCAGATATTTTATAATGACTACTGTAGCTTTAAATGGGATTTCTCTTTTTATCTCCTGCTGTTGGGTTTTGTTAGTAATATATAGAAATGTAGATGACTTATGTGGGTTAATTTTGTAACGTGAAACTTTGACAAAGTTGTTTATCATTTCAAGTAGTTTTTTACATGATGCTCTGGGATTTTCTAAGTATATCATCATATCATACGTAAAGAGTGATAACTTATTTTCTTCTTTGCCTATTCTAATTACTTCAATATCTTTTTCTTCTTTTACTGCTACAGCTAATATTTCTAGTATGATATTGAATAAGTGGTGATGATGGACATCCTTGTTTCACCCCTGATCTTATTGGAAATGCATCGAGTTTATCTCCATTGCATATAATGCTTGTTGAAGGTTTTGGGGAGATAATGCTTATTATTTTATGGATATTTCCATTTATTCCTATGCTCTCCAGTTTTTTATAGGAATGGGTGCTGTATGTGTCAAAAGTTTTTTCTGCATCTATTGAGATAATCATGTGATTTCTGTTAGTTTTGTTATTGATATGATCAATGTTAATAGTTTTCCTAATATTGAAGCAGCTCTGAATTCCTGGTTTAAATCCTACCTGTCATAATGTATTACTCTCAGGATAAGGTGCTGTACTCTTTTCGCTAAATTCTTATTTAAAATTTTTGCATCTATATTCATTAGAGAAATTTCTCTCTTTTGGCTCTTCCTGGTTTAGGTATCAGAAACATATTTGTATCATAAAAAGAATTTGATAGGACTCTTTCTTCCCCAATTTTCCCAAATAATAGATGTAGTATTGGAATTAACTGTTCTTTAAATATTTGATAGAATTCACTTGTAAATCCATCTGACCCTGGAGATTTTTTCCTAGGGAGTTTATTGATGGCTTGTTCAATTTCTTTTTCTGAGATGGGGTTATTTAAGTATTCAACTTCCTCTTCTGTTAATCTGGGCAATTTATATTTTTTTAAAAATAATCTTCCATCTTATTTAGATTATCAAATTTATGGACATACTGTTGGGCACAGTAATTTCTAACAATTATTTTACTTTCCTCCTCATTAGAGGTTAGTTAACCCTTTTCATTTTTGATATTGGTAATGTGATTTTCTTTTTGAAATCAAACTGATCAAAGGTTTATCAATTTTATTGTTTTTTTCATAAAACTAACCCTTAATTTTATTTTATAGTTCAATAGTTTTCTTAATTTCAATTTTATCAATCTCTCTTTTGGTTTTCAGTATTTCTAATCTGGTATTTACTTGGGGATTTTCAATTTGTGCTTTTTCAGCTGCTTGCTCAATTCATTGATCTCATCTTTCTCTATTTTATTCATGTAGCCATTGAAAGATATAGAACTTCCCCTAAGAACTGCTTTTCCAGTATGCCATAAGATTTGGTAGGTTATTTCATTATTGTCATTCTGTTGAATGTTGTTGACTGCCTCTATGATTTGTCGTTTAACCCACTGATTCTTTATGATTAGATTATTTACCTTCTAATTAATTTTTTATTTATCTTTCCATGGCCTCTGATTTCATATAATTTTTATTGCATTATGATCTCAGAAGGATGCATTCACTATCTCTGCCTTTTTGCACTGCATTGTGAGGTTTTTATGCCCTAGTAAATGGTCAATTTTTGTATATGTGCCATGTGCCACTGGAAAAAAAGGTATATTTCTTTCTTTCCCCACTCAATTTTCTCCAGAAAGCTATGATATCTACCTTCTCCAGAGTTTTATTTAACTTCTTAACTTTTTTCTTGTTTATTTTGAGATTAGATTTGTCAAGTTCAGAGAGGGGGAGGTTGAGGTTCCCTACTGGTATAGTTTTGCTGTCTATTTCTTCCTGTAATTTCCTTTTCTCCTCTAAGAATGTAGATGCTATACCACTTGGAGCATATATGTTTAGGAATGATATTGCTTCATTATCTATGGTGCCTTTTATTTTTTTTTTGTATTTAAATTTATTTATTTACGATTTCAACATTCATTTCCACAAAACTTTGGGTTCCAAATTTTCCCCCCATTTCTCCCCTCCCCCCACCCCAAAACGCCAAGCATCTAATTACCCCTATCACCAATCTGCCCTCCCTTCTAACATCCCTCCCTTCCCTTATCCCCATCTTCTTTTTGGTCCTGTAGGGCAAGATAACTTTCTATACCCCATTACCTGTATTTCTTATTTCCTAGTTTTATGCAAGAACAATACTCAACAGTTGTTCCTAAAACTTTGAGTTCCAACTTCTCTTCATCCCTCCCTCCCCACCCATTCCCTTTGGGAAGGCAAGCAATTCAATATAGGCCATATCTGTGCAGTTTTGCAAATGACTTTCATAATAGTCATGGTGTGTAAGACTAACTATATTTTCCTCCATCCTATCCTGCCCCCCATTGCTTCTATTCTCTCATTTGATCCTGTCCCTCCCCAAGAGTGTTGACTTCTAAATGCTTCCTCCTCTCACTGCCCTCCCTTCCATCATCCCCCCACCCCGCTTATCCCCTTCTCCCCTACTTTCCTGTATTGTAAGATAGGTTTTCAGACCAAAATGAGTGTGCATTTTATTCCTTCCTTTAGTCAAATGTGATGAGAGTAAGCTTCATGTTTTTTCTCTCACATCCCCCCTTTTTCCCTCCACTGAAAAAGTCTTTTACAGGCCTCTTTTATGACAGATAATTTGCCCCATTCCATTTCTCCCTTTCTCCTCCCAGTATGATTCTCTCTCACCCCTTAATTTCATTTTTTAAAGATAAGATCCCATCCTATTCAATTCACCCTGTGCTTTCCATCTCTCTCTGTCTCTCTGTCTCTCTCTGTGTATGTGTGTGTGTGTGTGTGTGTGTGTGTGTGTAATCTTACCAACTACCCAAATACTGAAAAAAGTTTCAAGAGTTACAAATATTATCTTTCCATGTAGGAATGTAAACAGTTCAACTTTAGAAAGTCCCTTATGACTCTCTTTGCTGTTTACCTTTTCATGCTTCTCTTGATTCTTGTGTTTGAAAGTCAAAATTTTTTTTCAGCTCTGGTCTTTTTATCAAGAATGCTTGAAAGTCCTCTATTTCATTGAAGGACCATTTTCCACTGAAGTATTATACTCAGTTTTGTTGGGTAGGTGATTCTTGGTTTTAGTCCTACTTTCTTTGACTTCTAGAATATCATATTCCACGCCCCTCGATCCCTTAATGTAGAAGCTGCTAGATCTTGTGTTATCCTGATAGTATTTCCACAATACTTCAATTGTTTCTTTCTAGCTGCTTGCAATATTTTCTCCTTGAGCTGGGAACTCTGCAATTTGGCCACAATGTTCCTAGGAGTTTCTTTTTTTGGATCTCTTTCAGGCGGTGTGTGGATTCCTTGAATGCTTATTTTGCCCTCTGGTTCTAGACTATCAGGGCAGTTTTCCTTGATAATTTCATGAAAGATGATATCTAGGCTCTTTTTTTGATCATGGCTTTCAGGTAGTCCCATAATTTTTAAATTGTCTCTCCTGGATCTGTTTTCCAGGTCAGTTTTTCCAATGAGATATTTCACATTTTCTTCCATCTTTTCATTCTTTTAGTTTTATTTTGTGATTTCTTGGTTCCTCATAAAGTCATTAGCCTCCATCTGTTCCATTCTAATTTTGAAAGAACTATTTTCTTCAGTGAGCTTTTGAACCTCCTTTTCCATTTGGCTAATTCTGCTTTTGAAAGCATTCTTCTCCTCATTGGCTTTTTGAACCTCTTTTGCCAATTGAGTTAGCCTGTTTTCAAAGGTGTTATTTTCTTCAGCATTTTTTTGGGTCTCCTTTAGCAAAGTGTTGACCCGATTTTCATGCTTTCCTTGCTTCTCTCTCATTCTCTTCCCAATTTTTCCTCCACCTCTCTCACATGATTTTCAAAATTGTTTTTGAGCTCTTCCATGGCCTGAAACCATTTAATATTTATTTTGGATGTTTGGGATACAGAAGCCTTGACTTTTATGTCTTTTCCAGATGGTAAGCATTGTTCTTTCTCATCTGAAAGGATGAGAGAAGATATCTGTTCACCAAGAAAGTAACCTTCTATAGTCTTAGTTTTTTTTCCCTTTTGGGGGCATTTTCCCAACTAGTTACTTGACTTTTGGGTCCTTTCTCAAGAGTAGGGTATACTCTGGGGATCTGTAAGATCTCAGTTCCTTCTAGGTGGCACAATCAAGCGTGTATACTGATTTGGGAGGAGGGAGAGATTTTTGTGCCCAGAATCTTAGTAGAGTTTCCTCTCCATAGCCACCTGGCTTCCAGTTCCACCGCCATTCAGTGTGAGATAAAGATCAGCTCCCTCAGGGCTTCTACACAGGGCTGAGGTAATAATCAGCTCCTCAGTGCCCCCAGGGTTTTTAGATCCAACAATGGATGCAGGCTGCTGTAGGGGCTGCTGTAGGAACTGCTGCAACCTGTGTGATGTGGCCTCTGTAGGCGCTGCCTGAGGCTGGAGCTATGGGAAGGCCCTTCTCCCTTCTAGGCCAGCTGAAAAAACCCTGCCGCTGACCTTTGGCACCGTGGGTTGAGGGATCTGTGAACTGCTGCTGCTGCCACTTGAGATTCTGACCCCAAGGGCTGCTCGTGAGTAGTGCATGTGGCCAAGGCTAGGCTGGGCTCTGCTCCACGTCTGGTGCAACAGACATTTCCTATAGGCCTTTCAGGTCACCCTGGGCTGGAAATCTCCTCCACTCTGTTTTTCTCCACATATGCTGCTCCAAAATTTGTTGAGTCCCTCTCTACAGGTATTTTATGGGCTGTGTGGGGAAAGCCTGCATATGTGTGTCTTTCTACTCTGACATATTGGCTCCGCCCCCTCTATGGTGCTGTTTAGCAGGATATAGTTACCTTACTTATCTCTTTTGATTAGATCTATTTCTGCTTTTGCTTTGTCTGAGATTTGGATTGCTACCACTGCTTTTTTTACATCAGCTGAAGCACAATATATTCTGCTCCAACCTTTTACCTTTACCCTGTGTGTATGCCCCCATTTCAAACGTGTTTCTTGTAAACAATATATTGTTGGATTATAGTTAATCCATTCTGCTATACATCTTCCTTTTATGGGAGAGTTCATCCCATTCACATTCACAGTTGTGATTATTTACTGTGTCTTTCCCTCCCTCCTCTATCCCCGTTTATGCTTTTAGTTCTCCTTTCTCCCTTCCCCTCCACAATAGAGTTTTAATTTTTGACCACTGCCTCCCTCAGTCTCCTCTCCCTTCTTTCAGCCCCCCTACCTTTTCTTTTCCCCTTTGCCTCTTATTGCCTATAAAACTAGCTACATTTCTATACTTAATTGAGTTTTTTGTTCCCTCCTTGAAACAAATCAGGTGAGAGTAAATCTGAAACAATGCTCATTTCCCTCCCTTCTTTTGTCTACTGTAATATATTTTTGTGCTTCTTTCTGTGATGCAGTTTACCTTTTTATGCCTCCTCCTTTTCACATCTCCCATTACAATCCCTTTGCACCTTTAAATCACATTTTTATCATCACATCATTTGCTTTATACCCACTCCCTCTAGCTATGTATATCCCTTTTATATGTCATAATACCTTTTTATGCCTCTCTTGAGACTTGTGTTTAAGATCAAATTTTCTATTGAGCTCTGGCCTTTCCATCAGGAAGGTCTGGAAGTCCCTTATTTCATTGAATGTCCATCTCCTTCCTGAAATATTGTGCTCAACTTTGCTGAGTTATGGATACTTGGTTGCAATCCCAGGTCCTTTGCCTTATGGAATATCATATTCCAATCCCTTTGATCTTTTAATGTAGAAGCTGCAAAGTACTGTGTGATCCTGAGTATAGTTCCTCAATATTTGAATTGTTTCTTTCTGATTGCCTACAGTATTTTCTCATTCACTTGATAGTTCTGGAATTTGGCAATGATATTCCTTAATGTTTTTAGTTTGGAATCCCTTTTGGGAGGTGAACAGTAGTTTATTTCAATGACTATTTTGCCCTCTGTATCTAGGACTTCTGTAGTTTTCCTTGATGATTTCTTGGAAGATATTTTCCAGGCTCTTTCTTTCATCATGGCTTTCTGGTAGACCAATAATTCTTAGATTTTTCTCTCCTGGATCTGTTTTCCAGGTCAGTTGTTTTTCCAATTAGATATTTTACATTTTCTTCTATCTTTTCATTCTTTAGATTGTGTTTGACTGATTCTTGATGTCTCATAGACTCATTAGCTTCTATTTGCCCGATTCTAATTTTTATCAAATTGTTTTGTTCAGCTAATTTTTGCATCTCCTTTTCCATCTGTTCAGTTGTTCTTTTTGAGGAGTTATTTTCTCCAGTTAAGTTTTGCACTTCCTTTTCCGTTTGTCCAATTTTCCCTTTTAAGTAGCTGTTCTCTTCATTGAATTCTTTTCTCATATTTTTAAAATCATTGTCCAGTTTTTCTTCTATTTCTGCTTTTAAAATCCTTCTTGAGCTCTTCCAAGAATGCTGTTTGGGCTTGAGACCAGTTCACATTCCCTTCTGAAGTTTCAGATGAGAGTACAGTCTCAATGCTGACCTCTTTGGTATTCGTGTTTTTGTCCTTTTCCCATAGAAAGATTTTATGGTCTTTTCTTTCCTGGTTTACTTCTTACTCATGATGATCATCCTTTCCCTGACCTTTAAAGCAGATCTCTGCTTCCAGGGCACAAGGGGCTCTGTCCCACAGTTCTTGTGCCTAGAACTTGAGGCTTTGTGTGTTTTGGTCTCTGGTTCTTTCAGCTAGAATCTAAAATGCTGTAACTTACCTGGTGCTGAGCTGGAATGTAGAGGCCAGGTGAAGTCTTTCTGGACATCCCAGGAGTTACCCTGGAGCTAACTGCCTTAAGTGTGGGGAAGGGGTCGACCTTCCAGCCTGGCCTGGCCTGGAAATCTGCCACAGTCTGTCTCTTATTGAATTCTGCCCCTCCAGAATTCATTAGAATTCTCTTTTTAGAAGTATCTGAAGAAGTCTGTCTTAGTGCTTATGTGAATAGTTACTCTCACTCCTCCATCTTGGCTCTACTCCCAGGTACTTTGTTATGCACTAGGGATACAAGTACAAATAAGCAAACAATTTCTTCTTGCAAGGAGCTCACACTGCAATGGAGGATACAAGTGCATATAAAAATACAGTATAAATAACAAGTGAATATATATGTATATATATATATACATATATATATACACACACATATACATATACAAAGAATTAAATATAAGATAATCTTGGAGGTAGGGCACCAGCAATTGGTATTGGGAAAAATTTCAAGTATAAGGTAGTATTTGAGCTGCATCTTAAAAAGAAAAAGAATCCATAGGCAAAGGTTGGGAGAGAATGCAGGGAAATGAAGTACAACAGATTTGGAAAGTATCTGATAACTCCAGACAACAGAAATGTAAACAAATAGAGATAAGAGTAACAATAAAAATGAACAGCAAAGGAACCAATCATTAAGTTCTTTCTTAAAGTACAACAAAGCAAGAGTAAATGAGAAGTCACAAATTCACAAAAAAGGTCCAGAAACAATACAGAAATCTCATGACTAAATCTCATAACATCCTAAAAAATTTTTTTATTAACTTTAAATTTAATACCACATGAGGAAGTAAAAGAACATTTACATGTACACAGAACATAAAAAATGATTCAATATAGAACCATGGGTTTTCCATTTCAGACTGTTTACTTTAAAAAACAACTGTGTGATAAATACTACACATTGTATTCAAAGCTGCCCAGTTTTTCCCTCCCTGCCCACCTTTCCTGGAGAAGGTACAATTAAATATGAAAATACATACACACATTTAAGTGTGTGTAAGAGCATACTGTACAGACTTCTATATGAATTCTTTCTCTGAAGGTAGATAGTGTCTTCATTCACAGATCCAAGTCTTTCCATGTTTTTTTTTCTAAAATCAACCAGTTCATTATTTTTTATAGTGCAGTAGTATTCCATCACAACCACATAACTACAACATGTTTAGCAATTCCTGAATTGATAGGTATCCTCTCAATTTCCAACATCTGTCAAATTCCATTACATTTGTCAAACACAAAGTTACTATAATCATCTATTACTATGAATTGTACATCTATTCTGTTCCACTGATCTACCTTTCTATTTCTTAGCTAGTACCAGATAGTTTTGATATTTTACTGTCTTATAATATATTTGAGGTCTCTTACTGCTGAACCCCCTTCCTTTATATTTTTCATTAGTTTCTTTGAAACTATTGTTCTTTCAAATGAAGTCTGTTATTTTTTTAACTCAGTAAAATAAATTTTTAGTAATTTAATTGGAAATACTTTGAAAAAATATATTAGTTAAGGTAAAATTGTCATTTTTATTAAAATGACTTTGCCTCCCCATGAAAATTAATATTTCTCTAATTTTTCAAATTTGACTTTATGTGTAAAAAAGTGTCTTATAATTATGTTCATGTGGTTCCCAGGGTCTGTTTTGGCAGGTCTTCTTGGGTATTCTATACTGTCAACAGTTATTTTAATTGGGGTATCTCTTGCTATCTCTTCTTCTCAGGTTTATCTGATGATATATAAAATGCTGATGATTTATGTGGTTTTATTTTACATCCTACTATTTCCTACTATTCCTATTTACATCCTACTACTAAGATTATTAATTGTTTCAACTAATTTTTTAGTTGAATCTTTAAGATTTTCCAAATATATCATCATATCATCTGCAAAAAAGAGAGCTTATTACCTATTTCCTATTCTGATTCCTTCCACGTCTTTTCTCTTAATGCCATTGCTAGCATTTCTAAAACAATATTTAACACTAGTGACACATAGCGTCAATCTTTTTTGTTCATATCTTTTAACTAAATTTACTTTGGCTTCAACTTTGTTTGAGATCATGACTGATCTACTTCTGCTTTTTTTTTATTACATCCACCTCAGCTCTTAACTGTTATCTATCACTCATTTTTAATTGTTTCCTATAAGTGATATATTGTCAGATTCTGATTTTCAATCCATTCTGCTATCCATTTGTTTTATGGGTAAATTCACCTCCTTTGCATTCAAAGTTATAATTACTAGCTGTGTATTTCCCTCTATTCTACTTTTCCTCACTATCTATCCTAGTCTTATTTACCCTATCCCTCCTTACAAGTCTAATTTACTTCTCACCACTACCTTGCCCTCCTATTCCTTAATGTATCTATCCACCTTCTAAAAGTCCCTCCCTTACCCTCTCCCCCACCCTCCTAATTCTTAGTCTAAATATCCTTCTAAAAGTCCCTCCCTTATCCTATCCCCTTACTCTCATTTCTTTATAAATTTAGAAGACTTTTAAATATATATGTATATATGTGTATTTGTGTGTATGCATATATATGTACATAGACATATGTATGGTATTCCCTCTTGAAGGAATATTTCATATTCCTTGAATAAAGTAAGTTCACTCTGTCCTTTTGGTGACCTCTCAAGGAACATAACATGTGCGAGTTGGCCATGCCTTAATGTTTTGGGAACTAGCCACTCCCGGAACACATAGATAATACTTGGAGGATCTGGCTAGTCCTCCCAGTATATGATTAATTAACTTATATCTTGTGGCCCCCGTATGATATCTCCTTGATGGACAAAACCTGTATTCCCATGGCCATGTGCCTGACCAGCTTGGAACAGTGTGCGGAGCCACTGGCAAAAAGCCTTCTTTGTCTAGGTCCCTATAAAGTCCCCCCGCCTACTGCAAGTCCTTGGAATCTCACCTAGGGAGAGGACGCTCTGCCTGGGACCTCTTTGCTCCCGATTCGGACCCTGAACGCTGTATCCCGGGATTCCCCAGCTGATGTAATTCAGGTGTTGGTGCTCCTCGAATTGGTGATGTTTTCTTTTTCTTTTTCTTTTTCTGGTATACTGATTATTATTATACTTATTACTCTGTGCTTCTTGTGTATTATCTGTTGTACTGGATGTAATTATAGACAGTCTATAATTAAACTACTTTCATTTTTAAAGCAGTGTGAGAGTGTTATTTACAGGAACGAATCCGAACCCCTAAAAATCACAAAACACCTCTTTAACCTAGTTCCAATGAGTATAAGGTTCCAGTACTACCAGCCCTCTACCCCTACTTGCTTCTTCTATATCAGCGTTTCCTTTCATAGCTCATTTCTATGATATAATCACTCTTTTTACTTTTTAGAATCAACCCATCTTAGTCAGTTCAGCCCTAGCCTTTCTTTCAAACTATCCAAATAATGATGGCTGTCTTAAGAGTACTGATAATATTTTCACATACAAGAAGCAAATAGTTTGACTCTATTAAATCCCTTATAATTGGTCTTTAATGTTTACCTTGTTTCTCCTCAATCTTATACGTCTAATTTTCCAATGAATTCTGGTCCTTCTGTCACAAATATCTAAAAGTCTTTCAGTTTACTGAGTGTCCATTTTTTAAAATTCAGGACTATATTAAACTTGCTGGGTAAGTTATTTTTGGTCACAACCCTAGCTCTTTTGCTCTTACAAATATTATTTTCCAAGATCTATTATATCTTAATGTAGCAGCTGCTACATCTTGTGTGATCTTGACAGTGGTGCCATGGCATTTAATGTCTTTTATTGCTGCTCACAGTTTTTTTTTTTGTGGAATGATACTGAAAATGACAGAATGAATAAAAAGGCAAAAAGGAGGAAAACAATTGAGGGGAATGGGTGATATGCCCTAATCAAGTCAAAGTTTAACAATGAAGGAAAAATAACTATTCCCTGAAGGAAAAAAACCTACATCCTCCAGAAGAATGGGTGAAAAAGCAAAGAAATGGACTTAAATGAGAAAGAAAGGAAGAAATCTTGTTTCAGTAGTGAGAGGGGTACCACTTTTCATGTGGAAAGAAAGTTATTCTATAACTCAAAAGCCACTCTTCATTTCCCACCACCTTGCATTCCTTGCACTGCACCCTACCATGCCCTGAGGAAAACATATCATCTGGGAAATGCATGAGGTTTGGTATCTACTCCTCAATACTCTCAGTATACTCTCCCAAACTGAGGGCTGGAGAGTCAAGCAAAAAATTCCTTCCAAAACCTCCATCTGAAGAGGGCTCTTAGATTAGCCATCTCTTCATTCCTGCTAAACTGTACTTCTTGGACTGAGTTTGATGACTTTGCACAGCCCTCCCTCACTTAAATCTAATTTACTTGCAAGTCATGGCATCAACTTGCTATTGTCATGGTCCTCTTCAAGAAAGAAAGCCAAACAACCATGCCAGTATGCTAACTGCCTTCTTCCTCAACCTCATCCTCCTCTCCTTTCAGCTTCTTTTTGTGTACTGTCTTCCTCTTCCAGATTATAAACTCCTTGAAAGGACTCTCTCTCTCTCTCTCTCTCTCTCTCTCTCTCTCTCTCTCTCTCTCTCTCTCTCTCTCTCTCTCTCTCTCTCTCATATATGAATGTATGTATGTACTTGTGTCCCCAGAACAGTGCTTGGCACACAGTAGGCATTTAACAAATGTTTAATGACTGAATGACAATAAAAGGGAGAAACAAGGACCTTAAAATGGATGTAATCAGAAGGGATTTGGTGCTTAAAGACACCTGTTTCAAGAGAAGGGGAAATCAGAGGTTCTAGGGGCAACTGACATTCAGAAGAGGAGGTTTTATGGAAACTGGGCAGGGGGGGGATGACCACAGAGGACAAAAATCAAGAAGAAACTGAACAATCAGGAACCCAGCGACATAGGAAAATTCCTATGTCGGGCAATATGCTATCACCTGCAGGAATGGATATTTCTAATAATGAGGCCTGACTGAAAGGTGGGGGGAGTTATTGGGCAAGAGCCAAAAGATAATTACACAGAAACTGTTTACATGAAGGAACTCAAAAGAGTTAGAAGATTTAACTCCAAAAGGAATACAAAGACTAAAAAAGAAATAGATAAACAGTTCCTAAAACAAAGAATAAAAATAAGAATGGACAAAAAAAGAACATAAATAATAAAAAGAATGAGGGAAGGAAAACATTTTATAAAAAAGTCCAGAAAATGAAATTAAATTAATGAACCATATAAGCTGAAGGGGAAGGGATAAAGGGATATTTTATTTGACTACTTAACTGAGAAAAGGAAAAAAAAGGAAAGAATTAAACAACTAGATAATAGAAAAAGCACCCCAATGCATCCCATATATCATAATAAATTATTAAGAATACCTAGAGACCATCCTCCTCCTAATGTAACTACGGAAAAATGAATACTTCCACATGATAAAGGAGGAATAAAATTAATAAACATTCAAAAATCAAGAGAAAATTTTCTAGAATAAGCGGATATCTTTTCAATGAGAAACAGAGGCTGATAACAGGTACACACTTTTGTGTACAAAATGAAAAGTATACAAATGAAAGTGGATTACCTCTACCTGAAACCTATGAAGCAAGGACCCAGGACTGTATTCAACAGGCTCGCTATGAACAATACCATATTTCAACAAAGAAGGTCCAAATAAAAGAGTGAACTTACACAATTTGTGTTGATTTGAAGAACTTAATGGTAATAAATGATTACATCATTGCCCCCAGATATAGCAAATGAGTTATGCTTAAGAAACATGGATGCAATGATAATGTAGATTATTCAAGAAAATGCTGGATGCTGTATAATACATCATAGCAGGGTGTAAAAACTGGCACCCACTGACCACTATCAACTGATGATCTGGTGACTAGAATTACACAATATGGGGTCACTCCCATGGATAGACAGATAACATTTCCTTATCCTACAAATACAATCCTTAAAATGTCCTGGGGGACCCAACCAATAATTTATCCTGCAACTTTACTACTAGCATAAATAAAACTATTGCCCATAATGGCCAGGATGTAGCAATGATTCATAAAAATTTAATAGATGATGCCATTTCAAATATGTTGTCAGCCTCCAAGCAACGTGGAACAAGATGCTTTTAAAGCATGGAACTATATAGGGAGACCAAAATCACATGGGAACAGGATGAGGTATATATCATCAATTTGTCCTATTTGCTAATGGAGTTATATCAAGGATGCTTGCAGTTAACTTTCAGAAAAGGAGCTTATGTCCTAATACTTTCATTGCACTAAAAAATCCAGTTATTTTATCTACTTGTACAATAGTTGATTATTTTTAATCTGAACTCCACCGAAAAAAGCTGAAAATAGTAAGATAACAATATCATCTTTCAAAGAAAGCTTTAAAGTTTTAAGAGAGCTCCATCTCTACATCTGTGTCCATGTGTGTGTTCCTATATATATAATATCATTTGAATCTCACAATAACCTTGAGAGGTAGGTGTTATAAAGCTTATTTTAAATATGAAAAAACTGAGGCTGAGAAAAGTTCAGTGATTTGTACAAGGTAACACAGTTAGTAGGTGTCTGAGCAGGGTTATGGACTCTGGTCTTCCTGAAAAGGTTCAACTAACTACAGAATCTAGCTGCAGATTTTGCATGGAAATATAAAGACTCAAATATCACTAAGGATGCAACAAATTAAATTTATTGCAACCATAATCTTATTACAGACAAAACTGTTGCCCACAATATCCTATAAACAACACAGACCCACCAAAATTTAAGAGTAATGATTTTTTGATAGATATGGTCTTCATGAATACTCATGGCCTCCAAACATATACTCAAAATAAAAAGATGCCAATATAAATAAAAATTATGTAGGAAATTGAAGAAGTATACACCATCCCAGTCATCCTGTCCAGATTGCATTGTTAGTTATTTTCAAGGAATGCACAGAAAATGAACTTCTATGTCAACAATTTCATTCAATTTACAAAAAAGTATCATTTCAAGCACCTGTATAAGCATAAAACATCAATGAAGACTAGGATAGAAACTTGTTTCAATACCATTTATATGTAAAACTTAAAAGCTGAGAATTAAATAATAATAATAATTATTAAATATAATAATAGACCTATGTTTTCAGAAACCATGAAGAAGACTGAGAAATGTTTCAAAGTATACAGTATATCAAAAATTTATAGAAATATTTCTGAATCAAGCAAACCTCACTTCACAAACAAACAGTAAAAGCTCACAAGCATAGTAGATTTGTTGATTGTAAGTGAAAGAGGTTTCTCTTTAGAAGGAGCTTACAAAACAGCTAAGATCCAAGACTAAAATCAAAAAGTGCTTCCAGGGAGGAGCCAAGATGGCGGAGTAAAAGGATACACATATGCTAACTCCTAACCCACAGCCCATAAAATACCTGTAAAGAAGAACTCCCAACAAATTCTGGAGCAGCAGAAGCCACACAACAACGGAGTGGAAGAGATTTCTGTTCCAGAAAGACCTTAAAAACTGACATGAAAGGTCCATCGTGCACTGGACCAGAGCAGAGCCCAGCCCTGCCTTGGCCACACAGCACCGAGGGGAGCAGATCCGAGCAGGCTTCAGAGGCAGAATCTCCAGGGGCAGAGCAAAGAACAATGCTTACCATCAGGGAAAGACACAGAAGTCTTCTGTATCCCAAACATCCAAAATAAATATTCAATGGGCTCAGGCCATGGAAGAGCTCAAAAAGGATTTTGAAAATCACCTGAGAGAGGTGGAGGAAAAACTGGGAAGAGAAATGAGAGAGATGCAAGAAAAGCATGAAAAGCAGGTCAACACCTTGATAAAGGAGATCCAAAAAAATGCTGAAGAAAATAACACCTTGAAAAATAGGCTAACTCAATTGGCAAAAGAAGTCTAAAAAGCCAATGAGGAGAAGAATGCTTTAAAAAGCAGAATTAGCCAAATGGAAAAGGAGGTTCAAAAGCTCACTGAAAAAAATAGTTCTTTCAAAATTAGAATGGAACAGATGGAGGCTAATGACTTTATGAGGAACCAAGAAATCATAAAACAAAACCAAAAGAATGAAAAGATGGAAGAAAATGTGAAATATCTCATTGGAAAAACTGACCTGGAAAACAGATCCAGGAGAGACAATTTAAAAATTATGGGACTACCTGAAAGCCATGATCAAAAAAAGAGCCTAGATATCATCTTTCATGAAATTATCAAGGAAAACTGCCCTGATAGTCTAGAACCAGAGGGCAAAATAAGCATTCAAGGAATCCACACACCGCCTGAAAGAGATCCAAAAAGAGAAACTCCTAGGAACATTGTGGCCAAATTCCAGAGTTCCCAGCTCAAGGAGAAAATATTGCAAGCAGCTAGAAAGAAACAATTCAAGTATTGTGGAAATACAATTAGGATAACACAAGATCTAGCAGCTTCTACGTTAAGGGATCGAAGGGCATGGAATAGGATATTCCAGAAGTCAAAGGAATTAGGACTAAAACCAAGAATCACCTACCCAGCAAAACTGAGTATAATACTTCATGGGGAAAAATGGTCTTTCAATGAAATCAAAGACTTTCAAGCATTCTTGATGAAAAGACAAAAGCTGAAAAGGAAATTTGACCTTCAAACACAAGAATGAAGAGAAGCATGAAAAGGTAAACAGCAAAGAAAAGTCATAAGGGACTTACTAAAGTTGAAATATTTACATTCCTACATGGAAAGACAATATTTGTAACTCTTGAAACTTTTCAGTATCTGGGTACTGGCTGGGATTACACGCACACACATGCACACACATGCACACACACACAGAGAGCACAGAGTGAACTGAATAGGATGGGATCATCTCTTAAAAAAATGAAATTAAGAGGTGAGAGAGAAATATATTGGGAGGAGAAAGGGAGAAATGGAATGGGGCAAATTATCTCTCATAAAAGAGGCAAGCAAAAGCCTTTTTAGTGTAGGGAAAAAGGGAAGGTGAGAGAAAAACATGAAGTTTACTCATCACATTTGACTAAAGGAAGGAATAAAATGCACACTCATTTTGGTATGAAAACCTATCTTACAATACAGGAAAGTGGGGGATAAGGGGATAAGCAGGGTGGGGGGGATGATAGAAGGGAGGGCAGTAGGAGGAGGAAGCAATTAGAAGTCAACACTGTTGGGGAGGGACAGGATCAAAATAGAGAACAGAAGCAATGGGGGACAGGATAGGATGGAAGGAAATATAGTTAGTCTTACACAACACGACTGTTATGGAAGACATTTGCAAAACTACACAGATATGGCCTATATTGAATTGTGCCTTCCCAAAAGGAATGGGTGGGGAGGGAGGGATGAAGAGAAGTTGGAACTCAAAGTTTTAGGAACAACTGTTGAGTACTGTTGCTACTAGGAAATAAGAAATACAGGTAATGGGGTATAGAAATTTATCTGGCCCTACAGGACAAAAGAGAAGATGGGGACAAGGGAAGGGAGGGATGATAAAAGAGAGGACAGATTAGTGATAGGGGCAATTAGAATGCTCATTGTTTTGGCGTGGGGGGAGGGGATAAATGGGGAGAAAATTTGGAACCCAAAATTTTGTTAAAATGAATGTTAAACATTAAATAAGTAAATTTTTTTAAAAACGTGCTTCCATTAGCTATCCAGACAAGGATTCAGCCAACATATACAGTATAGTACCAAAGAAGCACTAATCTACTGGATGAATCATATGATTTAAGTACAGAAATGGAGGGGTTTCAGACAGCAATTCAGGATCAGGTCAGTGTTCCGAAAATTAGAGAAAAAAATTACTTAAGGAGCCAAGACTCATTGATCTATGCAGATTATACAATAAAATGATGCAGAGTATTTAAAATATAATATTGTTGGCATCTTGCAAACCTACTAGATACATAGTAGAGAAATGATCAAGTAACTAGAGCTAGATACAAAAATTTTGTTATCCTTTATAAATTGTGACAAATCTCTGAATCACAACTACAAACTCTAAAAGATCTTTGAGAATTCAATAAACTGCCCTCAAACCAGATTATTAACAAAATTGTTGTCTACAACTCCCCCAGATGTAATAATAAATTGTAAAAAGTTTAAAATGTTTTAACATATTGAAATGCTCATTATCTCAAAACTAAATGGAAAGGTTTTCAAAACATACAGGAAGAGATTAAAAGTCATGTGGGAACAGGATAACGTTATCTCTGATAGCCTCTCTGACAGGAATGATCCTGAAGATTTTTTTTACCTCTAGGAAGGTGTCCATATATTCTAATTCATAGTATATTAGAAAGAGCCATCATTTAATCTACCTACTGAACAGTTTTTAGAATATTTAATATACAAAATGGCCACATGCTGACTTGCCCTCACCACTTCTATCTGACCACATCAGAAAATATGAGAACAAGATACCAGTGATAATAATGAGAGAAGAATGCTTAAATGGATATACTTGACAAACATTTACTGGTAATCCCCACAATAACCAGCTGAAGTAAATATTTTTATTGTACCTATATTATAGGTGAGGAAGTTGAGGTCAAAGGGGTTACAACATGACTTGCCTAGGGTCCCAGAGATGATAAGTTTTATAGTTGGGATTTGAGCCTATGTCCTCCTAACTTCAGACCCACTATGTCAGGCTGTCTCATGTCCTCATTTAGTATAATTAGTAAATGAGTTAACTAAAAAAATACCTATAAAACTTAAGAAGCATTCCAATAAAGAATGCATTAATAATATCTTTAAAATTTCTAAAGGATTCAGTAATTGGTTTCCTTTATCTTGACCTATAGATTAATGATTTTCTTTCATTTTTCTCTGAAGCATCTTTAAATCTATTATTTTCCTTGGCCAGAAGGATATTATAAATATATCATTTACAAAGCTACTGGCAAAGCTCCCAAATGGTTTCCCAATATGAAAATCTAATAAGAAAGGATATTAATGGATTTATACTTTATCATCCTTCTAGTAGAATTATCTCTTATTTACCGTCAGTTCTCTATTTTCTACAGGTCTATATTACTTCTTTCTGCATATGGGACCTGCATTTGCCCATTAAAAGCAATATGCTATCACCCATCTACCTCCTGAGTATTATAAATTAACCCAAACTGAAATACAAATATTAATAAAATGGAAAATACGCATCACCACTTATAAAAATATGAATAAGATGCTGAGTCATATCATGATTTTAATACTTTTTTATCTTGGCTACCAATTCTTTTTTTTTATTTTGCAGAAATACACTTTTTCATACAAAATTGTTCTTTGCCTGCCTTCCCAGGTACATGAGTTTCTGATAATAAATGGAAAAAACAGATCTTATTAAATATGTCCTATATTGTCTTTATTTTGGGGGGATGAGACCTGTCAGAAATAAAGGATCAAGTATGAAAGTTAGAAAAAAGCAGGAAAGAAGTGAAGTGCTTCAATAGCTTAATTGTATAATGTTTATTTCTTCCAAAATTCTTCTTGAGTCAAAAATGAATGGGCAAACAAATTTTCATCAACTTACAAAAATTAATTTAAAATGCTCAACTACTGAGTCAATGTTTGTATGTACAACTCTTTATTTGAATGAATATTCCTTTCACAATTATATCAGCTACTTTGTAATATGAAGTATAGTAAAACTAAGATTCTTTGGGAACATTTGAGAATAGGGTTCTATGATTAAATAATAAAAGTACCATAAAGTCCCCTACAAAACTCTGGCTTGGGATTTGCTTTTGCAGCTTTTCCTAGGCTCAGTGTGAGGGTATTCTGGGTGATCAATTTCTAGTAACATAAATCCTCATCAGTGCAGTTCTCTGTAAGCACAGACCATGAATGAGCCCCAGATCAAATAGAAAAATAAATGAAGACAATATCAAAACAATTTAACCCAGGAATAGCCAAGCAAGAGAATTCTTTCTTAATGTCATTCATTCACAGATGAATACAATTTCCTCAGCATCTAGAAGTAGTGGATGGAAGGGGAGGAAAAAAAACTTCTAAGGAAAACTTATTTGGGAAAATAGGGGACTCTTCCTTCCTACATAATGGCATAGACTGAAGAAACTTTGCTATCCAATAGTCTCACCTTCCTCCCCACATACCATTTAATTGGTACCAGTTATTTCCATGTAGAATCAAACTTGAAAATTCTGAGTATAGAATACAGCATTTGTCACTCATTAGTTTGCTCCCACAACATCAGACTACTCTACTCCTACCCTATGCCCGCAGCTACTCAGGAACATATAAGGGCTCCCCAGAGGTTGTACCTAGTCACCTTTCCACATAGTGCTCTATTTGCTTACTTTTATTTTATTTGAATGGTTCAAAACCTTAAAAGCAGTTTTTGACTGATCCTTATCTTTCATCTCCATACCAAATCAGTTGCAAATTCTTGTCAATTCTAGTTCTTCAAATCCCTGCCTTTTCTAACTCCCTCTGCTGTTATCCTAATTTACACTTATACTCTTTTGCCAAGACTATTACAAATATTTTCTAACTGGCTAGGCTGACTCAAGACTCTCTCCTCTCCAATATATCATTTGTTCAGCTACCAAAATATTTTTTCTAACACACAGGTGATAGGATCATAGTAATGAGAGAGAAAAGAAACTTTAAGAATGAAGGAACCAAAAGCATTTATAAATCACTTATTAGGTGCCAATCACTTTACTAAGTACTGGGGATTCAAACACAAGGAAACTTACTCTATTTCTAGTTCTTGGCTACTACAAAAAGGAAGCATTTTTATACATGCAGTGCTCCTTGAAGTATATTTCCTACCAGCAGAGTCTCTGGTTCAAAGGTTCTAGATATTTTAGTCATTTTATTGGCTGAATTTCAAATTGTTTTCAAGAACAGTTAAACTGATTCACAACTCAACCAATAATCTACTAGTGTGCCTGTCCTTTCAGATTTTCAACATTAATTATTCCCACTTTTTGTCATTCTTGCTAAATTCTGTGTACAAAGTAAAATCTTATGAGTTTTTTATGACTTGCATTTCTCTCATTATTAGCAATTTGGAGTATTCTTTTATATGTCTATTAATAGTTTGCAACTCTTCTGATAACTTTCTTCATATCCTTTGGCTACTTATCAATTTGAGAATGGTTTTTGGTCATATATTTGTATTAGTTTCTAAATATTTTAAATATCTGACCCTTATCAGAGATGTTGCATGTAAAGCTTATAGGAATAATTTCTAAAGCACATTTCAGAATCCAAGATGATGCTTTTTGAAACTAGGTTTTATTTTTAATGTTCAAAATCCACTCCTCTCCAGAGTAAAAAGCCATTTGTTGTTGCAGTAGCAGTGGTATTTTACTATTAATCACAGTTATTTGATTTACCAAACATTTTTTGGTGGGTAGTTTTTTGGGGGGTTCCTATTTTATGCAAAGAAATTTGGCAAATTTCATTCTACCTTAAGCTCATTTGAAAAGTTTCCTACTGTTGAAAGCAACTTACCCTCTTAAACTTTGATAACTACTTTAAAACATTAAAAAGTCCAACATATTTCATATAGTTCTAAATTGGTGTTAACCTTACACAACCATAAAAACAAAATACTTGATCTATTCTTTTATGAAATAATTATTTAAAAGTAAAAGAAGAAATGTGAGCACCAGAATTTGGGAATAAACAGGTGAATCAGGAGAAATTTTCATCCTGCTATTAAACTCTTTTACATGAGAGAAACTTACGGACTTCTCATTTTTACTCACATTCAGTAGATATAATGACTAGACCAGGCTTTTATTTTATAATTTAATCTATTTCCATAAAAATGTTCCAAGAGAATCAGAGGACCAAGAAAATAGCAGGATTCACCATATTCAGTTGATGCTGAATTTGAACAGTTTATAAAGAGTCACAAGGAAAATTAGAGCATGGAAAAAGAATGAGAAGACAGACTTCAACTATGTGTTTACCAAGTCAATTCTTTTAAGCTTGTTTTCATTTTTCCTAATAATGTAAATACTTGCTCAAAATGTTTTATAAATCTTAAAGTACCATATGAATGAGCTATTAACAAATCATGAAATAAAAACATTCTCGGAACAAGAGGTTAGTAACTGATACATTAATCATAATAGAAATGGAGACAATCAGTGATTTCACTTTGAGTAGGGAGTTCTCAGTTAGGGACTAACTCCCGCCTTCCAGTGAAGGTCAGCAACTTTTCTAGGACATACAGTTTCAAAGAATTGACTGGAATACTGAAAGGTTATCTGGTTTGCCCAGGCTCACAAAATCTATATGTGTCAGGGACAGGATCTGATCCTGGCTATAAGGCAAGTTCTCTACCAATATGCAATAACTCAGTGAGAATAACAGTAAATGAAAGTTGAAATTTAATTAATAAACCAATATAGAATAATTGATTTATCATAGAAATAATATATTAAAATAATTATATATTATAGAATAGATAATTATAACACTAATGTAATAATAGAGGCAGCTAGATGATAAAGGGCATTGGACCTGATGTTGGCAAAATCTGAGTTCAAATCTGTCCTGAGCAAGTCATTTATCCTCTGTATACCTCTGTTTCTTCATCTGTAAGTAGAGATAACAACAGCACCTCCTACCCCAGGTTGTTGTGAGGATAAAATGAAATAATATTTGTAAAGTACTTGGCAAACTTAAAAGCACTATATAAACGGCAGCTATTATTATTAATAAGCTTATATTCTTGAATCTAGAAAGAAAGTATAAGTTGAGGTCTCATTTAATCAAGAACTTTGCTTAGTATACTGCAAGGATATCAAGGCAGGAAAACAACCCCTTCCTCTGAGATGTTCAAATAGATCTATGAGCCTATCTATTTGGAATCTCCTTCAATGACGCTTTTACAATCCATCCATGCCTACACATCCTGTGCAATCTATAAACATATCTTCCCAAATGTTTGTCCCAAGAAGACCATCCAATGTGCTGAAGGTCTTCCCACTTGCAAGGATGCCAGTAGGATACTCTGGCTATCTTTCACTTTTGATATATTTCCAGCCTATTATTTCTTCCTATCATGTACTTCTTTGATAATATGTTTGATTCCTGTTCTTCTTTGGAGCTCCTTATTTGGTTATGTTGCAAGCTGTTTATATCTTTGACAAACCTACCACATTGCTGACTATGTAATAGTGATTTTTAATTCCTAAGAGCCCATTATATTCCAAACTTGCTGCCATACAATATTAGTAAAATGCTGCTATTAAAAAATGGGACTTCTGTTTTCATAGGAAACTTAGATTCATACGCTTGGCAAATTGATAGGCTAGGGATAAAAAGACAAGGCAAAAAAATCTATCCCTATGACTTCAGTTGCGTGTGTGTTCGTCCTTCGTTGCTGATGAAGACCATGCCATCAGAGAAGTAATGACATGACTTGCACTTGACTTTGTTTTGAGTGAGGGAGGGCTGTGCAGGTCACCAGCCTCACTTTTCCTCCAGAGCCATCTGAATCCAGTGACCAGATATTCATCAGCATGACTGGAGATGACTCAGGATGAGGCAACTGGGGTTAAGTGACTTGCCCAAGGTCACACAGCTAATGAGTGTCAAGTGTCTGAGGTGACATTTGAACTCAGATCCTACTGATTTCTGCACTGGTGCTTTATCTACTGCACCACCTAGCTGCCCCATGACTTCAGTTAGCATCAAAGGGAGGAGAAGGGAATAAACAATAATATAAATCCTTCTATGTGCCAGGCACTGTGCTAAGTACTTTACAAATATTATGGCATTTAATCCTCACAATCAACAACTTTGAGAGGTAGGTGCTATTATTATTCCCATTTTGTGTTTGAGAAAACTGAGGCAAAGGAAAAATGATTTTATCAGGGTCACAGAGCTAGGAAGTATCATTCTCAGACTACGCTTGAACTCAGATCTTCCTGCGTTGAGTCCTACCACTCTATCCACTGCACTACCTAGCTCCATCCCTAGGCAGATGCAACATAAATTCCCAACCTCAACTTCTTTCCAGAAGTTCAGCAGTTCCATAGTTTCAAATGCCTACTGTATATTTCTATTTGAATGTCTTGCTGGTGCCTCAAATATAATATATGCATTACTTTGCCTCCTTTACCAGAAAAAAAACATGCCAGTCATCATAATTTCTTTGTCTATGGATGGCACCATCATTCTCCGACTTACACCCATAATCTTGGAGTCATTTTAAATTCTTCTCTTTCCCTTTCTACACATATGAATACCAAGACTTCTTTCTAATTATTCTCCATTTTGTCTCCACCTTATCTTTCCCTTTCTTAAGACTATATAAAGAACACTTTTGATCAGTTCATCTCTTCCTCTCTAGACTTCCTAAGTACTATCTAACTGTTCTTTGACTTCAGTCTATCCCTCGCCTAATGAATCAGAGCATAAACTATTTTTGGCACTAAAATTCTTAACAATGTGATTGGCCTACGTTTCCAGACCTAGTTTATATACTATCCCACTTCACATAATCTATGTAAAAGTCAAACTGGATTACTACCCTCTCCCATCTCTATCCTTCATGGAAATCTGTGTTGCTTGACACACACACATTCAGTAAATAAGGATTTAATTTGATGTAACAAGCTGTAAACCCTGCTGTAAGGGCTAAGGTTAGTCATGTAGATCAAAACTATATTCTACTTGGCAAGTAGGTGGCAAAAGTGAAACACTGATGGATGTGGTATGAGAAAGACCTGAGTTCAAATCCTAGTATGTGAGCTTTGTGAGCTGTGTGCCCCTGAGCAAGTCACTTAAATGCTCCCTGCCTCAGTATCCTCAACCATAAAATGAAAGTGTTAATAGCACCTACCTACCAGGGTTGTTATAAGAATAAAATATTACTTGTATTGTTTTGCATACCTTAAAGCACTACATAAGTGCCAGTAATTATTATGATGCCCCATTATGTATATACCACATAATCTCATTGATGAGACTACTTTATTGCTTAGGCTTTTCTGAAGTTATATGATGAAGAAATAAGAGTTTTCATTTGAGACTAGAGAAAAGAAAGCAGCCCAAAATTTGGGAGCATGGGGGAACTCTATTTTGAGCAAAATGTACAGAAAAATTTGAAGAGCCACCAGGTAGCACAATGGCCCTGGATGTCTGAGAAGCAGGGAAGAGAGCATGAGAAGCTTGGAGAAGGAAAATATGAAGGTAGGAAGCAAGACACCAAATAGAAATTTCATGTAATTTAAGACCCTAATAACTATTGCCTGTGTGTTGTTGAAAATTCCTTCTCTTTTTGGCATGTGTATAATAAATTTCTTGGTCTGATTTCTAACGTAAATTAACCAGCAAAATGAGTGAACATTCATAAAACATTGCTTCTAAGAGGCAGGAGGACAAAAAGGATAAATTTCTATTTGTGAGACTAGACAGTACAATTAAAAGAGCATTAGTGTTAGAAGACTTAGGCTTGATTTCAGTATCTACCATTTATTAATCAAATGATTTTGAGGTTAATATCCAATTTGGCCTTGATAAACCTAAATTTAAAGGTTTTAAAAATATCTTCTCTAAGAATTCCTTTTTCCTTTTCTTTTTTTCTAATTTCATTTGCATATTAAGTAAGGTATTTTTGTGTTGTTTTTGTTTTCACACATCCACACAAATTCTGTGTAAATTTTTTTTATCTAGTATGCAATTGTCCAGTCTTCTCCTATCTAGGTACTTTTCTCCTTTCCCCATCCTTCTCTTTCCCTTTCCATTTTCATTTCCTGTCCCTCTTCTCTTTTCCCCTATTTTACATCACTGCTAGGAAGCAAGAAAACACTTTTACTACCTCTCACTGGGCAGGACACATTCTCAGCATCCCTGTTGATAGGTTGACATGACCAAAAAATGGATCGCCAAATGTTGAATAACATAATACTTCTGGTGCTGTTCTCAAAGCCCTTCTAATATGGCAGAAAAAATCAGAACTTATGCTTAGCTGGGACAGCCTCCACAACAAGGCAGGATCACATCTCCAACATGATGAAGCCTGAGATGAGGACTTGGTAGAGATTATAGTCAATAAGTTCATTTTAAGAGAGTAATTTACTCTCTTAAAGGCACAAAAAGGTGTTTAGATTCAAATGAACATAACTAGTTATCCTTTTAAACAATGTTTCTCAGTCTACTAGTCCCAAGTGCACTCAGCAAGATGCATAGAGCTTTGATCTTTGTTAGAAGATAATATAAAAAAACAAAACTCTAAAACAATATGACAGATGGTGTTCTTCCTTTAAAACTGTAGCAAAATTAAGAGATCTATCTTAGTGATCAGTAAGTGATTCTTATCTTATACATACATTCTGGTAACGTATATTATTTACCTATTTGATTTTGAGAAATATTTAATCACCACCTGACAATCTTTCAAGTCAGAAAATATAAATATGGTAGAAATAATGTTTAAATGTTATGGTAATAGTAAATTGAAAATAAGTTGATGACTTCTTCTTAAAAACCAAATACTGAGCCTCATTAGTAAGTGCTATTTACTTATGAAATAACAGTGACATTTGCTTCCCCATATAGGCCTTACCTGGAACCACAGAATTCAAATGGGCAGGGGTAAAGTGTCATATTTTTCAGTGTATGTTTACTTGGAATGTAGCATGGAACTCCCAAATACTAATGCTTAGAGCATCTATGAGGCTACACAAGTACATTCCCTAAACTGTTTATCTAACAAACTGCTAGATTTACTTATAATTTCAGATATTAAAATGCTATTTAAAAACAGGGACTGCAAATGGTTTTACTTCTCAATAATAACATTTAAAATGAAGAACTTAGAGAAGAATCATTTCATGTTCTTGGTTTTACTAGAAGGAAAAAAGTTAACAAAATAATGATTTCACTATCAGTTGTTTTTCCTAACAGTATACACTAAATATCTGTCATATTAATTTAAAATTCTAATCTATTCAAATATTCAATTGCATCTGTGATTCTATGGATTCAAAGTTCTGTCTAATGATATAGATCACTACCTGACAATGCCTACAACTCTTGTCCTTGTGTGATCCTGTCAACAAGCATTTATTAATTCTTGATACGCCAGGCAATGTATTAAGTGCTGGGGATACAAAGAAATGAGTGGGGGAAAAAAGTTTATGCTGAAGGAACTCACAGTCTAATAAGTAAGACAAATACGAAAACAACTATGTAAAAATAAGATGTAAGCAGGATAAATCAGAGATAATCTCAGAAGGAAGATTAAGACATTTTGGGAAAGGCACCTTTCAAGGACATGGGATGTTAGCAGACTGGAAGGATTCCAGGGAAGACAGGTGGTAGAGATGGGAAAGGAGAGAGTTCTAGCCATGTGGGATATACAATGAAAATGTTCATTTGCTGGAAACAGAGCTCAATGTGCTACGAACAACAAGGAAGCCAATGCCACTGGGTCAAAAACTCTGAGCACGGAAATATTGTGTAATATGTAAGAAGACTGGCAAGGCAGGAAAGGGTCAAGTTATGAAGGATTTTAAAAGTGAAATTGGATTTTATATTTGATTCTGGAGTCAATAAGGAACCACTGGAATTTCAGAAAGAAAGCTGATAGCATCAGATTTGTGTTTTAGGATGATCACTTTGAGAATTAAGCAGATGATAGCTTGGAATGGGGAGAGACATGAGGCAGGGAGAATGACTGTCAGGACATTTCAATAGTACAAGAGAGAGGTAATGAGGGCCTACATCAGGGTGGGGTCAGTGTCAGAGAGAAGATAGATTATATAAGAGATGTTATCAAGGTACAATCAATAGTACTTGCTAACAGATTCAATATGGGAAGTGAGAGAGAATGAGGAGTTGGGGATGACATTTAGATAATAAACCTAGGTGACTAGGAAGTTTATGATATCTTCAACAATAACAGGAAAATTAGGAAGTGGAGAAGGCTTTGGAAGAAAAATAATTTCAGCTTTAGCCATAGTGAGTTTAAGTTTAAGATGTCTATAGGACATCCACTTCAAATGGTCTAGCAAGGCAGCTGGAAATGGGTAATTGCAAGCAGGGAAAAGGTAAGGGCTGATCAAATAGATCAGAGAATCATCTGTATAGAGATACTAATTGACACCTTGGGAGTTGAGGAGTTCCCCAAATGAGAGTATAGAGGGGAAAAAAGAAGCAGACCCAGCTTGGAGACTTGGGAGATTTCCGAGGTTAGCAGGTTTGACTTGTATTAGGATTCAGCAAAAGAGACTGAGAAGGAATGGTGTATCAGTAAGTACTCCAACATACATGGGGGGACTACTATCACTACATTCTTAAATCTGCACTTATAAAAGGGGGGGGTGGTGGTATAAAGACCAGATCATTGCAGTGAGGGCCCAGGAGAGATTTTGTAACTTGTAGTGAATTCAGTCAGCACAGGTTCATCATTTTCTTCAGCTTAGTTTAAGAGTTCATGATTAGAAAGGAACAATGCAAAAGGTAGGAATAATCCAAGATGGAGGAATGACAAGGCAAGATTTTCAATAAGAGAAGGGAGCAAGGGACTCTAGAGGAGAATATAGAGTTGAAATAGTTCACCAAGGAGTCAAGAAGAAGAAAATATAGCCAGCGGAAAGGTAACATCCTGAGAAAGAGCTGAGAGGTGGGGAGAATTAGAGGTCAAAGTGAGTAGAAAGAACAGATCTGGGGATTCAAGGAAAATAGAGAGGTGGAATGATGACAAGGTATGATCTGATAAAGGGATTTCTGAGTTCATGAATAGTAGGACACTGAAGGAAGATGGCAATATGAAGTCTGTAAGTAGGATGAGGTGGAGGAGTAAGTCATGTAAAACTAATAAATAGGGTGTTTAAATATAGATAGATAGTCGGATGGATGGATGGACAGACAGACAGACAGATAGATAGACAGACAGATAGATAGATGTCCTTAGTATGAGGGAAGGAGTTGGAGAGGAAAAAATGAACATGAGATAAAGACTAAACTCATCAAGGAAAGAATAAAAGTTTTCTGTAGGTCAGTAATAAAACAGACATCAGATTGTTCACCAAGTGATAAATATAAACTGACTTGACATCAAATGAAGGGAGATCACTAAGTGACAGTGCTAGAGAGAGAGCCTGGAATTAGCAATGGGAAGGAAAAAGTATTTCAACTCTCTCCCAGTATGACCAGTAAGTTAGGAGGTAAAAGTGAAAAGCACAACTAACTGTTGCAAAGGTTAGCCAGAAAAGCTGCGCCAACAGGGGATAACTATTCTTAATGAGTGCAAGAAGATGCAAGGAGAGAGAAAGGAAAATTTAAAGATGAAAGTTAATTCATTACTTACAGAACAGGCATTCCAGAGACAGGATGTTGGATTGGGCGTTGAAAGGAAGGTGAGTTAGGTTAAGGGGGAAGAGAGTGGGAGGCATTTCTCTAGATATGAGTACCAATGGAACACTTTGATTACTTATCTGTCCTCTGCGCATTTGGCTTTCTTCTCTCCTCATTTCACACTAATGCTCCTCAACAATTTCTACAGCATTTCTTCTCTTCCTCCCATCAGTATGCTGACTGGTTCAGGTCCAAGTCGTTTGCTTGGAGACTGCTCTGTGTTCATTCCCTCCTCGTTCTCTGACAATTCCTACTACTCTACCCCCTAATCTCACCCATTTCTCAAATTAGCATGGTAGCTAGTTTAATTTCAGGTCAACTGCTATGAATGTGCAAGATTCTTTATATGCCCCAATGAGCTAACAATACAAGGTTGCTAAAATTATTTCTAAGGTATGAACAAATAGACTCTGAGTGAGGGAACAGGAGTCTACATGACCATGGACAAGGCAATTAACTTCTGCTTGCCTCCATTTCTTCCTCTGTAAAATGGGGATGATAGCTGCACCTACTTCCCATGGTTGTAAGCATAAAATGAGATAATATTTAGAAAGTGCTTTGTGAACGTCTAAACGTTAAATAAATGGTAGCTATTATGGTTACTATTATTACACATTTAAAGCTGAAAGGGCCCTTAAAAGCTATCCAGTCCACCTCCTACTTCACCTGCCCCCTCCATTTTATTGAAGAAACTGAGACTTGGAAAAAGGAAATGATTTGCCTTTGGTCGCACAGCATTCAAGTGTCTAAGGCAGAATTTGAACCAAAAGTGGCTAATCCCAAGTGAGCTTTCTCTCCACTACTCCATGCTGCCAAGTAAAGTTTATAAACTTTAATATATAGGTACTGTGATACTTGTTTTGTCTACTTGAACACTGTTGTTTATTTTCACGTTCGTTTCTCTGTTCTGGACAGTTTTTATATTTGCGAGGTCTTACAACAGAAGAATTTAATATATGTATAGTTGAAACTTTAAAGTACCACAGAAAACCTAGGTATTATATTAAGAAGGCAATTAGATGGCCCCCAGTGGACAGAATGCTGTGACTGAAGCCCAGAAGCCTTATCTTCCTAAATTCAAGTCTAGTCTCAAACTCTTACTAGATGCTTGTCCCTGCACAAGTCACTTAACCCTGTTTGCCTCAGTGTCCTGATCTGTAAAATAAGCTGTAGAAGGAAATGGCAAACCAGTCCAGTATCTTTGTGAAGAAAACCTCAAATGGGGTCACTAAGAGTGGGAGACAACTGAAATGACTGAACATTATCATTAAAAACATCTAGGAAAGTCAAAGTTTGCATTAAAGAATATATTTAATCTGCTTATATTTAAAGTACAAGTATTCAAATTAACTTCTGATTATACTTACTGGAATAATTTTGTAACTAGAGTAGGGCAAGAATTTATTTTTTTCAAGATATTGTGCATTTTAAAGCATTTTGCCTCATATCAACCACTATTCATGACATATTCTTACAGAGTTTAATTCCAGAAGTTTAGTTAAAACTGAAATGAAAACAGTCCTTTTTTCCTGTTTCATAAACATTTGAACACAGCAGTAAATCAGAAACTTTAAATTGAAAACCAACCTCAGCAGTACTCACACAGAATGTTGCATGACTAAAAAACTGTAATTCCTTTTTTAGAAGCTTTTTATTCTAACTTCTTCACAAAAGGGTTAAAGAGGTACATGCAAAGCTACAGTTTAATTTCAATGCCATCAAAAAGTTCTCTCATAAGCAAGCAGAACTAATTTATCTTCTTACCACAAACAATTCCTTCCTCTGCCAAACCATCTGCTTTGTTCTAAAGAATAGTGAAATCTTTTCTATTATTCTTGTTCTCTTTTTAAAAAAATAGCCCAAGGGCAGGGTGTGAGAAGTATTCTGCTCAAAACATGTAAGTACAGAGATTGTTACTTGTCATATTAGAGATCAGAATATAATGAGTATGGAGGATTGTTATTACAGTTAAGACTGGCAGCACAGTTAAGTATGTCATAACATTTAATATTTCAATATGAATTTTGCAACAAGTCATAATCCCAGAATCTCATAGCTTAATAAAACTGAAAGAAATGTTAATACAACATTGGTATTAGCCAGATAATCTAAGCAATGCAGCACTGCTATCAGCTAATCTAATCTGATCAATACCTAAGTTCAGAGATCCTAACTTCCAATTATAGACCATCATGGGAGGCCATATTTAAAACAGATTCAAGATTTAAAAATTAAATAAGCATTTGTCAAGCATAAAAACTAGAATTTTAAAACTGCCAACTCAATAAGAGATTAAAGGAATCAAGTAATCATGTAAGGTAAAAATAATATTTAGCTCCGCCCCACCCCCCCACCCCCCAAAAACATCACAGACAAGACAGCATTCTCCAGAGAGCAGCAAGAGTCAAAGTGAAACATCTTACACTAATTCACCCCAGGCTGGGCCTTTAATACCTCAGGCAGCAAGGATGTAACATGTCTTTCCTGCCTATCCTCTTAAGGAACCTGCTGAATCTACATAAAACTGCCATTACTTTTGCTACATTCATCCAGGGTTTATTGTTAAGAAAGTTATTCTTTAGGCTTATTAAAATTTCTCTTGTCATAATTGAAATCTGTCACACTTTTAAAAAAAGGACTATGGATATGAGAAGGCAACTCTCTTGCCTTTGAATCAAGGTGGTACCTTGGACTAAATACACATTTCAAAGTAGATTAAAACCAAAGAAATGTAGTCAACTTTCAATTAGCTGCACACAGATAATCCATTTTGTTTATTAACTACTGCAATTTCTAAATCTTGAACTAGTTTCTCTTTGTACTCCAGTATACTGCCAGACATCTCTCAATACCCAAACATTATGGTTTCAGGTAACAAAAATTAATTTCAAAACTGTCCTAAGCTTAGAAAATTAGAAATTAATTATAAAATTAGAAAATAAATCTGTTATTCAAATTACATAGTGCATTCCATGACTTTTAGATTTATTTGCCACCTTATATTTTCAAAACCACCCTTTTCCTGCTTATTAACACAAATAATCATTTAAGCAGGCTTAATTTTAGAAACATAAAATACAGTTATTGACTTCCATCAGAGTTTAAGAAAGGTAACATTCATTTTGTACCACCCAGCCACCTCCACTGTTCCCCCCTAACGCCTGCAAGACTTACCCATAGTAGATCTTCAGTAAATATTGTCTGGGATAGCCTCAAATTTAGAAGTGAAAAGACCTCTAAACATAATGAAAACAACCATCATATTGCCTATGCCTTGTATTCCATAGTTAGTTTTTTTCAGCACAGTCACAGCTAGCTCTGCACAAAACTGTTAAATAGAAAAAGCTGATCTATTTTCCCTCCTCTCACTTCTGACTCCCCTTCTCAAGTCCTTAGGGGCTCAATGTTCTCACTTGGATTCTGTGCACCCAAAAACCCTCACAGTAGAATTAGGTCCAAATCTATTCTTTCCAAAGCTCCAAAATTCTTTCTCCATCTTCTTCCCACCCCAAACAAAAAAATCTCCAACTTTCAGCCACTCGTAATATAAAGAGCACTAAACCTGGAGTTAGGGAACAGATTCCAAAGCTGGCCTCTGCCCCCAGCTGAGGAATCGTGTCCAAAACACTTAATCTCTCTAAGTCTAGGTTTTGGTTTTCCTCATCTTTAAAACTGAGGGGGTGTATGTGGAGTTTTTTCTTGCTGTATGCTTTGACACTAAGATAACAATGGTGATGAAAGCAAAAATGAGAATAAATGATGGTTAACATTTCTATATATGTTTTAGTCAGGTTATGGAGGCAGGATATTAACATGTATCTTCTCAACTACAACTTCACAACTATAAGTGTTACAAACTTACTCTCCAAAATGCCAGCATTTGAAAGGTTAATTATTTAAAATTTAAAGTACTGATGTTTCTTGTTACAATTCAACATAACCACCATCTTGTGACATACAATGCACTAATGGATCTATGTGTAAAAATCTTGATCAGCTGCTGCTCAATGACTTACAGGACTGAATTTGTTTGTTTGGTTGGTTTTGGATTTACACCAGAAAACTTTAATACCCAGAGTGCTCACTCAGTGCCCTTCTTCAGCTTTCTTACTATCAGCTTTCACACGTTTTTGGCAGAAAACAGAAGCACATTCATAGGCATGTACTGAGGCCCTTCTTGAGAAGGAACTGAATTTATTATCTGAGTCTGAAGATCATCCAAAGAATGAGATTTTGAAATGAAAGTTTTGTTGTTACCTCACAAGAAAAAGTCTAACGAAGCCAGGCTGGGTGATTAAGGTGACTAAGCAAGAGGACCTCCCCCATTCATTGGTCTGAAAAAGTATCATCTAGAAACTGTCATACATTCAATAAAAAAAATGATAAGTTGTTTCATCTTGTTAAAATTATAATAGGAAATTTACTTTCTCAAGATTCTCAAGGCTAAATAAGTGGAAAAAAAATGTTAAAAATTAAAGTTCCAAATGACATTTTTCTAAGTTTGCAGCATTCATACTTCTGAAGTAATTTAAGCTTAAAACTGTACCAAGATATTTGGGACAGCCTGTATATAAACCAGTATAAAATTGATATTTAAGAAGTCATCCTTATATCTGGGAGAAAGTTGGGATGATTAAAGAAGGTCTGAATCATCATGAAGGCAATCCACTAAAATGCCTTCTTATTGCATGTCATAATAGGAAGAATGGATATTCTTCATTTACTGGGCCTTACCTGTATTAACCCCTCATTAGTGATTATTGCTCTCTTCCAGGATCATGTACACAGTACAATGTTACCCACAAACAGGAGCATCTAGAGGGCCTCACCACATATAGGGAGTATCTCTTCAAATATTCACCATCATATTGGAAACTTTTCTTGGGTAGGATACATCTTCCAGTTTTATGCCTTTCTTCTTATATATTAATCAGTTGTTCAATTAAAAAGGTTATTCACTTTGTTATATTATTAAGAGATATCAAATGATTTTGATGTACAGATGGGAAATACCTTGTTGGAAGGTATCCTTTAAGGTGACTTTTCTTCTATGAAATCAAATGTTTTTCAGAATTAAGAAAAATAAATACAGCAGGATGCTGAATTCACTATATCTTTCAGCCAACTGCAAAACGGTAAAGAAGTATTCATTATAGACAATCAGTAGCAAAATCTTGCTTTTTCCCCCTACAAGTACCCTTATCAAGCATTCTCTTCAAATAAAGATTTTATATAGATGATAAAATAGGCATGAACTTTTTCATTCATCCTTTTCTCAGTAATAAAATCTGAAATTCTTTCCATATCTTTGACATCATCCCCTCCTTCAGTTACTTTTAAATTAAACCTTAGTGCCTTCACAAGTAGACTGCCTAAATCACTGATGTTTTTGTGCACCTGACCCAATTTTGCTGTTTTCCCCAACTTTGTTCTCTACTGTACCATTTCTACCTATAAGCACATTTAAAACTCTGATGTTAAAAGTCACATGTAAAAGTTCCAGAGTCCCAGAAGATAAAAACAATTCATTACAAAAATCTTTGTGAATCTTTGCCTGTGCCCGTTTTTCTTCTATTTCTGTTACTAATCTCATCTTTAAATGCCATCAGGAATGGCACAGTTTAGTTGGAGATTTCCCTAAGCATCCTTTATAATAGTTTTAATCTCCATTGTTTCTTTCTAATTTATGAGACAATGCCATTCATAATCATCTATTGTCCTTCTTTGTAAGATTTTACAAACAAATTTATATGCTAAATTAATGCTGACTTTGCCTGCCATCTTGCTGCTTGACAAGCAAGTCAAATGTTTGCTTACTAAATCACTTGTTCAGCTTTTTGTTCTCTTTATCATGGCAATTGATTTATACGTATTAAACTGTATACAATGATTATATTCAATGCCATTTCTGGACATTTTTCATTAACATTTACTTTTAAAAATAGTTTAAGTTGTTTCAGTTGCATGATTATAATTTCCATATATGTTAGGGTATATTTGTGACTTTTCTGAGACTTTTTAGTACAAAGGAAGTAGGAAAACATTTGAAATGACAATGTTTGAGCTTCCCTATGACCCCAGAAAACTTTCCTGCATTAGAGATATGGGCAAAAAGTACTGCATTCAAAATATACCTCAGGAGACAATGATAAAGATGTAATGAATTGGGGAGGGGAGAATATAGTGTAGGTATAGTGGTCTATTGGGACAAGTCATTCAAGCATGCAAAGATATTCCCAGCATGGTTCCTGTCCTAATGACAACATGGAATCTTGGGGGGAACTGGGATTTGGCTACACATGACTGGCTACAAAAACTGTCATCACATAGTGATGTGTGATGACAAACAGTCTTCTTACTACGGTGCTGAAGAACCAATGAATCATCAGAACTCATGATTTACTGAGTCAGAAATAAGTAAACAAAAGGATGGACTGCAATCCTATCACTTTCTTTCCTTTACAACTATGAGTAGGCATTGCTATTTTGAGCTAACTGTGAGAACTAGGTGAAGGTAAAGATGGCTACCCTATCTGATACCCACTTATGATGATCACGAACATATAGCCACCTATGTCTCTTGGTGCTTTCTTTTTCTTTCCTGACTTTGGGCAAATGAGCATTCAGAATGGAATTGTCCAAGAGTCTTGGCAAGTTCAAGAGATCCTGAAGTCCTGTTGGTAGTCAGAGCTATAGATCAGCAGGAGCAGTATCTAATAAGGGCTGTGTAAGTGTCTCCTAAAGTGGCAACTGCCAACAACAGCAGAGGCATCATAAAGTATGCCCAAAAGTGACATAATTATAGTGGCAGCTTCAGGGAGCATGACCCCTTATGGTAGAGAGATGTATTAGCCATGGACTCTAGAAAGTTACAAATAAGAAGCGAGGTGAGTGGGATAAGGCAACCTGTAGGTACATAGTAATTTAAGGTAATTTAAGCAAAATGATCATGGGGAAAAAATACTAATTTAAAACAGGAAGGGCAAAAAAAAAACTTTTAAAAAATCAATATTAATTGGCACATATCCCAATGAAGTTACTGGTCATAAGAAAATACCAAAATATTTACAGCAGCACTTTCTTATGGAGGCAAATAGCTTTAAAATAGATGCCTATCAATTTTCGGGAATGGTGAAAAAATGTGGTACATGAATGTAAGGGAATATTACCATAAGAAATGCTAAATATTATGCTAAAAAGCAAAGACATACATAGAATAAGTTATAGGCTGGAGCTAATTTAATATTCATCAAGTATATCAAAAAGGCAAGAGATGCAATAAAAATATGAGACAAAGCAAAAATAAATATTGCCAGAAATCAATAGATAATCAAGGAAATCACATGATACTGAAAGAAACCATGGAAAATGAATAACAAATTTATATTACCAAAAATGCCTAGCATTGCTATTCACAAAGGAAAAGTTAAATGAACTAGAAAAAGACATAGACAGTTACACAGTAATAGTTGGAGGCTGTAAAGTTCCTCTCTCAGAGCTGGGCAAATCTAACTGAAAGATTAACAAAAGGGAAAAAATAAAGATCTGAAAAAAAACTTGTAGAATTGAGAGCTAAGAGATTTATGACACCATCTGAATGGGACCAGTAAAGAACACACATATTTCTTAGCACCACATGGAATTTTTTACAAAAATAGACCATGTCCTAAATGCAGAGAAAATGCAAATAACTGTTTTAGAAAATGAGAAACACTAAATATATCCTTTGTAGGCTAAAATGTTATAACAATAGTAATTAATTCAGAGAGCACATGAAAAAGACACAAGCAGAATCAGACACTTAATACTGAAATCCTAAATAATGGAAGAGTTCAAAGGAACAACTAATAAATATGTTGAATAGTCAAAATTATGAGACAAATTTCTAAAATTTGGGGGATGAAGCTAAAGTTCTAAGCATAATTATTATATTCCTAAAAACAAACATTAACAAAATAGGAAAAGAGTTTTATTAATTAGAAATATGGATATTAAATGTTAGAAAACTAACAAAAGCATGTTCAAAATAAGTACAAAAGGGGAAAACTAGATAAACAGAAAACCAAATGAATACAGAATTGATAAACAAAACCTAAAGCTGATTCTTTGAGAAGATGAACAATCCCACTGTAGAAATTTCCAATATAAATTCCTTTTAGAAATTATTCTAGCACTTGGGAAAGAATAGTAACATAAAGTTCATTTTTTAAAAAGCACCTTTCCCCCACTATTGTTTGACATACTTTGAAAAAACTGAGCAATAACAATTTTAAAAAACAGAAAGGAATTAAAGGCACAAAGATGGGCAAAAGAGACACAAAACTATCTCGACTGGTGGATTACGTGATATCTTACTTAGAAAATCATAGAGAATCAGCATAAAAACTAATTACGAAGAGTAATGACTTCAGCAAAGTTGTAGGCTATAAAATTAACCTACAAAAAATCAATAACATTCCAATATAATAATAACAAATCCAGGAAGTAATAAAAAATGGAAAGTGTCATTTAAAATAACCACGAAAGACATAAACTATATAGCAGTCAATCAACCTACATACACGCAATACTTGAGTAGATCCAATTGCAAAACATCCCTTAAAGGAATAAAGAACAACCTAAATAGTTGATGACTGGACCATTTCAATAAAATAAAATGAAAATCCTAGCATAGCGAACCTTTAGATATATTCTATGTTAGTCATAGTAGCAAAGGGTTATTTTATAGAGCAAGAAAAAGTAATACTAAAATTCGTTTAAGGATAGAAATATACTGAATATAAAGAAAATAGACTGGAATGAAGGGAAACATGAGCACTTCAAGACCTTGAACTCTATTATTAAGCTACAATCATCAAAGCCATTTAGTTGATACGGATTTTTTTTAAAAAACAGAAAAGTCAATGGAACAGATTAAATGAAGAAAAATCTTGAAGAACTGGACTCAACAATACAATGCTTGACAAACCCCAAACCATAAATCACCTAGAAAAGAAATCCCTATTTGATTAAAGCAGCTGGAAAAACTGTAAAGTAGTATAATATGGCTAACATTAAGCTTAACCTAACATCTTACATCAAATCATACAATAAACTGAAGTAGAATTGTGATTTCAATATCAAAAATCAGTCAACAAAAATTAGAAGAGAAGCAGATTATATATCATTCATAACTGGAGGTGCACTAATGGGGTAAGTAGGATAGGTGGGAGAGAAAGAATTCCTAATCAAACAAGGAATAGAGGCAATTTTAAGTAATTTTGATAATATAAAATTTATAATATTTTGCACAAAGTAAATTCAACTAGAAAAAGAAGAAAAGTGGTTGATTGGGAAAGAATTTCTTTGTATTCAATGTCTCTGATAAGGAACATCTATCCAAAATCTATATGCAACTAACAGAAATGTAAAACCGAAAGCCATTTTCCAATAGATCAAATCAAAGTATATGAAGTTATCAAGAGAAAAATTGCAAACTGAAAATAATCACATATGAAAGAATTATCTGAATCATGAAATTGAAACAATTCTGAGGCTTCACCTCATACCCAGAATATTGGCAAGGATGTCGAAAGTTGAGAGCACTCAATATTGAAGTTGTGGAAAGACAGACACATTGATGCATTGCCAGTATAGTAACAATGAATTGTTACAACCATTCTGGAAAGCAATTTGAACAAAGAAAGTAACTAAAATGATCTTGCACTTTTACTTAATGATACCACTTCGAGGTATATACCCCAAGAAAGTAATGATAAAAAGATAACCCTTTAAACATAAAAATATTTCTGTTCACATTTTTGTGACAGGAAATAAAACTGAAAACAAAGTAGACGTCCATGCAAAGAAGAATAACTAAAGACACTGTGGCACATGAATGTAATGCAATATTATTGTATTAGAAAAAATGATTGTGATAAATATAGAGAAAAAAGGAAAGACATATAAAACTGATGCAAAGTTAATTAATGGAAGGAAGTGGGATGGGAATAAGTATTTATATAGTATCTATGTTCCAGGGACCATGCTAAGACTACACAAAGATTATCTCATTTGATCCCAATACAAGACACACAAGAGCACAACAGAGTAAGATGAAGGAACAGTCACAAAACAAACAAAACTGAATGCTCTGGAACTCAAATGAGGCCAAGCTTGGCTTCAAAGAAAAGATACGAGAATACACCCGTGTTTCTTGTTCCTTTGCAGAAGAGAGGGACCATGTATGAGAAATATTGCATATCGACATTAGCTCTCTGACATGTTTGATACACTGTTGACTTTTGCAGAACTTTCCTTCCTTCTTTCTTTCTTCATATTTTATTATAGAGGACTGCTGTCTGGGGAAGATGGGGAGAGATGATTTAAAAACAAAAAGTAGGTTTTTTTTAAGGGCACTGGATTTGGAATCAGAGAATCTGCATTAAAATACTTGATTCTCCTTTTTCTTATGTTACTTTCTCTCTGGGCCTCAACTTCGTCATAGATAAAATGAGATTTGACCAGATCACCTCTAAGATCATTTCTAGCTCTAAATCTTATGACCTACAAAAGAAAAACTGAGTCCCTCCTACATATACTAGATCAGGGCTAATCAATATATTTGCCATTCATTATATGCGACAAGCTAATGACCTACCTGAAGAAAACATATGTTCCTAAAGAGATAACAGATGGAATTACTGTCACCACATTTGATGCCAGCACTTCCTGATTCTTTTTCTAGAGCACCATCAGCTAAGTACTGTTGTTGGATTGGTTTTTTTTTAATTTTGGCTGTTACTAATTCCTGTGTCCTGCAACTTTAGTTCCCATCAGTGAATGACAAATATAGTGTGCTCCTTCCCATAAAATTAATTTAAAAAGCTAAATTCTAATGGATATTACTCTAGTAGACAAAGTAAACTAAGAGAATTAATTACGTGTCTCTCCATATGCAAATAAGACAGAAAATTATACTACATAATGTAGTTTTTTAACATTTCCAGTGAAATAAACAGCACAGTTTAATCAAGACAATGTACAAGCTAAATTACATACAAATTGATATTAATCATGAATTAGTGAGTCTCAGATTTTTACATTTTATGCACAGAACTTATTTATATGGAATGCTGATAAAAAGGAATGTAAACTAAAAATATAACTAACTTGAAACAGTCTATACTTCTACAAAACATGAAGAAGGAAAGATAATAATATCTCTACTGTAGCACCAAAGACATGTCACGGTGATTAGATTTGGTGAATGTGTTCATTTCCTTTGGCATGAATCCACAATGATGTTGATGATCTATATCAAAAACCCTTATTACAGAAAGAAACCCAGAATATCCTATGATATTTTCAAATTTTTCCTTTGGGATACTTTAGTTCCTATCCAAAAACCTTACAAAAAATCACTTGAAAAGCCCATGATCCTATCACTCTGACCATTGAGGAACATTTTACTGAAGGGGAAAGAAAAATAAAAGAATGTTTCATGCTATATAACAAGAGAATTATTGCACTTCCAAGTCTTATAAGTTAGATAAGTGAGGATTTGAGTATCATCAAGAACCAGCTCAGGTGTCCCTTCTTCCATGAAACCTTCCCTGGTTTCCCCAGTTGTTAATCATAACTTCCTCCTCAAGCCATATTGTACTTCACAGAATCACAGGATTTAAGAACTGGAAGGAAACAGCAGCCATATACTCCAACTCACACAAGGGAATCCCCACTAAAATATACCAGAGAAGTGGCTGTCCAGTCTCTATTTAAAGGCTTCCAAAGAGGGAGAACTCACAGTCTCTCAAGGTAGCCCACTCTACATTTGGACAACTCTGATTGTTAGAAGTTGAGTTTTTTCCCCAATATTAAGCCCAAATTTAAATTTGCCTTTGCAACTTCTATCCATTGATACTAATTCAGTCCTCTTTGACCATGCAGAAGAAAGTTTAATCTTTGCATGTGATAACCCTTTACATACTTGAAGAAAACTATCATGTTGCAGTCGAATCTTCTCTCCATCAAGCTAAATATCCTCAGCTCTTTTAAGTGATGCTCATCTGACACAGACTTAAAGTTCTTCACCATCTTGATTGTCTTCCTCTGGACACTCTACAGTTTCCATCAACATTCTTTTTGAAATGCCTAGAACTGAACATCCTCCTCCACATGTACTCTGCTAAGAACAGTGAAAGAGGACTGTCACTGCCTAATTTCTGGGAGCTCCACCCCTCTTAAAGCAGCTCAATGCCACATGAGTTTAATTGGCTGCAATATCACTAATGACTCATTTTGACCTTGTAGCCTTCTAAAACTCATAATTGCTGTTCAATCACCCCTCCCCTAGTATTTAGCCTTTCCCTATGACCATCCTCACAGTCATCCAGGCTGGTTCCCAACCCCAGGACCATCCTTGATTTTTCATTCACCCATTCATTTTTGGTCAGTTGCCAACTCTTGTCCTTTCTACCCTCACAAGACCCCTCACACCTTTCTGTCCTCTGACACCAGTACCCTGGTCCAGGCTCTCATTACCTCACATTTCAACAGACTGCTGACTGGTTTTCCTGTGTTGTCTCTCCCCACTCTAGTTTGCTTGGCAATCAAATTGATTTTTCTAAAGTACAAGTCTGACCACATTACTCTACCTCAATTTAGTCAATGCAGTGACTATCACCTCCAGGATCAAATATAAGACCTTATGTTTGGCTTTTAAAGTTTTCCATAATCTTCCCACCCCACCCCACCCCGTGGCAGCTGGTAGCTCAGTGGCTAGAGCACTGAGCCTGGAGTCAGAAGGACCTGAGTGCAATCCAAGCTCTTAGCTATGGGATCCTGGGCAAGTCACTTAACCTCTGACTGCCTGACAAAATGGGCCCACTAGATCCACTGGAGAAGGAAATGGTAAACTGTTCTAGTATCTTTGCCAGGAAAACATAAAATGAGGTCACAGAGAGTCAGATATGACTGAAACAACTAAGCAACAACAAGAAATAACATCCCACGTTCCTACATTTACAGTCTTCTTACACCTGACTCTCTCCCTCCCCATATTCTGCAGTTCAGTACCACTGGCCTCCTGGGTGTTCTTCACACTACACATGCCATATCCTGATTCTGAACTGAATTATTCTTAGTTCATTGAGCCCTGACCTATGATTTCATCAGTGCAGTGAATTCCCATTTAGGGCATTCCCTCTACAGGTCAGCAATTGCCCTAAATCTATCATCTTAGGATGGAGCCAGTCAGCATTAAAGTAACATGCAGAGGAAACCAACTAGAATGTTCTGGAGGCAGGGCTTGAACCTGGGGCTTCTGGAATCTAAGGCTAGCTCTCTTTCCACTATACCATTCTGACTCTTGATCACCATTTTACAAATGAGAAAATCTGGACTCAATGATGAAATGCCTTGCTTACAGTCACACATCTTGCTAGTATCATGGCTAGAACTCAAACACTTCTAATTCAAAGAATCATCTTACTACTAACTACAACTGTGACTACTGTGATGACTACAACTACGACGACGATGACGACTACCATTACTAACTGAGGACAACAGGATTAAGTGACTTGCCCAGGGTTACATAGCTTTTAAGTGGCTGAGACCATTTTTGAACTCAGGAAGATGAGTCTTCCTAATTCAAGCCTAGCATTCCTAGCTTCCCATCATAAATCTATATACTGAAATCCTTTTTTTTGTGTTTATTTGTCATTTGGGGCAGCTAGATGTCATTAAGTGACTTTCACAGGGTCACACAGCTAGAAAGTGTTTGAGACTGGATTTGAACTCACGTCTTCCTGACTCCAGACCTGGAGCTCTATCTGTTGTGCCAGCTAGCTACCTGAACATATAGATATTGATATATGTAGATTATGTATGTATTGCCAGGCCTAGAGGCCTGTGTGGGCTACCCGAGTCTTCTTACCTCACCTCCGAGGTCTTTGGTTGGCCAAAACCGGATGCTCATATGAGAGAAAGGACGTTCCAGAGTCGAACAAGGGTTGAGCTTTATTTCAGGGTCTAGGTTACAAGTGCAGGGGGTCTTCCTTAGGAGGAAAAGGGGGAGATTTCCTAAGGAGGCTAAGATCTTAAGGGATTGGAAGTAGAAGTACAAGCGGGGAGAGAGGGGGAGGGGAGAGAGGAAAGAAGAAAAGTGGAGCCTACTGTCCTCTTGGCTCCTTACGTGCTAAGAGAGAGCTTTCAGGCTTCCTCAATCCTACTTAACCTTCAGCCACACAGTTTGCATCTCAATACCGCGCTGTTAGATAACAATAGTGTGCCCAGATCCGGGATGACCTCGAGGGCAGGGAGACTCCACCCATCACGTATCTCCCGGGGAGAGGCGGAAATACCCGAGCTAGCCGAGCTAGCTCAGTCTGACCTTCTCGAATCCCTGCTGTTCATGGAGGGCCTCGTAAGACTCTAAGATTTAGAAGTCCCACTTTTACCCGCCCGAGACCGTCCACACGGAATTGAGCTTCCAATCCCAACAATGTATATACACACATGTGTACACACACATATATATAATATATGAAACAATGACATATCTCTAATAATTATGATGATTAAAGAAATGGGATTGTCAAAGAGATTAATAGTCCAAGTGACTAGTCATCAAAGGGTTGCCTATAGGAAGATGAATGGTTTTTGGACATAGCAACTTATAAAGTAACCCCCAAAATAGGTGCCCAGTCTTTTGTGGCCCCTTACTATTTATCCTGCACTGATGACAGTGACAGAAAAAGGTGCCTAATAGTGCTAAGAATACACAATGCTTAGACCCTGTAAAAAATTTAGTTGGTGTTACACTTAATAACTAATCTTTGTTCAATAAAAATGACATGTGACTAGACAAGCTGACATACTACTAGATAAACTGAACCAGATTCATATTGACATTCTAAATGTAAATGTAGTAAGAAGACTAAAGAAGTTAAAGCTAAATAAGCTTTCTTCAGAGAGGCAAACGAATGAGTTTATTTGGTCAATGGCCCAAAGGCAACAAAAGAAATCATTGTTCCTTGAGAATTTGGATGATTTCTTCTTGGATCATTTAGGAGCTGTATAACTAAACAATTTATGAACGATGATGATGATGATGAGAATGTTAATAAAATCATTTATATGCCATTTCAGGATCTGTGAAACTTTATAAATGTTACATCATGTGATTGTACTACAAATGATAAAGAAACTTTTAAATTTAGCAATTTTGTGATTTTGAAGTGCTAGGTAGTACTGAGTAATTACAAAAAATTATATAAAGACCCTGACAAAATTCTTCAAATTAAGGGAAGATATGGTATGATGCAGTCCAATCCAAAAAACATTTAAGTGTCTATCATGTGCCACATGCTGTCTTAGGGACTAAAGGTATAAAGACAAAATCTAAACATCCCTTGAAAACTTAACTAGCTTTTGTGGGACAGGTGAGTTTGTACATGATAATAATACACAGTATAATTTGAGAATGGTGAAAGTACTAACAAGAAGAGGAGCCAGGAAGGTTTCCTGGAGGATTGTATATGAGGTAATGCTTCAGGGGCATTTGGGATACTAAGAGAGACATGTATTGCAGGTATGAGAGATAACTTATGCAGAAGATGGAATGTTGAGTTTAAGGAGACAAAAACTGAACAGTCTAGCTTCAAAAAAGAATGTGTGAAGGAGAATAAGATAAAAATAAGCTTGGAGAGATAAGCTAGAAACAGATTGTGAATGGGCTTTCAATACAAAAGTGAGCACAAAAAAGATGTTAAACTATGCTGGGAAACATGGTTTGTGATCAAGAAACAAAAGAGGGCAAAAGTTTACATTCTGAATACAATGATATTCTTTCTTTAAGAAGATACTTGGAAGTTACTGCGTGTGGCAAACACCTAATGATAGCACCAAAAATGAAACTGACAGTATTTTACAAGACAAGAAAGAAATTATTTCAGATCTAGCAATCGTTGCAACTGGGTACAATAAGACCACGTGGAGTTAGATCAATGACTAGATAGTACAAAGGTAAAAGTAAAAACCAAATTAGAAGGATAAAGGATAAATAGTGTCAGTTATAGCAGTTATGACCCAATAGATTTCTTCTCCTGAAAAAGGAAAATGAGAATCTCTCTCCATTTCTCATAAGTTTAACTGATAAAAAAAAGCAAGGAAGCTGCAAGAGCCTATTAAAAAGGGCAGATGAGCAGACATGCTTGCAAAGTGGAGAAGTATGGTGAAACATGTTGTTACTGGAATGGAAGCCAACATGTTCAACCAGGCTGGAAAGACTTTGATTACAAGCTAGGTGACAGAATGGATAGCATGCTGGGCCTGAAGTCAGGAAGACATGCTCAAATCTCACCTCAGATACTTACTAGATGTGTGTCCCTGGACAAATCACTTAATCTCTCCTTTCCTCACTTTCTTTATCAGTAAAATGGGAAGAATACTAGCATCTACCTCCTAGGACTGTTGTGAGGATAGAAAGAGAGAATACTTGTAAAGTGAGTTGCAAATCTTAAAGTATATAAATGCCAGCTAGCATTGAGATCACAATGATGAACTACAAATCTGTTCCCTAAGAACAATTCTATGTAGGTTAGGAAAGGGTTAACTGCGTATAGTGATCAGTGAATCAATCTGATGAATACCAATCCCCTATAGATTTTGAATATCAGACATTAGAGATATATGATGCAAAGGTTTATAGCTAGGAGTCATCCGTGATTCCTCACATCCCTCAGCCCCATAGCCAATCAGTTACAAGTTGACAAGTCTTGTCAATTTACCTCTTCATCTTCTAGTACTGTTGCAATAAAAAATCTGTGTTAAAGAGAAACTGAGGCACAAAGTTTTGAGGATGATCAATTTGTTAGCAATTGATAATGAACAATAGCAACGGCTTCTCAGTAGCCAAAGACCTATCTGACAAGCAAAGTAGCTTTTTTTTACTCAGTTGGTTACATAAGATCCAGTGATGAAAACTAAATTAAGACCTCAATTTGTCTATAGCAGAGGTGGGGGGAGAATGGATTTACATTTGCTTATTTATATAACTCCACAAGAAAGGAATCTCTAAAATCCATGGCAATGAGGAAAACACAGAGTTAGTAAACACCCTCTGGGAAATGCTATGTCAAGCATCACCAAGCAAGAGAGAGACCCAGTGGAAGGTGAAAACACCTTATGATGTAGGTTGACTCATTTTTCTTATCTCCCTCCTCCCCCCTGGTTGTAGTCCAGAAGATTTTACTTCATTTTGGCATTCTGCTTTTTTAAATTTTGTGTTATTTCATATAGTTCTTTCAAGATCTTTTGCATATCTAATCTCTTTCATTGTTAACTGTCTCAAAATTGTCTCATTATGTTAATCCATCACAATTTATTTTACTATTTCCTTATTGCTGAGCATTTCTATTATTTCCAGTATTTAAAAAAATCAGATGTAATACTTTTCTCAATAATTTTATTCAGATGACTCTTTTTATTGCTTTGGCAATACTTTCTAATAACAATTTGACTGATATTGCATTAAATATTCTAAATAAAGAATCATTTGGTAAAAAGAATATGATTATGTTTATAATTTTTATTGCTTACTGCCAGACTGCTTTCCAAAAAACATTGTTCAAGTTTGTACTTTTGCCAGTAATGGCTAAATGTATTCCTTCCTAGACTGCCACATAAGTGTTGAGTTTCGTGACTTTTCATTATTTCTACCATTTGACAGTTGTGAGGTTTTATTTTACATCCATTTGATGACTGATGGAATTAGACATTTTTCTAGTGATTATTAAAACTTTTGTCTTTTTTGAAAATTGCTTATTTTATACTTTGCCTATTTTTTCACCACAGAAAAGAAATTACCATTTTTGTAAGAATGGGGGAATGAGGAAAAATAAGTGTTTGTATGGTGTCCACTATACACCAGCCAGCACTGTCCTATGTGATTGTTAAATGTATTTTCTCATTTGATCTGACTAACAAGCCTACATACAAGGTAATGCTATAACTATTCCCACTTGGCAGTTGTGGAAACTGAAGCAAATTGAGATTAAGTAACTTGTCCAGGGTCACACAGCTATGAAGTTTCTGAGGCTGAATTTGAACTCGAGTCTTCCAGCCTAGAACTCTATCCATTGTGCCACCAGCTACCTCTGCTATAGTGAAGACAGGGTGGAAAAATTTCTTATACCAATGAAGATCTGAAACTGTTCTGAAACATGTATGTCTCAGAAAGTCGACTGGGCTTAAGTAACTTGCTTAGGGGTCATACTATATATTAGAAGTGAAATATGAACAAAAGTCTTCTTTTCTGTCAGGGCAGCTCATTATCCACTATGCCATATTGTCCCTTGTTTTATATTCCATAGGCTTATCGAATCCTTTGTATTTCTTTGGGTAGATGATTTCTATTTTATTCTATTCATGTGTATCTGCTTTTTTTACCCAATACCAAATAGGTATGGCGATAGCCTCTTTGTAATACCTTTGGAAGTATGGAAGAGCTTAATCACATTCATTAAGTTTTCTCTTCAGAGTGACCCTTTGATATTACTGTCCATTTTATTTTGGACATCAACTTCATTATGATTTTGAACAGAGCTATAGAGATATGTCTTGGTATTTTCATTGATTTTGCATTAAATATTTAAATTGATTTGAGTGGCATTGTGATTATCAATGTATCAATTCAACTGATCCATGAACATGAAACATTTCTCCAGTTATTTCAGTCCATTAATTTTGTCATTATAATTTAAAAGTTGCTGTTCCACAGGTCCATTGTATTATAAGGCATTGATTACCAAATTTTGAAGGTTGTTATTATAAAGTATTTTATTTTCAATTTGCTTTCTTGATCTTTATTAGTAGAACTTGAGAATGCAGTGACAAGAAGAGAGACTGGAAATCTACAACTCTTACAGAGTTTTTTTTAAAGTTTATTAGTCAGATAAGAAAATGCCATACTGTATAGTTTTACTTTAGTCATCACCAAAGACAGAATAGATTTGGCACCAAATAATTTTTAGTCATTTCCAAAAATCAAATAAAGCCTTAAAGCTTAAAGATCTGCCACAACTGAGGATGTTCAATGAATCATTTGCAAAGGTTAGAAGACAATTCAAAATGAATTTTCAAAAATGCTTTCAGCAGTAGCATCATAAATGGAATAATTACGATATAGTACCCTGAGGTGACCGTTGTGAAGGAGACACTAATCATCTTGTGGCACAAGTTTTCATGATTTTAAGAATCCAGAGACACTAACTCTAATAGTCACATATCATGATATAAATTCATTTCAATTATGATGACAAAAATATATAGAAGGATACGTGTGTGTATGATGAAGGCAGCCTGAATCAGCTCACAAAATCTGATGGGTAAATTTTCAATGGAAGTATTTATAGCTTGGAAGTTAGCATTTGGACTATCTAGACTTAAAGAAGTGATCAAGGAAAAGTTAATTAAGGAATATTAAACCTTAAAATGTATCTTATGCCCATTTTCTTTTTTGTAGTACCAGTCGTTAAAAATTTACTAACACATTTTTGGGCATGGCCAATACCAAAACCTGTTAGTTTAACCTCTAACAACTAAGAATATTTAGTTCACAGAACCTAATTCAACTAAGATACAGGGTATAAATTTATAATTCAGATCATGTTTTTTATTTATTGATCACTGCTTAGATGTTAATTACAAAGACCTCTGCATAAATATGAAATAGCTCATATTTATCCTAGCTATGACAGAGAATTTTCAAAACTATTAAGTTTATGCACAAATGCATTGTTGATGAGATTGTGAACTGATCCAACCATTTGGAGCAATTTGGAACTATTCTCAAAGTGCTATAAAACTGTGCAAACTCTTTGATCCAGCAATATCACTATTAAATCTGTATCCCGAAGAGATCATAAAAAAAGGAAAACAACCCACATGTATAAAAATATTTATAGCAATCCTTTTTGTGGTGGCAAAAAATCAGAAATTGAGGGGATGTTCATCAACTGGAGAATTGGTGAAAAAGGTGTGGTTTATGAACATGAATGGAATACTATTGTGCTATAAGAAATTACGAGCAGGAAGATTTCAGAAAAAACCTGGAAAGACTCACATGAACTGATGTGAAGTGAAGAAAGCAGAACCAGGAGAACATTGTACATAGTACAGCAACACTGTGAGGGGACCCACTATGATAGAGTTAGCTCTTTTCAGCAATACAGCGATCTAAGACTATTCCAAAAGATTCATGATGGAAGAAAATGACATCCACATACAGAGAAAGAACTATGGAGTATGAATGCAGAAGGAAACATAACATTTTTGCTTTGTTTTTTCTTTCTTGTGTTTTTTCTTTTTTTGTTCTGATTCTTCTTTCACAACACGACTAATGTGGAAATATGTTTAACATGATTGTACATATAACATATGGATTGCTTACTGTCCAGTGGAGGGGGGAAGGAAGAAGAAAAATTTGAAACTCAAAATCCTATAAAAATGAATGCTGAAAACTATCTTTACAAACAATTGGAAAAATAAAATATTCGTAAGTGTAAAAAAAGTATTAAATGTATGTCCTTCTGTTATTATGAAAAGACCCAGTTATTACATATCTCAGCCTAATAGCTAAAATCAGTTATAACTCTGAGATAGGTATTTTGTTTATGTAAGTGCTGTTGAAACCTGACATAATTGGCATGCTGCACTTGCCTCTGGTCTTCATCTCCAGCTCCTATATCTTTACTTCCTCTTTCCTTCCTCTTACTGCATTTCATCTACCCTCCTTTGCCTTTTTCACTCCTTTATTCTATATACATGCAGGTAACATTCAAGAGATGTTATTTAACCTCCTGGAAGCACTGACAACTAAAGTTATCATCAATCCCTGCTTTGATACATGTTCATACAATTCAAACAATGTTACCTGGCACTCATTCTGTACTACTTGCATACATAATACTAAAAACCAGTTAAAGGACATTAAAAGTGCAGAAAAACAGCTATTTACTCCAAAGTCCTCAGTGCTGCTACAGATTACTTCTTTCTGTTCTTTCCATTGGCTCAAAGAACAATAATTTCTTAAATCAGCTCTGCTGAGTCTGCATTTGCCGGGGGAAAGCTATTGCTGGAGTCATAAAAGGTATAATTGTTCAATTTAATATTTTTCTACTGCTTTCATAGTTTTAAAAGACCTGAGGAAAGAAATCGCAACTGGAAGCAAGGGAAAATATTACACACATATGTTAATCCATATACCAGACTATTAAACTGAATAAAATAATAACTCTTGTTTTAGGCTAGCAATTCTGAAAAATTTTAACATTTTATTACCTCTGTTGATAAATAATTTTAAAAATTACACAAACGATATTTTCTGTTAGCTACTTATGACAAGAATCATTAGCAATTTAAAATGAAGAATTAATTTGCCATTCTATAAATTTCTTGGTCAACAAACATGGATTCTCCTCAAATCAACTTTGTTTACTCCACCCTTTGCTCACCAACATGTTTTCTCTCATATGGTAACAGCGAGTGAATGAAGGGAATAAAATATACTTTCAAATTCATCTACTTAGTTTCTCAAAGACTCTGAGTAAAAGTCATTATTCTTCATGAATTTAATTTTTTAAAAAGTGAGGGAGAAATGAGGAATATGGGCAAGTTTAATTTCCCTTTTCCTAAGCATCACTGTTCCTGACTCTCAATGCTCCTAAGCAGGCTGATCTCCTCCCTGAAGCTCTGATCAGGACTCCTTCAAAACAAATTTCTGAAGACATCCAAATGAATGAAGATCTCAGACAGTGGAACAAAGTAACGCATACTTAAGAAATAAAATTACAGGTGATCTGAAGTGCAATGGGAAATTGTATACTGAATATAAAGCAAGGGCAGAGAAATCAGTATAGCCTAAGTGTGTTCCACAACTACTCCTAGTGAAGGAAGAACACTAGTTTAAATGTCAATCAAAATTCCAAGGAGAAAATACTGAGTTATTTTTCTACCCCAGTCCAGCATAAGGAGACAACCAGAGAGGCTTGTGGACTCTGGGAAGGGGACCCAACAACAGTAACAACAGAAGTGCTGGTGCAGAGCTTTTCAGCATAGGTACTGGGCTGGGACTTCAGAGCTCCTATTACCAGTTCTGATAAAAGTGAGGCACAAGGATGTATGCTCCCACTACCTATTCCTCCTTATTTCTGTGGTCTTCTACTTAAATTGCTAATGATTCTTCTCAGACATAGCTAACTGAAAATATCATTCATGTGATTTTAAAGTTATTTATCAACACAAGTAATAGGAAGAAAGAATGCACACCCATACACAGACAGGGAATTTGGTGTAGACACATTCAATCTAAGACAAAAAAATGAGAACAGAGGATAGACTAAGGGATGGAATAGTCATAAACAAAACAATCTCTAACATCAAAGAGTCTAAAAGAGAAGAGAAAGACCAAAAATTTGTGTTTGGGGTTTGACCACAGGGAATAGAAGAGAGGCAGAGCTGTGGAAGCAGACTGCCAAAGTTGACTAGAGGAGAATCCATATTTGTTGACCAAGAAATTTATAGAATGACAAATTAATTCTTCATTTTAAATTGCTATTATACTTTACTAACCAAAACATTTAAAAGTATATTAAATATAGGAATAATGAAGATAGGATTAAAATTTAACGAACAGTAAAAAACTGATGAATCAGAAAACAAATCATGGAAACAACAGATAATTTCAACGAAGATAGTGACAATGATGAAATAATATATCAAAATTTGAAAGAAGTAGCCAATATAGAATTTAAGGAAAAATTTATGATTCTAAAAACTTTCATCAGCAAAATATGGAAAATAGAGATGAAAAGATGAATATACAACTAAGAAAAATATGAGAAAACCAATAAATTTCAAACCCCAATTAAGTGCCAAAATAGAAATTCCAAAAATCAAATAAGGAATTAACAAAATTAAAAGCAACAAAGCAAACAAGAAACTGAATGCGTAAATAAAACTTAGCACTGAAAAAAAATATTACAAACTTAGCTAATTTGATTTTTAGAAGATGAGAGCACTCTGTCAGAAATCAGGAATATACTATCATATGATAATATATACCTAGATAAATGTTGAAATGAATACATGATTAGACACAGAAGGACATATCATAAACAAAAAAAGAGGAGCAAGGAAGAAATTACTCTTTAGAACTATTAATAGGAGAAGACTTCACAACTAAACAAGGAATTCAGAAGAAATTTAACTGCATAAAATTTAGAAGTTTTTGCAAAAACAAAACTAAAATTGGGAACAAGAAAGTAGGGTAAAAGCTTTATCAAAAAGCTTCTCTGAGGAACTAATTCAACTTTATGAAAATAAGAAACCTTTCTCAATAGATAAGAGGTCAAAGAATAGGAAGAGACAATTCTAAAAGGAAGAAATCCAAGATATTGCTAGCAATATGAAAACAGGTTCAAATCATTACCAATTAGAAAAATGCAAATCAAGTTTACTGTGACATTTTCACACCCAGAAGGTGGTAAAGATTACCAAAAATGAAAAAAATGGCAAATGTTGGAGAAATTATGGGAAAATAAGCACATAACGTACTATTAATGGAGCTGTGAACTAGTCCACTCATTTTGGAAACATTTTTAGTATTATGTCTAAAACAGCACTAAATAATGCACACTCTTTGACCTTGCAATATATCTATGAAGCCTAAATTCAAAAGTAATTACAAAGAAAAGGGACTACTATGCACAAAAATATTTATAGTATTTTTTTCCCAGTATCAAAAAAGAAAATGGAAAGTAAGGGGATGCCTTTCACTTGTGTACTGGCTGAACAAAATGTGGTATATGATTATAATGGTATAAAATTATGACATAAACAATGAAAGGGAAAAACTTGGAGAGACTCGCATGCATTGATGCAGAATAAAGTGAACAGAACCAGGAAAACAGTCTTATGCCAATAACAAAATTATAAAAGCAAACCACTTTGAAAGATTTAAGAAATTTCATTGATGTAATTACCAGCCATGATTCCAGAGGATCGATAAGAAATGCCACCCTCTGACAGATACAAAATGCCAAATGAGACATATTTTTAAATATGGTCAGAGTAGGAATTTGTTTTCCTCAACTGTGTGTATTTGTAACAAGGGCTTTTTTCTTTTAAATTGAAGAAAGAGAAGGAGAAGGGCAGGGGATGCCAGTGATGACTCCCCTCTTCTCTACTCCATCCCCACAAAAAAAAAATAGAACAGAAGGAAGACCAGAAGGAATCACAGACAAGCAGAACAATTTGGAAAGGTATATATGCTGAATTTGTTATATACTTAGAAATAAATACTTGCTCCACATAATAGAGATTTATAGCTTCAAGTATAATCTCCTTCTGTTCAACATGATATGTGGAAATGCTCATTTTCCTTTGGTGTTTGTAAAGTTCAGAACACACAAAAAAATAAAATGAGAAAAAAGGTAATTTTGCTCAGTGAGAATAGTCTCCAACACATTATTAATGATAGTTTGTAACTGATAAATGATATAAAGGACATCAATGAGGATATGTATGACTAGAAATGAGGAATGAAAGATGGAGAGTTCAATGCTATCCTGATAATTATGTGATATCAAAGTAAACAGAGAAATTTTTCCAGCATGTTGGGTAGATCCTTTAAAGAAATAAATAAAAGACTATGATGATTGTGGGAGGGCTTGGATAGATTGTGAGTTATGCTGTAGTAATGAAAACTCACACTATAATCACAGACATATTGATTCATAAAAGAATATTCTAATAGCTCAATGGATTGGCCATCTTGTAGAGAGTCTCTCTAATGATACAGAACACATGACTTCTCCACGTCTAACCATTTTCCCAAATCTCATTCATGTCCCCTCCATGTATTTATCAAAGGGGACAGGAGGTCTACCCAATGTGTTGATAGCCTCCCTTGAATTTTCTTAATGCTGGATATCAATGGAGTATATGTGCTGTTCATCCATTATGCCTTTTTCTCACACTATGACTAGCCTATATTTTTTTCTTGTCAAACATTTTCCCTATGTTTTAAACCTCTCCAATATAGTTTCTCACATGTAATGTGATGGAGCCTTCTTATCCCTACTTCTCTGTTGCATTTTTGTAAACTTCAATTTTCTGGAGAACAGCATTGTGACTTACAATCATAGTGCATGAATGCATGAAGGAAAATTATCTATGGGTCTATCTTGCAAAACAACTCCTAAGATCTTTCATTTTGTTTTTTCTTCATTTTTATATAGTCACTAGACATCATTAATTCCTTAAATCATACAGCAATAGGCAACCAACAAAACTTTTTGTCTTCTGTTCACCCCCTCAAGAAATCTTCTGTTGGTGACTCTGCCTCTATGTGTCAAATAAACTTCTAAAAAGAATTTATAAGAGGATAAAAATAACTCTTCACCTTTAACTACAGTAATATTCCAATATATGATGTGATAATTATACACATTGCCTCCTTGGGGGGAGGAGAAAGCAGGGGGTGGAGAAGTTTGAAGTCACTCTGGTTACTGCTACTGAAGCTAAAGAATCCAATCATTCAAACACTGCCATTGTTACTAAAAAGCATTTGGAAATGTTAAAAAAAAAAAAGTGGGAATGGAAAACAGTAAACCCAGATCTCTAGTTCTTACTCACCCTTTAATGTCACCATGGCCAAGTAATTTGAAATCCTATGACTTTTTAAAATAATGTTGGACAGAATTTCCAAGGTCCTATTCATTATTGCCTTTTTGGTGGAATTATATAGAAAACCATTTTATGTTTTCACATTAAAATTCTGATAATGAAGGATACATTGTAAATGTGACATTTGTTATACACCACAAATTTTAGATCACTATCTAGGTCACTATCATTCACATCAAGACTTTTAGGTTCAGTGATATTAATGATTTTCCCATTGGCATGTAGGGTATATAGAACAGAGCTGGAATCAGAACCCACAGTTCCTAGCATTGGTTCTATGATACATCCTGAAAGTCCTCATATTGCTAACAAGAAATGCAATTATTGCTTGATTATTAAATATTAATATTAAAGGAAACCTTATTACTAGCCTACATGAACTGAACTATGTCTAAAGAAAATACAAATAAACTAAAGCTTAACAAAGCTACAGAAATTATTCTATGATTCAAAATTCTAAGCTTAATAACTGCAATTTCATGTTTGAGTAGAAATGAGTTGTAAAGTTGTTCAAGGTAATAATAAGCTGTTGCCTTTCTTGGTCTTTGTTACAAAGGATTTTATTTTTGCTTGAATAAAATCATGCTGATGGCTGAGTTAATATGGGAAAGAAATAATAAAATTCTGAAGTTTATCATGGAGATTTTCTGAGGCAAAAAAATTAAGTTGTAATATTTTACTTTTGTATTACTACATTACAATTCTACTGCTAATCTCATTTGATTCTCAATGTAATTCTGAAAAAACAGAGAAGCAGGTATTATTATTATATGTTACCAATAAGAAAACTCAGGTTAAAAGAAGTTAAGAGACTTACTGAAGGTAACATGACTAAAAAATGGGAGAAGCATGTCTCCTAGCTCCTATTTCCTCTTGCTGCCTAACCTTTAGTCTCAGCTGAGAAGAGAAGCTAAACTTTCTCTGACCATTCAACCTACTGTAGACTGTGTTCTCTAAGAGAAGGTAGCAAGGAGCTAAGTCAAGCATATAGTGAATCTATCATTTCCTACTGGCACAAGATCTCCAGTTTCAAGTGAAAGATAAACCTTTTAATTTTTGACCACCGCCTCTCTCAGTCTTCCCACCCTTCTATCAGCCCCCCTTCCCTTTTATTCCCCTTTTCCCTTACTACTTCTTCTCTCTCTTTTAACGTCCCCTCCCTTTTCTTTCCCTTCTTACTGCCTATAGAGCTTGTTACATTTCTATACTCAACTGCATTTGTTGTTCCCTCCTTGAACCAAATCAGATGAGAACAAATCCCAAAGAGTGCTCATCTTGCTCCCCTCTTTTCCCTACTATGATTTTGTGCCTTTTCTTATGATGCGATTTACCTTTTGTTGCTTCCTCCTCTTCACATCTCCCGTTACATTCCCTCAAACCCTTAAATCACATTTTTATCATCACATCAGTTAATTTATACCCATTCCCCCTGTGTATATATTTCCCTTTTAAATATGATAATAAATACACAATTCTCAAGATTAACAAGTATCATCCTCCCTTATAGGGATATAAACAGTTTGCCCGTATTGAATAATAACTTTGTTTTTCCCCCCTGTTTACCTTTTTATGCCTCTCTTAAGACTTGTATTTGAAGATCAAATTCTCTATTAAGTTCTGGTTTTTTCATCAGAAAGGTCTGATAATCCCTTATTTCACTGAATGTCTATTTCCTTGCCTCCAATATTATGCTCAATTTTGTTGGGTAATTGATCCTTGGTTGTAGTCCAAACTCCTTTGCCTTATGGAATATCATATTTTAATCCCTCCGATCTTTTAATGTAGAAGCTGCAATGTACAGTGTGATCCTGACTGTAGCTCCTCGATATTTGAATTATTTCCTTCCGACTGCTTGAAGTATTTTCTCCTTAAATTAAAAAAAAAATACTGCTGGGAAAACTGTATAACAGAGTGGCAGAAACTGGGCATAGACCAATGCCTGACACGGTACACAAGAATGAAGTCCAAATGGATACATGATCTTGGCATAAAGGCTGATATTATAAACAAATTAGAGGAGCAAGGAATAGTGTATTTGTCAGATGTATGGAGAATGGAAAAATTTATGACCAAACAAGAGATAGAGAACATTATGAAGTACAAAATGGATAATTTTGACTACAGTAAATTTAAAAGCTTCTGCACAAACAAATCCAATACAAACAAGATTAGGAGGGAAGCAGAAAACTGGGAAAGAATTTATGCAACTAGTGTCTGTGATAAAGGCCTCATTTCTAAAATATATAGAGAACTGAGTCAAATGCACAAGAATACAAGTCATTTCCCAATTGATAAATAGTCAACGGATATGAACAGGCAGTTTTCAGAGGAAGAAATTAAAGCTTTCTATAGTCATATAAAAAATGCTCTAAATCATTATTGATTAGAGAGATACAAATCAAAACAACTCTGAGGTACCACATCACACCTATCAGATCAGCTAACATGACAAAACAGTAAGATGATAAATGCTGGAGAAGATGTGGCAGAGATGGAACACTAATTCATTGTTGGTGGAGCTGTGAGCTGCTCCAATCATATGGGAGAACAATTTGGAACTATACTCAAAGGGCTACAAAAATGTGCATACCTTTTGACCCAGCCGCTTCTAGGGTCGTATCCCAAAGAGATCGTAAAAATGGGAAAGGGTCTCACATGTACAAAAATATTTACAGCAGCTCTCTTTGTGGTGGCCAAGAAGTGGAAATCGAGGGGATGCCCATCAAATGGGGAATGGCTGAACAAGTTGTGGTATATGAATGTAATGGAATACTGTTGTGCTATAAGAAATGATGAACAGGAGGACTTCAGAGAGGCCTGGAAGGACTTATACGACCTGAGTGAAATGAGCAGAACCAGAAGAACATTGTACACAGTAACAACCATAGTGTGTGAAGACTGTTTCTCATAGACTTAACCCTTCACAGCAATGCAAGGATCTAAAATATTCCCAAAGGATTCTTGAGGCAAAATACCATCCATATCCAGAGAAAGAACTGTGGAATCAGAATGCAGAATGAAACAGACTATCTCTTCTTGTGTTATGTTTTGTTTTTCTCATGGTTTCTCCCATTCTTTTTAATTCTTCTATGCAACATGACTAATGTGAAAATGTGTTTAATAAGAATGTATGTGTAGAACCCATATAAGATTGCATGCCATCTCGGGGAAGGAGTGGGGAGGGAGGGAGAGAAAATTTAAGACTTAAGAAAATGATTGCTGAAAACTGAAAGCAAATAAATTAACTTATTGAAAAAAGGATAAACCAAACCCTTCTCCAACTATGTGCCTTGTGCCTACCATCTCCTGTTTACCACAGAGCATTTTCCTAAATGAATCAATATTTTCTTTGTGTGTGTGACTATATTACAACATGGGAGGATACACAAAAGGAGAGGGAGAGAGGAGCAAGAGAATAGAAAAGAACATGTGATGTGCCTGGATAAAACAGAGGGCTACCAACGAAGGGAGGGGAACACTTATGATCTTAGTAAGAAAAGAGCCTACAGGAGAGTGGATGAAGAGAATATGGGGAGGAGGGTAGTAATCAAAAGTAGAGAAAAGAAGGCAGCCATGCTTTAGTGGACTGAAGGAGTTCCACAAGTAAATGCTCCTATAGGTGAAGAGAGGTGTTCTGTGATGGGACTTTACACTAATTGTAGTCTGGGAATTTAGTTCTTGAAAAGTCAGTCATCCTATATGGGGGGAGGGGGAAAGAGTTAGAACTTCTATGGGCAACTGGCATTTGGGGGGACTAGGAGGGCATGGACTCAGGAAAAAAAATTGAACCAAACAAGGAAAAAAAGTACCTGGAAAAAGTTATAGACTAGTCATGGGCTGCATAATTAAGGACATGATGAGAGAAGTGCCCTACTGTGGCACACTGTCCTCTCTGACACTTGCAAGTATTGTCATTTTTCTGGGAGTGAAGCATAATGGAAAAAAAGGGAAACAGTGGGACAAGTTACACAAGACAGCGGAAAAACCACCCAGAAAGGGGAAGTAAGAATGTGTACCTCAGAAGATTTTATTTTTTAGGTTACATATGTGCAAGCATGTAAAGCTTTTCCATATTAGTCATTTTGCACAAGAAAATTTGAATAAAAAGAGAATGAATGAAAGTGAAAAACAGCATGCTTCAGTGTATATTCAAACAATATCAGTTCTTTCTCTGGAGGCAGACAGTATGCTTCATCATTGGTCCTTTGACACTGTCTTGGATCAGCATATTGCTAAGTGATTCACAATTCTTCATGGAACAATATTGAGGCTACTGTGTGTAATGTTCTGGTTCTGTTCACTTCACATTAGTTCATTTTAGTCTTTTACCCTGGAAGTTTTGATTGCATAAGAAATACAGTGAATAGAGAGATTAAATAATTATAAGAATTATAAACTGGAATAAGGGATGAGGACAAGAGAGTCAATGGGAATAGGATCACCTTAAAAATATTAAGGCAAAGTAACTGAAGGAATATCGTATTTACAATGGAAGAGAGGAAAATGCGTAATTACACACACACATATGAGACAGATGGAAAAAAGTATAAACTTAATTCTCAGTTTTAAATATGAATGGACTAAACAATCCAAAAACATGAAAAAGAGCAGAACAGATAAGAAAATAAAACCCCACATTTATTTTTCAATAGTATTTTCCCCCGATTACAGGACAAGGTAACTTTTAGTATTGAGTTTTAGAAGATTTTGATTTCCAAATTTTTATCCCTCTCTCCCTTCCCTCCCCTCTTCTGAAAATAGTAGGCAATTTGATATAGGTTGTACATGTGCTATCATGTAAAACGTATTTGCATATGTCACAATTGTGAAAGAAGGAACAAATTAAGAAAAAAAGTCACAAAAAAGAATAAAGTGAAAAAGTATACGTCAATCTGCATTCACATCTGGATGAGGATGGCTTCTTCCTTTATGAGTTCTTTGTTCTTATCTCTGTTCATTGTCTTCCTGAGAAGAGCTGAGTCATTCATAGTTGATTATCACACAATGTTGCTGATACTGTGTAGGGCATTTTATTCATTTTACTTTGCATCACTTTGCACAATTCTTTTCAGGTTTTTCTGAAATCTGCCTGTTCATCATTTCGTACTGTACAATAGTATTCCATTACATCTATATACCACAGCTTGTTCAGCCATTCTCCAGTTAATGAGCATCCCTCAGTTTCCAATATTTAGTCACCATAAAAAGAGCGGCTATAAATATTTTTGCACACGTAGGTCCTTTTCCCTGTTTATAATCTCTTTGGGATACGTATCTAGTAGTGTTATTCATGGATCAAAGGTTGTGCATATTTATAGCCTTTTGGGTAAAGTTTCAAATTGCTCTCTAAATGATTGGATCAGTTCATTACTCCAGCAACAATGCATTAGTGTCCCAATTCTCCCACATTCTCTCCAACGTTCATCATTTTTCTTTTTTGTCATTTCAGTCAATCTGATAGGTATGAGGAGGTACCTCAGAGTTGTTTTTATTTCCATTTCTCTAATCAAAAGTGATTTAGAGCACTTTTTCATATGCCTATAGATAGCTTTGATTTCTTCATCTGAAAACTGCCTGTACATATCCTTCGATCATTTCTCAATTGGGGAATGGGTTGTATTCTTATAAATTTGACTCAGTTCTCCAGATATTTGAGAAATGAGGCCTTTATCAGAGACAATTGCCATAAAGATTGTTTCCCAGATTTCTGCTTTCTTTCTAATCTTGACTGCATTCATTTTGTTTGTGCAAAACCTTTTTAATTAATATAATCAAAAATATCTATTTTACATTTTGTAATGCTCTCTCTCTTTCTCTCCTGTTTGGTCATGAACTTAAGTTCTCCTTTAAGAATTTGGATAGTATAGCACTTGATGCATATATGCTTCGTACTGATGTTACTTCATTTCCAAGATGTAGTTTCCTTCCTTATCTCTTAATTAGGCCAATTTTTGCTTTTGCTTTGTCTGAGATCAAGATTGCTATTCCTGCTCTTTTTTTCTAACTTCAGCTGAAGCATCATAGATTCAGCCCCTTACCTTTACTCTGTGAGTCTCTCTGTTCAAGTGTGTTTCTTGTAAACAAAATAATGAAGGATTTCAGTTTGTGAGTCACTCTATCTGCTTCCATTTTATGGGAGAATGCATCTGATTTGCATTCACAGTTATGATTATTGTGTATATTTCCCTCCATCTATTTTTGCTCTCTCTCCTTTAACCCTTCCCCTGCTCGACAATGTTTTGTTTCTGTCTACCACTTTCCCCTTCTGATCTCTCTTCTGTTATTCCCCCACACCCTTCTACTTTCTTATCAGGTAAGACAGATTTCTACATTCAACTGATTGCATACATTATTGAGCCAATACAGATGAGAGTAAGATTCAAGTCATGTCCACACCCACCCTCCCATCTTTCCCTCTACTATAATAGATTTTTCACACCTCTTCACATGAAATAATTTATTGCATTCTACATCTCCCTTCTTTCTATGCCCAATATACTTCTCTTTCTCATTCCTTAATTTTTTTTGTCATTCCCTCCAATTTACCTTATACCCATTCCCTCCATGCATATTCCTTCTAGCTATACTATTAGTGGTACAATTTTTAAGAATTACAAGTATTATGTTCCCATGGAAAGATGTAAACAAGTTACCTACGGTGAATCCCTTATTTTTTCTGTTGTCTTTTTATGTTTTATGTCTTCTCTTGGTCTTGATATTGTAAAACAAATTTCTGTTCAGTTCTGGCCTTCTCCTTATGAAAGCCTGGAATCATATTTCATTGAATGACAATTTTTACCCTCAATGTATTATGTTTTACTTCACCAAGCAGATGATTCTTGTTTACAGTCCTAGCTCTTTTGCCTTCCAGAATATCATGCTCCATTACCTCTGATCCACTAAGGTTGCAATTGCTAAGTCCTGCGTAATCCTGATTGTGCCTCCCCAATTGTTTCTTTCTGGACATCTGTATTATTTTTTCCTTGCAATCTGATAGTTCTAAAATTTGGCTATAATGTTCCTTGGAGTTTTTATTTTTAGGATCTCTTTCCTGAGATAATCAGAGGATTCTTTCAATGCAGATTTTGCCCTCTGTTTCCAGGATGTCAGGGAAGTTTTCCTTGCCAATTTCTGAAAAGATACTGTCCAGGTCCACCTTTTGATGATGGTTTTCAGGTAGTCCAATGATTCTGACATTGTATCTCCTGAATCTCTTTTCCAGGTCAGTTGTTTTTCCAATCAGGTGTTTTACATTTTCGTCTGTTTTTTCATTCTTTTGTATTTGTTTGATTGACTTTTGATATCTCATAAAGTCCTTAGCTTCCACATGCTCAATTTTAACTTTTCAGGAGTCATTATCCTCAGTCAGTTTTTGTACTTCGTTCTTCATTTGGCTAATTGCACTCTTTAAGGAGTTGCTTTCTTCACTGGATTTTTGCATCTCCTTTTCCATTTGACCAATTCTACTTTTTAAGTAGTTGTTTTCTTTTTCCAAGTTTCTCTTTTTTCATAATTCTCTTGTTTCACTCTAATTTCTTTCCCTAATTTTTCTTCTACATCTCATTGTCTTCTTTTTTTCATTCTTTTGGTTTTGTTTTATAATTTCTTGGTTTCTCATAAAGTCATTAGCTTCCAATTGCTCCATTCTAAGTTTTAAGGAACTATTTTCTTCAGTGAGCTTTTGAACCTCCTTTTCCATTTGGTTAATTCTGCTTTTTTAAAGCATTCTTCTCCTCATTGGTTTTCTGGACCTCTTTTGCCATTTGGGTTAGTCTATTTTTAAAGGTGTTATTTTCTTCAGTATTTTTTTTGGGTCTCCTTTAGCAAGCTATTGACTCACTTTTCATGATTTTTTTGCATCACTCTCATTTCTCTTCCCAAATTTTTTTCCACCTCTCTTACTTGATTTTCAAAATCCTTTTTGAGCTCTTCCATTGCCTGAGACAACTGAATATTTATTTTGGAGGTTTGGGATGCAGAAGCCTTGACTTTTGCGTCTTCCTCTGATGGTATGCTTTGTTCTTACTCATCTGAAAGGATGCAAGAAAATACTTGTTCACCAAGAAAGTAACCCTTCCATAGTCTTATTTTTTTGTCCTTTTTTTGTGCATTTTCCCAGTCAGTTACTTGATTTTTGAGTCCTTTGTCAAGTGGAGGGTATACTCTAGGGACCTATAAGTTCTCAGTTCCTCCAAGGTGGCATAATCAAGGGAGTTTTACTCTTCTCCTGGCCTGCGCTCTGATCTGGAAGCAACCACAAATTTTTTGCCCAGGATCTGCAAGTAGATTCCCTCTCCAGAGCCTCCACCAGCTTCACCACACCACCCAGCTATCCTGTTCATTCCAGGGCCACCACTCAAGACTGAGACCCAGATCAGCTGCTCGATTCCCAAGGTCTTTAGGCTGAGGACTCCAAAAATGGATATTGTGCCACAGTGACTGCTCCTGCCATGGGGCCAGTCTGGACTTCACTCCCCTTTCACCCAAGGGAAAGAGCTTTCTCACTGACCTTTGAAGCTGTCTTTGGCATTTGTGGATTGAGAAATCTGGAAACCTCAGCTGCTGCCTGTGATTCCAAGTACTGAAGCTGGTTCCAGTCCTGCTGCACAGTCAAGGCTGGGCTGCGCTCTTCTCTGAACCTGTGCGATAGACCTTTCCTGTCAGCCTTCCAGGCTCTCTTGGGCTGGAAATCTATTTCACTCCTTCATTTTGTGGTTTCTGCTGCTCCAGAATTTGCTTAGAGTCACTTTTTACAGGTATTTTATGGGCTATGGAGGGAGAGCTACAGCAGGTCCATCCTCCTCTGCCCTCTTGGCTCCACCCCCTTCCACCTCTTTTATATGAATTTGATCTCCTTTTTGAGCTCTCTGAATTCTTTCTGAGCTTGAGACCATTTCCCGTTTTCTTTGGAGTTTTGCCCATAGGTGTTTTGACATTGTTGTCCTCTTCTAAGTTTGTGTCTTGATCTTCCCTGTCACCATAATGATTTTCTGTAGTCAGATTCTTTTTTTTATTGTTCTTTGCTCATATTTTGGGCCTTTTTCTTTCTTTTAAATTTGAGCTCTGCTACAGGTGTGGAAGTGGCACTGTCTCAGGCATCTTATGCTAAGGACTGCAGGCAGTGGCTCTTTACCTGGTGCTGCACTGATGCCCCTGGGGGATCCTCCTGTCTGATCCTTGACTGAGGGGGCGGAGGGTGGTTGCTGTTACTGGAGGCTTTAGAGGTCTGCCAGCTTACCTGGTGCTGAGCCAGTGTCCTAGTGCTGGTGTCTGATGTGTGCTGAGGTCAATGGGGGTGTTTTTGCATTTCCTCAGGGCTACACTGAAGCACATGGCAGTCTGGCTGCTGGAGGGTGCCTGTACTCAGAGCTATGGTGAAGCATGAAGAGGTCTGGCCACTGGTAGTTAGCTGTTTGCCCAGAGTCACACTTAAGCATGTAGTGGTTCTTGGACCTGGAGTGTGCCTACACCCCTGGTTATGCTAAGGCATGTGAGGGTTCTGGGTGTTGGTGTTTGCTCCACCACCCTAGGGCTCAGGATTCCCCAGAGGTCTGCTGAGCTGGGCTTGCTGCTGGTTTTCTGGGATGCTTCCTTTCTTGGAACTACTCACCCCTTTTACCCAAGTGGGATGGACCTTTACTACTGATCCTTCAGGTCTCTTGAGCTAAATGGTCGTTTCCCTCCCATCTTTTTACTAGTTCTTCTGTTCCAGGATTTGCTTTGGGGCACTACTTTATGGTTATTTGGAGGTGAATATGGGAGAGTTAAAGTGATTTACTGCTTACTCCACCATCTAAAAACCCTACATTTCTTGCCCATAATAAAGATTTTTTTAAAAAAAATAAAAGGCATACACAAAATAAAACTGAGAGCTTGGAAAAAAATTGCTACAAATCAAGTGAATCCAAAAAAGCAGAAATTGAAATTGTCCTGCCTGAAAAAGCAAAAACAATAAAAAAATAAGAGATAAATTTAGATGGGAGCTGAAGAAATAGGAGAGGGAAGCTAATGGTAGTGTTGCCCATAAAAGAAAAGAAATCAAATGTATAACAGTAACATTTTTAATATGTCAGAACAGAAGTTCAGAAGGAAAGTTCAGATAAGCAGAACAATTCTGAAAGTAATACCAAGTTTATTCTATATTTAATTTCTTACAAAAACTCTATTTGTGTATTTGTGTATAATAGAGATATATGGTTCACATATAATCCTCTTTTAATGCTCTTTGTGTATGTAAATACATTAGGCTCAAGGCAGCCATGCAAAAGAAAACATTTTCAGTTCATCTAATTGCTTCCTTTATTCTTCCTTTTCTCAACACTCCTCACCTATTCCCATTATTTAATTTCAGACATCAAGTATCAAACCAGTATATACTGGTTTTATTAGGAAAGCCTTATCAAGTTTTTTGTAGGAATTTTCTACTTTTTCTTCTGGAATTGATATTGGCACTATAGCTGCAATTATTTTCATGGTGCTCTTTTTTGCAAATACTTAACATAAGCACTGGAATGTGAGATGAACAAGCATTCCAGGAAATAAGCCTTTACTACATTTCAGGATATGATATAGCCAGTTCTACCAACTCCTTTATTTCTCCAAGGAGTATCTGTGGACCACATCCTTCTATTAAGATGTAATTTTTTTCTTCTACTATCATTTATATTAAGACTGTCAAAATTAATATGCAGTTCTTTCTAGAATATTTTCATTCAAAGATTTCGTACTGAAAGGACCAAAAGCCAAGTTAAAGTTTGAAAATAGTTTATAAACTATGATTTTTATTATCCGTCTTCTTTTCTTTCTTCCACAATCACTTCAGAAATAGAGAGGGACTGTACATGACTGAGGAAAATTCCATGTTTTTCTCTGTTTCATGTGTTTTCAGAGCCATAGGATTCACCACCAAATCATCTGGTGATGAGCCTCTCTATATGCAGCTAGGCATATCCTTGGAAGGCTGATACTTGCTGCAACTACAATTAACCTCTCCACAAATCCTCCTCTTGTGCCTTATCGTGGCACAGAGGTGACCCTGAATTCTCAAAGGCTATAATAACAGAATATAAGACTTGACTGGTTATACCAGCCTGAAGGATTATATGCTGCATATATATTTAATAATGATATGGTTTCATTAGTTATGATACCTTTACAGCACAATGCAGTATTCTTACATCATGACCTTTCTTGATCTTTCTTGACAGCATCAACTTCTATTGCTGCCTTACCTGAACTCATAAATACAAATCTGATCTTTTTAGAGGCACACTAAAATTAGTTTCAGCCCCTCATGTTTGCTCTTTGTATGTCTTTGTGTTTTAAATGTGTTTCTAATATGCACCAGATGGTTGGATTTTGATGTCTTATCTATTCTGCCACTTTCTTTTGATTTATTGGGAAGGTCAATCAATTCACAATCAATGCTATATGTTAAATTTGTGTTCTTTTCTCTGGGAGTATTTTCTTCTCTTTTAAGTCAGCACAGAAATCTCTATGATCTGCCACATGGTATTCTAATACTGGTAAGAGGCAGCATGTAGAGGGAAGTGATTTCTCAGTCAGTAAAATCTATACTCGAATTTTGCCTGTGCTACATACTACATGTGTGATCCTGGGTGACTTAAACTCTCAGTGCCCCAGGCAAATTTGTAAAACTATTGTTAAAGAGAAAGCATCCACCTGAATTAACAAAAAGTTTCCTCTTTCAGGAATTCCTTATACCAAAGAAATCACAGGTCTAATCCATGTCTTACTATTTATATTAGCTGATTGAGTTTCTTCCTAGAATCTCACCCTTGCCCCAGTTCCCTTATTCTACTTTTATTGTAATTCTTTATGTTTCCTTACTCTTCTCTTTCTTGGGCCAGATAAGAACTTAGAATCTCCTCCAAGAATTCACTATACTTAAGTAACTTAAGTTTACAATGCTTCTTTCCAAATTTTTTATTTATTTAATACCCTTCTTTATTTTTCCCTTTCTAAACTGCCCTGGAATCTAACCTCCCATTCATAGGTTCCGTGCTTATATGTTTTCTGTATTGTAAGCCTTTCAAATAAGGTAAAGTTTTGAGAAAATTCTTGTTCCTTTATCATTTTAAATCTTCCTCAGGTCTTCCCTTTTTTATGTCTTTGCTTATTTCAGGTTCATTTTCTGAGAAACTACACTCTCAGAAATATGAATTTACAAAGGAGGCAGTTATGTGTGATGGAATGAATATATAAATGAATGAATGAAAAGCATCTATTAAGTGCTTACTTGGGCAAAAGAATATGCTAAGTGATATGCTAAGTGATGGGGAATCAAACAGAAAAGCAGAGATAGTCACTGCTCTCAGGAAGTTTGTATGCTAATAGATGAGACAATGCAAATCAGATGAAAAAGTTTATGGTTCTTAAGATGCAGTGACAAAGCAGATGGTAATACATCTTCTTTAATGTCATTTTCACTGATAAAACCATGCCCAATTTTGATGGTGAAACATTTGACAGTGTCAAGTATCGTAGTGACCAGAACTTTATTTTCCAGGTCTTTCTGGAATACTGAGGAGACAGAGGATGAAGCACCTGTAAGAAGCTGTTATCAAATGTAATTGACACAGAAGAGTTTGCTTTGTTTGATTATGGCTGTGGGGAGGTTGACTGGAAGTAGAATTAGTGGTCAAGGAGCACTGTTATTTCCAGGGCTACTGGGGTCAAGGTCTGGGATTGAGTGGTTTTGGTAGAAGAGGGACCAGAGCTTTGACTCACGTGGTATATGCTGCCTCCTGCCTCTCTCACTCAGGGTGTCTTGCTGTTCTAAAACTCTATATCCCATATCCAGTAGCTCAATGCTACTTCATACCCTTGTATCCATCCCTATGCAGCCTAAAGCGTATCCTATCTCTGACCCAATACACTGATCACTTCTCTCTGAACATCCTCTGGCCCTGATAAACTCTAGAGCACTAAATAAATACCTGCTCCAGATAAATGCAGTCCCTGCTCAAGGAACATCTCCTGAAGAATTCTTCATCATCATCTCATCCAAACTTTCAGAAAAAATATGAATATTCTTTAATACCTTTCAATGGTTGGGGCTGGCTCCTAATCCCCACCATATACTACCCTCTCAATGATTTTTCTACAAAAGTCTCAGTTTTTCTGATATTTACCTTAATGTCTAGATTTATCTTTTCACATAGCGTATCCCCTCAATAGATTTTAAATTCCTTGAACACAGGAGTTATCCTATTTCCATCTTTGTATTCTGAATGGCTATCATAGAGCTTTTCACATGGCAGCCATTTACATATTTGTTGAACTGAGCCAAAATATATGCATATTACACAAAAGAACTTTTAATAGTAACAAATATTCAACACTGAAAGAAAATTATTCATAAAGCGTATAGAATTCATCTCTTTTCACTGTTCTTTTACATATCTATAGTTTACTCTCTCATATCTCTGAATTATTTACATTTGGTAGTTGTTATTCTGTGAGCCACTGAATTGCCTGGAGTGCCTTATATGAGTCTCTCTCTGTACCTGTTCCAAGGTTTATCTGTAGCTGAAAACAAAGAAGCATATTCACTATTAATCTGCAGCTGGTATTTTTTGATTGTTTAAATAACACAATTGTCAAGGAAGCAATGCACTGCGGTAGGAACTGCTGAATGAAGTTACTTCCAAGGCTATCAATTTTTTAAAAAGAAGCTTTCAGTTTTTAGCAGTGTGGCATTTTACTTTTCCCTATCTTCTTCCCCAACTGCCTTTTTACTTGGACATTGCTACTTGTTCTTTTTGCCATTATCACACATATGACTCACCTATTCATCATTTGACAGATTTACTAACTCACTTGCCTACTTGGCATTTATAAGTTCACTCTGTTCATAGTCATCCTCCAACTACCAAACTGTCATTCATTATGTCACACCAACTGTCCATTCATCATTTGCCAGCCAAATTTGTCCTTCTCTTTTTATAGCCACCAAGATCTCATTTGTCAGACTTTTTCCAGTTCTCTTTGCTTATTGATTACCCTTTGGGCATTCATTGCCTCTTCAAAATTGTTCCAGTTTCTCTTTTGTTTGGCCTCATTTATTAATTGTCATATGCTCTTTTTCCCTCATGTTTACTTCATTACTTTCCAGATTCATTTCTTTCCAGACAGGAAAAAAAAGTTAGAGGACTACAATTTACAGTTGCATTTAATTCTTTCAGTCTTTCGTGCACTGTAAAGAATTTGGTAAGCAAGAACTCTCATAAAAGTAGAGTAGTAATCTACGACAACATGGCTATAAAAACCATAATAATGATAATCCCATAATCACTTACATGTGTTATTTCATTTGATGCTTGCAACAATACTGTTCGTATTATTGTTATTCCTATTTAACTGATGAAGAAAATGAGGATGAAAGAGGTTAAGTGATTTACAGAGGGTAACAAAGCTACAGCAGGTGCCCATGGAGAAATTCACATTCAGGTATTTCTCCCTCTAAGTTCAATACTCTATCCATTGTGACAACTAGTTGCCTTCAAATTGTCTGTTTGCATTCAATTTATGCTTCCTATTTCAGAAAAAAAATTCTGGCTAGCAGACATGATTTTGTATAAATTATAGACCTTATTAACCCCCTTTGCAAAAAGGTGGAAACTGTTTACATCTGTCCTATATGCTGACTGATCTAGTACATGCATGAATCCATCAAAAAAAACCTATTTATTAAATGTTTGCAGTGTTCCAGACACCATATCAAGCATTCAAAATACTAAGAAAAAAATTAAGACTCTCCTTTATTTCAAAGATTTTTCATTCTACTCCTCTAATGATTGTAGACTGGGAGATAGGGGGTCCACACTCATCCCTCTCATTTTGAAGAGAGAAAAAATTAGCAATATTTTAACCTAAGTAACTAAAATGTTGGGTTTTTTTTTAATGTCATCTAGTGATGGCACTGTTTTCATTTTGTTGCTGGGGAAACAGGCCAAGAAAGATTAAATATTTTCTAAAGGTCACTTAACATATCAACAATATAGCTGGCATTTATGGAGCTAGCATTTATACAGTGCTTTAAAGTTTGCAATGCTCTTTAAAAATATTATTTCATTTTACCATCACAACAACCTTGGGAAGTAGGTGCTATGATTATCCCCATTTTATAGATGAAACTGAGGCAGACAGAGAAAAAGTGACTGGTCCAATTTCATACATCAAGTGTCTGAGGCTAGATTGATTTGAACTTAGCATTTTCTAAATGAGTCTGGAACTGTATCTACCTATGCCAACTAGGTGCCTCTAAAATTCAGGTACCACAACACATAAGCTTTCATCATTAGTCTAAATTATTTATAAGTGAGAATCTCATTACAGAAATTCAAACTTCCAAAAAGACAACATACTTTGATGATAGACAATAAAAAATACCAAATTAATGCAAAATAAAACTGAGCTTTGTTTTTCCATCATAACTTTAGACTATGCAACCAGAAATTGTAGGTTAGAGCTAGAAGGACCTACCTTAAATGTCGTCAAATTCTATCCCTTTATTTTGGAGAGGAAATACATGAGGGAAAAGGTAAATAAAAGGAAAGGTAAATAAAATTTTGTTGTCCCATACAAAAGTACCTGAGCCAGGATTTTTCAAGTCTGTCCTCTGGTTCCAAGTCTAGTATCTTTCCAATGCATCATACTGCCTTTGATTCATTTCCTTTATTTTATTTTTTAAATTTTCTGTTGGTGATTCCTCCTGGACTTCCTTGAAAAAACTGCTTTCATTTTTTTTTTGTAATTCTATCCTAATGCCCCTCTCCATCCCATTGGGGAAAAAAGGAAAAAGAAAATTCTTGTAACAAATGTGCACAATGAGCCAAAAAATATTTCCATAGTAACAACATCCTAAAATGCAAGTTTTATTTTGGATCTTTTCCATCACTTTGCCAGGGCCCTTTTTATTCATGTTTCTTCATCACTGGGGAAGCAAGTTTCTTGTTGACTCAGACTTAGATCTACTCCATAATTAGAGGTCAAAACAAGTCTCAAGAGAAGGATTACATTTAAAAGATAGGAAATTAGTTGCTACTGATGCTGAAGTAGATTCTGAAAGAGCAGTGTAAAGTCAAAACTTGTTTGTTTAAAGAGGGGGGAAATGAAGGCACAGCTGCAAGAATAAAAATGGGGGGGAAAGCCATTAAAACTGATACAACTTGACTTATTTAAATGAGTCATTGACACATGGATGGAGGAAAGGGCATCAAAACCATAATAATTTTAAGTACAAAGTTTTTAAAGTTACAGATTGTTTACTGAGTTATAAAGTATTCTTACATAGTAACTGAGAAATTTCTGCTTCTCTTATGACTTAAAGTAGCTACATTCTTTTGATTAGTAATTATGATAGAATTTTCTGCTACAAGCTTTCCCATTTGAAGTCACTCATAAAATCTATACTATAATAATCCTACCCAGAATTTGGAATACTTATTCTGAACTTAACATCACATAAAATGAGCATTTCCATATACCAAGTAAATAATGCGTTATACATAAGTTACCAATTTATATTGCATTCAGCTTGTTATTCTTTTTTAGGATATAATAAATTGAACGTGTAACTTCCAAAATCGTTCCGCTCATCTGTGTTTCCCTCAGAACTTCCTGCTATTTGCTTCTGTACATTTTTAAATGTATCAGTTAAAGTCTTTTTTTCTGAAAATATTACTTGAAGCTTCTTTCCTACCCAGTGTCACCCACTCTGTTGAGGGAGGGGAGAAAGATAACAACAACTTTCTGACAAAAATATATAGTTGAGGAAAATAAATTCACCGATTGGTCTTGTTCTGCACCTTGAGATCATTACCTCTATGTCAGAAAATGAATAGCACTTCTCACCATCAGTTCCCCAGAGTCACAAAGGGACACATTTATTAATTATGTTATAAACTTTAAATATAAATCTTAACTATTATTATTAATCATGTCTCTCAAAATTGTTTTTTTACAATGTTGTTGTTTCCTTGTTTCTGATCAGCTCAAGCAAGTCTCTTTATGTTTCTCTAAAACTGCACCTTTTAACATGTTGCAGTACATTAATATTCAGTTACATTCCTATACTCTAAATCCTTCAGCTATTACTCAATTGATAGTCCCTCCTCTGTTTCCTCTTCTTTCCTATGAACAAAAGAGCTACTATAAGATATTATTCTGAAGGATAAAGGTCCTGGCAAGCACCCCTCAACTTCCACCCTCAGCCCCCAAAGTGGGCTGAGCTGCAGGTATGTGAGAAAGCCTTAAAGGATAAGGCAGATAAGATCTTTATCTAAACTTATTCTTTGGCAGTAGTTATGGATCTGGCAAACTATAGTGTGGAAAGAAGAGAACTGGAAAATGAAAGGTTCTTTTGGGGGTTCGGATCAACATATACAATGCATGTGAGTCATATTAACACCCAGAGACATATACCTTTAGGAGAATTGAACAAGTAGGTTGATGTCCTTACGAGAAGAGCAGGATCCATTAATACCATGCTGCAGTTGTTTTGGACTACATGATCCCCCCTAAAGAAGGATGACAACTACTTCTCTCCAACTGTGTTACTCATACCAATCACAGCACACACTTCTCAAGGCATGTAGCATGATTTGATGTGATCTCCAACCTTCCTCTGATTGGCAAAATCACTTTTCTTCCCCCTTCCATTATCTCAGATTAAAAGGTTTGTTCTTACTGTAACTGATAACTATTCAGATGACAGGATGGTAATGCAACTCATTTGCCACCACTACAGCAATGACTAAAGCTCTCACTGAACATACCACTCTTCCTTTCTTATCAGGCAGAGGACTCACTTTACCACAAAGCAGATCTGAGTTTGGATCTGCTTCCATAAACCCACTAGGTTTTCAACATCAGTTAATTAAGTAGGATCGACTGACAAAACAAGTAATTCTGACAGCCTATGTAATATCCTCTTGCCATTGTCTGACACCTCATTATCAACAGGAGAGCAGCATGTTTCATCATCTGTTCTCCAGAACTAAGTCTGCTTGCTGACACTAACCTGAACCATTTCTTTTAATACAAAGGATAAGTTGCAGGAAATAAACTTGATATACACTGCACAATAAAAATTAGGTTAGCTCTGAATTCTCCAATATTTTTGTTTCCTGTCTCTGCAATACAGTTATACAACAACAATCATCAAAAGCATAAAAAAATAGATTTTGTTAGTAACACCCTTCACTCAAAAGTGGTTGAATCACATGAAGGAAAATGGTCTGACATCTCAGCCTCAATGACCTTCTTAGCTGGATAAGTAGAGACATTTGCTAAGAACTGCATATTAGATTTATTCCCAATTAATATAGTTCTGTATACTGTTCACACTTATGATTTGTATGCTTGCTAATACCTTTAAAATTAACTATGCCACAGACAGATATATCAAATACTTCTGAGCAGTCATAATTCTTCTAGTGCTATATCTATATTATTTTAATTGCCTTCTTTCTGAAAAATAGGCATTTTGAATCTAGTGACACTTCAGTTATTACTTTACTTATATTAAAGCTATCTCAGCATATTAGATCTTTCTTAACGATTTTTTTTCTATCAAGAGACTATGAGGACCTCAGGGCAAAAGAGGGACATTATAGAAGTAAGGAATTTTATAGGTGAGACAAGCAGTTCTAAGATAAACTAGACAATTATTAAGAATTCTTTTTTTTTAATTTCCCTTTTTTGTTGTTGTCATTTTAATGTCCCAAGATGAAGATGTTTTTGGTGTTACTGAAAAGAATGAAGTGGAACACATGAAAGCTATGTCATAAATAAATGTAATTAAATTACCAATAGACATTTATTAAGCACCTACTATGTGCAAGGATAAACAATATGAATTTACTATTTAACCAAACAAATCATTTTGTAGCCTCAGTTAAAGACCTATACCTTTATTGTGTGTGGTGTGTATGTGTGTATGTGTGTGGTGGACCTTTCTTTCCCTATGAACTCCTTCTCAGAATCTTTTCGAAAAGATTACTATGCTAAATAAATTCCAAATGTCAATTAAAGGTTAGTAAAAGTAAAGATGTAACATTTTTTCCATTCACATGCATAGACCCAGTCACACCTGCGTCTTAAATCTACCCTCTGGGTTTGTGAAGAATTCCTAACCTATACTATTGTTGTTCATTTATGTTCACCTCTACATATATCCCATGGACAAAGTCCATAGGGTTTTCTTGGGAAAGATACTGGAGTGATTTGCAATTTTCTTCTCTGGAGTGTCCTCATTTTACAGATGAGGAACTGAAGCAAATAGAGTTTAAGTAACTTGCCCAGTGTCACACAGCTAGTAAGTGTCTGAGGACAGATTTGAACTTACATCTTCCTGCTGCCAGGCATACTGTGCCACATAGCTGTCCCTGATCTATATTATTGTTTTTGAGTCACTTCAGTTTTATCCAACTCTTTGGGACCCCATTTGGGGTTTTCTTGGCAAAACTACAGGAGTGGTCTTCCATTTCTTTCTCCAACTCATTTTACAGATGAAGAAAATGAGGAAAACAGGGTTATGTGACCTGCCCGGGGTCACATAGCTAGGAAGTATCTGACACCAGATTTGAATTGAGGAAGATCAGCCCAGTCCTGTTCACTGTGCCCTCTACCTGTTCCTGATCTATACTATTCCCTAAGCCAGGGTTGGGGAACCTTTAGGTCTTCAAGTACAACCCTTTGACTGAATAACAGATTTGTTCTATAAAACTTGGACTCAGTCAAAAGGCTGCACTCAAGGTTCTAGAAGGCCACATATGCCTCAAGGCTGCAGGTTCCCCACCCCTCTAGGCACTAACCAGTCTATCCCAAGACAAACACAAAAAGCACTGGCCAGGTAGTCAGTTAAGCCAAGAAGACCGAAGGGAACATTCTCACTTTTTTATTATGGTGGAAAACTATATCATATTATATCATAAGATTTAGAGCTAGAAGAAACCTTAGAGATCATCTAGAACAGTGGTGTCAGACTCATATAGAAATGGATCCCTGCAAGACACAAACCAACTTAGAAAACCACAAATGAACATTACCTGCAATATTTGTAATTTTGCTCCTTTTAGCAAACATTTCCCAATTATATTTTCTTCCAGAGCTCGCAGCACTTGAAATTTCGCTGGTGCCTGAAGCCCAAGGGCTTCAAATTTGATAACTATACTCTAGTCCAAACATTATGTTTTATAGATATGGGGCATCTAGGTGGTACAAGCTATAGAACTCTGAGCTGAAAGTCAGGAAGACCTGAGTTCAAATCCTACCTCAGACACTCACTAGCTGTATGACACTGGGTGAATTACTTAACCACTGTTTGCCTTGGTAAAATGAGGAAAATAATAGCACCTACTTCCCAGGGTTGTCATAAGAATTAAATGAGACAGTAATTATAAAGTATTTGACACAAAGTGTTAATATAATTCTTAGCTGGTGGTGATGGTTGGTGGGTTTGGTGCCAGTTGTTGTTATTGTCATCTAGGTATCTCAGTGGATAGAGCACTGAAGCTCTAGCCAAGCCTGAGCCAAGAAAACATGAGTTCAAATCTGATCCCAGACATTCAATGGTTGTATGATCCTGGGCAAGTAACTTAACCTCTCTTTGCCTCAGTTTCCTCATCAATAAAATGGGGATAATAATAGCATCTGCCTCCCAAAACTTTTGTGGGATCAAATGAGGTAATAACTCTGAAGAACTTGGCACAGTGCCTACCACATAATGAGAACTAAGTAAATCTTAGCTATCACGAGGAAACTGATATCCAGTGGCTTACCCAAAGCCATTCAAGCTATTAGTAGCAAGACTTAACTAAAGTCCAGATTTCCTGAATCCCAATCTAGAACTCCCCTCAAGAGCCAGTAAAATAACACTGGGTAATATATATATATATATGGAATGTAAAGCTTAAAAAGTAACTAAATGATATGTACATACTTACTGCTACTCCATTCAGTGCTAACCTCAAATTTCTAGGAGGTTAAGTCAACTAGAGACATCATCCTTTCTATTGTCCAGACTGCCATGCAATTCAAGGTTTACCTTGAATCAAAATCTGGTGAAACTCTGACCACCCAGTGTCCAAACAAAGTGGTGATATCATATAGCCAGGTCAAACTTCATGAAAAAGCAAAATACTACCCTATTCAAGTTTTATTTCCTGGCAAAGTCTTGTTCCACTATGTTACACTTAGACCTTACACTACCAAGTTTGTGCTGCCACAAATAGGTAAAGAACACTACCACTTCAAATGTTGATTTTACCTGCTATGATGGAAAAAGCAGCAAAGAAAAATAGAATCTCCTTGACAATAACTTCATGTATGTCTGGCTGGTGGAATATCAGAGAAGAAAGTACTCCTGATCATTACTTCTCCATACTCCCAGGTGCTATCTTGATCTTACCATAGAAAACCAAAGATTTGTGGTCCCATAATGTCATTTTAGGATATTATTAATACCCTTTCAAAATAAAAAAAGACAGGAATTGGAAGGTAAGGGAATTCCATGTTTTTCAACATCGACATTACTAAGTATACCAATTCATAAGACAAAGCTATTCAACAAATTACATAATTTTATGATTCTATGCTAATTTATTTGAATAGATTGCTGTCATGGCATTGTGTCATATCTTAGTAACTCCTTGAACGATTTAATATTTCACAATATATTTTAACAATTCTTTACCATCTGATAAAATCTCAGACTTCTTAGAAAATAATTCTACAAGCTTTTTCCAGTTGTTTTATATCCAATTTATACTAAATGATGATTTCTGATTAATATAACTTAAAACTTTCAGGGTCATTTATTTGATCAATAACATGCCATGGTTCTCTACTGGATACTAGCTTAGTCAAAGATTTAAAATCATGGAATCGTGGAGTTAAGACAATGAGTTTTAAGAGGTAAGAGTTGGAATTTCTATAGTACTTTAAGGTTTGCACAAAAAATTACAGATATGGGACCCTTTCACTCTTCTGTCTCCACTGTGAACCCAGTTTAGCCAGTGATTTCTAAGACTACTTCTCAACCTCCATTCCAGAGGCTTCATACTGGCAAAGCCTCTCCCTCTATAGCCTCTCCCCCCATTTTTGACTGGTAAGTTTGTCCCCAATTCTCCACTTGAGGAAGCACCCATGCTCAGTGTTGTAATGCCTGAACCATCAACAGTAGCGCTGCCAGAGGTGGATGTGGAGTCCACCCTTGGAGTCATCCATCATAGATGAGCTAGCATTGGAAGCTATCACAGGTCTCTATCTGATAACTGAGAGTGGGGGAAAGTTCCCAAATTTGATGTTCCCATGCTATGAATCCCAGGTCTAGAGTCCCTGCAGATTTTCTAACCTTTACTTCTGATGACCTATTATACTGGAACTGCAATTGAAATTCACATCATGACTATGCTATTTACACTACTTTGCCCATTCACAAAAAGCATGGCGCATGCAGTGGAAAAGAGAGTTTCCTCACTAAAGAAAAAAAAATTAATTATAGCCCATGTAAGCTCTTAAAAATCATCCTAACTCCCACTGACCTACCAGGTTCCTAAAAACTAGACTGACAACTATTCCTCAGTGTTCTAGGGGTATCATTAAAGGGTCATAAATGATTCTTTAATGCCATCTGACATGAGCTTCCACCAATGTGTTTCCCTCCACCCCAGTTGAGAATTACTCAGTCAGCCAGTTTTTAGTAATTTCATTTTTTTAAAAGTTTTCCAATAAAATCATTGGTTTTAAAAACTCTTCCTAAAGTCTATGATACATTTTCCCTTTATATTACATATAGAGACCCAGTTAATATGAGCTCAAATTTAGAGAGCACCTGTGACAAAGGGGTAAATCCTTTCTCCCATGTGGATGCTCCAATTGTGACCCTTAGCTATGGTCCTTGTAGAGTCATGTTTCCCATTTGTCCTTGGCTCCTGATGACAAAGAAATTTCTATAAGCTGATCTAGACAGTATGTTTAGGATCCTGATGGGAAAAAGGGAACTGGTGTTGTCAGAAAAAGGAAGTGTCATGCTAAGACATCGATAAGAAGATGCAGATGGTCGAACCTGCTCTTGAGCCTTTGAAGTGGGTCAAGGAGGTGGAGTGAGTAAGAGGAAGATCTGACCAAGGCTTCTCTTATCCCTGATATGGTTCCTTCTTGGAGGGGTTCAGCTAGAATTCCATATTTATTCCAATTTCTAGAATTATCCCCTTTTCAACTCAATTTCTAATTTACAGACTCCCTCTAGGGAAAGACCAAGTTTTCTTTGGCCCTAACAAAATAATATCATAGGTCTTGCCCAAAACAAAAACCCTACATGTGTATTTGAGAACACTCCTTAATGAATATATGAGAAGAGAACAGGAAATGAAAATTCAACATACCACATCTTCACAAGAAAACTGACTCAAAAGTATAAAGAATACAAGATCCCACTGTATTTATTGTTAGCTAACTAAAAAAAAAAAAAAGAAAGTGATTCAATAGAGTAGAATATTGTTTGAATTTAAAAACTCTCCTATAATAATGTGGCTGGTATTTACAAGTATAAACAATAAAAGTTTCTTGAAATATATAAAAATGGATATAAATTTGCTTAATTATGCTCTTTTAAAAAAACAAAGAGATAGTGTCCTTGCTATAGGTGATTGTTATTATCATAAATAGTGTCCAGCACAGACTTCAAGTCAAAGAGAGATTCTATATAGGTACCAAATCCTTCTATGTTGTTCCTGCCATAATGCTTTGTCACAGAGTAGCTTCCATTTGTACATCATTTTACACTTACAAAACAGCAAACACATTATCCTCTTTGTTCTTCACAACAGCCCTTCAAGGAAGTCATCGGCGCAAACGGACTCTGCCAGAGACTGAAGTGATTTGTCTATCTATGGTCATACAGCTAGGAAGTGTCACTACTAGGACTCAAAGTTACATCTTCAGACTCCTATTAAACAGTCCTGCTTTGATGGAATTGTTTGTTCAACCTTGCTTACATTTACATCATTTCTCCCCCCCTCCAAAAAAAATTCTAGCTCTTAGAAAACAAGGACTATGTCTTAAACTTTTTTGCCTCCCATCTTACACAATGCTTACTTATTATTCATAAAGGACGGTGCATATTTACATATTTACAAATACCTAGGAAACTCTTCCAACTCTACAGTTAAACAGCACAGAATTGGAGATAACAGAGAAAGTTAGAAAGTGATTGTTTTTGCCTATATTCTAGAAGGTCATGTTTTTTAAAGCAAACACATGATTAATTGATTGTAGGATCATTCTGCAGAGTCAGCACAACACTTAAGATTAATAAACTTGAAGACTGGGGTTTTTTCACTAGCTTGCACTAGAGCAAAATTTATACAACCAAATATCATCAGCAACAAGAAGGAGCTCAAAGTTTTCAATGAATTTTAATGTACAAGAATACGAACCTGGCTATTTTGAGTAAACAGACTTCATAAAAGTGCAGTATTTCCTTTAGTGAAGACATTTTCATATACTTAAGCTTTCTTAATCAAGGCTCCTAAATTCTTTATTTTAATCATGAAATTTACAATTCATCTATCATTGCTGAGTCTAAGAGATCTGGGACAAGCACATCTCATTTCATAAGGTTAAATTTAGGGACATTAATTGAGGTAAATTATTTAAACTATAATTTAGAAAATAAATTAATTACAATTTTGGAATAGTACAACAGTTTTATACTCAGTCAATAAAAGGGGTATTCTGCACTTTATCAACTATGTATATAATTTAGAAGTACTATGCTCCTTGATTCATAATTACCCTTTTACTCCCAAAAACCTCTGCAACCATTCAGTAGCATCTTTATGCCAGACCTCACCTGGCATAAAGGTGATTTTTTCTGGAAGGGAGTACTAATTCAAAATTTGACTGTGGTAATATTTGTTTCCTTATGGATCCTTTAAAGATGATTTACAAGCAAAAAATGATGCAAAGAATGTTACAGTTGCTTCCAGGTGCAATTAAATATGTTGCATGCAATACATAAAGCTCTTTAACACTGAGAAAAATGCTAGCCATCCTTCTTCATTTTCTTATCTAGTTGCTATAACATGTCCTCCCTATTATATATACGGTATTAGCATTATATACCTAAGGCTAGTGGTAAAATAAATGGCTGGGGGGAGGGAATGGCTATATAAAATAAACCTGCACTTTTAAGTTTAATCCACTTTATATCCACAATCCATAAAGAATGTGAAAATCCACATTTCCCCCCAACACTTTCAGTGTAGACAATCAACAAAACAAAAAGTCAAGCCCTGATTGTAGCTAGATGATTTCTGAAATGTAAAAGGTCACAGAGAAAATTTAACAATCAACTCAATATTTGAGCTCATTCTGTAGAGACAGAGAGAGAGAGAAAGAGAGAGAGAGAGAGAGAGAGAGAGAGATAGGTAGGGAGGGAGGGAGAGTCACATGCTTGATTATTTTATACAACTACCTTTATATTATCATGCTTTAGGAAATTGTAGAATTATCTCCATATATCATGGAAAATAATTTTTTGTCAACAAACATTTTTAAATCTTGCCTGATTTTGAAAGAGACACTGGTATTTATCTTTTGTTATCCTTTGAGTTACCATAAACCTATTTTGAGTTTTTAATTAATCTAATTCAATATCAGTGTTCTAGTTGAGATGTCTTCTCTTTACTCTTACTTGGTGAAACTGGTAATTTTTTTTAAAAAAAGAGAGCATAGTATTGGATTGATTTAATAAACAAGATGGAGGAGGGGTTTTTGTCTAAGTACTTAAAATGAAACTGTTTTACTACTAGTACAGTAAAAAACCTGCACAGTCTCAAAGACATTTAGAAATTTATAACCCATTTCTTACTCCTCTTCAGTACTTAATGGATAAAGATTTCATCCTTAATATAATCAAGTGAAATGCATTCTCTTAGAAAGAGGTCACGATCTAGAATATAATGAACTTGAAAGTGGATTTATAATGAATATTTTGAATAAATTATGAGTGCAAAAACACTTATGTTAATTGTATTAACCTGCTACTTGCCTAGATTCTTGCTATTATGTTAAAGTTATATTTCAGTCCATTTCTCAGGTTAAGGGGGAAAGTCTTACAGGTTTTCTGATGCTTATGTTAAAAGTTACAGTGATTGACAAATTATGCCATTACATAGGAAAATGTACTAATTTTTATTATGTCAAATGTTCTGACACATGAATGGAAATATTCTGCGCACTAAGTCTTTGGAAATAAAATTGAATTATGAACAGTTAATACTGATACTACATTAAACATGTCTCACTATTCAAAAAGAAATGTACTATAGGAAAAAAAGGTGAAGTGTATTACATATAATTTTAAGCTAATTGCATTGTGATATAAATAAATACCAAAACCTAAGGAATAAGAAATTATTGATTCAATTTGAAAATCATTATTGACATACATTATATATACATATATATCCAATTCCTCATTGTTCAGAATATAATATTAAATACTGTAACTGGCCAAGAAAAGAAAGAATTACTGGCAAATGGAAAGTCAGTTAAACCAAGTTTTTCATTTGTAATATGTAGCCTTCAAATGAAAATGAGATTAATACATGATATTAGCATGTAAGGCTAAAACAATAACAAGTACATGTTATTGCTACTACTACTTTGAGTCAATTTCATGGTGTTCATTCACCAAATGAACATTAATAATGGTAAATCCAGTAATGAGTGTAATGAAAAGGTTTCCTCATCATTTCTGTTTGTCTACCTACATTACTGAATAAAAAGCTTACCTTTTAAATAATATTAAAATATTTATATTCAGTCTGTGATAAACTATTGACCCTTGCTTTACTCAGATTATTTCTACCAGAGAATCTCAATATTCATATTATTAATTAACAAATATTTATTTAAAACTATAATCCTTTTTAGTAAGGTAAATATTTAAAAGCAATGGACTATATTGAATTTCAATGTGTATTATTTTGAAATCACAATATTCTTTATTGTAGACAAGTAGAAAAATTTAAAATTACTTTAACATGGGTTAATGTGAACAGCTACTTAGAGGCATTGCTAAAGTAAATGCTGTATTGACCTAATGAATGACTACACTAAAAATAGGATCACAGTCTTATTTTAGGATGGTTAAAAAAAAATACTTCCTTTAATGCCACATGTCACCTTCAGTTACATTTTATTATAACCCAATTGTGGGTTATAATAGATTTAAAAATATTTTACAATGTTACCCAGGGCTTAGAACTGAAGCTTTTGTTTTTAAACACCCTGGGATTAAACCTTAGGGGCTCCTCAAGGATCTTATTCTTTTAAACTAATGCCTCTCACTAAGTTTCCCTTGGGAGACATAAAAATGTGGTTTATAACTAGGAAAGAAGAAGAGGGAAATAATGGAAGGGAGAAAGAGGAAAGAGGAAAAAAGGAAAAGGAAGGAAAGTAGAGAAAGGAAAAAAGGGGAAGGGAGGAAAAGAAAGGGTAATTTGGGTAATGTGGAAGGGAAAATGGGGGAATGATGGAAAGGAGAAGGGAGAAAAAGAAGAAAGAGAAGAGAGAAAATAAGGGAGGAAGGAGAGAGAGAAGGAGGGAGGAAAAGGGGAAGGAAAGGAAAGGACAGAAAGTAGGGAAAGAAAAAAGGGAGAAAGAAAGGGAAGAGGTAAAGGGTTAAAGGGGAAAGGGAAAGAGGAAAGGCAGAAAGGAGGAAGGGGAAAGGGAAAAAACAAAAGAGGAAGAAGAGGGAAGGAAAAAGAGAGAGAGGAAGGAAGCCTCTAATGGGGTGCTTGGGTTCCTGTGCTTAGACCCCAATTCTAAAATCACATTTCTCCCTAGCTTCAAAACACTACCCCAGGCAATTTCTCCCCAGCCCAAGGACAGCCTGCCTCAGCAACAACCCTTATCTCCCTTACTGACACAGGAGCCAGCTGCACCTGTAGAATTTATTAGTTTGAACCAGCTGCATACTGGTTGAACTGGCTGTGTCCTGGGTCATAACAACATTCACTACTCACTGATCAATCATATATATTCTAGACTTAGCCATGTGTACTCCCTTACATTTACCTTGTCTAAGATGATGAGAGCAGCCTGGTATTCCTTAGTCATTCTTGACCTTTAGCTGACTTAGTGATGTTTCAGTGACACCTCCCATGTAGCTCCCTCCATCACCTTGGGTTATTTCATGATGACCTCTGGGTAAAATATCTGTGCAGTAGATGCTAAAAGTGCAAGTTCCTTTAAGAAATAACACCCCCCCCCCCAATCCCGCCCTGAATCACCTAGGTAGCATGTTTAGCACATGTCTTACTATAGAATATCCTATATAAACTTTAGCTGTACCCCTCTAAGTTTGCAGGTTCCCTAAGAATTCTTGCCCACTGAAAAATGTAATAAATCTTTACCACCTTGACCTCAAGAATGCTTGAGTCCAGGAATTCTTTTCCAGACAGCCCACGCAGGGAACTCCAGTCTTGGGGTTCCTCTATCTTTACAGCCCTCATCACCTCAACTCCCAATTAAGCTAACTAGACAATAACTAACTAGACAACTAGCAAAACAACAAATATAGCAGTTTATTTGCCCCCCAAACAATGGAAAAACAGGCACTAGCATCCGAGTCCGTAGAGTGAATGTGACCCTCCTCTCTTCCAGGGGCCATACTACAGCCCCAGAGTTCCATAAATTCCCTTAAAATTATAGTGTTTATCTGGGGTTCCCTTCCTTTCAGAAAATGAGAACGCACTCAAGGAAACTCAGAGGCAAAACTCCTCTCCCTGGCCTGCACATTCTATATAACGAATGCTATCAGTGAAGGGTGAAGTTGAGGATTGCCTTTTGTAGACTAGCTCATTCCTTCACTCCTCCAGCTCCATCCCAGGCACTTCTCACAGCTTTGCCACTGTTTCTGTTTAATGTAATTTAAACCTAAGCCCTAAAGTTCATTGATGGACTCTCTCCTCATTTGCAGAGATAAATGCCCTTCACCTGAATGAGAGGCAGGGCAAAATTGGCCACAGTAAGAGAGAAAAGAGACTGATTCTTCTAACTTCCAGCTTCAAGAGAGAAGATGAATGATGCCACCCTCTCTTCATATCACTGAAGGGAAAGAAAGACTCTGGAAAGAAGTTGACATAAGAAGAGCCAGCAGTCTCTGTCATGTCCCTTTTCCCAGCTTCCTACATGAGAGACTTCAAAAAAATTTTTCTCATTGGGAGAGATCTGGGACTCAGTGAATCTCATTCCCAAGGAGGGAGCTCCCTCAATCTGCACTGTCTGGTGTATATTTTCACATGTTTAATTTATCTGATTTTATTTTTTTCTAATGACTTAGATAAATGTGTTTCTTTGCTGTTTGTCTTCTGCATTCATTGCAGAATTTTTATTTGGTGGGAGGGGAATCAAGACTTGGATATAAAGCTTGGGTCCTCTTTTCCTTATTAATGAAGAAATCAGTTTAGCTTAAATCTTAGTCACTTCTTCCAGACTAACAAAATTTAAAGGAGCAGACAGAAATAATTTTAGCCCCATACTCTATCTCTCTGAGGAGAGGCAGAAAACATAACATCTGGTCCAACCTCCTGCTTCCCCTCCTGGAAGGAATTAGGCTCCCCTGGAGAAGGGGGGATGGTTGGGGGCAGGGGAGAGAAGAAGAAGCTGAAGATGTCTAGTCTTTCCTTACTGTGGCCACACTGAGAGTCACATTATACATTGTCCCCTGGTGGGGCAATTTGAATGTATAAGCCTCCCTCCAGGACACTAAGTTCAATCTATGGCTTATACTTTCTCTCCTACATTTCTAGTTCTCTAGTCTTCATCTCTGATACAGAATCCCCAGCCACTCTTCCTAGCACTTTTGTTCATACCACAACAACTCACTGTGGGGGCAGAATCAGAATACTCCTTGTTTTCCACTGTCACTTCCAGACTCTCCCTTTATCACCATCACCCAAAACCCTTTTCTCTTGGGAAGTCTAATCAATTCATATTTATTTCTAATCAAGATGCTGGTACCTCTTACCTACTGAACATCGGGTAGTCTGGTTCTGTCCTCAATGCGTTTAATGCAAGGCTAACACTGTTCCCCACCTCCCCAACCTCTGACCATACTGATACCCCCTCAAATGTCTCAGTTCTCCAACTTGCTCATTTCCCCCGACATATTCCTCCATCCCTCTCAGTTACATGCTGATAACTTTGGCCTTATCATCATCCACAAATATAACACATCCATGTTCACAAACTCTGAAACCCCTTGATCCGTTCATGATTTTTTTTATCATTCCATCTTTGCTTCTGCCTTACAAACCTTAACCCTGTTCTTTATTCTCACCATAAACTCTAATCTGCCCACCTCCTAGTTCTTTCCCATTGGTCATCATCCATGCACAGGCTACATTTTCCTCCCTTCCCTATATTGACTCCTTGGTGAACAACCTCTCTCTTTATTTCTGTTTACATGCTACTGAATGGAACTGGGAAACATCATAAAATTATACTGATGGTTTCAAATTTTTGTTACTTAATCTCAACTGGGTCTTCATTGTGGCAAGGCAATCCTTTTATATTTCCTAATCCATTAACTATCCCTAATCCTACATCAGCTTTTCCAAACATTTTTATTCCTCCTCATTTCACACCATGGTTCCTCTCCCCCCCACAACTTCTGAGTCAAGAAACTCATATTTTCGCTGCAGATTATTGAGTAGACCTTCTTCCCTCCTCTTCATCTCAGATCACATAGTGACCTTCCTCCACTATCTTCCTTCACTCCATCTCACATAACAAAGTGATCCTTCTCCTTGCCAAGGCAAATCCCTCTACATCCATAAGTCATTCCATCCCATTTTATCTTCTCCAGAAAACTGTCCTCTCTGTCATCTCCACTTTTCTACTAATCTTCAATCTCTCCCTATCTACTGGTCACTTCCTAACTGCCATGTCTTCACCCTCCATCCTCAAAAAACATTCACTCAGTCCATCTAACTCTTTGAACTGTCATCCTATTATCTCTCCTCCCTTTCAAAGCTAAACTCCAAGACAAGAATATCTAAAATCCATGACTCCACTTAGTTTCCTCTCATTCTTCTCTTCACTTTCTGCAGTCTGACTACTAGCCTCAAATGAGAGAGCTCTTTCAAAAGACCTCTCTGTAGCTTTTGACACCATAGATGACCCTCTTCTGCTTGATATCTGCTCTCTAGGTTTTGTAGACAGTGCTTTCTCTTGAATCTCTCTCCCACCTGTCTGTTTCTCCTGTCTCCTTTGCTATCCCTTCATTCACATCATGACTACAAGCTCTGTGTGTTCCCCAAAGCTCTGTCCTGGAGCCTCTTCTCTTCAACTGCTTGGTGATTATATCTGCTCCCAGGGATTCAACTATAATCTTTAGACAAAAGATTCCCAGATCAATCTGCCCAGTCATAACATCTCTCAAGATCTCTGATCTTGGGTCTCCAACTGCCTACTGGTCATTTTGAACTTATGTCTTACAGACATATGAAGCTCAACAGGTCCCAAAATGAATTCATTAGCTTTCCCCCACCCAGCATCACAAACTTTCCCCTCTTCCTAATTTGCTGATTTCTGTTGAGAACATCACCTTTCTCTTGGTCAACCATTTTATAGCCTAAGCCTAACTGTCATAGTCATATCCTATTCCTCCTTCCTTCCTTCCCCCTTCTACCCCCCCCCCTCCCTTCCTTCCTCTCTGTGTCTCTGACATGTCTCTCTATATGTCTGTGTATCTTTTGGTCTGTCTCTGCTTCCATCCCATATCCAATTAATTCCTAAATTCTATTGATTCCATTTTTATAACATCTCTTACATATGCCCCCTTACCACATGATGCAGGGCCTCATCATTTTACATACAGACCACTGCAATAGATTTCTGGTTATTCTCCCAGTCTTAAATCCTTACTTTTAGTCCACCTTTCACTCAACTATCAAAATAATCTTCCTAAAACCCAGATTTAGTCAATTCATTCCCCTATTCGATCAACTCCAATGATTCCCTATTACCTCTAGTATCAAATACAGCATACTCTGTTTGGCTTTTAAAGATCATCATAATCTGGCCCTTTTCCATCTTTCCAGTCTTCTCATGCTTTATTCCTCTTCACATACTCTATAATCCAGTTATACTGGCCTCCTTGTTACCCTTTGCATAAAACAATCCATATTCCAACTCCATGATGTCCTTTATTCCTAAAATGTTCTGTGTCCTCATTTCCCCCTCCAGACTTCCCTGGCTTCTTTCAAGTCTCAGCTAAAATTCCACCTTCTACAAGAAGGCTTTCCCAATCCCCAGTTATTCTAGTTCCTTCCCTCAGAGATTATATCCAATGTATCCTGTCAATACCTCATTTGTACATGTGGTATGCATGTTGTATCTCCCCTCTCCTCCCCAACAGACTGTAAACTTCTTGAGAGCAGGGACTGTTTTTGTCTTTCTTTGTATCTCCAGTGCTTAGCACCAGTGCCTGGAACACAGTGAGTGTTTAACTTGACTTTGTTTTATCTTTTTTTCTTCCCCCTTTTAAAGGCCAAGTTTAAGACAGTAGTCAATGATCAAAATCAATTATCAACATGGTATTCACGTGGCAACAAGTACTCAGGAAAAGGCAAAGATGTGAATTCTTTGTCATCAAGATGTCATCATTATTCAAACAAAGTCCTCATTATGGGCATGGAGAAGTCTTTACATTTTTTTCAGTGAAATAAAATCAGTACCAAAACAAAGGGCCAAATCAATGGGTCATCAGGGACGGAGGACGATGTGTAAGCATATTCACACCAATGAACTCTTCCTACTCATATCTATGGCCCTATTACTGCAAGGTCAAATGAATAAAAGGATCAAGGGATTACTGAAAAGGAACTGGGGGTAAAGGGAGATGAAAAACTATAAATATATAGGCTAATGAGAAAATGCATTCTTTACATAATCAAATTGATTAATTCTTACCTATTTAGCACTTACATGTGTTAAGCATTGGGTACTATGGGAGATTTTTTTAAAAAGCAGTATAAAAATTGGTCCCTTCCCTTTAGAGACTCATAGTCTGGCTGAGATTAACAGGTACGAAATGTTAGCAACAATAAAAATCGCAGAGAACTGAAGCCAGTTTTGGTTGCACAGATTAGTGTTGTAGTTTGGAGGAAAGAAAAGTCAATGCATATTGGAATGGTCTGAGACAAACAAATGGATGGGGAAACAAAAACAAGAAAGGAACATACCACTGAAACAGATCCTATCTCTACAAGAGGCATACTGTTTCTTCAAAGATTTTCATAGCTTAGAACAAACTCCCCTCCCCCAAATTCATGCTCAACTATATCATAAAATTTGCTACAAATACCATTTTAACTCCAGTCATCCTGATCTATATCTTGCCATGGGACCCAGATGGCTCTGGAGGAGAGACTGGTGACTTCCCGCAGTCCTCCCTTCCTTAAATCCAAATTCACTTGCAAGTCATAACATCACCTTCCTGATATGGTCTTCTTAGAGAACAAAGGGCAAATAACAGCAACTTTTAAAGATGTAATCAATACAGAAAGACCTAACACTTTTTTAAAGCTGTTAAGTGAGGAGCCTAAGCCTTTCCCCCTCCTCGTATCTCTGCCCTAATTCCTCCACCATGCCTTAATACAGGAAATAAAAGATTTTTTCAAGAAGGTTGCAAATGTGAAAAACATTATTTTGCAGAAGTCACAGCTTAATGTGGTCACTCTGTGAGAAGGTTTTACTTTCCTTCTCACTTAGGGCAAGTAAGGGTGGAACTGGAGAAAGGGTGATACCAAACCTGCTTGTCTCCCAACTCCAAATTCACCTTGTTTTCTGATCATTTTGATAGCACTAGGGAAGTAACAGTTAAACTACTGGAGCCAAAACATGAAATGAGAGATCCTATTTACCATGAGTTTATATTAGCATAACATCAACTCCTTGATCTTGACTAGCAAAATTAACATATAAACTTAAGGTCATTATTTGAGTAAATCGTAAAGATACTCTTTTCAGTGACCACATGAGAATTTTAAAAGAGGCAAAGAGTATTTAAATTACCACTTGAATCTATGATACAGACATTATTAATAAATTCCAGTAGCTAAAAGCATTTTAAACAGGCTTACTTTTCTTGAGACAGAATACAATATACCCTGAGTAATTCATTGTATCAGTTGAAAATAAAAGTTAATTTTCATTTGAAAAACTCTTAAACCTTTAGTTTTCAGTCCTTCAGCAGTGCTCGCCTTTATGAATAATGCAATGTCCGCCTCTCTGCTCATTTTTTAACATTAGTATCTATGATTATTTATTTGTAAGACTGTTTTCACTAAAGATAAGTAAGCAATCTAAAAGTATTTCACTGAATCTTTCATTAAATTACCTAATCAGAGCCATACAACTAGATTCTTAATTGGCATTCAGCATAACGTAGAACCTCTTATAGAATAATGCAAAGGAGACAATTATCTCAATCACAGCGGACATTTAGTACAAATGAAAAAAATTTTAAAAACAACATTCTTTTTCCACATGTTTACTACAGCTTAGGAGCCAATGCAAGGGCTGATATCCTAGTTTTCAATGGATTGACAGGATGTGGATGGTGTTGATTTAAAATATATATAATTTCTGCTTCCTTACCTCCTCACTACAACTCAGCAGGAGTTATCCTGAAGATTCACCAAGCTGTCCAACACACATAATCATACCTCTGCTACTTTCCTAGAAAGAGGATGATCTCCTTTCCTTTTTTTTTTTTTTTTGGCAAGTATTACCTGCTCCCTCCATTTCACATCTGAGAAATTATATGAATCCTTTCTCAAAATTTTGCAACAACATCCTATCTCTCTGTTCATATCCCTTAGTCAAGTGAGGAAGGAAAGGCACCAAATAAGCTTATAGGACATAATGGATAAGACTCAAAGGACTTACTGAATAGCAAATGTCAAACCAAGGACAACTTCCAGAGGTGAAAGTAAGTGGGGTCCCTAAACTGGTTGGGGAAACTACAGTGAAAGTAAGTAAGTGGGGTCCCTAAACTGGTTGGGGAAACTACAGTCAGGCATTTCTTAAACTCTGCTTAGGAAGGAGATATTAATCCTATTTCGTCATCTCATCACTACAAGCAAACCACAAGTCCCAATCTCTGTTTTCAGTTAAAACCTTACCGAATTCACTAGAAGGCAAGTGAAGTAGAGAGAACTGTATAACTTTTTAAAAAAAAACCTATATAACTTTCTAAAAACAACTTTTCTTTAAAAACAACCACTCCCCACTATGTAATGACAAGTTAAATACAATCAAACAAAACTACCTTTTTGGTGTCACTTTTAAGGAGTGAGAAAGTCTCCCATTCATTCAGTGTGATATGGTTGAAAAAGGACTCGGACTTAGGATACAGAGAAACTTGCGTTTCTCTCTGGTCTTTGATACTGACTAGTTGGCTAACCAAGAGGAAATCACTGAGAAGCCTTCTAAGCATTATTTTTGTACATCTGTAAAGTAGAGATAGCACTGCTTACACTATTTACCATCTTGCAGTGTTATGAAAATCAAACGTGATGATGAAGGTAGAACACCTTGTAAACCCTAAGGCATAAAAATCAATCACTATTATCCCTACCTGTTTAGGAGTGAAAGAACCAGAGAAGTCAGCAGAGGAGAGAGAAATATTGCAATTCAACTTTTTCCTTAACTACACTAACAAATATCTAAGAAGGGTGCCAGACAGTGTATTGATTCTAAGTAGTAATCTAAGGAGAAAGCACAGCAGGTCATTTTTCCAGGCCAAGATCATATGTTCAACTCACCAGAGTTGAACTAGGGTGGGTCATAATCAAGGAGAACCAGAGAGGAGGATCCCAGACTCAGATACCAGGCTCATAACAGGACCACCAGCATGACTATTCTGACCTGGAGATGGGATGATAGCCTTCTACTTCCAACTTAGAACAGAGCCCACAGTTCTGGTGCCCTGAATCCAAAGCAGAACTAAGGGCTCAATACCCAGGCTCAGAACAGGTATGCTAATACTGACTGAATTATCTCTTCCACACCTTAGTAAGATTGGGGACTCAGTCATCAACTCTGAACAATCTAAGGGTGGGATTTTTTTTAAAGAAAAAACTCTATAAAACCATGAGTTAATTTTATTTTTAAAAGAAAATTAAATTACCATCATAAAAAATGAAAACAGAATTTACAACTGCATTGTTAATGTATTTTTGCTTAGTTTGAAAATCTTTCCCACCTATTAATAAGCCCATGTGACCTGCTTAAATCACATAGATGCCTATATCACAAGTGATGGGAAGAGCTTGCAGAACAGGTGGAATAGAAAGGGTGGAGCAGGATGGTGGAACTAAGCTAGTAGGAAGTTGGTGAGAACAGTCAGAGCAGAGGAGAGAGGACACAGGCAGACATACAGCTAGTATTGGGAGTGTTTGCTTGTGGGAAGGCTGGGGGGAGGTGTAAATGGGGAGGGGGAGGTTTAAGAATGCCTTTGTCCCCAACAGTGCCAATGCTTATTGACTTCTTGGTAACTATGATGGATTTGCCTTTCTGGTGTCTGAATAAATGTTTTTCTTCTGTCATCTATGTAGAGAGTCTGTTATACTTTGTGATTCAGAACTATGCCAGCATAGTCATAGTCGCCGTCAGTGCTGTGAATGTTGACTTGGAGATACAACAAATGAAGAAAATGCAAAGAATATTATTAATCATTGTGCCCAATTATATGCCAAAAAATAACTTCATTGAAATATGTGACTATTTAAAAAATACACAAAATGCCTCGATTAAAGGAACATGAAATATAGAATTTAAATAACCCAATATCAGAAAAATAAATTTAGCAAGCCACAAAAGAATTTCCAAAGGGAAAAAAACAAAATAAAGCCAGCTAAATAGACAAGTGAATTCAGTCAAATATTCAAAGAAAAATTAATTATGACACTGTACAAACTTTGAAAAAAAAGGAGGAAAAGAATTCTATCAAATTATTTGTATGCTATAAATGTGTCTTGATAACTAAAGAGGCAAAAAGAATAGACTAGTGTGCTTAGTAACTGCTGTCCAAAAAATTTTAAATAAAATATTAGCAAAGATGTTATCATAAATATGATACACTATGACAGATTAAATTTAAAATAAAAATCTATGATAGAGATTCAAGATTGGTTCAATATTTATAAAACTGCCAACATAAAGTACCATGACAACAAAAAACCCACATGATGATTTCAAAAAATATGATAAAAATGAAAATTAAAGCAACTCTGAGTTTCCACTTCAAAGTTGACAAAAGAGGAAAATGAAAATTGTTGAAGATGTCTCAAGAAAAAAAGTGATTCATTTATGGTACAGTTTTGAAATAGTCTATCTTTCCAGAAGGCAATTTGGAAATACACCCTGAAAATGATTAACATATAGATACCTTATGGTCCAGAAATATTAGTAAGACCCTAAGGAGGCAGAGGGAGGGGAAGGCAATGTCTTATATGTGCAAAAAATATGTATAGACACTTTTTTGTGGTGGCAAAAAAAAACAAACTAGAAATCAAGGGAGTGCCCATCATATGGGAAGCAGTCGTGCAGTTGTACACACTATGGTATATGAATATAATGTATTAGAATTGTGCCATAAGAAACAAGGAAAGGAACAATTCCAGAGAAACTTGAAAAAATATGTATGAACTGATGCAGCATATTGTACAGGACCAGAAAAATTTATAATATAAAAACACTACTGTAAAAAGGAACTTTGAAAAACCTAAGAACTCTGATTAACACAATGAACCATCACTAACTTTCCAGGAATGACCAAAAATATTCTACTTTTACCACTGACTAGCCTCAATATCTGACATGCACTCCCTTCTTCACCTCTGCCAAACAGAATCTCTTCCTTCAAGGTACAATTCATCTTCTGTATGAAGCTTTCTTTCATTCCCTCATGGGCTAGTGCTCTGTCTCTCAAACTCCCCAGTATTTGAAAATTTTGCTTTTATTTGCATTTATTCTTTATATTTGAGGTGTCCTTGCTGTCTCTCTTGTTAAGATTTAAGTTCTTTGCAATTATGTATCATCTTATTTATTGCTTTTGCATTCTCAGCACTTAGTACACAGTACTTGGCATACAGTAGGAGAGGCATAAATACTTGATTGATTAGTCATTCAGACTCAGTTTGACACTGCTCAGTGATAAGGCAACTCATTATCTCTAACACTGTAATTGAAGATGAAGATAAAGGCACTTTACAAGAATCTAACACCTACACCTAGTTTGTCATTTCTACCTTCTAAATATCTGCTATGTTTGTCCCATTCTCTCCTTTTACATATCCATGACCTTTATTTAAGCCCTCATCAATTCTCTCCTGGACTACTGCAATAGCCTCCAAAACTATCTCCCTGTCTCAAGACTCTCCCCACTTCAACCCATTTTCCACTCAACTATGAACATGATTCTTCTAAAGTGTAAGTCAGACCATGTCACTCACCTGCTTGATGAGCTCAAGAGACTCTCTATTACCTCTAGGATCAAATATAAAATCCTATGGCACTTAAAGTTCTTCATAAATTATTGGAGCATCTATGAATAGGTCCAGACATTATGGAAAGCAATTTGGGATTATGCCCAATGAGTCACAAAACTCTGTGTGTGTGCACGTGCATGTGTGAGTGTGCATGTGTTCATGTGTATGTGTTTGCGGGGGGGATAGGGTATACAGATCCTTTGGCTCAGTGATGCTACCATGAAACCTAAAGTAGAAAGAAATGAAAACGGAAGGACCTACATGTCCAAAAACATTGTGTCTTTCTTTAGAAGCAAAGAGCTATAAAAGAGCTATAAACTAAAAGGGTACCAATTAATTAGGGAAGAGCTAGACAAATTTTAATATATTGTTGTAAATGAATTCTATTGAACCATAAGAAAAAAGGAGAAGTTATTTCAGACTAAGTGGGAAGACATATAAACTAATAAAGAATGAAGTGAGCTGAACCAGGAGAACATTTTATACAATAATAACATTATAAAAAATAACTATGAAAGATTGAAGGACCCTGGATCAATGCAATGCCTAACCATAATTCTAAAGAACTGATGCAGAAACATGGATACCTTCTGATAGAGAGGTGATGAACTCAAGATGTATAATAAGACATATATTTCTACACATGATCAATGTGGTTATTTGTTTTTATTGACTATGTATATTTGTTACAATATTTTGGTTTTTATTTTTCTTCAATAGAAGGAAGTGTGTGAGATAGAAAATAAATGTTAACTGTAAATAATTTTTTAAAAGACAAAGCTCTTTCAAAAATACTAATTGCTCAAGAGTAGGCTGAGACAATATAACAAAAATGACAATGATATCTAAATTAATTTACTTATTCATTGCCATGCCAATCAAATTACCAAAAAAAATCCTATTTTATAGAGCTACAAAAAAAAATTAATCTGAAAAAAAACTTAAACATCAAAAATGTCAAAGGAATTAATGAAAAAAATAGAAATGAAGGTAGCCTAGTCACACCAGATCTCAAACTATGCTATAAAACAGCAACCATCAAAATTATTTACTACTAGCTAAGAAATAGAGAGGTAGATCAATAGAATAGGTTTGGTACACAAGACACAATAGTAAATGACCATCGTAATATAATCTAACATTTGACAAATCCAATGATTCTGGCTTCTGGGATAAAAACTATTTAACAAAAATTACAGGGAAAACTGGAAAACGTATGGCAGATACTAGGTACAGATCAACATCCTACATTGCATACTACAATAAGGTCAAAATGGGTACATGATTTAGATATAAAAGATGATACCATAAGCAAATAAGGAGAGCAAGGAATAGTTTATCTATCAGATCTATGGAAAAGGAAGGATTTTTGGCCAAATGAGAGACAGAGAGCATTACAAAATGTAAAATGGCTAATTTTGAATATATTAAGTTAAAAAGGTTTTGCACAAACAAGACCAAGACAACCAAGATTAGAAGGAAAACAGAAGTCTGGGAAACAAGTTTGAGAGCAAGTGACTCTGATAAAGGTCTCATTTCTCAAATATATAGAGAACTGGGTAAAATTTATAAGAATATAAGTTATTTCCCAATTGAAAATGATTAAAGGATATGAATAGGCAGTTTTTAGATGAAGAAATCAAAGCTATCTAAAGTCATATGGTAAAAATGGTCTAAATCACTATTGATTAGAGAAATACAAATTAAAACAACTCTGAGGTACCACCTCACATCTATCAGATTGGCTAACATGACAAGAAAAGGAAATTATCAATGTTGGAGAAGATGTGGGAAAACTAGGACACTAATGCACTGTTGGTGAAGTTGTCAACTGATTCAATCATGCTGAAGAAAAATTTGGAACTATGCCCAAAGCATAATAAAACTGTTCATACCCTTTGATCCAGCAGTACCCAACTAAATCTGCATCCCCAAAAGACCATAAAAAAAGAGGAAAAGACCTACACTTGCAAAAATATTTATAGCAACTCTTCCTGTGGTAGTAAAGAATTGGAAATTTAGGGGATGCCCATCAAGTAGGGAATAGTTGAACAAGTTGCAGCATATGAATGTAATAGAATATTATTGTGCCATAAGAAATGAAAAACAGGGAGATTTCAGAAAATCCTGGAAATACTTACATGAATGGATGCAAAGTGAAGTGAGCAGAGCCAGGAGCACATCGTACACAGTAACAACAACACTGTACAATGACCAACTATGGTAACTTAGCTCTTTCCAGCAATATAACAACCCAAGACAATTCCAAAGTACTCATGTTAAAAAATGCTATCCACATGCAGAGAGAGAACAGATGGAGTCTGAATAAAGATCAACGCATACTTTCTTAATCTTTTTCATGTTTTTTTCTTTTGATCTGTTTCTTCTTTTACAACATAACTAATATGAAAATATGTTTTACATGAGTATCTTTAAAATTCTTACCTTTTAAAAGGGGAGGGGAAGGGAAGAAGAAAATTTGGAACTCAAAAATTTTCTTAAATTAATGTTAAAAAGCATCTTTACATGTAATTGAAAAAAATGCTACTTTAAAAAATAATAAAGCTCTTCCTAATACAGCCCCTTCCTACCATTAGAGGCTTCTCATACTTTATTCCCCCCATGGCTCTGTTTGCACTAATCTGCTTGCTTTTCCTCCCACATGATACTCCATCTTCTCTCTCTATGTCTTTGTACTGGCTGTCCCTCATACCTACAACATTCCATCCCCTCATCCCCAACTCAGTTTCCCTGTCTTCAAACTTCAGATCAAATATCATTTTCTGCAGGCGGCTTCTTCCACTCCACCCCACAGCTGTTAGTCTTTCCCCTCACATATTTTCTGTACATATTTTGTATGTACTTACTTATTTGTATGTTGCCTCTCCTGTTGGAATACAAATTCCTTGAGGGTAGGAACTGTTTTTTGCCTTTCTTTGCATCAGCAGCCTTTATAGCATGGTACCTGATACACAGTAAGAATTTTAATAAATGCTTATTGGCTAACTGACTAATGCCACTTTCCTATTCCATGACTCCCTCTTTGTGATAGAAAGGAAGATAAATCCTGAAAGAGTTCTGAAATTTGCAAAAATGTTTTTCCACAAGCATTTCATGTTTTGTTCTTCAAAGTTAGTGGCTAAAAGAAGAGTGTAAGAACTGCATGACTACTAAAGTAGTAAAAAGCCTATATCTTTTTCTGATACTCCCATTTTACACCTTTTCTTCAAACCCCAGCAACTGCACTTCCAGTACTGACACAGAAACACATCAGGTATAGACTTATTATTCTGTGATTACAGAGCTTCAGATAAAACTCCCTACATACTTACCTGTTACTTTATTGAGGAAATAAAACACAATGATACCGTGCTACAGAGTACAAGATCTCCCACTCAAACCCTCTCCTGCCGAACATGACTCCTATGAAAACTAGACACAGCCCATAACAACACTTTTCGGAATAAAATGACACCAAAAATGAAACAGTAAGGATAAAATGATTAAATCATGTTTTCTTGAATTGAATGAAATGTAAAAATAACCTTTTAAAGTTTTTTTTTAAATATGATAGATTTGAGTAGGTAAGAAAGAATGCAGGGAATGCATCTTTATTGATGCAGAGATTATCCAAATGGAACTTATAGACACAAAGTAACAAATTTTTTACTGTTTATATATCTATATATTTATGTATAAATAGATATGTACACCTACTCAAAGTTGAATATTTAAATATACAGCTATTTTCGTGCCTTTCAAAGAGAGTACATTTGAGGTTACACTATAAATCCTTCCATTTCTCTAACTTGCTACTTCAATTTTTTTGAAAAGGAATCAGCCAATGTCTTTTGCTTGCCCCATTTGGACTATGGTGCTTCTAACCTTTCTTCACTCCTCAGCTCACAGAAAGGTACCTTTTACAGTTTCGGAAGAGATAAAACTGACAACCTTCTAAATTGGCTAAATATATGCTCTCCATGTGTCTTAAGAGCTATAGAAAAAAGCAGCGCCTAGACTTTACAGATATATTTGTTTCTTGCATTGCCTCACAATAATTCAATAATGCATATCTCATAAAAACATACCATGAATACTTTTAGAAATTCTCTTAGAATGGAATACATAACACCTTTGAATAATTTTTACAAGCTTAGCATCACTAACATTTTATACATTTCTGCTACTCAGACTTCACAAAGGAAAAAACATCTATATTACTTTAAAATATTAACATCCTATTATTTTAAGTTAATATTCTTATAAAAATGCAAACACTTTCAGTTAAATTATTTCATTTGATTTGTATTTGTTTATTCAATCATTCATATTTTGATAGTTATTGCTAATATTTTTATATCTTTTTTTTGTTCAGACTTGCAATTTCATTGGTATAGAGAATTCACAGTGAGGAAACTATACTAATACAGAGCTACAACAGTTCTAAAATTCACATTGGCAGAGAGTTGACTGGAACACTGAGAAATTGAATGCCTTGCCCAGGCTAAAAGAACCAATATGATCCAGAAATAGGATTTGAACCTACATCTTCATAATTTCAGTCTGGCTCTCTGATACGCAGTCTTCTAAACTGATAGACCTAAACTGTCCAATTTAATCAGATCAGAATTATTACTTACCACAAGGGATAAGGGCCTTTTCCAAGAAACCACACCAATGAGTCCTGACAAGAGCACCTGAAATCAAGTATAAACATTTCTGTAAGGTATAACTACTAGCAAATCTAAAAATAAAATAAAATAAACCTGAAAATACTTTTTTTTCTAAACTGATTGGAAGTTGATTAAGGAAATAAAAGGTATGGTATGTATGGGAGACATATGATAAATGTTTACTGAATTAATGGAAAAATATAAGTATAGTAATATTGAATGGGCAAGATTTTCCCCCTGAGAATAGGCATATGCTATAAAAGTGTAACAGCATGTTAGTTTATATAAAATTATATTACAGGATATGCCTAACTCTAAAAAAAAGTATCTGTACTAATGGTTCTAAGGGTAATAATAGTAAAAAAAATAGTAATTAACTTTAGTCTACTGATTACTTAGCAAAATAGAACCTAGTGGCTAGCATTGCATAACAGAAATTCATTATCTTTCATGAACTAGTTATGACAAACCCCCATACTATGAACACAGACTTCAAAAATGTCCTGGAGAATTCAACCAATAAGCAATGTTGGTTGTTATTCACAACAGCCCAAATGCAATTCTGGGCCATAAAGAGTTAGAAATAACATTTTTGTAAATATAACTATATTAAACAGTAATAATCACTGTGAATGAAAACCTTTCAAAATACAGATATCTAGCAAAAGAAATCAAAATTATTTAGGAACATCATGAGTCATATATCTGTATGTCAATGAAATTGTATCAAGGTTGCTTTCAGTGAATCTACAGAAGATAAGCTTACATCTTAATACTTAAAAGAAAATACAAAAAGTAGTTATTTTATTCATCCGTACAACAATAAATAGAACATTAAACATAAAAGAATAACAGCAGGATAGAGGCCCCTTGCATTATTTTTATATGAATCTTACTATCCAAAAAAGATGAAAACAAAATGATAATAAAGCTGTAATTTCTATAACTTGATATTTTACAAATGCTTTATTTTTATTTATATTATTATAAAATAAAGTTATGAATAGTCAAATTTCACACTCTAAATTAACTTAGGTCTTTACAGAGACCTGTGACAAACTTTTAGGACAGTTACATTAGTTCCCTCTTCCCCACAACTTTTTCCTTTCTCTAACTCAGAGATGTGAGCTTTCTTCCATGGAACTTGAGGTTAAGAACAAGGTAGAAGTAATACCATATATGATGGGCCCAGAGACATGGGGTGTTGATAATGCAAATTTCCTTGATGCTATGCTGGTCCCTAGAACAACTTGATGCTATGCTGGCCCCTAGAACAACTTTAAATTTTCCTACTGCACCTCTGACTATCCATAGAAGGAAAAGTCACCAACAATTTAAAATCCACTTGCAAACGCTGGGAGGAAGAAGCACTATACTTCCAGGAAGCCAAATAACCAAGCCATGTCACCATTTCTCTGATGGCATGGTCTTCTTCAGCAACGAAGGACAAATGCACATTAACCAACTTTAACACTTCAACTCCCTCTTTTCACCTCATCATATCCAATAAGTTATCAAGTTTTATAAATTTTATCTTTATGATTTCTTTCACAGTTATATCCTTACAATACAAATGATTCTATGAAGACAAAATAGACTCCTAAGCTTGGAATTTAAAATCTTTCAAAACCCACCTATCAGATTGGCTAACATGAGAAAACAGGAAGATGTTGGAGGGGATGTGGGAGAGTTGGAACACTAATTCACTACTGGTGCAGCTATGAGCTGATAACAACCATTCTGGAGAGCAATTTGGAACTATGTCAAAAAGGATACAAAAATGTGCGTACCCTTTGACCAGTAATATCACTTTTTAGGGCTGTATACCAAAGAGATCTTAAAAATGGGAAAAGGTCCCATATGTACAAAAATATTCATAGCAGCTCTTTTTCTGGTGGCCAAGAACTGGAAATCAAGGGAATTCCATCAATTGGTGAATGGCTGAACAAGTTGTGGTATATGAATATAATGGAATACTATAAGAAATGACAAACAGACTTCAGAAAGACCTGGAAAGACTTATATGAACTGATGCTGAGTGAAATGAGTACAACCAGTAAAACTATACATGGTAACAGGACTGTTTCTGATCAACTAAGACCTTCACAGCAGTGCAAGAATCTAAAACATTCCCAAAGGACTCTTGAGGCAAAATGCCATCCACATCCAGAGAAAGAACTATGGAATTGGAAAGTATCATAAAGCAGAATATTTTCTCTTGTGTTATGTTTTGTTTTTCTCATGGTTTCTCTCATTCGTTTTAGTTCTTCTATGTAAAATGACTAATGAGAAAATGTGTTTAATAAGAATGTATGTGTAGAACCTATGTAAGATTTCATGCCATCTCAGGAAGGGAGAGGGAGAAAATTTTAAGACTTATGGAAATGATTGTTGAAAAGAGAAAACAAATAATTTAAATTTAAAAAGAAAAAATCTTTCAAACCTGGCTTTACCCTACCTTTCCAAGTTCATTTCATATTATTCCTTTTCATATTCTAGAAAAACTGTCTTGTTTGCTCTTCTAATGCTTAGCATCTCACCTCCTTCCTTCAAGTCTTTATACTCTGTCTTCATATCTATCTATCAAAAGCCATACTTTCAAGCTTCAGTTCTTGTGTAATCTCAAGTGGGGAGCCCCCTTCTGGATCTCCTAGTCACTAATATCCTTTTCCTCAAATGATGACATATATACTCATTTGTTTGATGATGTGAGCTGTTAAATCTACAATCCTCTCACAGAATGTAAGACTCGCCAAGGAAAGAATTGTTTGTATATCTAGAGCCTAATGTAATACCCTGTACAGCATAGGCACTTAGAAAAAAATATTTTTTGGATTTGGAGTTTGTAGTTCACATAGACTGAAAGAAAAAATAGTGGCTGGCATACAGGTTCCCTTGTAATTGGTTCACTGGTGCCTTCAGGGGTTTGCTTGGTGACCATTTCCTGATTGTCCCAAATACCAAATTCTAAGTAGGCCACTTAGACTACTGTCTCCACTCTCTATCAATGAATATGGAAAGGATTTAGAGCATCAGAAATCAAATGCTATCATAGCAAGTGTTTGCTACCCTAAGGTGGGGCTTAAATAAAAGAATTAATGCTATTATGAAACAATATTGGTAGGCATAATCTTACGAGGTTTATTTAATGCTTTTGAAAATACCAGGGTGCTATTTAGAAAATTGCTTATAAACAGTACCCTTGTAATTTGAAAAAGATCATATACCACCCACCTGTGTTTATATCAAGGTTAATTATTCACTTTGGATCTCTTTATCAGGCTTTTTAGCTAAAAAACAATAAAGAGATGCCTATTAAATTAACATCTCTGAGAAATGACTGAATAACAGTGTCTTAGGATTTTAAACAAATCTAAATAGTTGATGTAAACGGCTTGATAAGTATGTGTGTAAACACACACACACACACATATATATATACATCCATGCGCATATATATCATATATGTGTGCATATCTACATTAACTTATCTTTGTATCAACATATACACATCACATATATATGTGTGTGCATGTGTGTGCATGTATATTAGGAGAGAGTATATATCTATGTTTATAGCTATGTCACATATATACACGGTGACATATATATGTAAGATATAAAGACTCTAATATAAGTTTTGTTCTGACTTGTTCACAAGCTGTTAAATTTGGCTCCAGCACATCCCAGGGTGCATGGGGAAAGGTGTACTGTAGAAGGAGACATAAACCGAGGCTTGAAGAAAGCCAAGAAATCTAAGAGGCAAAGGTCAAGAGGGAGAGCATTTCAGGCACTTGGGACAATGAGTACAAAGGCACAGAATATCCTATAGGTGGAACAGCAAGCAGACATATTGTTACAGATTCCCATAACACCTATAACAGAATTCAATTCCCCCATCCCAAATCTTCCATCCCTGTCAAGTACATTAGCATCCTCTTAGTCTTCCAGGCTTATAACTTTAGTATCATTCTAAATTTCCAAAAGGTAGAGTTGGCTATGTAGGACTGTAGCTAAGAAGATTGACTAAAACTGGAGATAAAATGAGACAGACAGATTGATCCTGGCATCCTATACATAGAACTGGTAACTGAGCCTATGGGAAATGATGAAATCACCAAATGACATTGTTATATAAAGCAAACAAAAAAGGGTGCTCAAGTTAGAGCTCTGGGGAACATCCACAGATAGTGGTTATAATATGAATGAAGAACCAACAAAATAGATTAAAGAGGGGTCAGACACATCCAGGGAGAACCAAGAGAGAACAGTGTCACAAAAATCCAGAGAAAAGGAAGTATCTACAAGGAAAAAGTAGGGCAAAGTCAAGATGGTAGAGTAGAAAGTCAGAACAGCTTTAGGTCTCCCCCTATAGACCATAAAATATCTGTAAAAAAACAACTCTAAACAAATTCTAGAGCAGCAGAAGCCACAAAAAGACAGAATGGAAGAGATTTCCAGCCCAAGTTAGCATGGAATGCCAATAGGAAAGGCTTATCACACCTTGGAGTAGAGTGCAGCCCAGCCTTGGTCAAGCTGCATGGCATGGACAAGAATGGAGCAGGTTTCAGGGCACAGAATCCTGGGCAACAGTAGCAGTTCCCAGATTTCTCAACCTACAAACACCAAAGACAGCTTCAAAGGTCAGTGTGAAAGTTCTTTTGTCTGGGCGAAAAGGAGCAGGGTCCTGCCCTAGTCCCAGCCCCAGGCAACTGTAGAGTCCATTTTTGAAGCCTTCCACCTAAAGACCCTGGGGGAATTTAGCAGCTGATTTGAGTCTCAGCCCCAAGTGGTGGCCCTGGAGTGAGGAGGAGTGCCAGCTGGTTGAGCTGGTGGAGGCTCTGGAGAGGGAATCCTACTCACAGATCCTGGGCAGAAAAGATTATGGTTACTTCCAGACCAAAGCACAGGCCAGGAGAGGAGTAAGCTCCCTCCCTTGATTGTGCCACCTTGGAGGAACTGAGAACTTACAGGTCCCTAGAGTATACCCTCCACTTGACAAAGGACCCAAAAGTCAAATAACTGGCTGGGAAAATGTCCAAAAAAGGGAAAAAACTAAGATTACATACAAGGTTACTTTCTTAGTGAACAGATATTTTCTTCCATCCTTTCGGGTGAGGAAGAACAAAGCATATCATTAGACGAAGATATAAAAGTCAAGGCTTCTTCATCTAAAACCTCCAAAATAAATATGCAATGCTCAGGTCATGGAAGAGCTCAAAAATCATTCTGAAAACCAAATAAAAGAGGTGGAGGAAAAATTGGGAAGAAAAATTAGAGTGATGCAAGAAAATCATGAAAAGTGAGTCAACAGCTTGCTAAAGGAGACCCCAAAAAATGCTGAAGAAAATAACACCTTTAAAAATAGACTAACCCAAATGGCAAAAGAGGTCCAAAAAGCCAATGAGTGCTTTAAAAAGAAGAATAAGCCAGATGGAAAAGGAGGTTCAAAAGCTCACTGAAGAAAACAGTTCTTTAAAAATTAGAAATGAACAGATGGAAGCTAATGACTTTATGAGAAGTCATGAAATTACAAAACAAAACCAAAAGAATGAAAAAATTGAAGACAATGTGAAATATATCACTGGAAAAACAACTGACATGGAAAACAGATCCAGAAGAGACAATATAAAATTATGGGGCTACCTGAAAGCCATAATCAAAAAAAGAACCTAGACATCATCTTTCATGAAATTATAAAGGAAAACTGCCTTGATATTCTAGAACCAGAGGATAAAATAAAGAGGTCCAAAAAGAAAAACTCCTAAGAATACTGTAGCCAAATTCCAGAGTTCACAGGTATGGAGAAAATATTGCAAGGAGCCAGAAGGAAACAATTTGAATATTGTGGAAATAAAATCAGGATAACACAAGATCTAGCAGCTTCTACGTTAAGGGATCAAAGGGCTTGGAATAGGATATTCCAGAAGTGAAAGGCACTAGGATTAAAACCAAGAATCATCTACCCAGCAAAACTGAGTATAATACTTCAGGGGAAAAAATAGTTATTCAATGAAATAGAAGACTTTCAAGCATTCTTGATGAAAAGACCAGAGCTAAATAGAAAATTTGACTTTCAAACACAATAATCAAGAGAAGCATGAAAAGGTAAACAGAACACAGAAATCATAAGGGACTTCTAAAGTTGAACTGTTTATATTCTTACATGGAAAGATAATATTTTAACTCTTCAGACTTTTCTCAATATTTGGGTACTTGGAAGGATTATATACATATAGACAGAGGGCACAGGGTCAGTTGAATAGGAAGGGATGACATCTAAAAAATTAAATTAAGGGGTGGGAGAGGAATATATTGGGAGGAGAAAGGGAGAAATGGAACGGGACAAATTATTTCTCATAAAAGAGGCAAGAAAATGTTTTTTTCAATGGAGGGGATAAGATGGGAGGTAAGAGGGAAAAAGTGAAGCTACTCTCATCACATTTACCTCAAGAAGGAAATAACATGCATACTCAATTTGGTATGAAAATCTATCTTACACTACAGGAAAACAGAGGAGAAGGGGATAAGTGGGAGATGGGGGGATGACAGAAAGGAGGGCAAATGGGAGGAAGGAGTAATTAGAAGTAAACACTTTTGAGGAGGGACAAAGTCAAAAGACAGAATAGAATAAATGGCGGGCAGTATAGCATGGAGGGAAATACAGTTAGTTTTACACAACATGACTACTATGGATGTCTTTTGCAAAATTACATGTGTACAGCCTATACTGAATTGTTTGCCTTCTCAGTGGGGATGGCTGGGGAGGGAGGGAAGGAGAGAAGTTGGAACTCAAAGTTTTAGGAATGAATGTTGAGAATTGTTTTTACATACAACTGGGAAATAAGAAATACAGGTAATGGGCTATAGAAATCTATCTTACCCTACAAGAAAAGAGAGAAGATGGGGATAAGGGATGGGAGGGGTGTGATAGAAGGGATGGCAGCTTGAGGGAAGGGGTAATCAGAATGCACAGTGTCTTGGGGTGGGGGAAGGAGAGAGATGGGGAAAAAATCTGGAACTTGAAATCTTGAGCAAATGAATGTTGTAAACTAAAAATAAATAATTTTAAAAATAAAAGGAAAAAGTAAATAACAGTATCTAATGCTACACAAGTTTAATTAAGACTAGGGAAAGACCATTAGATTTGGCATTCAAGAAATTATTGGCAATTTGTAATTGGACAGAGCAGTTTCATTTGAATGATGAGGTCAGAAAGACTTGCCTATGTTTAAGAAGAGAACAATAAGAAAAGGTGGAGAAATATTGAGTTGAGATGGCTTTTCTAAGAAGTTTAATGAAAAAAGGAATGAGAAATATAGGATGATGGCATGGTTGGGAGAAGGTTGTTTAAAATGTTTAAAGATGGGAGAAAATGGATATTCTTGTAGGCAGCAGGGAAGGAGAGAGTAGACAGGAAGAAATTGAAGATAAGACAGTATGGGAACGATAGTATAATCAATCTTCTGGAAAAGATGAAGGCAGATAAGATCAAGAGTACGTATACAGTACAGGTGTCGAACACACAGCCAGGGGACCATGTGGTCCATAACACTCCAAAATTGGTCCTAAAACAGATTAAAAAATAACTGAGAAATACTCAACAAAATACATAAAACAATAATACATAAACAACATTACATTTTAAAACTAAGTCAATCTGCAGCCCACAGAAATCCGTACATATGCATTAGTGGCCCCTCTTTCTATTAATGCTTTACACCATTGACAAAGGATTTAGCCTTGGAAAAGAGAAAGGCTATGTTTTCATCTAGGATGGTCTTAAGGAACTGGAGAAAAATGTCTTAATGTTGATGAGATGATCAAGGCCTGAACCAGGGTGGTAGCAGTGTCAGGTGTGAGGAGATACACACAAAAGGTGTTGGAATTGTAAAATGATCAGGATTTGTCAACTGATTGGATGGGGGTGGGGGGAGTGGATGGAGAGAAGAACTGAAAATGATACCTAGGGAGGGTAGTAGTACTCTTAACAGTAACAAGGAATTTAGAAAAAGGAAAGGGATTGGGAGAAAGATGAGTACAGTTTTGAACGTGTTGAGTTTAAGATATAAGACCTCCAGTTCAAGATGAATAATAGTCAGTTAGATATATGAGACTAAATGTCAGGACAGAGGTTAGAGTTAGACAAAAAAATTCCAAGAATCATCTGCATAGAGTTAATAATTCAATTCATGGGAATCGAATTACCCAGTGAAACAGCATAGAAGGAGACAAAGAGGCCCTGGACAGTGCCTTGGGGGAATTTCACAGTAAGCAGACACAATCTAGATAAAGATCCAGCAAAAGAGCAGTTATAGAGCTAAGGGGAAAACAAAGAGAACACAGTGTGAACCTACAGACAGTGTTAAAGAGAAAAGGGAGATCATGATCATCAGTGTCAAAGGATGCAGAGAAGTTCTGAAGAAAGGACATTAAATTCCAGAATTAAGACATCACTGGTACCTTTGGAGACAGCAGTTCCAGTTGAATAATAAGGTTACAAACCACAGACCCAGGAGACATGCTCCTTGGAGAAAACTGCATCAAATATGAATCAGGGACCAAAGCAGCCAGACCTCATCCTAATCAGTACCAGACAGCTGTGGAGGGCGCAAACCTGTTGTTCTGCTGAATCAAAGAAAAAGCAATGACACAGAGGTATGCGATGCTGTTATTTCCATACTGAGAGGAGCCCAGAGTTTTCAGTGCAATACAGTCTAGAGGGAGTTGGAACTGACTACTCTGCCCACTTTGGTAAAAGCTAAGAATAATACTTGCTCCCTTCAGCAAGACAATAGCTGAGAAGAAAGGATAAAATGAAAGGGGGGTGCAGAAGAGAGAAGATTCTACTTGGTTTGAGCCTTTCCCTTCCTTTTCTCTCCTCATCTCCTATCTTTCCCTCTGTTCAACTCAGGAAAATGTCATTTAAACTTTTATTCTCCAAATTTGAATACGCAGTAATGAAAATATTATCCTCAATGAAACTAAATGTTCTCTGCATCATGATTTCGCATAAGACCATGTTTTTATGAAAGCAATTAAACAGGCATATAAATAAAAGTCCAAGTGCTGAGGTTTGCCAGCTTATAATCAAATGGTTGATTAGAAGACCTCATTAAAAGTAAGAGACTAATGTGCAAAACCTCTCTTCAGTTGCTAGGGAGTGTGCCTGATTCCTTTATGTCCTACAAAGTACCTACCACACAAGACTTACCACATAGTGGGTGTTCAATGAAACTGAATACACACATGCGTGTAATATTGTACATAAATACACAAACATATTAAAAATTCATGATTAGTAAGTAATATGCTAATGATTTATGTGATAGATATAAGCATCTTACTCAGAAAATGAGTTTGAATCAGATAAAGGCTTGGCATGTAGTTACTCCTATTTAAGAAATGCAGGGAAATTATATTATATCCTAACAGATAATACCTACAATCCAGTTGCTTAAAATTTTTTTTGATACCTTTGCTTTTACAAAACACTCATCTCTGAATATTCAACATTTCCTTAACCAGTCCATTTTCCCTTTTGACAAATATCTTTTAAAGTAGTTCAGCAAAACCAATTCTGACAATATACCTCTTTCACACTCATACAACCAAAGCAAGGAGATGAATTGTCTTACCTTTTTCAAGTTTGATACAGTTTCATTCTACTGGGTTTTTTTTAAATTACATTATTATAGTCACTGTGAATATATTGTTTTTCTGGTTCTGATTACTGCACTCTGTATCAGCTCTTAGAGGTTTTCCCATATTTCTGTTAATTTCTCATATTTTAATTTTTATGGTACACTATTTTATTACACGTTTGTACCACAATTTGTTCAGCTATTTCCAATTGATGGCATCCATTTTGTGACTAATTCCTTGCTAACATAAAAGTTCTATTATGAATAATCTAATATTCATGACATTTTTATGTCATTGAACCAAAGTGCATGTGCCCCAAATACTCCTGGGTCAAAGAGAATTGCCTTTTCAGTCTTCAGTGGAGTTTTTTTGTGCCTATTTTCCAGAATTGGTAGACCAGTTTATACCTCCACCAACAGTCTTTCTACAGCCCCTCAAACATTTATTATGTTCATCTAATATTATTTTTGGTCAATCTGCAGTGTATAGAGTAATGTTTCTCTTGGATGTTAATAATCTATAAGTCTTCTTTTGAGAACTGTTTAACACGTTCTTTGATTGCTTATCAATTAGAGAATGAACCTTGGTCATATATTTGTATTAAATTACTACATAATTTGGACAGCAGAACTTTATTAAAAATATAGATTTTCTGCTAGTTAACAATTTGCCTTCTTATCCTACTTGCATATTTTATTTACACACAAAATTTCTAAATCAGGTGTAGGATGTATGAAATGACTAAGGTCCCTTCTAGCTTTAACTGTTCTTTGATTAATTTTATGCAATCAAAATTGTCTATTTTTTGTAATCTTTTGTGATCTCTTGCACTCCTTATTTCATTATGAATTCTCCCCATAGCCATACCTGTGAAACTTATTTCCTTCTACCTTCCTTCAACTGTTTTATGTTATTACCTTTTAAATTTACATCACTAATCCATTTGCAACATAATGGTTTGAGATACTGGTCCAAATCTGGTTCTTTGCACAAATATTCTCGTTTTCCCAGGAGCTCTTGTCAAACATGACGTCTTTTTTCAGGTAGCTCATGTCTCAATGTTTATCTGATGCTGTTCTATAGAACTTAAGTTCCTCAAATATGCTAATCTTCTAATTTCTTAATCTACTCAATGATTATTTATTAAGGTTTTATTATATGTTAATGAAGACAATAGACAATTATTAATGATCTGCTAGGGAGCCAAGAAAGATAAAGCAGTCCCTGCCCTCAAGGAATCTACAATCTAAAGGGGGAGACAAAATTCAAAGACCATGTAACCCAAAACAAGATAAATACAAGATAAATTGGAAAAAAATCTTAGATGAATAGCACTAGAATTAAGGTGAAGGTTGCTTGTAGAAGGTGAGATTAAATGCCAGTCAAAGCAACAACAATTTATTACCTACTACATGCCAGGAATTATGCTAATCCCCAAGGGATACACAAAGACAAAAACTCAGCTCCTGCCTTCAAGAAACATACAATTTAATGAAGCATACAACATATAAATAACTAGCTTATATATAAGATACATACAAAAGTAGATGAATTTGAGATGGGAAATATTAGGAGGGATCATTATTTCTCATGAGTCCTCATATGAGTTTGGTGAATTAAATTGGATTTTATCTTATTATTCAAATGTTGCCCTATAATCTGTACTTCCTCAAATACACAGTATATATATATATATATATATATATATATATATATATATATATATATATATATATATATATATATAGTGTGTGTGTGTATACACATACATATGTATATATATATATATATATATATATATACACACACACACACACACACATACATAAGTAGTATTTATAAAATGTTTCAGTTCTCAACAAAAGTTAATTTACTCTAGCTATCATTTGCCTAATAGGTTGTGCCACTAACACTGATAACTTCTCTCATTTTACTCTGACTTGAATAATTTTGCAGGCCCATGTTCTTAAATCTCTGCCTATTAATGGAATGTATGTATACTTCAAATTAACTTTGGAGAAGCATTATGAATAAAATTTTCAAATGAGTAGGTTTAGTTAACTCCCCTTTTTGTTAATTCCTAAAAGCCTAGAAAATCCTGTTTGCATCTACTATTCACAATGAAGCTTTAAACACTCTTCTCTGATTAAACCTTATTCTAAGTCTGCAAGCTCAAATGCAATTCTTAAAAAAAAAAAAAGGATTTATATTGGTATCAAGAAATATGAAATTAGAAAAAAAAGAAACAACTCCCTGCCAAGGGTGATTAAGCAATATAAAAAGCTAATAAAGAAAATAGTAGCATCTCCATTTCTATTAATATTATACATAAAAACAGGCAATTCCCTGTACGTTTTAAATTAGAAATACTATTACATGAACAGAGAAGTCTGAACTAAATAACTACTTGAAGTCTTTTCTCCTAAAATTGGTGAAGCAGTACAATTGATAGTCATCCTCAAAGCAAAGAAGAAGTAGGTTTAAGTAACTCCTTTGACAGATACTGGTTACATGACCTTGGGCAAGTTGCAACTTCTCATTGCTCTGGTCAACTCTCTAAGACTTCAAATTGCAAAAAACGGTACCTACTTGAATTAGAAGAGGGAGTTTCCTCAACCAGAAAGTCCATTCTACTAAAGAAATCATAGGTGTGTGGTATTTATATCTATTTCTGATAATGTGTTACTCAATACACTATAAAAGACTTTAAAATCTCATAATTCATATATTTACTAAACCAAGGGCAATCAAAAGTTACCCAGCAATTTAACAAATCCTATAGGTAATCAGTCCTTTCCAGTGCATAATATCTATAGGCAATTAACACACATTCAAAAAATATATGGAATGAGTATCTAGCCATTTTCACTGAATACCAATTCACTCCTAAGTGACTAGTCAGTTATACTTTGAAGCTAGTCACATTCTCAAAACCTTGTAGTCATTTTATATTCTTCACTCTCCCTCAATTCTGCTCTACTTAGGAAAAAGTGGATTGAATGAAGTCATCTTGAATGGGTACATCTTGATCAATACCTTTTACTAACTGTAAGCAAGGGGGTAAGCAAGAGCAGCCTGCCTTCCAGGGAGAATACTTAAGGGTACAGTAAGAGTTGTAATGGTAGATGATCAAGAGGCCTGTGGGCAAGGCACTGAGTATTGAGCAGGTAGAGCCAGAACTTAGAATTCAAGTTAGAGGCAAAATGCAACGATAGCTGATCACGAACAGAAAATGGAATAGGCATAGTCATAATAGGAAGATGTGGTAGAGATCACAGAGGAAATTAAAAAAAAAAAAAACTAAGGTATGAAAGAAGGTAATAAGAAGGAGCATCAAGATTCATGTAGATGTCCGTATAACTTCACTATACTAATAAAGCTCTAGTGCCAAATTTTACCCTTTTAAAAGCTTCTAAGGATAGCTCAACCACTCTTGTGAATCAAAGAGGATAGTCTTTCTTTGAAGGAAAAAGAAAATTCCTTAATAATAATCTAGTCCAATTTTCTCATTTTAGAGAGAATTCTAGCTATTCTATTTATTATCAGTCTGTCTTCATCTCTAGAGTGAATAGATTGTTCTTATATAGCTCTTCCTTATCCCAGACCAGTGTACACGTTTGATTGTGCCACTTTGGAGGAACTGAGATCTTACAGATCCCCAGAGTATACCCCACTCTTGACAAAGGACCCAAAAGTCAAGTAACTGGTTGGGAAAATGCCCAAAAAAGGGGAAAAAAATAACACTATAGAAGGTTACTTTCTTGGTGAATAGATATCTTCTCTCATCCTTTCAGATGAGGAAGAACAATGCTTACCATCAGGGAAAGACATAAAAGTCAAGGCTTCTGTATCCCAAACATCCAAAATAAATATTCAGTGGTGTAAGATCATGGAAGAGCTCAAAAAGGACTTTGAAAATCAAGTAAGAGCGGTGGAGAAAAAATTGGGAAGAGAAACGAGAGAGATGCAAGAAAATCATGAAAAGTGGGTCAACACCTTGATAAAGGAGACCCAGAAAAATGCTGAAGAAAATAACACCTTGAAAAATAGGCTTCCTCAATCAGAAAAACAGGTGCAAAAAAGCCAATGAGGAGAAAAATGCTTTAAAAAGTAGAATTAGCCAAATGGAAAAGGAGGTTCAAAAGCTCACTGAAGAAAACAGTTCTTTAAAAATTAGAATGGAACAGATGGAGGCTAATGACTTTATGAGAAACCAAGAAATCACAAAACAAAACCAAAAGAATAAAAAAATGGAAGATAACGTGAAATATCACAGTGGAAAAACAACTGACCTGGAAAACAGATCCAGGAGAGACAATTTAAAAATTATGGGACTACCTGAAAGCCATGATCAAAAACAGAGCCTGGACATCATCTTTCATGAAATTATCAAGGAAAACTGCCCTATATTCTAGAACCAGGGGGCAAAATAAATATTGAAAGAATCCACTGATCACCCCCTGAAAGAGATCCAAAAAAAGAAGCTCCTAGGAACATTGTGGCCAAATTCCTGAGTTCCCAGGCGAAGGAGAAAATATTGCAAGCAGCTAGAAAGAAACAATTCAAGTATTGTGGAAATACAATCAGGATAACACAAGATCTAGCAGCTTCTACATTAAGGGATCACAGGGCATGAAATATGATATTACAGAAGTCAAAGGAACTAGGACTAAAACCAAGAATCACCTACCCAGTAAAACTGAGTATAATACTTCAGGGGAAAAAATAGTCTTTCAATGAAATAGAGGACTTTCAAGCATTCTTGATGAAAAGACCAGAGCTGAAAAGAAAATGTGACTTTCAAACACAAGAATCAAGAGAAGCATGAAAAGGTAAACAGCAAAGAGAAATCATAAGGGACTTTCTAAAGTTGAACTGTTTACATTCCTACATGGAAAGACAATATTTGTAACTCTTGAAACTTTTTTCAGTATCTAGGTAGTTGGTGGGATTACACACACACAAACACACACACAAGGAGCACAGAGTGAGTTGAATAGGATGGGATCATATCTTTAAAAAATGAAATTAAGGGGTGAGAGAGAAATATATTGGGAGGAGAAAGGGAGAAAAATTGTCTCTCATAAAAGAGGCAAGTAAAAGACTTTTCAGTGGAGGGAAAAAGAGGGGAGGTGAGAGAAAAAAACATGAAGCTTACCATCATCACATTCGACTAAAGGAAGGAATAAAATACACTCATTTTCGTATGAAAAACCTATCTTACAATACAGGAAAGTGGAGGAGAAGGGGCTAAGCAGGGTGGGGGGATGATGGAGGGGAGGGCAATGGGAGGAGGGAGCAATCAGTAGTCAACACTCTTGGGGAGGGACAGGGTCAAAAGACAGAATAGAAGAAATGGGGGGCAGGATAGGATGGAGAGAAATATAGTTAGTCTTACACAACATGACTATTATGGAGGTCACTTGCAGAACTACACAGATATGGCCTGTATTGAATTGCTTGCTTTCCCAATAGGGATGGGTGGGGAGGGAGGGAGGAGGAGAAGCTGGAACTCAAAGTTTTAGGAACAACTGTTGAGTATTGTTCTTGCATACAACCAGGAAATAAGAAATACAGGTAATGGGGTATACAGATTTATCTTGCCCTATGGGACAAAAGAGAAGATGGGGATAAGGGAAGGGAGGGATGTTAGAAGGGAGGACAGATTGGTGATAGAAGTAATTAGAATGCTAGGCATTTTGGGGTGGGGGGAAGGGAGAAATGGGGAGAAAATTTGGAACTCAAAATTTTGTATAAATGAATGTTGAAAACAAATAAATTTTGAAAAGAAATAAAAAAAATTCAGATTTGTTAATGGTCTATCAATTTTATTTGTTTTTTCAATGAAACAGCTTTAAGTTTCTTTTATTGCTCATATTTTTGTCCAATTTGTCTATTTCTCTTCTAATGTTCAATATATTCCCTTGGGTTTATGTTGTTTATTCCTTGGATGTTTTTTTTACTTATTTACATATTCTGTTTTTTACCCTTCTCTATTATTATTTTGTTAATGGCTGTTTCTAGAGATATAAACATCCCTCTCAGGACAATTTAACAGTAGCCCAGAAAGTTTGATTTCATCATCATCATCATCATCATTTTTAAATGTAATTATTCATTTTTTAGGGTTTCATTATTAAGTCTCCATTTGGTTATTAGGTTTTTTTGCCTGTAATCCTTGAACTAATAGCTATTTTATTGCCTTGTGGGGTTACAAAGGACAGATTAAGCATTTTGTATATTTTTACATCTGTACACAATATCTGTGTGCACTAATACATGGCTAAATTCTGGAAATTTCTCATATGGTGCTAAAAAATTGAAAATTCTTTGGTTATCCCATTTAGAAGATGCTTAAAAAGCCTTTTTTCATATGAAACTATGATTTTTATCATTATTATTATGGTCTCATGTGTAAGTTTATTTTTATTATCATGTTGATTACTTAAATGCACATTTATAAAAATCGATAGAAGCAGAGGTTGTGAATTATATCTTGTCAGATATCTTGTTGAGAACAATCTTTTTGAGTTATAGGTTGCACTTGATCTATTCTGGGGTCTCTTTTTAAAAAATCAGTATTTTTTATTTTTCCCAATTGCCCATAAAAACTTTTTAAACATTTTTTAACATTTGTTTTAAAAGTTTTGAGTTCCAGGTTCTGTCTTTCTCTCTCTGCCCCCCTCAATTGGAGGGCAAGCATTTTTATGTAGACCACACTGTGTGGCAATGCAAAATATATTTCCATATGACTCTTGCTGTAAGAGAAAATGATCATATCCCCTAGAAAATAATAAATAAATAAAATGAATAAATAAATATTAAAAAATATATATTTGTTGTACACTATTACCATGTGTCAAGCAATATGCTAAGCACAGGGGACACAAATAAAAAAGTAAAGATAGATAGTCCCTACTTTCTAAGAGGGAAAACAACACACATAGAAAAATAGTGGCCATAAAGGAAAACTTGCAACCAGAAAAATTAAATGGATAACAATAAGGACCATAGAAAAATAGATTCACACACTCTATTCAGGCACATTAGCAAAGTTGATTTAATCACTATGGGTTACATTACAGAACAAAAATAATAATGAAATTCATATGAAAGAAGAAAGTCAAGAATCTCAAGAGAAATAATGAAAAGAAATGAGAATGAAGGTAGCCTAGAAGTCTCAGGCCTCAAACTATAATACAAAGCAGTAATTATTAAAAAAAATAATTTGCTATTGGTTAAAAGCATAGATCAAATAGATTAGGCACACAATACACAGAAGCAAATGTTATCCTAGTAGCCAAGGATTCAAAAAACACAAAGACTACTGATAACAGAGATGTATCATTTGCTCAAAAGCTACAATGAAAATTAGATAGCAGTATGGAAAAAATTAGATTTGACCAACATCTCAACCTTCATATTAAGATTCATTTCAAATGGGTACATAACCTATGTATAAAAGGTTATATTCTAAACAGATTAGAGAAACAGGAGGGAAATTACTCATTAGATCAATGGATAGAAGAAAAGTTCATTACCAAATAAGGAAAAGAAAGGATTCTGTAAAAGATAAAATGCAAATTTTTTAAAGTTTTACATAAAGAAATCTATCAGAATGAAGACTCAAAAGAAACTGGGGAAAAATTTTTGCAGTAAGTTTTTTCCCGAAAAAGTTCATTTCTAAGATATATAAGAAGCATTCAAATCTGTAAGAAAAAGAGGCATTCCTCAATTAATAAATGGTCTAAAAAAGTTCAAGAGAAGTAATCCAGACTATTTTCACATTAAAAAAATGTTGCCAAGGACTTCTAAATAAAGAAATGCAAATTAAGGCAATTCTGAAACTCTACCTCACACCTTTCAGAGTGGCAAAGATGACAAAAAAAAAGGAAAATGATATATGATGGAAAGCCTGTGGTCTGTTGGTGAACCTGTGAATGGGTACAACTACTCTGGGAAGTGATTTGGAATCATACAGAAAAAGCTACTTGACAATACATACTCTTTGGGCCAGTTATACCACTACCACTTACATCTAAAAGAAATTTTAAAAAAACAGGCAAAGATCATTTATGTATGCAAATATGTATACAGCCCTTTTTGTAGGGGCACAAAACTAGAAACTAAGAGAATGTCCAAAAACTGAGGAACAGATGAATAAGTTGTGGTATATGAATGTGATTTAGTACTCCAAGGAAATGAAGGGAAATGATATTCTTTAAAAGATGTGGGGAAATGTATTAGAAGTGATGCAGATTAAAGTAAGCAAAACCAGAAAAACAAATTCTACTGTAACATTTATATTATAGAAATGAGCAAATCTGAAATGAATGAAGAATGAAATGAGCAGATCCAAGAGAAGAATTTATCCAACAAGAACACTTCTAAACAGGACCAATTTTAAAAGCTCTAAGAGAAAAAGAAACGAAAGTTCTAAAATCTATGATCAATACAATGGCCATTCATGACTCCAAGGGGGATCAACAATAGAATATGCTATCCATTACAGAGATGTGAAAGAATTAGGTGCACAGTAGGACATACACATACACATACTGCATACACACAAATACACGCACACATATGCCATTTATGGGATTTGTTTTACTTGACTGTCTATATTTATTTCAAGAAACTTATTTTTCTTTTTTTTAATGGAGTAAGAGGTTGAAGGGAAAAAAACTTCTGTTCATTATTTTTCTTAGAGAGGTGGGGGCATATAAAATATACTCTTAGATGACATCACTCTTAAATTTGCTTAGTTGTTTTATTTTGGTACAGGCAACCTCTCATGAAGTAGTCATAATTAGTACAAGTTTGCACGTAAAAATAAAGTATATCAATAAAATTTTAAACATTAGATTTCCTTAGAAATGAAAGAATCACAGGAGGAGGCTGAGACAAGGATTCCTGAGAAATCTAAGAAGAAAAAAGGCCATAGGCGAAATCACGTGGTCTGGATGTGAAGCTGGTAACGGGGTTCCCTGGGAAATCTCAAGGCTTAAGACAGAAGCTGGCCTCCAATCACTTCAATCTGTTTACCCCTAGCTTAGTTAGCCTAGGGATAATATTCTGAATCCACATGGCTTAATCTTTCTCTGCTATTAGGAAGCTTATAAAAATTATCAACAAATTAAAATTCCTTAAGATACTCTCTCATTTGCCTTAGCATCTCCAGCTAGGATTAAAAAGAAGGAACCCCAGCATTTTAGACAGGCCTTTTCTCTGTGTACCAATCTCAGCTACCGTCAATGTTTAGACTTTGTGCATACTACTTATTTGTGAATAAGTTATGGCTAATCATAATATTACATCCAGGTGTGCTTTATTTAAAGGTATGAATTAAAATAGGAATTATGGATAGACTAAGACAACAAAGAAACTTTGCAGTAAATCTGTTTTTTTGAGCTGGAGAGAACTGGGAAAAGAAGGTTAAAGCATATCACCATACTCTTCAAATCTCCTTGAGAAAAGCAGTTGAACAGGCCTTTTTCAGAGTTTAAAAAGGTGGAGGCAGTGACTTGCAGAACCAAGCAGACCTCAAAACCTAGTCCTGAGACCTTCTAACTGGCTTCCAATTCCTCTCCTTGCTGGTGCTCACTCAATTTCATTCACCTCCGTGCTCAGTATCTTGCTGTCAGAACTCCTCTGTCTCCAATTACATATGCTGTCACAACTGCAGGATTCAAATCAAAATTCCTTGATTTCTGAGACCTTGTCTCACAGCACCACCCCCAAGTCAGTCTCCAAACCTTTTCCAGGGCATAAAGAAGACAATGCTGTCTCCTTGAAGCAACATCTCCTACAAGCTAATGCAACCAGGCACTGAAAACCTCTTCGTCTTTCCAGAGGTTCATCCCAAACACTGAAGAGTTCACTTGAAAACTTCTTTCAAAGAAGAACTTAATATTCTGAGGTACATGTTCTACATTTAGATAAGACTAGTCTTCAGAAAATGCTTCTTAAGGTAAAATATTTCCTGGGCTTCAACGAAAAAAACTGGTCTGGAGCAAACTAAAAAAAAAAAAATAAAAGGGTAGGACAGAGTCAGGGAAAAGACGAAGTGCACAAATTTCATAGATATTCTGCAAAACTACGAGGCTGCTAGTGATCAGTGGAGCTAGTTATAGTATAACTGCAAGGGATTCCCATAAAATACAAGATGTCATGAAGGCTATTTCAGGAGCAATAACTGGTTGGAGATGATATCAAGTAGCAAAGGATGCCCTAGCCCAACAGAAGAGAAGCACATGGTCAGTGAGAAGGGAAATCATTACAAAAGAATTGAAAGCAAAAACAGTGAATGTGAGAACTATATAATAATCGAAATTAGAACCTCTCATAAATGCTCAAGTTGGTTCCTCTTCAATCCCAAGAAGCTTTAATAATGACATTTCATATACCAGAGTAATAGTATATTTACTCATATAGTCCTCTCTGCTTTTATATATTCCTTCTACTCTTGATACTTGAAGAGAAAGTCAATAAAATTTCCTCTCATCATAGCTATTTTTCTTTGATATTGCAATGTCTGCAGCCAACAGACAAAAAAAAAATCTCTAAAATTAGAAACATTTGATTTTTGCAGGAAAAAAAGTTAATTAAAAAAAATCAAATGTCTACATTTGTTTACAGAATTATTCGTCATTTCAGGGCGTAAGGTCCTATCCTTACTATTTTGATTTTACCTAAGACTTAGTGGCATCTAATTTCTACTTCTCTGATTTACCTCCTTTAGAGCGTAATTGTTGGTCCTACAATTAAACTTCAACCTTTAGAGGCTATATAAACTTTAGTCTAGACTAAATAGTAGTCTAGTCATTCCTTTGGACCAAAGATGATTAAGCTCCCAATTTGAAACTTAAGGGGAAAAAAAGAAATCCTAACCTAAGCATAAACATCACCTTTTTAGTACCTTCCTAAGTATTTCCCTATCTCTCACAAAGGATGTATTCTTGCTTCACAGAACAAATCCCCTTAATAAAAGTATTTGTTCTGTAAAACTTGGACTAAAAAGGCTGCACTCAAGGACCTAGAAGGCCACATGAGGTCTCTGGTATAGCTTCTCAGTAAATGAGGATGAGGAACTTAAGGATTAATTAAGTTTACAAAGATAGTGCCCATCAAGAGCACAGAAACCTAATCCTTTTCCCACACTCAACTTTAGACTGAAAAAGTATGGCTGGGAGAAATGAAGATAATTTTTGTGAGTAGATTTTACATACTATTTTGTTTATGACATTCTATGACTTGAAACATTTGTCTTCTCAATAGTAAATTCTTTTCTTTCAAAAATTTCCTCTTTGTATAACAATAAAAACAACACATTTGTTGATACAGAACATTAATTCCATTAAATTCACATTAAATGTAATGAAAAGCTATCAAAGTATAATTACACAAACTAATTTATAGAACCACATCAGCTTAAAATTACTGGAACTATAATATGCACTGAACTCATCTAATAGACAAACTATTCCTTCTTCATTTCCAAACTGTGCATAAAGCCACATCGTTCTGGTGTTATGAACAGCATATTATTTACGCAGAGTCTAATAATACAAGAAAGTGTCTTTGTTTATACTGTTCTCCCCTATCTCAGATGCTTTTTTACCACAATAAATATTACATTTTTCCCAGTTTAGGTCGTACCTTCTCTATCTTTATCCCTTAATGAAACTTCTCTGAATTCTGAGACTATGAAATGATTTTAACACATAATTTATCACTTGGTTATATTTGTAATAAAGATTATAAATCTTTATATTTCATTAGTAGCACCAAGAAAAAGGCCCTTCCTTCCTCTTTACCTTTTTTTTTTTAATTTTATATTTTGGGAAGCCATCCCAAGAGCTTTGAATAAACTCTATCTAATTATTCAGGAAGCAGCACCAGGAATGCTGGGAAACTGTTATCCTTGAGCTATAAAAATTGCTTCTAACATGAAGAATATATTTCCACTTTGGAGAATTTCTCATTTGTGTGGTTTGTTCTCCACATACACACATAAGAAAAAATAATCAGGAAATTTGGGAATCTAAGTTTCTAACACTCTTCCAAGAGTAGATTACCAACTAGTCTTAAAAATAAAAAGGTTAACAGAATTCAAATGAACCTGGCATTGTATGTAGGGAAGTTAAAAGGCATTTGTCAGACTAGAACCCCTTCACATGTGATAGGCATTTTATCATAGAAATGAAAGAATCAGAAGAATCTGTGAATTAAAAAAAAATTGTTAAACATCTCTTATCACCAGCTCAAAACTGGGTACATTGTGGATAGAAGAAAGCAAAATGTTCTAGAAATTCGTATCATTTCAAACAAAATTGTGATATCAGACCTCACAAACTAGATGTACCCTAAAGTTCAATCCTGAGCCATCTTCCCTTTTCTCTCTCTAATTTCTCACTTAGCAATCTTATTTACTTCCATGGTTTCGATTATCATCTCAAAGTAAATGATTCCCAGATATGTATCCAGTCCTAGGCTCTCTTCATCTCTATACTGCCCATAGGATATTGTGAACTGGATGTCCCATAGCCATCTCTAGTTCAACATACTCAAAACCAAGTTCATTATCTGTCCTCCCAAACCATCCTCTTTCAAGCTCCCCTGTTTTTGTCAAGGGCTTGATCCTTCTAGTCTCCCAGTCTCACAACTTTGGTATTTTCCTTGATGTCTCATTTTTATTCACAGTTCCAAATCTTATAATTTCTTTCTCCACAATATTCCTCAGACATGTGCTCTTTTCTCCATGCACACATAACTCTAGTCAGGCTCTCATCACCTTCCACCTGAATTACAGCACTAACTTCCTGACTGATCACCCAGCTTCTACTATCTCCTCCCCTTCACTCAACTCCAATTACTACACAGATAATAGTGGTTTTCTTTTAGTTCAGATCTCATTACATAGGCTCTTCCTCTACTCAATAATCTCATTTCTCCCTATTCTCTCTAAGGTAAAATATAAAGTCAGAGTTTAACAATTAATTGTTCATTAGTAAGCATGAAGAAAGTAATTCACTTAAATGTGAGATCAGAAGTGTGAGATCAAATTACAAATTACAAAGGGTTGAAAGGAGAGTGAAGTGGAGGCACCAATTTAAAAAAGTTTGGCAGTGAAAGGGAAATAGAAGAATCAAGTGAAGATATTTTAAGATCTGCGGAGATCAGGCCCTGTTTGTAATCATCTGGGAAGGAGCCAGTTGTCTCTTCAGATACCTCTTTTTCTATCCTCATCAGAAATTTCTCTTTGTGTCTTCAGAATTTCTTTGCTATTCTTCCTGATCTGACTTCACCAGTAGAATTTTAGAATATTTGATTAAAACCAGAAAATAGAGAGAAGTAGGAAAAGCAGTATGGCCCAGCTCTCTCTCAGTTACTCCAACAATAAATTGAGGAAGAGTAGGAGACTGAAGAGATTGGGAAATCCAAGAAAAAACAACAGTAGGTAATTCGTCCAGTCAAGACCAACATAGCAAAATAAACAGAAGCTGGCAGGCCCTGGATCCAGTGTGTAGGCAAGAAGGTCCAAACAAATCAGCATGGGGACTTAGGTGGAGACTCTATACCTATATACCAGGACAAAGGAACAGATTCATGAAAATAGTTCAGACATGACCTTAGGCTGTATATGATGCAGGGAACAAAATCAAGAGCCAACCATCAGCTGTGTTTTTCTAATACTGGAGCTAGGTCACAGACCCAGTGTGTATACTAAGTCTAAGGCTTATGATGAGGGCCACAAGGGAACACACTGGGCCTAAGAGGGAGTATTGGACAAGGAACAAGGACAAAAGCAAGGAAAACTGTGAACTCCGACCCTGGAATGGGGTCATAGATTTAGCCCACTGATAGTCTAAAGTGCCTACAGGTAAGTAACCAAAACAAGGACCTAAGATCAAGAATGAACTTATAGTTCTGTCTCTCTGAACCCACAAAGCCCCTCAGCAGCTAGAGAAAGCAGGAATCAACCGAAGCCTAATGAGGGTCTGTTGTATTGTTCATCCCGTAAAAGCAAGCACCCTGACATACAAAGGGGGGCCTGCTATCACAGGTTCTTAGATCTACTTTTCTAAAAGGAAAGCAACCTTTGAGGGGTCAACAATCACTTTAATCAAGTACATGTATCATTCACTTAATTCAGGGGGAAAAGACAGCACCCTGAACTTCAGAGAAAATACAGAGAAATAAAGATCAACAGACAGAGCTTCCAACTATCTGACTGTATGCAAGACATACATCACAGATCAACAGACAAATAACTTAGATACATAGTTACCAGAGACAGAAACACCAACATCTGGGTTTTCAAAGCCAGTGGGCTTTGAAAAAAGTGGCTGCCCAGTCTCATCTGGCCAAACAAATATTTCCAGTAAGTCCCAAAGTAAAACCTCACCTTAGAGTATACATTATTCAGAGCCAGAGGGCATCACAATTCTGGAGAACCAGTGTCTCATTAAATAGAGATATGGGCCTTCCTACAAATCTCCCCTAATCAAACTCCCTTTAATGGGCAGGCCCATTAATGGGTGGGGAAGATTTTTAATCTCATTAGCATTACAATACCTAAATTAAAGTTGGATGGTTGCAAAGCTCAGACCTGGAGATCAACAATCACACTCTGCAATTGTTCAGACTGCTTAAAACTCACTGAGAGTTTGTAGGAACCTGGCATAAGCTCTCACTGAGATACTTAAAGGATACAGCACTGAATACCCACAGAAAGCAATAGAAGCACCCTAATGAATACAGATAAGAACCAAAAAAGGAACTTACGTCCCCTCTATGAATACATAGAGACTGGCCCTAATAGAAAGCAGGAATTAGAGATAAAAGAATGGGCTAAAAAAGCACTCCCACTATAAAGAAACATTATAGAGTCTGAGATACCCAAGACAGAGTCAGAAAGAAAGCAATAGATCCACAACATGAACAAGCAAATTTTCAAATAAAAATATACTTGATCACTAGGTCAGCTAAAATTCTAGGAAAAAATGAAGGAAGACTTTTAAAATGATATTTATTGGAAGCCAAGATGGCAGAGTAGAAAGACGCACATACACATAGCTCCGAACCCACAGCCCATAGAACATCTGCAAAAAAGAACTCCCAGCGAATTCTGGAGCAGCAGAGGCCACAGAATGGTGAAGCAGAGGAGATTTCTGTTCCAGAGAGCCCTGCAAACATCTCGCAAAAGGTCCATCGTGCGGTGGATGCCAAGCCGAGCCCAGCCCTGCCGTGGCCACGCGGGTGCCAAGAGGAGCAGATCCGAGCGGGCTTCAGGGACAGAATCTCCAGAGGCCACGTGGGTCCCTCCACCCACAGGTGATGGGGGTCGGGGAGAGGGTCTCTTTGGCAGGTCGAGAGGGGAGTGGGGTGCCCCCATAACTCAGGCCCCCTTGGGAGGCAACAGTGGAGGCAGGAGCAGACTGGGGCTCCACAAGCAGGCAGGAACCAGGATCCATTGTTGAAGGTCTCTGCATAAACCCCCTGAGGGAACTGAGCCCATGAGGAGGCCCTGCTCCCACCTGAGCACCTGAACTTAATCTCACACTGAATAGCAGCCCCGCCCCCGCCGAAGCCCTGAGGCTGGGAAGCAGCATTTGAATCTCAGACCCCAAGCACTGGCTGGGAGGATCTGGAGGCCAAGTGGGTGTGAAGAGAATATTCAGAAGTCAAGTCACTGGCTGGGAAAATGCCCAGAAAAGGGAAAAGAAATAAGACTATAGAAGGTTACTTTCTTGGTGAATAGGCATTTCCTCCCTTCCTTTCTGATGAGGAAGAACAATGCTTACCATCAGGGAAAGACACAGAAGTCAAGGCTTATGTATCCCAGCACAATCAATGGGCTCAGGCCATGGAAGAGCTCAAAAAAAATTCTGAAAATCAAGTTAGAGAGGTGGAGGAAAAGCTGGGAAGAGAAATGAGAGACATGCAGGTAAAGCATGAACAGCAGGTCAGCACCCTGCTAAAGGAGACCCAAAAAAATGCTGAAGAAAATAACACCTTGAAAAATAGGCTAACTCAATTGGCAAAAGAGGGTCAAAAAGCCAATGAGGAGAAGAATGCTTTCAAAAGCAGAATTAGCAAAATGGAAAAGGAGGCTCAAAAGCTCACTGAAGAAAATAGTTCTTTCAAAATTAGAATGGAACAGATGGAGGCTGATGACTTTATGAGAAACCAAGAAATCACAAAACAAAACCAAAAAGAATGAAAAAATGGAAGATAATGTGAAATATCACATTGGAAAAACAACTGACCTGGAAAACAGATCCAGGAGAGACAATTTAAAAATTATGGGTCTACCTGAAAGCCATGATCAAAAAAAGAGCCTAGACATCATCTTTCATGAAATTATCAAGGAAAACTGCCCTGAGATTCTAGAACCAGAGGGCAAAATAAATATTCAGGGAATCCACAGAACACCGCCTGAAAGATATCCAAAAAGAGAAACTCCTAGGAACATTGTGGCCAAATTCCAGAGTTCCCAGGTCAAGGAGAAAATATTGCAAGCAGCTAGAAAGAAACAATCCAAATATTGTGGAAATACAATCAGGATAACACAAAATCTAGCAGCTTCTACATAAAGGGATCGAAGGGCATGGAATAGGATATTCCAGAAGTCAAAGGAACTAGGACTAAAACCAAGAATCACCTACCCAGCAAAACTGAGTATAATACTTCAGGGGAAAAATTGGTCTTTCAATGAAATAGAGGACTTTCAAGCATTCTTGATAAAAAGACCAGAGCTGAAAAGAAAATTTGACTTTCAAACACAAGAATGAAGAGAAGCATGAAAAGGTGAACAGCAAAGAGAAGTCATAAGGGACTTCCTAAAGTTGAACTGTTTACATTCCTACATTGAAAGACAATATTTGTAACTCTTGAAACTTTTCAGTATCTGGGTACTGGGTGGGATTACACACACGCACATGCACACGCACACGCACACACACACAGAGAGACAGAGTGCACAGAATGAATTGAAGAGGATGGGATCATATCTTAAAAAAAAATGAAATCAAGCAGTGAGAGAGAAATATATTGGGAGGAGAAAGGGAGAAATTGAATGGGGCAAATTATCTCTCATAAAAGAGGCAAGCAAAAGACTTATCAGTGGAGGGATAAAGAAGGGAGGTGAGAGAAAAACATGAAGTTTACTCTCATCACATTCCACTAAAGGAAGGAATAAAATGCACACTCATTTTGGTAGGAAAACCTATCTCACAATACAGGAAAGTGGGGGAGAAGGGGATAAGCAGGGTGGAGGGGATGATGGAAGGGAGGGCATGGGGAGGAGGAAGCAATTTGAGGTCGACACTCATGGGGAGGGACAGGATCAAAAGAGAGAATAGAAGTAATGGGGGACAGGATAGGATGGAGGGAAATATAGTTAGTCTTACACAACATGACTATCATGGAAGTCATTTGCAAAATTACACAGATATAGCCTATATTGAATTGCTTGCCTTCCAAGGGGAAGGGGTGGGGAGGAAGGTAAAGAAGTTGGAACTCAAAGTTTTAGGAACAACTGTCGAGTATTGTTCTTGCCACTAGGAAATAAGAAATACAGGTAAAGGGGTATAGAAAGTTATCTGGCCCTACAGGACAAAAGAGAAGATGGAGACAAGGGCAGAGAGGGATGATAGAAGAGAGAGCAGATCGGTGATAGGGGCAATTAGAATGCTCGGTGTTTTGGGGGGGGAGGGGACAAAAGGGGAGAAAATTTGGAACCCAAAATTTTGTTAAAATGAATGTTAAAAGTTAAATGAATAAATAAATAAATAAATAAAATGATATGTATTAAAAATGAAATAAGAACTCTACAGCAGGAGTTTTTAATATAAGGTTCGTAGATTCCTTCAACTTTAGAGAGGTCCTTGAATTTTCACAGGAAAATAATTGCCTCCTTATGTCATTATAACTAGATACCTGTGTAATCCTATGTATTTTATTCCTTGTATTTAAAAACATTTTTCCAGCATAGGGAATAAAACATTCCCCAGACTGCCAAAGGGGTTCACTATACAGAAATCTTTAGCACTTTGGCTTAAAAAGAAAGAACTGGAAAAGAAATTAGAATTTTAAAGAAAAAAAAAAGACTTTTATGAGAATTAAGAAGTATAAAGCCTTACCCATGTATTAAAACAGAAATTAATTAATCATAAGGCAAGAAATATTATTCTCAAAAAATAAAGAATAAAAATATAGTTTCTCTTATTAAATTTTTTTTCTGGAAAACAGGCCAAGGAGAAAAAAAAACAACTAAGAATGATTCAGCAGTCTTAAAACAATATTCCCACTCCCCCCCAAAAAAAGTTGGATGCCACATTTCAAGAAATCATGAATAAAAATTATCCAGACTTATTATGATCAAATGGCAAATTGAAAATAATAATCCAATGAATAAATAAATGAGCATTTATTAAGTGCTTACTATATGCTCGGTATTGTGCTAAATACTAAAGATACAAAGGAAGGTTTAAAAACAGTCCCTACTCATAAGAAGCTTAAGGTCTAAAGGGGAAATAACATGCAAATGACTATATACACACAAGAGTTACACACACACACACACACACACACACACACACACACACACACACCAGCAAAGACAGTGTACTAGCATTAAGGGATATAAGGAGAGGCTTTTTGTTTAAAATGCAATCTTGGCTGGCACTGCAAAGAAACCAAAAGGAAAAGAAGAGGAGGGAGAACATCCTAGGGATGGGAAAATGCCAGAGAAATTTCCATAATCTTGTACAAAAAATCAGAAAGGAAGTCAAAATCAGTGGATTGAAAAGTATGTGGGGAGATTAAGGTGAAATAAGACTAAAAAGGTAAAAGGAGGCCAGACTATGTGTGAAGGATATTGAATGCCAGAGTATTTTATATTTGATCCAAGAGGTAATAGGGAGCAATTGCACTTTATTGAGTCAAGGAAGGTGTGACATGGTCATATTTGCCTGGTAAGAAAGTTAATTTAACAGCTGAGTAGAGGATGGACTGGAGTGAAGAGACACTTGAAAAAGGGAGGCCAACCCACAGGATATTGCAATAGTCCAGTAATGAGAGCTCACAACAAGGTGGTGGCAGTATCAGAGGAGAAAAAGGGATATATACAAGAGATGTTATGGACACGGAATCTACAAGCCTTTGTAAAACACTGCATATCAAAAGCAGGGGGTTAGAGAGAAAGAAGAACCAAGGATAACACCCACAGAGCCTGTGTGATGGAGAGGATGGTGGCATGCCTCAGAATAATAGATGATTTTGCAAGAGGAGAGGATATTGCAGAAAAGATAATTAGTTCAGTCTTAGACACACTGAGTTTAAGATATCTACAGAATATTCAGCTTGAGATGTCTAACAGTCATTTGGAGATGTGAGCTTGGAGGTTAAGGCAATGGTTGATTGCCTCCTCAAAGGCAAAATTCCCAGGAATATCATAGCCTAAATCCAGAGCTTCCAATTCAGAAAAAGAATACCTTGAAGAGCCAGCAAGAGATCAAATACCAATGAGATGTGGTCAGAGTCACAAAAGATTTGGCAAGTATCATAAAAGAGCTTGGAATACAATATTCTAAAAGGCAAAAGATATAGTGAAAAGCAAGGATATCTTGCTAAATAAAAATGTTGAATATAATCCTACAGGGAGAAAACAAACCTGCAATGAAATAGAGGGTTTTCAAGTATTCCTGATGAAAAGATCAGAAATAGTAGAAAATAGATATATAAACACTGGAATCAAGAAAAATGTAAAAAAAAAGTTAAGTGAACAAACATTTATTTAGCCCTGACTAAGTGCTACTGTGTTAAGCACTAAAAATACAAATAAAAGCAAAAACATAGTCTCTGCTGTCTTAGGGCTCACTGTCTAATGGGGAAGACAACATGTAAAGAACAGTTTACAGATAAAATCTCTAAAAAAGGATAAATTGATGATAATGAATAGCATCCTAGTATTAAGGAGAATAGAAAAATGTTATTTCAGGGGATGTGGAATTGTAGCTCAGAACTGACAAAAGCTAGGGAAACCAGAAAGGGAAGTTGAGGGACATGAGAATTACAGGTATTTGAGTAACTGGAATGGACAATACAAGGATGGAATATGTTCACTGTAATTGGGGAAGTAGAAGAGTCCCCTGGGGATTCTAACATCATCAAGGGTCATAGGGGACATCAAACTGGGTGTTTATGTTTTTATTATCTCAAAAAAATAAAAAAAAATATTGAGGGGAAAAGGTATGGATGACAAGGAAAGGAGGAAAGAAGATGGACATTTACTATCTTCTAATGTGTGAGTAGAAAACTACACAAAGAGGAAAATATAAAGGGAATGAATCTCACTTTTAACTGAACCACTAAGAGAAGGTTAGAACAAATAGACACTGAATTTAGTATGGAAGTATTCTCCATTGAACAGAAAAACAGAAGGAAACTGAAAGAGGAAAAGGAGAGAATAAAAGGGACATTAAATTCAAAGGAATTCACTTTTTAAAAAATTCTCCAATTTTAGAGAATAAATTTTGAGAACAGAATATTAAAAGGAAAGAAATAATGGGTAAGAACCCATCATTAAGGAATGGGAAGTATAGTGTGATTGGGGACTATGAATGGTGATTGGGGATTGGAAGGAAAAGAAGGATAAGAGAGTGGAAGTTGACTCTAATCAAACATAGAACACTAATACTAAGTATGCTCCTTCCTAACAAACACCTTGTTTGTAAACTGGGGGTAGGGAACGAAAAAAGGTAAAGTACAAGAAAAGAACAAGGAAGGGGAATACATAATTAACTACCATAACTCAATGTAAACATTATTAATTCACCCATAAAATGGAAAACTTGAAGATGAAAGCAGAATCCAGTAATATGTTGCTTGCAAGAAATACACTTGAAACATAAATATTCATACTGAGTTAAAGGAAGAGCTAGATAAAAATTTATTAAACTCAGCTGAAGTTTAAAAGTAGGGCTAAAAAGCATGATCTAAGACAAGAGAACATCAAATAGAATTGTTGCAAAAAGATAAATAATGAAAAAATTATGCTTACAGATACCATAAAAATGAATTAATGCCAGTACTTAGCATAAATTTCCTGAATGGAATAGTACCTAAATAGAAAAAGAGAAAGTTAAGCTTGTTACTGGGGAAAATAGACAGAAAAAAATGCAACTGTGATCCTCAAAGCATCACTTTTAGATATATACATTCAGATATTATATATATACATATATATATAATGAAGAAAAAAGTAATGATATTGACTCACTGGAAAGAATTTTTAAAAATCTGGATATGATATGTCTCATTGATTGAGAATAGAAAGTTATATATATATTTCTCAGTTTCACACAGTATCTTCACCAAAATTAAACATATTTATATTATAAAAACGTCACAAATGCAGTAAAATGTAATTATATATTTAATATACCATTATCTGACAAGAATGAAATGAAAACTATATTTTCCACTAAAAAAGATTAAAAATTAACTGGAGACAAAATAACTTAAGAACCTAAGAACTGGTAAGTTAAAAAAATCTTAGAATTAATGCATAATTCAAACAAATAAAATAGTAATAAGGCAATATGCCACAATTTTGAGGAATCACCCAAAGAAGTCCTTAGGGGAAAATTTATATCTCCGTAAACACTATGATGAACAAAAGAGAGAAAGAATTGTCCAATAAATTGGGAATACAACTAAAAAACCCAAGAATATTAACAATTTAAAATACTCAAAGACTAAAGAAGAAATTCTAAAAATCAAAGAAAAAATAATAAAATTGAAAGCAAAAAAGCATCAAATTAACAAATGAAACATACCTTTTTTGAAAAAATCAACTAATCAATTTCCAGTATTTTTTAAACTGAGACAAACTGAACTACAAGTATCAAAAAGGAAAAAAATTCTCAAAAAATGAAGATGAAATAAAAGAACTTATTAGAAACTATTTTCCATAGCTAGATGTGAATAAAATTGACTCCTCAAATGGAATGGATGAATACTAACAAAAATATAAATTGCCCAATTATAAAGAAATGGTGCACTAAAATGGCCTAATGAAAAACAAATAAACTAAACAGACCATAAATGAACTCCTAAAAGAAAACAAAAAACAGTAGTAGATGGATTTACAAATAATAGATTCCAATGTGATCGAAACTGTTTGCCAAAATTGGAAAATAAATGATCCCACAAAATTACCTCTAAGATATCTATTGTATTGATAACTAAACCAGGGAAAGACACAGGAGAGAAATAAATATTGACATGAAAATTTTAAAGAAAATATTGCCAATAAAGCTACAGCAACATGTTAAAAGATTATACAATATGACCAAATTGGATTTAGCCTAAGAATGCAGTGGTTGAATGACAGATAAACTATGAACGTAATAAACCAGATTAACAAGACCAAGAGAAATTCATGAGATTATACGAAAAAGGCAGAAAAAGCTTCTTACGGGATACAACATGAATTTTTTTAAAAATTAAAACACAGGGACAAGTGGACTTTTACTTAATGTCATAAATAGTACCAATCTAATTCCGAGAGCCAACATTATTTGTAATGGATGATAAACTTGATCCAACAAAATCAGGGGCAAAGGAAGTATGCCTAACACTACTTTCTCATGCAATGCAAAAAATATTAGTTATACCTATAAGAAAAAAGCTAAATTAATAACTAAAGGCAAAAATCAAAATTACTACTTTTTAAGCCAATGATATGATTTACACAAAAAAACAAAATTAAATGAAACAATTTCAATTGAAATTAAAACTTCAAAAAATTGTGGGATACAAAAAAAATCCAAAAGCATCATTATTATTTTTATATACTACAAACAAAACCCAGCAGGAAAAGATAAAAAAGGAAATTCCATTTGAGATTACTGCAGAATGTATAAAATTTGATGGAATTCTTTACTAAAACACACAAAGGAACTGTATGACAACTAGAAAACATACTATTAAAATAGACAAACAACTGGAGAAATATTAAATACTCATGGGTAGGCTGCAACAATATCATAAAATGACAATGTTGACTATATTTATTCAGTGCTGCACCAATTAAACTGCTGAATGATTCCTTATAGATCTAGAAAAGAAAAGACAAAATTCATTTAGAAGAACAATAATCAAGAATCTCAAGGGAAATAATCAAAAAATAGGAAGGAAAGGGCCCTAGCATTACTAGAACTCTAATTGTACTACAAAAGAATAATCAATATGTTTACTATGAATATATATGTATAGTCTGTATCAGATCACCTCATTCTGGAGAGAAGGGAGAGGAAGAAGGGGGAGAAAATTTAAAAACTCAAAAGTATGTAGAACTGAATGTTATAAAATAAAAATAAACAATTTTTTTTTTAAAAAGAATAACAATCAGCTCTCTTTGTGGTGGCCAAGAACTGGAAATCAAGGGGATATCCATCAATTGGGGAATGGCTGAATAAATTGTGGTATATGAATGTAATGGAATACTATTGTGCTATAAGAAATGATGAACAGGAAGACTTCAGAGAAGCCTGGAAGTACTTAAATGAACTGATGCTGAGTGAAAGGAGCAGAACCAGGAGAACTTTGTACACAGCAACAACCACATTGTGCGAGGAATTTTTCTGGAAGACTTAGTACTTCACAGTAATACAAGAATCTAAAAAACTTCCCAATGGAGTCTTGAGGCAAAATGTCTTCCATATTCAAAGAAAGAACTATGGAACTGGAATGCAGAATGAAGCAGACCATTTTCTTTTGTGTTGTGTTTTGCTTTGTTTTGTTTTCATGGTTTCTCCCATTCATTTTAATTCTTCTATGCAACATGACTAAGGTGAAAATGTATTTAATAAGAATGAATGTGTAGAACCTATATAAGATTCCATGCCATCTTGGAGAGGGGGGAAGGAGGGGGAAAGAAATTTAAGGTATATGGAAGTGATTGTAGAAAGCAAAACAAATTAATTAATTAAAAATAAATGAAAATACAGAACTACAAAAAAGAATAATAAAACAATGTGATACTTGTTTAAAAAAAAATCTAAAAGTATATCTTTGGAAGCTATTGAAAGCACACAATTTGTAGAAGCAAACAAACCTTGTAGCCTAGTGTTGAAGAACTGCAAAGAACCTAGTTACTTGGTAAGGACTCAACAAAAACTGTTGGGAAAATTGGACAGCAATATAAGAGAAATTATTTTTATACAAATACTTCAAACCACAGGCCAAGTTAATTTCCAAATGGATGCATGACTTGAAAAAGACATATAAGAAATTAAAAGAGCAAGGAAGAAATTACCTTTTATATTATGGATTGGGAAGAATATACACACATACATACATATGTATATACATACATAAATACATATCCTCCAAAAAGAGGACAAAGAGAATAACTGGAGATAAAGTTGGCAGTTTTGATCACATAAAGTAAAAAAAAAATTCTTTGCACAAACAAAACCAATTCAGTTAAAATTATAAGGGATATATAGTTAATGGAAAGGATGAAAGGGGAGGATCTTTGCAGTTAATTTCACTAATAAAGGTCTTATATCAAATATATATAAGAAACTGATTCAAATTTGTAAGAATAAAATCCATTCCCCAAATGATAAATGGTGAAAGGTTATGAATAGAAAGTTCTGAAAGGAAGAAATCCAGGCAGTAAATATGAAAAAAAGTTGCTCTAAAAAGCCAATAATTGGAGAAATGCAAATTAAAGCACCTCTGAGGTTCCATCTCATACCCATAAGATTGGCAAAGAGGAAAATGACAAATACTGGAAGGGCAGTGGGAAAGCAGTCACATTAATAAACTCATAATGGACTTGTGATTTAATTGGTTTAGTCATTCTAGAAAGCAATTTAAAACATGCCTGAAGAGTTATTATTTTTGTGCATGTTCCTTGCAGAGGTACCACTACTAGTAGGAATCATCCTCAAAGATCAAAGAAAGAGGAAAAGAACCTTTCATTATAGCAGGTCTTTCTGTGGTGGCAAAAAAACCTGGAAATTAAGGGAGTACCCATCAAGTGGGGAACTGATTAACACATTATGGTATATGAATGCAGTGAAACACTGTTTCAAAAGAAATGAATACCCAGATAGTTTCTGAGAAACCAAATGAACTGAGACAGAACCAGGAAAAAGATTTTCCATTTTATAAAAACCTTTTCCTGAATCATTCTATAAAGTTGCTTAAAGATATTTAAACCAAATTCAGAAAGACTTGAGTAAAGCCACATGTGCAAGCAATGTGTGACTTGGTTCTGCAGCCTGGAACAAAGACAAAAAAAAAAAACTGGAACTGGTTGCACTGACAAAAGAGGTGAAAAACGTTTTGTTAATACAGTAATTCTTTTATATTAATTTCTATTTCACTCACTAGAACAGAAGCTTATTTTCTAATATTATAGCTCTGTTACTTATTATACTTGTATTATAAACATGTTTGACAAAAGGAAGGTGAAAAAGGTTGTGTTAATACATTAATTCTTTTATATCACTTTGTTTTGAAATGAAATTTAAAGCTAGTACTTTCTCATATAAAATCCTGTATCTCCCTCCTTTACATATGTGCTACTCACAATGAGCTTACATTCTTTCTAATGAGGGAAAAAATAAGCACAATAAGAATGTATGCAACATAAAGTACATATACATACAAACAAAACACACAAAATTACTGAGGAAGGGTGAGGAGTCAAGGATAAAGCGAAGTTTATGTACAGGAGATACTAGAAGGACAGTGGCGCTTTTGATACCAATTAGAATTTTTTAAAGAGGAAAGCGTTTAGAGGAAAAAGTTAAAAGCTTCTGTTTTTCATTTGTTAGGTTTATGACATCTCAAGGATATTCAGTCTGAAATGTCCACAAGGTAATTGGTGATTTGGGACTAAAACTCAGGAGGAGACATGAGCTGGATATGTGGATTCAGGAGTCATTTGTATAGAGGTGATTGTTAAACCCATGTGAACATTGATGAAGTTGGGATGATGATGGGACAGAGAAGAGACAGAAGAAAAAAAGGCTCAAGGCAGAATCTTGTAGTAACAGGCTATGATATGGATGATGAACTAGCAAAAGAGACTAAAAAGGACCAAATAAATAGGTAGGAAAAGAACCAGTTAAGAGCAATAGCACTAAAATCCAAAGAGGAGAGTGTGTCTACAAAGAAAGAGTGGTCTCTGCTGTCTAATATAGCAGATAGATGTAGGATTAAAGAGAAAATATTTGGCAATTAAGAATCGCTATAGAAGAAACTAAGAAGGCAAAGGCTTGAGGAGTGAGAGAAAAGGAAAGTAAATGTATACAATTCCTTCAAAGCACTTTGCTGAGAAAGGGAAGAGATGTAGAATAAAAGTTTTCAGGTAGGCTCCACCGAAGGTTTTATAAAGATAGGGGAGACTTAGGCATGTTTGAAGGATGTGGTGAAGAAACTAGTCAGTTGATAAGGAGTTGAATATTTAGACTATTTAGAAGAAACTGGGGATGACTGAGGATGCAATCTGCTAGAGAAGATGAGAGGAGATCAAGTGTAAATTTAAAGAGGTTGATTTGGCAATGGCCAAACTCAGTCTTCAGAAGAGATAGAAAAATGCAACTCCCACTTCTTTACAAAGGTGGAAATCTACGAATGTGAGATATTGCACATATTTTCAGTAACATCTTATGTCTTGTTTGGATTTCCTAAGCTGATTTTTTGCTCTGTACTAAAAAGTACTATACAATATGCAAAATACTATACAAAGCACAGATTGACAGGTAGAAGAACAGAGGTATATATTTGGAAATGAATGTGATGTAAAAGCAATAAATATCAATTAAAAATAATGAAAACAAATTTTATTTCATTAGCTTCCCATCCAGTAGATGCTTTTGGATCCTGATTGTGTCACTTGATCTGTCAGTTATCTTTCCAGCTCTCATGACATCTACAAATTTGATGGGCCACAACTTTTCCAAGTCATCAACACAAATGCTAAACAGTACAGGGTCAAGCAGAGATGCTTCAGGTCCTACACTAAGCATCTCATTCCAAGTTGACATCAAACTATTAATAACAACTTTTTTGAGTCTGGGCATTGAAGCAGCACCAAATCCAGTCAACCACAGCTCTCAATCCTGTCTGCTGGAACAGCAATAGCAACTGTTAGTTTTAGTAAAATCTAGGTGAACTACCCACAAAATTATCCTGATCCACAGGTGTAGTAATCCTATAAGAAAAGGAAACTACTCTAGAAAAAACGACAGAATGACTATAGAAAAAACTTTCCAAGTCTTCATAACATCATTAAAAACATAAATACTATAGCTGGGACATCAAAGGCCCTTTGTCTACACAATGATTGTTGCCTCATGAACTCTTCTTTGATAGACTTCTGGAGCAACTGGACTCTCAGATAATCAAATTTACATGTATCGAATTAAAATATAATTGCTATATTGATGTTTCATGTTAATTTTTGTAAAGGAATACAAACCAATATTTGAGGGAAGTTTGTTTTCCACAAAGCATTTTTTAAAAAAATCAAACTGAAGGGTACAGAAAGCCAGAGGTCTGAACCATTACACATATGCTCACAGAAGCATATCTATAATTGGAGAATTCACAACAAATGTCCATCTTTCATATGTTTTACTCAAAACAAACATAGCTGCTTAAATGCTATTTACATTCTTTTATGCATAAAGATTTGACAGATTTTATAACTATAGTTCTTTTTCTGCTATGATGGTAAAATGAAAGTTAATACCATGGAAGCAGCAAGAAAAGCCATCACATTTAAAATCCAAAAAGTAAAGAAATACAATTGTCAGTCAAATTATTGTCACACAAGATTTAAAAAATATTCAAATAGCATACAAATTAGAATAAAGAACAAGCATCCAACATTTGTTTTTTTCAAACCAAATTCAGTTCATATAAATATTTTAATGTTCAGTAATCATTTTTAAGCACCTACTAAGTTCCAGGCATAGTGCTAAATCCAACACTACTTAAAATGCTCACATACATGAAGACAATGAATATATCCCTAGACGTCAGGCTTGAAGAAGAATTTAATTCTGTCTCTTTTGTCATCTCCACAACAGATTCTTATTCTCACTAATGTGGACACTCCTCCAATGGGGCATCCCAAGCCCTTCTTTATTCATATCATTTTGGTCTTCCCATAAATCCTGTATAGGCAGTTGAGGCAGCGTATTTCCTCTACATCTTTAACAATTTTGTCCGTGCAACTCAAGACATTACTACCCTCAAGATGTCACTGGTCCTCTTCAAGAACAAAACACAAAAAACAACTACAGAACCAGAGCTGTTAAACCCCAAGAAAGTCCCATATATACAAGAATACTCTCAGCACCAGTGAAAATAAAGTGGGTGCCCATTTATTATGGAATATCTTTAAAATCATAGTATATGAATACCACCGAATACTGCAACATAGAAAACAATATATATGAGAAACTCAATTTATACTAATGCGGAATAAAGAATGTAGAACTAGAAAAATAATATGCACATAAGAAAATTGAGGTTTTTCCCTGGTAAAAACACAACACCAAAGCAATGATGTCTTATGGTTGACAGAAATGCATAACAAACAGAGGAATATGAATGGACTAGGTGGGCAGGGAGCACTCACTGATTCTATTTCCTTAGCATATCATTTGTTCTAACTCAAATTCCCTTGCATGATAAGCCAGAGAGGATCTTAGAAAAGTCTAATCTTAAATTAGACAGCCATTTGTAGTAGAGGACTGTGATGCTGGCACAGATACAAAAAAAAAGAAAATTTATTCTTAGCCCAAAGAGCACTTTGACTGACTTTTGTTATCTGGGTGTCATAGCTTTGACTAAAAAGCCATCAGCTTGCCTTCTATAAGGGAGAGGGGCTAAACACTATTCCTAGCAGACTGGAGCTAAAAAGGCAGGAAGGTGACTTGAGTCTAGAAAATAGTAGCAAGGAGTAACACTCAGCTGAGACCACATATCTACCAGTTACCATCTGGTAGCCAAGGTGCAACACCAAAGTACTTCATCCAGTACTACCATAAAAGTAGTGGGAACCAGAGAAACAAAGCACTCAATGGAGATGTCACACCTAGGGAGGAAGAGGTACAACAAAACAATATGGTATCACCAAGAATGATAAGAGGTTCTATCACATCACAGGCATCCATTACCACATCAAGCATATATTGGGGCCAGAGGTATTCCCTATGTGTATGCCCCTCATACATTCCTACCTTCCCAGTTACTACTGAGGACACCAACATCCTCTAAGTCTCCCAATATTTCAAATAAGTGTCATTCTATATTTACTCTCACACCATCTTCTCCAAAGAGCTGCTTAGTCCTATAGCGGGGCAGCGAGGTGGTGTAGTGGATAGAGCACCATTGCAGGAGTCGGGAGGACCTGAGTTCAAATCTCACCTCAGACACTTGACACTCACTAGCTGTGTGACCTTAGGCAAGTCACTTAACCCCAATTGCCTCATCCTGGGTCATCTCTAGTCATCCTGGAGTCTGGTCACTGGATTCAGATGGCTCTGGAAGAGAAGTGAGGCTAGTGACCTGCACAGCCCTCCCTTACTCAAAACAGAGTCAAGTGCAAGTCATGTCATTATTTCTCTGATGGCATGGTCTTCGGCAGTGAAGGACAAACACATACAGCAACAGTCCTCTAGATTCTACCTTACCAGCACCTTTTATATACTCCCCCTACCTGCTTTGACATTGCCAACACCCTAGTGCAGGCCCTTATCACTTCCTGCTCAGATTATTTCAACAGCTAATAGATCAGCCTGTCTCAAGCCTCAATCTCACTCCAGTCCATCCTCCACTCAGCTGTCAAAAAGATCTTCCTAAGCATAGTTCTGACCAATACTCATATAAACACTCCAATTCAATAAACTCCAGTAGCTCCCTATCACCCCCAGGATCAAATATAAAATCCTCTTTCTGATGCTGAAAGCCTTTCAAATCCTTATTCTTTCTACCTTCCTAGTCTTCTTACATTTTATTCCCCTCTGCATAATCTTGGATCCAACAACTCTGACCTCTTTACTATTTCTTGCATAAGACACTCTGTCCTAATGCTGGGAATTTTCACTGACTGTCCCCTAGACCTAGAATCTTCTCCCTCTGCACCTCTGCCTCTGTGTCCCTGCTTTCCTTCAAGTTTCTGCTAAAATTCCACCTTCTACAAGAAGCCTTTCTTTATGCCCCTTAAAGTTCATGCCTTCCCTGAGATTATCTGCAGTTTATTCTGTATATATCTGGTTTGTGCACAGTTATCTGCACATTGGTTTCTTCATTAGAGTGTGAGACCCTTGAGAAAAGGAACTCTTTTTGCTTTTTTTTTTTTTTTTTTTTTGGTATCTGCAATACTAAGCCTAGAACAGGCCTATTATAAATGCTTGTTGTTTTATATATATTCAGTCTCCTCACTGAAAGTGTATGCATCTGTGGGAGAGCATGTCCTAAGTTCATGGGGAGAAGGTTCTATTTTAACTTTTCTTGCTTTGAGCTACATCCTCTAGCTGACTACAGAATAAGTAAGCTCATCCCTAGATGCTAGAGAGCTATTGTTTTCAATGAATGTGGACAACCCACAGAATACCTTGAACTTGGAATAGTTTTCTTGTGAACTATGCAGGTAGAAAGGTACTCTAGATGCTGCATATGAGATAACTTCAATTCTACAAATGATAACAGCACTAAAAGAATCAGAATTCAGATTAAATTCAAAGACTATTTTTATTTCCAAGCAGCAGGTAATGGTATACTACTCTCCTCTCAGTCTCACTCTAGGAGCAAAATGCTGCCTATACCCCCAGGAGTGACACTTGGATCAGTAGGCACTGACTTTCATTTCTTATAAAGGAGGTTCTGAGAAGTAGCACAGTATAGTCTATGGGAGAGCAGGTATAGGAGTCATGGAAATCTGGGTTCAGGTTTGACCTGTGACACATGCTGTCTCTGTCACCCTTGACAATTTGTTTTAACCTCTCAGAGCCACCATCAATTGGAGGAAAGTTGACCTATCTGCATTAGTAGAGGAAGGTTCCTCTTTAGGAACTCCCTGTAGCAATGAAATCACAGGGCAGTACCAAAGGGAGATCAGTCTCTATTCTGGTTCTATCTTATCTCTTCTGGGAAACTGCCTCTTTATTCATTCCCTCCCTCTTTCTAATCCTCAAATCTTTCCCTTTCTGTTAACTCCTTTCCTGTTGCCCAAAACTTCTTCCTTAAACCAGAAGTAAGCAACCAACAGTTCCCCCTCATATAACCTAACATCTCAAAGAATTCCTTCAGTTTTCAGTCCTCATCAATGTGGTTTATAACCTCACCACTTAACTAAAACTATGATGTCCAATATCATCAATGTGGTCCTTGTAGTCTTCATCTTCCTTAAATTCAGCCTCTCTACCAACCAACAACATAGCTTTTAACACTGTTAACCATCCTCTTTTTTTGGAGATTCTCATTTCCCTCGGTCTTCAAGACAGCTTTTATGATGCTTCACTCTTACCTGTCAGACCATTCCTTTTCAAGAATGGTTTCATTCATTTCCCACTCCTTAACTGTAGGTGTGTTCCATAGCTCTTTCCTGAGCTCTCTACTCCTATGACTTGGTGAATCTACTCCCCCATGGGTTTAATTATCATCTCAAGAATCCAGAACTCCTCAGAGGTAAAATAAAGTCCCACACCCCCCCCAAAGAAGTTGAAGTCTCAAGGAAAAGAAAACTTTCCCAAAATGATGAGGGGGGAGGGAGAAATGTCACTTTCACTTCCCATCCCCACCCCATATGAAGGGAAACACTGTCCTCAAGCTAATTGAGCCAAGGGAGGATGATGTAGGCAGGATGCCACTGGTAGCATGTGACAGACTCTGAAGAAGCAAACATCTGCACTGAGAGGGCTGGTTTGCTGGGTCTGAGCCAGAACCATGCCTCCTCTTCTGACCCTTAGGCCTACAGAGAACTTAGACACCAGTCTTGGCATTTGCTGAGGAAAATGTCAGCAAGAAAATGAAAGTGTTCCTCCATCAGCCTTCTCCTGATCCTGTCACTGGATGTACCTGTAGCCATACCTTCAACCTTATCTCAGCACCAGACCATCTTCCTCACAGAATACAGTGATTTATCAAAAGTTCTTAAACATCTGCTGTTCAGTCTTTTCAGTCATGGCTGACTCTCTGTGACCCCATCTGGGGTTTTCTTAGCAAAAATACCAGAATGTATCCTTCTCCAGCTCATTTTATAGATGAGAAAACAAACGCAAAGACGGTTAAGTGATTTGCCCAAGGTAACACAACTATTAAGTGTCTGATCTGAACTTAGGTCGTCCTGATTCCATGTCCCATTTTATCCATTGTACCACTTAACTGCCCCTCTTAATATCACACCTTGGGAAAATTTTCTCCCACTTACCAATTCCTGGACTGTCTTGTCCTGGAGCAAAGACCCCATTACTATGCTAAATTTCTAGCATAATGCATCATAATATCATTATCATGAAAATGAGCAATTTTGAGGACTTTTATATACTAATGAAGAATGAAATTAGTAGAACCGTAAGACCAATTTATACAATAACAACACTTTATAAAGAGAATATATATAGAGAGAGATAGATATAGATACATACATATATATATATATATATATATATATATATATATATATATATATATACACATAGATGTCATCCACTATGTGCAAAATGCTGTTATTTTCTTCATTTAGAGAAAATTGAGGCAAACAGAGACTATTTCAGGGTCACAAGTCTAGTATCTGAGGCCACATTTGAACTCAAATATCCTTAATTCCAAGTATAGCACACTATCTACTGTACTACACAGCTGTCGAAAACAAAACAAAACAAAAACACTGGAAGAACCATGATCAATATATAACCATTCATGATGCCAGAGGACTAATGATGAAATTATCAATTTGTGCATAGTACTGAATCTATAATGGATGTTATACATTAGGGAAAGTTGACAGATTAAGAGTGTAGATTTAGGTGTACATATTTGTGTATAAAGCCACCAAAGGAATTTGTTTTGCTTAACTAACCTAATAAGTACTACACCAAAGCTTGGTCTCTCATTTCCTCGATGTGAGTGTAAAACTAATCTAACACTAATTGCCATGGAAACAGGATTAGAAAAATCTAAAGTCCCCTGATGCTTCATGTGAACAGGGGAGTTCAATCACTTCAAAATCCATGTGGCTGCCAGAATGCACTGAAACAAAATAACAATATATATGCCCTTGCTTCTATATATGTATTTTCAGCCTGTGTCTTTCAGGTTCAAGAAGATGCTTGCGTTACATCTGTACTTGATTTATGCCTGTATCCTTGAGCTACTGTAAACCTAGAAGACAAATCCTAGAAGCACAGTATTTCCATAACATGAATTGTTTATACAAAAATATATGTTTCTTATCTAATTTGTGGTTTTACAACATGTACAGTATAATTCACCACATTACAGAGTTCATAAAAGAACATGTTTGTTTGCTTTTTCTCAGAACTAGGGGGGAGGTCCTGAAAATAAGGCTGTATAATATTTTTCCTCTAAATGTCACTTTACGCATCCAATATTCAACAACAATGTTAGAGACAGAAAATATTTAATATCTGTGACAGCTAAGGTCCAATGACGAAAACTAAATTCAATGGACTGTGACTCTACTAACGCTCTACTGACAATCTCTACTTGGTCTTGAAAAAAGTCATATAGACAGTTGTATCTAAATGTATCTTAACTCTCCTCTCAAATGTAAGCCTTCCACTATCACTCATGCCTTTTGGTACCCAAGATACAGACTAATTTGTGAAAATTCTGAAAGCACATCTCAGTAACGTGGTTTCCAAGTTATGTAAACATGAATAGCACCTCAATCCACTACTGTCCAATGTACAAATTAGCACTTTGTTTTTGAAATGTAATTTAAAGCTAGTACTTTCTAATATAAAATCCTCTATCTCCCTCCTTTACATATATGCTAATAAAAAGGTACAAATAAATGAATTAAATTTTCAGTTGTTGATTTCAGTCTCCTTTCTCATCAGTCATTTTTGTCATATCAAGAATCATTAAGATATGATCAAATGGATGACTTCAGTTATACATAATTTCCCGTCCTCTTTCCCCAAGTGACAAACTCTATAATCTATTTCTGGATAATTGAAAATTAGTGTTAATAATGTGTGCCTCAGCTTTAAAACTACCTCCCCTCTCCTTACTCTCTAGAATTAGCCTAAATGAAAACAGTCTGGAGTTAATTTCCAAACTCAAGTTATAGAAAATTGGATTACTATAAACACTATGTTTCCCATATAAGGACATTCTTAGTCTCTACTTAAAATTGATCTCAATTTGCAGCTCTCTGAAGTATGGCTCAAAATAACTTTCTTAGAATGATCTTTCCTCATAAAGAAATGCCTTAAAATGGACATCTCTATGTAAGAGTAGCTTACCGCATATTAAAGATATGTTTCTACTAAAATTCTACACATTCTTCAAGGCTCTGCACAGTACTTAAACTTTTCCTCTGCATATATTGTATTGTAATTTGTATCATAGATATATGTATATATTTTCTCACACTTACTCAACTGTAAACAAAAACTGCATATCACATATTTTTGTTTCTCCTACAAAATTACTTACAAGTTTTTTGAATTCATCTGAACAGTTGCGTACAAGTAAGAGTTTTATAAACTGGATCGGAAACTGAAACTTACAACAGAATAATAATAACAAATATGACATTTATATGGTACTTGAGGGTTGGCTAAGCACCTCAACTAATGTGATGACCTCGTTTAACACCTCATTTATCCAGCAACCTCACCTACTGAACAAAACTGAGAACCACGAAATATGCCCAGAAAAGACCTTTCAGAAGCCAAAATAAATAGGACTAAGTCCATGAAATAAAGTATGGAAACTTTATTCATGGGAGTAGGAGTTCATTTGGAGGTAGCTAGGTGGGGCAATGGACTGCTAGACCTGGAGTTAGACAGTTGTTCAGCTGTTTTTAGCTATTGCGATGCCATTTGGGATTTTCTTAGCAAAAATACTGGAGCAGTTTGCCATTTCCTTCTCCAGCTCATTTTACAGAAGAGGAAACTGAAGCAAACTGGGTTAAGTGACTTCTCCAGGGTCACACAGCTGGTATCTTAGGCCAGATTTGAACAAAAGAAGGTAAGCCTTCTTGATTCCAGGCCCAGTGCTCTACCCACTGTACCATCAAGCTGCCCAGAGTTAGGAGGACCAGAGTTCAAATTCAGTCTTATTTGGTATGTCATCCTCATCTTAAAATGAAGATAGTAATAGTACGTCCCTTTCAGGTTTTTTTGAGGACAAAATGTGACACTACCTGTAAAGCACTCTATAAATCTGAAACTACCATATAAATGCTGACTATTATTATTTTCATTATCATTAATCATCATTACTTAGACCCTCACACACAGCCTGTTTATCTCATTTGGACACAATATTTTGAAACCATTTTCAATAGAAATTAAAAAGTCACACATTTTAATGAGCCTTGAAGACATTACAACACGTAACTTGTGTTTGTAACTGGTTCTAAAGCATTAATAGAAGTTTAAATTATACCCAATATGAGTTTAAGAAATTACAGGATAGACTGGCAACATAGAAAAAAGGATTTATTACTTATTATTGGCTTATTATTTATTAGCTTAGAGGTTCAAATACAAAACCAAGTCAGCACCTCCCCTTAAGGAGCTTACACTATAACAGGATGAAAACAATACATATGCGGTAGTTATGGCCAGGGACAAGTGTTTTGGTTGGGAAAGTCACAGGCAGCCAGAAGGGAACTGATTGACATTCCCTTTGTAGTAGTGATGACCTTATTGATTTAATTATGATTCCAGAGCTGGAAAGTAGCACAGAAGGAGGGTCATACCCATGGCAACAGGGCAAATGACCAGGAGGTGGCTCGAGTGAGATATTAAGCATGGTTAGGGCCTGCCAAATATAGTGGGACATGTGATTCACTCACCAATTAGGATACCACATCTCCAGCACTGGAGGGTTAATTCTCCCTAGGGTATTATAGCTCAGTTCAAAAACAGGATAGAGGGCAAGGTCTGAGGTTTCAGAGAATATATTGGCAAGAATGGCAGATTTCAAGGAGAAAGCAAGAAATGGGTCATATATGTTTAGATAGCTCTCTATCTAGAATGATTGTTTTAGTTCTGAGTACTTAAAAGGGTAAGTCTTTGGTTCTCCAGAATTATTCATTCCCCTAAAAGTTCAGGATAATCTGTTTTTTGGTTTGTTTGGGTTTTTTTGCTGCAGATCATTTTTTACAATAAAGAACACTTTTTCTAGAATAAATCACCCTAAATTTATCTTTCATGTGAGTATGATTTTCACACTCTTTCCTCAAAGTGAGTTGGACCTATAAACTATATAAAGTTATTTTCTTTGCTAATGGACTATGTTTATAGCTTTTTATTGACATTCTGATTGTACAACTTGTAGCCCAAAGCTGTTTTCAGGAATGTTTTTAACAAAAATATAACCAAAATAAGAATCTCTTCTAAATTGTATTAAAAGATTTTGGCTTAAACTAGTTTTAGTCCTAAAATTCCAATTGTCATCATTGGTATTTCTAAGCAGAAACTATAAAAGGCAGCATTGAGGAAAGCAGGAGAGAACAGATATTATTACATAAATGGAATCTGAAGTTGAAGTGAATTTTATACTCCCAATAAAACAAAAATGTAAAACAACAATCTACATAAAGGCAAAGTTAAGAGGTAAAACCAAAGAGATAAATCCATTTTATTTTCACATTACATCTAAGCATCCTTATTTTCTATTCTTTAGATTAATGAAATGAAAACAAGACCACTGATTAGCAGATCTGAAGTAATGGAATCGCAAATGCATTTGCATTTACTTTCATTGTGAACAGAATATTTTGATAGTTATAAAAACCATGAGGAATTGTATGATATTTACATTCCTTTGTTAGCTCCTAATGGGCCTCTAGTTGTAATAAGCTATTTTAATTGCAAAACATGGGTCATTTTAAATAGAAATACATAAAGATTGATACAGAATAATACATAAACACTAAATTATCAGTATATTAGCTCTGTTAATTTGGTAGTAATTGTCATTGATTAGGTTCTTTCAAATACATACATGAATGAATATATAGTGTTGAACAATAACCGATGACCATTCATTTTATAATGTCAGGTTTGTAGCTACGACCTTTCCCAAAGCATATATGAGGATATTTTTGGCTATTTAGTATATTTTTACTAAGGTGTCATTCTTCTTTTTGAATGATAAAATTTCCATGGCTTTGCTAGAAATTCTATACCTTCACATATGCATTGGTAACTGTAAGATACCCCAACATGTGAAGTATTCAAACAGCCCGGAATGAATATTATCATATGTATTATACCTAAAACAAGTTTTTGAATCTTGAGATTCACTTAAGCAGAGTTAAATCAGAAGTTCAAGCCATGAATGAACTTTGTTACCTTTTCCCCATTTTTATGCAAATACTTCGGAGCTCATGATCATCTACGTAGAAGCTTCCTTAATGTTCAGGAAAGTGTCTCAAAGACTAAACAAGGCCTAAGAGTGGATTTCTATGACAAAAGCCCCGTGAAAGTTAGCTATGGTCTAAGTCACTCTCTCTTCCCTCTTCACCCTTTCTATTTGGGAATTGTGATAAGAGAGAACACCTTGTTTCCTCACCAATCATTTCTCTGTAACCCCTAAATGAAGAAACTAATGAAACGTCACTAACATTGGGCAAAGATAGGATCTTTCCTGAACAGATACTGAGAGAAGCCATCTTTGTAGCTATACTCCATCCTTACTTCTCTGAGCCTTCCTCCACCCTCAGGGCAACTGATCTGATGAAGATATAAAGAGCTGCAGCATTCCTCCATCACCAGTCCTTCTGAGGCTTCAGTTGGTTGTAAACTATATCCTTCAGTAAATCTCATTTGGATAGTTACGTTTTGGTCATAGACTCTCTTTTTTCATTACTAGCTTAGACAATGATTTATCATGAAATCACTCAGATGGAAAGGAGCTTAACGTCAAAGGTAGGCATTAAAATGGGTAAAAGTATTTGATAAAGTATCCTTTAAAAAAAATTGAGCTTTAGTCTTACTTTCCTGCCCAGGCTGGAAATGCACAGGTCTCAATCCCACTACTGACTGGCAGAAGAGCTTTGACCTGCTCTGATTCCTGAAAGACCTAATGTACCCTTCCTTAGAACAACCTGGTGGCCTTCCATTCCTGCTGGTTCACATATTATAGCAAACAGTGCACACAACTGATTGGCCTAACCCACTGTACCTCACAACTCTCCAGCTCAAGAGGCTCATCAGCCTCAGACTTCCATCAGCAGGGATTAAAGGTGTGTACCAGAAATACCAGTTCCTTCCCTTTTATTTTAGGAAAAGAACATAAGGGCTAAGAAATATAGTACTAAATGGCAAAGAAAAAACATGTTTATGCCTGTGTTATTGGAATTACCAAAAACCTGGAACTTCTTGAAGTAACCACATCTATTTCTGAAGACTTGAAATGTTGAAGGTGTAAAGATTTCTCCCTCTCTTAGACCAATAAACATTAACTGCTTACATAAGTTTTTTAATTTTGTATTTGCATATACTAAACTTCAGCCTTGACTAATATAAAATTTCTTTTCTTTTAGATTAATCCTAAAAACATCAACTGTCAACAAATGAAAGATCAAACATTTTGAGTAAATGTAGTTAACTGCAACACTCTTCCATTGTTCATATTTAACTAATTAAAATCCTAGCAAACTATCAAACCCATAATTGTACCATATTGTAATCTTATTGATATGTAAATTTGCAATATTATTCAGATCTTCAACCATTTCAAGGATATGATAATCTCTTGGTATATCACAAAGCCTTACATGCCTGATTCCCAAATGGTCTTTAATGCCACAGTTGGCTCAAGAGAATTCTCAGAAAAGGAGAAGAGAATATTTCCCTCCAGCAACTCGCACTTTCTGCACACACAGTGACCCTGACTCAGTGATTATAAGAACTTCAGGGAAATCAAAAGTAAGTCTTCATTAGGAAAAACTAGGGATCCCCTGCTCTGAAGTACTGTCTAATTTCCTTTATATATGACAAAAGCTGAAAATCAGATTGTTTCTCCTTGCCTGGACTGAAAACTGCTGACTACTTGGGAAATTTTTTTTTAAAAAAACTGAAAATTGTACAAAGTCAGTAAAAGTCATTTTTCTCTGGTTTACTACCATGGCTCCAGTTATTTTACTGTTTAACAAATACCTTGACTTCTATTCATTCCAGAACTTCCTGCTTGCTTCCAGAAGAGATTTATAGCATACTCTAAACACTGAATTTAATATGCTCAAAGCAAATACCTATAAGCATTACGCTGTTTTTGTTCTGGAACTCTCCATACTAAAAGGTGAGTGCTCTGTTTTAGGTCTGTTATTCATTTCAAGGCTTTTAAAAAGATTTGTTTTCTTTGGCTTATAAGTCTGAAGTATGTATTGCATTCTATAGCCCTCCGTAATAAGCACCACATTCAAAACTTTTATCATCAGTAAACACTTGTGTGTTTTATAAAACCGTCTTGTGACTGCACCCATCTCCCTTCACCTGCTCTTTGTTCTACACCAATCCTTGTTTGCTGCAATGTATCATAAATTCTTTCCTATGTCACTGATGCTATGAATCATGGAACACCACGATCCCAGAAAGAATGAAAATGAACAAAAGGCAACAGAAAGATACATTGGCATACACAGACTAAAGAACACTACCAGTGACAGTATGCATGTGAGAAGTCGCATAAAAGATATTTTAAAGCAAATGAATAATTTGAAAAGGAGCTGGATGGTCATGTAATGAAAAGGAAAAGGAACAGATATACAAAGTGTTACTCTGCAGCCAAAAGAAAGATTTTCAATACATCAAATAGGTCTTCTGGGGTTGGGGAGGGTGGTGGAGGTTAACAAAATAACATGGAAAAATAATAACACAGATTGAGAAAGCCAGGGAAGGAGAGGAAAGGGCTGCAATCAAAATCAGTGTTTGAGGAGTCCAATCATAAATATTTTTCTGAAGTTAAATACAAAGTGTTTTGCTGCAAATTATTTAATTCTCAAATGCATTCAAGTTACATCTATAAGATAACAACCGAATATGTGAAAAGTTTTAAAAATTCAAAAAACCTAGTCTGAGTCATTCCTCAAGTAGCTTTAGTCCAAAATAAATTTATATATTTCTAGTCAATCAAATTCAGTAATCTTACCCTTCCTTTCTCAATCAGACTTTAGATTGTTCAAACTCCTTTGCTGCTGTTGTTTTTCCCAACTCTCTAATAGACTTGATTTTGCCAAAGTGACACACTCTGGTTGATATATGGAAGGTTTTCTCCTTGGAGCTTTCATGTTCCTTTGCTTAGGCTTTTAAAATTTTTGTTTTGTTTTTAGAGCTTAAAAAAATTAAGCAATACCAGTCAAGAATGTGTTAAATCCATCATCCTAGGGTTGTATTCATCCTGATGCTCCACAGCTACAAGCCAAGGGTCACGGAGGGAAAAGTAGCCTCAAAACCTTCCTCTACTAGTGATGATGACGATAAGGTCATCACCATCCTTATTCCTGCATTACAAACACAGACCTCAAGCTACCCTTGAGAACTCAACAAATAAAGTATGCTGGACTCCATCATCATGGACACAACTCTTGCCCACAACAGATGTTTTAAAAATAATCTTCACTTGCTATCCGTTTCCAGAGAGAAAACTGGCAACTACTGAATACAAACTGAAGCATATTATTTTTACTTTACTTATCTTGCTTTTGTGTATGTGTTTTGCAATATGACTAATATGAAAATGCTCTGCATGACTTCATTTGTATAATTGATATATTGCTTCCCTCCTCAATAGGTGAGGATGGATGGAAGGAAAGGAGAGAATTTGTTAAACAAATGTTAAATTTTTAACTGTAATTGGGAAATATTTAATGAAATAAAAATATAATTGATATAAGAATTTTTACTTATATCACTTAGCTTAGGTACAGCAACATCTTTGAGGGTAAAGGAAATGTATTTATAGTCCCCTACTAGAGATGAATCTATTGCTGTTCACTTTCCCAAAAGACCTAAGTCCATGAACGTCAAACCTGAGAAATGGAAAAACCCAAACTTTTGGGTCACCTTGTCTTACAGATCCTCAGGTCTTCAAAAAGTCACCAAATGTATTGCCATTCTACCTAGTTCTTTCTTCCCCTCCCAAAACATGATCATAGAAATGCTTATATCTGTAATACCTCTTATAGTAACTTAAACTGCTTTTGTTAGTTTTAATGACCATGTAGCAAAAGCATCATGCATAACAATGCTTGTCAGACTAAGTTTGTCAAATTAAGTAGGGTTAGGTTGCATAATTCTAAGGTCCCTTGTAATACTGAGATGCTATAATTCTTTAACAAAAATAATTCACATTTATACAGCACTTTAAAGCTTGCAAAAAACTTTCCTCATAGCAATCTTGTCAAGCAGGGAGCAGAACTACCTATATCACCATTTTATTGATGAGGAAAATGAGCCAATGGGACATGAAGTACTCAAGGTCACACAATTAGCGTCAGTCAGTGTTCCAAGCCAGGTCTCTCCATGTTCCAAGTCCAACGCTTTCTACTATACCATAGTCTCTCCATTCTCTAAATTTGATTATAATGCTAAACTCTGTATATATGTGCTTAGTCTTCACCATTTATTCCTTATATGGTGTATATATATAAGGAGGATTTTGTAATCCTTTTTAGAGTTAGTTTCTCAGGATCCATGGCCATCAGAATGTCTAGTTTCCAGGTGTTAGATAATAACTCTCATAATAGTCCCAAGGATTTTAGATAGTAGTTCTTGGAATCATAATGACAGACAGCCCTACTGAGGCTGTGCCATGAGCTAAGCAGGTGATATAATGTAATATTAGTTATGCTTGCACAGAATGATGATATTGCTAAAGCTATTACCCTGTGTGTTTAATGTTGGTAAGATGCCTTTTTTGATTGCCTTATAAAGCAGGTAGGCATTGGTCAGTGAATGGCGGGGGGGGGGGGGGAGAGGGAATACAGGGAAGCTATGAGGGAAAAAATCATGAGGAACCCATATGGGAATCTGCGTTTGCCTCAACTGGTCCCCACTGAGGCTTAGGAGATTTAGAGGAATGCACAAGCTGTTCCTATCTCGATTGACCCCATCAAGACATAGGGGTAGTTGCATCCTATTTTTGCTGGCCCCTGAGAAGATGAGACCAGGATAAAGCTGATTATTAACCTCCGCGAAGCTGTCTGCCTTTCTGACCAGATCAAGAGTGAACCTGTTAGAGGCTGGAGACTAAAACCTCCAGTGCCTCCTGTGTGCTATCTGCAAAACATATGGTCTATTCATAAGTCAATGTCAGTCTTAATAATGGATATAAATCATCATAACTATAATTTTCCTATGGCTAGCAAGCATGAAGAACTATTTAAAATGTAATATTGACTGGTTATGCAACATTGTGGTAAAAAAAGTTTTTACCTTATGTAGCTCTAAAGATTATTATCTTATGCTGCTACATTTTTTTGAAGCATTTTGTCTCAGCATTGATGAGTTTTAGCATAATCTCAGAATTTCCTAAGCGCTAGATACTTTTTGTATTTATATTTTTATATTTTATATATTAAATAAATACTTTCATCTAAACTTTAAAAAAAAGCTACTTTATGCCTTCATAATTTAAAAAAAATTACCAATCACAAGTCACCTAATCAAACAATAAGATTGTAGGTCTCAGCTAATCAATACAGGTCTGTTTTCAAATATTGGTTAAATATATGGAACATGGATTTTCGACCACATAAATGAAAAATTCAATTATCCAATTTCATAGAAGACAGGATGGATGGTACTAGCAAAGAACTGAAAACAAAGTAGTAGTGGTTGGGGATTGAGTAGAAAATATGTAGTACATGGATGTGATGGTATACTGCTGGACCGTAAGAACTAGTCAATATGAAGAATATGGAGAAGCATCAGAAAGCTTATAGGAACTGATAGAAAATTAAGGAAGCAGAACCAGGAAAACTACAACACAGATGGAAAAAACAACAATAAAGGTATCAAAATTTAACACTGTGACATGTAAATGATCAAACTTCAGCCCAAAGAAGAGACATATCAGAATGCATCTCCCTTTACTGTGGGGCAAGGGGGGAGGGGTCCAGATACGTAACACTGTAACATATGTTATTTCATTGACATCCTGTCAGATTTGATTTATGTATTGGTTCATTTTGCTTGTGCCTCTATATGTCTCTTCATGTCTGTCTTTGGTCTCTATCCTTGTCTGTTTCTCTCTCTCTCTGTCTTATTGTCTCTCTCTTTCTCACCCATACACACGCATGCACACATGCACATGCACACAAACACTCAGAGATACGTGCCCACAGGTGCATGCTGGCACACATACTGAATAAAAATCTGACCTCAAAGACAGGAAAATCTGACAAGTTTCACCAGTAATTCATATTACTTCTGTTGCCTTGGGTAAGTCACTTAACCTTTCAAAGCTCTGATCATCTCTCTAAAACCATAAGTTGCAAAGAAAATACAGGAACTGCACTGACAGAGGGAGGTAAAAAAGCCTAGTACATTTCTTCTATTTTCAATCCTTGGTCATAAGGAATAGCTCTCTGAGTTTGGAAGAAGGGAGGGATATATTGGGAAATCAACATAATATATAAGTAAAAGAAATTAATAAAAATTTTATAGAACCAATTTGACAATATAACAAAGGAAAGAGTACCCTTATTAATGCCCTCTGCTACCAACCACTTTCAGTCCTTGGTATATATCAACCAAAATTACATTAACTACAAGGAACATGTACACATTATTACATACTCATGCAAAAGTTACCAGGTCTATAATATTATGCAAACATTTTGTCTGTCATCTGGAAAATGACAAGAAAGTTTTTATACAGATGTAAAAATCATAATCATGTCATTCTGAAATAAGCTGCAGGTAATTAGAAGAATGTAGCTGCTGGAATGTTATAGATGCAAGAAATAATAGGTACAACTTTCATTTTAATAGAAATAATCTTAACAACTCAAAGTCTAGACCAATTTCCTTTAGTGACTCAAAATATTTGCAGTTTGTTTATTAAAGGATGCCAAACATACGAAACACAATATTTTATTAAGGAAAGAATTCCAAACATAGAAAACATTATTTTATTAAGGACATTTTATTTTTTTCTGTCATGCCTTTGAACTTATATTCACCTATGCCAAGAATGTATTCATCACTCCTCTTGTTAAATTTCTTCCTTTCCATGAACCCAAACTCAGATCTACTCTCCCTCAAAAACTCAGATCTCTCAAATCAGTTATTTCCTTCTGCCCTTTCCATTACACACAATTCCCCGTTTTGTATCATTCCAACGAATGTATTAAGCAGTACTTTGGATGTGTATCTTAGATATTATAATATCTTCTAATAAGATATTATAATATCTTAGATATTATACATAATAAAAGTCTTATTTCCTGACACTTAAGGTGGGGGGAGAATCAGGGAAAGGATCATGTAGTATCTGAATTTGGTTTTAAAACTGAGACAGAAATCCAATGGGCTAAGAGGATGAACAAAAACATTTCAGATGTAGGTAACAGCATTAATAAAAACAGGAAAGCAGGAAAGTGAAAAAGAAAAATGAATATCCCTTTTTTGCTGTGGGTTGAAATTGTTTCTTTAGTAAATTAACTGTAAAAATTTTTAAGTCAAAAGGAATACGTAAACTTCAAGATAGCAGAGCCCACATTCTAGGACACTTAATGAGTAAAACAGGACCAAAATAAATGCTTATTCTACTTTAAATTCTCAATATGCTTACCTTTCATGAGTCAAAAATTATTATATATATTAACATAGTTATGTATAAAGATGTGTTTTTTCTTTTAAAATATGGCCTATATCCTCTTAAAGGTATTTATGTAAAAATACAATGCTTTCTCAATTTTTTAAGTCAATAGAGTTTGTAATATAAATTCAAAATTCAAACTGACTGCCAAAGTGCAGTTTTATGGAAATACTGTCAACACAATTTTTCTTGCAGATAATTTTTTTAATTTATCAAAGAAAAAAAGAATTGTGACATATCACATGATGCCATGACAAATAAAAATGTTGTTTAGATACATTTCTTAAGACAGCCCCTAATCTATTTCCACACTTAATTTCTCCTTGTATCACTAACTGAAAGTGTTGCAGAAATAGCATTTCCAGTTAGAGTTGAAAAATTTATCAGATTTTTACCCCTATCATGTTTCAATACATCTTTCGATATTTACATGAATGGGGATGCCGAATGCATTATACCGTTGAAATGAGATGATGTTTCAATTATAGACATGTTTTTCCAGAAAATAAGTGTTTCAGGGTACTGTAATGTGATCGACAAACAAATACAGATACACCTGGAAAAGTGCTTTTCTTTGGTATTCAGCCAAATGATCTTAAAAAGGTAAATATACACTTGCAACATTTCTCTTGTAATAAATTTTGGAGAGAGAAAAGCAAAAATCCAAAATAATTTTCTCAGCTGATTTCTGAAAAGATTAAAAAATGTTGAATTAAAAACCATAACTCAAAAACCAGTAAGGAAAATGTAATAAATTATGACAAATTATTCATAAAAGGATTAATTAGATGATTGCATTTCTAATTTCTATTATTATTCACTATCATAGGACAGGTTTTGAAGTTCAAATAATTAATAAAATCATTCCCATCAATCTATTCTAATTACCATTAATCAGGGTCAAGTTTACACTGTCAACTATAATCACTTATTTGAACTGAAGTCTCCTTGATTCATTACAATATTTGTTTCTGTCAATAAAATATAATGTATTTGAGTTTCTAAAGTATGTCTGAATTTCACATACAGTACAGCAAAAATTCAGATCAACTATTTTAAAATAAAGGTCATTTCTTTTAAATAAAGGTGGTAGCCAAGGCACAGGCTCTTAAGCTGACAAAAAAAAAGTCAAATTCAGAATATAACTGTCTTTTCATAAAGCAACAGTAAGAATCCTAATAAATGAATGTGGTCAGTTTTACACACTCAACAGCACTGTTTGAGAGGCAGTGTAGTGCCTCTGTGAGAGAAACATTGACTTTGGAGCCAATGGACTTAAGTTTGAATGTCATGTATTTGAACCCCATGAGACTTTGGGAACTCAATTTCATCACCAGTAAAATGAAATAGCTGAGCTGGATGATAGCTAAACTTCCCACTAGGTCGGAATTCAATGACATAAAATTAAAATTTCTAACAAAATGACCTTTTAATAGACCTAAATGTATGTAGCTATATAATATTATTTATGTTAAATTATTTAACAAATAATTAGGTCAAAGATAATTTTAAACAATCTTGTAAGATATGTAAAATGGAAGAAAAGAATAGAAAAACTGCAAAACAAAACCCAACAATATGTTGTTTATGATAAATATTTTTTATTTATTTTAAGTTTTCAACATTCATTTCCACAAAATTTTGACTTCCAAATTTTCTCCCCATGTCTCCCATCCCTCCACCTCAAAAAGCCAGGCATTCTGGTTGCCTCTTCCACGAATGTGCCCTCCCTACTAATACCCCTCCCATCCCTTAGCCCCATCTTCTCTCTTGTACTGTAGAGCAATATAAATTAATATACTCCATTAGCTGTATTTCTTATTTCCCAGTTGCATGCAAAAACAATTCTCAACCTTTGTTCCTAAAACTTTGAGTTCTAACCTCTCTTAGGCAAGCAATTCAATATAGGCTATATATGTGTAGTTTTGCAAATGACTTCCATAACAGTCATGTTGTGTAAGACTAACTATATTTACTTTCATCCTATCCTGCCCCCCATTTCTTCTATTCTCACTTTTGACCTTGTCCCTCCCCAAGAGTGTTTACTTCTAATTTCTCCCTCCTCCTATTTGCCCTCCCTTCCATCATTCTCCACCCCCCTGCTAATCCCCTTCTCCCCTACTTTCCTATAGTGTATGATAGATTTTCACACCAAATTCAGTGTGCATGTTATTCCTTCCTTGAGCCAAATGTGATGAGAGTAAACTTCACTCTTTCCCTCTCACCTCCCAACATTTCCCCTCCATAGGAAAAGGGTTTTTTTTGCCTCTTCTATGAGAGATAATTTGCCTCATTCCATTTCTCCCTTTCTCCTCCTAATATATTCCTCTCTCACCCCTTAATTTTATTTTTTTAGATATGATCCCTTCCTATTCAACTCATCCTGTGCTCTCTGCTTCTCTGTCTCTCTATCTCTGTCTCTTTCTCTCTCTCTCTCTCTCTCTCTCTCTCTCTCTCTCTCTCTCTCTCTCTCTATCTCTCTATCTGTGTGTGTGTGTGTGTGTGTATAATCCCTCCCACTACACAGATAATGAGAAAAGTTTCGAGAGTTACAAATATTATCTTTCCATGTAGGAATGTAAACAGTTCAATTTTAGTAAGTCCCTTGTGATTTCTCTTTCCTCTTTACCTTTTCATGCTTCCCTTGATTCTTGTGTTTGAAAGTCAAATTTTCTTTTCAGCTCTGGTCTTTTCATCAAGAATGCTTGAAAATCCTCTATTTCATTGAAAGACCATTTTTTCCCCTGAAGTATTATACTCAGTTTTGCTGGGTGGGTGATTCTTGGTTTTAGTCCTAGTTCCTTTGACTTCTGGAATATCCTATTCCACGCCCTTCGATCCCTTAATGTAGAAGCTGCTAGATCTTGTGTTATCCTGATTGTATTTCCACAATACTTGAATTGTTTCTTTCTAGCTGCTTGCAGTATTTTCTCCTTGACCTGGGAACTCTGGAATTTGGCCACAATGTTCCTAGGAGTTTCTCTTTTTGGATCTCTTTCAGGCGGTGATCTGTGGATTCCTTGAATACTTATTTTGCCCTCTGGTTCTAGAATCTCAGGGCAGTTTTTCTTGATAATTTCATGAAAGATGATGTCTAGGCTCTTTTTTTGATCATGGCTTTCAGGTAGGCCCATAATTTTTAAATTGTCTCTCCTGGATCTATTTTCCAGGTCAGTTGTTTTTCCAATGAGATATTTCACATCATCTTCCATTTTTTCATTCTTTTGGTTTTGTTTTGTGATTTCTTGGTTTCTCACAAAGTCATTAGCCTCCATCTGTTCCATTCTAATTCTGAAAGAACTATTTTCTTCAGTGAGCTTTTGAACCTCCTTTTCCATTTGGCTAATTCTGCTTTTTAAAGAATACTTCTCCTCAATGGCTTTTTGACCCTCTTTTGCCAATTGAGTTAGTCTATTTTTCAAGGTATTATTTTCTTCAGCATTTTTTGGATCTCCTTTAGCAAGGTGTTGACCTGCTTTTCATGCTTTTCTTGCATCTCTCTCATTTCTCTTCCCAATTTTTCCTTCACCTCTCTAACTTGATTTTCAAAATCCTTTTTGAGCTCTTCCATGGCCTAAGCCCACTGAATATTTATTTTGGATGTTTGGGATACAGAAGCCTTGACTTCTATGTCTTTCCCTGATGGTTCTTCCTCATCAGAAAGGAAGGGAGGAGATATCTGTTCATCAAGAAAGTAATCTTCTATGGTCTTATTTTTTCCCCCCTTTTCTGGGCATTTTCCCAGCCAGTGGCTTGACTTCTGAGTGTCCTCTCCACACCCACCTTGCCTCCAGATCTGCCCAGCCAGCGCTTGGAGTCTGAGATTCAAATGCTGCTTCCCAGCCTCAGGGCTTTTGGCAGGGCTGGGCCTGCTATTCAGTGTGAGATTAAGTTCAGCTGCTCAGGTGGGGGCAGGGCTGCCACAAGGGGCTTAGTTCCCTCAGGGGGTTTATGCAGAGACCTTCAACAATGGACCCAAGCTCCTGCCTCCTTTGGGAGCCCCTGTCTGCTGCTGCCTCCACTGCTGCCTCCCCAGGAGCCCAAGCTATGGAGACACCCTGCTCCCCTCTCAGCTGGCCAAAAAGGCCCTCTCACCAACCGCTGGCGCCTGTGGGTGGAGGGACCTGCGCTGCTGCTGGAGATTTCATCCCTGGAGCCTGCTCAGATCTGCTCCTCTTGGTGCCCTGGGGCCAAGGAGGGCTGGGCTCTGCTCTGGGTCTGGTGTGTGACGGACCTTTTGGGTCAGTTTTTCAGGTCTCTCTGGAACAGAAATCTCCTCTACTCCATTGTTCTGTGGCTTCTACTGCTCCAGAATTTGTTGGGAGTTCTTCTTTATAGATAATTTATGGGCTGTGGGTTTGCAGCTAGCATATGTGTGTCTTCCCACTCCGCCTTCTTGGCTCCTCCCCATCTCATTTCTAATAGAAGGTAGTAGCATACTTTTCCCTCTGGAATTGTGATTTATCATTGTATTCATCAGAACTCTTACCTCCTTTTAAAGTTGTTTTTCTTTATAATATTTTTGGCATAGCATAAATTGTTCTAGCTCTGTTCACTTCACTCTGCATTATACTTTATGAATGCTTTTCTAGTTTCCTCTAATACTGTCCATTTTCTTGTTTCTTGTGGCACAATTATATTCCATTACATTTTTATGCCATTAAGTTTAAATCATTCTCCAAAAGATTAACAGCCCTTATTTTACATAGTTTTTATTGCTATGTTATAAATATGTTTGCATATTTTAGTCCATTTCTTTTTTCTTTAATTTCTTTGGGGTATAGGCATGGTAGTTGTATTGCTAGATTAAAAGGTATGATACAGTAGTTAGTAAGTTTCACGGCATATTTCAAATTGCTTTCCAGAATGACTAGACCAATTCATAGTTCCACCAACAGTGAATCAATGTGCCCATTTTGTTACAGCCCTTTCAACATTTGTCATTTTCCTCCTTTATCTTCTTTGCAGATAAGATCAACATGGTAAACCTTAAAGTTGCTATAATTTGCATTTCTCTCACTATTAGTCATTTAGAGCATTTTTCATATGGGTTTTGGTTGGATTTCTACCCTTGAAAACTTTCTGTTTATATCCTTTAACCATTTATCTATCAAGGCATAGTTTGCATTCTTATAAATTTGAACTAATTCCTTTATCAGGGAAATTTACTGCAAAGATTTTTCCCCCAAACTATATATATGTGTGTGTGTATGTGTGTGTGTGTGTGTATGTATGTACACATATATATATATGTGTGTACATATATATATATATATATATATATATATATATATATACAGATAGATATATCCCTTTTAATCTTAGCTTCACTGATTTTGTTGGTGAAAAAATTTAATTTTATGTAATCAAAACTAGTCATCTTATGTCCAATGTAAAATGAGTTAGAGAAGGAAGGACAAAAGGAAATCCACTAGAGAAGGAAATGCCAAACCACTCCCGTATCTTTGCCAAGAAAACCCCATGGATAGTACTAAAATGATAAAAGAAATGACATCAGAAGATAAGCCACCTCCCATCGGAAGGTATCACTACTGGGAAAGAGTGAAGGACAGCTACAAGTACCTCCAGTACCAATGAAGCAGCTGGACCCAAACCCAAAGGAATCTCAGCTGTAGATGCATCTGCTGACAAAAGGAAAGTCAGATTCTATAAAGATCAATATTGCACAGGAACCTAGAATGTAGGATCTATGAACCAAAATAAGCTGGACGTGACCAAAGAGGAGATGGAAAGATTAAACACTGACACCTTGAATGTCAACAAACTTAAATGGACAGGAACAGATAAATTAAATTCAGATGATCACTACATGTACTATTGTGGCCAAGAATCCCTTTGAAAAAATGGAGTAGCCCTCATCATCGACAAAAAGGGTGAAAAAGGCAGTACTTGGGTATAATCTTAAAATCAATAGAATAATATCTCTTCAAATCCAAGGCAAATCAGTCAACACCCCAGTAATACAAGTCTGTGCTCCAACCTCTGGTGCTGATAGAGGAAAAATAGATTAGTTCTATGAAGATCTAAGATATCTTCTAAAAAATAACACCCAAAAAAGTTTCACGTTCCTCATAAAGGATTGGAATGCTAAAGCAAGAAATCAAAAGATAATCGAATTAACAAGCAAGTTTGGTCTTGGAGTACAAAATGAAGCAGACTAATAGAGTTTTGTTACAATAACTCACTGTAGATACAAGCACTTTTTTTCAACAACTCAGAAAGTGACCCTACACATGGACATCACCAGATGTCAACAAAGAAATCAGACTGATAATATACTTTGCAGACAAAAGTGGTGAAGCTCTATACAATCAGTTAAAACCAGACCTGACACTGACTGTGTCTCAGAGCATGAATTTCTCATTTCAAAATTAAGACAAATTGAAGGAAGCAGGGAAAACCATCAGACCATATAGATATGATCTAAATAACATTCTTTATGGATATGAAGTGGAGGTGATGAATAGATTTAAAGGACTGCATCTGATACAGAGAGTACCTGAAGAACTATGGACAGAGGTTTGCAATGTTGTACAGGAGGCAGCAAGAAAAAACATTCCAAAGAAAAAGAAGAGTATGAAAGCAAAATGGTTTTCTGATGAGACTTTACAAACAGATGAGGAAAGAAGAAAAGTGAAAAAGGAAAGGAGAAAAGGAAAGATATACCCAACTGAATGCAGAATTCCAGAGACAGCAAGGAGAGAGAAGGTTTTCTTAAAAGAACACAAAAGAAATAAAACAATAGAATGGAAAAGACAAAAGATCTCTTTATCAAAATTAGAGTGATCAATAGAAAGTTTCATGCAAAAATGGGCATGATGAAAAACAAAAAAAAAATGGTAAGGATTTAACAAAAGCAGAAGAAATTAAGAAGAGGTGATGACTAATTACAAAAACTATACAAGAAAGATCTTAACATCACCAATAACCAAGATGGTGTGGTTACTAATCTAGAATAAAATGGAGGGGGAGGCACTGCTTACAATAAGATTGGAAGTGATGGAATTCTAGTAGACCTATTTAAAATGTTAAAAGATTGAAAGCCATTCAAATAAGAAGGATTCTATTATTATTACAATTATTTTTTAAATGCTGAATATTGTAAAGACAAGAAAAGTAATTCCCAGAATAACCAAAGAAGGAAAAAAAAGTTCTTTTCCTAGTTCATATATTAGTTAACTTTGAAAACTCTAGGGGTCTCAGCTAAAATTAACTGAAACAATTACAGCCAGCAAAGCAGCATAATATAAGATAATCCCATGAAAATAATCAGTTTTCCTATATATTGCCAATAAAACCTACCAGGATGAGAGAGGGCAAAAAAAAATTCCATTCCATACAATAGGATGTATAAAATATTGGAGAATAAACCTACCAACACTTACGTAGGAATTATATGAATACAACTACAAAAGACTCATAAAAATAAATAGATCTTAATAATTACAGAGATTAATTGCCCATGGTTGAACCATGCCAATATAATAAAAATGATAACACTTCCTAAACTAATTTGTTCAGTACCATAGCAATCAAACTACCAATGAATTACTTTATAAACCTAGAAAATGAATAAGAGAATTCATCTGAAGAAATAAAATGTCAAGAATCTCTAAGGAAATAAATGAAAACATGGAAACAAAGGGGGTGGCCTAGCAGTAACATATTTAAAACTATACTACAAAGCAGTAATTGTCAACACCATTTAGTAGTGGCTTACAAAAGCTACAAAAGTTAATCAGTGAAATAGATTAGGCACACAATATACAGAGGAAAACAAACATAGTAGGTTTAGCATTCACTAAAGCCAAAGACAACAACTATTGGGATAAGGCCTTACTATCTAACAAAAGGGAGAGCTAGGTAGTGCAGGAGATAGAGCAAGAGGTCTGGAATCTGGAAGACCTGAGTTCAAATCCAGCCTCAGAGACTTAACAGCTGTATGACCTTGGGCAAATCACTTAATTATGTTTGCTTCAATTTCCTCATCTTTAAAATGAGCAGGAGAAAGAAAAGGCAAGCTACTCTAGTATTATTTGCAAAGAAAATCCAAAATAGGGTCATGAAGAGTTGGATACAACTGAAAAATAACAACTATCGAGCAAAAACTACCTCAAGTTAAAGAGTAATCTGGTACAAACTAGGTTTAAACCAATATCTGACGTCCTATACAACAGTCTCCAAATGGATATGTGACCTAAATCTAAAAAGCTGCATCACAAACAAATGAGAAGAAAAAGAAAGGACATGTCATTTGCAACTACGGGAAGGGAGAAAGGAGATACAATTACAGAAGATAAAATGGAAAATATTAATTATTTTGAACGAACAAAATCAATGCAGATAAAATTAGAATTGAAACCACCATCTGGGAGAAATTCTTCACAATGACTTTCTCTAATAAAGTTGTGATTTTCAAATACATAAGAATAAGAGTCATTATCCAATAGATAGATAGTCAAAGAACATAAACAGTTCTTAAGAGAAGAAAGTTAAGCTACAACAAATATATTAAAATACTTCAGATCATTAATAATTAGAGAAATGAAAATTAAAACAATTCTGAGCTTCCGTCTATTAGATTGGTAAAGACAAGAAGAAAGGGAAAATGACAACTGTTAGAGGTGATATGGAAAAACAGATATACTAATTCTCATTGGTAGAACTATTGTCAAGGCCAGGGTTGGGGAACCTGTGGCCTCAAGGCAGCAGGTTCCCCACCTCTGGACTCGGCATTCTGGAAAGCACCTTGGAGCTATACTCAAAAAGTCACTAGATTGACCAATGAGATGATATGGATATACACACACACACACACACACATATATATTATACATATATATAACTCGAATGCATTATATAAATATCAGATGTTTTTATGTGAGCTACAATAGAAAGGAACAGCTATATCTAACTACAAAAGTGACATGTAGTCAGACAAATCTGATGGCATCTAATACAACTTTATAGCCAATAACATTATTAATAATATTAATGATTAGCAATGCACAAACTAATTTAATAAATTATCTACTTTAAGAGATGCTTGAGTGAAGAGTACAGTGGATAAATGAGAAAATTTTTTTTAAGTTTTGATGGTCATTCTTATTAAACACAGCTTTGAAACTGTTATTCTTTGGTTACTGAGAAAAGGTTAGAATATAACTGAAGTAATCTGCCATGTCACATTGGAAAGCCCTAGAAACTATTTCTTTAATATTTATCCCCGACCCCTGCCAAATTTCAACATGTCAGAGAACTTCAAAAAACAAACGGGAACCGAACACCATTAGGTTGTATATAACCAGTTTTTTTGCATAAATTTTTAGATCAGTGTTACAAAGAGTTCTCAAAAGCAGCCAACAATTTTTGTGCCACATTTTTTGTACAACCTTTTATTTAGGCTAAGGAAGGAGGAAAGAAATTCAACAAAGGAAGCAAAGGACGACCCTTGGAATAACAAAAGATGAGGGCAAAGTTACTTATTCTTTTGGTTCTTAAAGAAACACTCTTAAGAAGATAAGTTTTCATAATGCCCTGTGAATTTGTATAATCCTGCCCACTTCTGAGGCATGCCAAGTCACCATACCACACTCTTGAGGGCAAATGTTAGGTCACTATAGATGAGGCCTCATAAGTAACAACATAAAATTCACAAGTATAAAACATAAGAAACCTGCAGAACTCATGTATTCCGGCTATATGAAGAAGCTCCTTGTTTTTCTATGCTAGCGTTGCACCTGTAACTTTTCCTGGTTGCAGAAGAAACAGACCAGCCAACGGGGAAGTCTCCTCTAAATAAAGGAAACTTTTCTCTTCTATTCTCTTTCAAAACTAGAAACAAAAGGGCTCCTGTAGCATCTACAATTTTAGAAGCAGTCTCTTTCTGGACATCAGCAGACCTATGCTACCTCTTTAATCATTCTGAGATTCTTTAGATAGATGACCCTAAGGAAGGCTCTTAACTTGATGGTGAGAATATAAAGAAGAGGGATGAATCCACCATGAAAGCACCTGATATAATGCTTACACATAACAACATCAACAGCTCACCTTTATGTAGCTAAAGTGCTTAATTTTCCACAATTCTGTGATATTGGTAGTATTACAATCCCTGTTTTACACATGAGGAAACTGAGGCTCAGAGTTTATGCATGATCATGAGAAATAACATGGTATTGGATAGAGAATGTGCACCTCAGAGTCAGGACCTGGCTTCAAGTCTTCTCTGTCTCTCTCTGTCTCTCTGTCTCTGTCTCTGTCTCTCTCTCTCTCTCTCTCACACACACACACACACACACACACACACACACACACACAAATACATGACCTGGGAAAAAATCATTTAATCCCTCAGTGCCCTGCAAATCTGTGACACTATATATTTCAGAGTAGTTGCTAATATGCATTGGTCAAAAGTAATACCTTCTCTGGTTATCCCTAAAACAAATGAAATCACATGTCCCAACCCATCTTACACAGCTACTAAGTAGCAGAGATGAATATTTATTTGTGGACAGTTCTACATAGCCTAAAACAACGATCACCAGGAGCAAGAAGAATTAGTGAAAAGAAGACAATATTGGGATTAGGGCAGCCACTAAAGAAAGAATGGGATAGTGAGAAATTTGAGTTTGAACTAGGGATTTGGTTAGGTAAACGGAGCAAAAAATAGCTACAGCAATACGATAAAGGTATTAGAATTTGGACAAAGAGCAAAAGAACTAATGACCAATGGGGACCAGAAGATGGTTTTAAGGTTGTTGTTAATTCATACCAAAAGTGAAAATAAAGCATCTACTATTCACTTGGGAGGTTTGGCAGATATAAAATACTGAAAAAGCAGATTCTTAATTATTTTTCCTAAATATATTAATTTTTTAATATGGATTTTATAATTTTCTTGTCCCCAAAAGGTAGGTAATTGTACAATAATGATATTACACAAAGTAAATACATTTATAAAAACTATCTACAAGGACAGAATCATTCAGATACTTTAAAAAAAATTAAAATCCAAGCAATCTAAACTTGATTTCAAGCCCTCAAGTGACTATTTTATACCCATCAAGAAAATATTTGTCTTTTAGTCTATAAGTTTTAATGCTGCATAATTAAACTTATTTTCTAATATTTTAGCAGATACAGTTAAATAGATGATCAAGTATAAAAAAAATTTTAAACCACGAAAAATGTATGAAGTAACCTAATCATTGATCTTTTTGGAACTTCGAATTTCCTTTGAGCAAAATACAATGCAGAAAAAATCTATTAGTTTTTTTCTGACAGTTGCTATGGTTCCCCACACCAGCTCTGGTCGATATTAACTCTGATATTTTAGGTCTATGATAGCAGTTATAAGCAGGACTTTATTTTTTTTTATATATAGGGAATATGATTCACTTAAGAAAAAGAAAAAGCTATAGTCCAGGGAATCTAAGGATGCCTCACTGGTATTCCTCAGTGTAGAAATCAAGATTCTATTTTGGCTGGACTACACTATTAGATAGGATATAACTAGCAAACTATTTCTGGAAACTTGCACTACTTTTCACCAAGTACCTCTTAGCCAAAAGTGGGTGATTATTTGCCTTAAGTACCACTTCACAAATTTTGATGAGCTTGAATTTATCAGTGCTAAGATCCTCTGCTATTATCTGCTGTCTCTCTCTAAGATAATGTATTATTACAAAAATATCCAGGTTCATGAATCCAAAGGGTTTTAATCTCCATAGGAGTTTACTTGTAGTTCATATTATTCATACTATGAAAAAAAATTAGCAAAAATACACCTGGGGCCTGTTCTTTTTTCATTAAAAACTCTAAACTGTTATCAAAGCTTTCTAAACTTAGACACACTAAAGAAACATTATTTCTTTATAATTAGGACAGCCAGCTCTAACTCCAAGGGTATGGTACTTAGGAAACTTAAGTAGCCTCCTTCCTATTTCTGAAAGTAAGGTCAATGCAAATCTTAAATGGAAGGGTTACTGACTGGCCATCATCTACCCCAGTGGTTTTAAAGTGCACTCTGGAATTTCCAAGTGCCTTGCCTTTCAGGGGATAAGTGGGGACAGAACTACTTTCATAATAATACTTAATAATATTTCCATTAATGTCAACAGATATAACCCACACAAACAAATAGATGGTACTCAATAATTTTTAAGACAATGAGACCAAAAATGTTTGAGAACCAATTACAATTGTCCCCTTCCCAGTCAACTGCTTTACTTACATAACATTTCTACCATCCAATTCAACTGCTCTAGAATTCTAAAGCAATCATATTACATTTGTTGCTGGTTTCAGTTCATCTCAGATCTTAAAATCTCTCATTTAAAACCTCTCAGATCTTAAAAATCAGCACTCTACTTCCTACATCTAAGTGGTATAGAGTAACTATTCAAACCAGAGCTACACAATACTAAAATTGAAAGCTTCATGAAATTATTTTTGTTTTAACTATAATTAAATCAAACTAAACTAAACAACTAAAGAGATCTATATATAAAATTTGGGAAATAACTAAAAATCAACAGCAATACACAATGTTAATTTTAAAAGTACAGATTTTGTTTAACAATTAATACAAAAGTTTTTATTTAGATCATAATAAAAATTTATAAATAAGCTTCTGAAAAATCTTCAGTATAATAACTACCATAGTATAGCACCTATTATCAAAGTTAAAATAAGGCTGCTTAATCAGATAAATTGGATTTATGGGTTTTTCTCCCTTTTAAAAATTTGCATTTTTAAAAATTCTTTTTAATAAATTTAATGTAGAAAAAATTGAGACAAATAAAGTCATAGATAAGATCAACTATTTAAGAGATGTATGTCCAGTAATATAAAATAATGGAAACTGTTAAACTACAAGAAGATATAATCAATCAATAACAAAAAATTTACTAAGTCTCTACTATTGTCAGGAACTGTGATAGATGCTGAAGGTAAAATTTTTTTAAAGTCCCTGACTTCACAGAGCTTACATTTTACAAGTTCACAGATTAAAACACTGTGATGGGGGGAAAGGAGATACACTAATATCTAGGGTATCACAAAATGTCTTTTGAAGGAGGTAGCACTTAAATTGAGCCCTGAAGGGAAACAGGAGTTTAAAAAGTCAAGGTTGAACAGGGAGAACATTCTAGGCATAGAAGACAGCTTGTGCAAATGCATGGAGGAGGAAGAAGGAATAATATATATAGGAAATAGAAAGTAGGTCAGTTTTTCTGGAACATAAAACATGGTGGAGAGTAATGTGTACTCGGTCTGAAAAGGCAGACTGGAACCATACAATGGACTTTAAATGCCAGAAGAAATTATTCCTTTGGCGAATGGAGAGTCACTAAAAACTTCTTGAGTCGAGGAGTAACATGATGACTAGACCTGGGATGCTGTGATAGAATCTTATCTTGCTGTTTGTGTTGTATGTATTATTTTATGCAACCAGCAGTGTAGCATAGTAGAAAGAACCTTGAACTTAGAGTTAAAATATTTACTGTGTGTGAACCTGAACAAATTCTTTGACTTCACTGGGTCTCAATTTTCTTATTTGTTTAATTGTTTTTAACCAAGATGACTCCTCATTTTTCTTACAGCTCTGTTGCCTATAATGCTATGTGAGACTGGTCAGGTTGCAATATAATGGTGATTTGTTTTTTTTAAATTCCACATTTTTTATCTGCACAGAAAAATGGAGAGTACACAGAAAAAAAACACTAATTTACACTGGCAACAATGTAAATTCTCAATCCTCTGTTCCTTCCACAAGCAGCAACTGTTTACATATAGGCTTTCTCCAAACAAAAGTTTATGCCTAACAAAATTTAGACAAATTTAATAACATCAATCTGTTATGACACCAGAAATATTTAACTTAATCAGACACATCTCAAAAACAAAAGTCATTAAAATTCCCTAAAGCATTTTCTATGGACAGTTCAGTAAAACAAAGCATGCACTGGTTGGTCCAACTGAGATGGCATGGCTTATCACAAAGAGCACTGCATTCGGATTCAGAATCTTATATTCTTGATATGGTTACTACCCTTAGAGAAATAATTCCTTCTCTGGACCTCATACAGCTTAGTATTGGGATTTCTTTGAATTACTTTTATATAAGTAATCTTGTTTCAGATTCAGAAGTAAACAACAATTCTTGGTACCTTGTATTTAAGTACAATATATTTATTTTTGTTAATTCTCTTGCTTTTAACTTTGTATATATTTATACTTATCTGTTCCAATAACAAATTAAGCTTCCTGCAAGCACATATTATTTCTTTCATTGTATTTGTGTTATCACTTCTAGGATCAAATATAAAATCTCTGACTTTCAAAGTCCCTCACAACCTGACCCTCTTCTCCTTTTTCAGTTTTCTTACATTTTACTCTCAGCCATGTAGTTTCTGATTTAGTCATCCTGTTGTTTCCTGCACTAAATACTCTACCTCCAAACCGGGCATTTTCAATAGCTACACACAATGCCCTAAAATTCTCTCTCTTCATCTTCACCTCCTGGTTTTCCTGGCTTTAAGACCCAGCTAAAATCCCATCTTCCACAGAAGATCAGTTCCCAAAGTGGGTGATACTGCTCTCTGAGGGGGGGGGGGGCACTGAAATGATCCAGAGAGGGCAGTAGTAGACTTGGACAGAATTGGGGGGGGGGGGGTATGGAAAAAATAAGGGGGTGGTGGAAGCAAAAGGAAAGAAGATAAGAAAAATTTGAAAAACCATTCGTACATGTTTCGTCTGTTAAAGCTGTAGTGATTACATTATTTTTCAAATAAACACACAAAATGCAAGTTATAACCAATCAGTGGTCAAGTCCACTGACAAGTGTTAATAAGTAAGTGTTGGCTGTAGAGTCAGGAAGTCCAGCATACATTGGCAGCAATATGTGTATGTGTAATGAATTATTTACAATATGATACTATATGATTTACATAATGCAATATCACATCATCAAAATTTCAATTCAGGAAAAACACATAATTTACAATAAATTACTAAATTCAAGATGCATCATTTAAAATCATATATATTTATACATATTCAAAAATATATATTTTTTGAAATGATGCAATTTTTTAAAAAACTATTAAAGGGTCAAAGAAAATACAATTTCCATGGGGCACTGAGTAATTTACTTTTTCAAAAAGGGCTTGGTAGTCCAAATAAGTTTGAGAACCTCTGTTCCATAAGAAGCCTTTCCTGATCCCCTTTAATGTTGATGCTGTCCCTCTGCTGATTATCTCCAATATAACCCATACATATTTTGTTTGAACACAGGTGCCTACATTTTGCCTGCCCCCCATTAGAATGTGAGCTCCCTGAGAGCAGGCATAACTTTTGCCATTCTTTGTATCCTTAGGTAGTGGGGGACACATATTAGTAGCTTTAACATGTTTAAGACCTTACTTAAGCTATTATTTCTGGATATCAGGTTTACACTGAAAATCAGATGCTCTTTGTGCTCAAGTTGGCTATTAGTATGTTATAGTACGTTAACTTTCATTGCTGCCTCCCAAAGTAACCTATCGTGACTCAAACTATATCAAATGTAACAGTAAAACTTCAAATGCTACTTAAAGTTAAATTTTTTCTTCACCTGAGGCAAAAGGAAGTTTTATTTTCATTTCTGAATGTAAGGAAAAGTATTTTTGTCTCCTTTTTCTCTGCTTATTATTTGTAACTTTTGCAGCTTTCTTAGCAGCTTTTAATTTTTTTAAAAAATAAGACTATGCATAACAATGCTGCTGTACAAGCAGTGATTCCTTTATACTTGCACTTCTTTAAAAACTCTAAAAATGAACTAAATGGCTTTCATTCTCCCTATTAAAATTAATGTGAAGATAAATGAAGGCTAGAAAAATCAAATGGGATGGAATATGTGTGTGTTCATCCTTCATTGCTGAAGACCACGCCATCAGAGAAATAATGACATGACTTGCACTTGACTTTGTTTTGAGTGAGGGAGGGCTGTGCAGGTCACCAGCCTCACTTCTCCTCCAGAGCCATCTGAATCCAGTGACCAGATATTCATCAGGATGACCGGAGATGACCCAGGATGAGGCAATTGGGGTTAAGTGACTTGCCCAAGGTCACACAGCTAGTGAGTGTCAAGTGTCTGAGGTGAGATTGGAACTCAGGTTCTCCTGACTCCTGGACTGGTGCTCCATCCACTGCTGTCCACTTAGCTGCCCTGGGATGGAATATAAAATGATGATGAATATCCAAACAGTATATGGAAAAGTAGGGCATAAATATGATACACAATCTGTCTTAAGTTTTGTTGGATGAAAGATGGGAAGAAATGGATTTAGAATAAGAAAATACCAGCCTCATATAGTATGAGAATTAGGTAAACTTTGTAATCAAGGGTCTAGTTTGCCTTTCTTAGGGTTATTGCCAACATCAACATATCACAGTTACTAACAATTACCACTCAACAAGATCATGGAGAGAAACATGGTCCACATATTTACTATTCACTGTTTCTTTTCTGAGGTAAACTCACTTCACGTCCAATTCTTGGTAAAGAATCTGGCCATCATATTTCTTGGGAAAAAAGGAAATAGTGATAGCTGCAGGAAAGCTGGTCCAGGGACAGATACTTTAAAAACCCACAGAATTTTAACTACAACATTGCTAAATGTTCCTTCACTCACATCCAATTATAATGCCCCAATGTGGTTCAAAAGTGACCTTAGAGGCTTGAAGGTTACTGCCAGTGGAGCACAAGATCTGGCAGTTTCAGTCAAGTTTAAAAGATGAGTCAAGGAAGAGGCATAGTCCCTTATCCAAAGTGCAACCTAGTTTAGTTAAGAGAAAATAATGACCAGGCTGGTGGTACAGTGATGAGTTTTCCAGCTGCCACTCTTCAAACCCATTTAATGCAGTGATGCAAAGATTACCCCGCCAATGAAATTAGAGGTGCTAAAAAGTAATTCAGTAATTTTTAAAACAGTTTAGTGGCAAAAGAATTTTGTTCTGTTTGCAGTATCACTGTAACAAATTCTGTTAAATGTACCTCATCTCTTCAATATACCTCATCTCTTTTTATCTTGACAACCATCTCATGAGGTAGACAATAAAGCATTATCAGCAATTACATATTAAGAATTTCTAGCTCAAGCCCATTTTAGGCCAGTCCAGTGATTCAAGCTTAGGGCTAAAAAGCAATGACAGTCAAATGACATGAAGAGGCAATTTTCAATGGAAGAAATCCAAGCCACCAAAAATAAATGAGAATACTTTTAATTACTAATAGATAGAGAAATGAAAATTTAAAGTACTTGGAGATTCTACTTCATAAACATTAGATTGGTGAGGCTGACAAAAAAGAAGGAAAGAAAATGACAACTGGTGGGCCTGCAGGGAAATATGTATGCTAATGTACTGTTGTTGGAGCTGTGAACTGGTACAGTTATTCTAGAAAGCAATTTATTTTTTTTTTATTTAACTTTTAACATTTATTTTCACAAAATTTTGGGTTACAAATTTTCTCCCCTTTTATCCCCTCCCCCCCCCAAACCCAAGCATTCTAATTGCCCCTGTGACCAATCTGCTGTCTCTTCTATCCTCTCCCTCTCTGCCCTTGTCTCCGTCTTCTCTTTTGTCCTGTAGGGCCAAATAACTTTCTATACCCCTTAACCTGTATTTCTTGTTACCCAGTGGTAAGAACATTACATTTGGTCCTAACACTTTGAGTTCCAACTTCTTTAACTCCCTCCCTCCCCAACCCTTCCCCTTGGAAGACAAGCAATTCAATATAGGCCAAATCTGTTTAGTTTTGCAAATGATTTCCATACTAGTTGTGTTGTATAGGACTAACTATATTTCCCTCCATCCTATCCTGTCCCCCATTACTTCTATTTTCTTATGGTCCTTTCCCTCCCCATGAGTGTCGACCTCGGATTGCATTCTCCTCCCCATGCCCTCCCCTCCATCCTTCCCCCCACCCTGCTTGTGCCCCTGTCCCCCACTCTCCTGTATTATGAGATAGGTTTTCCTATCAAAATGAGTGTGCATTATATTCTTTCCTTTAGTGGAATGTGATGAGAGTAGACCTCATGTTTTTCTCTTGCCTCCCCTCTTTATCCCACCACTAATAAGTCTTTTGCTTGCCTCTTTTATGAGAGATAATTTGCCCCATATAACTTCTCCCTTTCTCCTCCCAGTATTTCTCTCTCACTGCTTGATTTCATTTTTTTTTAAGATATGATCCCATCCTCTTCAATTCACTCTGTGCACTCTGTCTCTATGTATGTGTGCGTGTGTGCATGTGTGTGTGTGTGTGTACTCCCACCCAGTACCCAGATACTGAAATGTTTCAAGAGTTACAAATATTGTCTTTCCATGTAGGAATGTAAACAGTTCAACTTTAGTAAGTCCCTTATGACTTCTCTTTGCTGTTCACCTTTTCATGGTTCTCTTCATTCTTGTGTTAGAAAGTCAAATTTTCTTTCTAGCTCTGGTCTTTTCATCAGGAAAATTTGAAAATCCTCTATTTCATTGAAAGACCATTTTTTCTCCTGAAGTATTATACTCCGTTTTTCTGGGTAGGTGATTCTTGGTTTTAGTCCTAGTTCCTTTGACTTCTGGAATATCCTATTCCATTCCCTTCGATCCCTTAATGTAGAGGGAGCTAGATCTTGTGTTATCCTGATTGTATTTCCACAATACTTGAATTGTTTCTTTCTAGCTGCTTGCAATATTTTCTCTTTCACCTGGGAATTCTGGAATTTGGCCACAATGCTCCTAGGAGTTTCTCTTTTTGGATCTCTTTCATGCGGTGTTCTGCGGATTCCTTGAATATTTATTTTGCCCTCTGGTTCTAGAATATAGGGCAGTTTTCCTTGATAATTTCATGGAAGATGATGTCTAGGCTCTTCTTTTGATCATGGTTTTCAGGTAGTCCCAGAATTTTTACATTGTCTCTCCTGATTCTATTTTCCAGGTCAGTTGTTTTTCCAATAAGATATTTCACATTATCTTCCATTTTTCGAATCTGCACACTATGTTCTGTGGTATCTGTCTTTCTCATTAAGTCCTTAGCGTCCATCTGTACCATTCCAGTTTTGAAAGATCTATTTTCTTCAGTGAGCTTTTGAATCTCCTTTTCCATTTGGTTAATTCTGCTTTTGAAAGCATTCTTCTCCTCATTGGCCCCTTGCACCTCCCTTGCCAACTGAGTTAGGCTAGTTCTCAAGGTGCCAATTTCTTCAAGATTTTTTTGGTTCTCCTTTAGCAGGGAGCTGATCTGCTTTTCATGCTTCTCCCTCATTCCTCTCATTTCCCTTCCCAGTCTTTCCTCCACCTCTCTAACTTGATTTTCAAAATTCCTCTTGAGCTCTTCCATGGCCCGAGCCCATTGGGTAGGCTGGGACACAGAATCCTCGATTTCTGTGTCTTTGCCTGATGGCAAGCATTGTTCCTCCCCATCAGAAAGGAAGGGAGGAAGTGTTTTTTCTCCGATAAAGTACCCTTCAATAGTTTTATCTCTTTTCCCTTTTCTGGGCATTCTCCCCAGCCAGGCGCCTGACCTCTGAATGTTCTCCTCACACCCTCCTCACCTCCTGGTCCTCCCAGCCAGTGTTTGGGAACTGAGATTCAAATGCTGCTTCCCGCCTTAGGATTTTTGGTGGGGGCAGGGCTGCTATTCAGTGTGAGAATTAAGTTCAGGTGGTCAGGGGCAGGGCCGCCTCTCTGGCTCAGTTCCCTCTGGGGGTTTATGCACAGACCTTCCACAATGGATCCAGGCTCCTGCCAGTTTGGGGAGCCCTTGTCTGCAGCCGCCTCTCAGCTTCTATCTCCTGGGGGGGCCTGAGCCATGGGGGCACCCCACTCCCCTCTCGACCCGCCAAAGACACTCTCTCACCTACCCCCGTCAGTCACCTGTTGGTGGGGGGGCTTGTGCCGCCGCTGGAGATCCCGTCTCTGGAGCCTTCTCGGATCTGTACTTCTCGGAGCCGCGGCCACCGCCGCCGCAGGTCCGGGCTGGCCTCCGCGTCTGCAGCACAACGAACCTTTTGCGAGAGGTTTGCAGGTCCCTCTGTGGGTGGAGGGACCCGCGTGGCCGCTGGAGATCCCGTGCCCGTAGCCTGCTCGGATCTTTTCCTCACAGTGTCGCTGCCGCGGCAGGGCTGCCCTCTGCTCCCCGTCCTGGCGCCCAGTCCATGGCGCGAAGGACCCCCCGCGAGAGGTTTGGAGGTCTCTCAGGAACAGAAATCTCCCTCGCTCCAATATTCCATGGTCTCTGGGTGCAGAATTCGCCCTGGGTTGGTCCCCTCTAGCCGTTCTGTGGTTTGTAGGTTCGGAGCCTAGAAAGCAATTTATAACTGTACCCCAAAAGTTTCTAAACTGTGATACCATTGCAATACCACAACTAAGCCTATACTCCAAAGAGTTTGACCAACACAACTGATTGAGAACTGACTGATCCTGACCTAGTTTGGGTTCTCAGGCCAATGAATTGCCTGGAAGTGACCAGATATTATCACTTTGGCTTCTAATTATTTTGTAAATCTCCCAAACTTTCCCCTCCCCAGATTCTCAATCTTTCTTTATGGACTTCTGCATAGTATACAACCCAAATTATATAGTGAAACTAAGATGTGTAACTGCTCCCACTTGCAACCTAGTCATTCTCTCTGCCTTGCCTATATAAATCCTGTTCCCAGATCCTCTCCTTGGGTCCTCCAGCACTTGCTGTTGGTACCATGAGATACAACTATTCTGCCCTTAAGACCTCTGTTTGTTGTACTATTTTCATTAAAATTTCAGATTGATAAGCTCAAAGAGAAAGGACAAAGACTGATATGAACAAAAATATTCATAATGCCTCTTTATGTGGTGACAAAAAATGGAAACTAAGAGGGCCCCCATCAGTTGGGAAGTGGATGAACATATTATGCTAGATGAATGTATGTAACAGAATATTATTATGCCATAACAAATGACCAAAAAAAAGGTAGTTCTGAAGAAACCTGGGAGGACTTGAAGAAACTGATGCAATGAGGAGAGCATAACCAGAAAAACAATATTATAACATTTTAAAGAAAAAAAAACTTTGAAAGATTTAAGAATTCTAGAAGTGGGCGGAGTCAAGATGGCGAAGTAGAAAGACGCACATACACATAGCTCTGAACCCACAAACCACAGAACGGCAGAGGGGACTAACCCAGGGCAAATTCTGCACCCAGAGACCACAGAATATTGGAGGGAGGGAGATTTCTGTTCCGGAGAGACCTGCAAACCTCTCACGGAGGGTCCTTCACGCCGTGGACTGGGCTCCAGGGCGGGTAGCAAAGAGCAACCATACCGCGGCAGCGACACCGTGAGAAAAAGATCCGAGAGGGCTACAGGACGGGATCTCCAGCAGCCACGCGGGTCCCCCCACCCACAGAGGGACCAGCAAACCTCTTCCAAAAGGTCCATCGCGCTGCAGACGCAGTGCCCAGCCCGGACCTGCGGCGGCGGCGGCCACGGCTCCGAGAGGCACAGATCTGAAAGGGCTCTGGAGGCGGGATCTTCAGCAGCAGCACGGGCCCCGCCACCAACAGGTGACTGACGGGGGTAGGTGAGAGAGTCTCTTTGGCGGGTTGAGAGGGGAGTGAGGTGCCCCCATGGCTCGGGCCCCCCCGGGAGATAGAAGCTGAGAGGCGGCTGCGGACAGGGGCTCCCCAAGCGAGCAGGAGCCTGGATCCATTGTGGAAGGTCTGTGCATAAATCCCCTGAGGGAATTGAGCCAGAGAGGCGGCCCTGCCCCTGACGTCAACACCTGAGCCTAATTTAACACTGAATAACAGCCCTGCCCCCGCCAAAAATCCTAAGGCGGGAAGCAGCATTTGAATCTCAGTCCCCAAACACTGGCTGGGAGGACCAGGAGGTGAGGAGGGTGTGAGGAGAACATTCAGAGGTCAGGCCACTAGGGGGAGAAAATGCCAAGAAAAGGGAAAAGAAATAAAACTATTGAAGGGTACTTTATCGGAGAAAAAACACTTCCTCCTTTCCTTTCTGATGGAGAAGAACAAGGCTCGCCATTAGGCAAAGACACAGAAATCGAGGATTCTGTGTCCCAGCCCACCCAATGGGCTCGGGCCATGGAAGAGCTCAAGAGGAATTTTGAAAATCAAGTTAGAGAGGTGGAGGAAAGACTGGGAAGGGAAATGAGAGGGATGAGGGAGAAGCATGAAAAGCAGATCTGCTCCCTGCTAAAGGAGAACCAAAAAAATCTTGAAGAAATTGGCACCTTGAGAACTAGCCTAACTCAGCTGGCAAGGGAGGTGCAAGGGGCCAATGAGGAGAAGAATGCTTTCAAAAGCAGAATTAGCCAAATGGAAAAGGAGATTCAAAAGCTCACTGAAGAAAATAGATCTTTCAAATCTGGAATGGTACAGATGGAAGCTTTGGACTTTTCGAGAAAGACAGATATCTCAGAATATACTTCGCAGATTCGAAAAATGGAAGATAATGTGAAATATCTTATTGGAAAAACAACTGACCTGGAAAATAGAATCAGGAGAGACAATGTAAAAATTCTGGGACTACCTGAAAACCATGATCAAAAGAAGAGCCTAGACATCATCTTCCATGAAATTATCAAGGAAAACTGCCCTGAGATTCTAGAACCAGAAGGCAAAATAAATATTCAAGGAATCCGCAGAACACCGCATGAAAGAGATCCAAAAAGAGAAACTCCTAGGAGCATTGTGGCCAAATTCCAGAATTCCCAGGTGAAAGAGAAAATATTGCAAGCAGCTAGAAAGAAACAATTCAAGTATTGTGGAAATACAATCAGGATAGTACAAGACCTGGCACCTTCTACATTGAGGGATAGAAGGGAATGGAATAGGATATTCCAGAAGTCAAAGGAACTAGGACTGAAGCCAAGAATCACCTACCCAGCAAAACTGACTATAATACTTCAGGAGAAAAAATGGTCTTTCAATGAAATAGAAGACTTTCAAATTTTCCTGATGAAAAGACCAGAGCTGGAAAGAAAATTTGACTTTCTAACACAAGAATGAAGAGAACCATGAAAAGGCGAACAGCAGAGAGAAATCATAAGGTACCTACTAAAGTTGAACTGTTTACATTCCTACATGGAAAGACAATATTTGTAACTCTTGAAACATTTCAGTATCTGGGCACTGGGTGGGAGTACACACACACACACATGCACACACGTACACATACATAGAGACAGAGTGCACAGAGTGAATTGAAGAGGATGGGATCATATACTTAAAAAAAAAAAAACGAAATCAAGCAGTGAGAGAGAAATATTGGGAGGAGAAAGGGAGAAGTTATATGGGGCAAATTATCTCTCATAAAAGAGGCAAGCAAAAGACTTATTACTGGTGGGATAAAGAGGGGAGGCAAGAGAAAAACACAAGGTCTACTCTCATCACATTCCACTAAAGGAAAGAATATAATGCACACTCATTTTGATAGGAAAACCTATCTCATAATACAGGAGAGTGGGGGACAGGGGCACAAGCAGGATGGGGGGGAGGATAGAGGGGAGGGCATGGGGAGGAGAATGCAATCCGAGGTCGACACTCATGGGGAGGGAAAGGACCATAAGAAAATAGAAGTAATGGGGGACAGGACAGGATGGAAGGAAATATAGTTAGGCCTATACAACACAACTAGTATGGAAATCATTTGCAAAACTAAACAGATATGGCCTATATTGAACTGCCTGTCTTCCAAGGGGAAGGGGTAGAGAGGGAGGGAGCTAAAGAAGTCGGAACTCAAAGTGTTAGGACCAAATGTAATGTTCTTACCACTGGGTAACAAGAAATACAGGTTAAGGGGTACAGAAAGTTATTTGGCCCTACAGGACAAAAGAGAAGACGGAGACAAGGGCAGGGAGGGAGGATAGAGGAGAGAGCAGATAGGTCACAGGGGCAATTAGAAAGCTTGGGTCTGGGGGGGGGGGGGGGGGGAAAGGGGAGAAAATTTGTAACCCAAAATTGTGTGAAAATAAATGTTAAAAGTTTAATAAAAAAAAAAAAAGATTTAAGAATTCTAGTCAGTACCAAGACAAACCATGATCCCAAAAGCCCAATGATGAACCATGCTACATATGTCCAGCCAAAGAAGTGATGGACTCAAGATACAGAAGACAAACATTTTGGACGTTGCCAATAAAGAAAGTTGCTTTACTTGACTATGCCATACTTGTTACGAATCTTCCTTGTTCTTGTTGTTCAATGGAAGAAAGGGATGAGGAAGGAGAGAAAAACTACTTGTTAATTTTTTTTAATAAAATTAAATGCGCAAAAAGAATGGAATGAGAGATTCATGGACCATAAAATGCAATAAAAATAACTTTACTAATAAAAAGAATAAAGTGCATACTATCACAAAGGTTAAAAAAGACAATAATTCAGATTAAATGACTAATCCCCTCCACATTCATGTTCATCATTGTAACTAACTACACAAGGTCAGAATGACATTCCCACAGGGCAATGGGAATTTTGCTAAAACTGCTAACACCACATACTGGATCTTTTGTGCCTGAGGCAATAAGAAAACCAAACCAACAATAATCCACAGAATCCCAACCTTTTCAAAGGAAAAACAGTCCAGCCTACATAAATCCAGTATAATTCCTCCCACGTTTATGAAAATAAGGCAAAAAAACCTTAAATGAAATTTCCCAGGTTAAGTGGCTACCAAATGTCAAAATCAGTCTCCTTTCCATGTTTAGCATTTACCTTCAGATGCTGAAGTATAACTGAGATGTACTTAAAGCCAGAATCAATGTCAGCTTTACAAAACAGCTATACATTTAACTTACAATTTGTGGCTCTACCTTTTTGTTATATCTAACAAAAGGGATATTACCTTTCAAAATCTCTCAAATTTATCCCCTCCTTTCCATTCCCACCACCTTGTGTATAGTTACATCCAGTACAACACTGCAATCTTCAGCCTTCAATGACTACCTAACAAATTAAATCCAAACTCCAGCCTGACTTTCAAGGACCACTGAAATTTGGCCCCAAACTAAACCTTCAGTCTAATCTCCCAGAGCTCTACCCACTTATATCTTTAATTCTCTAATTTCAATCATACTGGACTGTTTCCCATCCCTTCCACTTGTACCCCACAAGGATGTCCTATTCATGATTTTCTGTATGATCCTAAGATCAAGCCACTACCTTTACCTGAAATGACTTTCAAAATCCTGTCCATTCTTCAAGTTAAGCTTCAATGATGATGCAGATACAATATTAAAGATTGACTTTGTGAAGCCCCTGGCTTATTTTCTAACCTGAAGGTGCCCTGAAGTCTCGACTTAGCACAAAACTTCCCTTTATCCTGGACCATATAATTCCCTATCCCCACCCATCATCCTGGGGAATGGGATTTCCTTATCTCCTTATCTTGAGTCATTCACAGTCCTCACCCTGTATCTTTATCTTGCAGACTTACCCTAGATCTCCAACCTCCCTCTCCTACTAAGGAAACCCTAAAATCATCCTATATAAGCCTAGTCCTTTTCCTACACCACAGCCTTTGGTTAGCTCCATGCTAAATCTCAGGCCAGATGCTTTTGCATCAATAAAGCTCCCAATGGCTACAGAGAAGGTCTAAGTGTATTCATTCACATTTTGAACCAGGTCTCCCATATCTCTCTCTTCAACAATGATACTCTTCCATACAAACCAGAAGTGATCTCTCCATTCTCAGAACTTCTATAACATTTTGTTTGTGTGTACTTTGTAATATTCATAAGAGTTAAAGATCTTCCCACCCAATCAATGGGCCTATCCATTAAGGGAAGTTTGATTAGAGGAGATTTTTTTTGTTGGAAGGCCCATATTTTTTGTTAATTTCTAATGAGGCACTGGTTCTCAAAGGTTGTGATGCTCTGGCTCTGAAAAGTATAAATATACTCAGAGGTGAGGTTTCACTTTGGGGTTTACTCATTGTAAGTGTTTGACCAGATATGACTCTGGGCAGCCACTAAGGAGACCCCTGGCTTTGAAAACCCAGGTGTTGGTGCTTCTCTCTCTGGTAACTATGTATGTATTGCTTATGGTCAGACAGCTGAAAGCCCTGTCTGTTGATCTTTGTTTCTCTGTTTGTATTTTCTCTGAAGTTCCGGGTGCTGACTTTTTCCCCTGAACTAAGCGATTGACATACATGCTTGAATAAACTGATTGTTGACCCCTCAACAGTTGCTTTCCTTTTACAAAAGCATACCTAAGAATCTGTACAGCAGGCCCTCTTGTGTATGTTGGGGTCCTTGCTGTTACAACAACTTTATAATAATTAAGATGTAATTATAGTCATTTATGCAGTTTATTCCTATGTAAGTTCACTGAAGACAATATCTATATCTTAGTAAACATACTTTGAAAATAACAAGTATTCAACATATACTGGCTTATATATATTATCTCCCTCTTTAGAAAGTAAGTTTCGTGAGTGCAAAGACCCCAGGGTTTAAAAAGTTCCTGGCACAAACTTCATAAATGTTTGTTGATGGGGTGATTTAAAAGAAACTGAATTAATGTGAAAGAACAAACAGTTCTTTGAAAACTGTGTCAAACCTTTTTTTTCTTTTTTTTTTTTAATATTAAATTTATTTATTTAATTTTTAACATTCATTTTCACAAAATTTTGGGTTACAAATTTTCTCCCCTTTTATCTCCTCCCCCCCCAAACACCAAGCATTCTAATTGCCCCTATGACCAATCTGCTCTCTCTTCTATCATCCCTCTCTGCCCTTGTCTCCATCTTCTCTTTTGTCCTGTAGGGCCAGATAGCTTTCTATACCCCTTTACCTGTATTTCTTATTTCCTAGTGGCAAGAACATTATTCGACAGTTGATCCTAACACTTTGAGTTCCAACTTCTTTACCTCCCTCCCTCTCCACCCCTTCCCTTTGGAAGGCAAGGAATTCAATATAGGCCAAATCTGTGTAGTTTTGCAAATGACTTCCATAATAGTTGTGTTGTACAGGACTAACAATATTTCTCTCCATCCTATCCTGTCCCCCATTATTTCTATTCTCTTTTGATCCTATCCCTCCCCATTAGTGTCGACCTCAAATTGCACTCTCCTCCCCATGCCCTCCCTTCTATCATCCCCCCCACCCTGCTTATCCCCTTATCCCCCACTTTCCTGTATTGTAAGATAGGTTTTCATACCAAAATGAGTGTGCATCATATTCTTTCCTTTAGTGGAATGTGATGAGAGTAGACTTCATGTTTTTCTCTCACTTCCCCTCTTTATCCCTCCACTAATGAGTCTTTTGCTTGCCTCTTTTATGAGAGATAATTTGCCCCATTCCATTTCTCCCTTTCTCCTCCCAATATATTTCTCTCTCACTGCTTGATTTCATTTTTTTAAAGATATAATCCCATCCTCTTCAATTCACTCTGTCTCTATGTATGTGTGCGTGTGTGCATGTGTGTGTGTGTGTACTCCCACCCAGTACCCAGATACTGAAATGTTTCAAGAGTTACAAATATTGTCTTTCCACGTAGGAATGTAAACAGTTCAACTTTAGTAAGTCCCTTATGACTTCTCTTTGCTGTTCACCTTTTCATGCTTCTCTTCATTCTTATGTTTGAAAGTCAAATTTTCTTTTCAGCTCTGGTCTTTTCATCTAGAATGCTTGAAAATCCTCTATTTCATTGAAAGACCAATTTTTCCCCTGAAGTATTATACTCAGTTTTGCTGGGTAGGTGATTCTTGGTTTTAGTCCTAGTTCCTTTGACTTCTGGAATATCCTATTCCATGCCCTTCAATCCCTTAATGTAGAGGCTGCTAGATCTTGTGTTATCCTGATTGTATTTCCACAATACTTGAATTGTTTCTTTCTAGCTGCTTGCAATATTTTCTCCTTGACCTGGGAACTCTGGAATTTGGCCACAATGTTCCTAGGAGTTTCTCTTTTTGTATCTATTTCAGGCGGTGATCTGTGGATTCCTTGAATATTTATTTTGCCCTCTGGTTCTAGAATCTCAGGGCAGTTTTCCTTGATAATTTCATGAAAGATGATGTCTAGGCTCTTCTTTTGATCATGGCTTTCAGGTAGTCCCATAATTTTTAAATTGTCTCTCCTGGATCTATTTTCCAGGTCAGTTGTTTTTCCAATGAGATATTTCACAATATCTTCCAATTTTTCGTTCCTCTGGCTTTGTTCTGTGATTTCTTGCTTTCTCATAAAGTCCTTAGCCTCTATCTGTGCCATTCTAATTTTGAAAGAACTATTTTCTTCAGTGAGCTTTTGAACCTCCTTTTCCATTTGGTTAATTCTGCTTTTGAAAGCATTCTTCTCCTCATTGGCTTTTTGACCCTCTTTTGCCAATTGAGTTAGGCTAGTTTTCAAGGTGTTATTTTCTTCAACATTTTTTTGGGTCTCCTTTAGCAGGGAGCTGATCTGCTGTTCATGCTTTGACTTCATGTCTCTCATTTCTCTTCCCAGCTTTTCCTCCACCTCTCTAACTTGATTTTCAAAATCCTTTTTGAGCTCTTCCATGGCCTGAGCCCATTGGGTGTGCTGGGACACAGAAGCCTTGATTTCTGTGTCTTTGCCTGATGGTAAGCATTGTTCTTCCTCATCAGAAAGGAAGGGAGGAAATGCCTGTTCACCAAGAAAGTAACCTTCTATAGTCTTATTTCTTTTCCCTTTTCTGGGCATTTTCCCAGCCAGTGACTTGACCTCTGAATATTTTCCTCACACCCACCTCACCTCCTGATCCTCCCAGCCAGTGTTTGGGGTCTGAGATTCAAATGCTGCTTCGAGCCTTAGGGCTTTTGGCGGGGGCAGGGCTGCTATTCAGTGTGAGATTAAGTTCAGGTGCTGAGGTCAGGGCAGGGCCGCCTCTCAGGCTCAGTTCCCTCAGGGGGTTTATGCACAGACCTTCAACAATGGATCTGGGCTCCTGCTTGCTTGGGAAGCCCCTGTCTGCAGCCTCCTCCCAGTCTCTACCTCCCAGGGGGGCTCGAGTTATGGGGACACCCCACTCCCCTCTCGACCCGCCAAAGAGACTCTCTCACCGACCCCCGTCACCTGTGGGTGGAGGGACTTGTGCGGCTGCTGGAGATCCCATCCCTGAAGCCTGCTCGGATCTTTTCCTCTCTGTGCTGCGGCCGGGCTGTACTCAGCTCCCAGTCTCGGCGCCCAGTCCGCAGCACGAAGGACCTTTTGCGAAAGGTTTGCAGGTCTCTCTGGAACAGAAATCTCCCTCACTACAATGTTCTGTGGCCTCTGGGTGCAGAATTCGCCATGAGTTATTTCTTTGTAGTTGTTCTATGGGTTGTGGGTTCGGAGCTATGTGTATGTGCGTCTTTCTACTCCGCCATCTTGGCTCCGCCCCCCCAACCCCTTTTTTTTCAAAAAAAAAAAAACAAACCACTTCCTAATGGAAGATCACTTAACTAAATGGAATTCAAATTCTTAACATGTAGTGAGTCATCATTGTATAACTTCATGGTGCACATGTAAAGTGAAAATCATCATCATTTACAGCAACAAACATTTATAAAGTGGTTACTAAGTGTCAGGCACTGTGCCTGACAAAATGAGGCAAAGAGAGGCAAAGTGCGATCCCTACCCTCAAGGAGCTCACATTCCAATGGGGCAGAACATACATGGAGGACATACACAGTATAAACAGGAGGTAATTTCAGAGGAAAGGCACTGGAGCAGGAGAAGGGAGTGAGGGGTGAGCAGGACAGGTCTCTTGCAGAAAACGAGTTATGAGTTAAGTCTTGAAGGAAACCAGGAGACGGAGGTGAGAAAGATGGGCATTCCAAGAATGAGAGAAGGCCAGTGAAAAGGCATGAAGAGGGAAGATGGAGCATCATGTGCAAAGAACAGCAAGGCCAGATCCAAATTTAAGTGAATTTTAACAGTAAACAGTCCTTTACCTTTTTTTTGGAACATGTATAATCTGACCTTTTCATAACAAAAGATAAAGAAATCAGAAAACCAACTGAATAAGAATCACTTAGAAATATGGCATAACAAGAGTTTAGGATTAGAATCTTAAAATGAAAATCTGAGAACATTTCTAAAGTGAGTTAAACCAAAGTGCACTGTTGCAATGTTGTTCAGTCATTTTTAGTAGTGTCCAACTTTTCATGACCCAGTCATTTGATGTTTTCTTGGCAAAGATACTGGAGTGGTTTGCCCAGGGTCACATGAGTTCCAGATGTCAGGTCTAGCACTCTTCAGGGTTCAACACTTCTTAGTTGCCAGTTATAATCTTATACACCTTTAAAGTACAAAAAAATCTCATTCCCAGAATCAAAACAGGTCTGAGAAATAACTTAAGGAATGGATTATCCTAATTCAAATGCAAAGGAGGAACCATCTTGGGGATGAAATATGTCAATTAATCACTTTGTGCTTCAGTTTTCTTACATGTAAAATGAGGGAACAGGACTTGATGATCAGTATCTATGGATCCTTTGATGATCTTATCAGACAGTTGATGACCCTCACTGAATTATTTTGTATTAATTTTTTCTCACCTCAACTTCCCCCCCAACTCCCCAAAGAAAACTCTCTTGTAACAAATATGCATGGTGAAGAAAACAAGTTTCCATACTGGCCATGGTCAAAAATGTGCATCGTGCTCTGCATCTGTACTCTATCACTTCTCTTTCAAGAGTTACAAAGCATGATCCATCACTGATGCTTTGGAACGATGGTTGATTGAAGTTCTTAGGTCCTTCAGAAGTGTTTGTTTTTAAATACTGTATACAATATTGTTACCGTATAAATTGGTCTACTCATTTCACTCTGTATCAGCTCATACAAATCTTTCCAGGCTTCCTTAATCTCATCATATCTTATAGTGTAATCTTATTCCATTCCATTTATACACCATAAGTTATTCAGTCACTACCCAAATGATGTGAAATCCCTTACTTTTCAGGATTGGTTTTTTTTTCTGCCACAAAAAGAGCTGTGACTATATTCATACATACAGGTCCTTTTCCTCTTTCTATGTTCTCTTTGGGGTATAAGCCTAACAGCTGTCTTGTGGGGTATAATGGAATAGGCATTGTTTAGTAATTTGTGGGGGAAAGTATAGTATCATACTGATTTTCAAAATGGTTAGGCTAGAACAACTCACAGATCCACCAGCAGTGCATTAATATTCCTGTTTTCTGAAAGTCCCTCCGATGCTTTCTTTTTTATTTTTTCCAATTTGATGATTTAATAGCTATGAAAAATTATTTTAATAGGCAATTCTCTAACTATTAGTTCTGGGGAACATTTCTATGTTATCGTCATTAACTTGAATTTCTTTACTTGAGAACTACCTGTTCATATCCTTTTATCATTCATCAACTGGAAATGGTTCTTATTCTTATAAATGTAAATGAATTCCTTATATATCATAGAAATGAAACTTTTATCAAAGAAACTGGTTGCAAAGATTTTTCTCCAGTTAACTTTAACCTTAAATTTAGTCTTTTAAATTTAACCATTTAATATTAGCTTCTTTAGTTTTCTGTATAAAAACTTTTAAAATTTAAGTAATCAAAACTGCCCATTTTTGTGGGATCCTCTTTATCTTTATCCATAGATCCTAAAGGCAATGCCTCCCTTTCTTCATTAAGTCGTTTATCATATGACCTTTTATATCTGAGTTACACACTCATATAGAGTTTATTGTGATATGATGTATGAGTCATCACTCTAAATCTAATTTTTACCAGGTTGCTTTCAGACTGTTTTTATTTTCTTGGCAGTTTCTGTCAAATGAGTCCTTACCAAAGTAGCAGGCATCGTTGACTTTACTGAACATGAGGCTCCTGTGTTCATTTGCTTTGATGTGTTATCAATCTTGTCTTTTCCTCTAATAAACCTCTTTACTTTTAGTCATTAATGCATTGTAATATAATAGAGATATAATGCTGCTAGACTTCCTTCCTTTTTCATTTTTATTTCATTATTTCCCTTGAGATTGCTGATCTTTCGTTCCTCTAGGTAAATGCTGTTACTATTTTCCTAGGTCTAAAAAGGTATCCCTTTTAACGTTAACTAATATAGCAATGGTATTTACTTATTAGCATAATAATCTAGATAATACTACTGTTTTTATTGGTTTGGCTCAGCCTACTCACAGCAATTGATATTTAGATCTGTCTTCATCTGTGTAAAGAGTGTTTTACAGAAAGATTCTTATGGTCTCTGGATGAAACTTGGAAGGCATGTTCCCAAGTGTTTTATAGCTTCTGCAGTTATTTTAAATGGAACTTCTCTGTCTCTTACTGAGGGATTATTTTAATATGTACAAGTGCTTATTTTATATCCAGCAGCATTGCTGAAGTTATTCCGTAAATTAATTTTTGAATGACTTTACAGATTTCTCTAAATGAACCATGATATCACCTGCAAAAAAAGCAATATATTGTTTTCTGTGCCTATTTTTATTCACTCAATTTTGTGTTCTTGTCTTATTGTTACAGCTAGCATTTCTAGGCACTTTATCAAATAGTAGTAGTGATAATGGACATTCTTGCTTTAACCCTGATCCTACTGGAAAGTCCTCTTGTTAATTCTCATTACATATGACTTTGGCTCTTGGTTTTAGACAGCTTCTATACTAAGGAATTCCATATTAAAAAGAAGTCCACTTATGTTTTCTAGTATTTGCTGTTGTTTTTCATCTTTCATTTTATGACTACTTTTTTTTAATAGTATCTTCACTGTAGTTCATTCTCATCAGTTAATTTCTTCTTAGCAAACATATATTAAGTATTTACTTATCTTTGTACTTTGGCAACTATGTAGAACGTGGATTGGAGAGAGAAACACCAAATGCAGGGAGATTAGGAAAATAATCTAGGTGAGAGGTAATGAGGGCCTTTATTGGACACCAGAGCAAATGAAAACGATGTAATAGGAGGTTTTGAGTTTTAGAATAAGAGAAGAGAGATTTCAAATTGCATGGCACCAGTTTTCTCAATGAAGTAGGTTCTGCTGAAGGGGCATTGGAAGAGTGGTGGAGTGAACTTGAGGAGAAAAGAGTTCAAAACAATGACTTTGGGGGATGTAATAGAAATTTAATAAGAAAAGAATGAGTGCACTGCCGTTGGAGTAGACGTCCAGTTGAAACCAGAGAGTAGACTCCAGGGTAAAAATGATCAGGGAAATCATCCATTGAAATAGAGGAGAAAAATGGTATTTATATCCATGTTGAAATTATATAAAGGCCAGTATATTTAAGTGAAGAAGGCATTGTAAGCATTGCATACGGAGAAGAAAAAGAGAGAACAATTTATAACAATAAGGGAGAGTTGCCTGTTTCTCCAATTTGAGGCTCATATCACAACTGGGATGGGCAAACACTGCAGTGGACAGAAATATTAGTTCCCTACACCTCTAACAAGGATAATAATTACCAAAGCACTAATATTTCCAAATTTGAGAATTAAAGAAAGTGCAAAGCAGTTGTAAAAGAAAACAAATAATATACTCCTCAAGAAATGCCAGAAGAAGCAAAAATTGTGTTTTCAATGGAAGGAAAAAGAAGTAGATTAAGAGAAATGTGTACAGTGAGTTAACCAACAGATGACTGAACTACATAGTGGTGATTCTGAAATTATAACTGGTAATTTCCTCCTTATTAAGAAAAAAATATATTTCATTGTTGTGAAATTGGTTACTGTTTGTAATATTCAGGGGCCTCTCACTACAAAAAAAATATTCACAAGGTTTCTGAATAATCTAAAAAGCTGAAACTTTTTTATTTCTTAATCCCAAAACATAGTTTGCAAGTTATGTTTTCTACTAATTTCCTCCATAAAGTCCTTTACAATCAAAGGAATAAGTATTAAGGTGTGTTTGTTTGACTTGGATGTGTTTCTCCAAGTTCACAAAATTTCTTTACTCTCTGCAACATCTTTAAAATGGTTCATTTATCTACATTCCTCATAAATACCACAAGGCATAGTAACTAAGTATTCCAAGAAATTACATTTCTCATTGCCCTGGGAACATGATTAAATCAAGTCCATCTATTCCTTTGTTACTCACATCATTAGTATAGACTGTGAGCTGTGTCTCCATTTAAGTGCAATGTCTTTCTTTATATTTCTAATTTATCTCATATAGAACTGGTTTGGTCCATTCAATGATTTATCAACTCAATGGTCATTAAATAAAGAGCTGAAATTTACAGTGATGTGGAAATTACTTTGTTCAAAATAAGATAATTAAATTGGTTCACACGTAAAACTTGCAACTTTTAATATTTTTTTAAAAAATTTAATACATGGTTTTTTCAATCACTTGTTTTATATTATTTGGTACTAAGTTCACAAGATTTATACATCATGAAACAACACATCATATTGAATACTAAGTATGCTTTTGGTGAGCAGTCCATTTTTCCAACTTGAACCTCAATTGTAAACTATAGGTTGACATTTAAATAAACAAAGGTCCCAGCACAATGAAAAATGTTTATCTCCATTTCTTGAGTACTTTTCAAAACCTTTAATGACATGTGGTGTGGTATAAAACCGTATTACCGTATTCTATCTGCATATGGAAATTTCTATAATTCTGTAAAAATTCTGCCCTGTAATATACCAATTTATTTATCAGAGTTCATCATTCCCTCAGTGGAATTAAAAGACTTCCTGACCCACTAAGAGTAGAAAAAAAAAAATGGTGGATGTTTTATCACCTGTTAAAGATGCCCAGATCTTACAACCTCACCTAAGGTTATAAAGACAGTGGTTTGGGTATGGTCTTAAATAAAAAATGAATTTTATTAATAAAAAATAACTTTTTGTAGTCTTCAGTACTCTAGTCTTTCTAGTGTTTTACTAATTACAAGTTTTATTTTTTTTTATTTCACAGCAATGGGTAGCTGGTGTGCCTTTTTAAAAACTGGTTTTGCTGTTCTTCTAATTTCAAGACTAAACCACATTGTAGAAAAATCAGTAATAGTTCCTCCAGCTCTAGGCCCCTCTGACAGTCTTTGATCATTTTAAAGAATTAATTAGGCTGCTATTCAGCAATAAATTTGTCAGTTCTTGGCATTGTTTTTTGTTTTTTACTTTACATCCCTTTGTGTTTTGGTGCAAGTGATCCTGTTTCATTATGGGCTTTAATGTTCCTTGAAATATTTGACTCAACCTGTGCCAGCAGTTGCATTACAGTGTGCTATTTAAGAAATACAGCTTTTGCATATTTCCTTGGAGTAATATCTATTCTTTAAAAAAACAAAGAATTAAAAATGCAATAAAGAATAGTAATGAAATAGCATGAGTATAGCTCAACTGAGAGAGAACTAATTAAAGTCTGGGAAATCAACTCAATCCAGTTTCAGCTGGGCAAGCTCATACATTGTGATTCAGCCTAAAGTCAGTAGAAGTATACATGCAAGACCATCACGACCAAAAAGAAATCAAAATTACTGCTTATCTGAAGTCATTCACACCCCAATGCAAACTTCCATTAGTGAATATTTGATCCTGTGATTTTTTCAGTAGCCTTTACATTCTTTTCAGTACTTCACTAAAAGCTGGATTTTCTATGATTTTCAGCACCCACTTTTCATCACTTCACTACCATCACTGTGAAAGTCATCCATCACTATGCAATCACTAAATGTCTCTCTTGAATTAAAAACCAGTATTACAAAGAAAAATAAAAAAACAGCACTTAGCTTCAAGAAGTTTGTATTCTAAGAGGGAAAGCAACTTACACATAAGTAGGAATACACAAGATACATTCACAGTGTAGTGAAATACCTTTAGACAGGAATGTACTTGCAAGTGAGAGGGGTAAGGAGACAGACTGGAAAGGTGCTCTTGCTGAAGGTGGATAGAAAAGAGAAGAGAGCAGAGCACAGAGTCTTCAATATGCCCTGAGTTAGTGGGACATGATGAAGATGAATTACATATTGGAAGACTAGGAAGGAACAACATGTAGAAAGAAAACCAGGAAAGAGCAGTATCACAAATAAAAGGAGAGGGCATATCCAAGAGATAGTCAACTAACATCAAATGCTGCAAAGAGGTTAAAACAAGAAAAGCAAAAAGGAAAGGTCATTATATTAGACAATTAAGAAATCACTAGTAACTTTGGAGAGAGCAGGTTCAGTCGAATGATACAGTTGGATTGCAGATTTATAAGAAAGCAAGAGGAGAGGAAATGGATGTACTAAATGCAGACAGCTTTTTCAAAGAGTTTAACTGAGGAGGAGAAAGATAAAAGATAAAAACTAACGGTGACGATAGGATCAAGTAAGAATTTTTTTAGGAATGGGAGTTGGGAGTGAATGAAGATGATAAAAGAATGGAAATCATAGCAAGACGATCTGTTGGAGAAGACAGGAGCAGATGAGATCCAGGGCACATGAAGAGAGGGACTGGTTTTGGCTAAGAGATGGGTCATCTCGAATAAAGAAGGATATAATGAAAGATGACATACAAAAAATGAGACAAGCAGAAGGCGCTCTCAGCCTCAACTTTTCAGTGGAGCACGAGGCAAGGTCCTCAGCGGAAAGTGTGGGAGAAAGGGATTTGTGAGAGGTTTGTGAAAAGTGAAGGTTAGGGACAGCCCCTGCAGTGAGTGGGTAAAGAATCAATTAGGGCAGACTAGAAGGGCTGACTTGTAGCAGTGAAGAGGTAGATGGACAGTGTGACCTGTTCAAAAGGGTCAAGACAGGGAAGAAAGAAAGGATACCTAGAGCAGAGGTGATAGGGGAAAATGTTGAAGGGCAAAGGGCTGACAGGTCACAGTGAGCATGAAAAATAAGGCTGGGATAGTAAGATACTGGGACTGATGGAATGATAAAAGATTATGATTGGATAAAGCAATTTTGGAGTTCTTAAACACAGAAATACAACACTGACAAATGATAGGAATGTGAAGGATATGACCATTCCTGTGCGTAACTGAGACTGAGTGGAAGAGCAGGTGAAGGGTGATAAGTACATTATGGAACTGGGAAGTTAAAGTATTTGAGGAACATCAACATGTTTATTGAAGACAGCTAGTATAAGGACAATAGATGAACTGGGGAAAGGAACCCTAATGTACCAAGCACAGAACCCAGTGAGAAAGGAGAGAGAACATCCTGGGGATTGATAGATAACAGTGACCAGGATTTGTACTGAGTGATATAGCTTTACATGGCAGAAAGTATGTAGTCCCAAGGACTTTAGCTTCAATATGGATAAATCCTAAACATATTATTTTTTGGAGAGGGATAGAGTGTCAGAGAGGTGAATTGTTTTTCGTTACTAAAAACAGTGAGGCAAACAATTCTACTTAACTGAAAGTTACAATAAATTTGTTTATAAGTAAGAATAATTTTACTGAATTTTAAATGTCTACCTCCAGAAACAAGCATTAATGGCCAAAATGCAAAGCAAAAAAAAAAACACCACTTTTTTATACTAAGATAAAGTATTATATTTAGTTACCTTAATGCCATAACTTCATTGACTAATCCAAAATCAATGGAGTACAATGGAGTACAGCACTAAGATACATACATGCCATCCTATCCCAACCTAGTAAATGGATCTCTGAAGTGTCTAATCTTTATTATTATTATTATTATTATTCACTATTATTATTATTAGATTCTGAGCCTGGGATCTCTTACTATAAGCAGCTAGGTCACACAGTATATAGAGTGTTGGACTTAGAGTTAAGAAGATCTGAGTTCAAATCCTGCCTAAGGGATTTACTAGCAGTATGACTCTAGACAAGTCACTTAACCTTTGCCTCAGTTTCCTCATCTGTAAAATAAGGAAAGTAATAGCACCTACTTTCATTGTTGGGAGGATCAAATAAGATATTTGTAAATCACTTTGCAAACCTCAACTCATTATGTAAATCCTAACCATTATCATGTATCTTTACATGTTCTCTGAATCAGAAGAAACCACAGAAAACCTCATGTTTATGAGCACACTTAATGCAAAGAAACATTTTGATTTTTCATGATTTATATATATATATATACAGAAATACATGTGCTGCTTTATGTAGACGCTGTAATGTTAAATGTGTATATACACACACATATACATATTATGTAAAGAGATATATACACACATATATAACACAGATGAATATTTTTTCCTATAATGCACTTTTGTGTGTTTTACTGTGTCACAGAGAGGTTGCATAGGCATGCTTGATCTAGCCCCTCAAATTCTTCTCTGACACTCAATGTCACGCTATTAGTCCAACTTGTTTTTCCTAGAATTTCAAGGATCCACAATAGTGCCAGCTTTTCCAAAGAGTTTATGAGAATCATTCATTCTAAAACACAACAATATTTAGGCAAATTATAACTGTCACCCCCCAAAACTATCAAAACCAATATGAAGGGGAAGTCAGAGGCAAACAAGGACAAATGGATGTTTAAGGCATAATAATCTAACAGATAAGCATTACAAGGGTAAAAGAGGGAATAGCATGAGAGCCTTCATTTGACTGGCCTATCAACAGAAAATATATAGCAGAGATCAAATCTAAACATTGTAAGTAAAGCAAATTAATCAGAAAATTAACAGCAAGAAATAAACTAACATCAAAGGAAAATACTTAGCACATTTTCATTACTTCTACAACTACTCTTAGGTAACTATGCAAACATAGGCTTCCATTATAAAAAGGATAAGATGAGAAATTTTCAAATTTATGAATAACATCTATGCTGCAATAAGAGGAACGGTGGGAAAGGTAATTTTATTCCTAATAACTTTCATGTAAAGTATGGGTTTGGGGGATGTTCTAGGGGAGAGGAAATGAAATAATTTTTTGAACAGTGGTGTAGTTTATTTAACAACAAAATTGGACTACTTTGTTTTGCCAGAACAGGTAGATCTTCTGGTAGAGTCTTTTCAGGTTAATTAGCACATATAAAACTCACTGAATTTACCATTCATAATTTTTAAGAAATATACATTTATACTATAAGAATATAGTTCATTTTATTCTTAAAGTCATAATTATAATTCATATATCAAACTATATTCATAGCTCCTTAGTAAGTTTTGAAGTGCTTTGCTTTCTAACCCAGGTATGAATCAGGCTTTCAAATAAATACTAGCCCAGAATACAAGAATTTACAGCAAATAAATGATTATAATTTGCTTATTTTGTCCTCTGTTTACCTCCTATGACTAAAGTGCTAAAATGTTACTGGGAATGGATTTATTCTTTACTTTAAAAAAGCCATGTATGTCAAAAGCAGTACACTATAACTTTTCAAGAAAAACACTAGCATATGAGTGCCCTCCGTTTCTTTTCCTACATCAAACATGGGTCAAATAATCAACTGTATTTTGTTTGAAAATCCTGAACTTTTCCCCAATTGATTTTCAGAGGAAAAAATTAAAGATATTTATAATCACATGAAAAAATGCTCTAAATCACTACTGATTAGAGGGATGCAAATCAAAACAACTCTGAGGTACCACATTAATAGGTACCTATTAGATTGGCAAACATGACAGAACAGGAAAATGATAAATGTTGGAGAGGATGTGGGAGAGCTGGAACACTAATTCATTATTGGTGGAGCTGTGAGCTCATCCAACCATTCTGGAGAGCAGTTTGGAACTATGCCCAAAGAGCTACAAAAATGTGCATACCCTTTGACCCAGCAATATCACTTCTAGGATTGTATCCCCAAGAGATCATAAAAATGGGAAAGGGTCCCACACGTACAAAAATATTTATAGCAGCTCTCTTTGTGGTGGCCAAAAACTGGAAATCAAGAGGATGCCCATCAACTGGGGAATAGCTGAATAAGTTCTGGTATATGAATGTAATGGAATACTATTGTGCTATAAGAAATGATGAAGAAGAAGACTTCAGAGAGGCCTGGAAAGACTTATATGGACTAATGCTGAGTGAAAGGAGCAGAACCAGGAGAACTTTGTGCGCAGCAATGACCACAGTGTGCGAGAGTTTTTTCTGGCAAACTCGGATCTTCATAACAACGCAAGAACATGAAAAAAAATTTCCTAATGGTCTTCTAATTCAAAATGCCATCCATATCCACAGAAAGAACTATGGAATTAAATCGCAGAATGTAGCAGATCATTTTTTTGTGTGTGCATTATGTTTTGGTTTGTTATATGATTTCTCCCATTTATTTTAGTTCTTCTACACAGTATGAATATAGTGAAAATGTATTCAATAGGAATGTATGTATAGATCCTATCCAGAATTGTATGCCATCTTGGGGAGGGGTGAGGGTAGTGGGGGGTAGGTAGGGGGGAAAAAATCTAAGTTTTATGGTAGTGATTGTAGAATATTAAAAATAAATAAATAAATATTTTTTTAAAATCCTGAACTTTTCAGTGCCAATCCAGGCTCCTCCATCTTATGGTGATACTTTGTTGAATCCACATCTTGTTCAAAGAGTTCACACCTACCCTTTCACACATTACTGTTGAATACTCTCACTCACTAGTCCCACCTAAACCCAATATTATAAATGCTTTGGAAATGACATAAGAGGGAACTTGCTCTATGTGATACAGTACATAATGAGAGTGGTCAAAAAGGGATTGTGAACCTGATTCAAATTTTGGAATCGTTTCCATGTTTTGGATATACACCTATACCCTGTACACTGCAAACTTCTCTGCTCCTTGCAGCAGGGCTCTGAAGAAATGAGGGGTGGAGGACATTATTAGGATGTGCAGATTCCATTTCTCTTTTTTCTCACAGCCCCAAAAGCAATTTTTTTCACTTAATAATATTTGAATTTTTCCAGCTTTATGTAAAGACAATTTTCAACATTCATTTTTTAAGATTTTTGAATTCCAAATTTTTCTTCTTCCCTCCCTTCCTTCCCCCTCCCCAAGACATTAAGCAATTTGATATGGATTATATATGTATGATCATGTTAAACATATTTCCACATTAGTCATGTTGTGAAAGAAGTATCAGAACAAAGAGAAAAACAATGAGAAAGAAAAAAAACAAAAAAAAGTGAAAACAGTATACCTCGATCTGCATTCCAACTCCATAGTTCTTTCTCTGAATGTGGACAGCATTTTCTATCATGAGTCTTTTCAAACTGTCTTGAATCACTGTATTGCTGAGAAGAGCTAAGTCAATCAGAGCTCATCCTTGCACAATGTTGCTTTTACTATGTACAATGTTCTCCTGATTCTGCTCACTTTACTCAGAATCAGTTCATGTAAGTTTCTCCAGGTTTATCTGAAATCTGCCTGGCTCATCACTTCTTATGGAGCAATAATATTCTGTTACATTCATATAACCACAACTTTTTCAGTCATTCCCCAATTAATGGGCATTCCCTAGATTTCCAATTTTTTGCCACCACAAAAAGGGCTGCTATAAATATTTTTGTACATGTGGGTCTTTCCCCCTTTTTTATGATCTCTTTGGGGTATGAACCTAGTAGTGGATTTGCTGGAAAAAAGGGGTAAGCACTGTGAATTCCATTTCTTTACAAGCCACACAGGTAATGATTATATCAAACCTCATATATGTTCATACAACATAATCCAGGCCCTATAATGCAACTGCCTTTCTGCATTACAGATCTGTTGGAATGCAGTGAAGTACCAGAAAAAGAGGATTTCAAGCTGAATCTACAAGATAAAAACGAACACCATAGAAAGTAAAATAGCTATGTATACTTTAGGGCAACAGTGTACATTCAGAGAAGCCAGCAAAAACAACTGAGAAGACTTAAAATCCAGAGTCTGGCCGTAGTGGCCTCTATGCAATACACCCATGTTGGTGACTCAGGATAAACTGTACACCTCAAACCATAAGACTTAAGAGCTCTGAACAAAATTATCAACCATGATTCCAGAGGATTGATGATAAATAATGCTATCCACTTCCTGATACAGAGAAGATGGTCTGAAGAGGCAGAATGAAACACACACTTTGCTTTTTGGACATGCTCAGTATGGGAATTTGTTTTGCTTAATTATACATACTTTTACAAGAAATTTTTCTTTTTCTTTTTCCAGTGTTAGGGGTAAGGTGGGAGAGTAAGAAAAGAAATGCTTGTTAACTGAAAAATATTTAAATGATTTTTAAAAACTCAGTAGACACTAATTCTACCCAGCCACTGAAAGGAAAATAATGGCACAGACTTGATAGAGGAGAAAGGATTTCTTTTTTTTAAAATTTATCTTATTTTAGATTGAAAGGCCAGAACACAAATACAGAATAGAAAAAAGAAACAAAAATTAAATATTGGAACTTAAATCCAAAGCAAGAAAGAAAAAGATCATGTCATGTGCATAGCAGAACATAAGAGAGGATTCTAAATATGGAATAAATTTTCATTTCCAGAAATCCTGTATGATCAATAACACACGTGTTGAGAACTATCCATTTCTTTTCTTCCTTGTAAGTTTTTTTTTTGTTCTCTGCCTTGCACTTTTTTACTTTGTTCTCTCCTCCCTTACCCAAAAGGATACAATTAAGTTTGGATATGTTTCTCTATAGCTATAGATATATACTTACATATACACACATGTACATTCCCAAACAAATTCTACTCCTGTTCACTGTTTTTCTGCTTGTGCATATCTCCTGTTTCCTACCCCTCCTCCCTTCTCTACTTTACCTCTACCTGCTAGCTTGCCCTCCTATTACTTGCCTACCCCTTCCAAGGATCGCTCCCCTATCCTCCCATTCCCATAAATCTAAACACCCCTCTTTATCCCCTTTTATCTATTCCCTTACCCTCCCCACTAAAGATGCCTCCCTTGTCCTTTTCCCCTCCCTATGCCCCTACCATTTTACTTCTTATGAATTTAGAAAACTGTTGTACTCTTCTAAATATATATGTGCTGTTCCCTCTTATATCCATTCCTAATGAAAGTAGCTTACAAGAACTACCAGCCCTCCTCCATCATCAAATTCCTCTGTTTCAATTCTTCCTTTGCACCTCATTTGTACAAAATAATTCCTCTTTTACATCATACTCAGGTTTACCCCAGTCTTTCGTATGAACTACCTAATTATTAATAAGAATCTTAGACATACATTTACATATATAAAAAGTAAATAGTCTGTCCTTATGAATCCCTTATAATCAGTCCTTTGTAAATACCGTATATTTCTCTTGACACCATGGTCAGTACCAGACACTGAGGTCCTTACTCGAACTAAACTGCCAAGCATTCAAACGATGCTTCAGACAGCGCAACTTCAATGGGCTGGCCACGTTGTTCAAATGCAAAACATATGTTTGCCAGAAAGATTATTTTATGGAGAACTCACACAGGGCAGGCAATCACATGATGGTCAGAAGAAGCAATACAAAGACATTCTCAAGGTCTCTCTCAAGAACTTTGGAATTGATTGTGTGACATGCGAGACACTGGCATAGGACTGCTCAGTATGGCATGCCCACATCAGAGAAGGTACTGTGCTCTCTGAACAAAGCAGAATTGAAACAGCTCAAAAGGAACACAGGATGTGTAAATTTAGAGCATCCACCCCAAATGTTCACATGGACTATTTGTACCCAATCTCTGGTAGAGCATTCTGAGCTCATATGAGTCTGATCAATCACAGTTGGACACAATGAAATTTGACTTTATCATAGCGATGTCATCCTGGTCCTCTTCCAGAATGAAGGACAACAATCAACCATATTTCGCTTGGCTCTTGTGTGTAAAATCTTCTATTAAGATCAGGTTTGTTTTTTTAACAGTCTTGAAAGGCTGACAGTGGATCAAATGTCCATTTTTTTCCATCCAGAATTATGCTTAACTTTGCTGAGTACAATATTTTCCACCTGAGCCCCAGTTCTTTTGCTCTTCAATACATAGTGTTTCAAGACCTGTAGTCCTTTAATGTTTTTGCTACTAGGTCTTGTATGATTCTAATTGTGGCACCATCATATTTAAATTGTTTTAATCTTGATGTTTTTAATATTTTAGACTTGAGCTGGGGGTTTCAGAATTTAACTATGATATTCCTATGAATTGTCCTCATAGGATTTCTTTTAAGTGGTGATCAACAAACTTTTTTCTATTTCTACTCTCCTTGCTCCCCTCCCTTATTCTAATGCTTCAGGACAATTTTCTTTATTTCTTGTATTATTGTATCAAGATTTTTTATCACAAAGTTCAGTTTGTTTTATTATTTTTATGTTTTCTCTTCTTGATCTATTCTCCAAATATGTTGTTTTTCTTATGTTTCACTTTCTCTTCTATTTTTTTCATTATTCACATTTTGTTTAATTATTTCTTGATTTCTTAAAATTTGGCTTCCTTCACCTTGCCCAATTCTAATTTTCAAGATGTCATTTTCTTCCTTAAGATTCTGGATCTCCTTTTCTAATTGATGACTTTCTTTTCATAATCTTCTTGTTTTTCTTGGATTATTCTTATTTTTGTTTTTTAGTTTTTCCTCCATCTCTGTCATTTGATTTTTAAAATCTTTTTTAAGATCTATGAATTCTTTCGGGGCAGGTAATTATTAGACATTACTCTTTGGGGGTTTCTTTACTTCAAGATCCTCCTCTGAAGATGAACCCTGGTCTTTTCTATTCCCATAATAGCTTTCTGTGGTTGGATTCTTTCTCCTTTGCTTGTGTATTTTTTGTGGTAATAGCTTAATTTTTATAATCAGCTCTAGCCCTGGGGTGTGAAAGATGGTGTCTCTTGCCCCAAATCTTCAGTTCTCCCCTCCAATCCGGAGCCAAAGTCAAACCTCCAACCTCCTTTAAGTGCTCACAGACAGGGTTTCTGCCCCACTGCTTCTGCACTCACTGGGCATGTGGTGGTTTCTTCTTTTCCCTGCTGCTCTTTGCAGCACAGCTGGATCTGTTGTTCCTTGTCAGTAGAGGTTCCTTTGATATTCCTGGGCTCAGACACCCAAATCCTGTCACTGTCCTGAGGGCAAAAGGCAGAGGCAGCCTCTCAAACCAACTAACCCCAGGACTTGTGGCTTGTTGTCAAAGTGGACCCTAGCATGGAGATGTCTACTTTTCACAGGGACTAAACCATGTCCTGGGATTTTTTCTTCTGACCTTCTCAAATTGTCCCAGGAAGTCCCTGGTTGTGTCCCTATTCTTATTTATTTTTACCCACACTTTGTTCACCCTAAGGTGCTCTTTTATCTCTTTTGTGAGGAAAAATCTTGAGAGCTTGGGATTTTCTGACCTACTCTGCGGTCTTCCCAGAATCCTCTAGAGGGTAAAGGATTTCTGAACATCAAGTACTCTGAAGCAGTACAATTAACATTTTAAAACAAAAATAAAGTCAATAAGGAAGTGGTAAGGAAGGTTAAGCAGATCTTTCTTTTGAAAATAAGGAAAGATAAAGATAGATAAATGGAGGGAAATACAATTACATATAGCAAATATTAAAGATGATTTTCCTTAATCTGTTCAAATCACTTGAATCAAATCACACATTAATTCAGGCATGCTGCAAGCTCTAAAACTGTTGCCTATGAATCTCAAGTTGGTTCCAAGGAAGACACATAACATACATCATATGACACAATATGAAGCAACAGTAAACTAAAATCTTATGAAAATCTGTAATGTAAAATTAATAGATCGGGGGGCAGAGCCAAGATGGCGGAGTAGAAAGACGCACATACACATAGCTCCGAACCCACAGCCCATAGAACATCTGTAAAAAAAAGCCCCGGCAAATTCTGGAGCAACAGAGGCCACAGAACAGTGGAGTTGAGGAGATTTCTGTTCCAGAGAGCCCTGCAAACCTCTCACAAAAGGTCCCTCACACTGCGGACAAGGAGCCAAGCCCAGCCCTGCATTGGCCAAGGCACTGAGAGGAGCAGATTCGAGCAGGCTTCAGGGACAGAATCTCCAGCAGCCGCACAGGCCCCTCCACACATAGGTGATGGGGGTCCGTGAGAGGGTCTCTTTGGTGGGTAGAGAAGGGAGTGGGGTGCCCCCATAACTCAGGCCCCGTTGGGAGGCAACAGTGGAGGCAGGAGGAGACAAGGGCTCCCCAAGCAGGCAGGAGCCTGGATCCACTGTTGAAGGTCTCTGCATAAACCGCCTGAGGGAACTGAGGCCGTGAGGCGGCCCTGCCCCCACCTGAGCAGCTGAACTTAATCTCACACTGAATAGCAGCTCTGCCCCCGCCCAAAGCCCTGAAGCTGGGAAGCAGCATTTGAATCTCAGACCCCAAATACTGGCTGGGAGTGGGTATGGAGAGGACACTCAGAAGTCAAGTCACTGGCTGGGAAAATGCCCAGAAAAGGGAAAAGAAATAAGACTATAGAAGGTTACTTTCTTGGTGAACAGGCATTTCCTCCCTTCCTTTCTGATGAGGAAGAACAATGCTTACCATCAGGCAAAGACACAGAAATCAAGGCTTCTGTGTCCCAGCACACCCAATGGACTCAGGCCATGGAAGAGCTCAAAAAGGATTTTGAAAATCAAGTTAGAGAGGTGGAGGAAAAGCTGGGAAGACAAATGAGAGACATGCAGTCAAAGCATGAACAGCAGGTCAGCACCCTGCTAAAGGAGACCCAAAAAAATGCTGAAGAAAATAACACCTTGAAAAACAGGGTAACTCAATTGGCAAAAGAGGGTCAAAAAGCCAATGAGGAGAAGAATGCTTTCAAAAGCAGAATTAGCCAAATGGAAAAGGAGGTTCAAAATCTCACTGAAGAAAATAGTTCTTTCAAAATTAGAATGGAACAGATGGAGGCTAATGACTTTATGAGAAACCAAGAAATCACAAAACAAAACCAAAAGAATGAAAAAATGGAAAATAATGTGAAATATCTCATTGGAAAAAGAACTGACCTGGAAAATAGATCCAGGAGAGACAATTTAAAAATTATGGGACTACCTGAAAGCCTTGATCAAAAAAAGAGCCTAGACATCATCTTTCATGAAATTATCAAGGAAAACTGCCCTGAGATTCTAGAACCAGGGGGCAAAATAAATATTGAAAGAATCCACCGATCACCTCCTGAAAGAGGCACTCCTAGGAACATTGTGGCCAAATTCCAGAGTTCCCAGGTCAAAGAGAAAATATTGCAAGCAGCTAGAAAGAAACAATTCAAGTACTGTGGAAATACAATCAGGATAACACAAGATCTAGCAGCCTCTACATTAAGGGATCGAAGGGCATGGAATAGGATATTCCAGAAGTCAAAGGAACTAGGACTAAAACCAAGAATCACCTACCCAGCAAAACTGAGTATAATACTTCAGGGGAAAAATTGGTCTTTCAATGAAATAGAGGACTTTCAAGCATTCTTGATAAAAAGACCAGAGCTGAAAAGAAAATTTGACTTTCAAACACAAGAATGAAGAGAACCATGAAAAGGTGAACAGCAAAGAGAAGTCATAAGGGACTTATTAAAGTTGAACTGTTTACATTCCTACATGGAAAGACAATATTTGTAACTCTGGAAACTTTTCAGTATCTGGATACTGGGTGGGATTACACACACGCACATGCACACACACATAGAGACAGTGCACAGAGTGAATTGAAGAGGATGGGATCATATCTTAAAAAAATGAAATCAAGCAGTGAGAGAGAAATATATTGGGAGGAGAAAGGGAGAAACGGAATAGGGCAAATTATCTCTCATAAAAGAAGCAAGCAAAAGACTTATGAGTGGAGGGATAAAGAGGGAAGGTGAGAGAAAAACATGAAGTTTACTCTCATCACATTCCACTAAAGGAAGGAATAAAATGCACACTCATTTTGGTATGAAAACCTATCTTACAATACAGGAAAGTGGGGGAGAAGGGGACAAGCAGGGTGGGGGGAATGATGGAAGGGAGAGCATGGGGAGGATGGAGCAATTTGAGGTCGACACTCATGGGGAGGGACAGGATCAAAAGAGAGAATAGAAGCAATGGGGGGCAGGATAGGATGGAGGGAAATATAGTTAGTCTTATATAACACAACTATTATGGAAGTCATTTGCAAAACTACACAGATTTGGCCTATATTGAATTGCCTGCCTTCCAAGGGGAAGGGGTGGGGAGGGAGGGAGGTAAAGAAGTTGGAACTCAGAGTTTTAGGAACAACTGTCGAGTACTGTTCTTGCCACTAGGAAATAAGAAATACAGGTAAAGGGGTATAGAAAGTTATCTGGCCCTACAGGGCAAAAGAGAAGATGGAGACAAGGGCAGAGAGGGATGATAGAAGAGAGAGCAGATTGGTGATAGCGGCAATTATAATGCTCAGTGTTTTGGGGGGGGAGAGGACAAAAGGGGAGAAAATTTGGAACCCAAAATTTTGTTAAAATGAATGTTAAAAGTTAAATTAAAAAAATAAAATAAAGAGTAAAAGAAAAAAAAAGATGTCCCATGGTGAACTGATAATCAACACACACAAAAATTAATAGATCATAATTTTACAGATTCTGAACATAAACCAAAATTTTCCATATAATAAAATTCAGACTTATTGCTAAAATTCCAAATAGGTGTCCTTATTCGATCATAAAATGTCACCTACTGTTCAGTTTTAGAGAGAATTAACCATGGATGTGTTAAAATACTTACACTTCCCACAGGGCAAAGCAACTACTAAGAATCATGACTATCAAAATATGGATCAATCCACTAATCATGTAAGTAATTTTCATCTATTCTGAACTTACTCAGGCAGCCTTAAAATATTCCAGTAAACTTTGCTATAAAATTTGTGCTCTAAATAATACAAAAACCCAATCACTTATTTTTATTTCTACTTGTTTTATGGCACATAATCAATATAGTTATGATGAACTGTTTTTTGTCACTCTCTTAAGTCAATGAAACTTTACACATTATCCAATACAAATCAAGCAGGACAAAGTTGCCAATAGCATAATTTTAAAAATAAAATCACATTCATCAAAATTGACAAAGTGCTCAGACTATCATTTATACATAGCCAGAATTATTCACGAAACTTTAAACACCAGAGCCACTAAATAAATGACTACTAAGGTAGCTATTTCTAAAAATATTCTCCAAGCATGAGAATAAAAAAGTGATGATTATTTTAACATAAAACAATAATAAAAAAATTAAAAGCAATATAAAGAACATTCAGAGGTAACAATGTGACAATTTTGACTGGTTAAAATCAGAAGAGTTACCCAGTTAGGCATATTAAATTATAGGATTAAATAGCAAAATGTGTGCTAATTGGCAATCATACAATTATAAAAGGTAACAACAGTACATAAATGGGTAAAGTGCGGTAGTTGTTTCATCATATAATATACAAAATAGAAAGCAAAGCAAAAAGAATGAAATGCACAGATGGAAAGCTGGTCATCCTGAGGAGAAACTAGCTTAAAGTAAGTGAAATTAATACCATCAGAGAAAGTTTCTAAGTAACTAGCCCTCATCAGAAAAGTAGAAAAATAAGTCTCTGTTGATAACAAATCAGAAGATATAGAGACAGAAAGACATCAAAATAAATACAATTATCCAGTAACTAGAGTAGTTAAATATCTTAAGGAACTTGGAATCAAAGCAGAAGATGCTAGATAGGAAACAAATGCCAGCTTTATGTGTTTTAAAATGTATTGGTTATCAAACACTTGAATAATGCCTAAATCAAGGGTGGGGAACCTGCCCCCTCAAGCTCACATGTGGCCCTCTAGGTCCTCAAGTGTGGCCCTTTGACTGAATCCAAACTTCACAGAACAAATCCCCTTAATAAAAGGATTTGTTCTGTAAAACTTGGCCTCAAACAAGAAGTCATACCCAAGGACCACATTTGGCATCGAGACTACAGGTTCCCCATCCTTTCTAAATGGTTCTAATTGATTAAAATCAGATTAATCTAATTTATACAAATACTGACAACTCCAAAATGCAGTGATGAGGTTGTTGTTAAATTGGTATTGGGAGACAAGCTACCAGTGCTTTCTCATGCTGTGCAATGAAATCGCAAGATGCACAGCATTTTGTTTCAGTTAGTTTGAAATCATGCAATCAAATTGCCATTTGCCATATTAATGTAGGTGAGCAGCTAAGAACAACAAAAAAAACTATATTTGACTTTTAGATATTTATTCTATATTAAGATTGGCATGTGGGTGAATTTGACGGTCCTTGAATTTATAATACTTCAAAAAAATGTGGAAGTCAAAATAGCCATATTGTGAAAGATCGTTAAAAAAGGAGCTTAAAAAGAACAAGAAAAAACACTGAAAACAAGTATCTTTCCTTTCTACTAAATATTTTCTTCTGCTTCACTCCAGGACAACTTTACTTTTCCGGCTGATACAAAGAATCAACCAGAAGCAGAAATCAGCTCTCTCACTTGGTATTTGTTCTTCACATTTCATCAAGTAAGATAAAGAAATGTAATTAAATACTTTGACCTAAAAATTTTCCTGCAGCACTTCTGGCTACATGAGAGAGTGTAAGTAAATGATTACTGAATAATGTTTTTAAAGGATTTATCATACATTTGTTTTACATCTGTAACTTTAAAGCTCACTGCTATGTGGGACTCTCTCATCATCAAGTGGAGACTGATTACACAATGCCCCACACTTGTGTGAGGAGTGGAGTTGGTGAGAGCGAAAGAAAAGAGATTTTCTTTTCCTTCTGATCTTCTGCCTTCCAGCTTTGACAGTGAAGTCATGCCATCTGAGACTCCTTTCAGGCTTCTGGAGGGAGAAGAACTCTGGAAAGCAGCTGACATGTAGAGTAGCCAGCACTTCAATCATGTCCCTATTCTGGTGATGCACAATAGACCTCAAGAAATTTTTCCTTGACTGAGATCCTGGACTATGTTCTATGGTTGAGAGCTCATTCACTTCTTGTATATTTTCATATGCATACATTTTCTGATTTCTGTTTGCTATGTTTGGATAAATGGGTTTATTATGTATGTGTGTTCATTGTGGAACTAGCATTTGGTGGGAATACAGTTAAATCTTGGAAAAATAACTTGGGCCCCTCCGCTGTCAAGAAGTGCAGCTTGAGACTAAAAATTACTTCCCCTTAGACTAACAATGTTCAAGAGAGCAGGCAGATATAATTCTAGTCTCATACTCCCTCTCTCTGAAGAGAGCAGACTAGTCAGCCTCTGGCCCCAACCTCTTAATTTCACTCCTAGTAGGAATCAAAAACTGCCTGGAAGAAGGGTAGTGGGAAGAGATTACAGAAATATCTATTCTTCATCCCATGCAAGCCACATTTAGACAGATCTATGTGAGTACACATCCTATATGTACAAAATAGTACAGCATACACCTCACATGCCCTGCATGTCAATAAGAAAAAAGTAAAAACAATATGTTATTCCTGGTACTCTGATTGGCAATAATCAATAATTAACTTTATATCCATGTAAGGACTACCAAATACTCCCATGTTACAAAACTAAAGCATCACAATTAACAAAATCGCAATCCAATATCTATTCATTATCATCATCCATCCACCCAACATTTTTTGAGAGGGATTATTAGTTGCTTTAGGATTTGATTATTAGGACACTATCCCTGCCATCAAGGAACTCAATATCTACTACAGGAGACAAGACCTGTACACAAATAGCTATAATATAAGGTAGAATATGATAAGTGCCACAAAAGAGGTATAATCATTTAAGTATCTACTATTTGTCAGACACTTTGCTAGACATGAAACAGTACCTGTTCTCAAGGAGTTCAGAGGTAACGTGTATAGATTGATATATATAAAACACAAAGAAATAATTTAGGGGGAAAGAAATAAAGTGTGATTATAGAATCAAAAGAGGGGGAAAATCACTTGATTTTAAGTTCTTTGAGGGCAGGAACTTTAATTTCTATCTTTCTAAACTTGATCTAGCAGAGAGCCTTCCAGATCACAGGTGCCTAATAAATGTTTGCCAATTAATCAATATAGATTGAGATCAAGAAAGATTTCATAGGAGAAATGATCACTGTGATAGAGTATAGGGTGCAAAGGACATGCTTTAAAGTAATGGAGCCAAGTCACAGAAGCTCTCAAGTGTCATACTAAGGCATATGGATACTAAACTTTTTTTAAATTTCACTGATAATTTCTTCTTCATGGCTTTCAATACCAATTTCACTAGACAATAGAGGAGCCTCTTATGTATCCACTTTCCATTCCATTGATAAAATGTCCCCAGATTTCTACAGCAGAAAACATTAATATAATCATAAGCCAAAAGACAATACTTAAAGCATTCATAAGAGAGACTGCACTCAGTAAATCAAAAGGGAGTCATGTTCAAATCTCTGAATTTGTAGCAAATGAGTGATGAGAAGTGTCGAGTGGAATCATGAAATGAAATTTAGAGAAACTAGGGGGAGTCCCAGAGAAAGTTCAAGATCTATTATCTGTAAAAGGGCAGAGCATATCCTTCAATCCACTAGGAGCAGTAGACAAAATTAGCTACTCGGTCAACCTGGTAACAACAATATAGACATCTATAATCTTCCTGGAACATATCTCTTAAAGACCATGGGAAAATCATCACTACTACCACCAAGTTCTTGTAATCCACAAGGACACAAACAGCACCATCAGAAAACACCTTAAAAGTGTTGCCCATAATTATGGATTCTTGCACAAGAAACCACAGGCCACAGGAGTGCAGGCTGGGTTTGCTTGATGTTATTTAATGAAGGTAAGAAATGAAAAAAAAAAGAAAATTTAATTTGGGAAGTAAATAGTCAATTAAGGAAGTACATTCTAACAACGGGATTTGGATTTTGCCCTATCACTTTTAATACAGGAATGTGGAATTTCTGTCCAGAAATGTAACACACCAACAAAAGCTGACAAGGATTTATTTATCGATTTTCTGGCAAATCTAATCAAAAGGTTAATTAAAACTAAAAAGCATAAGGGTATGAACAAAACTGTCATAGTTATCATACCAGATTAAAATGTAATTGGAAAATATTTAATGAAATTAAAATAAAATTTAGATAATGTGAATATGTGATTTTCTAAGTCAATAGCAGCTTCTAGGGAGCCTAATATATTATTAAGAGGCCTCTATTTCTATTTGAATTTGATACCATTGCTATAGAGAATAGTGATAATAAAGAACAGCAAACAAGATATGCAGAAGTTCATCATACACAAAATTCAAGAAAGGAGTAAAACCTATGAATTCATAGACAAATACTCAAAGTTTGAGCAACAAATAAGAGGAGGTTCAGGGTAGCTAGGTGGTGCAGTGGATGGAGCACTAGTGCAGGAGTCAGGAGGACCTGAGTTCAAATCTCACCTCAGACACTTGACACTCACTAGCTGTGTGACCTTGGGCAAGTCACTTAACCCCAATTGCCTCATCCTGGGTCATCTCCAGTCATCCTGATGAATATCTTGTCACTGGATTCAGATGGCTCTGGAGAAGAAGTGAGGCTATGACCTGCACAGCCCTCCCTCACTCAAAACAAAGTCAAGTGCAAGTCATGTCATTATTTCTCTGATGGCATGGTCTTTTTTGGCAACGAAGGACACAAGAGGAGGTTCTAGCTTTGGCTGAGGGCAAGGGTGTGGTTGGGAGAGACAGAAGGGCAGCAAAATTGACCTTAAGGGTATCATTGAGACTTTATGGGAATAAATTAATGACTGAACTACAGTTCTAAGTAAGTCCAACTTATTCAAATGGAACAGGACAGAAACAATTATGTAACATTGGAGTTAATTATTCTTGGAACGTGTAAATTATAACTCAATCTGGACCTGGGTTTTTTCTTTGGGAGTTCATTAATGGCTGGTTCAGTTTCTTTTTTGCAATACTAGGTCATTTAAACAAACTATTTCTTGTTCTGTTCATCTCAGTATTTTTATAAACAGTCATCCATTTCATCTAATTTAATAGTTTTGTTGACATATAATTGAGCAAAATAGTTTCTGCTGCTTTCCTTTATTTCATTTGCAATTGAGTTGTCCTTGTTCATTTTTTATATAATCAAACAGCTTAGCTTTCTTCTCTCTTTTCCAAATCAGTGTAGTTAGCTACACAGCTGTTTTATAAGGTTTCCCTACCCTGCCAAAAAAAAGTCCAAATTTTACAGAACAAATCCTTTATTAAGGGGATTTGTTCTGTAAAGTTTGTAGTTAGTCAAATGGTCACATTTGAGGACCAAAAGGGCTACATGTGGCCTCGATCGTGCAGCTCCCCCACCCCTGCATCTAATCCCTTCTTCCATGTGTGTATACCATATACTAACTCATGTACTTCTATTACAGGAAATAATAAGCCCTCCTCTTCCTCCTCCTTTACCCCCCACAGTATTCATCTTTCCCTCTCACTTTCCTCTTCTCCAAATACCATCAAAACAACAAAACTGTCATACCCAAGATGCTCTGCTATCTTATTTAACTTTCTCCATAAACCCTGAAGACATTAGGATTCTAAAAGGATACTTGTTTCTTTTTTCCCTCTTAGAAAAAAAACAGGGCAGCAACATATAGGACCTTCCATTTGTTCAAATATAATTACCTTTCTACATTTTTCTTTAATGTACTGGTATTCAAAATTTCTACTCAGTTCTAGCCATCTCCATTAGTAATGCTTTGAAGTTCCCTATTTTATTGAAGGATCATTTTTCTCCCTGTAAGAATTTATTACTTTACCCTATAGGTTATTAGTGGTTATAGGCCTTCATTTTTTCCCTTTTGGAATATTGTATTCCAAAGTTTCCACCTTCTTTGCAAAAATGCCAGCTACCAAGACTTTTACGATCCTGATTGAGGCTCCTTGACCCTCTCTTTTTGAATGCTCATGGTATTTTTTTAATTAGAACTAGAAGTTCTGAATTTTGACTATAATGTTTCAGAGTTTTCATTTAGACATTCCTTTTGAGAGATGACCGGTGGATTCAATCTTATTTTAACTTTGCTATTTGGTTCTAAGAAATTTGGTCAGTTTTCAATTGTGATTTCTTGATTGTGATGTCAAGACCTTTTCGTCAAGATTTTCAGGCAATTCATTGATTCTTAGATATTCTCTCCTTGACCTGTTTTCTGGATCAGGTGCTTTTGATGGGCTATACATTACATCTGACTATATTTTTTTCAATCCTTTCCTTTTGTTTTAATATCTTTTATCTCATACAGTCACTGCTTTCTGTTTGGCTCAGTCTAATTTTCAGGGAGATTAATTCTTGGGTAGAGATAACCACCATTTGTTCTAAGCTATTAATTCTCTTGCCATTCTTTCTTCCCTAGTTCTGATTTCATTTAACATTATATTTTGTATCTCTTGCTTCATTTCTTTGACTCACTCCTGTAGTCCTTGTGGCCAAGACATTATTTTCTCTGAGATTCTACTTGGAAGTTTTGTAGAGTGACTCTCTTCTTGTAGGTTTTACTTCCTAGTCTTCTTTCAGTCTGCAGTATTTCTTTATTGTATTCAGCCTCATGCTTAGATCAGTCTCTGCCACATGTTCTCTCCCTACCCCACATTCTTAGATGGTGTAGGTAGATCTTGATTGGTCCAGGATGCTGGGACTAAGACTAGACCCAATTTTCTGAAGAAATTCCTGGGTTGGGCTCAATCTTCTGATTCAGTTTAGATTTTGTCCTTGTTTCCTCCTTGCACAGATCCAAACCTCAGATTGGCTCAGTCTCTTGCTATAATCCTAATAGAAACTAATGGGGCACTGCTCTTTGCATTGGTAGCAGGTCACCTGCAAGACTATAGCTGTTCTGCTTCCAAGATAGCCACCTGATCTTTTCTCCTCCAGTGCATTTTGCTGTCCCTCAGGTAGAACTGCCTGGGTGCTGAGCTGCCTAGGTGCTAGTTTGACCCTGCATCCTGCTATTCTTTGGGATAAGCAGCTAACTGAGCCCTGTGCTTCCTGGGCACTCATCTGAAGCTTTCTTCCTCTGTGGTTCAGGTAATGTTTTAGCTCTGTCTCCTACCCTCTGTCCTCACTGCTTACACACTGGTTTATGGTTGTGGGTTGAGGGATCTGGGACCCTCCCTGCTGGGGATTCTGTCCCAGAAGCTTCTGTTCTCAGAGCTTCCAGAAGATTCTAAAAGTGGTTTTGTGTAGAGCTAGACTACCTGGAAGAGTTTATAGCTCTTTCTCTTCAGATTCTTTGTCAATGATCCTTTTTGTGTATTTTTAGAGCTTTATTGGGGTGATTTGGGTTCTTCTAGGTCCTAACACAACATCATCTTTCCGCTCTCCCACAAATTAATTTTTTTTAAAGAAAAGTCCAAAAAGTAGAAGAAAAGGCAGATAATAAAAAATGAATTTCAGACTGTAGCCTAGTCCTGCAAAAACAGAAGTGCTAAAGCTCATAACAAACTAAGCTGATGAAGGAAGCTAAGGAGAACAAAAGGGGGCTTTGTAAAAAGGGAGGATCAAAAAAAGGAGGATCTTTACCTGAGTTAATGGGATAATGAAACTGCCAAGAAACAAAATGGAGTTACTGAATTCCAGGACTTAGCACAGTGCCTAGCATTATGGAAGTTACCTGACTGACTTCTTATTTTGATTCTATTTTACATAACAATGACTTTTGCAGAGGAAATGATAGCACAAAAATGACTAATAGAGAGTTGGCATCCCAGGTAAGAAAAGAAATCGGAAAAAGATCACCTGATTGCCCTTGATGAATTCATGTCACTTGGGCCAGATAAATCACATCTTCAGGTACTGAATGAAATGGCAGATGTGATTATGGAGCCACTATCAATGTTATCTAAAAGGTAATGGAACCACAAGGTTAGAGAAGGGTAAATGTTTTCCACTTTTTCCCCAGAAAAGGGAAGAAAGTAGTCTTCAAACTATAGTCTAGTGAGCTTTATTTTGATTCCTCACTGACAATACTCTATTTCTCATTTTCATATTTTTTAACCAGCCATTTCACATTCTTACAAAGCACTCCCACTTCACTTTCTGCCTCTCAAAATTGTGCTTCCTTGGAAAGTCTGCTCAAGTGACACTTTCTATATGAAATGTTTCCTAATCCTTTCATTTGCTCTCTCCTCTCCCCCTGCCCTTAATTTTTTCCCCCTACCACTTGATTTTTTTGTTTGGGTACATGTCTTGCATAAACTTGTTTGCTTAAATGTTGTCTCCCCCTGGAAAATGTAAGTTCCTTGAGGGAAGGGATTGTTTCAGTTTTATCTTCACATATCTAGTACTTAGCACAGTTCCTGGGACAGAGGAGCTACTCAATAAATGCCCCTGATTGATTGATGTTACCTAGACTTTACAATGTCCATTGTAAGCTGAGTTCTTTTTTTCTTTTTAAAAAAATTATTATTTCAACATTCTTCTTTTTCAGGGGGCAAAGCCAAGATGGGGGAGTAGAAAGACACATATACTCTAACGCTTCCCCCACAGCCCACAAAATACCTGCAAAAAATGACTCTCAACAAATTCTAGAGCAGCAGAAGCCACAGAATGACAGAGTGAAAGAGATTTCCAGCCAAAGGTAACCTAGAAGGCAGACAGGAAAAGTCTATCCAATGGGAACTGAGCTGAGCAGAGCCCAGCCCTGGCTATGCAGCACAGGGAGGAACAGGACCAGAAAAGGCCTCTGGGGCAGAATCCCCAGCAGGGAGGGTCCCAGATCCCTCAACCCACAAACGTCAAAGAAAGCTTCACAGGTCAGTGTGGGAGGGCTTTCCCAGCTGGGAGAGAGGGAAACGTGGTCCCCCCAGCACTGGCTCCAGGAGGTGGCAGAGGCAGCAGCAGCAACAGGCTGCAGGCAGCTACAGTGGCCCTGTAAGCAGCCTGAGTCCATTGTCCAACACTGCTCAGATTAAAGCCTCCAGGGGAATTGAGCAGCTGATCTGAACCTCAGCCTTCAGTGGTGGCCCCACCCCACCCAAAGCCCCTGGGGGAATTGAGCAGCTGATCTGAATCTCAGCCTTGAGCACTGTACTAGGGGGAGGAGGAGCACTAAGACCTTCCTCTTGACAAGATTCAGGACTCAAGTAACTGGCTGGGAAAATGCCCAAAAAAGGGGAAAAAAAATAAGACCATAGAAGGTTACTTTCTTGGTGACAGGTATCTCCTTCCATCCTTTCGGATGAGAAAGAACAAGGCATTCTGTCAGAGGAAGTCAAGGCTTCTGCCTCCAGTACCTCCAAAAGGAATATGAAATGGGCTCAGTGAATATGAAAAGTGAGTCAGTAACTTGCTAAAGGAGAACCAAAAAATGCTGAAGAAAATAACACCTTCCAAAATAGGCTAACTCAATTGGAAAAAGAGGTCCAAAAAGCACAATTAGCCATATGGAAAAGGAGGTTCAAAAGCTCACTGAACAAAATAGTTCTTTAAAAATGAGAGTGGAGTTCAGGGAAGCTAATGACTATGAGATAAACAAAGAAGTTACAAAACAAAACCAAAAGATTGAAAAAATAGAAGATAATGCAAAACATCTCATTGTAAAAACAACTGACCTGGGAAACAGATCCAGGAGAGACAATTTAAAAATTATGGGACTACCTAAAAGCCATGATCAACAAAAGAGCCTAGATATCATCTTTCATGAAATTATCAAGGAAAACTGTCCTGATATTCTAGAACCAAAGGACAAAATAAATATTGAAAGAATCCATAGATAACTTCTTGAAAGAGATCCAAAAAGGGGAAATGCCTAGGAATATTGCAGCCAAATTCCAGAGTTCCCAGGTCAAGAAAAAAAATATTCCAAGCAGCTAGAAAGAAACAATTTGAGTACTGTGGAAATACAATCAGGATAACACAAGATCTGTCAGCTTCTGCATTAAGGGATTGAAGGGCTTGGAATAGGATATTCCAGAAGTCAAAGGAACTGGGATTAAAACCAAGAATCACCTACTTATCAAAACTGTGTATAATACTTCAGGGGAAAAAGTGGTAATTCAATGATATAGAGGACTTTCAAGCATTCTTGATGAAAAGACCAGAACTGAATAGAAAATCTGACTTTCAAACACAAGAATCAAGAGAAGCATGAAAAGGTAAACAGGAAAGAGAAATCATAAAGGACTTTCTAAAGATGAACTGTTTACATTCCTACATGGAAATATAATATTTGTCACTCTTAAGACTTTTCTCAGTATTTGGGTAGGTGGAGGGATTATACACACACACACATACACACACACACGCACACACATACATATATGGAGAGTTGAATCAGAAGAGATGATATCCATAAAAAAAAAATTAAGGGGTGAGAGACGAAAATATTGGGAGGATAAAGGGAGAAATGGAATGGGACAGACTATCACTCATAAGAGAGATAAAAATCTTTTTCAACGGAAGAAAAAAGGGAGAAGATGAGAGGGGAAAAGTGAAGCTTAATCTCGTACATATGGCTTAAGGAGGGAATAATATGCTCACTAAATTTAGTATGAAAATCTATCTTATACTACAGGAAAGTAGGGGAGAAGGGGACAAGTGGGATGAAGGGGACAATAGAAGGTAGGGCAAATGGGAGAAGGGATTAACTAGAAGTAAACACTTTTCGGAAGGGACAAGGTCAAATGAGAGGACAGAAAAAATAATGTGCCTATTTTCTCTCATTTCCAGCATTTATCATCTCTGATGGGTGTGAAGGGGTACTTCACAGTTAACTTTTTGAAGCAGTAGTGATTTAGAATATCTTTTCATATTACTATAGATAGCTTTGACTTCTTCTAAAAACTACCTGTTCATATCCTTTGATTATTTATCAACTGGCAAATGACTTATATTTTTATAAATTTGACTCAGCTCTCTATCTATATATTTGAGAAATGCTGTATTCATCAGAGAATCTTGCTGTAAAAAAATTATATTATTTCATTACCTATGGTACTTTATAGCAGTGAACACACACAACCCTAGAGCAAATTGTAAGTTTCCCTGATTATCTCTTTTAATTAGATTTATTTTTGTTTTTGTTTAGGTTGAGATAGTTTCTACCTCTACCTTTTTTTGCTTCAGCTAAAACATAAGAGATTCTACTCTAGCTTTTTTTTTTAACTTTCGTATGAGTTCCGGTTTCAAATATTGTTGGATTCTAGTTTCTAATCCATTCTAGTATCCACTTCTATTTTATGAGTGAGCTCATCACATTCCCATTTATGATTACTGTGTTTTTCCTTCTATCCTATTTCCTCTGTTTATACTTCTGTCTCTTGTTATCCTGTCACTCCTCAAAAATCTGTTTTGTTTCTGACCACTGCCTACCCTAACCCCCACTCCCTTTCATCATCCCTCCCAATATGTCTTATCCCTCTACCCTCCTATTTCATTATTGGATAGATTTTTATACCCAACAGTGTGTGTGTTTGTGTATGTATCTATGTATGCATATGGATTCTTCCCTTTTTGAACAAATTCTGATGAGAATGAGGTTCAAGTATTGCATAGCACTCTTCCCATTTTCCCCTCCATTCTAAAAACACTTCCATACAAGCCTCTTTTATGTGGAAAAATGTCCCCATTCTATATCTCCTTCCCCCTCTTTCTCACACATTCATTTTTTAAAATCATCCCAATATAACTGACTTGTAAATGTGAAAAATTAATCATAAGGGACTCTAAAGTTAAACTGTTTACTTTCCTATAAATGACGATGATAATTTGTAACTCCTGAGAACCTCATCATTATTAGGGCAGTTAGAAAGAGTTTAGATAAAAAGAGGGCATGTATATAAGTCAGTTATACATTATCATCTTCATTTATAGGAAAGTAAACAGTTTAACTTTATTGAGTCCCTTATGATTAATTTATCACATTTACCTTTTTCATGTTTCTCTTCATTCTTATGTTTGAATATCATATCTTCTATTCAACTCTGACCTTTTCATCATGAATGCTTAAAAGTCCTCTATTTCATTAAATATCCATTTTCCCCCTGAAGAATCATACTCAGTTCTTTTCGGTTGGTGATTCTGGGTTGTAATCCAAGCTCCTTTGCCTTTCAGAATGTCATATTCCAAGACCTCTGCTCCTTTAATATAGAAGCTGTGAAATTTTGTGTGATTCTGACTGTAGTTCCCATGATATTTGAGTTTTTCTTTATGGCTTCTTGCAACCTTTCCTCCTTGATATGGGAGGTCTAGAATTTGGCTATAACATTCATGAGAGTTTTCCTTTTGAGTTCTCTTTTAGGTGGTGATTGGTGGTTTCTTTCCATTTCTATTTTACTCTCTGGTTCTAGGATATTGTGGCAGTTTTCTTGATAATTTCTTGAAATATGATGCGTAGGCTTTTTTTTATCATGGCTTTAAGGTAGTTCATAATTCTTAAATTATCTCTCCTTGATCTGTTTTCTAGATAAGTTGTTTTTCCTATGAGACATTCCCCATTTTCTTCTTTTTTCATTCTTTTGAGCTTGTTTTATTATTTCTTGATGTCTCATGGAGTCCTAAACTTCCCCTTGTCCAATTCTAATTTTAAGGAATTATTTTCTCAAGTGAGCTTTTGTGTCTCTATTCCATCTGGCCAATTCTGATTTTTTAGGAGTTCTTTTCTTAAGTGAATTTTTGTATTTCCTTTTCCATTTAAGCTATTCTACTTTTCAAGGGGTTCTTTTCTTCAGTTAGTTTTTGTGTCCCCTCTTATTATTAAGCCAATTCAGTTTTTTAAAGTGTCATTTTCTACAGTGTTTCTTGTATCTTTTTTACCAAGCTGTTAATTCTATTTTTATAATTGTCTCTCATCACTCTCAATTCTTTTCCCAATTTTTCTTCTACCACTCATCTCTTTCTAGGAATTCTTGTTGGACTTGGGTCCAATTATCATTTTTGTTGATGCTGCTTTCTTGTAGCTGTTTTCACACTATTGTCTTCTTAGTTTGTTAGTCTTCCCTGCCACAGTGGTTTCTTTTCATGGCCAAGTTCTTTTTGGTGGGTGGGTGGGTGGTTTGCTCATTTTTCCAATCTATTCACAACTTTGAACTTTATGTTAAAGTTGGTCTCTGTTCACCGGTGCGGGGGGGGGGGGGGGGTGGATGGCACTGTAGCAAGCTTTAGTCTTTTTCATTCTGCTGCTTTCCTAAGTTAATACTGAGCGTTTGCAAGTTTTTGCTGTTTCCAAGATGGTGTGACCCAGAGAGAGGTGTAGTCACTACTCTCCTGGTCTAAGCTCTAGTCTTTACCCAGGAAGGCCTCTGGTCCCCTGTAGCGGCCAACACTAGCATTCCTCTTGGACTTGGAACTGTGACCAGGTTGGTCCCCTGCTCTCCCATAGTGGCAAGCACTATTGTTCTCCTCTGCCTTGGAACTACAACCCCTGATTCCTTGTGACAGAATACAAGTGCTCTGCTCCACCCTGAAACTTTGACCCAGAACTACATAGAGGCAATAGAGTTGCCAATCAGTGTCAGCTACACCCAGTCCCAGCACAGGTTTATCTGTAACCTCTTCCTGACCAGTTTTCTGACCCCCTTATTATCTTTGGGCTCAGAGCTCCCAAAGCTGCTGCTGCTGCTCTCATTACCACCTCCAAGGCCCCATTCAGGATTCAGTCAGGTTTCCTCCCGGCTGCCCCAAACCACTGTCACAGAACTCCCCTCCAGCCCCCTTAGTTGTCTTAAGTTAGAAAAAAATGTTTCATTCTGACCTTTTGTTAGTTCTGCCAATCCAAAATTTAATTTGAGGAATTATTTTAAAGTTGTTTAGAGAAGAGGTTGGGAGAATTCAGGAGGGTTGCTCCCTCTAATCTGCTATCTTGACTCCATCCTTTCTGATTCTTTTCTTTAAAAAAAAAGCACTGATGATGTTTAAGTGTAAGACATCTGTGTGTTCTATCATTTTGTGGCCTAATTCCTTAGTCATAGACATTTTTTTCCAAAATATTTTTCACCATCCCTACCCATACCTACTTTTGCATTAAAGTTACCAAGTATCAATGATTTGATTTGAAAGATAATATTGAATTCTTCGTGGAATTTCTCTAACATTTCATCTAATATCTCAAAATATTTCATCAAGTAATAAAGGTATTTAATAATGGTAGTGCTTTCACAAATACTTATCATAGACTCTGCAATACAGCATGAAATGATGTTTCTTCTTGTCTTTGTAGGCACAATAAAACTAATTATTCTTCCAAATCCCTTATTCCATTGAATAACTGAAAAAGCATTTGTTAAGCCCTCACAATGAATCATAAATACAAACAAGAAAAATAATCTCTGACCTCAATGAGCTTACCTCCTAATGGGAAATGAACAACGTATGGGAGAAGGGGAAAACACATATAGGAGCAAGTTTTAGAAATATCCAGGAAGTATGCTGGTGGCCTGGTTCAGACCACCACTCTTGAGAATTAAGATTAATATGATTCATTTTCTTTGGCAGCATATACACTGGTAGCTCAATGGACAATGATAATATATTTAGAGTACCAAAAACTAATATTTACAAATGGTTTAAAAATTGTGATTTTAAGCATCCTCTGTCACTTTTATCAAGTCTGCCACTATTACTACAGATGCATAAAAGGACCACACAACAGTATAGATTATTTTATATTTTTCTACATTTTAGGAGTTGCCAACGCCAAAGAGCTGGTCACCAAGTAGTCAGTCTACTGGTGACAAGCTTCTCAACTAAGCTACTCTCTAGAAAACAGGCACATTCTACTGCTATACTCAAAGGTCTTCCATTATAGTAAGGCAATCTATAGATACAGCCTTCAAGAATCCTGAGTTGCTTCCACATCCTAATGAAGACTTATCTCTAAAATATCTGAACCAACACACTCAATTAATACCTTGTAGACTAGGACATACTCATATATGCCAGGATTTGCTATGGAAAGAGCATTCAATGTAGAGTCAAAGGATTTGGGCTCAATTCCCAGCTCTAGCATTTCCTGTTTGACTCTGAAAAGTTATATAATCTCCCTGGCCTCAATTTCCTCCTCTGCAAAATATGAGGATTGGATTAGATGACTTTACATGCCCTTCCAACTCCAAATATAATACCCTATCATCCTCTGAAATTTACCAGCAGTATCTTTCCATCTTGAAGGTTAGAAAAAACAGAACAAAAAAACAAGTACTCTTCCAAACATATGGCCAACACTGAAAATTTTCTTCCTAGTTCTACCACCCACACATGATATGGCATTAGGCAACTCACTTAAAATTTCAGAATCCAAGTTTTTTCTTTTGTCTACTAGATAGAAATCTTAGCACAATACATGTTTAGATCCTCTGAAATATAAGTATCAATTATTACTTAAAGCTTAAAACCTAGTCCTAGTTCTATATAATTCAAAATAAATTCTGGCACTTAAAATATCCTAAATGTAATAAAATGGCATAAAATCCTACTCAAGTATATTATTTTCTAAAACACAAAGATTGTTTTCCTCGTCTGGAAGTTATTAAAAAAAATTTAAAATTTTGCCATTTCCTGGTCTCCTCAACCGAGTCATCCAGTCCCAAACACTGACTAGAAAATACTAAGAATATAAATTTATATACGCAATTTTGCCTTACCCAGAACTCTGTGAAAAAAATTTAACTTAGGAAAAGTATAAGAAAAAAATCTTTAACATTTATTCCCACTGTGATGGACAGAAAAACATGTCCCTGACTAGTTTAACATTTATCACATCAGTCACCCTGATCAACATTCAAACTTCTAAAATTCTCTTGATTTATGATTTTTTTTTAAAAAATGACTCAAATGCACATTAATTGATACCATGGTTACATCTGTCTTATTTTCTCATATCAATACAGCACTCTGCCCAAGCTGTTAGCATTTAATCCTATTCACATTAATACCTATCAATGCAATTAGTAGGCAATTAAGACATATTCAGAGATATTTTAATCATATTTTTAAAAAATGATAGGACTAAAAATAAGAGGCATAAAAATGCACATCAACAAATGCCAAGTCATTAAATGGCCCCAGAGATATTTGTGCTCCAGAAACACTTCAAGATTAATAGTATGCCAACTATATACGCACACATATATTTTCTTAAATAGCATTCACGGATAAATCATATTATTAAAATGAGACTTTAGTTCTATAGGGTATACTGACTTCTCCTTCCAGTGACCTACCAGAATGTACCCCCCGATCATTTCCAACTAAAAATTATTTCACTCTCCTAAAAAAAAGTATTTTGAAGCAAAAGAAATTATATACAAAAAAGTAAAATTTATGAACATAATCTATATTGAAGTCTTTTGTGTTAGAGACTCTTGAAGTGTATTAAAGATTATTGCTAATAGTGTGAGCTCTAGAAAAAATTCAAGTGTGGACCTAAAGACAGCTTACATATCTGTTGCCTGAATAGCAACCTAGCAAAGTTGGGAGAAACTAATCACCAAATTGGCCAAAGGGTAATGAATTATTGCCACAATTCACAAAGATTATTATGGCTGTAAAAAAACTGGTTTCTCTTAGTAGAGAAAGTATCTAGATTGATGAAATCATGAATCTTCAACATAATGAATTATTGTTCATTCATTTCGGTCATGTCAACTCTTGTTGACACCATTTAGGGTTTTCTTGGAAAAGATATTGGAGTGGTTTGCCATTTCCTTCTCCAGATGCTTTTACAGATGAAGAAACGAGGACTAAGTGACTTGCTCAGAGTTATACAGCTAATTAATGTTTGAGGCCAGATTTGAACTCAGGAAGATTAGTCTTCTTGACTCTAGGTCCTCTCTCTGCTGCATCTCTTAGCAGCCCAATGAAATAGTAAGAATATATTAATAAGTATATTTTACTATGTGATAATTCTTTGAAAAAACCACTGCAAATTGGATCACAAGAGGGAATCTTATCTCCACATGGGTAATCAAGAGAACCAAAGATGACTGGGTTATAAACAGGTGGAATAATCTTAAAAGAACCTCACTTTGTAGCTCCGTAAGGAGTGGAGACTTGGCTGAAAGGCTAATCACCAGAGAAAGAAAGCCACTGGTGGCAGCCTAATGCTCCCTACAACTAGTAAGTCTGCAAGGCAGTATGGTAAAAAGAAGATAAAGGAATGAAATGGCAACTGTTTTTAAATATAAGAAGGATTGTTATATTGGGGCGGGGGGGGGAACACATTTTACTTGGTCCCAGAGGGTAGACTAGATGCAATGGATAAAAGACGGAAAGAGGCAAATTTAGGCTTGACACAAGGAAAAACGTCCCAAATAATTATAATAATTGAAAAGCAGAATGGACTGTCAAAAAATAGTAATTTAATTTCAATTCAATGAGCATTCATTAAATGGCTACTAAGTGCCATATACTACCTATACCAGAAAAAGGAGGAGAAGGGAAGGAAGGAGGGAGGAAGGAATTGTCTCCCTGTCCTAAACCTCACATTTTACTAGAGGAATACATGTAGACACATAAGGAAATTCACAATACATACCAAGTAATTCATCAGAGGAGGCACTAAGAGAAATTAGGCAAGGTCTCTTAAAGGAGGTAGGGCAGCTAGATGGCACTGACCCTGGAGTCAAAAGAACTTGAGTTCAAATATGTCCTCAGAAATTTACAGCTATATAACCCTGGGCAAATCACTTAATCCCATTTACCTCAGTTTCTTTAGCTGCAAAGTGGGTCAGAGAAAAAAACAGCAAACCACTCCAATGTCTTTGCCAAGAAAACCCCAAATGAGGCCCAAAGAGTCAGATACGACTGAAAAATGACTGAAAAAAATTTATAGGAGGTGACATTTGAATTAATCCTTGAAAGCAGTTAGGTAGTATATAATGGGGAGGTAAAATGAGAATGCATTTGCTGGAATGTTGTGTATGTGAGGGGAAATAATGTGTCAGTCTGGAAAGATAATGTGGATTATTACAAACCATATTGTAAAAGGCTTTACATTCCAAGTACGAGTTTATATTTTATTCTAGAAGCAATAGGGAGACAGTGAGTCTTCTTGATCAAGAGAGTGAGATAGTCAGACCTGGGTTTTAGAAAAATCAATTTGACAGCTGTATGAAAGATGGACTGAGAAGGAAGGAAGTGGGCAACTAAGGGATGTATTAGGAGATTTACTACAAAGTCCTTGCCACCATTAAATTATTCAATGAATATGGTTTTGTCAATGGAAATAACACTAAAAAAAAAGATGCATTGGTATCTACTGCTGTATATTACTGACTACCAGGGGCATTTCCATTTGACTTGCAGCTGAAACTTCCACTGGGTTTTGTCTCCACCACTAGACCTCCACTAAAGCAAGGGCTGCATCATTTTTTTATTTGTATTCCCATCACTTAGCACAAGGTATTACATATCTTATGATTTTTCAATCATACAATAGACTAGGTAGGAGGGCCTGAACTAAGATTTTTGCTATGTAAGTAGAGAGGAGGGGCTACATACCAGATATGTTGCACTGGTAGAATCCTCAATTGAATGTATATAAGTGGGATGTGTGAAAGTGAAGAGTCTGTGATGGCTCTGAGTTTGTAAATCTGGATGATTAAAAGTTGGTGCCCTCAACAGAAAGAGGTTATTAAGATGAAATGAGGCATTAGAGGTACCAATATGTTCAGTTCAGAACATACTGAGTGTGAATTGCCTATGGGACATCTAGGGGGAGCTATACAACAAGAAATTAGATATGAAGGACTATAGCTCAGCCAAGAGGTTAGGGTTGAAATATGTTGATTTTGAAGCAATCTGCATAAAGATGATAGTAGAACTCATGAGAGCTAATGAGGTCCTCAGGAGACAGACCCCCAACTGTAGAATAGTTCAAGCAAAGGTTGGATAGCCACTTGTTAGGTATGATAGACAGGATATTCTTATTCAAATATGGAGTAGAATAAACCATCTATGAGTTCAAAGGATTGTACATTTCTGAGAGATAAAGGAATTTAAAGGTCATCCAACCTCTCATTTTACACATGAGGAAACTGAAGCCCAGAAACTGTTAACATCTTACTGAACATCACAAAGGTAAAGACAGAGATCAATTGTGAAGCCATGTCCTCTGAATTCAATCCAGTGCTCCTTCCCCTATAACACCAAACCTCATGCTGGTCTTTTCTTATCACTGAAACTCTGTGATTCTGGAACTTTACTACACTAGGAGATAGCAGTGAACTATAAAGAGACCCATATTTGGAGACCTAGCATCCAAAGACAGGCTTTCTGCCAGCAGACAGCAATGTGGTAGACATCACGATAGCAGCTCTACTTGACAAAATATTAATCAGCAAAAAGCAGCAAAGTGGGTTTTGCTAAAATTACTTACACTATTCCAGAGCAAGAAGATATATGATAGAATCTCTTATAAATCAAGCCTTCCTGAGAGCCTGTGACATTAGGGAATGCTCATTTGGGGGCTCTTTACCACTGAGAATTTTTCTTTTTTATAATACCTGTTACTGATTTATTTTATTTTAATAAAATTTCCTTTTGTTACTGAAATGAAATACATGTCCTTGGAGACAGGTGCTTCAAGTCAGATTTAATCCATATGGAAGCTTCACCAATACAACTTGGGTAGTTTCTTTTGTTTAGACCACCTTTGGATATGCAATCTAAAGAGTCATGTGGGTCACACATGTAGTTATTACAAATAAGGGAGTTCTACTGATCAAGTTTACACAAGGATCCATACTATAGCTCCAACCAAGATAGATTCTTTGTTCAACTTGTCTTTCTATATAAAGTCTTCAACAAATTCTGTCTTCTATAATGGTCACGTTTCTCTTTCTGCAGCTCAGGGAAGAATATCCCATTTAGGGAATGTGAGTGTATGAGTATATTAAGTCTGAGACAAGATGTCTTCCTCTCTGTGCCATTTAGCAAAGCTAGGAAGACTTGCACTCAACAAAGTGGATTTGCCAGAAAAGAGAAAAAAGAATCCAGGAAAGCAGATTAGCTGGAAGAATATAGCATGCATTATTTTGTGACTAACAAAGGAAAAGACTGTGCATAAGAATAAGAAAGGCACAGAAAAAATGCCCTTAAGCCTTAATAAAAGGGAAATCAATTCAGGAGTTATTTTGTAATACTCAATATGGCTATTTGCCCTTCCTACAAAATAAAAATACATGTTCAAACTGTAAATAGACACAAAAATTGAAATAACCAAGATGCAGTAGAGTTTTAGAGAACTGGGCTCTAATGTAGTGGTCCTACCACTTTCTAGTAAGTAATCATGCAGTCAATTCAACAAGCATTTATTAAGCACTTACTATATATTTCAGGTGCAGCATGTAGATGGTGCGGTGGATATAGCACTGGGTTTGGAATCAGAAAAACTCATCTTCCTGAGTTCAGATCTGGCTTCAGATGCTTACTATGTGACCTTGCGCAAGTTACTTAACCCTTTTTGCCTCCCTTCTCATCTGTAAAATGAGCTGGAGAAGAAAATGGCAAAGCACACCTGTATCTTTGCCAAGAAAACCCAAATGAGGTCACAAAGAGTCAGACATGACTAAAAATGACTGAACACATATGTTAGGCATTGTGCTAAACATGGGATCCAAAGAAAGGCAAACACAGTTCATGCTCTCAATGAACTAACTCATAATCTAACAAGGGAGAAAACATGCAAACGAATGTCCTCTATTATTCAACTGCCTTATCATACATAGGGCTTTCAAGGATCAATCAACAAAACACCAACCTTGAAAGGCACTACAATCTAGACAGCTGGAGGTGCCAGGTACGTGAATTCCTGCAGATATTGCTGGACATAAAACAGCATCAGTCAAATAATGGGGAGAGTGTAGTTACTGGACCTGTGATTGATGCTGAGAACTCCCAGCTGAGGAAACTTTACCAATGCAGATGAGTACCTTCGCTGTAACCTATAGTCTTGGAGAGATTCCTAGAGCACTGAGAGAGGTTACGACTTGCCTGAGGTCACACAGCCAGTATATGTCTGATGTAGAATTTGAACCTAGGGCTTCCTACTTTTGGAGACAACTCTCTAGCCATTACACCATACTGCCTAAATATCAAGGAAACCTCTAACGTTTCACATCTCTTCACCATTTCATTATGTTAAACCCATTTTACATTGCAAGAGCCTTTTGGAATTGAAGTGTATTTTTTGCATCAACAATGTACATCTTTCTATAAAGTCTAAACAATAATTACAATCCTTAACCAAAAATTCATTTGAGTCCTTAATTTAACCTGACATTAAACTAACTACTCTGAGAGGCAGCTTCCAAAGAAATCTACTTCCCTGTAGAAGCTTATAACATTATAAAAAACAATATACAGAGGCATAATATATACAAGATGAGGAAATTAAGTCTATTTAAAATGGAAAGTAAATATTTACACCAAAAGGAAGTCAGTGCATTCTAAGAATAGGAAATATAAGTAATCATTTTCTAAGTTATGTTACTTAATAGTAGAAAAATATTTACTATTAGAATTATTTTAAAAATTCTTTTTATTTAAGCAGTGACTGAGTTCATGTGGCTGTTCTCATACTAATAATAACAATCTTTATTAGTTTGGCATATAGAGAGAACACATAAAATTTCAAGCAGGAAAGACCTTAAAATCATGTCATCCAGGAATGGGGAACTTGATGCCTCAAGGTTACATGTGACCCCCTAGGTCCTCAAGTACAGCCCAAACAGTCTGAATTCAATCACAGGGCTATACTTGAGGGCCTATTGGCCCCAAGGCCACAAGTTCACCACCCCTGGTATAAGCTTCTCTTTTTAAACATGGAAAGACTGACAAGAGAGACAAAGAGAATTCCTCAAAGTCACACAAGTAATTGTGCAGAAGACAGAATTCAAACCCCTCTTATAAAACTATAAAGTTCCAAATACAGCATTTTCTTCTATTCACTTACATTTACAAATAACTATGTTAAAATCAAAATAATTTCAATCAATCAATCCATCAAAAAAGTATTTAAACATTTACTACGTGCAAGACTCACTTTGTGCTAATGACTAGGGATATGAAAAAAAAGTTTTTAAAAAGAGTCTGTGCCCTCAAGGAATTCATATTCTAATGGGGAAAGACAACATGTAAATAACTAGGCATATAAAAGATATATGTGTGCATGTATGTATAGCATATGTGTGTGCATTATTTTACTTCTTATGCTCACTTCATTTTGCATCAACTCATTTATATCTTCCTAGGTTTTTCTGGAACCACCTATGTATGCATGTGCGTTTGTGGAAACTGAGATCACAACTACCATTTTTTACATTACATTTTTTTAAGGGAGAGGCAGAGAGAGAGAGACTGACTGACTATAAGGAAAGTAATCTCAGATCAGAAGGCGTGAGCAATGAAGAAGACCAGGAAAGGATTCATGCAGAAGTTGGAATATGAGCTAAGACATGATAAAAGCCATGGAAACCAAGAAGCAGAGGTGAAGAGAAAAAGCATTTCAAATTTCAAATTCAAAAGCAAGATAGAGGAGGAGTGAGTGGCATATACCAGTAAGAGCATAAAAGCCAGTGAAGTTAGAGCAAAGAGTGGATGGAGATTACATTTTTTATTAGAAATGTGAGAAGGAGGCATAAATGCCAATCAGATGGCTTTATCTTTAATACAGGAAGTTTTGAGCAGTCAATGAAGTTTATTAAGTAAGGGGGGGGGTGGCATGGATTGACCTACGCTTTAAGAAAATCACTTTGGCAACTTAATGGAGGATGTATTGGAAGGAAGAAAAAAAGGCAGGGAGACCAAATGGAAGGCTATTACAATAGACTGGGAGAAAAGTGAAAAGGTCTAAGCTATGATGATATGGAAGCAGAGAGAAGGGGGTGTATACTAGAAATGTGAAAGTAGAGACAAAAAGTGGCAAGAGAGTAGATATATGGGGTGAGTGACAGTGAAAAGTAAAGGACAACACTGAGGTTGTACGTCTTGGTGACTTGGAGGACAGTAGAGCCCTTGATAGTAATAGAAAAGTTAAGAAGAGGGAAAGATTTGGAAAGGGAGAAGGGAAAAGTAAGGAGAAAGAGATAATGGGTTGTTTTGGATATGCTGAATTTGAAAAATCTCCCAGACATTCAGTTCAAGATGTGCTAAATGCAATTGGCAATGTAGGACTGCAACTGGAAAAAAGCTGAAGCTGGATATATCAATATGACAATTATCTCTACAGAAATGATCATTGAACCCAAGACAGCTGATAAGATTACCAAAAGGGATTTTGTGTGAGTGTGTGTGTGTGTGTATAATATATATACACATATATGCATATATACATATATATACCTACATATACATACACACATCATAGATCATAGATAGAGATATGGAAAAAGAAAAGGAGATTCAGGACAAAGCCTAGAAGGACAGCCACAGTTAGTGACAGTGACAAGGATAAAGAATTTGCAAGAGAAACAGGAGCAGTCAGATAGCTATGGAGAAATGTAACATTATAATCTGGAAACGCAATGCAATAAAATATATGATATCACATATAAAAGTTTTCCTGCTATAATTATACCCTTAAAATTTACTTACCTCTATCAGGACCACGAAATTACATTAAATTCTGTATTTAAGTATAAATCATACTAAGAGATCAAAGACCAAACAAGAAGCCATATGCCTTTGACGAAAGATCTTCCTATGCAGAACCAGCTGTTATTCCTGACTGCATCATTGCTACTTTCTTATATTGGCTCCTAAGGAGGTAGGTCAGAAAAACTAAATTATCAAAAAAAAAAATCATTTGGTAGTATCATGGTAGCCTGTTGTTCCGAGTAGTGTTAGCAAAAAAAAAAAAAATTACATTCGTGAAGTTAAAACAAAAACTATGGCGCAAAAAAAAAAAAAATGTTAGTTGCCATCTCAGTTTTCACAAACACTGATGGTTGAAGTAAAGCGAGAAGAACCAGGAGAACAATCCATACTGTAATAGTAATATCATAAAGACAATCAGCTGTGAAAGACTTTGTAACTGATCAACACAATGAATGACCCTCGCAATTCAAAAAGACTCATAATGAAAAATTCTATTCATACTCAGCCCTAGATTAAGAATGCATGAACTAAGAGTGCAGATTGGAGCATATTTTTTTCCTCCACTTTCTTGTTTTTTTTTGAGGGGGGGAGGAAATATAACTAACATAGAAATTTGTTTTGTATGATTTTATATATGTAATAGGTTTCGTGTTTCTTGCCTTCTCTATGAGTAGAGAAGGAGAGGGAAGTAGGAGACTTTGACCTGAAAATATACTAAAATTAAATTTTAAAAAACATATACTTTGAAGTTGATTCGTCTTTTTTCTTACTCTGTGATTCCGGTGACAACATTTTTCATAAGGCATGGTGATAAAAGTAATCCTTGGGGTTTGTGGATATTTGAAAACTCATCTAGAAGTGAACATACCTTTGCAGCAAAATGCTGAACCAGTATTTCTAAGTGTACAAGGAGTCTACAATATAAGATTCCATTCCATTCATTTAAATTATAATTTATCTTCTAAGATATCATATCATAATTTTTACAAATTTTCCATGTCACAATTTTTAAGTCCATGAACAGATTAAATTATTGTGTACATGAGTATGGGCAACAAAACAATTTTCTATATTTTAAATTTTATTTAATTGTTCTATAACAGAAAAAATTATTTAAAATGTGTAATTTTTAATAACCCAAGAGGGGTTAGGCTAATGTCTATAAGAGCAAAGAATACAAATCAAATACAGGAATATAGGTTCTATTTATTGTCCCATTACTTTGAGGAGTTTGATCTGCTAATCTCAGAAAAGCATCCTTTCAGGCACTTTGGGGATTAAAACATTTAATGAGTACAACCTAATCTCAAAAAACTTACAGTACAGTTGCAGCGACATGGAAACCCCAGAGGAATTTTGAATGGAAATCATTTGTTAGTCAAAGAACACAAGCCTTGTTTTATGAGTATCAATATATTAAAAATCATCAGATCTTAAGAGCTTTTGAGCTGGAAAATAATCCAATAACCATCTATCTAATGCCTTCCTTTTAAAGATGAGAAAAATGGAGTTCTGAAACATATGGTGACCTGCCTTCAGTCAAAGATGTAGGAAGTGGCAGAGGAAGAATTTGTAACTCTAGGTGGGACTTCCAAAATAATGCTATTAGACAAGGAAACATGCCACATTATGTAAGATGTGCAATTATAATTCAGCAAATTCAAATATTATATTCTACTAAGATAGAAATATAAGGAAACGAGATTTTTAGCTCAAATAAAGTTAACAATAAATGTGTGAACAGAACTCTAATTAATGAATTTGCTAATTGGTCCATAACACTAACAGATATACAGAGAAGTTCAATAACATATGGAGATCTTTTAGTAGCAAAATTACAGATTCACATCTAACTCTAATAATAAAATGAGTTATGCAACACTCAGTTCATAGACATTTTGCCAGACTGTGACCATACATGCTGGAATTAACAAATAAATTAAAATATTACCTTCCATCTATGACTGGTCAGAATCAGAAGCTAAATCCACACATTTTCTTTAGAGTTCTAATTGCAATTTTTACTAAAAAACCTCCTTAGCTCATTTCTTGGTCTAATGTTTCATCCACATATATTTTTACCACAAAAATTAAATCAGATTAAATGAACAACAGCTTGTGTGTGTGTGTGTGCATATTAAAGGTCTAATATGAACCAAAAACTTTGTTAAGTACATGGGAATACAAAATTACTTTATGATCCCTCTCCTCAAAAAGTCTGTAATCAGGTTGAAGAGAAAAAAAAATCCAGATTATCATGATTTTAGGAAAAATAATTTATAAACTTCATCTATAATTTAAGCTTTTTAATTTCTTACCCAAATTAAGTTTTCTATCCTATGCCCAAAGAAATCTGATTCACAATTCATCTTCCCCACCCAAATATACCTGTTGATCTCATTTCATTTCCTTCAATCAGTTTACTGCTAAAACTTTTTATACATGCAACTCGCAAAGCTAGGTATATAGTACATACACACACACACACACACACACACATTCTCAAAGAAATTTCTTCCATTTTTCCTAACATTCTTTGAAAATTCCCCTCTTCTCATTTGACAATGAGATTTTTCTACCCAAATCCTTTTTTGCGTGTTACAGGAGATCTCTGTCATATCTACAAGTTTGGGAAATAAAAATGGAATCATCTTTCAGCGAGTGCCTTGAGTTTCCTGAATGTGTCCCTGGGTCTTTCTTGTAAATCACAAAATAGTCAGATCTACAGTAGAAAGAGGGCTGTCTCTATTTATGACTTCTGCAGTAAAGGCCTACAATAGTCTTTCAGATTCTCAAACACCATTACCACATCCCTCCCTCCAAGTCTTTTCTTCAGGTTAAACACTCCAAGCTTTTTCAACTAATCTTCAATTGTCATGATCTTCAATCCCTTCACCACTCTGATTACTCTCCTTTGGATATATTCCAGTTAATCAACATGCTTCCTAAAATGTGATGCCCCCAATCTGAATTTAATATTCTATATTTGACTCAACTAGGGTCCCATCACCACATTCATTCTGGTCACCATGACCCTGTTAAGGTAGGTGTAGGATTGTATCTACTTTTATTGTCACTATATGTAGCATATTACTAACATGCTGAGTTTGCAGTCCAATAAAATCTCCTATGTTTTTTCTTTCTAAATGTTTCACTTTTTAAACTCTTTTTAAAAGGACTGTCATACAGTATGTTTCTCATCCCATCTGCACCCATACAAATAGAACATTCCTCTGTTACTGAGATGTAAAACAAATTAACACTTTTCCATGTCTCAAAATGTATCATTATTAGTCAGTCCACTGCTTCTTTACTGAGAGGAGGAAGGTATGCTTCACTACCATTCTTCTGAATTCAAGACTGGATATTGCACTGACTGGTTTTCTGAGGTCTTTCAAAGCTGTTTCCTTTACGTAGTGTGGCCATGATAAAAACAGTCTCTTAATTCAACTTCATTCTTCATCATTTCCTAAACATCTTCTCATGTTTCTATGGATTCTTCATATTTGCCCTCCTCATAATACAATAATATGCTAGTATATTCAGACATCACAGTTTGTTCAACCATTCTCTAATCTATGGGCAACTGTTCTCTTTCCAGTTCTTTGCTACTACTACTACAAACAAATCTGATATATATATTTTTATATACATGAGTCTTGTTCCTCTATTTTTAAATTGATTCAAGTATAAACCTAGTAGTGGCATTATTCATCAAAAGGTAAGTACAGTTTAATGAATTTTTTTAAACTCTACTTCCAAATTGGAATAATTGACAGTTCCACCAACAATGCCTTAGTATTATCTTCCAACATTCTTTATAACTTTTACCAGTTGTACTCTTTGTCATTTTTGTCACTAATGGATGTGAAGTAAAATTGCAGTATTTTAATTTGTCCAGATATTTTTTTTACAGGAATGATCATGTGGACACATTTTCCTCAACATGAACAGACAGTTAATTTTTTTAACAGTACAGAGCTTAACATTGATCCCTAAAAGACTAGAACATGTGATATTTAAATATATTTCCCAACTCTAAGATTCTACATTTCTATTAATTAATTATGATACTAAACTATGTTCATGAATATATAGACTTCATAATTTACTAATCACATAGCATGGTGATTCAATCATAAATTAGAGGGAATATTGCTAGCAATTTTTCCCTTTGCAAAACTATGTTTTTCATTCTACTTTCTAAACCAGACCTTAATCTATCATTTTAGCAAACTTGTCTAAAATTTCTCAACATCCCTATTTTATTACTAAAATATGTCCAATTACAAGTGAAACACAATTTTCACAAGTATAACCCTTCTTCTAAGTGGCACCTAGGTGATGCAAGAAAGCAGTTGGATGACACAGAGAATAGAATGTTGAGCCTGGAGCTAAAATGCGAGTAAAAATATAGCATCCGACTCCTCCTAGTATGTGGCCTTGGGCAAGTCACTAATCTGTCTCAGTTTTCTCAGTTACAAAATATGAATAATAAAAGCACTTACCTTAAAGGGTTATTATGAGGTTCGAGTCAGATCGTATTTGTAAAGCACGTAGCACAGCGTCTGACACATAACTGATAAATATTTGTTTCCTTCCTGCCTACTTATCTGAAAGGCAATTTCTTCTTTGCTCCTCCAATTTGTTTATGATGTAACATTTTATATTTATATCATATAACTATTTGGATATTATCTTGGTACATGGTATAAGGTGCAGTTCCAAGTCTAATTTCTTTCAGAACACTTTCCAATTTTTCTAGAAGTTTTTGTCAAATATTGACTCCTTCTCTGACCAGGTGGTGTCTTTGGGTCTACTAGGTTTGCTTGCTTTGACATATTAATGAATCTACTCTGTTCCAGTGAGCGCTCTCTCCAGTATTAAACTTTTTTGACGAATACAGCATACTTTGAAATAAGGTCATGCTATTCCCCCTTCCTTCTCATTTTTTTTTCAATTATTTTCTCTGAGATTCTTGACATTTTATTCACCTATTTGAATTTCAGTGCTTTTGGTTTTTCTAGCTCTATAATTATTTGGTAGTTTGATTGGTATGACACTAAGCAGGTAAATTTATTTCTATAGTATGATCATTGCTACCAAAATAGATGAGGTCTGCCAATGAGCAATTAATAATTGTCCAATTATTTAAATCTACCTATATTTCTATAAAGAATGTTTTATAGTTGTATTTATATAGCAGAGCTCTTGTGTCTGTCTTGGAAAAGTAGGCTTCCAAGTATTTTATACATTCTATCTCTATCTAAAATAGAATTTCTCTTTCTATTTACTTCAACTGGGTTTGGTTTTTTTTGGTTGGGGGGGGGGTTTGGTGACATACAGGCATGCTGATTATTCTCACTTCATTTTAAACTCTGCAACTTTGATGAAGTTATTTTTTCAATTAATTTTTATGTGACTATCATCATATCATCTGGAAAATTATAATTTTATTGTTTCTATGCCTTTGCTTATTCCCCCAAATTATTTCTCTTACCTTATTGTTATAGATTTTACTTCAAGAACTATATCAAACAGTAGTGATGACACTAGAAAGCCTTGGGTTACCTTAATTTCATTGGGAAAACCTCTAGTTTACCCCATTTAGTAAATACTGGCTCTTAGTTTTAGGTAGATAATGGTCACCATGTTATGCCAAGTATTATTTGTTTCCTATTCCTGTTTCGTAATTTTTTTAAAAGAAATTGGTGCTATATGTTGCCAGTGCATGGCACAACAAAGCTTGTTGACTTGACATGATTTTGGATGCTCTTGATATAAATATGATCTATTTTGTTTACAGTTTTCCTAATATTGAACCAACATTGCATTCCTGATTTAGATTGAGGTTGGTCATAGTTTTTATATAACCTTTTCAAAAATACTGCTAAAGCACCTTTACTCAGATTTTATTTAAATATTTTGATTCTGTACTGTATTGTGTACTCCTTTTGTAGGCTGGTGAAGTCTATAGATTCCTTTGATCATTTTAGATGTAAAAAATACACAGAATTACAAACAAAATTAATTATACTGAAATTGGACCCCAGGTTAAAAACATCTGGTGTATAATTTTCCTTTCTCCGTTTCACCTCCCCCCAGTATAAGCATAAAAAATATATTTGTATCAGAAAATGAATCTGATAATATCTTTTCCTTTCTTAGTTTTGAAAATAATTTATCTAATATTAGAATTGTTATGTGAGTGTTTATAAAAGTATATTTATGAATCCAGCTGCTGCCTTTTCTTGATATTGAGTGCTGTATACTTCAAGGATCTCACAAATTGCAAACTTTCAGTGCTCCATGTTTAACCTGCTCCTTTCCCTTTTCACAGCAGCAGCTATGTAATCTACCACTCCTTGACATGGTACACAGTCACAGGTCTGAACTATGATCCCATTTCTTACTGAAAGTCTTCTATATACATAATGTACAGTCCACACTGTATCCATGATCAAGCTACAGGGTCTGAGGGACACAACTGGTCTTTTTAAATGATATTTTCCCCTTTACATGTTAAAACAATTTTAACGGGTTTTTTTTAAGTTTTGAGTTTTCAAATTCTATGAGTTTCAAATTCTATCCCACCCTCTCACTCTCTTCACCCTCTTCCCTGAGATATTAAACAGTTCAATATAGGTTAGACATAAAACATTTTCATATTAGTCATTTTACACAAGAAGGAAAGAGAAAGAAAGGGAGGGAGGGAGGAATGCCCTGAACAGTATTCAGACAATATCAGTTCTTTCTCTGGTGGTGGATAGCATACTTTATCATGAGTTCTTTGGATTATTGTGGTGCTGAGAACAGCTATAAGTCATTCAAAGTTTATCATTGTACAATATTGCTGTTACTATATACAATGTTTTTCTGGTTCTGCTCACTTCACTTTGCATCAGTTCATGTAAGTCTTTCCAGGTTTATCTGAAATCTCCCTGGCTCATCATTTCAAATAGAACAATAGTATTCCATTACATTCATAGAACCACAACTTTTTCAGCCATTCCCCAATTGATTGGCCTTTCCAGTTTCCAATTTCTCAATTTCCAATTCTTAGCCACCAAAAAAAATATTTCTGTATAAATAAGTCCTTTTTCTTTTTTTATCTCTTTTGGATACAGATCTAACAGTGTCATTGCTAGATCAAAGTGTATGCAATTTTATAGACCTTAGGGAATAGCTCCAATTTGCTCTCCAGAATGGTTGGATCAGTTCACAACTTCACCAAAAGTGCATTAGTGTACCAATTTTCCCACAACCCCTTCAACATTTATTGTTTTCCTTTTTCTTTTTTTTTTTATTTTTTATTTTTTTAAATTTTATTTTATTATTATTTTTTAATGTTTTACAATCACTGCCATAAAATTAAGATTTTATCCCCCCCACACCTACCCCACCCACTGCCCCCCTCCCTCCCCATGACAGCATACAATTCTGTATAGGTTCTACTTATACTTTCCTACTGATTACGTTTTCACTATAGTCATGCTATGTAGTCGAACTAAAATAAAAGGAAGAAATCATATAACAAATCAAAACATGATGCACAAAAACATACACACACACAAGCATGATCTGCTACATTCTGCGAATGACTTCCATATTTCTTTCTCTGAGTATGGAAGGCATTTTGCCTTAGAAAACCACCATTGGGATTTTTTTTTAAATAAGTTCTTACGTTATTATGAAATTCCAAGTCTACCAGAAAAAACTCTCGCACACTGTGGTCGTTGCTGTGCACAAAGTTCTCCTGGTTCTGCTCCTTTCGCTCAGTATCAGATCATATATGTCCTTCCATACCTCTCTGAAGTCTTCTTGTTCATCATTTCTTATGGCACGACAGTACTCCATTACATTCACATACCATAATTTATTCAGCCATTCCCCAATTAATGGGTATCCTCTTGACTTCCAATTTTTGGCAACTACAAAGAGTGCTGCTATAAATATTTTTGTACATGTGGGACTCTTTCCCATTTTTATGATCTTTTGGGGATACAGTCTTAGTAGTGATATTGCTGGATCAAAGGGCATGCACATTTTTGTAGCTGTTTTCCTTTTTCATCTTATTCACTAATCTGATGTTTGTGAAGTGGTGTCTCAGAGTTACTTTAATCTGCATTTCTCTAATCAACAATAATTTAGAGCATTTTTTCATGACTATAGATAACTTTGATTTCTTTATCTGAAAGTTGACTGTTCATATCTTTTGACAATTTATCAACTAGGGAATGACTTTATTCTTGTAAGTTTGACTCAGTTCTCTATGTATTTGAAAAATGAGGCTTTTATCAGAAATACTTGCTGGAAAACTGAGGTACAAAACTGTTGACTGGGTTTTCTTACTCCCTGCAAAGTTTGAAGCATCAAACCCCATCTTTTCATCTGCTACTTATTTTTCCTCTGGCACACAGCTATATATTGCATTGCTTCTTCCTACTCTGCCATCTTTGCAGATGTCCCAGATGTTGAGACTTAAACATTATCATGAAGCAGGTTGCACGACTGCTAAATTAGTGTTTCATATGTCACCTTGGCCAAGCAGTTCTCTCCAAGTCCATGTCTTCTGCCAAACCACATTGAGGATTAGTCCTACTGTTTATGGTCTTCATCTCCACCCCAGAAACTCCTGCTACAAGTCAATTCTGACTGGGGGACCTAGTATCTTCAACCTCTCAAACTCTAGAGGCTAATTCCCAGGCTAGAAATATCTCAGTACCACCATTTGGTCACATGTTCAAGAAAGAAATAAAAAGCAAAAAAAAAGACAGATGGGTCCCTAGGCTAAAGCTCAGCTCCCCTTGCTGAGCCCTGACTTTATTAGCCATATGTCCACAGCTGCCATGTTGCTGGAATGGAAGAAAGGGTGCCACCCCTGCCCTACTAACTTTCCGGAAGTCTAACAAAGTTCTTGACCTACAAAACAGTCAAAGGAAAGGACAAAACAAGAAACTGTCCACACTTTTTAACTGACACTGCACTCTATCCTCTTACTACTATCATGGAGGAACAAGAGAAAATACAGGGTTTTCTGTATCATACCAAAGTACCAAATCCTTTCAGCATTAAGCCACATTTCTCCAAAGCGGCTACGTTCATGCTCAACACTTCACGGGGTGTTTCCCAAGTGGAGCAGACAGGAGTAGGAGGTGTTGTTTACCCTCCATTTCATAAGGATTTTTTTTAAAAAGCTCACAAAAGAACAACTTCATTTTACATTCTCATTTCCAAGGTTCCAATGAGTTCTGTAAAGAATTTCTTCCTCAGCTGAAAGAAGTAAAATATTTGGTTGTCTTAGGCAGTGGGTGGATTCTTTAACAGTCTATGTCCTCTTGAGGATATATAGTTCAATTTCAATTGGAATATGTAGGTATAAATCATTATTACAAAATATAAGGTTTAAAGGATATAAATTCTATGGAGAAGAGAGAGATAGACAGAGACAGAGAGACAGAGATAGAGAGAGAGTGAGAAAGAGAGAAAAACATTAGAACATTTGTGTGCATCCATCCCTAATGTCCCCCTTCGCTATAGTCCAGCTGTCTATTAGACATTTCAAACTGGGTATCCTTTTACATGAGCATCTGAAACTCAATTTGCCAAAAACTGAACTCACTACTTTCTCCCCCATACTCCAAACTTTCTCTCTTTCAAAATTCCCTATTTCTGTCAAAGGCATCAACATTCTTTTCTGTCTCCCACATTCATAACTTCACCATTGCCTTCAATTACACTTTCTCATTCCACCTTTCCAAAGCACTGCCATTTCTTGTTGTTTTTTTTTCTAGAACATCTGTTGCATGCAACCCCTACTATCCACTCTATCCACTGCTACTATAACCATATCTCAGACCCTCACCATCTTTCACCTAAATTATTGGAACAACCACCATACTGGTCTCCTTGCCTCAAGTCTTTTCAATACTCTAGTCCATATTACATACTACTAATTTTCTTTAAGCACAGATCTGACATGTCATTCCCCAATCAATTAATTCCAATGACTCCCTATTGTCTCTAGATTAAGATATAAGTCCTTGAGGACAAAGTCAAGATGGCAGAGTAGAAGCAGGGACCCAACTGAGCTCTCCCCACAAACCCTTCAAAAAACCTGTAAAAAATTATTCTAACCAAATTCTAGAACAGCAGAAGCCACAAAATGACAGACTGAAGCAAATTTGCAACCCAAGGTAGGCAGGAAGGATCTATTACACCAGGCTGGGAGGGGAGCAGAGTTTGGCGTGGGACACGCTGGCATGGATGGACCTGGAGCAGGTCTTAGGGGACTGAATCACTGGCTGCTGTGGTGGTTCCCAGACTTCTCAACCCATAAACACCAAAGACAGCTTAGAAGGGCAGCGGGAAGAGTCTCTCACCTACTGAGAGAAGAGCATGGCCTGCCCCAGCCCCAGGGCAGTGACAGCCACTGCCAAGGCTGCTTCTACAACCCTCCACTTAACAGAGCTCAAAGGTCAAGTGGTTGGCTGGGAAGATGAGCAAACAGAAGAAAAAAACAGACCATGGATTCTTACTTTCTCAATGAAAAGGTATTTTTCTCATGTCATTAGTGATGAGGAAGATAAAGGGATGCAACCATAAGAAGCAAACAAAGTTGAGGCTCCTATATTCAAAGCCTCCAAGAAAAATATGAATTGGTCTCAGGCCATGGAAGAGCTTAAAAGGGGTTTTGAAAATCAAGTAAGAGAAGTAGAGGAAAAATTGGGAAGAGAAAAGAGAGCGATGGAACAGCTTGCTAAATGAGACCCAAAGAAATGCTGAAGAAAATAACACCTTCAAAATTAGACTAAAGCAAATGGCAAAAGAGGTCCAAAAAGTCAATGAGGAGAAGAATGCCTTAAAAAGCAGAACTGCAAATGAAAAAGGAGGCCCAAAAGTTCACTGAAGACTTAAGGGAGCTATCTATAGTTTTCTAAGAGGCAGAAGTGAGAAGAGAGGCGTTTGTGCCAGTCATGGGACACCGATTATACAAATACACAAAAATAGAAGATGGAATGCCATACATGAGAAACAATAAGGAGGCCAGTTTGGCTAGACCATAGAGTACATCAATGGGAATAATGGGAGATAAAGTTTTTTTAAAAGTGGCTATAACCAGATTTGAAGGCAACAAGTTTGCCACCAGGCCTGGTGTCAGGAAGATCTGAGTTCAAATCCATCCTTAGAGGTTATTAGCTGTGTTTTTCTGCATCTGTAATATGAGTTGGAGAAGGAAATGGCAAACCACTCCAATATCTTTACCAAGAAAACCCCAAATGGGGTCCTAAAGAGTCAGAGGGGAGCCCACAGCATACAATGCAGTGCATCTAGCACAGCAGAGCAGAAAGGCCCCAGGGAGGCTTGAGGCAGCAGCAGGCGGAATGGCAGAGCAGCAATCCAGGGCAAAAGACCAGCAGAGCCCAGCGAGTGACAGCCACTGAACCGCAGACATCAGCCTCAGCAGCTCCTGAGACTTTCAGTCCGCAGATTAAACATCTGTAAGTCACCTTTTTGAACTTCAGGGAGCCAAAATGACAGAGTGAATGGTAAATGTTCTCTCCTTCCCCCTTGATGACCTTGAAAGAACCATAAAATATTTGCCCAGAAAAATCCTGGATCAGTGGGAACAGCTGAGGGGGCAAACAGTCTCATAATGCCTGAGGCTAGGAAAATAGTTAAGGGGGATTCCTCTTACTGTGGCAGAGGCTAACCGGAAGGACAGTGGACCCAGGGAGGTGGAAACTCACACTAGGACCCAGGTGAGCCTCAGCACTAGGAGAAGAGATCAGGGAAAGTAGAAAGAATCCACCGTTCACCTCCCAAAAGGGATCCCAAACTAAAAACACCAAGAAATATTGTTGCCAAATTCCAGAACTATCAAGTGAAGGAGAAAATACTACAGGAAGCCAGAAAGAAATTATTCAAACATCAAGGAGCTACAGTCAGTATCACACAGAACCTTGCAGCTTCCACATTAAAAGATCGAAGGAACTGGGATCTGATATTCCATAAGACAAAGGAGCTGGGATTACAACCAAGGATCAACTACCCAGCAAAGTTCAGCAAAACATTTCAGGCAAGAAGATGGTCATTCAACAAAGTAAGGGATTCCCAGAACTTCCTGACAAAAATGATAGAACTTAATAGAAAATTCACCTTCAAATGCAGGTCTCAAGAGAGGCATAAAAAGCTAAACAGAGGGAAAAAAAAGAAAACTTGTTACTCAATTTGAGCAAACTGTTTCTCTCCCTATAAGAGAAGATGATACCTGTTAATCTTGAGAATTGTACATCTACTATGAAATATATAAATATGTATGAAGTAAATGATGTGATGATACAAATATGATTTAAGCATGCAAGGGATTGTAACAGGAGGTGTGAAAAGGAGGAAGCAGAAAATGGTAACTTACATCACAGGAAGAAGTACAAAATTACAATAGATGGAAAGAGGGGAGGGAAATGAGCATTGTTTCAGAGGTACTCTCATCTGATTTGGTTCAAGGAGGGAACAATAAACTTAATTAAGCATATAATTCCAACTAGCTCTATAGGCAATAGGAGGAGAAGGAGGAAGAAAGAGGAGTGGAAGCTAAACGGGAGGAAAGAAGCAGTAAGGGTAAAGGGGAGTAAAAGGGAGGGGGGATGAAAGAAGGAAGGGAAAGTTGCAGGAGGTGGTGATGAAAAGTAAAAACTATTGAGGAGGGGAAGGGAGATGGGAGAACTAAAAGCACACATGGTGGGAAAGAGGATGGAGGGGAAGACACAGATTGTAATCATAACTGTGAATGTGAATGGAATGAACTCTCCCATAAAATGGAGATGGATACGGATAGCAGAATCAATTAAAAGCTATAATCCAACAATATGTTGTTTACAAGAAACACATCTGAAACGGGGGAATACACACAGGGTAAAGGTAAAAGGTTGGAGCAGAATATACCATGCTTCAGCTGATGTAAGAAAAGCAGGGGTAGCAATCCTAATCTCAGACAAAGCAAAAGCAGAAATAGATTTAATCAAGAGAGATAAGGAAAAAACTATATCCTGCTAAAAGGCACCATAGACAGTGAAACAATATCATTACTAAACATGTATGCTCCAAGTGGTACTGCATCCAAATTCTTAGAGGAGAGGTTGGGGGAGTTGAAGGAAGAAATAGACAGCAAAACTATACTAGTGGGGGACCTCAACCTCTCCCTCTCTGAATTTGATAAATCTAACCTCAAAATAAACAAGTCACATGAGACTATTCAGAATATTTTTCTGTGACTGCAGATCACACAAAACAAATAAATAGCAGGTGAACAGAAAGAACTCAATGGCATTGCAAGAAATCATTGATGGCCCTACTATATTAGAGGTGTCAACTGTCCTACAAATGTGACCTGACCAAAAATGTACATCTCGCCACAGGTGTGCCCAAGTCATATGTTTGCTCTTGTGTACCACTCGACACCTGTACTCTGGCCCAACATGATCCATATGTATGTATCCTTCTGCACATATGATCTGGCTACACATTTCATATGTATGTGATATACAAGTTCTTCTTAGATACGCCTACTCTTCTCAATGATGGTATATGTATTTGTGGGGAACATGACCCATTGTTATGCAAAAAGATTCTATTACTATTTTTCTTATTAGCTTTTAATTGTGACTTCAAGTTGCCTACTGATAAAACTATCAGGGGTCAATTGATTTACAAAGTTAAAAGAATGACTTCCAATTTGGTTGGTTACAATGAACCCACTAGAAAAAGAACTGTTTGCCTAAATATAAAGTATTAAAGAGAAATGGTCAGAAATCTTGTAGGCTATTCACTCATTCTTACATGGGAGTTTGTGCACAAAAGATAATAATATACAAAATAATAATACACAATAATACAAAAAAATACACAAAAGATAATAATTTTTGCCATTTTAATGTTATTATCTATATGCTCACCTAATAAAATTACTCATAGATTCATGTAGTTATTGTGTGATATGTATTGTTATTCATGTGGTTATTATAGAATATTTAATATAAAGGCATTACTAAAACCTACAGGATATTTAATATAAAGGCATTACTAAAACCATCTTCATTTAAAGGAATACTTTAAGTCCTAAGTGGTGCTTTATGTGGAGAATACATAGTAACTAACATATACTTCCATAGAGTCATCCTAATTTTAAAGAAACCTAACAGAAGACAAATACAATGACAATACCAGCTTTATTTTTACATTGTTACCATAACCAAACCACTAATTTATTTGCTTTTTGTACCACAGAACTAACCAGTTATCTACTAAAAACACTGGAGAACGTAGGAATAAAGGGAACTTTCCATAAAATAATAAGCAGTATCTATCTAAAACCTTCAGCAAGCATTATATGCAATGGGGATAAGCTAGATGCATTCTCAATAAGATCAGGGGTGAAACAAGGATGTCCATTATCACTACTATTATTCAATATGGTACTAGAAATGTTAGCTGTAGCAATTAGACAAGATAAAGATATTGAAGGAATAAGAATAGCCAAAGAAGAAACTAAGTTATCACTCTTTGCAGATGATATGATGATCTACTTAGAGAATCCCAGAGATTCAAGTAAAAAATTACTTGAAATAATAAACAACTTTGGCAAAGTTGCAGGTTACAAAATAAACCCACACAAATCTTCTGCATTCCTATATATTAGCAACAAAGTCCAACAGCAAGAGATAGAAAGAGAAATCCCATTTAAAGCTAGGGTAGACAGTATAAAATACTTAGGAGTTTACCTGCCAAAACAAACCCAGGGATTATATGAACACAATTACAAGACACTTTTTGCACAAATAAAGTCAGATTTAAGTAAGTGGAAAAACATTAGTTGCTCATGGCTAGGCCGTGCTAATATAATAAAAATGACAATTCTACCTAAATTAATTTACTTATTTAGTGCCATACCAATTAAACTATCAGACAATTACTTTCTAGAGCTGGATAAAATAATATCAAAATTCATTTGGAAAAACAAAAGGTCCAGAATATCAAAGGGACTAATGAAAAGGAATGCTTGGGAAGGTGGCCTAGCGCTACCAGACCTCAAACTGTACTATAAAGCAGCAATTATCAAAACCACTTGATATTGGCTAAGAAACAGAGAGGTAGACAAGTGGAATAGACTTGGCACTCAAGACGCAGTAGGCAAGGAATATAGCAACCTTCTGTTTGATGAACCCAAGGACCCCAGCTTCTGGGATAAGAACTCACTGTTTAACAAAAATTGCTGGGAAAACTGGATAACAGTGTGGCGGAAATTAGGCATAGACCCATACCTGACACCGTACACAAGAATAAAGTCCAAATGGGTACATGATTTAGGTATAAAGATTGATACCATGAATAAACTGGAGAAGCAAGGAATAGTGTATTTATCAGATCTATGGAGAAGGGAAGAATTTTTTACTAAAGGAGAGATAGAAAGCATTATGAAATGCAAAATGGATAACTTTGATTACATTAAACTGAGAAGTTTTTGCACAACCAAACCCAATGCAACCAAAATCTGGAGGGATGTAGTAAATTGGGAAAGAATTTTTACAGCTAAGCTCGGGGATAAAGGCCTCATTTCTAGAATATATAGAGAACTGATCCAAATGTATAATCATACAAGTCATTCCCCAATTGATAAATGGTCAAGGGATATGAACAGGCAATTTTCGGAAGAAGAAATTAAAGCTATCTATAATCATATGAAAAAATGCTCTAAATCACTATTGATTAGAGAGATGCAAATCAAAACAACTCTGAGGTACCACATCACACCTATAAGATTGGCAAACATGACAGAACAAGAAAATGATAAATGCTGGAGAGGATGTGGGAGAGTTGGAACACTAATTCATTGTTGGTGGAGCTGCGAGAGCATCCAACCATTCTGGAGAGCAATTTGGAACTATGCCCAAAGGGCTACAAAAATGTGCATACCCTTTGACTCAGCAATATCGCTACTAGGACTGTATCCCCAAGAGATCATAAAAATGGGAAAGGGTCCCACATGTACAAAAATATTTATAGCAGCACTCTTTGTAGTTGCCAAAAACTGGAAGTCAAGGGGATGTCCATCAATTGGGGAATGGCTGAATAAATTATGGTATATGAATGTAATGGAGTACTATTGTGCCATAAGAAATGATGAACAAGAAGACTTCAGAGAGGCCTGGAAGGACTTATATGACCTGATGCTGAGTGAAAGGAGCAGAACCAGGAGAACTTTGTGCACAGCAACGACCACAGTGTGCGAGAGTTTTTTCTGGTAGACTTGGAATTTCGTAATAACGCAAGAACTTCTTTAAAAAAAAAAATCCCAATGGCGGTTCTCAAGGCAAAATGCCTTCCACACTCAGAGAAAGAAATATGGAAGTCATTCGCAAAATGTAGCAGATCATGTTTGTGTATGTGTAAGTTTTTGTGTATCATGTTTTGATTTGTTATATGATTTCTTTCATTTATTTTAGTCTGACTACATAGCATGACTATAGTGAAAATACACTCAATAGGAAAGTATATGTAGAACCTATACAGAATTGTATGCAGTCGTGGGGAGGGAGGGGGGTAGTGGGGGGTAGGTGTGGGGGGGATAAAATCTCAATTGTATGGCAGTGATTGTTAAACATTAAAAAATAATAAAAAAAATAAAAATAAAAAATAAATTAAAAAAAAGAACTAACCAGTTATAAAGTATCTGTACTGTACAAATTCAAACAAAATCATTCACTTTTACCTTCATAGTTTAGGGGAGCTAGTTTTTACTTTCAGCTTTCATGTCCATTTTTTTCAGGTAGAATAGTCAGTCAAATAAAACCAATGTAAGCCTCCAATAGCTAATAACTCAATCTTTCTCCCTCTTTCCTCCACCTTGAGTAGACTAATTTATCATGAGAGGGATCAATATAACATAACCAGCAGACAGAAACTGAACTGGATATTCCTGTTAGCTGTCTGCAAAAGTACTCTTGTACTCAATTCTACGGGGCTCCTGACAGTCCTCTTCTCATCCCTGGCACTGGGGAGGGGGGCGGGGAATGTCGCTGGCATGATGGACACAGTATGACAACAACAACACAAGTTCTCAGTCTGTTTTGCAGGATTTTCACCTTTGCAAGGAGGTGGCGTGCAGCATCAGGGAAGATGGGAGATTGGAGAAAAGCAGCACATTGTCAATGAAGGCAGAATGTTGTTCCAGAAACATAAAAATCTTATGGATTCAGAATTAATTAAACAATGTATAAATGAATGCACAGCACGAATTGAAACAGGACTGCATTACCAGATCCCACATTCAAGGCAAGTCACCTTTCTCCAAAGACCCTTACTCCCTTACAAAGTTGTGGACTTCAAACCCAGGAGAAGCTAAGGAAACTTTCCAAACCATTAAGTCTCAAGGCGCAGAATGAAGTTTCTCAATCCAAGAAATAAGTTTTCTCTACGAACTGTGAGCCAGGCAGGGTTTAAGCACAAACTAGATGATCAATCTTTTCTCCTTGACTTATGTGCACAGAGAAAGGAAGGACAAAGAATATAAAGTCACTGCTACACTTTCTCTTAAACACTCAGACTTGGGTCCTTAATCTCACAACATTAATTTATATGTCGTTCAATTTATCAGTACCACTGTGTTGCTACTAGATAAGAATATACTAACTCCCATAGATCATTCCTAATCATGATTTTAGTAACATCTTAGATGAGTCTGAACATAGTAAGAATTTGGTTTAAATTTAAATTTTAAAAATTAAAATTTTGTGGTAATAATATAACTATATACACAGAGGAAACTGCAAAATAGAGACATGGCAGCACCTGTTAGCAGCTTCTCTAGGAAGTTGTTAAAATTATTATGATAATTATACTAGCCTCAGACTTATGAATCTCTGTGGGCTTTATTTTGTTTTGTGTTTAAATTATGGATATATTTAAAACAAGATTTTTTATATTTTAGTAGTTCTACTGATATCCTTTTTTGGCTCTCTTGACTCAAAGATATACTTTTCATTAATATTCAAGTAGGCTAGTTTCTCTTTCATTACACTAGCAAAGTTGATCATATATACTCCAGTTCTGTCACCCTCTTAAATGCTAGTGGAAGATATCATAGTATCTCAGGGAAACTTTGTGGAGAAGGAAAATATCTCAGGTTTTCAGGATCTGATGTAGTGTATTTGATTCTATCCACTAAATGCATAAAATGTACAAACAAATTCTAAAACACATGATATAATTCTGTCCTCAAAGCCTCACTGCAAACTCATATTACAATAAGGTAAAAGTAATCACTATTCTAATTGATAACAAAACTGAAATTTCACAAGCAGAAGAACATACCTTATAAACTACAAGGCTAGGGTGATTTTTAAATTATGTACAAATAGGAAAAGGAAAATCTAGACCAAAAGGAGAAAGGACGATGCCTTTGTGACAAGCCAAGGTAAAACCCCATAGAGAGTCACTGTACATCAGTGTTTTCTTTTGTGTTCAAAGATTATTAAAATCTTCAATAAAAAATTGTTCATAAAAAAGTACTACTGTAGTCTGAGCAAATCAGATCCCTAGAAGATAAACCATTCAAAGGCAAGGATAATATATTCCCCAAATCATAAGATAGAGTTAGAAAAGACCTCAAAAGTCACTGAGTCTAACATCTGCCCAGGCACAAACTACATCATCCCCCATAACTAGCCATCCAACCTCTACTTAAAAGCTTCCATGATATAGTACTCACCACCCACTAAGGCAACCCAATCCACTTTTGAATACATTCAACTGGAAGGGAGTTTTTCCTTATGTTAAGCTAATATACGCCACTCTATAACTTCCACCCACTGTTCCTAGTTCTGTTACTTGATGCCAAGTCATGGAATGGTGGAAGAGCACTGCTCTTTCAGGCAGAAAAGCCAAATTCGAGTCATGGCCTTGACATTCACTACCTATTTAATCCTGGGTAAGTCTTTTAACATCTCTGTGCCTCATTATTTTCATTTGTAAAATGAAGTTACTAATTTGTTACTCACTTCATAGAACTAAATGTTAGGACAGTATTTTTTAATCTTTAGTTACTATATTACAGTGAGTTTTCATAGTTAGTGTTATTTTTAGATTTAGTCAGTTTGAGCCAGGTGATTAAAACATTGATAACAGACAGGAACTCTCTTATCATTTTCTTATTTGTCATGAAATTCAATTTTCTGTTTACCATTTTTATTCTATAATTCAAGCCTGAAAATCAGTATTTTTTCATAAATAACATAAAATCAAAATAAGAACTGTATTCTGCCTTCTTCCCACAATCCACTCTAGTGTGTCATGTCATTGTTTTGGAAAAGTTGGAGGAATGATGGTAGTAGAGTTGGATGAATTTGAAACAAATTACTAGTGTAAATGACTAGACTGAGAAGGAAGTGCAGTTGATAAATGTTTCAATATCAATTTGGAAACAAATTTCTGGTACAAGGCTTCATGACTCTGTACCTTGTAATATGGATCAAATATCTCGTACAAAGGCATGGCTGATGGCATGCTTATCAAATATGTCAATGACTTAAACCTAAAGTGATAGATAACATGGTATAGGGCAGAAAGAAAGAAAGAAAGATGATCCAAAATGTGCTATATTTAGATGAAAATAACATTTAATAGGATAAATGCAAAACCTTACACAGGTTCCTCCTGAAATTCAACTGTATCAAAGAGATGGTTAGTGTTTGTCAGACATGATGTCTTGGCCCCAGATTGCAGAATCACCATAAGCCATTTTATAGCAGCTACCTAATAGTACACCCTTAGACTTCTATAAAAGAGGAATATCATTGAGTAGGAGGATGACAGTCCTATTATACTCTTCTCTAGTCATTTCACATCTGGAAAATTATGTTCAATTCTTGGCAGTACATCATAGGACAAATAGATACAATGCCTAAAAGCCAGAAAATAAAAAATACTGGACCTTCAGGGAATGGACTGGTATTCCAAGATTGGGACCTCAGACACCAAACCAAATACCAAAGAATAAAGGCATTGAAAAGTAGACTTGACAGAGATCTGAGTGTATGCTTCACATATAGTATACCTTTTTGGTGTCATCACTTGCTATTCTGGGAAATAATTCCTGAACCAATGTCATGTGTCAGTTCAGATCAGTCCTTAAGAGAGCAAGACCTTGAATCCAAACTCTGCCACCACTACCCTTGACTCCCTACTACTTGGAAAGTAAACACTCCATCAATGCTACCTTCTACCATCATGGAATTATGGGAGATAAAGGTCCTAACAAATTGTTATTTGGCTTAGCAAATTTCTGTCTCCATTCTCCTCCAATCCTAATTTTTCAGTCTCCATTTCCTAGGGGGAAATACCCTCCCCTTTCTTATCTTCTTCTATACTTGTCCCTATCCAACTCAGTCCTGTCTTTTTCCTCTGCCCTCCCTTTTCTCTGTGTCCTCTGGAAACTCAAATAAATCTTTAACAAATTCAACATCTTTTCACATTCAGTTCACCTTCTTGGGTTTATAGGAACTGAACTCCCTCCATAATACATTGCATCACTGTCTACCCTAATCAATGCTGACTGTTAGCCAGGCCTTCTCAAATCCCATACTCATACTTGAAGATTTCAGCATGTAACATTGCTTTATTTTTTTTAATTTAATTTTTTTTCAATTAACCATCATTTATTTTCTCTCCTTCCCACTACCCCTGGGAAAGAAAAAGAAATGAGAAAATCCTTGTAAGAAATAAATAAAATCCTGCAAAACAAATTTGCATAAGGGCAGCTAGGCACCACAATGGATAGAACAGCAGCCCTGGAGACAGGAAGACCTGAGTTCAAATCAAACCTCAGACATGAGCTGTGTGACTGTGGACAAGTTGCTTAACCCTGATTGCCTCCAGAAGCAAAAATAAACAAAAACAAATTCGCATACTGGCCATGACCAAAAATATATTTCTCATGCTGTATATTTAATCTATCACTTCTCTTTCAGAAAAGGAGTAATATTCTTCATCATTAGTAATATGAAAACATGGCTGACCATTGTATTGATCAGAGTTCTTAAGACTTTTGAATTGTTTTTACAATGTTGTTCTGGTTCTGTTCACTTTACTCTTCATCCATTTACACAAGTCTTTCCATATTTCTCTAAAATCTTTCCTTTCATTATTTCTTACAACACAGTAGTCAAGTCATTGAGTTGGGTTACCTTCAATTTTATCCTATGTATGTATTATTTTACACAATTTGTTGTGTAAATTTGCATGTTGTCCTTCCATTATACTGTGAGCTTCCTGAGAGCAAGGGACTATTTTTTGCCTTTCTTTGCATCCCCAGCATAGTACCTGGAAAAAAGTAGGCTCTTTATAAATGCTTTTTGACTTGCCTTGTTGCTGTGGTATAGGTCTAGTAATGGTACTACTGAGTCAAAGGGTGTGCATGGTTTCATCTTTGGTTCTAAATTGCTTTCCAAAATGGCTTAACCAATTCACAGTTTCACCAAGAGTGTATCAATATGCCTATTTTCCAGCAGCCTCTCCAATATGTCATTTTATATCTTATTAACTTTGCCTATCTGATGTTTATTATGAGGTCCAACTTTAGAGTTCTTTTCTCTAATTATTGATTAGAGGCACCTTTCATATGGCTATAGATATCTTAGATTTCTTCCAATGAGAACTTGCCTATTGATATCCTCTGCTGGATCTTATTCTAATAAATTTGAATCAGTTCCTTATATTGCTTGGAAATGACAATTTTATCAGAGAAACTTGCTATAAAGACTCTTCCCAGTTGTTTCCCTTCTAATCTTAGCTGCACTAAGACTTACAGCATAGATTTCTAAAGACCTTTTTGTCTTTGGATGTTAAAATTATGCAAGTATCTCGTACTAATAACGTGCTGTCCACTTCTACTCAGAATAACAATTAGCAAGGAGAACAATGATGATGTCAATGGCAAGACGGGCTGAAGTAATTTTGGAGAAAACTGGAGGAATAGGAACAAGAATAGCCAAGCACATCCAAGCATAAAAACACACTAGACCAACTCTCTCTTGCTCAAGAATTTTTAGTGGCTTCTTACTGATCTAGGACAAAACATAAAATTTTCTGGTTAACATTTAAAACCCTTCACAATCTGGCTATGGCTTATTTTTTCACACTGATTCCACATTACTCCCATTCATGCATACCACATCCAGCCCACACAACCAACTTAATATTTCTTATATGTAATAGTCTATCACCTACCTTTGTGCTTATATGCAGTCCCATCCTTCAATCCTGGAATGCTTTCCTTCCTCATCTTGGCTTCTGAGAACCCTTAGAATCCCTGGCTTTTTTTATTAAATGATTACAGCAAACCGTGAAACCCCTTTACCAAATTTAGTCTCCTCTTATTTGTTTTAGCATCAAAGCTTGAAAGGTCACTAGACCTCATTTCTCACTATCTCACCTGAGATTTTGTCTATCCTAAATTTTATTTATCCTACAGCATTGGCTGAAACAACTTGTGGGATGTAGCATGGTGCAGCAGTACAAAGAATGTTGGGTTTGGAGTCAAAGGAACGGGTTTTACCTGTGTCATTTATGACCTGTATCATACAGGGACAGTCACTTAACCATTCTAGATTCTCATTTTCTCATTTTTAAATTCAAGATAATCAAGATTTCTTGAAGCTGTAAATTCTATGATCCTAATTGCTCTGTACAGATTAGCTGATTGTACATAAGAGGACTGCTAAGGGAGCATATTATCATAGTTAGAAAAAAATGATTATTGTAGGATACATTTTAATATATTCTGATAATTTAAAGTAAAAGATACCTCCTAGTATATCCCTATATACTTTGGGCCTTGATGAACCAAAAAAAAAAAAAAACAAGTAGATCTGAAAGGAGACTTTATAATGTCTGTGCATTGCTTCATATCTGCTCTAGCAAGGTCCAAGTTTTTCTAATTTTCATTAATTATTCTAATGAAATGAGATTACATATTTTGAGAAAGTATATGCCATTTAAATACTTTGGGGATAAAACAGATATGGAAAAATGGAAAAAAATTTCATGTGAATCAGTGATTTCTACTATCTACCTATCAAGAATATGTATTCAATTAGTATTTTTTAGCTTAATAGACATTATTTTAAATTCAGCACTGTATATCATCTACCCTAATGGGGTATGTGCTTTCAAAGTTGGTCTATTCATTAGTATATGTTGTGCTATTATTTTACTAATGTTAAACATCCAAATGTGGAAAAAAAATTATTGTGAATCAAATTTTCATATTTCTTATCAGCTGTTTCATGCATCATCATCATCATAATAAACAGATAATGGGGAGCACACCAAATGAGGGATCTGGAGCTACAGTGTTCTGATGCCTAGAACCCTGAGGGAAGTAATAATCAGACATCTTCTGGGGACCCAACCTTCCAGTGTGAGTGCTGAGAAAGTGATCCTGGAACAGGTGTTTAACAAAGAGAAAGCAAAACTAGGCCCTGCTCTCAACAAACACTACACTGTAATGTGGAAGACAAGATATACTAAAATACTACCAGTGCCTGAGGAGAAGGTCTTTCATGGAAGCTGGTCCCTAAATCGGGTCATAAAGTAAGCCAAGAATTCTAAAAATTGGTGGTTAGAAAGGAAAGCATTCTAGACATAGGGAATAGCCATTGTAAAGGCATGGAGATGTCAGATGGTTTATCACATAACAGCAAGTAGGTCAGGATGGTTAGACTGGGAAGTTCATGGAGAAGAAAAACATTCAAGAAAACTGTAAAGACAGGAAAGAGATTGTGAAGAGCTTTACATGCTAAAGTTTATATTTGATCATAAAGGTAATAAGGAGTCATTGGAGTCTATTACCTTTTAAAGTCCTCCATAACTTGGCCCCTCTTCCCAACTTTCCATCTTAGACTAATCACCATTAGATTGTGAACTTCTTGAGGACAAGGAAAGGGGTTTTTCTGCCTTAATTATACTTCCCTAGCATTTAACATAGTGCCTGACATTAAGTAGACACTTAACAAATGTTTACTGGCTGACTGACCTTACCCAGTGAAATAATGACACTGGCTTCCTTGCCATTCCTCACACAAAACATTCTCTGAACTCCATACTTTTTCATTGCCTAGTCCCCAATGCCTACAATTCTCTCCCTCTTTACCTCTGCCTCCTAATACCCAGTTAAAGTCCCACTTTCTATAAGATGCCTTTTCTGATCCCCCAGTACCTTCCCTCTGAGATTATTTTCAATTTATCCCGTATATATCTTGTTAGTACAGAGTGTTTTGCACGTTGTTTCTCCTATTACATTGCATGCTCCTGATAGACTATTTTGTTTTGGGGGTTTGGATTTTGCAGTTTTTTTGTTTTGTTTTGGTGCGGTTGTCTTTCTTTGTATCCTCTGTTCTGACTTAGCATAGTGCCTGGCAGGTAGTAGGTATTTAATGAATTATTGCTGACCTGTGGACAACTGAGTAAAGGAGTCGTGGTCAGATATATACTTCAGGAAAATCACTTTGACAACTACATATGTATGAGATGGTGCAAGTATTCTTATTGCTATTTTATACGTAAGGAAGCTAAGGCTCAGAAATGTTAAGAGATGTGTCTATGGTTACCAAACTAATAAATGCCATAGTCTGGGTAGAATAAAGGAATATCCTTGTTAGCTATCCAGAAGACAGGCACACTGACCAATCATATAAAAAGTACAGTTAAATGCCTTTGATTCCAGTTTACAAAAACATCTCTATGTGAAAGAGATGATCTATATATCATTATACAGTGAAAAAAAACCTCCTGGATTAGGGGTTCTAGTCCAGACTCTGCAATTAATTAGCTTGGAGAAATCGCTACTCGACAATGGTAATAACACACCTTCCATTTCCATAGTACTTTGTAGTTTCTAAAGCACTTTAACCTACCCACCTTCTTACTTTTTGAATGATTCTTAGAATAATCCTCTGTGATTGGTCAAGCAAGTATAATCCAGATTAAGAAGCAGATGATTCTCCACAGTTAATTGACTTGTCCAAGGACATGGACATACGTGACAGTCACAACTAAATCCAGTTTCACTGCTTTTTAAAACTACTGTACTGCCAATACTGTTTCCTCTTTGGGCCTCAGTTGTTTCCCCTAAAGGTTGAAAGAATCATCTAAAGTCCTTTCTTTCTTTAAATCCTATGATACTAGCCCCTGGCTCCAGTAATCCTAAGTGAAAGTCAGCAATGTGGTGAAAATGGCACTGACCACAGAATCATGAAAAATGTAAAATGAATGATTATTAGTTTTATGACCATGACAAATTCCAATCTTTTTGGACTTTAGTTTCCTCCTATATTAATGAGGGTAAAAAAAATACCTGTAGCAAATATCAAATGAAATGATGTCTGTGTTTTGTAAACCACAAATTAATATGTAATTATTATTAAAGTAAACAAAATTCATTCTCTTACCATGGCAGCTTCAGGAATTTAGACAGTAAACTATTATGAAGCAGCTTCCATCTTTTAAGTAATAGACACAGTCAAGTGTTAAAGGTACAACGTGGAAACAGAACATCCTACATGTCTTGGGCCAAAAGAAAATAAAGATGCTCTCAATCACCAATCTCAATCACTAATTAGTTTTTAATTAAACATAATTTGAAATTCATTTCCAAACTTATACTCTACATTTAATGAAATGTATGGCTTTAATTCACTACTCTAATACTATCAGAGAAACGTTCACTTGGAAAACACTGTTGATAGAGTGTCTAAGAAGCGATGTATGTTTACCACAACCTTCCAAGGCAATTGTTGCTATAGACTGAAGCACAGAAAAATTTAGTTTGTGCATGGAGGGAAACAACCCTTCCAAACACAAGATTTGTAGTAGTCACAGCTAAAACGTGGCTTTCACCAGAGGCCTAATGAAAACCAAAAGTTCATTTCTTTAAATGCAAGCATTTGCTCAAAAGATAGGGGAAAACATAAGTAGTGCTTCCTACTAGCAAATATACAGATGTGTTTCATCCTACTCACTTGTTTTAAGAAATCTAACAATTGCTATTACACCTACAACTGAGAAGTTTCAGTCACAGAACCTTAGATTCTGAGGCACTCAACTGCACCATTTTCTGACTCAAACCATGAATACTTCAATAAATGAGTGTTCAAACACTCATTAGTTGTATGGAGGTCTGAATCCATAGATATTGTTGTCTTTTTAAATTAATTTTTTAAAAATCCTTCACATGTGCTTTTTGAAATACAATTAATTTATCCTATTTTATCAAATGTATAGAATCTGTCAGTAGATTTTTCTCAAGTAATAAAATGCTACCAACAAATTCTGGCAAAACTTTTCAACCCAAATGTTCCCAAACTTCTCAAAATAGTATCCTAACATTAACTGAAGATTCTTGATATCCTTATCTTGAAGAACTACCAACTCAATTTCAAAGATGAAGAAACAGGTATAGATAACAAAATTTTACTTAGGTCACAAATAGATATAAATGGCAAAGTTGACTGACCTAGACAGATCCAGTCAAGACCATAGAGCTGGATGGGATCTTGGAGATTATCCAATCCAGGAGTTTTTAAACTGAGGCCTATAATAGATTTTGGATGGAAAAAAATTACTTCTTTATTTCAATGTAAATTAATATTCTTTGGAATGCCAAGTGTTTTATTTTATGCATTTTAAAACATTATTCTGAAAAGGAGGCTATAGGCTTCGCCAAACTACCAATAGTCCCATGACATAAAAAAGTCTAAGAACCCAGGATACAAACCAACACCTTCTATTAAAATCAACTCAACAAGCTTTTATTGAGCATCTACTACTACATGTTATGCCAAGTGTGGGGAACATACAGTCTCGAGGTCACATGTGACCCTCTGGGTCCTCAAGTGCTGACTGAATCCAAACTTCACAGAACAAATTCCCTTAATAAACTAATGTGTTCTGTAAAACCTAAACTCGGTCAAAAAGGCCCCACCCAAGGACCTAGAAGGCCACATGTGGCTGTGAGGCTCTAGGTTTCTTACCCATGTGTTAGGCATTGCAGAAACAATGTAAAATGAAATAGTCCTTGCCTTTAAGGAATTGACATTCTACTAGAACCATGTAACATGAACATGGATAAGTAAATGCATACATGCATATATACATACGTATGTACATACATATATACACTGTGTATGTGGGTATGTGCACATACACACACACAAATAAAAAGTAACTTCAGAGGGCAAACAACTAACAATAGAGGAGAGAGGTGATCAGGTGAAGTCTCACATAAGAAGTAACACAAGCTGAACCCAAAAAAGGGGTAAGGATTGCAAGAGGCCAAGGTGAGGACAAAAGCAAAAGACACACCATACACCAAAAGGTGAGGGGTAGAACATCACATGCATGAAACATCAAAACAGGCCACTTTGGCTGGGACATAGAAAGAATGATGGAGAGTAATATTTGTTTCTGAGCAAATTAGCTCTCTTCTGTAACCATATACTGTACCCCTAGTCACAGCTGACCAAATGTATACCATTCATCACCTTAAAGGCTTAACTAAATAAACGTGTGCAATTAGCAGGAAGACAGAAACATCAATAGTTAATTTGCAAGGCAGTAACTATAACAGTTGGCTACGAGGTGAGGATGCAGGGAGAAAAGCCCTATGATCATCTATTAGCTATAATTAGCACTTTAAAGGACCCTAGAATATGCATGATAAATGTCCCCTCACAATCACAGCAGACTTTCAGATGCAAAATGAAAGAGATGTATTTAAAAATCTTGGGAAAAAATTCTAACCTGTACTGATACTACATTTTTCTTAAACAACTGTAACTTTTTAAACAAACCTAAATAATTCAGTAGAATGAGTGGTTATAATAAAGGAAAATGCGACATTACCAAAGGAAATTAGATACACCAATTTAATACTTTTTACACTTTATTTACTGCTCATTATTAGGAGTAAACGGGTATGTGTAATAATAGGAAAGAAATGTATTTCGCTCATTATTTAGAAAACAAGGAAATTCAGAACTGTAGGCCTAAAACAATCTCCACTGCTTATGCTATTTAACCTAACCTCTTCTCCTTTTCCTTTTCTCACTGTTCACTCCCAAACTTTGTTCCCATTCCTTGCCTAGCTTCTATTCTGTCTTCTCTCTGCCTTCCTTAGGATCAAAGGATTTAACACAAGGAAGAACCTTACAGATTATAATTCTAGTCAAATCCCTTAATTTTGCAAATTATTAAACTGAGAACAAGGAAACCTAAATAACATATACAAGCTCACACAGGTTAACAGCAGGATCTTTTGACTCCAAATGCATTGCTTTTCTCTCTACATCACATCAAACCAGTCCTTCACAAGACCTGCCTTCCCTCTAATTACTCCTTGTGTCCTTAAAGTAGTATCTCAGCACTTTCCATCACCAGGATCTTTGCAAGTTTTGTTCAAAATCTTCAAAGTCTAGATAAGTGGAAAAAATACAAAGAAGTGTACAAGTGTACCAAGATGTAGGAGGAGGAAAGAAAACTAAACATGATGCCTATCTTTCCAATCAGGATAAAAAATTATTTCAGCACAACAAAGTGATTCAAATAACAATTAGTCTATCTATAGGGGCAAAAATTCCTCAGAAAGTTGAGAGCAAAGGTCTATTTTTACTTTTCATTACTAGTAAAGTATATTAAAATGTCATTAAATTAAAATGTTGTCATGTTCTAACAGTAACTTAAAACAATTCACATCTCTATAAGACTGGATACTTTTTTAAATCAAATTATGTGTTACTATTAAAAAAATATATTTATTATTAAAAAGTATATGTGGAACCTGGGAAACTATTAGGGTCACAGTTTATTCAGGGTTAAAAAGGATAAAAAAATCTGTTCTCTAGATCAAGGAGGACTATGTCTCATATTAAACATTTATTGTACCAGACAAAAAAAAAGAACCATTTCCTAAAAATGGATATAAATCAGAAAATAATTTTAAAAATTTAGCCTTGCAAAATTGTGAGTATATAGAATATAGAACTAGGAGCAAAATCTTGCCTATATATAAAGACAATAGAAATATATGTATATATACATATACATAAAACACACGCAAATTTCCAAATATCATCAGCTAATTCAAAATTACAACACCTAACATAGTACTTTATCATCCATATTAATTAATATCACTAAGCTTCCTGCTGCCAGACGCTTTGTCTCTTCCATCTATCCATTCTAATACCTGGGCCTAGCCAATGTAGGTATCTTGCCTTTTGCCTTGCTGCGCTGCAATAACTGTCCCCATCAACATCCGTGACCTTCAGAACCTAAACTTCCAAAGATTCTCCTTTGTTCAGGGGAGGAAAAAATACAGGAATAAATCTACTGAGCTTTTGGATTCACCCTAGGTCAGAACTGCCTGGATGTAAAAGTAGGGGAGTCAATCCAAAAAGGAAAGAAAATTCAAGAAAATAATTCTGAAGACACAAAGGGAAAAAATGATACTGTACCTTCGACCACTTATCTACTGGCAAATGGAAGACTGGTCACCTTTGAATGATCAATATAGCATGATACCATGTGGTTCTTGACATGCCTCTGGAAAGTTTATTATTTTGATTTTCCTCCATCCTAAGGCAAGAGGTTTGTTCTCACTGCAGTTGAAATTTATTCAATAGATGGGATTGTAGTACCAGTGCAGTCTGCCATTGTGGCAGTTATCATCAAGTGAAATTGGCAGTTTTCAAAGGAAAAAGTCCAAGCTAGCAATAAAAATACATGAAAAATGCTCCAAATCACTACTAATTAGAGAAAAGAAAATTAAAGGAATGCTGAGGTTCCAAGTCACACCCCTAAATTGGACAAGATAAAAAAGGGAAAATAACAATTATTGGAGGGGATGGAAAAACTGGCACATTAATGCACTGTTGGTGGAACTAAGAATTACTCTATCCATTCTGAAGAGCAGTTTAGAACTGTGCTCCAGAACTCTGTATAGTTTTTGACCCCATGATACCACTACTAAGCCTACAGCCTGAAAAGATCAAACAAAAAAGGACATATATGCACAAAAATACTTATAACTGCTCTTTTTATAGAAATAAAAACTAGAAACGAAGAGGATGGCGATCTATTGGGAAATGGCTAAAGATATTATGGCATATAAATGTAATAGAATGTTAGTGGTCCATAACAAACTACTTCAAAAAGCTCAAATATCCCAATTTTCTGAAAAGGGAATTTGTTAGAATCTGCAAACGATAGGCTAGTAAACTTTATTTGGATTCCTGCGGAAATCCTAGAATGAATCATTAAAGAGGTGATTAGTCAACGTGTAGCAGAAGTGGAAGATATGACATCTGTCTTGGATACACATCCATAAAATCCTACAACAGGAGACTCTCAATTATCCCATGAAATTTAGATTTCTTGTTGTCATTGAAGGCAAAATAAAAATAACTCTACCCACTTCTTTACTAGCCTTTCCAAGGAGGAACTGTGACCCTTGCTTTTATTCGGTCCCAGTTTACTTTTGATTTCTGATTCACTTATAGCAAAAATACTATTATTATTCTTAATCGACATTTATTTAGCACTTTAAAATTTACAAAGTGCTTTACACACATTATTTCATTTTGAGTTTAACAACAACAATGTGAGGAGAGAGTAAAGCTATTATTTTCCCCACTTTACATATAGGAAATCGAGGTTCAGATTAAGTGATTTACTCATGGTAAGTAACTGCGGAAGGTAGAATTTGAACCAAAAGCCAAAGTCAATATTATTTCAACTATATTCATCCTGCCTCCAACTGTGCTCTTTAAAATATCTATTATGTTCTCAATGAATTCTACTATATCTTCACATTTTTAACACAAATACTGCATCTATACTCCTATTTTAAGGAGATCCAGGTCAACTGTCTTCATTCCTCTCAAGACTTTACTCCTGACTCTTCAGAGAACTCTATCATGCCATAAAAATCTGGAAGCTCACTCCACACCTGGACTACTTCTCAACACTGAAAGTACTCTTTGCCTGTGTGCCTCTTCCTCGGATTGGCTCATGCCTCCCAAAACTCCCATTTTAAGAAGGCCCAGATTAACCAATTCTTCATTCCTCTTCAGGCTGCACTCCTGACTCTCTCCACAAGACTGTGCCAGGTACCTTCACTTCCCTCTTCTTTCCAGCTCCCTTTTATGTTAAGTCTTATCTCATTAGAATGTAAGCTCCTTCTTTGAGGCCAGGGACTGTATTTTTGCTTATACTGTAGGCACTTAATAAAGACCTGCTGACTTGTTGACTTCACTTGAATTCTACTTCGTTGCTTTAACTGAAACCTGGGTTTCTTCTGAAGAAATCAGATCCTTTTCCACTGTCTCCAGCAGAACACAAGAGGCTTATTCCGTGCTTCCCATTTCCAGTTCCTCACCATTATTATAGCAACATCTTTATGTGATATACCATCTTTGGAAGCACATACAATCTATTTATACAACCATCTCGTCCTTATTGTTGTTGTATTAGGATACCTAATTTTCCCAACTTTTTCACCAATCTTTAAACCTTGTTATTAACTCTCTTAATAACTTTAATACCTGCTCCATGGTACTAACTCTCCACCAAATCTTTGCTATCATTCCAATTTTTCAACAACAGTATAAAAGTCCCTTTGTCCATCATTTAAAGTCTAATTTAAATGCCACCTCCTGCATGAGTCTCTTCTGATTTCTCTAGTGAGTCTCTCTTAGACAAATTTGCATAGCATTCTGCTTAACATCTTCCTAATGCACTTCAGCAATATTGTATATTACAGTTATTGTGTTTCTGTCTTTTCTCTTCAAAATTATAAACTCCATGGGGACAGAATGACATGACATAGCAGAAAAAGCCCTGGATCTGTACTAAGCATACCTGAATTCAAAGTCAGAGTCTGTTGTTTGCCATTGGCTTCTCTGTACCATTTTCTTCCTCTTTAAAATAAGACTGGGCAAATAATAACTGTTATGAGCACAGTACTTTAAAGTTTACAAGGTGATTTAAATATGTAAAGGGGCTTAGGGGAAGGGTTGCAGTGAGCAGGCACAGTGTGTAATCCCCACATGGAGAAGACTGGAGAGCTTGCTTCTGGAAAAGGCATGATGTCATGTAATGGGATACTCCCTGATCTGGAGCATGCACATACAGTCTGCAACTGTGTCCAGCCTGCTTACTATGTTATGAAAGAGGTAGACAACTGATTGGCTGCATAAGTAGAGCTGAGGCTCAAAAAAACTCTCAGCAGCAATGTTTTCCTTTGGTCTGGCTCTTTCTCCTACATAACTGTAATTCACGAGAGATGCAATGATGTGAGAGGAGATGTCTCAGGTGCTCCTGATTCAAGGCCAAAATGTGGCCTACGAAAGCAAGACCCTGTTCTTTGCTTCTGCTTTTGATCTGTCCTGTTTTTGTGGTTGTTTAATCATTTTTCAGTCATGCTCAACTGTTTGTGACACCATTTGGTGTTTTCTTCTCAAAGATAAGGTAGTTGTTTGCCAGAAAGGAAAGTGAGTGAAACATGGTTAAGTGAATTGTCCAGGGTCACAAAGCTACTAAGTATCTGAGGCTGGATTTAAACTCAAGAAGATGACTCTTCCTGACTTCTATCCAGCACTCTACCCACTGTGCCACCTATGTGAACTGTTTCTAGGTGAAGGATTATTGGAGATAGCTATAAACTTATGAGCCTTGAAAAGTCAGAATGGCAGAGGTTCAAGAAACTCACAAAACTTTACATATATTCTTGTTCTCTGGTGGCTCACCATTCTTACCTTTCAAGGCTCACAAGTTTAAAGCTGACCAACCAGTTTATGGTTGATCAGTCCAGAAGCTAAGCTCTATGTAATGCCCTGAGTGACCTATCCCAGCAGTAGATGAGACAGGAACTCATCCAGAAGCTATACCTCATTTAGAAAGCCAATCTGGTGGGGAAATTCTATGTAGAAACTTCATTAAGTTTTAAATTATTCTCTCCAGATACCTAAGTGGTACAGAGAAGAATGTGACCTCCCTCAAGTATTGGGAGGAAATGCATCTACTCTGGTTCTTATTATATAATCACAGTAAAAACTAATTTTGTAAAAACTAATTGATGTTAATTGGTGAAGTAGAACTAGCAGGTAACAGTGGGAGGGGGGAACACTTCAGAATGAAAAATCAAGCTGATATTATTAGAGAAAAACTTCCCCAAACCCTCAGGGATACCCCTAGGTGGTAGTATAGGTAGCTTCACTCTGGTAGAATGAATTCAGTTTCACTGCACATATATTATTTCATTTGAGTTCCTACTTGTGAGCTAGGCACTACAGGTCCTGTTATCCCCCTGCTCCAGCTGAAGAGAGATCAAGTGATTTGCTAATGATCACACAGCTAATAAGAATCAAACGTAGGAGCTGAACCTAGGTTTTCCTAATTTCAAGTCTATCATTCTATCTCATGCCATGCTACTGCAGACTAATTCACAGGATCAAATGCAGATCATCGATTTAAAGCTGAAAAGGACCTCAGATTTCATTTACTAGAACTCTCTGAAGCCCAAAGAGACTTGCCTAAGGTCACACATGAAGTTAAGAACAAACATGCGATTTGAACATACTCTCTGCGTGTAAATTCATTGTTCTTCCCTCTACTCCCTCCAGCTTTGATCTTTTGAAGAACTATGACTTAGATCAGCTTAATATCCTATATAGCCTAGCTAGGTACCCTGTACATAAGAGATGCTTAATAAATGTCTGCTGAATTAATGGCTAATATGGAGAATAGCCTGACTATAACAGAAGGTTAATATGGAGAAGTATAAGAAACAAGATTAAATATTTAACCATGGTAAATGGGTTGCTACTCATTACAAATGAATCATATCTATTCATAATAGCCTCCCTTAAAAATACTATGGGGCAGACAGTTTTTCTTTATGTATCTTTTTCATTTTAATATTTTTTTCATTTATTCATATTGGCATATTCCTGAGTTGGTTTAAATTAGTGAGGTTTTGTTAAATTTTTATTTTGCCTATTTTTTCCATCTTACTGCTTTTAAAGATGTTCTTTATACTTTAGCCATACATGATTTTAAAAAAAATCAAAAGCAGGCCTGGTGAATCATAATTTTATCCATTAAGGCTAAACACTAGAGGATTTCTACAGTTGATGTATAAGTAGACAGTTGTTCACTGGGGAAATATACCTACAGGGCCTCTCAAAGCTATAAACAAAAATCTTTTCCTAGAAGCCATTAGGTCTCAGGAACTTTATGAAACTGTATTAGCCATTTTTTTCCTTCAGAGTTATCTAGCAGTTAAATGTTAGTGTTTGACATTTTAGAAATATTTGGCATCTGGATTCAGTGAGAAAGTTTAAATATTAATATATTTTCAATACCTACAATCTTTTAGCAGAGTACTCAGCTAGAGTACATAGGATATAAAGCTGATCTGGCATAGTCCTTCAAAAGATCAAAACTGGGGGGAGTACAGGGAAGAACAATGGATTTACATCAGAGTATGTCCATTCTTAGCTTCATGTGTGACCTTGGTAGCAATACCTACAATCTATGTTTTCAGACTTCATAATGAAGCATGTAAAAATCCAGACAAATGAGGAAACTGCCATGGTGCCAAGACATAAACAATAATGTATTTTTAAGCCACTGATCAAGTTATCTAAAATATGTATTACAGAAGAATCCCCCCTACAAATGAGCATGCATGCACACGTGCACACATATGCACACACACACACACATGCACATTTAATCACAAGGTGTCACAAAACCTGAAGTAAAAAGCAAATTTTAAAAAGAAATTATCTTTCCTACGTACACTGGCCTAGAACAATTCACTTAACCTCACTGAATCTTTATAAAAGCTAATGTTTTAGCAAAATAAGGAGGTCAGACAAATACTATGAACTATAAAATAAATTAAGAGAAATATAAGCTTACCACTTTAAGGATTTTATAAATGTATAATGCTATTTCACTTTATAAAACTTCATGAAGTAATCTAATTGAAGGTACAGGGAAGATGTGGTTTCCTGACAGGGGATAATCACAATTTGTATAAAGTATTTATAAGCCAAATAGAAATTTTAGGGTATGGACATCATTAAATTAGTTAGGTAAGGGGATAAGCTTAAGGAAATAATTTGAAGTTGGTATGAAAACATTCAACAGAACTGATCACTAGTCAACTAAAAAGGAACTACATCTATGCTGGCTAAGGTTTAATGTCCTGAAAGTACTTCAGTTACAAGTCATGACTACTGCACCAAGTTGACATGCCAGCGAATATTTCTAATAAATGTTTAGTAATTGATGAAGATCTCAAAAAGAAACAGAAAACAGCAATTTATTATTAAGTTTATACAACTGTGATTTACTTATCTTTTGCTATATTTACTTATGCTTAGCTATTTATAAATTGCACTAATTTTATAGTTTATTAATAAATTCTAAGGTCCAAAACTTTTATTTAAGTTCTCTCTGAATCTAAGTCTGCACAACCCTGAGGCAGTAACACTTTTCAAAGTTTTCACTTTCACATTTTTTCACTTACCAAAGACCTGGCACCAGTTTGTACCTAGCAACAGCAAAATATGTGGTAATTTTTCTTAGAATTATTGGCAATTTTATATTTTCTCTCCAACCATCAAAAAAAAATAAGTGATACTAAGGATATAGTACATTGGTCATTGAATGTTCTAGAATCATAAAGTAAGTTATTGATGTTTCGCAAACACATTAGAAAATGTACATAATGGTTACTCTTCTCCCTTTACAAATGTGCTACAAGAATTTCAAAATAAACTTCGATGTAATTAAAACTCAATGAAGTAGCTTATAAATAATTGCTAATCATTCTGCTCTCGGAGAGGATAAAGCTAAAACACTGAGAAATTGTCATTCATTATAAAGCTGAAAGAGAAAATTGGAGGGAGATGTAAAAACTATCCATGAAGTTAGCTCTCTGTTTACTTGCCTTCTAGAACCACCAAAAGGAAAGGGGAAATGGCAATAGTGAAGGGTCTCAAAATTTAAGAGTCAGAAAAACAAGCAGAATGTTGAAGTGGTGGGAGACAGTTCTCCTATCTTCAAAAATCCACCAAGATAAGTCAAGAATTCATTTAGGGTCATCTGTTATCATAAGGCAATTGTTGCTGGAAAATAAGTAACTGTTCTATGTAAAAATGCATTTTTATTTGTTTAAGCTTACATAAAATGTCAGGTATTATTGCTACTTCCAACTAGTCATCTATATCGCCACTACTGAATCCTGAGAACCACATTTCCCCAGGACTTGCTGAGTATCACTGACACTACCACACATAGCTATTCAAGGCAAGAGTTTTTACAACCCTCATGAAGCATTCAGAAAATCTTCTACTTGAGAAATACTACTTAGTGGATTGTCCAAATTATAACTTTAGACGGTACTTAGGGCAGACAAACAACACAGCAATCATTATGATGATATCATTTACATAGCACATTAAGACTTATAAAAAGCTTAATGTAGGTTATCTCCAATGACCATCACAACACTGGGAGATGCTTGGATAGTATTATTATTGTTGTGGTTACTATTATTATTATGATCCCTGTTTTACAGATGAAAAATTTGAGGCAGACAGTAACTAAATGACTTGCCTAGGATCACACAGCTACTAAGTGTCTATGGTTGGATGTGAACTCAGGTCTTCCTAACGCCAGACCCAAGGTTCTAAATTATATAGTTGTCGCAAAGTTCTGAAAAATCTCTGAAACATCTCCTACACAGTGTGCTTAGAGAAAATAGAAATGATAGTGTAGAATGTATCCTGTCTACTCTACTTATTTTGGTAGTTCAATTCATTTATTCATAAAAACATTTAGTTCATAATTTAATCAGTGTTGGTAATCCTTTCACCAACACATATGATGAACACAACAACACCCCTTAATGACTTAACAGATAATCTTTATTAATTCCTGTGGCCAAAAATCTTCTTTACCTGATAATCGAACTTACTTCAACTGGCATACCCAAAGTTAGCAAATATATTTAGACTCCAGGTACATGTACATGGTTCATACTCAAAGCCTTCTTAGCTAAGTAAGTAGGACCTGCTAGAGTTTATACTCGGGGATGTGCTGGTTAATGTTTTACAACCAGCTCTCTGGGGGATGAGGGATATTATTACCAGATACACTTTTAAGTTTAATTTACATTATTATTTTTTCTATCATTTTCTTAAAACTAGGCAATCAACAAAGCAATAAATCAAGCCCTAATGTATAGTTTTTGTTGATATCTAAGATGGAAATGACTATGCTGACAATTTAATAATTGGCTTTCTGGAGTCAGTACAAGCTGTCTCCAGCACACCCCTGCTTATATTCCACTAGTAAACCCAAGTCATCTCCATCAAACAATAAGGTTTAAGTATGTACTTAATTGGAGTCACTTAAAAGCCTTATTTGTTTTTAAATTTCATGCCATTAATCCATCAAAAAGCATTTATTAAGCACCTACTATATGCTGGGCATTGTGCTAGGGTTTTATTATGCAAATACAATCAGTGAAATGATCCCTACTTATGTAATCTTGCATGCATATGCTATGCTTCATATAAGAAATTCATGGTTCTTTAGTGATTTGATCAATCTTCACAATAACCCTAAAGTAAACATGAATTGTAAATAACATACATTTCATCTCAAACCTATTCACCTTACCAAGAGAGGTAAGACTAAAGAAGTCTATGTTATCACCAAGACTAAGACTGACACCAATGAGTGCTTACTAAAATATCCATGTAAGCCCTCCATAGTAGAAGTAAGTCACTGTCAGAAACACTGAATTTACTCACAGATGGCAAGGAATACAAATAACTTGATTCATCTTACAGATTGTATCTTCTACTTTTTAAATACATCAGCTATCCATGATTTCATTAATATATGAAGGTACTCCCTCTGATAACGCAGATTGCCACCTCACTAAGAGTGAGCAGGTAGCTGTGAGTACTATAGCTGAAAAAAATTCATCCAGTGGGCAAACTTTTGTAGGTAAGTCTCATGCCTTCTATTATCTACTGTATTTATACTGGAAATGGAGATTTTCATCTTCTAACATGAAGAAAATTATTAAAATATTTTCTGTCACCATTGACCTAATGAGTCCATTGAGTAATAATCATTACTCCAATGTACGGAGAAGACCTTAAGTTTCTTAAAAGGCTAACAGAAACTGGAGAAATCAACGCCATTTGTCCCATTAGAAAGGCAACAAGAAAAACTCCGAGATCTTTAATGTATTCATGTCTTTCCAAATTACTGCAAATCAAAAGAACCAGAGGATTTCCATGACTGAAAAAAAAAATCAATGTAACCACTAAAAGAACAAATTAGACTCACAGTCCTATATCATCAATCCCATAGTTTTTTGTAAAACCTATTCTGTAAATTGGACATTCAATTCATAAAATTTCAGGAACTTAAGGGACTTCAGTAGTCATCAAGCCAACCTATATCTGAAAAAGAATCCTCTTCATAACATATCAAACAAGTGCCCTTTGTTCAAAGACACCTTGTGGAAAGAAAGCCATTATATACCCAACGAAATCATTCTACTTTTTAGCTATCGCCTCAATTACTTTTCTCAAATTCACAAGATTCATATTGAGCAAAAACAGATATCAGTACAGAAGCATTCAAATAAGCAAAGGTTATCAAAGGTTTGACTTATAAGGCAAAAACACCAGAAAAAAATGACTATACAATCATAACCTAAAGTAGAGGGAGACATGGCCAATTTTTCTCTAGTGGATCCATAAAACTAGAAAATTTAATAAAAAGGAACTTGGGTGAAGGATCATTGCAGTGGTCCCCAGAAATTTACATCCCACAAAAGGTCAAGCACATAGGCACATATAAGCTGAAACATGCTTTCCTAATCCCTACTCATACTGATGGGTCAGACGGTCTTCAGAACTCAGCTGGCTACTCCCCTCCTCCCAGTGTTCTAAAGAAAATAGAAAGGACTATCTCATCTGACCTATTGGAGCTAACTAACAAGGTCATATCTAGTGCATTCTGACATCAATATTCACTCACCTAATAGAGGAAAGAGTAAACACAAGGACTGAAGAACCCACAGCCACAGCATACTGTGAAGGAAGACAAGGCAGCTAATGCTAAAGTCTCATGACTAGGGAAGACAGAGCTTTATTCTGTTTGCGTGCTTTGAATACACACTCAAATTCAGCCCAGCAGCCAATTAAAAAGTCCTTTATCATGATTCGGTAAGCAAACAGTCACAGGACACCAGATCCAAAATAGGAAGAGCCCTTCCATCACATTACACATTCCCAAAAGCAGGATCAAGAAGTCCCCATGAGTTGATACACGACAGACTATAAAACATAAGCTCAGTGAACTGTGCTTCCATTGGCCAGTAATACTTAGATCAAGATTTAATCTGTCTCTGCAAATGGCATGCATTACCCTCTATGTTCTAAATTCTGCCCACACTGGCCAATAAAAACAAATCTAATTCCATATGACAGCCCTTTAAATATTTTAAAATAACTTTCATACCAGCCCTTTCCTTCCTCCTCCTCACCCACCACTCCAAATCTCTTTCATGGGTAAGTATCCCTAATTCTTTCAACTAACTGGTCCTCATATGGCAAGAATTCAAGGCCTTTACCATCCTGGTTGTTCTCCCCTGGACACTCTCCAGCTTATCAATGTCTTTCCAAAATCACAGCATTCAAAACTGAAAATAACAGAGTGTACCACCTTACTCCCAGGCAAAGAAATTACTATTTATTTCCTAATGAGGCAAAGATCAATTTAGCTTTCTTGGCTTCTGTATTACACTGTTGATTCACAGTTTGGCTTGCAGTCCACCGAAACCCTCAGATCTCTGTCAGATGAACTGCTATCCAGCCATGCCCATCTTGTACTTGGGAAGTTTTTTTTTCCTTTAAACTAAGTACAAGTACAATCTTTTTTGAATGCTATCCAGTGTGTCAGCTCTCCCTCTCAGCCTTCCATCAATGCAAAATTGGTAAGCTTGTCATCTATGTCATTATGCATGTCACTGACAGACATGTTAAACAGCACAAGGCCAATAACATTTTCCTAGACATTGTTCTTGCTTTTTATTACCTATTTATTTCACATTTTATTTCATTAACTTTAAGATCATAGGATTTAAGAATTTAAAGGGACTTTGAAAATCAACTAGTTCAACTACCTCATTATAGAGATTAGAAAACTGCAGTCTAGAGAGTTTAGCACTTTATACCCATAGTCTTCTGCCTCACTGTATGGAAATGAACCCAAACAAATCTCTGGATTGAATTGGTGAATTCCCTGTACTTCCCACTGTTTCAGTATCTCTTACTTGTGTTCCCTTCCCTATCAACAATGTGAACAAATTTTCACAGGCAGCTATGAACAGAGTTGGTACCACTCTGACTTGTATCCTTGTCTACAACAGATTAACAGACTAAACTGTGGCATATAAGTTTTATTTTAAATTCTACTTATTTTAAATTAAGCATGAAGCCTCCGCATTTATCATATAATAATAATGATCTCAACTTATTTTATGCCCAAACTTTTGGTTTAAAACAAAGAAAAATATGTTAAATACACTAATATGAATATTTAAAGTTATCAGATGTTTTCTTTCTTTAAAAAATCTACAGCTATGATAGACTACACTTTGAAAAGAATTAAATTTTCCTCTCTATTATTGCTATATGAAATACACTATAAAATCTCATCGTAATGAACACCTCTACAAAGAAGAACACTACTTAATAAATCTATTTCCACATTCAGTATTCTTATAAAGATTGTATGATCTGGTTACAATGTATTCTATACAGTAGTCATTCAAAAAATAAATGTAACTGCTTTGAGGCATTTGCACTGTGGTGAATGCCATGCTATTCAAAATTATTATCCTATATGAAGCAATAATCATTTTTCCATATTTACCTCAAATATACCAAAATTACACAATCTCAATTCTCAGAAAATATAACAAAGCGAAAGAAATATCTAGGAGTTTGCAGAATGAAAGATGTAAAGTCAACACCTCTCTATTTCCAATATTTGTTTCAGGACTTTTCTTTCTCAGAATGTATTATTTTTACTTCTCCCATAGTTTCTGTAGCATTCTCCAATTCCTATACAAGCAATACATCCAACTTTGAAGAAAGAGGAAAAACCATCCTCCCATCACAATACTTTATTAGTTATCTATGTCCCCAGTTCAGTCAAATAAATTCTCAGAAGGTATCTCTGTGAAGGTCTATGACAAGCTGCTTTCTAGCTCCATAAGGCTAGGTCAGGTTAATATAGGAATTATAATTTCACTTTACAGAGAGAATTAAAAATGTTTCCTACAGTTATAGTCATTTTCTTCACAGTTTAGATTTTAATGGATAACCTTTTTCCAGAGGCTCACAATGATGACAAATTAGCATTGACTTCCTTCTTAACAAATCCAATATGGCATTTCATCCCCCTGAATCTTTGTGGAATATCTGATTACAATAACCACCATCCCCTTAAAACTCCTGACACTGCTGTTTCCTGGTTCTCTTCCTATTTTTCAGATTTTTCCCCCTCTTTCTCCATCTATGTTTCAAGGTTTTCCTCTACCTTATATCCACTTACTCTGGATGTCTGAGGCTTTATCCTAGCATCTCTGTTTTTTTTCTCTTTCTATTCCTTCAGTGTGTTTATTCACTCATATGGGTTCAACTATCACCTCAATGTAGAAGCAGACTTTCCTTTCTTCTCACAGGCATTTCAGTTCAGTATTTACAAGTACCTACAACTAGAAATAATACATCAACTCAAGCATAACTATCCAAAACTAAAACCTTCATCAGATGCTCTACCACCATGATAAACTGGAGGCTGTAGAAAAGATCAAGCATTAACTTATACTACAATACCAGAGAAGAGGCTGTCTTTTAACTTTAAGTAGTGCCAGGTGACAAAACTGGACATAAAGACAGATAGTACCAATAAGCATTCACTTTAAAACAAAAATAATAAAACAAAATACAACCTACTACTAGATATGTAATTTTTAAACATCATTTACTAATGAAACACTCTAAAGGAATGTTTTTAAAAGTAATGAAAAGACTACAAGAAAAAGGAATATTCCTCAGATTCCAGAAGCATATCTTTTAATAAGTTTACACACAAGTGTTTTCAACATCATTTTTTCCCTAAAAATGATTAGTTGTTTGTATTTCATGATTGAGGTTATGATCATGAGCACATCTGTGTTTTCCCTTTGTAAATCACAAATGACTACTTCAGTGATTACCACTGCCCAATACATAAGCCCCCTTTTTATCTGTGTGCATTCCCTCTATTTGGGAGATTTGGTATCTGACTGAGGAATGAAAATAGGAAATAACCAGACATATAGATGTGAGAGTAAAGATAGGCCAAGATCATGGAGGACCACCAGAATGGCAAAGGTAACTGACTTCCTCTCCCTGACAGATCTGATCACTAAGACCACTCACCTTGCTCCCTGATGGGCAAGAAGCAGTCAATCAGCCAGTCAGCCATACTCAACACAGCCAAAACTAGGAAGTCACAATAGTCACATGTTCTTGAGTTTCATATCCTGAGCTAAGTAAACTTCAATCCCAAATTAAGAGTTTTTATATTTAATGTCATCATGAGTCCTGCTGGTTAGATACAGGAATTGAACCTCCTGTGTAAACTATTGTTAATACTTCTTTGCTGGCTGGAGAGAGGATTTAAACCACACATTTCTTAAACCTTTAGGTTCTGATTGATCCTGTCTCTGGTAAGGGATAGAATAGTAGTAGTGGGATCACAGTGACTTTGCACACTGTTCTTTTGTTAGTACGTATCATTATTTTGCTAACCAATTCTATACTGAATAAAAATAATGGTATGTGGTTTTCAAACATGATTGTCTATTTTCTCAGTGTCAATTCCATTATGCGAAGGTCATATGTCATGGGCTCCCTTCAACAGAGAAAATTTAAGACCAAAGAGGGATTTCACCATTGTGTAGGATCTCAAAAGCTGCATTCTTATTATATAAATCCATACAACTCTTGACCCTGAGATGGTACCACCCTATAGAACAGAGGTTACTAGGTCAGTTCCTAATAGAATTCCAAACTCATTCAACTCTCACATCAAGAGAAAATAGGATTAGTAAACCCCTAATATGCTCACAAAGAGTTAATTAAGCACTTAAGGTTGATTTTTCAGGTTTTCTAGGCAAGCTGACTATATTCTATGGACCTGCAGTATCAAAGAATCTCAGACAAGTAGTCTGCACATGACACATTAAGGCAAGCATTCTAATTCTCCTTAAAAGAAAAAAAAAGGAGAAAAAAATGAATACATATGACCTAGTATGGTGTGTATTAGGTGAATTATTATGCACTACTATTTTAGGATTGCAAAATCTATACTTCTCATATTAGCTATGATACTCATACTGATATAAAATAACACAAACATCAGTATACAAGCATTCAAACAAGTAAAAGTTACTACAAGTAATTAAAGTAAAAGTAAATTACTTTTAATAGTAAAAGTTATTACTTGCCTGATGTTCTAAGGAAGCATACCAGAAAATTGACTATGTAATTACAACCTGAAATAAAAGGGAGGAAATGCCAAACTGTTTCTAGTAGATCTCCAAAACTATTAAATCTTATTAGTTACTTTAACTGGGGTAGGGGTGATTAATACCATCAACACACACACACACACAAACACACACACATCCCTTTTTTTCCTATATTCAATAATTCAATTCAATGAAAATTTATTCAGTACCTTCTATGTGCCAGGCACTGTGATAAGTACTAGAGAAACAAATAAGGAAAAAAAAAGTCTATTCCCTCATAGAGCTTACAAACTAACAGGGAAAACAACAAATTGTTATTATAATGTTTGTCCCCAATAGCACCTAACAACGCAAAACTAATATACTCAAAATTGTTATCTTTAAGGCAGGTGTTCTAAATCTGAGATCCGTGAACTTTTTTTTTAATATTTTGTTAGACTTCAACATAATCGGTTTCCTTTGCAATGTTATGTACCTTATTTAATGCATTTTAAACATTATTCTGAGAGGGAGTCCATAGGCTTCACCAGATTATCAAGACAAAAAAATGGTTTAAAAAAACAGCTTTAAGATATCTGAAAGTATTTATTGGCTTAAGTCTCCATCTAGAAACCTGGGACATTAATTCTACTGAATAAACAGGCAGTCTGGGGATGAAGGTTAAGGACAACAAAATAATTTTGCTTTCTTTTTTAGTTCTACTGGGAAAATGAAAAGGCCCTAAGAAGAGACAAAAACAATGAATATGAATGCTGGACAAAAGGCAGGGCTGCTCAAATGATTCTTTGCTTCTCTTTTTTCTGTCAAGGGGAACAATAAGAATGATTAATAGGGAGGTGGTAGTCAATATAAATAAGGATATGGTAAAAGAGAACTTAGCTGCCCATGATTAGTCCACTTAGCAGGCCCAGATGAACTGAATTAATTGGTTGGTGGTTTTCTAAGTGATTTTTGTGTGCACTCCCTGATGAAATCATGGAAAACAAGAAAACATGAAACTAGAGAAAGATAAATGTCCTGATTTTATAAAGGGTGGGAGAGTGACTAAAAGTGTAAACTATACTAGGGCCAATTGACTTTAATTCCAGGAAAAATATTGGAAAGTACAATTAAAGGGATTATTAATTAGTATTCAGAAAAAGAAGCACTGCTTCATCAAAAAAAATTATTCAAAATTAACCTCATTTCTTTTTTATAAAGTTACTCAATTGGTAAACTGGGGAAAGACTGCAGATATAGTTTACCTAGGGGCAGAGCCAAGATGGCAGAGTAGAAGGACAGACCTGTAAAAGCTCTCCCCCATAGCCCATAAAATATCTGTAAAAAAATGACTCTAAACAAATTCTAGAGCAGTAGAAGCCACAAAACGACAGAGTGAAAGAGATTTCCAGCCCAAGACAGCCTTGAAGGCCAACAGAAAGGTCTATCATACCAGGATCAGATTGGAGCGCAGCACACGAAGCACAGCCCAGCCTTGGCCATGTGGCTCTGGCAGGAACAGGATTGGAGCAGGCCTCAGGGTGCAGAATTCCCAGCAGCAACTGTGGTTCCCAGATTGCTCAACCCACAAATGCCAAAGACAGCTTCAAAAGGTCAGTGAGAAAGCTCTTTCACCTGCCTGAGAAGGGAATGTGATCTGGCCTGGCTGGCGGTAGCAACTGCACCAGCAGTCAATGCAGCAGCAGCATTCATTTTTGGAGCCCTCTGCCTGACAACTCTGGGGAAATTGAGCAGCTGATCTGGATCTCAGCCCTGAGTGGCAGCCCTGGGGTGAGGAGGAGCACTGGCATGGTAGAGCTGGAGGCAGTTGTGAAGAGGGAATTCTACTCACAGATCCTGGGCAGACAAGTTTTTGGTTGCTCCTAGACAACTGCACAGGGCAGGAAAGGAATAAACTCCTGTCCCTTGATTGTACCACCTTGGAGGAACTGAGAACTTACAGGTCCCTAGAATATATCCTACTCTTGACAAAGGACTCAAAATTCAAGTAACTGGCTGGGAAAATTCCCAAAAAAGGGAAAAAATAAGACTACAGAAGGTTACTTTCTTGGTGAACAGATATTTTCTTCCATCCTTTCAGATGAGGAAGAACAATGCATATCATTAGAGAAAGACATAAAAGTCAAGGTTTCTGCATCCCAAACCTCCAAAATAAATATGCAATGGTCTCAGGCCATGGAAGAGCTAAAAAAAGAATTCTGAAAATCAAGTAAGAGAGGAGGAGGAAAAATTGGGAAGAGAAATGAAAGTGATGGAAGAAAATCATGAAAAACAAGTCAACAGCTCGCTAAAGGAGACTCAAAAAATGCTGAAGAAAATAACACCTTGAAAAATAGACTAACTCAAATGGCAAAAGAGGTCCAAAAAGCCAATGAGGAGAAGAATGCTTTAAAAAGCAGAATTAGCCAAATGGAAAAGGAGGTTCAAAAGTTCACTGAAGAAAATAGTTTTTTAAAAATCAGAATGGAGCAGATGGAAGCTAATGACTTTATGAGAAACCAAGAAATTACAAAACAAAACCAAAAGAATGAAAAAATAGAAGACAATGTGAAACATATCATTGGAGACATAATTTACCTAGCTTTCAGCAAAGCATCCAACAAAGTCTTTCATACTATTTTTGTGGACAAAGAGGAGATATTTGGTTATATGGCATTATGCTTTGATATATTTGTAACTTATTCAATAACCAAACTGAAGGAGTAATAATTAATGATTTGAATGATCATTAGCCATTTGATGTTGACTTAAAAAGGAGATTTCTAATAGAATACCCAAGGGATCTACGTTTGATATTATTTGACCAACAACTTTAATAAGGTATAAGTGACATCAAATTTTCAAATGACTCAAAGTTAGGCATAACAGTGTAAGACAGTCAAGATTCAAAAACAGCTCAGCAACATAAAGGACTGGGTTGAACCTAAAAGAATAAAATTTAAATTCATAAGAATTCTGGTTGAGTGTAACATGACAGGTTGTTTAAAAAGGAAAAAACTCTGCTCTCTCATATATACTGTAAAAAAGATCTAAAAAGAGAATGACATCAAATAATGATCAAGAAATCCAAAAAGAAACAATAATAAGGCCCTCAATGAAGCCCAGGACTGCACTCAAAAAAACAGTGGGGTAAATATCCCACCAACAAAACTAGTGGGAGGCTCAGATAAATAAGCCAGAAGATTGCAAATTCCTTAGTCACAGATACTCCAGTGTCATTCAAGATGGAAGAGGGATTTTAAGAGAAGGAAAGGAAAAGCAAAAAACTGGAAACTAAGACAGTGCTCATCAATTAGAAAATGGCTGAATAAATTGTCATATGTGAATAGAATTATCATTCCATAAAAAATTACGACAAAGATGACTTAGCGAGCCCTAGAAAGTATGAATTGATGCAGAGTGAAGAATAATCAGAAGCACAATTAACACAGAGATGAAAACAGTTTAAATAAAAGTAAGTTTGAAACATTTAACTCTGCTCAAAATAGTAATCAACCATACAACTCCAGAGGGCCAATGATGAAGCATATCACTTGACCTCTGACAGGTGACTGAAGACGCAGAAAGAAATTTACTTTTTTTAGTGGTCACAGTGTAGATTTATTTTGTTGGCTCGAATATGCTAGCTTGTTCCAAGTTGTATTTCGTTTCTAATGGAGAAAGATATTTTAAGAAGAGGGGAGGAAGGAAAGCAGCTATAGAGATGCTCGCACGCGCGTGTGAGAGAGAGAGAGCCATGAAACATTTTTGAAATGTACAGAAGAGAATAAAATTCAGAAGGAAGTACTGTCAAGCAAGATAGTATTGAAAGCAATGCGTTGAATTTATTATATACTTTTTAAAAGCAAGATATATAAAATGGAGATTTAAAGACCCATATACAATCCTCTTTGTGTTCTTCTATGTATATGGAAATGCTAGGTTGTGGTACTTCAGTTTAGAATAAATGCTTTTAAATAATATCTCTGAACACTTTCATCAATAATCAAAAGAAAGAACATATCAATGAATTGGACATGCAATTAGAAAAAGAAATTCTGAAAATCAAAAATAAGTTTAACATATTTGAAAGCAAAAGAAAATTGAAAATGGAGAGAAAGCTAACAAAAGAAATTGTAAACTAATGTGATTTTTTTAATTCAGAGAAAAAACAAATTAGCAACAGCAAAAGTGAAAATGGAGGATGCAGTACAAATGAGGAGGAAATGAGGGTAATTTATTAGGAAAAATCTGCCCGAATATATACCAAAAAACTGATAAATTAAATTAATTCATATTTACTAAAATTTTACCAGGTTAACAGAATAATGAATAACTCAATGTCAAGAAAAAGAAATTGAACTACCTATAAATGAATTCACAAAAAAAAAAGAAATAGAGGGAATCCAAGGGATTTTTGTTAATCATTCAATGAACAATTAGCTCTAATATGACAGAAATTAAACTGAGAGAAGGAAGGGAAGGAAGGGAAGGGAAGGGAAGGGAAGGGAAGGGAAGGGAAGGGAAGGGAAGGAAGGAAGGAAGGAAGGAAGGAAGGAAGGAAGGAAGGAAGGAAGGAAGGAAGGAAGGAAGGAAGGAAGGAAGGAAGGAAAGGAAGGAAGGAAGATATTGTCTCTAATTTTGATGTGAAAATGAATAAAACATGAGTAAAAAGGAAACATCAAAATATTTAATTAGTACCAGATCATTTTAATGATTACTACCTTATAGTAGAGTTATAATCTTGTACCAGGAGACTCTGAGTTCCAGAAAACATCTGCCTCTGCTTCACTGACTACACTAAAGCCTTTGACTGTGTAGGATTCAAAACTAAATGTGGCAAATCCTCAAAGATATGGGAATGCCAGATCACCTTACTTGCCTCCAGAGGACCTTCTGTGCAGACCAAGAAGCAACAGTTAGAACCAAATAAGGAACAACTCATTTGTTTAAAATCGAAATGAGTATGACAAGGCTGAATATTGTCACCTTATTTATTAAACCTATATGCCTGCATAAAACTGGAGAAGGAAATGTCAAATCACTCCAGCATCTTTGCCAAGAAAATTCCATGGACAACTGTCCATGGGGTCATGAAGGGTTGGTCATAACTGAACAGCTGAACAACTACTGTACCTTAGACATAACAAGGTACATTTATTATATAACCTAAAAATATGATAATTTTGTTTCCTCTTTATATATGTACATTCTAATTTGTTTTTCTTATCTTACTACTATGGCTAGCATTCCTAGCATTGTTAAATGGGAGTGGTGATAATGAGTATCCTGATTTTATTAGAAAGATCTCTAACTTACTCTTATGATGTCTGCTCTTAGATCTAGATAAATATCATTTACTATGATAAAAAAAGGTCTATTTATTGCTATGATTTCTGGAGTTTTTAGTAGAAACAGGTAACGGATTCTCAAATGCTTTCTTTAGCATCTATTGATATATTTTTGTTATTCATAGTATTAACATGGTTTATTATATTTATAATCTTCTTTACATTAAATTAACCCCAGCATACTAGTAAAAACTAATCTTGTGATAGTGTATAACCTTTCTAATATAATTTTGAGCCAATTCACTAATATTTTATATAAAATTCTTATGTTGGTGTTTGTTAAGCATATTGGCCTATAGTATTCTTCCTCCACTTTGACTCCTCCTGGTTTATGTATGAAGGTCTTATTTGTACAATAGAAAGGAATTTGAAAGATGTTTTTACTTATTATTGCAAATAGTTTATGTAGTATTAAAATTAATTCTTCTTTGAATGTTTGACAGAATTCACCTGTAAATCCACCTAATCATGTAGAGTTTTTTATCGTGAAGTTCATTTATGGCTTGTTACACTAAAATATTTATGCAAAATGACTGGATCACACTAAGATATAATAGTATAATATTGGAAGAATTATAAATATAGTAGACCATATTAATCACAAAAACAATAAAAATTACATGATATGTCAATGACTTCAGAAAAAGCTTTTGTCAAAGTACAATACCCATTTCTGTTTTTTAAAAAATGTTAAAGTACAGGAATAAATACGTTTTATTAATATGATAAATAGCATCTACTTGAAAACCAGGAGCTAGCATTATATGTAATAGAAAAAATGACAGATGCCTTTCCAATAAAATCAAGGCTAAAACACGGATGTCTCTTACCACCACTACTATTTTACATAGCTCTAGAAATGCTTTCTGTAGTAACAATACAAAAAAGAGGAATCAAAGTCATTATCTTAGGCAAGGAATAAAACATTTCTGTGCAGATAACTTCCAGACTTAGTTTCTCCCCTGGGTTTCAGTCTTAAATTATAAATGCTTTGGGACATTTCAAACTGGATGTCCTGGAAATATCTAAAACTCAGTAGCTCTAAAATGAACTCATTACCTTTCTCTCTAAACCCTTCCCTCTTCTAAACTTCTCCATTTCTGTCAAAGAAAGGTACCACCATACTTCCAGGTTCCCAGCATCATTACTTTAACATTATCTTGGACACCTCATTCTCCTCCTTACCCTACCTATTCAATCAGTTACCATATCTTACTGCTTCTATCTTCAAAACATCACCATAGTTCTATCGCTCATCTCTCACCTAAATTACTGCAGTAGTTTCCCAATTGGTCTCTCTGGCTAAAGTCTCTAACTCCAGTCTATCCTACACAATACTGCCAAGATGATTTTACAGTTTTCCTTAAGTACAGATCTAACCATGCCATTCATTTATTCAACCAACTCCACAGGCTTCTTCTTAATGCCATAAAATCCTGTTTAGATTTTAAAGATCTACACACCTGGATCCAACCTATCTTTCCAACTTTAGCAGATACTGCCATACTCTGTGATCCAGACTAAGTGTCCTTTTCTGTTGCTCACTGCTAACACTCCATTCTCCCACCTTTAAGCTTTTGCAATAACCATCTCTCATACCCAGGACATACTCCTTCCTTACCTCCACTACATACAGTCCCTCTTTTCCTTTGAGATGAAATCTATGGGTCATCATCTTCATGAAGCCTTTCCCAATCCAAACTGCTAGTGCCCTCTCTCCCATACTACATTGTATTTAACTACTTTGTATGTTCTTATTAACTAAGCATTTATGGTTTGTACATATACGTATGTGTATACATATCAGTTTAATGTTATAAACAGTTTTTATTTTCTATATGCTGGAGCGATTTCCCTTTAAGGAATTAAGGAGGTCACCCTCAGTTTGTAGGGGTCAGGAGGACTAGGGGTAAAAACAAAGGTCTGACAAAGGGGGGCTGGTCTTCCTGAGGTTTGGTTCCCATTGCCCTAATCTACATCTATTTGATCCACCATTGCTGTCCTGGCAGATGGATGCAGAGGTAGAGGAGAAATAACATCTGTCTCTAGTAATTATATCCTTTTAATCCTTTGCTATAAATAAAATTGTTTCTATTGCATTTTATGGTCCATGAATGTTGCATTGTATGTTTATATCAAGACTACACAACTGGATTGGCCTAAATTAGGCCTGGCCTAGAGTATTTGGCTTTAGTCAGCAAAGACTGATAGCAATTACTTCACAGTTAATTTTGTTACTGAAGTAGGGGAATAGGGGGAGGTGATTTGATGGCCAGATACAAGAATATGGCATCCTGTGGCCACAAGGATTTTAATCCTATATGGAGAACTATCTAAATGGAATAAAGAATGAACCCCCACTAAATATGTAGGATTAGCCCCATGAGTAATTAAAGAGCTTGACAATGTCGGTAAAAATATTGGAGATTCAATATCCCCTAGCACTTAGTAAATAGTTCAGAAGAGCTGGATCATCAACCCAAGGGAAATGAAAATAAAATTTCTTTGTTTATTCAGCAATCAGAGAGAGATATGAATGTGCTTTTCATTTTTAAGTACCATGCCTGCAAAGCAAAGGAGCAGCTTACGGATTTAGTTGCAACATTAGTGAAAACTATAATCATAATGGATAGTAATAGGCTACCTGTGAGAAGCATGGTCTCTGACCTAGAGATTTCAGGTGGATCCCACTAAGATTAGGGCTATAAGGGAATGGTGGTAGATGCTCTAGATCAGATGGTGGCTGACATGAACAATAAGGGGCATGAGATGAACTGAAAGAAAATTTAGGGTCCACTCTGTCAGTTAAGCTTCGGGGAATTATCTGGATGGGGAGGGCACAGATAATTATAGATAGAGTAACACTTGCTAAGATATTGACATTTATTCTCCTACAATCCTACAATCCAGGATTACTGGACTCTTCAGGCTCTAGACAACCCACATTCCCCACCTGAGTATTCTAATGGCCTCCATATACCAAGTCTCTCATAAGTCAAGGTCTTTTGAATTGGTCCCAGAAGAGGCTACTGTCCTGGAAAAATTAAAGCCTTGTGTCCAATGGTCTTATCCCTTGAGTCATTATTCTACGGGGCCTATGTTTTTAGAGATCTCTGTCCATAAAGACCAGGCTGACTGGAGTCTTTGGCAAACACCAAAATGCGACCAGACTAAACACTTTCTGGAGTCATAAACTCCTTGAAGTAGCAACTCAATATATAACTTTTTTTAAAGCAGGTGTTTGTCTCTTATTGCATTCTACTTACTAATTAATGGTGATATAGGATCATGTCTTTATCCTTGGTCCAAATTGCAAGGTAATGCAAGATGGTCCTCTAACAAGAAGGAAAAGGGCACAGGAAGCTTCCACTGTTAAATAAAATTAGCATATTCAAGATCATGCTCACTTGGGCCCCCAGGTTGTGTTACTGGAAGGCTCCAGTCTCAGCTTCAATTCTCTGCTACCAAAGGGTCACACCTGTAAGGACTTAGCTCTTGAAGGATATCTTTTTATGTGATTCATTAATGGCTCCATTTTGAGAAAAATATAATCAATTGAATCTGTGGGTCTTAAGCCATTAATGGCACAATGGGATATTGAGAGGGATGGAATTCCAGGAATTCCTCCAGTGTGCTGAGAGCTTTGAGCTACATGGCTGGTGACTGAAAGAGGCTTATTGAATGGGGAAGATAAGATTTTTACTTATACTGATTCCTAGGCAGTGGCCATGGGTCTGGCTGAGTATTCTGGGACCTAGATAACAGGAATAGAGAGTTCAAGGTTCTTTTGAGGGGATCAGGTGTACATGTTTTGGGGGCATGCTAGTGTCCATCAGAGACAATACATTTTCTGATGAACTAAATAATTAGGTTGATTCCCTTATGAAAAAAGAAAAAAATTGAGAATGGGTTCATCTTCAATCTGAACACTGGCGCCATGGTGCTATGTTTTGGTGAATATGTAACCACATAATCCCCTAAAATAAGGATGATGCCACTACTTCTGCCCAATGATGCTCCTTTTCCCATAGAATCTGCCTTTGAAAGATCAGTATAGAATAATATTCTATACCTGTCTCTGCCTAGTAAACTGATTCTATACTTAACTTCTTCATCAGTATCATGGCAAGAGGTTAGCCCTTGCCACAGAACATGGTTAAACAGAATACAGAACTAAATGCCAGTTAAGTCTGCCACTGCAGTAGCCACCATTAAAATTCTTACAGAATCTATATCATTCTCCCTTATGGGCTCCCTCATAAGATTGCCTCTGATCAGAGCACCCATTTTATCATGTAAAAAGCTCCCAGATTAAACATTTCATCATTATATTCTCTGGGTTATCTATCTTCTTTGGGCAACACATATTGAACTTTTAAATGAAAAAAATGAACTTTTAAAATAATAGCTTCTCATCACACTTTGATTATTGGGTCTTGGTGTCCCATCTCCTAGAAGATTTGTCCTTGACAAATCATTGTTATCCCCAACGGGAAGAGTTGTCTGGTATGATAATTTCTTGGATCTAGCCTCTAGGAAAATTCATGTGAAAAAGACAGACTACTTTTACACAGAGTCTCAGATAAACCTTTCTAGCCCTTTGCTATTCCATTTCCTGTGTCACCTGGGTCTTGAATCTGTCTCCATAAATAGATTCTATACAACCTTGTGAAATGGTTAAGATCTCCCTTAATTACCAGGTCTCTCTGGCTCAAAGATGTTTTGAACAATTTCATCCTTAAAAGAATTTTGGAGACCAAGTATTATAATTATTGGGAAATGCTTTGCTTTTTAATGACATGGAGGACATCCTTTTATAATCATGGTAATGCATGGTAATATAATCAATGGAAAAACACCAGGAAAAAGAAAAGAAATCCTTTAGCTGACTTTGTGGCAAGCGTGAGTCCCTGAATGAAGGCAAAAAACACTACTGAACCAAATCCACAGAAGAAAAGGTCAAATTTTGCTTTTTTCCTTCATGGGAATGAGAGCTTTTGATTTGTAGGCCAAAGAACACTGAGTGGGTGACAGTATCATGATGGTGATATAGCATGTTAATGTATCAATGGGTGAGTACCAGTATCATGATATCAAGCCCCGGGTCAGATTCCATCTATGAGGATTATGAGCTCTAAGGTAACTTATTAAAGATAATCTGGACCTGTCATGGGGACTGGAGATCAAATTAGAGCTTTCATAACTGTGCTATAGGTTTGTTGTTTCCCACTATATAAAGTGTGTTTTTAGAAGTTTTTTTGTTTGTTCCTTATTTAGGTTAAGCTCCTCCTTCAGTGCTGCTAATTCTATTTTATTAATTTTATTTATTAAGCACTACAGTATGTCAAGCATTGTGCTAAACCCTGGTAATAAAAGCAGAAACAGCCCCCGTCCTCAAGGAGCTTACATTCCAAAAGGGAAAACAACATATAAAAGGAAACTGAAAAGTGGGAGGAAGAGAACGTAGGGCCATGGTGGAGAATGTTCAGATAGGTGCAGATCCAAAAGAGGGATGAAAACAAGGCTTAGGCATGTTCCCTAAAATGGAGGTTCTGAAAGATACCAAGCAATCAGCAAATATACTTGCTGCAGGGGCAAGTGTATTTTCAAAATGAGAAGGGAAGGGACAGAGTGAACCCCAAATCAATTATTGTTTAAATGTCATTTTAGTGGCGAAAGGCTGCCTAGAAAAGATATTGGAGCCTACCACCAAAGGCTGGCATAGAGTAAGAACAGCTTTTATTTTATATAGAGGTGCTTTTCGTTTAAGGAAACAAAGAGGCTATCCTCTACTTAGAGTGTTTGGAAGGTCATAAGGAAAAAGTTCTTAAAAATTAAAGCAATCTAAAAGTAGAATGGGCCTCTGGGGAACTGGTAGGCTCCCTCTTACTAGAGGTTCTGGGGCAAAGACTAGATGACCACTTATCTCATGCTGTAGAGAAGATTCTTGTCCAGATACAGATCTAGTTCAATCACCTCCAAGGTCCCTCCTAAGATTGTGTGACTATACTGATATACACAAATACATGGTCATTTGTGGACATGGGCAAAGTGGAAAAAAATTTGAGTTGCCTGACACAGACGTTCCCAGCAGAGATCAAATAAGGTATAAACAAGAGTTCTTTTAGCAGTCATATTTTTGTGGGGTTTGTTCATAATTTCATTGTTTAAAATAGCTTACAAGTATAGTATTGAACTTCTGTCTAGTGTTCCTAAGTGCGAGAAGGCCGGGATGTATTTTACAAAGAAAATACATGCATTAGATAAGCTTCATTCAGACTTGAGTTAGGAGTGAATTAGAGTTACCCATGAGTTCAATGTTAATGAATCAACAAAACAGTACATCCAGAAAAAGGAAGAAGAAATTTACTTATCTATACTTAAGGCTTCTCTGGCAAGTGCTGAGCCAGTGGCTCACAGGAAATCTATTCCTGTATTTCCTCTGGTACCAATGGTTCAGTACTCATGACAACTTTATAGAACCTAACTACCTCAAATGATAAGAATCAACTGCGCATCAAAAATATTTATAGCAGTTGTCTTTGTGGTGGCCAAGAACTAGACATCGAGGGAATGCCCGTCAATTGGGAAATGCCTGAACAAGTTGTGGTATATGAATGTAATGGAACACTATTGTGCTATAAGAAATGATGAACAGGCGGACTTCAGAAAAGCCTAGAAAGACTTAAATGAACTGATGCTGAGTGAAATGAGCAGAACCAGGAGAACATCATACACAGTAACAGCCACAGGGTGTGAGGACTGTTTCTGATAGACTTAGCCTTTTACAGCAATGCAGGACCTAAAACATCCCCAAAGGACTCAAGGCAAAATGCCATCCACATCCGGAGAAAGAACTATGGAACTGGAACCCAGAATGAGGCAGATTATTTTCTCCTGTGTTTTGTTTAGTTTTGGTTTTTCTCATGGTTTCTCCCACTTGTTTTAATTATTCTATGCAATATGACTAATGTGAAAATGTGTTTAATAAGAACGTATTGTAGAACCCATATAAGATTGCATGCTGTCTCAGGGAGGGAGGGGGGAAGGAAGAGGAGAAAATCTAAGATTTATGGAAGTGACTGTTGGAAACTAAAGACAAATAATTAAAAAAAGAATCAACTGTACATGCAATCCCTATACTAATAAAGTCACCAGCCCCCATAAATAGATGATACATACATACATGTTAAACATATACATTTAAACAAGTAAAAAATACAGAACCAATACACAATGAAGTATCATCAGAAGCTGCATCAGAAAATGCATTTTAATTTTTTTAATTTTAATTTTTTTATTTTAAATTACTGTACATATTCAAATAGATAACAGATAAATCAACATTCAAAAGGTTCTCAAACACTTTTTAAAAACTCAAGAAGAATTAAAGGAAAAAATGATTGTAGCCATGGAATCTCAGTAGGAAACAGTGACAATTTATAAAAATGAATATTAGCACAATCAATATTGAAAATGTTTGTTGTACACAGTAAAAGGTATAAGAATGAATGGTAAATAATGCAATCAAGTTTTTAAAAAAGCAAAGTTTTGTTTTGTTTTTAACTGGGAAAGGATTTGGAAGCAGTCCAGAAAAAAGTAACATATATGGTGGATAGATCAAGGAAAGGAAATCTGAGAATTGAGGAAAAAGAAGAGAGAAGAAGGAAGAATGAAGAAGAAAGAGCAGGAGGAAGAAGAGGAAATTCACTTTTAGGAAGTTTTTCAATAAAAGTTCCCACAACCATCAAAAAAAAAAAGTAACACTACACGAAGAGAAAGAATCCAACACAAAAAAACTTAAAAGTCACTCTGGTAAATTAACATTACACACTGGTTAGGTAAACACAGGACACAGAGCTAGTAGATCTAAATCCAACTTAGAGAGTCCATCTCATCTACCCTTCACTAGCCAGATTTTTTAAATGACAGAAAGATAATTTCTAGATGCAGCTTAATTTGGGCAAATTAATAGGGACAGAACTATCATAAAAGCCTACAGAAGTTTTTATACTTTTTGCTTATGGAAAAAGCCTGTGGAAATCTGATTATTTTAAATAAATCCTCTTTATTTAACAGCAGTTCTATGCTTTTTACTACAATCATCTCTACAACTACATTACTGCTCAAGAGTTTCAATGTAAACTAATAAAGAAATATTATTCAAGTATTAGAATTCTAAGGTTAAAAATAAAATCCAGTGAGTAGTCAGTGACTAAAGAACTTAACTTATTAAGAGTAATCACCATGAAATACCACTTTAATCATGTCATAACCCTAAGAAAAAGTCTCCAAGGACTGTCTACAAAATTGAAACTCCTGAGCCTAGCATTCGAGGTCCTTCACAATCTTAGCTCAACATACATCTTCCCTAAAGAAACCTTTTGTTCCAGATCCTTTTTCTAATAAATATTATATTTTTCTGCCTTACTGCCTTTGCTCACTCCATTCTTTCCACTTTGAATGCCATCACTATTCATTAAGAGTTACTTCATCTGTGAAACCTTCGCTGATCACTCACATCCCTCAGTAATCTCTGACTCAAATGATTTTCCATTACAAGTCCGCCTGCTCAGCTATGTAGGTAACAACAAACTACTTTTCTTTTTGGAAATGGGAAGAGAATGATGACAGGGGAAATGTCTCCTCCCCTTCACTGGGTTCTATTGTTCTAGCCAAGACAATATGTTTCAGAAAAGAATGGTTCCCCAAAGATCACAGAGATATAGGAAGCATCTTTCTACTATGAGGAAGGCAGGATTTCCTTAATTCAAAACTGTCACCCCTAATGAGTTTGAGAACTGGATTAAAAGACTTATCGTTTATTAATGGGCTACAGACTCCCTCAATGAAAAACTGACTCCTTTCTTGGAAAAGGGATACCACTTCTATTGACCTTCAGAGATGGAGAAGTTTGATATGTAACAGTGCTCCATCCTCAGGAAATAAAAGCAGGATAGATTATAGCATGTGACCTGATGACAAAAAATAAAAGGCAGGCCTTCAAAACACAGGTCTTCTAGGGTCCTGCTCTTGACTTTCCTCTATTTCCCTCTAGCTGAACAGGAGGGAGAATATTGTTTTTATGATCTCTCTCTTGACCCTGTTCTCTTTTCTTTCCAGTTCAGGAAAAGAGCAGAGGCTTAGTTGTTCTCTCTCCCCTTTTATCTCATCTCCTCATCTTTCCTTCCCTCTTACTTCCATTTTCTCTCTTTCTTCTTCCCATTTCACTCTCCCTTTTCTCTCCTTCTCTTTCTTCCTATCTCCCCTCTTCCTAGGAAGCTAATGAAGACTCCATGCCTTTTCCTTCATCCTCATTTTGCACACAGCATACCCCACTAAGCTTATAACAAATATCTACTGAAAATCCATTTTCTGGAATAATTACATGTCTTATGTTTTTAAAGATTACTTTTAAGGATTAAAAGTGTCATTAGACAGGAATCTTTTAATGAATTTATGTTTTAGGAATTTTCCCTGATAGTCCATAATAATTCTAGATAGTCCCTAATAATTCCATTAAATATATTCTTCTGGACAATTCAAAAAGACTCATGATGCAAAATGCTATCTACATCCAGAGGAAGAACTATGGAATGTGAATGCACAAAGCAAACTATTTTATCTTTTTTTTGTTGTTTCATCTTTCTTATGTTTTTTCCCATTTGTTCTGATTTTTCTTTTCACAATGAGACTAATATGGAAATACATTTAATATGACTGTGTGTGTGTGTGTGTGTATATATATATATATATATATATATATATATATATATACACACACACACACATAGCCCTATATCAGATTGCATACTGTCCTGGGGAAGGAGGAAGGGAGGGAGAAGAAAAATTGAGAACTCAAAATCTTATAAAAAATGATGTTGAAAGCTAAAAACTAATTAATAGAAAAAATATGTTCAAAAAATAAATATATCCTTCTGACTCTTAAACAAAATGATCTATTTATTTAATCAGTGGGTTCAATTTCTAAGCATTCTATTGATAAATGTTTAGAAGATTTTGAGAGTACTGTTCTTCAACACATTTGGATATCTTCTCCCATCTTCTTATTCAATTTGAGTTGGAAGATGTTGTGGACAACATCTTCCCAAAGGCCCAAAAACACTAGTTTTTATAACAGTACCAATAATTTGGTATATGAGATATATCAACTGAAATAATGAGTTATAAAAACATAATTTTGTATTATCTTCCCCTACTGGATTGACAAATATTTATTGATTGGGACTGATTGAGACTCACTGAGGGAGAGATAAAATCTAAGTTTCTTTGTATTCTCCCATAGCACCTAACATTCTGACTTCTAAAAGATAACCATCTGATAAAGATTTATTAATTAATTTAAAAGGAGAGAAGTTGATAGGGAGCTTGGTAGCGTGGTATTCCTAATGTTGATATGATCAAGCTCAATTCATTGAAAGAACAAATAAATGAAGCATCTATTAAGTGATCACAATGTGCAAAACAGAGCACTAAAAAGAGACACGCAAAGAAAAGTAAAACAGTCCTCACTGTCAAAAATTTCACATTCTAATGGGAAAGACAACAAATATGGAATTTTTCAACTGTAAGTCAGATGAAAAGGATCCACAGAATTGAAGGTATAGCAACAAAGCAGATGGTAATGCTTCTTTAATGTCATTTTGAGATAAAATGATGTCATTTTCTGATGTTGAACCATTTGATCGTTCAACCAAGAATTTTGGTGACAAAAACTTTATTCTCTGAGTCTTCAGTAGCTGTGGCTATAACTCCTACATGAGCAGTTGCCTGGTTGCATCATCATAGGAGTTGTTTTCCAGTAAGATGGTTGAGGACACTGCTAGAAGCACTGCTGTTTCTAAGGCTCTTAGACTCAGAGTCCTGGGCTGTGTCCATCAGAATCTGAGGGGAGATGGTAGTCAAAGGAATAGTGTTGGTGATGCAGGTGGTAGTTTGACTTGCCTACCACATGCTGTCTCATGCCTCTCCCTCACAGTGCCTTACTCCCTCATCTACACCAGCTTACCCACCTGTGTGTGGAAGTTGGTGGTGATGGCCCCTTCTCCACATAATTTAATTCCCTGAATGATGGCTATGGGGATGAGCTAAAGCAGGATCAGTGGTCCAGGAGGTGCTACCATTCTCAGGCTCTTATGCCATATCTGATAGTGTACCCGTGCAACTTACCTAGTCTGAACATTGTGCTCCAAATGTCCCTCTTCTGTTCTGAAATAAAATAATAGTTGCCAATTAAATGGCCAGTTACGTTATGATTCCATTCCAAAAGAGAACGCTGTAGGAGAGGTAAGCTGTACAACAGGAACATCTGAAACCATCAACATCAGCTAATGGGTGGTACAGAATAAGACTGAAGGAAATAGCATGCCACTCCTCATAAAATGATACTATCTCAAGTTGTCCTTGAGTGAAGCAAATCATTATGGATGTTGAGCTATTTTCTCTATGTTGTTTTCTCCTCCTGCTCATTTCAATTAAATCAATTCTTGACCTTCAGCATGAGATTTCTGAAAATGAATCTCTCTCTCCTAAGCCCCAGTACTTGGTTTATACTTGGCTAGACTTTGGCTCAAGTTTTCCCTAATGGTTCCTAGCTTTTTCAGCTTTTAAAGTGGCTTTTTACTCATTTAATGACCTCACTAATAACTAATGCTCTGTTAATCTCCTGTTACATTTTGACATTTGTCTGTCCTGGGTACCCTTCTCTTCTTCCTATTTTACTTGGTGGTCTCACCAGCTGCCATAGACTCAATTATCATCTCCATGTTGATGTTTATTTATTCAGCTCTAACCTCTCCTCTGAAGTCTGGACTCCAAATAATGTCCCCATAGAAGTCAAACTCAACATGTCCAAACTTCCAGTTCTTCCTCATCTTGCCTCAAAGAATTCTTATTTTCCTTTAATATTTAACTTAGGTACAACCTCCTTTGCTCCCCTTGGTTTCCCACCCAACTTATTAGTGCTGTCTACCTCTTCAAATTGCTACATATTTAAATATATATGTATATATATATATATATATATATACATATATATACACACATACATACTCTAATACCTCTCCAGAATTTTCCCCATAAATCCTATTCTCTGCCCATCAATTGGGGAATGGCTGAACAACCTGTGGTATGTCACTGTGATGGAATACTATTGTGCTATAAGAAATAACAAGTAGAGGAAGAAATTAAAACTATCTAAAGTCACATAAAAAATGCTCTAAATCACTATTGACTAAAAAGAGGCAAATCAAAACAACTCTGAGATAGCACATCACACCTATCAGATTGGCTAATATGACAAAACAGGAAAACGATACATGTTGGAGAAGATATGGGAGAGTGGACACACTAATTCATTGCTGGTGGGTCTTTGAGCTCAACCATTCTGGAGAATAATTCAGAATGATGCCCAAAGGGCTATAAAAATGTGCATACCCTTTGACCCAGCAATATCACTTCTAGAACTGTATCCCAAAGAGATCATAAAAAAGGGAAAAGGATCCACATGTACAAAAATATTTATAGCAGCTCTTTTTGTGGTGGCCAAGAACTGGAAATTGAGGGAATGCCCATCAATTGGGGAATGGCTAAACAAGTTGTGGTATATGAATGTAATGGAATACTATTATGCTAATAAGAAATGATGAACAGGCAGACTTAAGAAAATTCTAGAAAGACTTATATAAACTGATGCTGAGTGAAGTGAGCAGATGCAGGAGAACATTATACATAGTAAAAGCCAGTGTTCAAAGACTGTTTCTGATAGACTTAGCCCTTCACAGAAACGCAATGACCTAAAACATCCCCAAAGGACTCACGATGCAAAATGCCAACCACATCCAGAGAAAGAACTATGGGATAAGAATGCAGAATGAAGCAGACTATTTTCTCTTTTGTTATGCTTTGTTTGGTTTGGTTTGGTTTTTCTCATGGTTTCTCCCATTTGTTTTAATTCCTCTATGCAACATGACTAATGTGAAAACATGTTTAATAAGAATGCATGTGTAGAACTCATATAAGAATGCATGCCATCTTGGGGAGGTAGTGAGAAGGGAGGAGGAGAAAATTCAAAACTTGTGGATGTGATTGTTGAAAACTGAAAACAAATAAATTAATTTAAAAAAAGAAATGACAAACAGGCTATTTTCAGAAAAACCTGGACTTACCTGAACTTATGCAAAGTGCAATGAGCAAAAGCAGGAGAACATTGTACATAATAACAACAGTATCCTATGATGAACAACTGTGAATGACTTAGCTATCTCTCAGCAATATGATGATCCAAGACAGCCCCAGAGAATTCATGATGAAGCATGCTATCTGCCCCCAGAGAAAAAACCAATACTGTCTGAATACAGACTAAAGTGCGCTATTTTTCACATTCTTTTTTTCTTTTACTCCTTTTTTTAATTCAAGTGTTCTTGCACAAAATGACTAATATGAAAACGTTTTTTAGGACTGTGCATATATAACCTATAGGGAATTGCTTACCATCTCAGGGAAGAGGGAGAAGGAGGAAGGGAGGGATAGAATTTGGAACTCAGAACTTTAAAAAAAGGTTAAAAAGTAAAATAAATTACACCCTCCACTCTTCCTAAGTTCTCTATTACTATGGAAGGTACCATCATTCTCCAGCTACCAGGTTTGAAACCTCGGTGTCATTACCCTCTCTCTCACTCCCACATATCCAATATGTTGCCAGGGCCTCTCTATTTATTTTTTTGCAACATCACTCCAATATGTCCTCTTCTCTCCTTTAACACTATCACCATCCTGGTGGAGGCCCTGATCACCTAGCATCTGGACCGCTACAATGGCCTGCTAGTTGGTCTGCCACAAGACTCTCCCCAGCCCTGTCTATCCTCCATTCAGCTGCTAAAGTGATCTTCCTAAAATCTAGGCCTGAACATATTACTTGATAAATTCCAGTGGCTCCATATCTCCTCCAAGATCAAATAAAAAATTCTCTGGCATTCAAAGCCCTTCATAAGCTACACACACACACACACACACACACACACACACGCACATGCACACGCGCACACGCACAGAGACAGAGAAAGACAAAGGCAGAGAGACAGGAAGTTTTCAACCTTATCTCTTACACTTCCCCCTCCAAGTACTCTGTGACTCAATGACAATGGTGTTCTTGCTGTTCCTTGAACAAGACAATGTACCTACTGACTCCAGGTACTTTCACTGGCTGTCGCCCATGCCTGGAATGTTCTCCTTCCTCACTTCTACCTCCAGAAAGCCTTTGCGGATCCCCCTCAATTCCAGTGCTTTCTCTCTGTTGATTATTTGAATTTAATCTGTGCATGATTTGTTTGTACATAATTGTTTTCATGTTGACTCCCCCATTAGACTGAGTTTCTTGAGAAGACCAGCTATCTTTTGCCTTTCTTTGTATTCTTGGAGCTTATCACAGTGCTAGGCATCCAGGTTTAATGAATGCTAGCTGACTGACTCACCCACATGTGTTATAATATAATAAAGAGAAGAAAAGGGCTATCAAGACAAGGCCATGGGATTTAATTCAATAAACATTTATTAATAACACTTATTACGTATAAGGCATTATGTAAGATAATGATGATACAAAAATAAAGACTCCCTCAAGGAGTTTATTAATCCTTGCTTAAACATTTTGTCTTCCATTGGCCAGGAAATGAACCCAGGCCTCCTGAGTGAGAGACAAGAATTCTAACACTGAACCACCAATGTAGAGAATTTCACCAGAAATATACGTTAATTTCATGATGGCATGCTTGCCTGGGTTCTAGATAATGGACAATGCTCTTGTGCCTTCCCAGTCACCAATGCAGTGAAACAAGGCTGAGTGTTTGCTCCCATGCTTTTTAGCAAGAAGTTTTCAATCATATTATCAAATGCTTTCAATGAGGATGAACACAGCATCAAGATCAGGTACTGCACTGATGGTAAATTCTTCGATTTGAAAAGGCTATAAGCCAAGACCAAGTGGAAGGAGTGTTGCTGCATGATTTTCTGTTTGCAGATGATTGTGCACTCAATGTAGCCTCTGAAGCTAAGATACAACAAAGTATGGATCAATTCTCTGCTGCTTGTGCTAATTGTGGCCTAATAATTAACACCAAGAAAACACAAATGGCTCTAAACATATTCTGGAGCTGCAGAACCCACTGAATGATGGAGTGAACAAATCTCCAGCCCAAAACAGCCTAGAAAGTCACCAGTAATTGTCTATCACAACACACTGGGAGAAGAGCGCAGTCCAGCGTGGGCCGAGAATGCCAGAGGGGACCTGAGCAGGTCTTGGGGAGAATCTCTCACACTTGTGAGGGGTTTCCAGACTTCATGATCCCAAAACACTGAGGATAAACTGGAAGCTCAGTAAGAAAAGTTTGTGGGAGCAGTAGAGGAGAGTGGAGTGGTCCGTCCCCAGCCCCAAGGTGGCAAAGAGGGGAGGGGGTGGATGGACCCACAGCAGCCACAGAAGCAGCAGGAGCTTCTGGAGCTCTAGGCCCACAGATTGTGAGGGACAGAGCAGCTGACAGTACACCCTCCACCCCACACTGGAAGCAGAGAACTACCTTGACCAAGAGCTCAAAAGTCAAGTAAATGGCGGGGGAAATGAGCAAAAACTGGAAAAAGAATCAAACTATAGAATCTTACTTTGGGGACAAGGAAGACCAAAGCATGCAAAGAGAGGAAAACAAAGTCAAAGCTCCCCCATGCAAAGCCTCCAAGAAAAATAGGAATTGGTCTCAGGCCATGGAAGAGTTCAAAAAGAATTTTTAAAATCAAGTAAGAGAAGTAGAGCAAAAATTGGGAAGAGAAATGAGAGTGAGGCAAGATAATCACGAAAAACGAGTCAACTGTTTGCTAAAGGAGACCCAAAAATTTGCTGAAGAAAATAACACTTTAAAAATAGACTAATGGAGGGAGAGGCAAAGCCAAGATCGTGGAGTAGAAGGACACACATACCCTAGTTCTTCCCCTACAGCCTATAAAATACCTGTAAAGAAATGACTCTCAACAAATTCTAGAGCAGCAGAAGCTGTGGGTTAGGAGCTAGCATATGTGTATCTTTCTACTCTGCCATCTTGGCTCCTCCCCCCCACTTTCAAGCATTCTTGATGAAAAGACCAGAGCTGAATAGAAAATCTGATTTTAAAACACAAGAATCAAGAGAAACATGAAAAGGTAAATAGGCAAGAGAAATCATAAAGGACTTAATGAATTTGAACTGTTTACATTCCTTCGTGGAAAGATAATATTTGTACCTCTTGAGACTTTTCTCAGTATTTGGGTAGTTGGAAGAATTATATACATATAGACAAAAGGCACAGGATGAGTTGAATAGGAAGGGATGATATCTAAAAAAATAAAATTAAGGGGTAAAAGAGGAATATATTGGGAGGAGAAAGGAAGAAATGGAATGGGGCAAATTATTTAACATAAAAGAGGCAAGAGAAAGCTTTTTCAATGGAGGGGAAAAGGGGGGAAGTGAGAGAGAAAAAAAGTGAAGCTTGCTCTCATCACATTTGGCTTAAGGAGGAAATAACATGCACACTCAATTTGCTATGAAAATCTACCTTACACTACAGGAAAGTAGGGGAGAAGGGGATAAGTGGGGTATGGGAGGGATAATATAAGGGAAGGCAAATGGGGGGGGTAATTAGAAGCAAATACTTTTGGGGAGGGACAAGGTCAAAAGAGAGAATAGAATAAATGGGGGGAAGGATAGGATGGAGGGAAATATAGTTAGTCTTTCACAACATGACTTTTATGGAAGTCTTTTGCATAACTACACGTGTATAATCTCTGCTGAATTGCCTGACTTCTCAGTGGGGATGGATGGGGAGGGAGAAGTTGGAACTCAAAGTTTTAGAAATGAAATGTTAAAAATTGTTTTTACATGCAACTGGGAAATAATAAATATAGATAATGGGGTATAGAAATCTATCTTGCCCTATAAGAAAATAGAGGAGGTGGGGATAAAAGAAGGGAAGGGTGTGATAGAAGGGAGGGCAGACTGGGGGAAGGGGTAATTAGAATGCATGGTGTCTTGGGATAAGGGAAGGACAGAGATGGGGAGAAAATTTGGAACTCAAAATCCTCTGGAAATGAATAGTGAAAACTAAAAATAAATAAATTTTTAAAAAAGAATTATCTTAGGAAGATTCTGACTATTATCTGTACCAGACACTGAGATCCTTACTCAAACTAAACTGCCAAGCATTCAAACTCTGCTTCAGAGAGCTCAACTCTGATGGGCTGGCCACATTGTTCAAATGCAAAATGTATGCTTATTAAAAAGACTATTTTATGGAGACAGGGCAAGCAATTACACAGTGGTCAGAGGAAGCAATACAAAGAGTCTTTCAAGGTCTCTCTCAAGAAGTTTGGAACTGGTTGTGTGACATGGGAGACACTGGCACAGGATTGCTCAGCATGACTTGCCCACATCAGAGAAGGTGCTGTGCTCTATGAGCAAAGGAGAATTGAAACAGCTGAATGGAAATGCAGGACATGCAAATTTAGAGTATCCACCCAAATGTTCACACAGACTATCTGTGCCCAACCTATGGTAGAGCATTTTGAGCTCATATTGGTCTGATCAGCTACAGTCAGACACACTGAAACTTGACTTTATCATAGTGATGTCATTTTGGTCCTCTTCGAGAACTCCTTGCTAGAAGAATACATTGCATATGCAGATAATTAAATTTGTAGAAGTAAAGAACATTTATAAAGTTGGAGAACAAGAGGGGCAGAGGAAGGGACACCAAAGTTAAGTCTTAAAAGAAAATAAGGATTCTTAGAAGCAAGATAAGGAAGTACTGCATTCCAGGCAGAATGGGGCAACCCTATGGAAAGACATGACAAGAAATGTAATAACATGTTCAGGGAGCAGCTAGTAATTCAGTTAGGCTAGCATGATTAGTATGGGAAGAGGAGTAATATAAAATAAATCTGGAAAGGTAGGCTGAAGCCAGATTGTGATAGACTTTAAATGCCAGGCTGAGGAGTTTTCATTTTATTCTAGAAGCAATTGAGTGCCACTGAAGCCTATTTTGTTTGCTTTGTTTTGTTTTAAATCAGGGAAGTGACATGATCAATGCTGCGTCTCAAGAATATGACTGGCAAATGTGTGGAGGATGGTTTGGAAAGGGAAGAGATCAGATATCAGCAGAGAATCAGGAAACACTATTTCATTGAGTGCCAGTATCCTGGAGTGGCCTCATCCCATTTGCAAGGACCCTTCCTGTCTTCAGAGGACAGAGAGATGCCTGTTCCTTCTTGCTCTTTCAACCTATCTCCTGGACTAACCTGCCTGCAGTAATAACAGAGAAATTCTATTTCATCAGTTTTTTCACCGGCCTGAACTACATAACACCCTGAGAGGATACCATCCAGAGACTGAACAACCCCTAGTGATGTTAATAACCTTCCTGAACTCATTCAGCAATGATTAACAAACTCCCGCACATACTGTCCCCATCCTAGTGATACTAACTTGGGACTGTGATTACAGCAACCTTGTTCTCTATCCCCCATTGTCCACTCCCTTATTCCCATCCACCTCAATGTCCCACTTTAAAGATACCCACTCCTTCGACTATACTCTCTGGAAAATGTCCTCAGTACTTAACAAACTTGCTTTCATCCTAAATCCTTTCCTACTCCTTTCATTTTTTGTATGTTTCTTTTTCTTAATATATAATTTATTTTTAAATATTCAACATTCACTTCCACAAGAATTTGAATTCCAAATTTTCTCTCCATCTCTCCCCACCCCCCACACGCCAGGACAGCATGCACCCCATACACCCCTTCCCCTAGTCTGTCCTCTCTTCTATCACCCCCTTTCTCATACTCCCCTCCCCTCTATTTTCCTGTAGGGTAAACGAGATTTCTATATCCCATTGCTTGTACATCTTAAATTCCAAGTCGCATACAAAAACAATTTTTAAAGTTCATTTTTAAAGCTTTGAGTTCCATATCCTCTCCCTTCCTCCCTCCCCACCCACCATCATTGAGAAAGCAAGCAATTTGATATATGTCCTACATGTAGCCATGCAAAACACTTCCATAATAGTCATGTTGCAAAAGACTAACTACATTTCTCTCTATCCTGTCCTGCCCTCCATTTATTCCATTCTCTCCCCTGACCTGTCCCCCCATAACAGTGTTTGCTTCTGATTAACCCTTTCCCCAATTTACCATCTCTTCTATTATCTTCCCTCTTCTCTACCCTTCCCCCCTGCCTTCCTGCAAGGTAAAACAGATTTCCATGCCCAGATGAGTTTGTGTTATTCCCTCCTCAAGCCAAATTCCATGAGACTAAGACTCACTTGTTCCATTTCATCTCCCCCTTCTTCCCCTCCATTGTAAAAGTTCCTCCTTGCCTCATCTATGTGAGATCATTTACTACATTCTATCTCTCCCTTTCTCTTTCTCCCAATACATTCCTCTCAGTAGTAAATTTTAGTTTTTAGGTATTCTCCCTTCATATTCAGTCCAACCTGTGCCCTTTGTCCACATACATACATGTATATGTATGTGTATATCTGCATATACACATACATACATATGCATATTCACATATATACACATACACACATATGTACATAACTACATATAAAATGCACATACATACACATACACACATACATACACATAAATACTTACATATACATATATACACACTTACATATATATATGTATATATATATACATATATATATATACATATATATATATATATATATCTTTCCTCTACCCTAATGCTGAAAAAGGTCTCATGAGATACAAATATCATCTTTCCATGTAGGAATGTAAACAACTAGAATTTAATGGGTTCCTTATGGCTTCTCTTTCCTGTTTACCTTTTCATGTTTCTCTTCATTTTTGTATTTGAAAGTCAGATTTTCTATTCAGTTCTGGTCTTTTCAACAAGAATATTTGGAAGTTCTCTACTTCATTGAAATTCCGTTTCTTCCCTGAAGATGTATTATATATGTTTATATATTATATATTTTCCCTGAAGATGTCATCTATTTTTTCATTCTTTTGGTTTTGTTTTATAATTCCTTGATTTCTCATAAAATCCTTAACTTCTACCTGCTCTATTCTAATTTTTTAAGAAATATTTTCTTCAGTGAGCTTTTGAACCTCCTTTTCCATTTGGCAAATTCTGCTTTTTAAGGCATTCTTCTCACTGGTTTTTTGGACCTCTTTTGCCATTTGAGTTAGTCTACTTTTAAAGATGGTATTTCCTTCAGCATTTTTTTGGCTCTCCTTTAGCAAGCTGTTGATTCATTTTCATGATTTTCTTGCATTGCTTTCATTTCCCTTCCCAATTTTTCCTTTACTTCTCTTACTTGATTTTCAAAATCTTTTTTAAGTTCTTCCATGGCCTGAAACTATTTCATATTTTTTGGAGGTTTTGGATGTAGGAGCCTTGACCTTGCTGTCTTCCTCTGGTTGTATGCGTTGGTCTTCCTCTGGTTGTATGCTTTGATCTTTCTCATCCAAAAGGATAGAAGAAAATACCTTTTCACCATGAAATTAACCTTTTATAGTCTCATTTTGTCCCCTTTTGGAGCATTTTCCCAGTGAATTACTTGACTTTTGAATTCTTTGTTTTTTTGTTTTTTTTTTGACATTTTTTTTTTATTTAGCTTTTAACATTCATTTTCACAAAATTTTGGGTTACAAATTTTCTCCCCTTTTCTCCCCTCCCCCCCCAAACGCCAAGCATTCTAATTGCTCCTATGACCAATCTGCTCTCTCTTCTATCATCCCTCTCTGCCCTTGTCTCTGTCTTCTCTTTTGTCCTGTAGGGCCAGATAGCTTTCTATACCCCTTTACCTGTATTTCTTATTTCCTAGTGGTAAGAACATTACAGTTGATCCTAACACTTTGAGTTCCCACTTCTTTAGCTCCCTCCCTCTCCACCCCTTCCCTTTGGAAGGCAAGCAATTCAATATAGGCCAAATCTGCGTAGTTTTGCAAATGACTTCCATAATAGTTGTGTTGTATAGGACTAACTATATTTCCCTCCATCCTATCCTGTCCCCCATTACTTCTATTCTCTTTTGATCCTATCCCTCCCCATGAGTGTTGACCTCAAATTGCACTCTCCTCCCCATGCCCTCCCTTCTATCATCCCCCCCCACTCTGCTTATCCCCTTATCCTCCACTTTCCTGTGTTGTAAGATAGGTTTTCATTCCAAAATGAGTGTGCATTTTATTCTTTCCTTTAGTGCAATGTGATGAGAGTAGACTTCATGTTTTTCTCTCACCTCCCCTCTTTATCCCTCCACTAATGAGTCTTTTGCTTGCCTCTTTTATGAGAGATAATTTGCCCCATTCAATTCTCCCTTTCTCCTCCCAATATCTTTCTCTCTCACTGCTTGATTTCATTTTTTTAAAGATATGATCCCATCCTCTTCAATTCACTCTGTGCACTCTGTCTCTATGTGTGTGTGCGTGTGTGCATGTGTGTGTGTGTAATCCCACCCAGTACCCAGATACTGAAATGTTTCAAGAGTTACAAATATTGTCTTTCCATGTAGGAATGTAAACAGTTCAACTTTAGTAAGTCCCTTATGACTTCTCTTTGCTGTTCACCTTTTCATGGTTCTCTTCATTCTTGTGTTTGGAAGTCAAATTTTCTTTTCAGCTCTGGTCTTTTCATCAAGAATGCTTGAAAATCCTCTATTTCATTGAAAGACCAATTTTTCCCCTGAAGTATTATACTCAGTTTTGCTGGGTAGGTGATTCTTGGTTTTAGTCCTAGTTCCTTTGACTTCTGGTATATCCTATTCCATGCCCTTCGATCCCTTAATGTAGAAGCTGCTAGATCTTGTGTTATCCTGATTGTATTTCCACAAGACTTGAATTGTTTCTTTCTAGCTGCTTGCAATATTTTCTCTTTCACCTGGGAGTTCTGGAATTTGGCCACAATGTTCCTAGGAGTTTCTCTTTTTGGATCTCTTTCATGCGGTGTTCTGTGGATTCCTTGAATATTTATTTTGCCCTCTGGTTCTAGAATCTCAGGGCAGTTTTCATTGATAATTTCATGAAAGATGATGTCTAGGCTCTTCTTTTGATCATGGCTTTCAGGTAGTCCCATAATTTTTAAATTGTCTCTCCTGGATCTATTTTCAAGGTCAGTTGTTTTTCCAATGAGATATTTCACATTATCTTCCATTTTTCCATTCCTCTGGCTTTGTTCTGTGATTTCTTGCTTTCTCATACAGTCCTTAGCCTCCATCTGTGCCATTCTAATTTTGAAAGAACTATTTTCTTCAGTGAGCTTTTGAATCTCCTTTTCCATTTGGCTAATTCTGCTTTTGAAAGCATTCTTCTCCTCATTGGCTTTTTGAACCTCTTTTGCCAATTGAGTTAGGCTAGTTTTCAAGGTGTTATTTTCTTCAACATTTTTTTGGGTCTCCTTTAGCAGGGAGCTGATCTGCTGTTCATGCTTTGACTTCATGTCTCTCATTTCTCTTCCCAGCTTTTCCTCCACCTCTCTAACTTGATTTTCAAAATTCTTTTTGAGCTCTTCCATGGCCTGAGCCCATTGAGTGGGCTGAGACACAGAAGCCTTGATTTCTGTGTCTTTGCCTGATGGTAAGCATTGTTCTTCCTCATCAGAAAGGAAGGGAGGAAATGCCTGTTCACCAAGAAAGTAACCTTCTATAGTCTTATTTCTTTTCCCTTTTCTGGGCATTTTCCCAGCCAGTGACTTGACCTCTGAATATTTTCCTCACACCCACCTCACCTCCTGATCCTCCCAGCCAGTGTTTGGGGTCTGAGATTCAAATGCTGCTTCCAGCCTCAGGGCTTTGGGCGGGGGCAGGGCTGCTATTCAGTGTGAGATTAAATTCAGATGCTCAGGTGAGGGCAGGGCTGCCTCTCAGGCTCAGTTCCCTCAGGGAGTTTATGCACAGACCTTCAACAATGGATCCAGGCTCCTGCCTGCTTGGGGAGCTCTGGTCTGCCGCTGCCCCTCAGCTTCTGTCTCCCGAGGGGGCCCGAGCCATGGGGGCACCCCACTCCCCCCTCGACCCGCCAAAGGGACTCTCTCACCGACCCCCGTCACCTGTGGGTGGAGGTACTTGTGCTGCCGCTGGAGATCCCGTCCCTGAAGTCCGCTCGGATCTGTTCCTCTCGGTGCCGCGGCCACGGCAGGGCTGTACTCAGCTCCCAGTCCCGGCGCCCAGTCCGCAGCACGAAGGACCTTTTACGAGAGGTTTGCAGGTCTCTCCGGAACAGAAATCTCCCTCGCTCCAATGTTCTGTGGCCTCTGGGTGCAGAATTCGCCGTGAGTTACTTCTTTGTAGTTGTTCTATGGGTTGTGGGTTCGGAGCTATGTGTATGTGCGTCTTTCTACTACGCCATCTTTGCTCTGCCCCCTGAATTCTTTGTTAAGAGGAGGGTATACTACCTCAGGTTTCAAGAGTTTTGTGCAGTTGTTTTCAGAGTCTCCAGGAACTTGTAAGTTCTCAGTTCCTCCGAAGTGATATAATCAAAGTAGAGGTGTTTACTTCTCTCCTGGCCTGCAGTCTGATCTGTGAGCAACCACAAGCACTCTTTTCTGCCCTGGAACAGCAAACTGGATTCCCTCTCCACAGCCGCCACCCAGCTCCACCATACAACGCTCCTAACCCCAGGACCACGACTCAGGACTAAGACCCAGATCAGTCACTGGATTCCCCCATCCTCTGTAGGCTTAGAGCTCCAGAAGTGGCCACTGCTGCGACAGTGGCTGCTCCTGCCCTTGGACTGAGGTTAGGGCCCAACCATGATCCCCTCTCACCACGTGAGAGAGCTTTCTCACTTTCCTTTGAAGATGTCTTTGGCATTTATGGGTTAAGAAATCTGCAGACTGCAGCAACTGCCCAAGATTCAGCACCCCAAGGCCTGTCCCAGATCAGTTTGTACTGGTGTGGCCCACACTGAACTGTGCTTCACTTCCTGTCAGTCTTGCAGGTTGTCTTGGGCTGGAAATCTGTTTCACTCTGTTATTTTGTGCCTTCTGCTGCTCTAGAATTTGTTTAGAGTTATTTTTACAGGTATTTCAAGGGGTTTGAGGGGAGAGCTCAAGCAAGTCCCTGCTTCTTCTCTGCCATCTTGACTCTACCCCCCACCCCTTTCATTTTCTGATTCACATTGAGACCTGGCTCCCTCCTGATGATCCAGCCTCCTTACCCAACATTCCCAACACTGACTGAACTTTCACTCATTCCTCCCATGCCATTCACTGGTTGTGGTAAGGGAGTTGGAATACTCTTTGTTCCCTATTGCTACTTCAAGACTCTCTTACCCTCCATCACTTAGTAACCTCTCCTTCTTTGAGGCTCATTCAATACATACCACCCAATCAAAATTCTAGTAGCTATAGTCTACTGACCTCCAAGACATTCCCTGTTTTTCCTCAATGAGTTCAAAACCTGGCTTAATTCTTTCTTTTCCAACTCTAGCCTTCATGTTAGGAGACTTTGAATACACATATTGATATTCTATCAAACACCTTTAATTCCCCATTTCTCAATTTACTGATTTCTCATGACCTGCTCCTCCATCCCACTTCAGCTACACAAAGCAATGCTCACACCTTTGATCTTGACATCACCAACAAATGTTCCACTTCCATGTTGATGAATTCTAAAATTCCATTTACTGAATACAATCTCTTATCATTCCATCTCTCCATTTGCCCTACACCGCCAACTTCTGTTCTCCACCCTTACTTTGATCTACAATACACTGATCCCTTGGTTCTTTCCCAAGCTATCACCCCGAAAGTGGCTTAACTCCCCTCCCTATCTTAACCTTTTTGTGAACCAATTCAATTCTAAACTTCTTCTTCTATTGAATCCCTTGCCACATTATATTATCAAAGATCTTGTTCTGACAAACCTCAGCTCTGGATTACTCCCAATACCTGCTGTCTTCACTCCTATTCATGTGCTGAATGAAGTCGGAGAAAATTACGAAACCACGCTAACTAGATACACTACAAGTTTATATTATATAATCTTGGCTAGGCCCTAACTGCCATAAAGCAACACTTAACTCACTATCCCATTCACCACAGCAGATTTTCCATCCTTATCAAACCTCTTATACTTCCCCATCCTCTCATCTGAGAACCTTGCCACATATTTTGCTGAACTGAAACCATTCAGTTTCCTCACCTTATACCTACCAGATGCTTTCTGCCACTATCTCTGCCTTCACCCTTGTCTTACATAAGATAACCCTTATATTTGCCAAAGCCTACATGTAGAAATGATGCCATTCCATCCCAACTTCTCTAGCAGACTGTCCCTCTCTACATCTCCACTCCACTCTTGAATCTCCCCTTGTCTACTCAATCCTTTTGTACTACCTACATACATGCCCTCATCCTCCATCCTCAAAAAAATCCTCAGCTGACCCATCCATCCCCACTATCATCCCATATCTTTCCTCTCTTTTGCGGCTAAACTCCTTAGGTGACTCTACTTCCTTTCTTCTTACTTTCTATAGGCCAGCTTCCAACTTCGTCATTTAACCAAAACTCACTCCAGAGTTACTAACAAACTCTAAATTGCCAAAACTAATGCTCTTTTCCTCATCTTTCTTGATTTCTTTTCAGCCTTTGACACTGTTAACAATCTCTTTTCCTTGACACTCTCTTTGCTCTATTATTATATCTATGCTGATAATTCTCAAATCTACGTACCCAATCTTAAACCCTCAGTTGACCCCCAGACTCAAATCTCCAAATGCCAAGTGGACCTCTCTAATTCGATGTCCTATAAGCATCTTAAAGCTCCACATGTCCAAAACTGAACTCAATATTTCCTCAAAAGACTCCCTTCTTCCTAATTTCCCTGCTATTGTAGATGATGCTTTCATCCTCCTCCCAGTCACTCAGGCTCACAGCCTAGGAGTCATCCTTAACTCCTCACTCTCTCACCTTCACATGTTCAATCTATTCCTAAGGCCTGGTGATTTTACCCGCATAACATCTCTCGTATATGCCCTCTTCTCTCCTCTGATACTGCTACCACTCTGGTGCAGGCTCCTATCACCTGACACCTGGATTATTACAATAACCTCCTGGTTGATGTCCCTTCCACAAATCTCTCCTTATTCCAATCTATCCTCCACTATTGCCAACATGATTTTCCTGAAGTTCTAGGCCAATTAAGTCATATCAACTCCTACTCAGTAAACTCCAGTGGCTCCCTAGTACCTTCAGGATCAAATATAAAATTCTGTGTGGTGTTCAAAGGCCTTTATAATCGGTCTCCCTTACATTTCCAGTCTTGTTAAATGAGTCAAATGAGCTCTAACAAAATCAGAGCTATTAAATGATAATACATTAAGTCCTCATATCTCTAACATTATGATATCAAAAGCACAACAATTATTGTTACTACTACACTGATTCTGAACCCAAGGTTCAGGCAATGACTTGAGATAAATGAGGAAATGTAGGCAAGTGAAATTTGAATATTGACCAAAATTTCATGCAATAGAAAGTGACTGATTTGGAATCAGGGGACATGAGTTTAAATCCCAGCTCTTCCACTTAACTTCCTATATGACCTTGGTCAAATCATTTAGCTTCCCCGGTCTTCAACTCCTTCAACCTTATTGAAATATTGGACTAAATGACCTTTAAGATCTTTTCTGTCTCTCAATCTATAATCCTATGAATCTAAACATATTAAATAATGAAAAGCTGGGCAAACTCTGAAATTAAAAGGTTTGAATTAGGCCTCTGGATGCTATGGTCCTTGGGATAAGAAATAAGGTAACAGTCCCATGTATTTCTATAATTTCAAAAATATACCATAGTCAGAATTAGTAGGATTTTTAGACATTCAAATAAGGATATTGTTCTACTCATTCTACATGTTTCTTCTATGAAGATCCATCTGTGTATGTCCCCATGCAACTGTTTCTTCCTAAAACTGGAAGAATTGTCAAAATCTTCCTTACCGTTTTTTCTGTCTCTTTTTTTCCTATCTAAAAGGTCATACTGTAAGGTAGAGATAAAGTGTTATCTTTGGTTTTTAGTGTTATCTTTTTTTTACATCACCTGCATTTCCTAATACTATCCTTCTTGTCCATTTCCCAGAGAAATATCCTTTAAAATGAAAAAGGGGGGGGGGAGGAACTAAGCCAAACTAATATGAAAAAAGTCAATATAACAAGCAATATCTATACCCATAATCCCTCTCTTCCTATAAATAAGGTGGGCAGATGCCATTTCATATCTTCTTTGGGACCATGCTTGGCCATTATAATTTCACAGACCTTGAGTTTTCATTGCTTTTCTCCTCTTTTCATTTGCGTGTAATCATTGCATACGTTGTTTTCTTTGTTCTATTTACTTTATTTGACATCAGTTCTTTTAAGTGTTCCCATTTTTTCTGCATTAGTCATATTAATCATTTCTGATTTTTAATTGATTTTAGTTACATTTTAATTCCAAACTCTCTCCCTCCCTCCCTATCCACCACTAGAAGCAGCCTCTATCTCTCCTCTCTCTCTCTCTCTCTCTCTCTCTCTCTCTCTCTCTCTCTCTCTCTCTCTCTCTCTCTCTCTCTCTCTCACCCACACACACATACAAACATACTATTCACATGTCTATTTATCAGTTATTTCATTTCTTACCATACAGTAATATTGTCATTCATGTACCACAACCTATTTGGCCATTTCCTAACCTATACGTATCTATTTTATTATCAAGAACTAAATTATTTTTATATGTTATCATTTAGTGCTAATGTGTAATAGACTGTTAGATATGGAGGCAGGAAATACCTGAGTTCAAATCCCTGCACTGATACTAACTTGGTGACTATGAGCAAGTTACATCGTATAAGGCAATGTGGTAAAGTAGCAGCTTTGTTGGATTTGGAGCCAGATGACCTAAGTTCAAAACCTGGCTTTGCCAGTCACATGTACCTGACTCTGGACAAGTCATTAATCTCTCTAGGGCTCAATTTCCTCATTTGTAAAATGGCAATTATATCTACAGTACCTACCTCACAGAGTTGTTGAGAAAAATCAAATGGAAATATACCTAAAGCATTCAGTAAGCCTTAAAGTTTATGCTAGCCATCATTATTGTTCCTTGTTCTTAATGATAAAAACAAATAAATATAATGATTGATAGTTTTATCTTAAGTAAATTAATTAATTTGCTTTTACAGTTATTCAAGACTTCATTTTGAGAGTCAACAAACTCCCACTGAAAAAAGACTTTGCAGCCAGAGGTGGAGAAGTTCTACACAGTTAAACCAAGACCTGGAGTCTGCTATAGCTCAGATCATGAGCTTCTTACTGCAAAATTCAGATTTAAATTGAAGAAAGTAGGGAATACCATCAAGCTACATAGACATGACCTAAATAGCATCCTTTATGAATATGAAGTAGAGGTTGTTAATATATTTAAGGGATTAGATCTGATAGAGTACCTGAAGAAATATGGAAATATTGTACAGGAAGCAGCAACAAAAAACATTCCAAAGAAAAAGAAGAGCACAAAAATAAAATAGCTGTCTGATGAGGCATTCCAAATAGCTATGGAAAGAAGGAAAGGGAAAAATAAAGGAGAAAGGGAAAGTTATTTCCAACTGAACACAGAACTCTGGAGAATAGCAAGGAGAGATAAGAAGGTTCTCTTCAGCAGTTCAAAGAAAGAAAAGAAAACAACAGAATGGGAAAGACACGATCTCTTCAAGAAAACTAAAGATATCAAGGGAATATTTCATGTAAAACTAGGCATGATAAAAGACAAAAACTGTAGGGATTTAACAGAAGCAGAAGAGATTAAGAAGAGGTGAAAATAGAAAAGAACCATACAAAAAAGATCTTAATATCACCCATAACCCTGATGATACAGTTACTGATTTAGAGCCAGACATCCTAGAGAATGAAGTCAAGGGGGCATTAGGAAGTATTGCTAACAATAAAGCCAAAGGTAATAGAATTTCAGCTGAGCTATTTAAAATTCTAAAAGATGATGCTGTCAAAGTGCTGCACTTGAGGGATGGAGCCAAGATGGTGAAGTAGAAGGATGGACCTGTAGAAGATCCCCACCACAGTTCATAAGATACTTGTAAAAAATGACTCTAAACAAATTCTAGAGCACCAGAAGCCACAAAACAACAGAGTGAAAGAGATTTCCAGACTAAGGCAGCCTGGAAGACCAACAGGAAAGGTCTATCACACCAAGTGCAGAGTCAAGCACAGCCTGGCCTTGGCCATGAAGCAGGGACAGGACTGGAGCAGGCCTCATGGAATCCCTGGCAGCAGCTTCAGTTCCCAAATCCCTCAACCCACAAACACCAAAGGCAGCTTGAAAGGTCAGTGAGAAAGTGCTTTCACCTGCATGAGAAGGGAACATGGTCTGGCCCCTGCGACCCCAAGACAGCAGCAGTTGCTGTGGCACAGTGTCCAATTTTTGGAGCACTCAGCCTAAAGCCCCTGGGGGAATCACAAGGCTAATCTGGATATCAGCCCTGAGTAGCCACCTGGAGTGAGGAGGAGTGCTGGCTGGCCTGGTGGAGCTGGTGGAGGCTCTGGAGAGGGAACCCTACTTACTGGCAGATCCTGACCAGAACAGAGTACTTGTGGTTGCTCCCAGACCAGAGCACAGGCCAGGAGAGGAGTATATTTTTGTGCCACCTTGGAGGAACTTACAGGTCCCCAGAGAATACCCTCCTCTTGACAAAGGACCCAAAAGTCAAGTAACTGACTAGGAAAATGCCCAAAAAGAGGGAAAAAATAAGACTATAGGAGGCTGCTTTCTTGGTGAACAGGCATTTTCTTCCGTCCTTTCAGATGTGGAAGAACAACGCATACCATCAGAGGAAGACTTAAAACTCAAGGCTTCCGCAACCAAAACCTCCAAAATAAATATGCAATGGTCTCAGGCCATGGAAGAGCTCAAAAAGGATTTTGAAAATCAAGTAAGAGAGGTAGAGGAAAAATTAGGAAGAGAAATGAGAGAGATGCAAGAAAAGCATGAAAAGCAGGTCAACACCTGGCTAAAGAAGACCCAAAGAAATGCTGAGGAAAATAATACCTTTAAAAATAGGCTAATTCAATTGGCAAGAGAGGTCCAAAAAACCAATGAGGAAAAAATGCTTTAAAAAGCAGAATTAGCCAAATGGAAAAGGAGGTTCAAAAGCCCACTGAAGAAAACAGTTCTTTAAAAATTAGAATGGAGCAGATGGAAGCTAATGACTTTATGAAAAACCAAGAAATTACAAAACAAAGCCAAAAGAATGAAAAAATAGAAGACAATGTGAAATATCTCACTGGAAAAACAACTGACCTGGAAAATAGATCCAGGAGAGACAATTTAAAAATTATGGAACTACGTGAAAGCCATGATCAAAAAAAGAACCTAGACATCATCTTTCATGTAATTATCAAGGAAAACTGCCCTGATATTCTAGAACAAATGGGTAAAACAAATATTTAAAGAATCCACCAATCACCTCCTGAAGGAGATGTGAAAAGAAAAACTCCTAGGAATATTGCAGCCAAATTCCAGAGTTCCCAGATCAAGGGAAAAATATTGCAAGCAGTTAGAAACAATTCCAGTATTGTGGAAATGCAATCAGGATAACACAAGACCTAGCAGCTACTAGATTAAGGGATTGAAGGGCTTTCAATATGATATTCCATAAGTCAAAGGAGGATTAAAACCAAGAATCATCTACCCAGCAAAACTCAGTATAATATTTCAGGGGAAAAGATGGTCATTCAATGAAATCGAGGACTTTCAAGCATTCTTGATGAAAAGACCAGAACTGAAAAGAAAATTTGACTTTCAAACACAAGAATCAAGAAAAGCATGAAAAGGTAAACAGAAAAGTCAAAAGCAACTTACTAAAGTTAAACTGTTTACATTCCTACAGGGAAAGATAATACTTGTAACTCTTGAAACTTTTTTTAGTATTTGGATAGTTGGAGGGCTTATACACACACACACACATACGCACGTACATACGCACACACACACATATAAATATACACAGACAGAGAACACAAGGTGAGTTGAATAGGAAGGGATGATATCTGAAAAAAAATAAAATTAAAGGGTGAGAGAGGAATATATTGGGAGAATGGGAGAAATGGAATGGGGCAAATTATCTCTCATAAAAGAGGCAAGAAAAAGTTTTTTCAATGGAGGGGAAAAGGGGGGAGGTGAGAGGGAAAAACTGAGGCTTACTCTCATCACATTTGGCTTAAGAAGGGAATAACATGCACACTCAATTTGGTATGAAAATCTATTTTACAATTAGATGTAAATCTAATTTAAATTGTACAAAAGTAATTTTAAATTACTCAAGGTCAGGCAGCTAATAAGTGTCAAGTAGGATCTGAATCCAGATCCTCTGTCTCCTAAGCCAGTGCTCTTGTCACTATTTTGCACTGATTTGCCCCCTGCAGACTGTGTCAGAGGTGCATCTTCAATTTAGGTTTTCCTAACAGAAAAGTAGGGGAGAAGCAGATAAGTGAAGTGGGGGATGATAGAAGGGAGAGCAAACGGGGTGAGGGAGTAATTAGAAGTAAACATTTTGGGGGATGGACAAGATCAAAAGAGAGAATAGAATAAATGGGGACAGGACAGGATGGAGGAAAATATAGCCTTACACAACATGACTACTATGGAAGTCTTCTTGCCAAACTACATATATATAGCCTATATTGAATTACCTGCCTTCTCAGTGAGGATAGGTGGGGAGGGAGGAAAGGAGAGAAGTTGGAACTCAAAGTTTTAGGAATGAATGTTGAGAATTGTTTTTGCATACAACTGGGAAATAAGAAATACAGGTGGTAGGTCATAGAAATCTATCTTGTCCTACAAGAAAAGAGAGAAGATGGGGACAAGGGAAGGGAGGGGTGTGATAGAAGGGAGGGCAGATTGGGGAAAGGGGTAATCAGAATGCATACCATTTTGGGGTGGAGGGAGGGGAAAGATGGGGGGGAAATTTGGAACTCAAAATTTTGTGGAAATCAATGTTGAATACTAAAAATAAATAAACAAACATTAAAAAATAATAAAATGCTGCACTCAACATGCCAGCAGATTTGCAAAACACAATAGTGGCCACTGGATTGGAAAAAATCAGTTTACATCCCAATCATAAGGAAGGTCAATGCTAAAGAATGTTCAAATTACCAAATAATTGTACTCATTTCACAGACCAACAAGGTTATGCTTAGGATTCTATAAGCTAGGCTTCAGCAATAAGTAAACCAAGAATTACCAGAAAAGTAGGCTAGTTTTCTAACAGGCAGAGGAACTAGAGACCAAATTGAAAACATTTGCTGGATTATGTGGAAAGCAAGGGAGAGCTGTAGAAAAAAATATCTATTTCTGTGTCACTGACTACACTAATGCCTTTGACTGTGTAGATCACAGCAAAAGATGACAAGTCCTCAAAGAGATGGGAGTACCAGATGACCTGAGGAACCCGTATGCAAGCCAAGAAGCAACCTTTAGAACCAAACATGGAACAACTGATTGCTTTAAGATTGGAAAAGAGGTAATGCAAGGCTATATACTGGCACCTTATTTAACTTATGCACAGAGTACATCATGAGAAATGTCAGGCTGGATGAATCAATTGGAATTGAGGTCACCAAGAGAAACATCAACGATCAAAGACATGTAGACAACACCATTCTCATAGCAGAAAGTAAAGAGGAATTAAGAAGCCTCTTGATGAGGGTGAAATGTTAAAGTTGTACTGAACCTTAATATCCAAAAATTAAGATCTCAGTAACTGGTCCCATCACTTTCTGGAAAAGAAAGAGAGAAGAAATGGAAGCAGTATCAGATTTTATACTCTTGGACTCAAAGATCACTGCAGACAGCAACTGCATCCACGAAATTCAAAGAAACCTCCTCCTTGGAAAGAGAGCATTACCTTGCTGGCAAAGGTCTGTATACTCAAAGCTATTTTGCTAGTAGGAAAACATGGCTGTGAGAACTGGACTACAAGGAAAGTGAGCACCTCAGAATCAACACTTTTGAAATGTGGTGCTGAAGAAGACTTTTGAGAGTCCCCTGGACAACAAGGAGGTCAAAAGAACTGGACTACAAGGAAAGTGAGCACCTCAGAATCAACTTTTGAAATGTGGTGCTGAAGAAGACTTTTGAGAGTCCCCTGGACAACAAGGAGGTCAAATCAGTAAATACTTAAAGAAATAATTCAGATTATTCATTAGAAGGTCAAATAGTGAAGCTGATGCTTAAATACTCTGGCCAAATGATGAGAAGACAGGACTCACTGGAAAAGACCCTAATGTTGGGAAAGACTGAAGACAACAGAAAAAGGGGATGGTAAGGGATGAGTTGGACAGCGTCATGGAAAAAATTAACATGAACTTGAGTAGTCTTTGAGAGATAGTGAAGGACAGAAGAGCCTGGCGTGCTGTGGTCCATGTGGTCAAAAAGAGTTGGACATGATTAAATGATTGAACCACAACTTGGTTCATAACTTGTAATTAAGTACTGTAAATTTGTTTTTGTCACTGACAGATGTCTTGAAAGTATTAGTGCAGTTTAAGGCTTTAGTAGCTTAAAGCTGCACTAAGACTTTTGCTTTGGAATACCTATCTACTTTTTCAGATCATCAGGGGATCTATGATTTTACCAACACAAACAGCCTTCCTCAACAAACAGTAATCCTAACTTTTCTAAAATTTAACTATCTTCACGAGTTTCTGTGATTTGGGGGAAAAGTCATCTTTAAAGGTTGCCTGGAGCCCAGTTGAGTGATTTTCCCAGCATACTACTGCCAGTATGTGTCAGAGGGAGAACTTGGACCCAGAGCTTTCTAACTTTGAGACGATCTCCACCACAACATTCTGCTTCTCATGTGACATATTTACAGACACAACCAGGTCCATATTTGAAGTCTATCCCAGTTTGATAGTATCTTATTCCTTGCCCTTAGTCTTTGAAAATGCCTATTTCTTCACCCTGATTAGGCATCAAATCAGACTTGAAAGCAAAATATATTCATGAATGCAATATGATTTCAGGGGAATCTGTGAATTTGGATGAGGAAAAAATCCATCTTTATTGTTACTAACCTCTACCTGAAATTTAGCACTTCCTTCAATTATGAATATAGAATACAAGATTCTGAGAAAAAGTCTAGGTAACCTTCATGAGATTTCCAACACCTGTCCATCCAATCAATAAAGACCCAGTTGTATGGGGAGGAAAACCTAAATTGAACATGCACCTCTGACACAATCTGCTGGGGGCAAATCAGTATAAAATAGTGACAAGAGCACTGGCTTAGGAGGCAGAGGATCTGGATTCAAATCCTACCTAACATTTATTAGCTGCCTGACCTTGAATAATTTAATTTCCATAGGCCTCATTTATTTCATCTGAAAAACAAAGGGACTAAACTAGATGGGCACTAAGGTCCTTTACAATTCTGTTTCAATAATATACTTCTGTGCAGAAAAAGAGGAATGATAGGAAGAAAAGGAGGCTGCTAGTGGGTAGAGAAGACATGAAAATTCTTTGGGATGGATGAATAACCTGGTTTTTTAGGCATTTGAATGTGAGCATACATTAATTTGTATGGCTGGTAAGCACACAATTCTCTTCTAAGAAAATGTCCTTTAGGTACACCTATTTTCTATACTGCAATTTATTCAACAAATCTCTAATTCTTTGTAAAATTTTTTTTTACATTTTGAAATCTTTTCTAAAGGTCATGAAAAATGGTCTGCAATTTTTAGAAGTGTGGTAATCCAGATTTTCAGAACCCCAATAAAGTTATAATTTAGAAGAGTCTAATTTATACCAATTTTACGATTACAGCATAAAAAATACAGAGTTAGAGCCAGAAGGAAGGAATCTACATTAAGTCTTAACTACCATGAATGTTAATGGAAAAGGAGGTAATGTAAAAAGCCATGGGGGGTGAGTTTATATCAAGAGAAACACAGTTGGTGTGTGTGACCCTATCAAGTAATGTACCGAAGTAACTTAAAATGTTCTGCACTATTAGAGGACAAGAATAGCACAGAAAACTTAAATCTACAATTAAAACAAAAACTTCATTTTAGCCAAGAGCTTGTATCCCTTGGTGAAATCACCTTTTAACACAGATGAATAATTAAACTACTTTGGATCTTGGTTCTTTTTATTCTTCTTGTCTCCAGTCTTTCCTGAAGATGGTAATAATATTATTAGCATTTACTAGGATATATATGTACATGTCTGTACCTCTATATGTAAACACACACATAATGTCCCTTCACAGTTTATAAAACACTTCACAAATCCTTACAGTGCAGTACCAGAGTAAATTATTATCATCTCCACTGAGGTTTGAGGAAAGAGCCTGAAAGGGGTTCAATGACTTGCTTGAGGTCACACTGCTAGTAAATAGTGGAGCCAATACCCAAACCTAGATGGAGGGCCAAAAAAGAGAAGGCAAGTGAAGTTATAACTATACTCTTGTATTAAGATTATTAAATTGTTAATAATTTGTATACTTAAAAGATTTTAAATAATTTCCTTCCAAAATTTCAAATAAACAACATTGAAATGACAAAAATATTATTATATGTTACTATTTCTATAGTAAATTACTAAATTAGCTTAGTAGAACTGTTCCACTTTTGCTAGAAGTGTTGTGAAATTTGAAGGGTCCAAAGGATTTTTCCACATTTGAGCAATATTCCTGAAATGGCTGACAGTACCATCTGCATTATGAACCAAGGACAAACTAGACTCAATGAGAAAAGCAGATTCAAGATGCTACAAAGAGCTAAGCGGAAAATTTATACCATACCTCAGAGGACCATCTTCAAGAATATGGCAAAAGGACTTCTAGGAGCTGCATATTACCCTTCTGCCACAAGTACTCTCTCAGCTTGAACATTCTTTCCAAGAGAATACACCAACCACATACCAAGTCAGTAAATACCCCCCTCTCTAAAAGCTAAGTCTAGTTGACTGATTGATATCAATTGATAATCATAGCATGAAGTACACAGGTAGAGACTCATGAACTATACAACATTAGAAATGCAAATCCCAACCCTTCAGAGCTCCCCCAAGAGCCCTGAGAGTACATGCTCTTGTGACCTGATCTGCCAATATCATGGGAATTGGATTAAGGATTCCCAGAATCTATATATTCTCTCAGTCAGTCTCTATCTCTGTCTGTCTGTCTCTCTCTCTGTCTCTCTCTCTCTCTCTCTCACACACACACACACACACACACACACACACACACGTATGCAAACGCACACATGGTCTCCTTTGCTTCTCATAACAACCTTGTGAGGTAAGTATCACAAAGAGTTATGTTATCCCTACTTTACAGACAGAGAAATTACCACTTAGAAAGTTTCTACAACTTGTCTATGATGTCATAGCTAATGTCAGAAGCAGGATTCATATCTGTTTCCCCCGAGTCCAACTTGTTGCAATATACCCTACAACCTCTTATTTCATAAGTTGGAAATCTGGAAGAGGGAGAGTCTAGACATGGTGATCAGTCTCCCCAAATGTAAGAAGGAAAGAAAACGCAAGATGAAATAAGGGAATATACGCTTTGACAAAAATAAATGATGAAAAGAAATAGTGTAAAAGACTGGAAAGGTAGAAGACTAGTCCTCAGTTCTAAAAAATTATCAAAAAAAAGGGAAGGGAAAAGATGGGCTATAAGTATACACTCAATAACTGATTTGTTGAGAACCTGTATGCCTGTAATATAGTATTTATTATTGAAGAAATTGTTTCAGGTGAAAGAATTCTGAGTTGCGTTAATTACTTTCAGTTCTATCTTGTCAATAACAATAAATTAGGGAAGGACTAAAGTGTGTTATAAATCATAGGACAGATAGGAAGTATTTCCTTTAGGAAGGGAAACTCATTATTGATAACAAAGAAAAGAAAGGATAGTCTAAAGGACCATAAATGGTGGCCCAAAAAAAGTGTATTTTAACCTACAGGCAATGGGGGAAAACATTTTTTGAGCAGTAGTGCCACCATCCAAAGCAAGATACTCCTGAGATCACTTCTCTGACTCTAAATTTATAGTTTCACATATTCTCTGGGGCAAGGAAATAGCTGCTTTGACTTTAAGAGTTCCTGCATTAAGTAAACAAAAATGATAGTGTTAACAAAATGATTAAGAAACATTCCAATCTCTCTAATAACTTAAAATGTCTACTAGTGCATATTTCTCCTTCAGAACTATACTTTTGTTGTGTTCTTTACTTAACAAGTTATCTAAATTCATATAGCGGGTACTGGGGTCTTTCTTACTTTCTCCCCAAATTTACTAAATGATCTGATACTAGCCTAATGGTAAACATGCCTTAAGAGATGCAGAAGACATGGCTCTACCTGGAGTTATTAGCTGATTACTTTGAATGATCTGAATAATCCCACCCAAGTACCTGGAGAGAATAAATTGGAGAACAATTGGTATATATTGGCAACCAAATGAAAAATGGTTCTTTTGCCAAAGGATATCTCTACCTTCAGCATGAAGAATGAAATGGATTTGACATGGTGTCTGAATTTGAACTTTGTACAAGGGACTCTAGTGAAGATGGAGATTGATAACAAAATCTTGCTCCGGTATTAAGTCTATACAAGTGCAAAGACTATTGTGACAAAGGATATTGTCACACAGACTCATAACCTAGGTGTATAGCTCTAGTTGCTGACAGCTGAACAGGATTCAAAGTACTAAGGTTCTCTACTAATACACTATTTTCCTCATTTTGTCCCCACCCAGATTTAAAGGCTCTAGGAAATTTACCTAGTTTCCAAACTTCTATAGATGAGTCAGCTGGCTTGTCTGTTAGCAAATCAAGTCTACAAATAAAACTGAAACATAAAAATATTTTTTTCATAACAATAAAACAACCTTGGTAATCACATCCCCAGTGATGACAAGCTCATTCCACCTCACAGTGCAGTTTTAGTGTTGATTTCCTCACAACTCCAAAAAGGAAAAGTCTGAGCAAAATCTCTGCCTGGGGAAGAGGCAGTGAGATTGGAAACCTCAGCAAAGAAAGAATTGGCATTTATGCTCAGATTTTCAGCCATTCACATTTAACAGCCATTCTCAGTACTTTACAGATAGGGAAGTATCCTCATTACTTGGTCATATAAACTGACTAAAACATTTCCTGATTTGGCAAAAGGCTACCATCTTCAATTCTGCCTTCTTTATCTTTCCCACTAGTAGTTCCCTTCTTACTGCATGTCTGGCTGCCATGTTCCTTCAGCCCACAACATTTTTAGAATTATAGTCTTTAACCATTGCTATGTTCTGCAGCTACTCCACCTTCAATCTCCTGGTCTCCCCCTTGCAAAGGGACAAGAGAAAGTATAGAATGATACAGGAAAGTTTCCCATGACTTTCTATCAATCAATCAATAAACATTTATTAAGCACTGACTATGTGCCAGGCATTGTGCTCTAGCGATACCAAAGCAGGCAAAGAACAATCCTTGCACCCCAAAGAGCTATCTGCAGGGAACCACAGAGAGAACAATGCTGCAGAAGCTGGAGCAGAGAGCAGAAAAGGTCACACCATGAAGGGTCTCAATCAAGGAATCCTCATCTTAATTGGGACTATAATAAGTATTAGGAGATTTCACTGTAGGATTTGGGGAGCTAAGACTAGTTAGGCATTACCATGTCATAGAGATTGTGATAAGGATCCCCAGAATCTATAATGACATATGCATACATATACAAATATATATATATATATATATAGATGAATGTCTATTTTTCTTTCTTCAATAAAACCTTCTACAACACTAAGAAATGTGCATTTGGAAGTGGGGATTTGGTATAATTAGGAGACTTTTTTCAAAAAGTCTGAAGTCAATAAAACTTTGATAACTCCAAAATTAACAGAGGTACCCTTTACTGGCACTGGGTGCAGCTGGTGCTGACTGCCAACTCTATTACCCATGCACAGTTCTTGATCACAGTTCCAGGGCCAAGAGGGGCAATAGTGCTTATGGGTGCAGAGGACCACAGGCATTTTCTAAGTAAAGTCCAGAGAACAGACCAAGATAGCAGGGACCACATCTCTCCTTCTTTTCTGTCACAAGCACCCTCATCTACAACTTTTACTTCCAAGAGTTTATTTGGTACAGAAATGGGGCACACTGTCAACCACTCTTTTTTCCTGGATAGTCTCCCTTCTCTGGGTTTTCATAATACTACTCTTTCCTGGTCCACCTCCAAGCGTCATTACCACTCCTACATTTCCATCACTGCATCAACATCCACGTAATATCCCCTAAATGTGGCTGTTCCCCAAGGTTCCATCCTAGGCCTTCTCCCCCTATACTCTCAAGAATTCTATCCATTCTCATGGGTTTAACTGTCATCTCAATACAGATGAGAGAGACAGAGAGAGACAGAGACAGAGAGTACACGCACATTACAATTTTTCTCCCGAGCTTTGGTCCTGAATCACCAATTGCCTATTGAGCATTTCAAACTAGATATCTCAATTCAAATTCAACATGTACAAAACTGGAATTATTATCTTTCTCCCAAAAAACCCTCCTCTCTTTTAAACTTGTCTATTACTGCTAAAGGCAACACCATCTTTTCAATCTTCCAAATTCAAAACTGTGGACTCTTTTATTCTGCCTTGCCCTACACATCCAAACCAGCTGTCAAACCTTGCTATCTCTACCTCTGCAATATCTCTTTCATTTTACTCCTCTCAAATCACTGAAGCTACCACCTCAGTCCAGGTCCTCTCACTGAGATTACTACAAGAGCCTTGTGGTTGGTTTCTCTACCTAAAGGCTCTCACTGCTTTAGTCTATCCTACACACAGCTGCCAAAGTGATTTTTCTAAAGCGCAGATCTAACCATGTTACTCCACTACTCATTTAACTCCAGTGGCTCTCTATTGCTTTTAGGATAAAAGATAAAGTCTTCTATTTAGCATTTTAAGCTCTACACAACTTGTCCCTAACCAGCCTTTCTAGCCTCAATGGACATTACTTCCCCTCTCAGTCTACCATCTAGTCAAACTGGTTTTCCCTCTTTTCTCACACACTACACTCCATTTCCTGTCTCCTTTTCAATGCCTGTCCCCCATGCCTGTAAATCTGTTATGAATGGAACACACTCCCCCTACTGACCACTTTAGCTCTCAAGCTCTCACAAGTGAGGCTTCATTTGTCTCAAACCCTAGGAAGCACTCCAAAAGCAATCAGCTTCTTTATTCAGTGACTCACCTTTCACTTATGAGGTAAAAACTCACCGTATCTATCCTGTGACTTCCACAGTCCTCATTTAATCATCTCATGGTCTCCAAGCAGTTATGCTTTTTTCATTTCTATGAGTTTTATACTCAGATTTAAAACTGCTGTATGCAAATAAAGACCACAATAGCCTAACAGCTACTGTCATTTATCAGGTCTCAGAGGAACCTCTTCCACAATCTGTCTTTTAAAGCTGTTTCTTCATGCTTTATCAGTGTTTAATAAATAAAAGTTATCTCCCTCCCTCCTTTAAACCATTAAACTGTTCACATGCAAAAAGAGACATCACCCTACATCCTTAAGAGGGTGACCTAAGGGTGCAGAGCCTCTAGGGTAGAATATGGCAGGAATTCAGCTGAACTTTCTTTCCCAATATTACTCTCCAAACAACTTTAAATAACATCTCAAATAAAATTTTATAATGGCAGAGCCAAGTGAGACATTTTTCAACCTAAAACAACCTGGACAGTTAGCAGGAAAGGTCTGTGAAATTGGTATGAGAACTAGCTCAGAGCATGGCAAGAGCACCAGGAGTGGCCACAAAAGAAGCAGCAGCTTCAGAAGCTCTCAGCCTAGAAACAGGAAGGGACTTGACAAGTAGTCAGGAAGATATTACAAGGTACACTTTACTGGCACTGGGTACAGCTGGTGCTGACTTCCAACTCTATTACCCATGCATAGTTCTTGATCACAGTTCCAGGGCCAAGAGAAGCAATGGTGCTTATAGCTGCAGAGGACCAGAGGCATTTTCCAAGTAAAGTCCAGAGAACAGAGCAAGATAGCAGGGACCACACCTCTCCCCAGATCACATCACCTTGGAAGCACCAAAAACTTGCAGACCTCCAGAACTAATTCTGAAAACAGCCACACAAAAAAACCTAAAGCCTGAGACAGTGTCTTTCCATCCCAGGTGAGCAAAGCCCAATATTAATTTAAAGTTCAAAGCCAAGAAATAGGCTGAAAAAATGAGCAAAACATACACACAAAAACAGAACTTGACCATAAAAAGCTACTACATGAAAGGGAAGAATAAGACATAAATTCAGAAGGCAACAATGTAAAAAGAACTATAAGCAAAGCCTCAAAGAAAAATGCTATTTGGACCCACGCCCAACAAGAATTCCTAGAAGTAGAAAAGAAAGAAAAGAGTGGCAAATGGAAAAAAATGGGGAAAGAAATGAGTTATGTGAGACATTTATAAAAAGAGAATTGACAACTTGGTTTTAAAAAAATGCTGAAGAAAATAACACCTTAAAAAAACAAAATTGGTTCAATAGTAAAAAGAGGTACAGAAATTCCCTGAAGAAAAGAACCCTTAAAAAGCAGAACTGGCAAATGGAAAAGAGGTACAAAAGCTCACTGAAGAAAATAATTTCTTAAAAATTAGAAGTGGGTAAATGGAAGCTAATGACTCTAAGAGACATCAAGAAACAATAAAACAAAGTCAAAAGAATGAAAAAATAGTAGAAAATGTAAACTATATTATTGAAAAAAGTACTGACCTGGCAATTCATCAAGGAGAGATTATTTAAGAATTACTGGACTACCTAAAAATCATGATTTAAACAAAAAAAGAACCTAGACATCACATTTCAAGAAATTATCAAAAAAAAAAACTGCCCCAATATCTTAGATCCAGAGGGTAAAATAGAAATTGAAAGAATCCAGCAATCACCCCCTAAAAGAGATTCCAAAATGAAAATTCCCAGAAATATTATAGCCAAATTCCAGAGCTTCCATGTCAAGGAGAAAATACTGCAAGTAGCCAGAAAGAAACAATTCAAAAATGACAGAGTCATAGTCAGAACCACACAAGAATTAACAGCTTCCACATTAAAGGAATGGAGATCTTGGAATATGACATTCCAGAAAGCAAAGGATGACAATCAAGAATAACCTACCCAGCAAGATTAAGTATAATACTTCAAGGGAAAAAATAAATATTTAATGAAATAGAAAGCTTTCAAGCACTCCTGACCAAAACTGAATAGAAAATTGGAAATTTAAATACAAGATTTAAGAGAAGTATAAAACGGTTGACATGAAAGAGTAATCCTAAGAGACTCAACAAAGTTAGCTGTTTACATTTCTATATAGGAAGATGGTACAGGTAACTCCTAAGAATGTCATCATTATTAGAGCAGTTAGAAGTCTACATATATAGAGGACATGAGCGTGAATTGATTATGTTAGGATGATCTCACAAAAAAAAAAAATGAATCCATGCACTGGATAAAAGGGAAGGGGAGAAGTGAAATGAGGATTTTTTTCCCCACATATTAAAGAGATTTGGAAGAGCTTTTATACTAGATAGGATAATGGGGTGGGGAGGTGTAGGCAATTCTTGAACCTCACTTTCATCAGAACTGGTTCAATGAGGGAATACATATATACATACACACACACACACTCACTCACTCATACATACATACATACACTCAATTGGACACGGAAATCTATCTAAGTCAATAAGGAAATAAAAGGAGAAAAGGGGAGAAAGATGAGGGAGGGGTTGATAAAAGCGAAGGCAAATTAAGGAAAGTAGTGGTCAGAAACAGAACAGATTTCTGAGGAAAAACAGGATAAAAACAAAGAGAGACAGATAAACAGAAGAAAACAGAAAGGAAGGAACACAATTACCAATCATTACTATGAATGTGAATGGAATGGGCTTACCCATAAAATGGAAGCATACAGAAGAATAGATTAGAGACCAGAATATGTTGTTTACAAGAGACACACTTGAAAAAGAAAGAAACACAGATTTAAAGGGCCAGAGCACCATCTACTATGCATCAGCTAAAGCAAAAAAGTAGGGGTAGCAATCATGATCTCAGACAAAACAAAATCAAAAACAGACCTAATTGAAAGAGATAATTAGGGAATATAACATTTTGCTTTAAAAGGGTACCACAGACAATAGAGTAATATCCAAAAAATATTATAGCCAATTTCTGTGATAAAGATCTCATTTCTCAAATACATAGAGAACTAAGTTAAATTTATAAAAATGCAAGCCATTGCCCAACTGATAAGAACAGGTAGTTTCAGAAGAAGAAATCAAAGTTATTCATAGTAATATAAAAAGATGCTCTAAATCACTACTAGTTAGAGAAATACAAATTAAAACAACTCTGATGTACCACCTCACACCTATCAGAAATGACAAATGCTGGAGGATATGAGAAAAAATAGGCACATTTAAAAACTGCTGGTGAGTTGTGAACTGGTTCATCCATTCTAGAGAACAATTTGAAACTATGCCCAAAAACCTATAAAAGTGTCTATACCCTTTGACCCAGTAATACCACTACTAGTTCTGCATCCCAAAGAGAGCAATGAAAAAGGAGAAGGACCTACATGTACAAAAGTATTTATAGCAGTTCTTTTGGTAGTGGCAAAAAATTGGAAATTGAGCAGACGTTCACCAATTGGGGAATGGCTAAACAAGTTTTGGCAAATAATTGCGGAGTACTACTGTGCTATAAGAATTATAAGGGGGTTGATTTATTAGGTCTGCTACTTTCAGGAAGAAACAGTTCACCTATGTAAGAGGCAGTACTTTACATACTTTATCAATCAATTTCTCATTTATGCAAAAGTACATTTTCTGCCCCTTTCAGCACTAAACTGCTTTGTATAAAAGAACATACTAACTAAACTCAATGGTAACTTATACTTGTATAGATATTTGTCTTCCCCATTCAACTAGAAGTGATATTGTCAGATGTGTACTTTTGGAAGATCACTTTGAAAAATGAATGAATGATGGATTGGAGTGGAGAAAGATTTGACGCAGGGAGACCAATCAGAAGACTATGGTAACAGTTCAGGTGTGAGATAATAAGAATTCATACTAACATGGTAATTGTGAATGGACATAAGGGATCATATACAAAAGAGGTTGTGAGGGTACAAATGAGAAGACCTGACAACAGACTGGATATGGGGTTAACACATATAAGGAAGATCAAAGATGACACTACAATGTCAAGCTTGGGTAACTGAGAGAATTGTCCAATTGAGAGTAAAAGAGAAGTTCAGAAGGGAAGTTTGAGAAAGATGGTGAGTCCTGTTTTGGATAAGGCAAGGTGGAAAATTTAAAGATCTAGCATTACTTTCTTGGCAAACCTACACACTCTGCTGTCTAGGAATATGAGAAGAAGCTGCTTGCATATGCAAGAGAAACTTTCCTTTTTAATAATCTCAAAAATCAATTCTATCTTGCCAGAAGAAATTCAGGACATGGCAACTATATGGAAAAAATAATCTTATCAGAAACTAGTCAGTACTTCAACAGATATGTGATCTCACTGATATAGGTGTTTCCTCCATACTTGTAGATCACAGCCAAGCTTTATCTTCCCATCCTTTATGATTCCTGTCCACTTCCTCTGCAAATTATGTTTTAATGTAATTAGAAGCCAGTCATGAGTATATTGGCCACAAGTTAACAGATTCTTAGAATGGATGCCTTGGAACTGGCTTTAGCAAGATCTAATTCAAATCGATCATTCTACAAATGGGGAAATTTGGGCCCAGAAAGGCCAAGCAATTTGTCCAATGTCACAAAGCAAACTGATGGAAAACTAAGGATTACATTCTGAATCTCCCAAGTCCCATCCCAGAACTCATGACTCTACACCAGGCTGTCAATCATAAGATATGCTAATAATCTGAGCCAGACATCCAGTATATACTACTAAATCTGTTTCTGAAAAATAAGAAAAATAATTACAGAAATCTCACTGCTAAATTGAGTGCTTTAATCTCCACTATAAAAGAGTTAAACAAGTTCTAAGAACTTGATTGTAAAATGTTTTAGATTGTTAATAGCATTCAAGTCACATCCCATAAACCAGAAATATATGACACAATGGTTATGACACAATGTTATGACACAATGGCTTATCAACATGTAAAAATCTACAGTATACATAATCTCCAAGAGAAAGGTAGATTACTTAAATAATATCATCTGTTTTTACCTTCATAAACTACACTTGCACTTCACTATAATAACAATACTCAATACTCTCCAGAGAATGAGCTTCAATGTAAGGTGGGCTCATTTTGGCTCCTGTGGAGGTATTCTAGTTACACAAAGAACTTCATTACAAGGTGGTCTCGTTGAATGGGCCAACAAGCATTGACAGAAAGGTGTCAGCATATATATTAACATGTAAATTTGCCCTTGATCTAGACTGTTTACCTGAATGTGTGCCAAAGACATTTGTGGAGAAAGAACGGTACGTATAAGAGGAAAAACAAAAAGACACACATATAAAGAAATAAAAGTAGAAATGGGGGAAACACTATATCCAAAACTACGGGAAATTACTATATTACAATAGTATATAGTAACATATTTCTAGAAATGATAAGCCTGGAAATGTAACCTAATTTTTAATTTTATTATATTTCAACCCGTTTTTGGCATCACAGTAAGATAAAGAGCTGGATTTGAACTGAGGCCCTCTCATTCTAAATCTAGTGCTCTTTGCACTATACCAAGTAAAGAACATGTTCAGCATACTTTATCTAAATAAGTTTCTTCGTTATGTAGAATGAAAAAAAGAGGGTTTTCTTCAATATTAGGTAATTTGATGCTAAAAATTTAAATCTTTCCAATAATGCCCTGGGAAATCTCCACTATCCATGATCCAAAGCTTTATTTCTTTGAGGAAGATGATAAGAATGGAGAAAATCAGTTAATGCACAAGTGCACCACCCAAAAGACAATTTATAACAGACTGACTAAAACTTCCAAATCAATATACTGTATATTAAGTAGAGGTAAAACTGAGCAACAGATGTGTGACATATATATATATATATATATATATATATATATATATATACATATATAAAAGGCTTTGAATATAACTCCAAACTTACAGTCTCAAAACCTCATTCTTTTCTTCACAAGCACATTGGGGTGAGAGTCTCCTACCATGCTTGTTACAAATCCCCTCTACCAGACTCAGCTTTAGTCTGTAATAAGCTTTGAAATTAATACCCCAATTAAGATTAATGACCACACCTGTATCGATTATGGGGTTTCAAGAGTCATTTTTGCTTTGATCTCATTAAAATAGCTATGTGCTAGATTTAGAGAACAAAGGCCATTACCAGAAAAGGAAAACCATAGGGTTTTTGTTTTTTTTTTTTAGGGGGGGAGAAGGAGATGAATTTTTGTCTATAAATTCAAGGGCAAATTGCAAATGTTAAAAGAACCTCAAACAAGTTTTTGTATACCATTTTTACTCCAGATGAAGCAAAATGAAGTTCACAAGTCAGTTCAACTGAGTCCTCTCTATTTTGTCTAGAAATTTATCAATTCTAAATAGATTTTTCATTCTCTAATTTTTAAAAGCTACAGATGCATTATATTTTCATTTTTTAACAAAACTGTAGAAAATTCCAAACATTAACCCTTAGCAACAATCTATTAAAGGAACAAGACCTCTTCACAAAACCCTCTGCGATGTTTCCCTGGAAACATCTCTGGTTTCACTCCATGGGAAAATACACACACACAAACTTTAAAACCTGTCCACCCAATTCAAGAATTCAGAAAGAACGTGCTACAAATATATGTTACAAGTCCATATGATATTTTCCCAAAAATAAATATGACATAATACCACCAGGTGTGGAAATGGAAATATATGTGTACACAATAAAAGTGGAGTCAAATAAAGGCTAATTCCACATCATCCTGTGTAAAGAAAAAAAATTACGTGGAGGGAAAAGGGATTGGATCAAGCCTACCTATTCACAGGCTTTTCAATTTTCACATTGAAAACTATGGCACTTAACTGTCACAAATCTCCTACTCAGCAAATGTGGTGGCAAGCGAAGAGCGAAGAAGCGGAGATCTCCCAATGGAGCAGTCCCATTTGTTGCTCTCTGGAAATGTGAGGATTTCTGTATTGCATGTGTGCACTGCAATCTGTGCCTACTGTTCTAATCTCATTTTATTACCTCCAACACAACCTGTCTGGTAATCAAATTTGTACCAAAATCCTAATCTCATCTCAAGGACCTATGAAGCATGTGAGTCTAGTCGGTTTTGTAAGACAACTTCCATGCATGAAGGCAAATCATTCTGAAAAACTCAAATTAAAACTTAGCAATAAACACTCTTCTGGGGAAGAGTTCAGTCAATTGACCAAGGAAAGCCTTCAGCTGAAAATCCAAGACAAACTGTTCTATTTGTGGATGTAACTGAACACCCATCTGTGGGATCTGGGACCCAACTTCTGAAAATTCTGCAAGGAGAAGGGCATAGATACTACCCAGATACCTACTGCATAACTACAGCTTAATTTTTCAGGACCACTTTCCTATCATGCCATTACAATCTTCATCACATTGTGATTTCTACAGGTAACTGGCAGAAAGCCCGAACGTTCGGCTGACTGGCATCTGTAAGATAACTAACAAGGTTATGCTGTTCAATAGCTTGCCCAATCAATACAGATTAGGTGACTGTTTTAGAAGAGTGTAAGTACAGCTGGTTTTGGAATATGAACGCGGCCATTCTTTTTAAAATTCCCAGTTGTGCAGGTTAGCAGTAATTTCCCCTACGTCTTTCTACTGCACCAGCCTCCCCCAGAAAGCAGACTTCGGTGCCCTAGCCAACGAACTCCGGGGCTATGAAGTTGCTGGGGCTCTACAGTCATCGCCCCTTATTGAGAATGACCGAGAGCGGGCGCAGCCTTGCCAAGCGTGTGCCCTGCCGAGCACGGCCCGACACCTCCAGATCAGCACCGGGCCGGGCACTTCGCAAGAACCCGCATCCTCACTCGGTGCACGCCGCAAGTTTCGGCTGCCAACTTTCCGGGTGCTGAGTGTCCGAGGTGCCAGCGGGGGAGAAGCGAGGACCAGGGACGAAAGGGCTGAGGGAAGGAAGAGGAGACTGACAGCACTTACCGAGAAGCCGGCCCAGAAGGGGCAGGAGTGCCGGACCCTGGCTGAGGTGGTCAGGGCCAGCGCCGCGAAGCTGACCGCCACGATGAGGCATCCGAGCACCATCTGCGTGACCCCGAGAGCCAGCATGATGCGGGAGCGGGTCCGGTACTCGCGCAGGCGGGACAGGCTGCGGGACAGGGCGGCGGGGCTCAGCGAGCGGGGGCCCGCCGCCGCCAAGCCCGAGCCACCCCCGGCCACGGCCGGCGGCATCCCGGGCGCTCTGCGGGCTCCGGGCGGGGCCGCGGCTCCCGGGGCGCCCACACCGCTTCGTCTTCGTCCTCCGCCGAGGCGCGGCTGGGACCTTCAGCCCGGGAGCCCCAGGCGCCAGCGGTCCCCCGGTCCCCGCGTCCGCAGCTCAAACGGCGTCGGCGGCTGCCCCGGTGCCTCCGCGGCCCCCGGCACGCCGCTCAGGGGGCGGCTTCACTGCCCCGCTCCTCCAACAGAGTCCGCGGCAAGTTGAGCTTCGGTCGGGGACGTCCTCCGGCGGGGGATGCTAGGGCAGGTGGGTCCCCTGGCGCCGCCCGCCGCCCGCGGGCGAGAAGGTGAAGCAGAGAAGCCAGCGTGGGCAGCCCCATCCCGCGGGCGGGCGGGCGCCGTGGCCGCTGCCGCGGCTCCAGGGGAGGGCGGGTTACGGAGCCTCGTGCATCACGGATGCGCTCCGGCTCTCCCTCTCCCCTCTCTGTCTGTCCTCTCCTTTGGCTCTCACACACACACACACACACACACACACACACACACACACACACACACACACACACTGGCGCTCTCACACACTCGCGCACACACTCGCACACACTCAGCTCCGCCGTTCCCCCCGCCCCCCGCCGGCGCGCGGCGCCTCCACAGCCGGCTCCGCACACCCGGGCACGGGCGCGAGCGGCCCCGCGCCCCCCGCCCCCGGCCCAGCCAGCCAGACGCTCGCGTGCGCGAGCCGCCGCCCGGATGTGCACTCGGCGGCCCCGGGCTCGAGCAGGGGCTGGGGGCGGAGGAAGGAAGGAGGAAGGCGGCCGGCGCCGGGGGTGGCACAGGTGCTGCGGCCCGGCCCGTCCGCGGTTGGCTCCGCGGGACAAGCTGCGGAGCGGTCGGGCAGGAGGGAGGAGAGCCGAGCCGGGGGAGCCTCGGCCACGCTCGCCCGCGCGCCGCTGGAGCCGCCGAGGCGCCGGCCCCTCGGGAGCGGGAGTCTGGACGCGGGTGTTTACAGGAGAAGGGGCGGGAGGCTGCAGGAAGAGCCGCCGCCGCCTCCAGGGGGAGAACGAGCAGCCTCCACGAGCAAGAAAAATCAAGGGCAGCGGCTCCCGCTGAGAGACGGGGGCGAGAGGGGAGCCGGCGGACGCGGCGGGCGGCCGGTCTCGGGGGTGGACGCTGGGCCGGGAATGCGTTTCCGCCGGACAGGAGCAAGGAGAGCTCCCGACGAGGGCCCCGCCGGTCCCGGCCCGGGGCTGGGCTGGCTCTGGGCACCGGGGTGGGGGCCGCCGCTGCGCTCGTGGAGCTGTCCCGAGGCCCGTGTAGGCGCTGCGCCCCGCGCTCGGGCTCCCGGGCTCCCGATGGATCCCCTTCTCAGAGGCGGACGGGGTGACTTCCAAGCGCCCCCCTGGAAAGGGAAGAAGCCGCTTGGATGGGGGTGAAGCCAACAGAAAAAACGGATGGAGGAGGGGAGATCCCTAGGGGCAGGAGTAAGGAGAGAGCTAAGGATCCAGGAGAGAAGAGTGGTTCTTTTAAATACGGAAAGAGAATTAAATTAGGAAGATAAGAGATACAAGGTTTCTTGTGCCTTGACTCAGACCCTGAGTTACGGTGGGCTCTATTTAAGGCGATAACGGCGGACTGGAGGAAAACTGGTGGATGGAGTGATCTTAATTAGCAGTCTACACAAGCAGAGAGCTACATGCTAAAGCTGCCTCCCCCAAATTACTCATTTCTAGTATGGTGATCTTATGAAATGCCAAATATCTATTCGGCTGGTTCAGACTTTGGCGGACAGCCTCCCCAGAGCTCCTCTCTGTGTATTCATTTTTTTTCCAGTATGCCCTTTGAGGTATTAGACACCTGCTTATATAACTTTCACAAGCGGGGCTTTTACTTGAAGTAAGAAGTTCGCCTTCTAACAGTGTCAAGAGTATTAAATAAAATCCTGAGACCAGTAAGAAAAATATCAAGTCATCTAGTCTATCTTCCGTCATCATATCTTTTTAAAAGAGATTATAGTTACCTTAGGTTACGGTATATATTTTAGAATCTTCTTTTTTGGTGGGACTTGGCAGGTGTTTTGTAGGCCTCTGCATATACAATTAATTTTAAGATGACTTCTCCTAATATTTAAGATGACTTTTCCAAAAGAGCAGCAGAGGCTGCTCTTCTAAACCTACTAGAAAGCCATGTTAGTATGGGTAAGGCAGTTCCAGAAATGCATTTTCCTCGTCTGTAGAGTGGGGTATCATTATTGGCATTTACAAGTTTGTCAGGAAGGCACTTTATAAAGTGTTATATGAATGAACTCTTGTACTTGCAAGACTACATTACTGACATGACCTTACCTGTAAAATATGAAGGTCACCATGGGATACTGGAAGTAAATAGAAACAAAAGATAGTTCCTTCTACAAATCAAGGTTCCATGGCCCTTATGAAGGACCACCTTTGCACTTTACAGTGTAAGCTACTGTAGAATCTGAGGAGCTTTGGGCACAGTTAAGAAAGAAGGAAATTGTATCCAAACTCACTTTGTAAACCACCAAGCACTGTCTAAATATAAGCCATCATCATCTATAGGCTTATCCTTATTGAGATCAAAATAATAGAAAATTAGCTTGAACTACCAGATATAAGTATAAGGAAACATTTCCAGATAGGGTTGATAAATCACTGTACTAGAATTCCAGAGAAGGTCGTGGGCTCTCCTTCAGAAATCTCTAAATCTAGACTTCTTTTTTGTGGTCAGGTTTTCTCTCCAACATGTAGGAGTTCAGAGCCTTGGTTCCTTCACCTGTAAAATGGGTCTAAGACTTTCCCCAGCTCATTGGGATATTAAGTGAAGTGCTCTGCAAACCTTAAAATACCATGTAAATGTATTGTTATTGTGAGTTATATTCTAAATAAGTTTAGAACCACACCGATTATTTCCCACCGGCAAGCAAAGGGACACTGTCTCTTCAAACTCATTATCCTATTCTTAGAAAGCTCATACTTGGAAGTCAGCATAGTAAAGATCCCTTTTGAATGGAAATTGCTTCATTAGTGTCACTTTTTTTTTTTTTGGCTTTCAGCCAGTTCAGGAAACAACTTTATGAGTTGTTTATAAATACAGTATCTATCCTTCTCGGAGGGAAGGAAGGAAAGAGGACTTACTGTTATTACTTGCCACCCACACACTCAGGCTGCGGCTAGGCAGTGAGTATTTGAGACCCAATGAAACAGGAGGCTTCTGCTTCATAGGAAAAGGGGTTTGTGGTGATTCCATGTTAGAGGGGCCACTCCTTTGTGAAATTTTGTTTTAGGAACTGAACAGTAGAAGAAGAGCTTTATCTACAATTGAAACTTTCACCAGTTTATTATCTATACTGGAAAATAGATTCATTGAGTACTTATTGAATATCTTCTGTATTCAATACACTCAAATCTTATCTACAGCAGAAGTCCCTTCCTAGGCCTCCCAGTTGCTAGTGCATTTCCCTCTGAGATTACTTACCTTCCATATATTCTCTAGATATATAGATGGATGGATAGATATAGATATTGTGTATATACCTAGATGTTGTATTACCTGTTAGAATGTGAGTTCCTTAAGGGCAGGGACTTTTTCACATTTATTTTTAATCTATCAATGTTTAACATAATTTGTGGTATATAGTAAGTGCATAATAAATTCTTTTTGCCGTTTCCTAGGGAATGCCAAGGGTATATAATCTAATGGAAAATAATAGTGTATGAAATTTACTAAGTATATATCTATAAATTCTTGGAATAATGATAATTGCATAATAAAAATACAGCAAATTTCAAATAACTATTCATATCAAACATTTTAAAAGTAATTAGGAAAAGACCATGTAGGCCTCAGTATTTTAAAATAACTGTGAAAGATATTTCTGTCACTTAGAATGAGTTTATATTAGATCATTAATTCATTTCAGGATGTCCAAAGTTGCTTATTTGACTCTTTTTTCAAGAGGCTTACTTATCAGCATTTACAAATATTATTTTACATTTGTGAGAACTACCTGATTAAAGTCAACAAATCATTCAGGATTATGCAGAGAGGACAATGAATGTGTGAGAAAAAAATCTACTTAGATTAATTCTACCAGCATTTTTGCAGACTTGCATATTTTAATGATTTGATATGAAAAATAAGCAGCTATTCATATGCATACACATTGACACTAACAAAATAATACATGAAAAAAAATGATTTGCCTTTAGGGAAAAAACGGAATCATACACATAGGATGCGCATGATTCTCATCCATCAGTTTAAGAGGAAAAATAGAGCCAAATTTATCTTTTGGCTTTTGAAGTATGGTATTCACCTTCAACCAGAACTCATTGACTTACTTTTTTAAAAGAAAAACTAAAACAGTGGCTGTCGCTCCAAAAAAGTCTTTGTCAGTATAAATACTAAATTTCTAAAGTTACAATTCTAAAAGCCTATGATCTTGAGTTAAAAGTACTCTAATCATTTCTACCTAATAGCAGCAAATCATAAATGGAATTTTTTTGATAAATAGTCATCATCATAAGTATTGAAAAATGAAGTAATATCATGATCCCATAAAGTTTTCTCTCTTGTGATGGAGCAAGGACTTTTACAACCTGACTCCATTTTATTTTCTTATCCTTATTTCCAGTTGTTTTTCCAAACCTTCGATTCTAAGCAAGTTTATTTTTTCCACAGTCCCATGAATATACCTTGTACCTTTCCTGTTCTGTGCTTTGTCTTACACTGTTCCATTTTCTTGGAATGACCCTGCCCCTTTCTACCTAAACCCTCATATTTCAAGATCCAGCTCAAATTCCACTACCTCTATAAAACCTCCCAAGTCACTGACAGATCAGAAATAAGATTAGGCCAGAAGTCCAAGTCAGGCCAAGGTGTGATCAAGGTGTAGAGGTTGACTTTTGAGGAACAAGTTATAAAACTGACTTTGATACAGAGCCAGTGATTCAGTGGTTTCCAGATTCAGAGGTAGCCAGAGAGAGAGTCAATGTATTGGTAGAGCTAAGTATACAACATACCTGACCAAGGACAGAGGTAGTTTGATATTGACCATCCCACCCTGAATCTCTCTCCTTCCTCTCACCTCCTGCCAGTTAACTACTACCTTGTGACATCTGTTGTCTTGAACTTATACATATGTGTGTGTATACCTATATGTATGTATGTGTCTCTGTTATTTAATTTTTTACGTTTACATCTTGTCTCTGATTTCATTGAAAAATCCTCGAAAAAAAAAAAATAAAAAAAATAAAAAAAAAAAAGAAAAATCCTCGAAAGAATCCTCTTGAAAGTATCATCTACAATTCTTATTTCCACATCATAGACTTAATAAATGTTTGTTCATTGATTTTAATATTTGTATTCCATGTACCTGTTTAATCTGCTGAAAGATTTGTAGTTTTTTTAAACAACAATAATACTCAATATTGTATTGGAAATCCTAGCCATATCAAGAAGAGAAGATAAAGAAATAGAAGGAATCAGAATAAGGAAATTGGTAATAAACTATCTCTTTTTGCAGATGATATGATGTTATATTGGGAAAATTCCCAAGAGTCAACTAAAAAGTTGGTTGAAACAATAATTTTAACAAAGCAACATAGCTTCCTATATATCGGAAGAAAAAGTAAGAGATACCCTATTTAAAATAACTCTAGCCTGTATAAAATACCAGGGAGTACAACTGCCAAAACAACCCCAAGAACTATATTAAAAAACTATACAAATAAAATCAGATTGAAATACTTGGAGAAACACATGGGTAGACAGGACCAATGTAATAAAAATGACAATTTTACGTAAACCAATTCATATATATTCAGTGCCATCCCAGTTAAGTTACCAAAATTATTTTACCAAATCAGAAAAAAATAACAACAGAATTCATTTAGAAGAACAAAAAGTCAAGACTATCAAAGGAACTATTTTTTTTAATGTATAGGAAGGAGTTTAGCAGTACCAAATATTAAGCTATATTATAAGGCAGTACTTATCAAAATTAACTGATACTGGCTAAGAAATAGAGAGGTAGATCAATGGAACAGAGTAGACATAAAATTTGCAGCAGCATATTTGCATTTAATGAGTGTCAAGACTTAAGATTTTGGGATAAGAATTCATTATTTGTTTAAAAAAATTATTGGGAAAATTGGAAAGAAGTATGACAGAAACTGAGCATAGACCAATATTTACCCCATTTACCAAGATGGGGTCAAAATGGATACATGACCTTAGATACAAAAAGAGATATTACAAGAAAATTTGAATAACATGGAACATATTACTTATCAGACTTATGGAAATGAACAATTTATGGATAAACAAGAAATAGAGAGCAGGATGAGGTATAAAATAGATAATTTCTATTACATTGAACTTCAAAAGATTTTGTACAAATAAAACCAAGATTGGAAGGAAAGCAGAAAATTGGGGGTGGGGGCGGAATTCTATAGACTTTCTCAGATAAAGGTCTCATCTCAAATATGTGAAGAACTGTGTCATATCTGTAAGAAGAAAAGTCATTCCTCAGTGGATAGATAGTCAAAGGATGTGAACAGTTTTCCAATTTAAGAAATCAAAATAATTTATAGTTATACGAAAAATGGTCTAAATTGCTATTGATTAGAGAAATGCAAATTATAACAGCCTTGAGATATATCTATTTTCCACCTATCAGACTGGCTAAAATGATTGAAGGGGAAAGCAACATGTTGGAGGGATGTGGAAAAATTGGGATACTAATTCATTGTTGGTGGAATTTTTAACCGGTCCAACCATTTTAGAGAGAAATCTGGAATTATGCTGAAAGGGTTATTATATTACCTAAACCCTTTGACCCAGAAATAGAACTACTAGGTCTATTTCCAAAGATGATTAGGGAAAAAGGAAAAGAATCTATATGTTCTAAAATATTTATAGCAACTCCATGGTGGCAAAGAACTGGAAATTGTGGGGATAGCTGTCAATTGGGGAATGGTTGAACATGAAATATTACTGTGCTATTAGAACTGAGGAGCTCAAAGATCTTAGAAAAACATGGATAGACTTGCACAAAATAATGAAGAGTGAAATGGGTAGAACCAAGAGAATGGTGTATGTACTAACAGCAATATTATTTTAAGAGCAACTTTGAGCAAATAAGCTATTTTGGCTATTATAAATACCCAAATTAAATACAAAGGACATGTGAGGGAAGGCACTATCTGCATCCAGAGAAAGAACTGATAAATAGAAGATTGTGTGTGTGTGTGTGTGTGTGTGTGTGTGTGTGTATACATCTCTAGGGTGAGGTGTAGGGAGGAAGAAAAGAAAGGAGAAAAAAGATATTTATATGATAACTTTATTACATATCTAAAAGGAATAACAAGTTGTGCATAATAGATTTGTAGTTTCATATATAATTTTTTTTATTATACTATGTTATGGAAATGTTTGCTTTATTAAAATTTATTAAAAATTAAATGAAAATGTTAAAAATTAATAATAATAATAGCTAGCATTTGTATAGCATTTTAGGTTTTGCAAAATGCTTTATAAATATTATCTGAGTTGAGCCTCTCAACTCTGAGGAGTAGATGCTATTGTTTTTACAGATGTTTTTTACAGATTATTCTTAAATTTTACCAATGCAGAAACTGTAGGAGACAAAGGTTAAGTGCCTTGCCCGAAGTTACATAGCTGCTTGGTGTACTGACACTGAATTTGAACTCAGGTTTTTCTGATACCAGATCCAACGTTCTATTCACTGTGCCACCTAGCTGCCATTTCATTTATACCAAATTTCTATTATGTACAAATTTAAGTTTGTAATAAAAGAAAAGCTGGGTCTAGAGCCAGAAAACTTAAATTTGATCCCATCTCTTCCATCTGTGTGACCTTGGGAAAGTCAGTGTTTCTGGGTCTAAATTTCCTCATTTGTAAAATGGGGGAACTGTACTAGATAATCGCCAAAGTCCCTTCCAGTTCTAAATCTATGATCTTTTGATTCAAAGACAAATAAGACACTGCCTTTCCCTATAATGAAACTATTTGCATTTAGACATCGCTCTTAGGTTTTCAACCCATGTCCCTTTCAACAGTTCTGTACAGTAAGTTTATACTGAGTCCATAAAGATGACAAAAATGAGACTTTGAGGAGTTAAGTGATTTGCTTACTGTCATATAAACTAATAAGTGCCTGAAGTAGGATTAGAACCCGGGCCTGACTCCAAGTCTAAAAAGGTTTGTCCTCACCCACACTGCAACCTAAGTATGTTAGTGTTTCATGAGGAACTTAACACAAAGATAAAGAGTATAGCTATAATATAATAGATACGGGCAGTTTCAGTCTTCTAAGAGTTGTCTCATTTTTCTTAAAGGAATTTTTCTCTTTATCTGAGCCAACTAATAAAACTTAGGAATTCACTTGTGATTAAAGTACAGCTCTCCAAACTGAAATTATTGAAATAATTGAAGAGGCCCTGATGTTCCAGGTTACAAATTTGATTATGTGGTGTAAGTTTTGACTACCTGATTCCTCTGGGTACCATTACACAGCCAGAAAAAGTGAGATTGACTATTATGGAGTACTTTTTCTACTGTTCTCATGCAAGTAGTTAGATTCTAAAGGATGCTCAGTTGCAGTTACAGGTGAGAAATAACATCCCTCTATCATCCAAATTCTAACTGGTACTTTAGCTGCAATTTATGTGCCAATACATGAATACAGGTTTCTAGACAGGACAATTCTGTCAGCTCATCATCTGTAGTTGGTCACTCCTAGCTCAGCAGCAAGCACTTCGGTGCCATTTGCATAGAAGATACTTGTCCTTATCTTCCTTTTTTATGGAGGTGTTTGCCTATCACGTTCCAGAACCTGACGATTATCTAATGGAAGGAAATAAAAATCAAGATCTCTTTCAACTTGACTATCATTTACATTTGTAGCCTTTGAAAAACTGACATTTACTAGCTCCACCACTGGTGATATACGATTCTTGAAAAGTCAGCTGTTTATTCATCAAGTTATCACCTACCTAATTTTTAAAGAATTTCTTTCCATTATTTAGCTTCTGAAAACATGTTAGGTTGCAATGTAACCCTGCCCCATAATCTTACCTTCTCCCTTAAAAAAATTTAAATTTTTAAAAGGGCTCATAGAAAAAAGTACAACTACTTGTAGAGCAAGTGTCATTAGTCAGCTATGTACATTTCCTCCCTAAATATGTCTTAAATTTCCAGTTTGGTCTTGTAGAAAAAAACAGAACCAGGTTAACTGTAACTCTATATTTCTCTATACACTACCTTTTTGACACTTAAGTCACTCGATTTCTACCTCCCATTCTCCAAGTCCAGTGACAATGAATTTCTTATAAAATCTCTTAGTAGATTTCAATTCAATATAGCAAATGTTGTGTGTCTTCTCTGTGGAGATCAATGTTTTGGCCATTTATGGAAAGAAAAACTTAGATAAAACATGATTCTGACCCTTGTGGAGGTTGTAGTCTAGTTTAGTAAATAAGTGTGTATAATACATAATATTTCTTCAATAGATCTGTAGATGCAGATACAGATTTTCTGACTGGGAGTTACCTCTATACCAATGAAATCACATATCACTACTAGCTGCCCCTTCAAATGAAAGAATTCAATAGGTGAAGAGAAAAGGAGAAATATTCCAAAGATAGGATAGAGAATGAGTGAAGGCATAAAGATGAAAACATACAGGGGATCCTGAGTAGATACAGATAAATGCATATGTAAAACACTTCACAATCTATAAAGAAGTCTGTAAAAGTAAGGTTGGTGATAGATTATGGAGGGCTTTGAATTATCAGGTGAAAGAGATTTAGCTTTTCAGAATTTTTGAGCAGAGCAGTGACATCACCAGGTTTCTATAGGAGGAAGATTATTTTGTTAGTGACACGAAGGACGCATTAGAGAGACACCTATTAGGAATCTGTTGCAGTAGAACAGTGTAGTAGAATTGTAACAGAAGGAATAGAGAAGGGAATAAGAAATGAGAAGATGAGATATTGTAGAGACAACAAGTAGAATTTTCTAGAAAAACATTGCTATAAATTTGATAAAGGCAACTAGGTGGCATAGTGGATAAAGTACAAAGGCCTAAAGTTGGGAACACTCATCTTCCTGAGTTCAAATCTGGCCTCAGACACTTAGTAGCTGCTTCAGTTTTCTCATCTGTACTATGAGCTGCAGAAGGAAATGGCAAATCACTCCAGTATCTTTGCCACAAAAAAAACCCCAGATGGGACCACAAAGAGTCGGACACAACAGAAACAACTGAACAGCAACAATCCACTGGATCCTGCCAACAATCTAGTGACGTACTATAAGTTATGTTATCTTCACTTTATCAATAAGAAAACTGTAACACCAAGGTTTCTAACTAAGGTAAATGGTGTTGTCACTGAGAGAAATAGTGACGTGAGAGGAGGAATGGGTATAGCCAAAAAAAAAAAAGATAGAAAGCTAATGGGCTCTGTTTTGATGATAATGATTTTGAGCTGCCACTTGTTCTATAATCAGTTGGAAATTATAGGATCCTAGACTTGCAACAGATGGGAAGTGTGTAAAGCTAGCTACTCCAGATGCAGAAACTGAGACTAAACAGGTTAAGTAACCTTACCAAAGTCATATCTGGAGCTGGGATGTGAGTCTAAAGCTCAGACGAGAGGGGAGAGGGGAGAGGGAGGGAAGGAAGTTAAGGGGAAGTAACCAAAGGGGAACCAATCCAAATAAATGATTAGGACACGAGCCTAAAACATATCTTTGGATATATTTTCACGTCCTTTATAAGAAACGTGTCTTAAACACAATTAATTGCAAAAAGGAATGAAGTCAGAAGAAAAAATCTTTCTCATTCTAAAAAGGGAAAGAGAAAAGATGAGGGGGAGAAGGGAAAGGGAAGGAAGGAAAGGAAGGTGAGATAAGAAGAGGGGAGGGGAAGAAACCTAAGGACAGGATCTTAGTGAATAGCCACCTTAAAGATTTGAGAAGATGATGAGAAGTCAGAGAAGGAGGTTGAGAAAGAACTGCTAGAAAGATGCAAGAACTAGAAACTGCGTGGTCTTGGAAGCCACAACAAGAAAATCACAGAGTCGAATTCCTTTAGAGAATGAGCTATGCCCTATATGTAAGTTAGTTTTGAAAGAGGTAATAGCTTTTTCAGGCCGCTAGGCTGCCATTTAGTAATTACTACTTTGGTATAATTTTGTAAATTACCATTCTAATTTAGTAAAAGTAGAGTATCCTTTAGTAACTTAGTGGATCCAGGCACTGAGATCATTTACTGACCCGAACTTTCTGAATGATAGCCTAGTGGCCTAAAAAAGACTTAATGCAGTTTTCAAATGTGATTTGTTCACATTATTTCACATAAAAAAAAAAATCTAGATCAATTAATTTTAACTCCTGGGGGAAACAAGGACTATAGACTTTTAGGGGGTCATTCAGTCCATTCTCTGTTCCTTTAGCAAAAGGCACTCATCCAGTCATACTTTTCTAAAAAATCTTCCAAGATTAACAATCCTACCTTGATGCTTTTTAGTGGGAGTTTATGTGCTTTGAATAAAGGAAGGGGCAAGTAAAAACTTTAAAAGACACAAAAGTTCACAACTGATAGAAATTATTAAGCTCTAGAAAATATTCAAACGTAATTCTGGTTAATATGAAAAGAATGCTTCTGAAGACGTTTAATGAAATAGTGTCTTTTCAGGAGTGGAACATAACTCTGTTGCACATTATTAGCTATTACTGTCATATATGAATCCAGCCTTCACAAATCTCTACTTTTTACTTTTTCCAACCACCCTATAGTCATTATCAAATATATCTCCTAGACTTTTATTTCTGAATATGTTTCTTTAAAAAAATGTTTAAAAACAAAAAATAATTTTAACTTTTAAGAAAATCGGTCTTTACTAAGAAGATGTTTTGGCATGTTGATCCCTCATAAAACTTAATTTTCCTGGAGTATGGCATTGTCTAACCAGTTTGGCAAGTTTCTTCTAACAGATTCCATAACTTATAAGATTCCCTGAGGAATAAGATTTTATAGAGTTGAGCGTGGAAGATGAGAAGTTACTCTTATTTCACATTCAAAATGGATTAACATAACTAAGAAAATTTTAAATAATCAGCTATCCCTTGCCCTCAGAACATGTTTTAATAATAAAATTTTAAACCTTCTGTGAAGCTAATGGCTCAAGTTTCTTGGGCACTTTTCTTATGAAATTTTTCAAGTACTTTACAAAAATAGTAACTCAATTATCTTTTTAACATGTCAGAGAAGAAAGATGGGAAATATCTATTTTAGAGACAAGGAAAATGAGAAGAGACTTGCTCATGTGGCTTGCTCATGTGACATTAATCAACAGGTCAGTTCTCCTTACTTCTACCATAGTAAATTAGACAGCATTCTTCTCAAATTTAATAGAAATATGGCTTTGATATTTTGTTTTTGTCCCAACCTATGAGTTCATTGACAGAGGGAATTCCTGACATAGAAACTCCCTCTATAGATGGAGATCTGAAACTTGTCTGCAAGTTATAGTCTTAGAGAATTATCTGTGGCACTATGAAATTAAATGACTTACTTCTGGTTCTAAGTTTTCCTAGTACATATGGATATATCTATGACAGTAAGTTTGAAATGTTGGAAATCACCCATTCAATACACTGACAAAAGTAAATCACTGAGTTATATCCCTATTATATGAAAAAGTCGATGCAGCTGTCCAACAAATCAAGCAAATAACATTTGCTAAAAGAATTATTCACAGACAAGGATGTATCTGTTGATCTATAAGTCTTTTAAGAAGAAAAAATGCTAAGATGAAATGTATCTGTGATTATGATAAGATATTGGAGTACACAATTATTTTCCAGAAGTTTTTCGACAGCTTCACTCTTGTTGGTTATTCTGTGATCTTTGCTTATAACAAACTCAGAATAATTTTTGGTCTCTTAACTTCATTCTTTGGTTCCCTTGCCACTCTGGGCTCTTAAAAGCTCTTCTTCACAATGGATAGAGCACTGGATTTGGAGTCAAGAATCTTAGGTTCCAAATCTTGCCTCAGATACTTACTAAGCTATGTGACCCTGGGCAAGTCAAGTGATCTTTTAACTTCAGTTTATTCACCTGTAAAACAAGGATAATTATAGTACTATCCCATAGGGTTGTTGTGGGTCTCAAATGAGATAATATATATATAAAGCATTTGCAAAGCTTAAAGTCGTATATAAATGTTAACTATTATTATTAATATATTCCTAAGAATACAGTCAGAACACGTGTGTGTGTGTGTGTGTGTGTGTGTGTGTGTGTGTGTGTGTGTGTAGTATTAACCTTTCCTTCTTCTAGGTTTATACAAGATGAAGTCTCCCACTGTATCTACTAGATAGGTGACTTGGAAACTTGAATAAACTGTTTTCACGATAAAATATTTTAAGCAAGCTTTGTATCAGCTAAGTATTCTTTTTTCCATTTATTAATTTTAATAGACTAAATCATATACAGTGAAGGCCAATGTGCTGAAATCTTGTTTATTTATGTTACCTTGTCATCTACCACTCCAACTAGTCTGCTGCCTTACTTTTGATGTGAAGGATTTAAAAAAGCTGGTAGTTTTACACACACGCACACACACACGCATATATGTGTATAAATTTTGATGCATGAGGATGTTGTCTCTAAAAATGTCATTTGATCAGGAGCTTCATTTGCAAACCAAATCATTGGGATTAAATAACAACAACAGAACATTAATTATTTAATTTTAAAATATCAGTTTCAACAAGATATCAATACTTGTTTGATGACAAAATTATTTTTAATTTCCTAAAGTGTAAGAAGATACATATGTACCCAAGAAAGAAATTTGTTACTGATGATATGAGTCAACAGGAAGATGAGTCAAAAACTGATTGCAATAGAGTTAATTGGCATAGACTGCAGACCCTCATATTACTCAGAAATTTGAACAGAGACAACCTTTCAGTAGATTTCAATTTTTATTTTTAAATTTTCTCCTCATCTCTTTTTCTCCTGTTTTTCTCCTATATTCTAGTTCCTTTCCAATCTAAATCCCAATGTATCTATTTAAATATATACATACCTGTAGAATGTGTATGTTTATGTACATATGTGTGTATATCTCCCAATGTATGACTGTTCCTTGATCCTCTGCTCCACTACAGCTACTGGGGATGAGTAACATAAAGGAAACCTGAATTTACCTAAATACTGCTGCCATAAATGTAGGTAAAAGTTATGAAGAATGATTTCTGTTGTGCATACATAGCCCCTAGTCAACTCCCCTTTGGATATAAGACTGCTTGTTCAGTAAGCCATATCCCACTTTTTTCCCATATCAATGATGCTTGCTCCCTCGCTAGCCTCCAAATGTCATGCAAACATTCATCCTAAGTGTCTTACCTTTGTTAGTGTTTACCCTTATTAAAATGTCACAAACAGACATTAATATCAATAGTTCTATTACACATATGTATCAATAATCAGTTCATCCTCTACACTATCCACAGACTATGCATTTCTGAGATTTTACTGTAGTTATCTTCCTCCTCTTAGGCCTAAAGAATCCTTGTCTCAGCCCTAAAAATAAAGAATCCCTCCCCGTTATCCCCCACTTTTGTCCTCTTGTGTATCCTTGAAATATAGTGCTTGTATGAGGATAGTCTTTTTAAAAAGCCAACAAGGTTATTGTAATACTCTTGAGGGATCTTTAACTTTTAACATTTAAATTTTATGTTATGTTTAACATTTAAACATAAACCAACTCCTTCCTCATATTTCCCTTACCCTTCAGCCAGTTTAAACATTACAGTGCCTGGCACATGAAAAGCAATGCCTGTTGACTACTCTATCAGTTTCCATATTTTTAATCAAATATTAAACAAGTAGAAAATTATAACCTACAGCCCACCTTACTTGCCTCATGACTGTTACTGATTGGAATCAAGTTGGAATTCCCAAAGAGATGCCTTCCTGTCTTGAATTGTATGGAAATTCCTGAAATACCATCAACAGAGTATCAAACTTGTCATTACAGTAATGTTATTAGTACATTTGCAGAGTCAGTGCTAAAAACAACAGTAACAACAACTGCCACTACTAGGGGACCATTTCCAATGTGTTAGTCCTTAGGCTAATATAACATCCATTATAAAACAGGATTTAATTAATCCAAAAATAAATGCAATGATCTTCCACCCAAACCTTTAAATAGTAACCAGCAACTCTCCATTCTCTTCTGGTGATCTCTTCTTCCTCAGAGACAGACACAGTGCTTCATATTTTTTAGTTTAGCCCTAAGGTTATGGTAGATGGCAACTGAGGTCCATTCCAGCTACTTCTGAGCCACTGAGGCCCATCCGAGCTAATCCTCTGATTAGGTCTTTGGAAGAATAATTATTTTGTGGTGTATACTTGGAGACTGTTGAATGCCAGTGACTTTTCCAGATGGTGCGTGTTTCCTAGAGAGACATTGGACACATTCACGGAATGTGGAATGTCTATTGTTTTCATGCCAAAATCTCCACGATTTAGCTCTATTCAATTCCAGAATTGATTTTTCTTATAAAGATCATTCTTCATGGGATAATTCCCAACTTGATAAGTAATTGTCATGAGAAGGGGTATACCATGTGTAATGATAATTTAAATAGGAAAATCTTTTCCATTCATTAATAGGTCCATGTGACCTGCTTAAATCACCCGGAAGTCTAAGTCACATGTGGTGGGAGGAGCTTGCTGAAAGGGTGGGAGAGAGCTGGGAAGAAATTATTCAGAGCTGGGAAGGACACAGGCCAGCAGATAGCTAGGTTCCTAAGTGTTTGCTTGTTTGTTTGTGGCAAGGTCCCAGCAGGGGTGAGGAGGCTTGAAAATGCCTTTGCTGCCTGCAGTGATAAAGTGCATTGACTTCTTGGCTACTATGACTAATTCGACTTTATGGTTTGGGGATTTGGCTGTCTGGTGTCTGAATAAATATTTTTCTTCTGCCTTCCATATGGAGAGTCTATTATATTTTGCTATTGAGAACTATGTTGGTATATTCATAGTCACCACCAATGCTGTAAATATTGCCTTGGTGATACACCATATGAAGCTGTCCCTTGATTCCCAGGATATCTAAATTGTCTTCAGGTACCCTATTGGTGAGGATGAGTTTTCACACAAATGTAATAGAGAGCTGCTCCTGGGGACTTTCTTTTAAAAACACTTTTCCCACTTTTCCTGATGAGGTCTGATCACAGCATAATGGAAGGGAATAAAGCAGCTATTCTGGTGCATTGTGTGGAATGCAAATGAGAATATGTGCTTGGGTCTGATTATGTATTAGAAATCAATTTTTCTCAAATGCTGAACTCTTGAAGTGGTTTGGAAACAATCTGATAACAGTTTGAGAAACAGCAACAAGATATTAAACTTAGACATGATCAGAGTTTTATGTCATGACTACAGAGTCATCATAAACATTTTGCACAAGGTCATGAGGTTTGGAATCACTACTGAAACAAACCTATAGTGCTTCAAAAATGCACAGGCTTTTAGTCATGGGGAATAGGCATAAACACATATGTATACATACATATATAATTTTTATGTGTATATATGTATGTGTGTACATAACATATACGTATGTACCTACATATATATGCATATGTAGCCAACTGTATATACATATATATGAAATGTCAACATAATTGGATATTATTTGCTACTTAAGGATCCATTAGAGGATTTTTAGCAGAAACCCTTCATTCCACCAACACCAAAATTAGTGAGACATCCCAGAGAATTATCTGTGGGCATCTTTTTCCTGCTTCCCCATTCTATACCCAAGTCATCTGGTAAACCAAAGTCCAAGAAAACCTTTTCACATTCCAAAGCCTTCCTCCTTGTATCACCTGTTCTCTAAAGGTATTTATTAGGACAAATAATAAATCTGGAAGAAATGACCAAGAGACATAATTTAAAAATCACCAGACTGCCTAAAATCATGACCAAAAAGGAAAAAACTGGATATCACATTTCAAAACATCATAAAAGAAATCTTCCCAGATATATTAGAACTACAAGGTAATGTGAAAATAGAAAGATTCCACTAATCATTACCTGAAAAAAAAACCCACAATTTGAAATTACCCATTAAAGTCACAGCCAATATCTAGAGTTTCCCAGTCTAAAAAATAGCAATATAAACAGCTAGATTGAAATAGTTCATGTGTCAAAGAACTGTGTTCAAGATTACATATGAATATGCTGCAGTTAAACTAGGTGGCTTCGGAGGTCTATTGCAGCTCTAAGTCTATGAACTCCTATAAAGGGGAATACAATATTCCAAAAGTCAAGAAAAGACTTTGAAGCAAGAATAATTTACCTTGCAAAACTGAGTATGATACTACAATGGCAAAAAGGGATATTTAATAGAATAGAAGGTCTTTCAACCTTTCCTGAATGAAAAGATCAAAGCTGTGGAGAAACTCTGAAATGCAAACCAAGTCAAGAAAAACATAGAGAGGTAAACACTTATGCAAAATTGGAAGGAATTAAATGATAATAAAGTGGTTCTTTTATAATAGAGCAAGAGAAAAATATCACTTCATAATCCTAAGGTCTTTAAAGGTCACAGAGGGAGTGAAGTAAGACAAAGATGTCCCGAGTGTGATTTTGTTGTTTTGTTTTTGGTAGGTTTTTTTAAGATAAGAAAGAAAAGGGAATGAAAAAGAAATGTGCTAGAAAAGAGGTGAGGAATAAGAATTCCAATTATATTAGTAGTGCTATTATAAGTAGTGTTTACATAATGCTCTATGGTTTGTAAAGTTCTTTACAGATGTTATTTCATTAGATTCCCTTAACAATGCTGGAAGGAAGGTAAGGTCATATTAGTTATTTTGAAGATGAGGAAAATGAAGTTCAGAGAGTTTACTTGATTTTTCAGAATTTTAGTTAAATATATAAGGCAGGATTTGAACTCAGGTCTTATTTCCTCCAATTCCAACACTGAATCCTTTGTACCACCTTGCAGCATCTAGGAAAGAAAGGGGACCCAGCGTTCTGTGTAACTGAATATATGAGAAGAATATACAAACACAAAGGAAGAGATGGAGAGAATAGACATCTCATGAACCTCACTCAAAACCAAAATAGACAAAGAAGGATGTAACTGACATACGTATATGTGCACAAATTCACAAAGAGTTTTGTGTAGAAATACAATAAACTCAACAAGGAAACAGATAGAGGGAAGAGAATTCAAGAGCAAAGAGCAGGCAAGGAAATAATCATAAGGGAAAAAAACAGTTTCAGAGAGTTCAGTGTAAAGGGGCATTTTAAAAAAGAAAAACAGGCTATAAGAACTAAACAAGTTTTGAAAAGTTAAATATAGGGGGCAGAGCCAAGATGGCGGAGTAGAAAGACACACATATGCTAGCTCCAAACCCACAGCCCATAAAATATCTGTAAAGAAGAACTCCCAACAAATTCTGGAGCAGCAAAAGCCACAGAACAACAGAGTGGACGAGATTTCTGTTCCAGAGAGCCCTGAAAACCTCTCGCAAAAGGTCTGTCATGTCCCGGACCCAGAGCCGAGCCCAGCCCTGCCCTGGCCGTGGGGCACCAAGAGGAGAAGATCCAAGCAGGCTTCAGGGACAGAATCTCTAGCAGCCCCACAGGTCCCTCCACCCACGGGCCTCAAAGGTTGGTGAGAGGGTCTTCTAGGCTTGCTGAGAGGGGAGTGGGGTGCCCCCATAACTCAGGCCCCCTCAGGAGGCAGCAGCGGAGGCGGGAGCAGACAGGGGCTCTCCAAGCAAGCAGGAGCCCAAATCCATTGTTGAAAGTCTCTGCATAAACCTCCTGAGGGAACTGAGCCCATGAGGCGGCCCTGCCCCAACCTGAGCACCTGAATTTAATCTCACCCTAAATAGCAGCCCTGCCCCCACTCAAAGCCCTGGAGCTGGGAAGCAGCATTTGAATCTCAGACCCCAAGCACTGGCTGGGAGGATCTGGAGGCAAAGTGGGTCTGAAGAGAATACTCAGAAGTCAAGTCACTTGCTGGGAAAATGCCCAGAAAAGGGAAAAAAAAAATAAGACTATAGAAGGTCACTTTCTTGGTGAACAAGTATTTCCTCCCTTCCTTTCTGATGAGGAAGAACAATGCTTACCATCAGGGAAAGACACAGAAGTCTAGGCTTCGGTATCCCAGCCACCCAATGGGCTCAGGCCATGGAAGAGCTCAAAAAGGATTTTGAAAATCAAGTTAGAGAGGTGGAGGAAAAACTGGGAAGACAAATGAGAGAGATGAAAGAAAAGCATGAAAAGCAGGTCCACACTCTGCTAAAGGAGACCCAAAAAAATGTTGAAGAAAATAACACCGTGAAAAATAGGCTAACTTAACTGGCAAAAGAGGTTCAAAAAAGCAATGAGGAGAAGAATGCTTTCAAAAGCAGAATTAGCAAATGGAAAAGGAGGTTCAAAAGCTCACTGAAGAAAATAGTTCTTTCAAAATTAGAATGGAACAGATGGAGGCTAATGACTTTATGAGAAACCAAGAAATCACAAAACAAAACCAAAAGAATGAAAACAGGGAAGATAATGTGAAATATCTCATTGGAAAAACAACTGACCTGGAAAACAGATCCAGGAGAGACAATTTAAAAATTATGGGACTACCTGAAAGCCATGATCAAAAGAAGAGCCTAGACATCATCTTTCATGAAATTATCAAGGAAAACTGCCCTGAGATTCTAGAACCAGAGGGCAAAATAAGTATTCAAGGAATCCACAGACCACCACCTGAAAGAGATCCAAAAAGAGAAACTCCTAGGAACATTGTGGCCAAATTCCAGAGTTCCCAGGTCAAGGAGAAAATATTGCAAGCAGCTAGAAAGAAACAATTCAAGTATTGTGGAAATACAATCAGGATAACACAAGATCTAGCAGCTTCTACCTTAAGGGATCAAAGGGCATGGAATAGGATATTCCAGAAGTCAAAGGAACTAGGACTAAAACCAAGAATCACCTACCCAGCAAAACTGAGTATAATACTTCAGGGGAAAAATTGGTCTTTCAATGAAATAGAGGACTTTCAAGCATTCTTGATGAAAAGACCAGAGCTGAAAAGAAAATTTGACTTTCAAACACAAGAATGAAGAGAAGCATGAAAAGGTAAACAGCAAAGAGAAGTCATAAGGGACTTACTAAAGTTGAGCTGTTTACATTCCTACATGGAAAGACAATATTTGTAACTCTTGAAACTTTTCAGTATCTGGGTACTGGGTGGGATTACACACACGCACACACACAGAGAGACAGAGAGCACAGAGTGAATTGAAGAGGATGGGATCATATCTTAAAAAAATGAAATCAAGCAGTGAGAGAGAAATATATTGGGAGGAGAAAGGGAGAAATGGAATGGGGCAAATTATCTCTCATAAAAGAGGCAAGCAAAAGACTTTTTAGTGTAGGGAAAAAGAAAGGAGGTGAGAGAAAAACATGAAGTTTACTCTCATCACATTCCACTAAAGGAAGGAATAAAATGTACACTCATTTTGATATGAAAACCCATCTTACAATACAGGAAAGTGGGGGATAAGGGGATAAGCAGGGTGGGGTAGATGATGGAAGGGAGGGCATGGGGAGGAGGGAGCAATTTGAGGGCAACACTCATGGAGAGGGACAGGATCAAAAGAGAGAATAGAAGTAATGGGGGACAGGATAGGATGGAGGGAAATATAGTTAGTCTTACACAACACAACTATTATGGAAGTCATTTGCAAAACTACACAGATATGGCCTATATTGAATTGCTTGCCTTCCAAAGGGAAGGTGTGGGGAGGGAGGAATGAAGAGAAGTTAGAACTCAAAGTTTTAGGAACAACTGTTGAGGATTGTTCTTGCTACTAGGAAATAAGAAATACATATAAAGGGGTATAGAAAGTTATCTGGCCCTACAGGACAAAAGAGAAGATGGAGACAAGGGCAGAGAGGGATGATAGAAGAGAAGGCAGATTAGTGATAGGGGCAATTAGAATGCTTGGTGTTTGGGGGTGGGGGGAGGGGACAAAAGGGGAGAAAATTTGGAACCCAAAATTTTGTGAAAATGAATGTTAAAAGTTAAAAATAAATAAATAAATGAATGAATGAAGAAAGAAAGAAAGAAAGAAAGGAAGGAAGGAAGGAAGAAAGAAAGAAAGAAAGAAAGAAAGAAAGAAAGAAAGAAAGAAAGAAAGAAAGAAAGAAAGAAAGAAAGAAAGAAAGAAAGAAGAAAGAAAGAAAGAAAGAAAGAAAGAAAGAAAGAAAGAAAGAAAGAAAGAAAGAAAGAAAGAAAGAAAGAAAGAAAGAAAGAAAAGTTAAATATAATAGCTATCTGGTCAACAGGAGTCTGCTGATTCCTGAATAAGAATAGAAAGAAATATACATATTTCTCAGGTATGAATGGCACTTTTACAAATTTGACCTTATACTAAAGCATAAAACTTCATAAACAAATGCAGAAAAGCAGAAAAATGAAATATATCATTCACTAACCAGAAAGTGAAAATTATGATAAATAAAATGAATTTTAAAAAAATTATTCAAATTTAAATACAGGCAAAATAAGTAGCATATGGGACAGAACAAACCACAATTTCATTCAAAAAATGACAACAATGAGATAATTTACTAAAATTTTTGGAATGTGGCCAAATAGTCCCTAAGGGGAAATGTACTACGTACTTTAATCAAAAATGAAAGAAAAGATTAAACTGGGCATTCAACTATAAGACCTAGAAAAGCAATAAATGAAAACAAAGTCAATTAAAGAGAAAAAATAAAATCCTTCAAAGAAAAGAAGAGATAAGGAATATAGAAAGTAAAAAAAATATCTATAACTGGCAAGTAAAATAAGTAGCTTTTTTAAAAAGTCTAAACTGTTGGAAAATCTGATTTTAAAAAAAGAGAAAAGAAGATCATGAAGAAAATATCAGAGTAAAGGATGAAAAACTTGAAGGAAGGAAGTAGTGCTTTTACTCCAAAGCAGTAATCATGAAACTATCTGGGGTTTTTTTACATGGAAAAGCTGATCAATGAAGCAGACTAAGTCTATAAGAACCAGAATCAACTGAACATAATAGCAATGTTTGCTAAAGCCAAAGATTCTAAATATTCAGATAAGGAAAATAGTTCACTAGGGTAACCAATATTACACTTTATAATACATTTTATATTCATCATGTTACTTAAATCTCATAGCAATCCCATGGAGTATCACACCCATTTTATTGAGGAGGAAATTGGCTCATAAAAGCTTACTGACTTCCTCAAATTCATATAGTTAATAAGTGTCATTGGTGGAATTTGAACCCAGGTCTTCTTGACCACAAATGTGGTACCATGCTGCCCAGGAAGAACAGCAAACTCGAGTATGAAATTCTAAAGTGGAACAATTCTGTTGAGGAAGAAAACGAGAGATCATCTTGGAGACTAAGAGACCAATGCCAGTGAAAAGGGAGCTCATTGACCAACTTAGATTTTCAAAACTCACGTACAGAAGTTAAAAGTAGCATCAGGTAACAGAAGATGAAAAAAAGAGTGTGATGAGGTCTTGTAAGAGTAGTGTCAGGTGTGTTAATTCTTGAAATAAACTGAGGTTGGTGAACAACGCTAAGAAGAACCAAAACAGGTCTTTACAGGTCTATTTGGGGAAAGAAGCAGATTGAAGAAAGGATGAGATTGCTGCTTGTAAAGAATGGGATAGTGAAAATGTCACAAAGAAGACAGAGAGCTCAGTTCTTATTTTGTTTCTTATTTCTCTAGCAAGGAGACCGATCTTTTGGTCTAATGACAGAACAAAAAATGACTAATAATCCTGATATAAGTAGGAGGAATTCAAGGAACTGGTAGATGTGATTGAACTGAATTGAGGACTGAAGAAGGGTGATTGATTTTCAAAAAGGAGAGACTGTAGAGTGGAATCTACAATACAGTTGTAGATCAGGCCTGCACAACATATGGTGTACAGGTCACTTGATGGTTAGTTGCCTTGGGTCACATAACCACCACCTGAAATCCTTTGGCAGACCACAAATGACCTGTGGGCCATATGCTGTGCAGGACTGCTCTAAAGAGTATTTTTAAAGACATAGTTAGTGAATGAGGAGTGCTCTTTGTTATAATAACCCCATTGTCTTTTTTAATGTGGTTATTAGAGAGGCAGATAAAGAAAATACTAGAGATATATTTTATTTAGATTTTAGCATCCCTTTTGATAAAATGCCTCATGTTCTTTTGTAAAAGAGAGAAACAGGGTAAATAATGATTCAGTTAGGTGGATTTATAGCTAGTTCAATAGCTGGAACTAAAGAATAGTTGTTGATGGTTTGACATTTACTTGGATAGACATCTCAAGTGATATGCCCCAGGGATCTATGTTTGACTATGCTGGTAAATATTTTGATTGGTGACTTGTATAAGGCATAGATGGCATGCTTATCAAATTTGCATATGACATAAAACTGAAGTAATGGTTAGCATATTAGATGATAAAGTGAGACTTCAGAAATATCTTCATAGTCTCCAACATAAAAGTAAGTCTAGGGGAAAGGAAGAAGATATGTTGTAAAGTGCAAGAGATGATGCCAACAAAAATTTTAACAAGAAAAATCTTATACTTGAGTCCTTTGTAAGTAAAAGTTAGGAAGATAGGACAAGATAATTATTTTCTGCAAGAGAGAGACAGAGACAGAGAGACAAAGAGAGAGATAAGAGAGATGAGAGAGAGAGAGAGATGGATAGATAGATAGATAGATAGAGTAGTTGGATAAAGTATTTATTAAATACTATATGACAGGCAAAAAGGTGAGCCAGCCTAGTCTATGAAGAGACAGGAGATAGTACGTGTTAGTCAAGTCAAACCACTACTGCTGTCTTGTCCATCTCGATTTCACTCAATGATTTAAGATAGCCAAAAAACCTGATCCCAAGAGCTTTGGAATAGCAATGTCCCCCAAACCACCAGACCTTCTTCCAGGCCATCATTGAGGGAAAAATCTTTCAGGAGAGGGGATCTTGCCTTTCTTATCATGAACATTAATAATTCTAACCAAATGTTACCCACAATCAGATAGGAACAAGATACCTAGGAATTGGCAACATCTCCACTTCTAGCCCAGCCTTCATAGTCATCATTCAGGGAAGCAGGTGCTGTGGAGAGATCCACAATAACTGCCAGCCAACTGCCACACACTGGATAGAGAAGCTAGTCTAGCTGAAGCAGTAAGGTACTGTAAGAGAGAGAAGCAGCAGAATGATCCAGACAAGGCAAACCACTACCATCATCTTGACCACCATCCCTCCTCAGACCCAACTCAATAAGGGCCAGGACCCTAAATCCAAGAACATGGGAATAACAATGCATCTAGTTCAGTGCCCTCCGCCATCATCCTGGGAAGTGAACTCTGTGGAAATGACAGCCTGGCAATTGTTCCTACAGGTGCTAAAGCCACAGCTACTGAAAACTCAGAAAAGTTCTTGTCCCCAAAGTCCTTGACACTGTCAAATGATTCAACATCAGAAATGGATAAGATGTTATCAATGGAAACTGAAAAAGAAGCAATACCTTATGCTTTACTGCTACAAATAATAATAACCCTAATTACCATAAATGGGACATTTGCCAGCCGACTTGTAACTGAAACCTGCCTTGGGTATTGTCTCCCTCACTGGAATTTCAGCTCCTTGAGTGCAGAGACTGTTTTATTTTTCTGTTTGTATCCCCAGCATTTAGTACAGTGCTTTGCACATAGTAAGCACTTGATAAATGCTTCATTCATTCATTCTGTTAATCAAGCACCAGGCTAAGCTCTAATAATACAAATACAAGAAATCAAGATAGTCCCTTCCCTCAAGGACCTTATCAAGGGTTCTTAACCAAGGACCCAAGAACTTTTCAAAAAGTTGTTGACTATATGTCAATAAAACTGATTTCCCTTTTAATCCTATATGATTTATTTTATGAATTTAAAAACCTAGGTTTCACCAAACTGCCAACAAAATTTATAATACAGGAAAAGGTTAAGAACCTTTGTTCCAGGGGCACCTAGGTGGCACAGTGGATAGAGTACTGGCTCAGGAGTCAGCAGGACCTGAGTTCAAATCTGACCTCAGACACTCAACACTTAGGGGCTATGTGACCTTGGGCAAGTCATTTAACCCTGATTGCCTTACCAAACAAACAAACAAAAAACTTCTGTTCCAGAAGACAGCAAGGGGATGCTAGAATGAAGAGAAGGTACATTTAAGGAGGCATAGTCTGGAGATGGCCAGGAGGAATGAGAGAGGGAAGTGGTTTCACATGGGTAGATTCCAAATTTCTGGTAGGAACTGGCATGAAGCCTGGAGTGGAGGCAGTGTAGTCTGGAGATGGCTAGGATTTGAAGCAAAGAGCTGGTTCTAGACAATAGAAGGCCAAAACCCACTTCTTAGAGGCCAGGGTGGTTCCAGGAACAGTCAGAGGAAAACAGCATGGTTACTGAGTGAGGAAAAGACCTAGAGCTGATCCTGTAAAGTAAAAACCAATTAATCAGAGCCCCAGTGAGATTCCAAGGATAGTGTCCAAGTTTCTGGTAGGGAGGAGACAGCAAGGAATGTTGGAGTGGTCAGGCTTGGTCTGGACATGATGGAGATTTTAGTGTACTATTAGCTCCATGTGAGTCAAATGCGGGATATGGTGCCCTAGAAAGATTATGAAATTCTAGATCTTATTAAGAGAGGCAGTTTCCAGGACCAAGGAGGTTCTAAATCCCACTGTACTTTTCTCTTCTCAGACAACCTCTGGAGTTCTGTGTTCAGTACTGAGCACCATGTTTTAGGAACTACAATGATAAGTTGGAGAACATACAGAAGGTGATGAGCATGATAAAAAGCCTCAAAGTTATAGCATTAAAAGACCTGCAAATGTTTAGCCTCAAGAAGAAAAGACAGGAGAAATGTCATCTCCTCTTTATACTGCATATATCTCAAATGTACATAGATGTTGGCGTCATCTCCCCCATTCAAATGTGATCTCTTGGAGATGAGGACCATTTTTTCATATCCTCAGTGATTGGCATAAAGGCTAGCAACACAATAAGTGCTTAATAAATGCTTGTTGTTGATGATGATGATGAAACATGATAACTATCATTAAGTATACGAAAGATTGTTACATAGAAGATGGATTGGGGGGAGGAGCCAAGATGGCGGAGTAGAAAGACACACATACGCTAGCTCCAAACCCACAGCCCATAAAATATCTGTAAAGAAGAACTCCCAACAAATTCTGGAGCAGCAGAAGCCACAGAACAACAGAGTGGACGAGATTTCTGTTCCAGAGAGACCTGACGTGAAAGGTCCATCGCACACCAGACCCGGAGCCGAGCCCAGCCTGCCTTGGCCACGCAGCACCAAGAGCAGCAGATCTGAGCAGGCTTCAGGGACAGAATCTCCAGTGGTCGCGCAGGTCCCTCCACCCACAGGTGACAAGGGTCAGTGAGAGAGTCTTTTTGGGTTGCGGACAGGGGAGTGGGGTGTCCCCGTGGCTCGGGCCCCCTAGGGAGGCAGCAGCGGGGGTGGCAGCAGAGAGGGGCTCCCAAAGCAGCCAGGAGCCCAGATCCATCGTTGAAGGTCTCTGCATAAACCCCCTGAGGGAACTGAGCCCATGAGGCGGCTCTGCCCCCACCTGAACTTAATCTCACACTAAATAGCAGCCCTGCCCCCACTCAAAGCCCTGGGGCTGGGAAGCAGCATTTGAATCTCAGACCCCAAGCACTGGCTGGGAGGATCTGGAGGCAAAGTGGGTCTGAAGAGAATACTCAGAAGTCAAGTCACTTGCTGGGAAAATGCCCAGAAAAGGGAAAAAAAAATAAGACCATAGAAGATTACTTTCTTGGTGAACAGATATCTCCTTCCTTCCTTTCTGATGAGGAAGAACAATGCTTATCATCAGGGAAAGACACAGAAGTCAAGGCTTCTGTATCCCAAACATCCAAAATAAATATACCATGGGTTCAGGCCATGGAAGAGCTCAAAAAGGATTTTGAAAATCAAGTTAGAGAGGTGGAGGAAAAACTGGGAAGAGAAATGAGAGAGATGCAAGAAAAGTATGAAAAGCGGGTCCACACCTTGCTAAAGGAGACCCAAAAAAATGCTGAAGAAAATAACACCTTGAAAAATAGGCTAACTCAACTGGCAAAAGAGGTTCAAAAGCCCAATGAGGAGAAGAATGCTTTCAAAAGCAGAATTAGCCAAACGGAAAAGGAGGTTCAAAAGCTCACTGAAGAAAATAGTTCTTTCAAAATTAGAATGGAACAGATGGAGGCCAATGACTTTATGAGAAACCAAGAAATCACAAAACAAAACCAAAAGAATAAAAAAATGGAAGATAATGTGAAACATCTCATTGGAAAAACAACTGACCTGGAAAATAGATCCAGGAGAGACAATTTAAAAATTATGGGACTACCTGAAAGCCATGATCAAAAAAAAGAGCCTAGACATCATCTTTCATGAAATTATCAAGGAAAACTGCCCTGAGATTCTAGAACCAGAGGGCAAAATAAGTATTCAAGGAATCCACAGATCACCACCTGAAAGAGATCCAAAAAGAGAAACTCCTAGGAACATTGTGGCCAAATTCCAGAGTTCCCAGGTCAAGGAGAAAATATTGCAAGTAGCTAGAAAGAAACAATTCAAGTATTGTGGAAATACAATCAGGATAACACAAGATCTAGCAGCTTCTACCTTAAGGGATCAAAGGGCATGGAATAGGATATTCCAGAAGTCAAAGGAACTAGGACTAAAACCAAGAATCACCTACCCAGCAAAACTGAGTATAATACTTCAGGGGAAAAAATGGTCTTTCAATGAAATTGAGGACTTTCAAGCATTCCTGATGAAAAGACCAGAGCTGAAAAGCAAATTTGACTTTCAAACATAAGAATGAAGAGAAGCATGAAAAGGTAAACAGCAAAGAGAAGTCATAAGGGACTTACTAAAGTTGTACATTCCTACATGGAAAGACAATATTTGTAACTCTTGAAACTTTTCAGTATCTGGGTACTGGGTGGGATTACAGACACGCACACGCACAGAGAGACAGAGAGCACAGAGTGAATTGAAGAGGATGGGATCATATCTTAAAAAAATAAAATTAAGCGGTGAGAGAGAAATATATTGGGAGGAGAAAGGGAGAAATGGAATGGGGCAAATTGTCTCTCATAAAAGAGGCAAGCAAAAGACTTATTGGTGCAGGGATAAAGAGGGGAGGTGAGAGAAAAACATGAAGTTTACTCTCATCACATTCCACTAAAGGAAGGAATAAAATGCACACTCATTTTGGTATGAAAACCTATCTTACAATACAAGAAAGTGTGGGATAAGGGGATAAGCAGGGTGGGGGGAATGATGGAAGGGAGGGCAACGGGAGGAGGGAGGAATTTGAAGTCAACACTCTTGGGGAGGCACAGGTTCAAAAGAGAGAATAGAAGCAATGGGGGGCAGGATAAGATGGAGGGAAATATAGTTAGTCTTACACAACACAACTATTATGGAAGTCATTTGCAAAACTACACAGATATGGCCTATATTGAATTGCTTGCCTTCCAAAGGGAAGGTGTGGGGAGGGAGGAATGAAGAGAAGTTGGAACTCAAAGTTTTAGGAACAACTGTGGAGTACTGTTCTTGCTACTAGGAAATAAGAAATACAGGTAAAGGTGTATAGAAAGTTATCTGGTCCTACAGGACAAAAGAGAAGATGGGGACAAGGGAAGGGAGGGATGATAGAAGAGAGGGCAGATTGGTGATAGGGGCAATTAGAATGCTCGGTGTTTTGGGGTGGAGAAAGGGGACAAATGGAGAGAAAATTTAGAACCCAAAATTTTGTGAAAATGAATGTTAAAAGTTAAATAAATTAATAAATAAAAAAAAGAAGATAGATTAGACTTGTTTTTCTTGGTCCCCAAAGTCATAATTAGAGTAGTGGTTAGTTTCATTGTTGTTGTTCAGTTGTTTCAGTCATCTCTGACTTTTTGTGACTCCATTTGGGGTTTTCTTGGCAAAGATACTAGAGTGGTTTGCCATTGCCTTCTCCAGCTCATTTAATGAATGAGGAACTAAAGCAAATCGGGTTCAATGACTTGCCCAGGGTCACACAGCCAGTATGTGTTGATGTCAGATTTGAACTCAAGAAGATGAGTCTTCCTGACTCCAGGACCAGATCCCTATCCAACGAGCTGCCTAGCTGCCCAAAATAGGGCTTAAGTGATTTGTTCAGGGTCACACTGAATATCTGAGGTTGAATTTGAACTTGGATCTTCCAGACTGCAGACCTTATCCATTAAGTCACCTAGCTGCCTTCTATATAGATATTGCTGTTGGTGGTAGTCAGTCATTTCAGCTGTGTCTGAAACTTCATGACACTATCTTGGGTTTTCTTGTCAAGGAGACTGGAGTGGTTTGTCATTTCCTTCTCCGGCTCATTTTACAGATGAGGAAATGAGACAATCAGAGTTAAGTGACTTGCCTAAGATCACACAAATAGTAAGTATCTGAGGCCAGATTTGAACTCAGAAAGATGAATCTGCCTCATTTCAGGACTAGCACTCTATCCATTGTGCCACCTAGTTGCCCACTTAGGATTGAGAGGCAAATTGTAAGAGACATGAGGAAAAACTTCCCAACAATTACAGTTCTGCAAAAGTGGAACAGACTGTCTGGGAAAGTAATGGGTTTCTTCTCACTGTATATTGTAAAGCGTTACTTGTTGAGAAATTAATCATAATTGGTGGCCTGGAAAGCCTTTCCAACTCTAAAATTCTATGATTTTATCTATCTATCTATCTATATACACACATATGTATATATATGTGTGTGTGTACATACATATATAATTTACTAAAGAAGTTATTAAACCTTTGGAACAGACTTTTAAATACCGAGTATAAGGAGTGATTTAGCCTGGATTTGTTCGTGAAGATCAATGTCTCCTGGGTCTTGAGAGCTTCATCTAGACATAGAACAATGAAGACAGAAAGCAGAGAGGGAGAAAGCCTGGGGGGAGAGCCTGGTGATCCCCTACTCTGCGATATGTATTCATGTCACATAAGGTTATCCATATGGATAAAGTTAGTTCTGACCTTTGTCTTTAATGTAGCAATTTTATTTAGCATTAAAGATTATATTCACTAAAGAATATGATTATTTTAATATAACAATCTATGAATTCTTAAAGTTTAAGCTTAAAGTAAAATGCAGTTGTTATGTTATCTGTTAATTAAAATGTTGCTTCTCCTGTCATATGTTATTTTTCTGGGAAATTATATAACTTTTAATATTGATGGTATTTTAGCAGCCCATCTGTTCTTACTTTTTAGTTTAGCTTATGGTAGCAAGGACTATAAAATTCTTTATGCTTCTTACAACACTAATGTTTTTTTTTAACAGATGATATCTGTTTATACCTAAAAATATATAGGTAAGAATTTTCCCCAAAGAATTGTAAACTGAGGCAAATGCTCTCTTGAGGGAATTTAGATCTCTCTTTCCCCCAAAGGGGAAGATACACAGAAAAAGCAAAGACCAGTTGTCAAGATTTAAATCCACATTTCCCTAAAAGGAATAAAACCAGAAGAAGAAAATGCCTATCAGATTAAAGAAAGGTTTCTATTAAACAGGGAATACAAAAACATGTTCATAGGTGCTGTCCAGTCTATAGTAAATAGAATGGCATAGTAGATGGGAAGTTTGTATACATCTTAAACAAAGGAAGGTAAGAAATTTGAGGGGAAAGGTGAACTTAGAAAGGAAAGAGTCCCTGAATTCCATCCCCAAGGGGAGGGGAGGAGTGAGGAACCCACATGTCAGAGCTGTGGCCCTTTGATATACCTATCAGAAGGCATCCTAGGTAATAAACAGTCCAAAGTTCAAGGCTTGATGAGATGTTTCCAAAAATGGGATATTCCTAGAGCCCCATAACCAAAGTTAGGGGAGTCTCTGGAGATGAAGTTGTCTCCAAAAACCATAAAACAGAATATGTCTATAGTCTCATAACTTGCAGTGAGGAAAGTCTTTGAAGATAGGTTCATAAACCACTAAATAGCTCAGGATCTGCTTCAAAACTAGTATAATCTTGGCTTCAGAGTTGCTGATTTTCTGTATGTCCAGCTAGGTTTACTCTTGGTCACCACAAAGGACTGTTGGTACATCAAACCATTCTGCTTCTTAGTTAATAGACCTAGTCTTCATACAACTATTCTTAGTTACCTGGATAATTGATGAGGGGACAGGTGGCACAAACAAGTCAAGGTATCCATTGTCACAGGATGGAATACTTGTGCCGTCATATTCAAATTTGTATTTGTGTGAGGGAATGTAAGTCTGAGCAACAACAATTTCAATGGCCTCCCTTGCAAAGACCATGGATATTGTTACTGTATCTTTGACAGAGAATAGAATGTTGAGAGAACAGCTGTTAAACTGTCAATCTCTCAAGATCCTATTAGGAGGGCACCCAAAGTGACTTAAGTGATCATTTAAACTATTCTGAGGGAGCGTTAGGTGTGTAATAACCTCAAAACCTGTTACTTTAAAATTACATCCTTATTTGGTTTGGACCCCTCTCTTAGGGCAGCTAGGTGGCACAAGGGATAGAGGGCAAGGTCTGGAGCTGGGAGAATGTATCTTCTTCAGTTCAAATTTGGTCTCAGCTGTGTGACCCTGGGCAAGTGACTTAACCCTGTTTGAGCTGCAGACCCAAATGTACTACAGAAGGAAATGGCAAACCGCTCTAGTACCTTTGCCAGCAAAGCCCCAGATGGGGTCATGAAGAGTTGGATATGACTGAAATGACTGAACAAAAACAATACCTTTCTGTTTTATTTAAGGCCCCCAGCTATGTGTAATAGATGTCTGCAAGTGTTTGGTTGATCTGTGGCTGCTTTTAGCTGTGCTGCCTTTTACTGAGAAGCATTTTGCTCCTGAGCCTCTGTACTCTACCCTAGTTCCTATTGATACCCAAGCTGCCTCTGCCACAGTGGGCAGGTAGTTCTCTACCCAGAAACTTTTACCTGTGCTTCATCCTAAGCAGGGCTACATGGAACAGAAAACCAATCATCTACTTCAATAAACTCCTAGTATCACTATATGGATCTTCCCGAATCATTGACCCACTTCCATTGTGTCTACTCACCAAATACTGGTACTGTTTAACGAGGAGGAGGAGGGGGAGGGGGAGGAGAAGATGATGACTTTAAAAAGGATAGAGACTACCCAGTCCCTGATCAAGAAAGCCTCCAGTGAAACAGAGGATAATCCAGTGACCTGATCTGAGACAGTTTACCTATAGCTCAGGACACTGGAAGCCAGCAGAAGGAACCTAGGAAATACCAATAGGGTCTGACCATTCCATCCAAGAATGCTGGAAGGAGGAGAATACATTGAACCTGGCACCAAATCCCAAATCAAGAACTAAGGCTAGATGTGTGCTTTAACAAAGACAACCTAGCATGTTATGGGTCAAGAATTGTCCAACATGAAAACTCATAAGAGAATAAGTAGAAAAGAACTACAAAAATATCCTCATAGAAGTTAATAGCTTGGCCATAAGGACTCCAAGAGTACTGAAAAGAAATGAAGACAGAAATTAGAGAGGAAATTATAGTTGTGGAAGAAAGACTTGGAAGAATTGATACCTTAGAACAAAAGGCAGGAAACCTTACACAAGAAATGGACTCCTTAAAAATTAAAAATGTATCTAACAGAGATCAATAGCTCCATGAAATAAGAAATGCTTAAAAAATCAAAATATTGAAGAAATAGAAGAAAATGTAAAGTATCTCCTAAACCAACAACAACTGACCTAGAAACAGATCAAGGAGAGATAATCTAAGAACCAATGGAATACCTAAGATCTATGACCAAAAGAAAAGCTGGAATACCATTTTTGAAGAAATCATAAATTATGACTGCCCAAATTCATTAGAAACAAAGAACAAAATGAAAATTGAGAGAATCCACTGATCATGTCTTAAAAGAAACCCCAAAATGAAAATTCTTAGGAGTATAGTAGCTAAAATTCAGAACTTCTAGATCAAAGAAGTATTCAAGTGTCAGGGAACCACAATTCACATAAGACTTAGCAGTTAGTATTGTGGAGGAGAAGAGATCTTAGAATACAATATTCTAAAAGTTGAAAGATAAAGGCTTATAACTAAAAATAACTTACCTTGGAAAACTGAACATGCAATCCTCTGGAGGGAAAATAGAGACATATAATAGAAGCATTCCTGGAGAAAACACTAAAACTGAGTAGAAACTTTGAAACTAAAACACAGGAGTCAAGATAAACCTATAAAGATAAATGTTATCAACCCCAGAGTTTGGTCTAAGAAAGATAAATGAATTAGATTGGATGTGTACTTTATTTCTTTCAAGCTGATGGCATGTATGTGGAACTATGGGAGAAACTGAGTCCCACTATTACCCTAAACCTCAAAGAAATCAGAGAAAAGGTAAAGGATCTATATATAAAAGCAGCAGTAGTAGTAGTAATTTTGTGATAAAAATTGAAAAGTAAGGGAAGGTCTTCCTATTGTCCAGGGAATGACTAAGCAAATTATGATATATGGAATTTTAATATATTGCAAGAAATTATGAAATGGACATTTTCCAAGGAAACTGGGAAGATCTATATGAACAGAATTGAAAGATGTGAGCAGAACTTGGAGACCATTTTATATTATGACTGCAATATTATAGAGAAAATAATTTTGAAAGGCTTTAGAATTCTGATCAACAAATTGATAAAACAAAAGAATGAAGATGAAACATGCCACTCTTCTAACAGAAAAGTGATAAACCTAAAATGTAGAAAGAAACATACATTTTCAGACATGGTTAATTTTTAGTTTTGCCATTCTAAGGAGCTATGTACAGAGGCCGGGTTATTCAGGGTTCTTTTTTTGTTTATTTGTTTTGCTTTTAAATTCCTCAATGGGGTTGGGGAAAATGGTGAAAGGGACAGATTAATTTTAGAAAATACTTCTTAATTAAGAAAAACTAATACAATTGATATTATAATAAAAAGCCATTGAAGAAAAAAATGAAATCTAGAGACTAGTTGATTGAATCCTAAAGAATTTATGAGTCAAAGATCCAATCATAAAAACAATAGATAATTTTACCATAGAAAAAGACATTAATGAGGTAAGATGGGATGTAGCCAAAAACAGTCCTTAGAGGGAAATTTATATCTGCAAATACTTCCATCAACAAAAGAGAAAAAGAACAGATTTATGAATTAGTCAGCAACTAAATAAAAACTTAGAAAAATCACAAATTTAAAAAGCTAAAATAAATACAAAAATAGGCATTCTGAAAAATAAAGAAGAGATTAACAAAATTAAAGGAAACAACAAACACAACCCCAATAAAATATTAAATAAAGCTAGGATTTGGTCTTTTTGGAGAGAAAAAACAAAATAACTAAAGCATTAATGAGTCTGAATAAGAAAAATAGAAAAAAACATTTCTAGTATCAAAGATGAAAAAGGATATACATCAAATTAAGACTATATTTTTTAAAAGTTTCTGAATTATATGTCAATAAACCAAACAACTTAAGTAACACTGATGAACTATATAAAATATAATATAAATTATAAATATAAAATGCATACATTAACAGAATGGAACAGAGGAACATTAAGTGCCATGTAATGGAGTTTTACACACATTCTTATGTTTCTATTCTTTATATAAGGAAATGTTATGTTTGTTGATGTTTGCCTGGTTAGGAATGATAACATAAATAAAAATTATATTTTCAAAAAAGGATCTATGGTTATTCTTTGAAAATATAGCAACTGTTCCAGTGCCACAGACACTGGGACCATAGCTAAAGCTTATTGTCATAGGCATGAAAGACCCTAGGATAGAGCAATGGAAGCACTGATAGAAAGCACGACGAGACCTTTGCCACATATATATATCCTTAAACCTAGATTATTGTTTATTTTAAGGTCTTTGGAAGAGACTAGACTTAAAAACACACAGGCTGCACTGTCCAAGCTAGCAATGTTGGACAGAATTCTAGTCAGGATTCAATTCAGGCTAAAACAAACTAGATCTACCAATAATATCAGGCTCCATCCACTTATAAGATTTGACAGGATATAATTCCTGGGATGTTTCTTTCTTCCATTATGCCTTCTGGCCCTTGAAGAGATAGATTCATAGCTTTTTAAAATAATCATTCTTTATAGAAACAACTCCTGTTTACATACGAAATAAAATAGAAAATCTATAATGTTTTATGGCAATCAAAATTAATTGTCAAGTATGTTATGAATCAGAGCCCTTCTGAATGGCAGCCGTATAACTATTTTTTTCAAAATCAGGCAGAAGCTATATACATACACACACAGGTATATATATATATATATATATATATATGTAAGGTCAAGAAAATGGAGAAGAGCAAATAGATAATAGATAAAAACAAGAGTATAGAGATGTCTCTTTCCCTGGCATGGGAAATCCAGAGCAACAATTTGTGATATAATGATGACGTGCTATAGGCTGAGAAAAGTTATGTAAGCTACTTAGCGTTTGAACTTTACTCACTTGGGTGTAAACAACTGAGCTAAAAAAATGAAGAATTTGCTACTAAAAGAGGACTGCGGGATAGAAAATGTAGCGCCCCTTTACCACCTTGTATAAATAAGGGAGCTACAATATAAGTGGGAAATAGAGATGAAAGGTTCTGTACTAATGAAGATACCTTAGTCTCAGGGATTTAAAGTAAGTGAGTCAGAATCTAAGGTAGAAGGACAGACCCTATATCCATGGAAATGACTTACCAAGGATTATTCCTGCCCCCTCTTAGTCATCTTGGAACCATGCATCTATTGTCAAACCAAGTCATCCCAGGGAATATCCACCCTTCTTAGCTGACACAGACACTCCACGCTTCTACATCTGGGATTGCCCTCACTTTGGAGATGGAGAAAGGCAGTTAGTTACCCCATTCTCTAGCTCCCACCCCCATTAGTTCAGCAGTTCTATGTTGTGGGTCATCTTGGTACTTAACACAATGGAAAATAAGAGGAGTTCAGGTGTCCATGATTTGGGTATATTGTGCTAAACAGAATCAAATTTTATAATCCTTCATTAATAATGGCTACATTCTGGTATATACTAAGTGATGAGGGCTGTAAGGGGGTTGAGACCCTCACAAAGACAGGCGTACAGGGGCAGTTCCCTTGGAATGAATTTGTGGACTTAAGCATTCTTGAGGTCAAGGTAAAGATTTACTACACTTTTCAGCTGGCAAGAGTTCTTAGGAAACCTGAAACCTTAGAGGGGTACAGGTAAAGTTTGTATAGTATATTCTATAGTAAAATATGTGCCAAATATGCTAACTAGGCAATTCAGGGTGGGATTAGGGAGTGGTTAAGAAGTGGTTAGTTCTTAAAGGAACATGCCCTTTTAGTGTCTACTGCACAGGTATTTTTACCCTGTGTTCATCAGGAAATAGCCAGGGGAGGAGAGGGGAGTGGGTGGCTACATGGAAGTGTGGTTTTAGGCCTGAAACATCACTAAGTCAACTTGTGGTCAGGACTGCCTAAGGAATACCAGGCTGCTCTCATCAATTTCTTGTTAGGCAAGATAAATGTAAGGGAGTATGTGTATGTCTAAGTCTAGGATACATGTGATTGGCTAGTGAGTAGTAAATGTTGTGATGACCCAGAACACAGCCAGTTCAGCCAGTACACAGATGGTTCAAACTAATAAATTCTTTAGGGGCAGCTGGCTACTATATCAGGAAGGGATTGTTGTTGTTAGAGCAGGCTATCCTTGAGCTGGGGAGAAACTGACTGGGAGAGTGTTTTGAGGCTGGGGAGAAATGTGATTTTTAAAGAGAAATATGATTTTGAAATTGGGATCCAAGTACATGCAACCAAGCACCCCATCACTAAGGATGGGACATAGGTGTAAGAGAAGTAACCATATCTCAATCCTCAACCCACTGCACACACTCCTATAGGCAGATGCTCCTTCAGAGGAAGTAGATCTGAAATAATTCTGAGGACAATGAGAGATTCCCATCACTGCAATTACCTGTACTACCCTTAATTTTCAGAGCATGTACACATCAAACTCAGTATCTCAGATCAGGTATCAAATGAGGTAACATTTGGTCCAGTGATTTCAAAGCTTGAAGTGCTTCATAAATATTAGTAGTTGTTTTCTCAATTCAGTTCCAGGGAAAGTACTCTCACTCCAAACCTCCCACTCTTCTACTCCTTCTCTATTTCCTGAAGCTATAAAATAACAATCCTAATTACTCTCTAAGGAATTTAAGATACTTTTTATGTTCTTTTCTAACCCAAGAGGAAAGACCTTCTTTCCCCATAGAGTCCCAAGCACATAATAATAAAAATAACTAACAGTTAAATAGTGCTTTAAAACTTAAATTTTTATGTAACATCATGCTCACAAGAACTCTGTGAGATATGTGCTGTTATTATCCCCACTTTACAGATGAGAAAACTGAAGTTGAGAAGTTGTGCAGTCACACAGGAAGTAATCTGAATCAAGATTCAAACTCTAGTCTTTAGACACCATGCATAGGGCTCTCACCACTGCAGCACATAGCTAGATCATAGATCACAGAATGCACCAAAGCTCTCCATGAAGCACTCCAGAACATTCTCCAACAGAGGGAGAGTGTGTGTAACAATTGGTAAAACTGTTGCAATCAATCAACAAGCATCTCTTAAGCACAAACCATGCGCCAAGCATTGTGTTGAGTTCTGGAGAAACAAAGATGCTTCACTCAAGTCAACAAGCAATTATTAAGTGCTTACTATGTGCAAATCACTATGCTAAATGCTAGGAATATAAATACAAGCAGAAAAAAAGAAAGTTCTTGGTTTTAGGGAGCCCATGTTCATTTTTTAGTTGTGATTTACTCTTCATGACCCCATTAGGGATTTTCTTGGAAGAGATACTGGAGTGGTTTGCCATTTCCATCTCTAGCTTATTTTACAGATAAGGAAACTGAGGCAAACAGGGGTAAGTGACTTGTCCAGAGTCAAACAGTTAGGAAGTGTCTGAGACTGAATTTGAACTCAGGAAGATGAGCCCTCCAGATTTGTGGCCTAGCACTCTATCCACTGCACAACCTAGTTGCTCATGCAGGGCATCTTAAGATTACTATGCTGTAATAAAAGACAAGACATGACAGAAAGCTAAAAAGCAGAGTAGGATGGAAGGGTAGAAAAAAGTCCAGGAATCATGAGCAGAGTACTTTGAGTACATACACAAACACACACACACACACACACACACACACACACTCACAAGAAAGCAGTCCAGCACAGAAGGAATTTACATTTTTATTTTATTTTTTGAGACAGAGTCTTCCTATCTTGTCTAGGATGAAAGCAGTCACTTGCAAATTGATTATAGGCAAATGTGGCCTTGCTTGCCTGGAAACTGACATTTTAGGACTTAAGACAATGACATTTTAGGACTTAAGACAACATGCTGTGTGACATGCTTTAGCAAGACTATTTGGGCAGTTGTGTGTGGCATGGACTGAAGAGAGTAGAGAGACCAATCCTTCAGCAGTGGAGAACCTGCAGCCTCAAAGCCACATGTGGCCCTCTAGGTCCTCAAGTGTGGTCCTTTGACTGAACCCAGTCAAAGTTCATAGAATAAGGATGCCTAAGACTGTTTCAGTTATTCATGTGAGAGGTAATAAGGGCTACCTAAGGATGATAGTCATGAGAGGAGGGAAGGGAATTGATGCAAGAGATGTCATGCCTAAAATCAAACAAGAGTTGGCAAGTGATGAAATATGAAAAGGGCAGAAGGAAAAAAGTCACAAGGACTCCAAGGTATAACTCTAGATGACTGGGAGAATGATGGCTGCCTTCAACAGAAATAGGGAAGTTTGGAGTTCAAAAGACAAGGGGAAAATGATTTCTGTTTTGGACAGGCTGAGTTTGAGATGTCAATGAAACAAGCTTAGCTGTTGACAATGCAGGACTGGAGTTCAGAACTATGTTTGTACATATTATTCTGGGAGTCATCAGCATAGAGATATCTACGTCTCTGGGTAAGTAATGAGATTACCAAAGGAAAGATAATAGAGAGAAGGCCGGGATAGAGCCTGGGAAGACACTCACACTAGTGCAAGGGAAAATAGTCCCAATTCAGTAAAGAAAACCAAACAAGAGAACCAAAGGCTTCCTGGAAGCCAAGGGAGGAGAGAATACACAGTAGGAGAGAAGAGTCAATAAATCCAAGTCTTTAAGAGGTCGAGGAGGATAAAGACAAAAGAATGTTGAGTTTGGCAGGTGACATCATCTGTAACTTCCTTGCATCTTTTGGCAAAGAAACTCCCAAGAAAATAATGAAACTATGGTTTAGGACAGAGCCATCACCAACTTAGTGCAAACCACCTTTATTTTCTGGTCTTTACAACATGTGTCCCATATGCCTCTTAAATTCAACATATTCAAAAAGTGAATTCATTATTTTTCTCAAGCCCTCCCCTCTTCCTATCTTCTGTTACTAAGACATTACCATTCTTGAATTATCCAGGACTAAAACTTAGAATTCATCCTCAACTCCTCATTCTGTCTTACACCTCCATATCCAGTGAGTTGCCAAGAGCCACCAATTCTACTTTTATAAGATATCTTCTACACATTCCATCCTGTCCGCTAACACTGCCACCAGACTGGTGCAGGCTTTCATTATCTCATACCTAGACTATTACGTTAGCCTTTCGGTTGGTCTGCCTGCCTCCACTCGGCTATCAAACTGACCTTCAAAAGTACAAGTTTGGTTATGTCATCTCCATATTCAATAAATTCTAATGACTACTCCTTATTACAACCAAGATCAAATATAAGATCTCTTCATATCCTGATTCTTTTCTACCTTCCCAGTCTTCATATATTTTATTCTTTTACTATAATCTAATGAAATTGTTCCTTTCTGTTCTTCACTCAAAACATCTCTCCCAATTCCTTGTATTTTCACTGGGTATCCTCCATGCTTGGAATTCCCTACCTTTTTATCTCCCCTTCCTGAGTTCCCTAGCTCTTTCAAGTCCCAGCAAAAAATCCAACCTTCTTAAAGAATCCTTCCCCAAACCCTTTTAATGCTAATACCTTCCCTCTCAGATCACCTCCTGTTTATGATGCATGTATCTTATTTGTACATACTTGTTTTCCTTCTAATGTGTCATGCACATTAGACTATGAGTTCTTTACATGAAGGCCCCTTTTTTGGCCTTTCTTCATAGCCACAGGACTTAACTTGTGCTTGGCACTTTGTTGTAGTTGTGTTTGTCCTTTGTTACCAAAGAAGACCATGCCATCAGAGAAATGATGACATGACTGGCACTTGACTTGGTTTTGAGTGAGGGAGGGCTGTGCAGGTCACCAGCCTCACTTCTCCTCCAGAGCCATCTGAATCCAGTGACCAGATATTAATACATCAGGATGACTGGAGATGACCCAGGATGAGGCAATGGGGGTTAAGTGACTTGCCCAAGGTCACACACCTAGTAAGTGTCGAGTGTCTGAGGTGAGATTTGAACTCAGATCCTCCTGACTCCTGCACTGGTGCTCTATCCACTGCACCACCTAGCTGCCCTCAGCACATTGTAGGTCCTTAATAAATGCGTATTGACTTTACTTGCACCTTGAAATATTGAGCAGCTAGTAGGACATGAGACTCTCCTCAATGATACACCAAGAAAAACTTAAAATGGATATGGGGAAAGGTATTCATAAAATCAGGCTTCATACACAGGGTTGTAGAAATTTGATTGTTTCCTTCTCCTTCCATAAAGTTTGGCCATTGGACTCCAACAACAGGTCCCAGCCCAAGCCCATTTGGTCATTTTTTGAGGCCCTGATTAGGTCAGAGTGAATATAAATAGGAATTGTTTCTGGTTTGCCCAGAAACCATGTGGGTCTTCCCCTCCCAGAGTGTTGTTTGTTTGTTTTGTTTTGTTTTTTTTGTCTAGGTGAAAAAAGGTCATTCTCTGCCTCGTTTCTTACCTAACCTTAATCACTGAATGAGTGTTACCTCAGTCAAATTGAGACCTGGGAAAGACCTTAGCTTAAAAAGACCAAGGTCTCCCACTGCCATCTCTCTCCAGTCATGATCTATATCTTGTCCCTGGACCCGTATGGCTCTAGAGGAGAGAGTGAGGCTGGTGACTTTGCATAGCTCTCCCTCACTTAAATCCAATTCATTTGCATGTCACGATCCTCTTGAACAAAGTACAAACAACAACCGCAACAGACTCATACTATAACTAGACAGCAATAATGTGATTTACCACTCTGTGGAGCAGTGGGTAAAGCACTAGGCCTGGAGTCAGGAAGACTCACCTCCCTGCAGTCAGATCTGTAGCTGGAGATGGAAATGGCAAATCACTTCAGCATCTCTGCCAAGAAAACCCCAAATGAGGTCATGAAAAGTAGGACATGACTGAAAAACAACAGTCAAGGTCCTTCTATCTAACAACATATACTATATAACAGAAGTCTGAGTTAAAAGTGTGGATTTGTTTTCTATTGAATCAATTCTATGAATCTGAAATTCCTTGTATTAAGTTTACTTATGATAAGAGACGTCTCATAAGATTTTATAACTAGAAAGCACCTTAAAGGTTACAAAGTCCACACTTTTATTTTGCAGATGAAGGGACTGAAACCTTGAGCAGTAAAGTTCAAAGTCGCATGTGATGGTAGAACCAGGATTCATACCCCAATCTTCTCATTTCAATGCCAGTGTTCAGTCAACCATATCATACATTCCCCTACTATACCCTCTGAAAAGCTCAAAGTAGTTTACTTATCCTAATCCTTGCTTTATCCATTGTCATAGTCTTCTTCAAGCTCAGTCAGCCAATATACTAAAATGGAAGGTTTGCTTCCATAAGGCTGACTTTAGCAACAGTCTTTGAATGTTGAATGTCTTTGACATAAATGAGGACACAGATCAGGACCCAGGTGGGTCACCTCCCACCTCTCTTGCAAAGCTGGAGTGGAATATAAATAGGGGGCTTATGTTCCAGTCCCTGGGTTTTACTTTGTAACTCACTCCTTCTCAATAAATATAAATCTGCTCTGTACACAGTGGAAACTCATCAATGTTGACTAACTGGCAGAGGAGAAATGGAAACCCAGATCAGGCAGTAATCCTAAACACATAAAGCACAGCTAAGCTTGGGTGATGTTCCCTCTGTGTGTTTAGGGTATTCACAGTCTTGAATCACAGGGTTAATGCCATAACTAGATTAATATACAAATTATCTTGCAAATTTTGTGCAAATGACTTTTAATAGTTCTATAGTCATGTTCCTATAGTAAATAATTCCTGTTTGCTCTACTGAAATCTAGTGATCAAAGAAAGGTCTAATAAATAGGTCTTTGTCTTTAAATAGGCTTCACTATAGCATTTCTACATTTTAAAAGTTAATTCATTGAGAAATTATACTTGATAATAATATAGAGTAGTTGAAATAATGGTCTTTGAGCTTTTAACAATGAAATAATCCCTTCAAAAATACCTCTGAGTCTACAAATAATAGCCTACTTAACATAACTCACTTAAAAAAAACTTCAAGCACTGTATTTATGATTTCACTAGTGTGAGTACCCCAACTACCAACACAGATTATAGCCTCCCTGTGCCTTAGTATGAGCAGCTAGATGGCACAGTAGATTGAGTGTTGGGTCTGGAGCCAGGAAAACTCATCTTTCTGAGTTCAAATTTGGCCTTTTACTAGCTGTATGAGACTGAGCAAGTCACTTAACCTTGTTTGCTTCAGTTTCCTCATCTGTAAAATGAGCTGGAGAAAGGAATGGCAAACCATTCCAGTATCTTTGCCAAGAAAATCCCAAATGGGGTCATGAAGAATCAGACAAGACTGAAAAACAACCAAATGAAGACGACAGTCATCATTTAGTAGACAGAACAATTCATCATGATTGTCTAATCTGGTGATGAGCCTCTCTGAATTTAGGTAAACCAGACCCTTAGGCAATGAAAACATAGTTCATGCCTAGAGTTGAAACCTTTCTAGTTTAGTAGGACCTGCTAAGATTTGCACTTTACTGGTATACTAGTGGAAAACAGTGTCATCTCTAATACTTCAATGAGAGGTGGCTTTTTTGAAGGCTTTTTTTGTATATCAGAGTCAATATGCCATATAGATATGATCTTGATGGTATGGAAGAAACTCCCTCTACCAACATAAATTGCGACCTATCTATAACTTAGTAGATCAGTCTTAAGAAGTTTTGCCCAGGGAAGGTGAGTAACTAGTCTGTGTTCACCTAGCTGGTATCAAAAGGTAGGATTTCAATTCAGATCTAACTGAACCTGTTCACTACACCATGCTACCTTGAACTGTTGAACGAAATTTTAAATATAGAATATGATTAGCTTGGAAAAGTGATTAGTTAATTAAATATGCCTATCCATAACAAACAACTTTATTAACCTTAACTCCAATACAGGAATAAAAGGGAATCCTGTTGCCCACTTCTTCACTACAGTTCAGTAATTGAGCTGTTGGAGCCTTAGTGAAATGATGTTAGGAAAGACAGTGTCACTGAAGAAAGGTCTGGCATCTCTGGTTAAAGACCTGTCATCATGCTGAGTGAAGTGACCAGAACCAGGAGAACATTGTATGCAATAACAGCAACACTGTGCGATGATAAAACTATGGTAGACTTAGGTCTTCTCAGCGATGCAATGGTCTAAGACAACTCCAAAAGACTCATGATGGAAAATGCTATCTACATGGAGAGAAAGAGCTGCGGAGTCTGAATTCAGATCAGCGTGCTATTTTCCCTTAGTTTGTTTGTGGTTTCTTCCTTTTGTTCTCCTATAAGCAAAGAACAGGAGAAATTTATAAAAGTCACCAACATGAAGAAAATGGTAGATAATTTGGATAAAATATAAAATACAATAAAGTATATTAATATAAAATAGAAATGTTCAGCCTGAAAGACAAATTGACCAAAGCACTTTAAAATGCCGCGAAACAGAATCAAAAGAAAATTCGGCTGGAAAAAAATTTGAAGAAAATGTAAGCAAAATTAAGGGAACTAATAATAGCTAATATTTACGTAGTACTTTAAGTTTTTAAGTGTTTTACATATATTACCTCATTTGATCCTCATGATAACACCCGAGGAAAGCACAATATGTATTGTTATCCCCATTTTACGGATGGAGAAACTTAGAAAAGTTATAATACTCCATGGTCACACAGCAAGTACGTGTGAGAGGCATGGTTTGACCCTAGGTTTTTCTGACTCGAATCGAGCTATGATGTCACTCTGTTAGGTGAGCTAGAAGCTAGAGTTTTAAAAGACCATCTAATAATAACCATCAGCTTGATGATGCAAATGCTTCATTTGACAGTTCAAAGAACAAGACTCTAACCATTATCTTTAGTGAACCACTAAAAAATTTTCCTAGAACTAGTAAAACTGTTAGATTTGTAGAAATCTTTGAACATCTTTAGGGGGAAATGTCAGATTTAGCTCACCCAGACAATTGTCATCAAATTTCATAACTTCATCAATAAAGGACTGTACAAGCATCTAAGAAGAACTGTTGCCTATTAAGATCCCTCAGAACCACATAATATGATTCTCCCATCACAGGAAAAAGTTGGAATATGATTTATAGATCATCAAGGGAAATTGAACTTCACCCTCAAAATATTCTGTCTAGTTAAACTAGAAATAATACATGAAGGTAAAAATATATTTTTGATTTCTCAAAACATTTCCAAGTGTTTTTACCAGAAAAAATAGTAAAACCTAGTAGGAGCCTTTGATGTGCAAATTAGCCCAAGAATAAACCTTCAGGTAATTCCAGAAAAGATCATGCTACTTGGGGAAAATTTATGTGCAAATCAATGATGAACTTCTGCTGAAATTCTGACTCATTAAATCAAAAGAAAAAAATTCATATAAAAGTTATTCAAGATTAAGCATACATAAAAGTTATAAAATGGTGGGGGTATTATGATCTAAACTTTTCTTAAGGAATGGAGTAAAGAACTACATGGGGGTATTATCGTGGATATTACTTAGCATGATCAAAAATCCAGAGCCATTATTGCAATCTCAAATGATGGGACAAACTTGTACTTGTGATATTTTTTGTACATTGTCATATACTGTGCACTTACAATGTGATATCTGTGATATTTTTCATTTGATTGCATGATAAGCAAAGGATAGAATGTGTTGAGCAAACTAGATGTGTTTGGGATTTATTCAGTTGTTAAGACATTTTCTTCACAGCTGTGTTTATAACACTGAAATAAATGTAATGGATAGGTACATCTTACTCCTTGTGATAGTTGTACTATAGATAGACAGGAAAAGAAGCCAAGTATCAAAGGGTATATCTAGAAAATGGTTTCATAAGGAATCAGAGTCTCAGATTTAGAAAAGATGTGAGGACCTTCTAGTCCAACCCGTACATAAACAAAAAAAATCCCCTCTAGAGCATACCCAGTGAAGTGGTCTTTAGCTGGAACATGGATTAGCTCTGTCCTCACTGTCTGAGGGGTAGTACTTTTTCAATTTACTAACCTTCCACCCAAAATTATCTGGTATCCTGGGAGAGCTGAGGAGTCTCTGTTTTGCTATCAGCTAGAATTCTCACTGATTAGGTTACACTCTGTTTAGGGTCTAACTATAAGCATGCCAGTCCCACTGAACAATTAATATTGGATAAGGTTTTTTGGGGAAGCTAGGTGGCACAGTGGATTGAGTGCCAGAGTGGGAGCCAGGAAGACTCATTTTCCTGAGTTCAAATTTGGCCTCAGCTATTTAATATCTGTATGACTCTAGGCAAGTCACTTAACTCTGTTTACCTCATTTTCCTCATCTATAAAATGAGCTGGAGAAGTAAATGGCAAACCACTCCAGCATCTTCGCTAAGAAAACCTTAAATGGGGTCACAAAGAGTTGGACATGACAGAAACAACTGAACAACAACAAAACTTTTACAAAGGAATGTTTACTTCAAAAGGATTGAAAAAACAGACATACAAGTAGGTCTCCCAACACCTCAGAGAGTTAGGCTCACAGTTTAATGCAGATCCTACACAATATTAATTACACCAAATACAAGTTTAAAGCCCTCCTGGACTTTGCTCCTTGGACCAAAACTCCAACGTTGCTCCTTAGAGGTTCACTGCTAAACTGGCTGCCACACCTGGCCTGGATTCTTGACCTCCTAGATTCCCAAGGTTTGACCTCCCAGGTGGCAGACTACTATCTGCACTGAACTGGAGAACAAATGAAAGAAGACCAAAATTCCAAGCCCATAGCTTAGAACAACTTGACTTAATGGCAGGGAGGGAGTGTATCCCTTACCACACAGTGTCATCTGCTATGAGTCAAGAAGTCCTTTATCCTTTACTAATTCAAGGAAAAGAGCCTCAACTGTGTTGGTAATTTTAAAGACTAAGATAATTCCAGTTATACAGCTAATAGATAAAGGTTACTCCCAAACACATGGTAGGTCAAGTCAGAATGTTCACTCACATGCAGCTCTCCTGTCTTCCAGAAGGAAGTACATAGTGTCTTCTATGTGGTTGACTCTATCTTAGGTGACCTAAACACATGCCAAACCCCCTTTATATACTTCCACTTGAAAAAGCTCCTATCCCTGGCAAATGTGCCCATTTTGAACACACTCTACATGAACTCAGTCCAGAATAGTCCTCTGGGAGTCTCCCAAGAGGCATAAGCTTTATCCTTTCACTTGCTTCCCTAGCACTACACAGAAAAAACCATCAAGACAGTTAATGTGGCATGATTTTATGCAGTCCCACATGTACAGGCAACAATCCTAATTATTCCCAATTACGAAGTTTTTCCAATTCAATAAACAAGGAACATTTCATAAAATACTGAAATTACTGCTTGTTTAGTATTCAACAAGTGATAAAATATTGATCAAATGACCCTCTTCAATCCACATGCAAACAGAAAGATAAAGGCAAGAAAAACTGCCTTCCTCTGATTACTCCACGCTGAGATTTATAAACTATGTGGAGCTCTCACAATAGGGATTTGGCTAGATATGACTAGGCCTCACCCCTTTATTCAGATGAGAAAGTTGTCTTGGGCAGAAACTTTTCCACAACTCCCTCAGTGCATAAAACCATTCAACTGGGGTCTGAATAAAATTTTCAGACCTTTCTACACAGGATATACCAAAATTTCTCTAGGGGGTCAAAGGGCCTCCTTAGAAGTCTAGGCAAATTTTTTCTGGTTCCTTGTTTCAAAGGGCACCTGAAATTTCCCCAGTGGATATCTTCCATGGGATGGGTAATCAATATGGAATTGTAAACTCACCTGAGAAGACAAATAGACCCAGAGAAGTAGCAAAAGAAAGGCAGATACTTTTGGTTTCTAGGCACAGGCAAACTGTACTGTATAAAGTTGCAGGGTATATTGTTCTCACAATTTGGCAAGCAGTCTAGATTTGTTTAAATGCAAAAGAAAATTATGAACATTTCTCCTAGGCAGCAACATTCTAGTGATTTAATCTCCATATTTCTCACATTAGACTCAAAAAATCAATACTTATTAGAATTTAATAATAGGATAAGTATCACTATCTAAACATTCAAAAATGCAAAGTTTACAAAATTACATCAGTGGAACTGACTTGTGAAAACTCACATCAGAAAAAAATGTCTATACAATTATAACTTAAATTTTTTGCCAATTTCTCTAGAGTCTCAAAAACTAGAGTATGCAAAATTTAAAGGCCCAGGTAGATAATCTCTCCAGGAGTTGATCCCAACCTTATCTCTGACAAAATATCATAAGTCCATGACTGTTGCCCAGACTTGTAAAGTGTCTGAGGTCCTACTTTGCCCAATAATGAAATATTGACCAGAAATTAGCTTGAACCTGAAAATCAGATCCTTTACAAATGTTTAAGAGAGCAGATACAATTCTGTGCCAATACCACTTCTCTCTGAGGACAGCAGAGTGACCAAAACTTCTGACTTTCACCTCCTACTTCCCCTTCTGGCAAGAAATCAACTCTGTGTTTGAGAAGGGTGGTGGAAAAGGAGACTGGAGATATCTCTTCTGTTTGTATTTGAGTCAAACAATCACATACCCATGCTATCTGTAAGAGGATGGCTCTCACTTTTTGTTTGGTTTAAGGCCAGCAGCTAGATCCTGAGATTCAGAGAAAGTAAACAGCAAAGTCCCAGCCCCCCACCTTCAGTCCCACCCTCACCCCCAACACGAGAAGGTTGGGACAGTACAAGAGCAAGCCAACTCTTACATAAAAAGTACAAAGTTACAAAATAGAAAAAAATGAGCAAAAAAGAACTTGATTATAGAAAGCTACTATGGTGACAGGGAACATCAAGGCACATACTTATAAACAGACAACAGTGTCAAAAAGCATACATAAAAAAGGCTCAAAGAAAAATGCAAATTTGTCTCAGACCCAAAAAGAACTCTTTGAAGAGCTTTTTAAAAATTTAAAAAGCAAATAAAAGAAGTAAAAGAAAAATTGGGAAGAGAAGTGAGAAGAATGCAAGAGAATCATGGAGAAAGAGTCAACAGCTTCTTAGAAGAAACATTAAAAATGGGAAAAGATATACAAAAATTCATCAAAGAAAATAGCTCCTTAAAAATAGAATCATCCAAATGGAAAAATAGGTACAAAAGCTCATTAAGTAAAGTAATTCCTTAAAAATTAGAATTGGGAAAGTGGAAGTTAATGACTCCATGAGACATCAATAAACAATAAAACAAATTGAAAAGAATAAAACAGAAGAAGAAAATATGAAATTTCTCATTGGAAAAATAAGTGACCTGGAAAATTGATCCAGGAGAGATAATTTAAGAACTGTTACTTAAGAATGAATTATCTAAAAGTCTTGCTTTTAAAAAGGAGCCTTGGCATCATATTTCAAGAAAATATCAAGGAAAACTAGCATGGTATCCTAGAACCAGAGGGCAAAATAGAAATTGGAAGAATCTACCAATCACCATCTAAAAGAGATCCCAAAATGAAAACTCCCAGGAATATAACAGCTAAATTCTAGAGCTCCTAGCTCAAGAAGAAAACACTGCAAATAGCCAGAAAAAAACCAATTCAAATATTTTGCAGCCACAGTTGGAATTACATAGAATTTTGAAGCTCCTGAAAATATGATATTCTGGAAGGCAAGGGAATTAGGATTACAACCAAGAATCACCTTCTCAGCAAAACTGAGTATAATCCTTCAGGGGGGAAATGGATATTCAATGAAATAGAGGGTTTTCAAGTATTCCTAAGTAAAAGATAGAACTGAATAAAAAAATTGATCTTCAAATACAAGACTCAAGAGGAATATAAAAAGGTAAGGAAATAAGAAAGAGAAAACATAAGAGATTCAATAAAATTAAACTTTTTGTATTCTTCCATGGCAAGATTATATTTGTAACTCTTAAGAACTTGATAACTATCAGGGCAATTAGAAGGAATATATATAGACAGAGGGTGCAGGTATGAGATGACTATGATGTAATGATATAAAAAAATTAAGGGGTGAGAAAGAAGATTGCACTGGGAGAAGAAGAAAGGGGATAATTATCTCACTTCAAAAAAAATATTAAAGAGCTATTACAAGGGAGGGGAAGGTGGGAAAGGGATGATGGACAGTGGTGAACCTTACTCTCATCAGAGGTTCAAAGAGGGAGTAGCATACATGCTAAGCTGAGTATAGAAATCTATCTTACCCTATAATGGAGGAAAAAGGGATGGGGATAGGGGGATGGGGCTGATAGAAGGGAGGGCAGATTGGGGGAGGTGGTGATCAGAAGTAAAACACTTGTGAGAAGGGACAGGGTGAAAGGTAAAAACGAGAGAAGGGAGAGAGGTGGAGCCAAGATGGTGGAGTAGAAAGACGCACATACGCTAGCTCTGAACCCACAACCCATAAAATATCTGTAAAAAAGATTCTGGAGCAACAAATTCTGGAGCAGCAGAAGCCAAAGAACAACCGAGTGGACGAGATTTCTGTTCCAGACAGACCTGACGCGAAAGGTCCGTCGTGCCCCGGACTGGGAGCTGAGCCCAGCCCTGCCGTGGCCACGGGGCACCAAGAGGAGCAGATCCAAGCAGGCTTCAGGGACAGAATCTCCAGCAGCTGCACAGGTCCCTCCACCCACAGGTGACAAGGGTCAGTGAGAGAGTCTTTTTGGGTGGCCGACAGCGGAGTGGGGTGTCCCCGTGGCTCGGGCCCCCTCAGGAGGCAGCAGTGGAGGCAGGAGCAGACCAGGGCTCCCCAAGCAAGCAGGAGCCCAGATCCATTGTTGAAAGTCTCTGCATAAACCCTCTGAGGGAACTGAGCCTGTGAGGCGGCCCTGCCTCAACCTGAACACCTGAATTTAATCTCGAACTAAATAGAAGCCCTGCCCCCGCCCAAAGCCCTGGGGCTGTGAAGCAGCATTTGAATCTCAGACCACAAGCACTAGCTGGGAGGATCTGGAGGCCAAGTGGGTGTGAAGAGATTATTCAGAAGTCAAGTTACTGGCTGGGAAAATGCCCAGAAAAGGGAAAAAAAACAAGACTACAGAAGGTTACTTCCTTGGTGAACAGGTATTTCCTCCCTTCCTTTCTGATGAGGAAGAACAATGCTTACCATCAGGGAAAGACACAGAAGTCAAGGCTTCTGTATCCCAGCCACCCAATGGGCTCAGGCCATGGAAGAGCTCAAAAAGGATTTTGAAAATCAAGTTAGAGAGGTGGAGGAAAAACTGGGAAGACAAATGAGAGAGATGAAAGAAAAGCATGAAAAGCAGGTCCACACTCTGCTAAATGAGACCCAAAAAAATGCTGAAGAAAATAACACCTTGAAAAATAAGCTAACTCAATTGGCAAAAGAGGTTCAAAAAGCCAATGAGGAGAAGAATGCTTTCAAAAGCAGAATTAGCCAAATGGAAAAGGAGGTTCAAAAGCTCACTGAAGAAAATAGTTCTTTCAAAATTAGAATGGAACAGATGGAGACCAATGACTTTATGAGAAACCAAGAAATCACAAAACAAAACCAAAAGAATGAAAACAGGGAAGATAATGTGAAATATCTCATTGGAAAAACAACTGACCTGGAAAATAGATCCAAGAGAGACAATTTAAAAATTATGGGACTACCTGAAAGCCAGGATCAAAAAAAGAGCCTAGACATCACCTTTCATGAAATTATCAAGGAAAACTGCCCTGAGATTCTAGAACCAGAGGGCAAAATAAATATTCAAGGAATCCACAGATCACCACCTGAAAGAGATCCAAAAAGAGAAACTCCTAGGAACATTGTGGCCAAATTCCAGAGTTCCCAGGTCAAGGAGAAAATATTGCAAGCAGCTAGAAAGAAACAATTCAAGTATTGTGGAAATACAATCAGGATAACACAAGATCTAGCAGCTTCTACCTTAAGGGATCAAAGGGCATGGAATAGGATATTCCAGAAGTCAAAGGAACTAGGACTAAAACCAAGAATCACCTACCCAGCAAAACTGAGTATAATACTTCAGGGGAAAAACTGGTCTTTCAACGAAATTGGGGACTTTCAAGCATTCTTGATGAAAAGACCAGAGCTGAAAAGAAAATTTGACTTTCAAACACAAGAATGAAGAGAACCATGAAAAGGCAAACAGCAAAGAGAAGTCTTAAGCGACTTACTAAAGTTGAACTGTTTACATTCCTACATGGAAAGAAAATATTTGTAACTCTTGAAACTTTTCAGTATCTGGGTACTGGGTGGGATTACACACACGCACACACACAGAGAGACAGAGAGCACAGAGTGAATTGAAGAGGATGGGATCATATCTTAAAAAAATGAAATCAAGCAGTGAGAGAGAAATATATTGGGAGGAGAAAGGGAGAAATGGAAAGGGGCAAATTATCTCTCATAAAAGAGGCAAGCAAAAGACTTATTAGTCGAGGGATAAAGAGAAGTGAGAGAAAAACATGAAGCTTACTCTCATCACATTCCACTAAAGGAAGGAATAAAATGCACAGTCATTTTGGTATGAAAACCTATCTTACAATACAGGAAAGTGGGGGATAAGGGGATAAGCAGGGTGGGGGGATGATGGAAGGGAGGACTTGGGGAGGAGGGAGCAATTTGAGGTTGACACTCATGGGGAGGGACAGGATCAAAAGATAGAAGAGAAGTAATGGGGGACAGGATAGGAGGAGGGAAATATAGTTAGTCTTATACAACACGACTATTATGGAAGTCATTTGCAAAACTATACAGATTTGGCCTATATTGAATTGCTTGCCTTCCAAAGGGAAGGGGTGGGGAGGGAGGGATGAAGAGAAGTTGGAACTCAAAGTTTTAGGAACAACTGTCGAGTACTGTTCTTGCCACTAGGAAACAAGAAATACAGTTAAAAGGGTATAGAAAGTTATTTGGCCTTATAGGACAAAAGAGAAGATGGAGACAAGGGCAGAGAGGGATGATAGAAGAGAGAGCAGATTGGTGATAAGGGTAATTAGAATGCTCGGTGTTTTGGGGTGGGGAAGGGGACAAAAGGGGAGAAAATTTGAAACCCAAAATTTTGTGAAAATGAATGTTAAAAGTTAAATAAATAAATAAATAAATATTTACTACAAAAAAAATACAGTAGTTTAACTTGAAAAAAAAAGAATAATGACTAAAAATTAACTTGACAGTTTAACACAATAAGGCAAATACCACCAAATAGAAATTTCTAATTTATGGTTAAATGAAACTTATGCTTTGAATATGACTATGGAAGGAATCTAGAGAAATAGATCTCATAAAGGGGTAGGACAGTAACACTATATATTAAAAACTTGCAGACCTGGAATAATATCTAGGAACTTTGGAGTCAAATAACAGTACAGATAATTTTTGAGGATTAAGGGAAAAACAGAGTGATAAGAATAAAGTAGGGGACAGAGGAAGAAGGGGTTACTACAGATCAACTAGGCAGAGTAAGGATATGGATGATACTTTCATAATATTCAGTACAAACCAAAGTCTAAGAAAGTCCTGGTCCAGTACTTCTGTAGTTACTTCCAAGCAAACAGTGGAACAGAGGAATTTAGCAGATAAATCACAATGCTTTCTTTTCTGCTAACATTCACTAGAAAGTAGAAGTACTGCTTTCTAATTTTACTTCCTTTGCTGTTTAACTTTGTAAGACAGAGAGGTTGCATATAGTGGAAAAGATTGTCCTCATGTCTCTAATGTTCAAAAAATAAAGAACTACTGACATTAAAAAAAAAATGAGAGAAGGATAAACAAGGGAAACTAGAATGGAGGGAAATAAAAAGTTAGTTATCAAAACTATAAATGTGAATGGGATGAACTAGCCCATAGAATGGAAGCAGATAACAGAGTGGATTAAAAACTAGAATCCTACAGTATGATGTTTATGAAAAACACATTTGAGAGAGACACACAGAGTAAAAGAAAAGGGCTGAAGCAGAATCTATTATGCTTCCGGTGAAGAAAAAACAAAACAAGGGTATCAATCATGATCTGAGACAAAGCAAAAGCAAAAATAAATCTAATTAAAAGAGATAAAGAAGGAAATTATATCTTACTACAAGGCACCACAGACAATGAATAATATCAATACTAGTCAGATATGATAGATACCTGGAGAAAATTGAATGGGAATAGAAAGTAATATATCTTTTCTCAGCAGTACATGGCACCTACACAAAAACTGATGTATTAGGGCAGAAAAACTTCACAACTAAAAATACAGAAAATCAGAAATACTAAATGCATCCTCTTCAAACCATAATGCAAAAAAATGATGTTAAATAAATGGCAGTGGAAAGACAGATTAAAAATTAATTGGAAACTAAGTAATCCTAAAGAATGAGTGCATCAAAGGACAGACATAGAAACAATACTAGCATTAAAGTAAATGACAACAATGAGATAACATAACAAAATTTATGGGGTGTAGCCAAAGCAGTATTATAGGAAAATTTATATCTTTAAATGCCTACATCAATAAAATAGAAAAAGAACAGATAGATGAATTGGACATTCAAGTTTAAAAAATACTGGAAAAAGAATAAATTAAAAATCCCTAATTAAACACCAAATTGGAAATTTTTAAAATCAAAGGAGAGATGAATAAAATTGAAAGTAAAAACACTGCTGAACTGATAAATAAAACTAAAAGCTAGTTTTATAGGGAGAAAACAATAAAAAAGCATTGATTAATTTGATTTTTAAAAAGGAAAGAAGAAAACCAAATTACCAATATCCAAAATGAAAAGGGTGAATTCACCACTAATATAGAAGAATTTAAAACAATTTTAGGAGTTATTTTGTGCAATCATACGCCAATGATTCTGACAATCTAAATTAAATGAATGGATATTTACAAAAAGATAAATTACTCAGATTAACAGAAGAGGAAATAGAATACTAGAAATTGAACAAGCAATCAATGACCTCCCAGATGGACTCACAAGCATATTCTACCAAACATTTAAAAAATAATGAATCCCAATACTACATAAACTATTTGGAAAAATAGGTGGAGTCCTACCAAATACTTACATAACAAACCCACAATTTTAGTTTGGTACCCTTTCTTCTCTTAAAAATATTGAAACGTTTGTATTTGATGATACCTTTCAAATTAACAAAAAGACAATAAATAATAGAAGGGACTTGTGTTTTTAGAGTTCAAATTCTACTACAAAGCATTAATTATCAAAACTATTTTGTGCTGGATTAGAAAATACCAGAATAACTACATCCAAATAAACAAAGAATCTGTGATTCTGTCAGTGTAGGGAACTCCTACTGTAATAATGCTCTCCATCATGCAAATCACAGTCCTAGGAAGTTGACTGACAAAAAACATAGAGAACAATTATTGCCCAGGGTCATACAACTGGTACATGTCAAAGACAGAAACCAAAGATAAATGTTCCTAAATCTAAACCCAGAGTGATATACTGTGCTACATTCCTTCTTGGGAAAAACAAAAAAAATGTTGTAGTCCTCTTTTAATAAGAAAAAATTGGGGGGAATATAGGCTGTCCCATGGAAACAAGAAAGCTTTCTTTATCCAAGCCAGGCAGCATTCCTTAGTTAGGGTAGAAGCACTCCATGGACTAAATTGCAGAGAACCTCAGATGATCTGAGTTGTCTCAGGACACTTGGACTGCTGTGACCAACAGGTCAGAGTCTACTGAGTCTACTCATTCCAGCCTCCCTGGTAGAATAAAACTCTTGTGGCTGACTGCAACCCTTACCAAAGTTGCAACTATATCATATAAGATGCTTAAGGGGGGTGGAAAATACAGATACAATACTCCACAACCAGGTTTGCTGCTGATCAGTATACCAGGAGAGATACTTGGTGTGACTATACCTAAGAGAAATTTCTCAGGAATTCTAGATGATATGTCATGTCCTTTTTGAGGTCAGGAGATCATGCAGTGGATAGAGCACTGGGTCTGGAATTTTCCTGAGTTTGAAACTGACCTCAGACACTTACTAGCTGTGTGACCTAGCCAAGTTATAACCCTTTTTGCCTGTAAAGTGAACTGGAGGAGAAATTGGCAAACTGCTCCAGTATCTTTGCCAAGAAAATCCTTAAATGGGGTCACAAAGAGTCCAACATGACTAAAATGACACAATAACAAAAATACCTACCTGTTTCTGAATCTCCCCTCTCAAACCATCAAACACACACACACACACACACACACACACACACACACACACACACACCCTGTTCCTATCTGTAATCTAACTATCCACCATGAGTAGCCACTACTGTCTAACTCAAATTTTCTAACTACATACACATCAGAAAGTTCATTGCAATGCTGCTCAATATCAATGCCCTAATCCAGAGCAGCAGCAAAGTTGAAATCAGAAAGTTGAGCAAAGAAGAGGATTGCGTGAGATGCTTTGTGACATTATCATATTATTTGGGAACTCACATAGTCAGAAGTTTTGAGAAGACTAAATGCTATAGCTACTAGTAAGAGACGAACAGTCATTGTGAAGCTCTTTGATAAATTTGCTTTTTTGCAGAGTGATTAACACCCAAGCAACACTATATGACAGATATTATTAACCATTTTAGTGTCAAGGTCCCCTTCAACAGTTTGATGAAACCTATGGACCCCTTCTAAGAATAATGTTTTTAAACACATAAAATAAAATACTAGGATAACAAGAGAAATGAAACATAGTTATCAAAATATATAGTAATGTATTACTTCACTATGATGTTAAAAGCAAGATAGATAATATGTTTAAAATATAGGCAAGTTGAAGTCAAATTTTATTTTTAAAAGATATGCTGTGTGAAGACTACTGTGGTTTAGCTTGGAAAAGATTTAGATTGTGGGGTTGTCTTTGAAAAGGCAATATACATGTCATGTTGAACATCCAAATGATTTTGAGTTGTTTTTTGTTTGTTTGTGTTGATGCAACAAGTATTGGAAATCCCAATTTGCAGAGATTTGTTGTTGCAAATGGAATGACAACTTCCATAGCTCCTCTTGACAAGGAAAGGATTAGCTCCTTTCATGGAAGAGCTTCTTTCAAGGAATGCCAGGATTCACTTAGGCTTTTTGAGTTAGATTCTATTTTTTGTCCTAAAATCAATGAAGTCATCTTTAACTAGGTCAATATCTTTAATATAACATATCAGAAAGAAAAGAATTCCAAATCCATGGTCCTGGCATCAAGATAGAAATATGTTTTTAAAGTGTTTCAAGAGTTCATGAATTTATCTTTTCGAAGAAACTGAGAATTTTTTTTTATCTCAACTCCACCTTGGGAAAGCACTTCCTCTAACATTTGCAAGTCTATAAGTATATCAACCTTTACTCTCTTTTTCCATAGCAGTCTTAAAAAAGCTTGTAATTTTTTGGTAGCATCCATATTAGTGCCTGTAAGACCTTGTACTGAAAATATTTTTTCACTCACATGGTTAAAAATATCTGCCAGGTAGGCCAACCACTGAATAAATTCTTTTCTTTCAAAGTGTTCCAAGAGCAAGATTTCTTTCTCTTTTTTTTTTTTCAGAAAAAGTGGAAAGTCCTTTGTTTGAAAAAATGCTTCAAGATTTGTCCTCTTGAAAGCCAGTGAACTTCTGTGTGGCAATGAAGTGCTTTATATTCTGTTCCGATTTCTTGATAATATCTTTTAAAAATGTGTAGATTCAGGGACCTGCTGCTATGAGGAGGGGAAATCTTTCTGGGTGGCTGGAAGTGTCTTTGTTGCTGCTGCATGTTTACATAAAAAGCAGTAAGTGATAGCAATGCAAGAAGTTTCCTTTTTTCATTAAATTAGTAAAATGTGGAAAATGGCCTCGATTATAGGGTCAGAAAAGGTATGGAGTGATGAATGAATCTTTTCGGGATGAATGAAAGGATATTGAGTTGAATTCTGAGGATGAGACCACATTGAAAATTTTAGAAATTAGTTCAAAGGAAGATAAGGGAGTTGTATGATTGAAGAAGTCAGGTTCTCTGTCTTCCATACTGATGGGCCTAAAAATGGGGCAGAGACAAATGTAAAAAGTACTGCTAACGTGTCCATCTGGACTTCTCCTAAATATGTACATTAAGTTGCAAGAGTTATATAAAAAAAATTCTGAACTAAAACCCTTAACAATTTCTACAAGCAAGAGGGAGTGAAAGAAAATGTCCCAGAAGAATTAAAAAAGGAGTCTGACAGTCAACAATCTTCAAATAAAGCCCAGTGGAAGGAGCTTACCTCAGTATTTTGGAATAAATGATAAGTCTGAACCCCTCCTAAGTAGTAGGGCTCTTCTGAAGTCAGGCCTTGAAATGCACATCAACAAGTCTTGGCTGAAGGGGGTATTGAAAAGGCTGAAGATCTAAGTAGTAGGTTAGCTACTCAGGAGCTTGGGGCAAAAATTGTCAAAGCTGTTGCTTGGTGCAACTTTGTAGAAGCTAAAAAAGATGCTGAAACTTCACAAGGGCTTTAAAAAAAGAAGAAACTTGCATGAGGGCTTGAAACAAACAAAAGCTGGGAAAGCAAAAGCAACGTGGGATTATATATAACTAGGCCTTTGTCCTTGAAAAGTGAAAACTGTTGGGATCTTACTGTTCAAAGGGAACCAACTAAATTTGATAAGTTAGAGAAGATAAACAGATTACTAGATCAATTCCATATTTTTCAATCTTTTTTAAAAACTGTATTATTTTGTTAAAAAAGTTTTTATTAAGAAATGTGAAAAATGCAATATGTACACATATCAATACTTAAATTATTAATGAAATCATTGATATGGACATACCCACTATTAATTTACATTGAAACCCCTCTTTGTGTCATAGTAAACAGTATTTTTGAACAACTGTAGTCATCATTTTGTCTTCTGGTGGCTTCCTTCTAGTAATGAACCTTTCCAAACTTGGTTAGTCTAGTATATATTCTGTCAATGAGACTTGCCTGAACTTGCTGGCATAACTTTGCAGGACTCGGGATCACTTGTACTGATAAGGCATCAGTTGGACTTCATTTGAGAAATAAATTTATATACACCAAAATTATTACTTTTCTAGTATATAATAAAGGTTTAGCAACTGAGATCTATGTAACATGCAGTTATAGTAATAAGCTATCTTCATATATTTTCTTTTTAAAATAATTGCATTTATTTGGTAGTAGATTGGTAGTAAGTATACCAAAGAAAACATGACTAAACCAGTCAAGAAACACTCGATTCTAATACAAGTGATAGTTTGTCTAAATGTTCTTTTCTAAAAAACTGGAGATTTTTTCCCCTAGTTTCCTGGTGAAAATCAAGGATAATTTTAAGTAGCTTTGAGGATGGAAAATGTCTTACAGTTTGCATTGATTTAAATTCTGCCTGAGAATAAACATAGACTACCCACATCATCTTTTATCCCTATGTTTCTTTAAATCTGATGTTCTTCTTAGAAAGCATATCAATTGTGAAGTTTGGATATTGATATTAAGTAGATAATCATTTTGACATTACTTGGAAAATAATATTTAAAATTTTTTAAAATATGTGGTTTGGACTACTTCCATTCTTTTTCCCTTTTATTAGGCAGATAGATAGACATACAGAGAGGATGGAAAGAGGATGCCTTGGAAGATAATCTAACTTGTCATAATGGAAATTGTGCTAGAATTGTAGATTTCTAAAGTGAACTTCGAAAGATCCTGCAGAAAACATGTAAGCCATCCCACAGATGGGTGTATATTCTTTGTATCAAGTTCTCCCAAGGAGCTTTGTTGGTCTTGATTCTTAGAGACAGGTAAGAGCTTATCACTATTGTCATCAGCTAATATTGTCTTCTGAGGCCAAATAATCCTAATTCCTCTGAATGATTTCCAATTATCTAATCTAAACCATCTCAGGGTTGCACATAGTTCATACTATGAAAAAACAAACTCAGATTCTTTAGATGAATATAAATTGGAATATGGATTTGAAACCAAGCATATGTAAAATATTCAAGGAGATGGTATGTAGGTATGACTTTAAGAAAGCTTAACACATATATATGTGAGTGTGTGTGTGTATAAAATGTGAATTTTAGCAGATAAAATTTTAACACATTATATCTCAAAAGATATTTTGGATTCATAGATTATTAGAACTGAAGGTTTTTATGGCTACAGAAACTAAAGCTCAGACTTGGTCCAAGCCACAGAGTAGGTAAGTAGCAGAGTCAGGATTATAACTGTGGTCTGACTAACTGCCAATCCAATGTTCTTCAGATTGCATGGTACTTTCTAATTAATGTGATTTGGTTTTATATAACTTTTCTGGAACAGTTGTACAGTGAAATATACCTGTATTATCTAGAGCATTAAGTAGCTTTACATTATGGGCATTAATGTTTTTTACGTTTGAGGGAAATGGAAATTGTCCATTGCTGTTTGAGATCATAAAAATTGTTGTCTTACTTCCATTTGAGGGATGGAATTTTGGAAAGTAATGTTTTAAATGACTGAAATGTTTCTCAGTGATTCACTGAGGAAATGGAACTTCAGGAAGTCTCTCACCCAGTTTTATAACTCATCTTACATAAATAAGAATCTGAACTGAAAATCTTGTTTTTCAGTTTCTTTTTTTCTCTTTATATGTGACATATCTTTGAGGGTACAATTATATGCCATTTATAGAATCTCTGTTATATTCAAAGTCATTCTAAATGTCTAATAGAAAACATAAGCCATGCTGTAACGCTAATCATTGTATAGACTAACTCCGTAAGGAAATATTGCAAATTTTGTTCAGAAGAAATTTCCTATAGAAGCAGGCATTATTTCTCTGATTTATCACATATATTATTTGAAAATATAGTTTTCTAAAAAAAATTGTAAAATATGATGCATTACTGTCACGGGAGTTCCATCTGTACATAAAGTTTGAAATTTCATCCCCAGTCCAGGTTTTGTTTCAAAAAAAAAATGTTCACTGTCTCCAAAATGTTGACTGACTTTTTTTATTTTCAAAGGGAACTCACAAAATAAGAATTCTTTCATGGCATCAGCAGGCACTAAGTGAGTAAAAATAAGGATCTGACTACAGTCAAAGATATCTGCAGTTTCATTCAATTGTACACTGAAGGAGAATGATGAGGCTACCTATTCCTTGATGACCTCTTTCACAATGTTAAAAGAAATAACTATTCTAGAATTTATCAATCATATCAATTAACAATGGAACCACTTCCAGTTTTTTCTTCTGTTCCAGTTCACAAATCAAATCAGATTCCCAGTGCATATGGTTTTACTAAAGTCTCCCCAATGACTTTCTTTTGTAGTGAGCAATTTTATAGAATACTTCAAAAAAAAGTGTTTTTTTAAGGCAAATTCAAATTTGAAAGTGTCCTAACTTTTTCAAATTAAGTTTCCTGCATATGAAAAGATCTAGGTCTGAGTTCAAATCCTGTCTCAGACACTTAATAACTGTGTGATCCTGTGTGAACTTCTGTTTGCCTCAGTTTCCTCATCTATAAAACGGGGACTAATAGCACCTACTCTTTTAAGATTATTGTGAAGATCAAATGATCTAATATTTGTAAAAGTGCTTAGCCTAGTGTCTGGAATGTAGTAGGTGCTATCTAAATGCTTATTTCTTCCTCTGTCATACTCAAGTTTCTTCATCTTTAAAAAGAAACTAATAATATCAACTATTTCCTAAGGTTGATGAAAGGATTTTTAAAATAAGATAATAATTGTAAAATGCTTTACAAACCTCAAAACTATATAGGTGATAGTCATTATTATTTTCAGTATGGATAGAAGAAGTATTCTCAGTTTTTCATCTTCCTATTCACAAGAATTTTTTGGCACAAAAAAGCACTGTAGCTTTTGTGTCCTTGTCATATTTGTTAATGTATTTACAAATGCATCCATTTGAAACATAATTTTCATTGTATTTTCCTTTCTTCAAAATTCCAATTTAAATTGGGTCTATAAAACCATAAAATAAAGCTAAAATAAAATGTTTGATTCAATTGATATTTTCAAAGAATATTTTTTTATAAATCTGCATAGAAATTAGACTTTTGTATGTTAATTAAGTGAAGTATAAGACATTTAAGAAATGTTTAGGCCAAGTAGGTAAAATAAGGCAGGTGTTACAATTTATCCAAAGTTCTAACACTTTTATTGGCTTTTAATTCTTCTCTCTGGAAAGAAAATGGCAAACCACTCTAATATCTTTGCCAAGAAAACCCCAAATGGGGTCATGAAGAGTCTGACGTGACGGGAACGACTACACTGACTGAACAACAACTCTTCTATAGACAAGTAGATTACAGTGGTAGCTCAGGAGTGATATCCTTCCTGGAATTCAGCTACCGTCACACATGACTGTCTGTGTCTTCTGATACATAATGGTTCTCCCTTCTGATATTGTTGCAGTTTCCTTCGAAAGTCATTTTTTAAAATGTGTGGCATTTTCACAGAATAACACATAAACACTACTTTTACAACATGTGTTTTACAACATAATGCCTTTACTCCATAACACAACGTACAAAAATAGTACTAGGAGAAAAAACAAATAAAAAAACCATTAGACTCACAGAACTTATAAATTTGTGATTTGTATGAATTTGTATCATGACATTTGTTACCAACAATAAGAATTTACTTTAAATAACACATTTCAACAGTTATTTTCACCATCAGATGTTTCTGAACTTGCCTGGGTTACACTGTAACCTACGTATATATGTTGCAAATTTCTGTGCCCCTTACAGAAAACTATAAATTCATTTGAACTGCCTGGTTTTACAAAACTTAAGCAAAAATGAGAACAACTAATTTCCTTTGGAGCAGTTATGTGGTACAATGGATAGTGTACTGGGGTTGGAGTCAGGAAGACCCATCTTCCTGAATTCAAATTCAGCTTCAGACACTTAATAGTTATTTGACCCTAGGCAAGTCTTAACCCTGTTTGCCTCAGTTTCCTCATCTATAAAGTGAGCTGAAGAAAGAAATGGCAGACTGCTTCAATATCTTTGCCAAGAAAACTTCAAACTGGGTTATGGGTCAGACCAACTCAAAATTGGTCATCATTACAATGACTGAACAACAAAAAACTTCTTCCATATATTAACAATAACAGATGAAGAATATTAGAAAACAACACTGACATCCATGTTACCAATATATCTTCTCCCATGAGAATATTCTACTTCACTGTTTAGTGGCTCAATAGGCTCAGAACTGCTCAATACTTGGCCAGTTATGTAGCTTGTACATCAGTAGACAGACTACAATCACATGTGATATAGAAGCAGGTCTAATGATGACAGTAATTTTGAAGTAGTGGTCAGCACAAGTAATGTTTCAAGATATCTGAGATATTTGTAATGTGATATGAAACTATCTGTAATTTCAATCAGTGACAAAATCCTATGTATCACCAACGCTATTGTGGTTTACAGTCTACAGTCGTGAGTGAAGGAAATGATAAATTTCAGGTTTGTGAAAACAAAGATGTATTTTTTTACTCATCTAAGTTCTTGAGATCTCTAAAATTTACCCATAAACCCCTTACAGTATTCATGGACTCTGGGTAAATAATCTCTGATATAAGGGTTTGGGAATGGTTCACCTGTATTTTTTGCAATACTCAGGAACCTTCTCTAACATGAACATCACTCTTCCTTCTCCTTCTTAATCTTCCAAAGGCCAGGTGCCTAGAGAAGCCATGTATGATGTTTGTACTTCTTTTATCCCTGGACATCTCATGGACTTTAGCTGCACTTGCCACCTCTCCACTGGCTAAGGATCAGCCTTCAAGTATACATGACTCCATGATGAAAATGTCTTCTGAGAAACCCTAGGAAACAATTTTGATACAGCAATTGTCTGAGATTTTGTCCCCTTCAGCCCCAGGTTAGAATCACTGTTGCCCCTTCCAATGTTTTTCCACCCTGCGGTATTGACCAAGTTTAACCAGAACTCAATCATTTGACCTGGTCATGGTCTTGTCATCATGTTCCTCTTACTGCTGCTTCCCATTTCTCCCTGAGGAAGGTGATCAGAGCTAGTTCCACTAGAGAAACCTAAGTAGGTAAGGAATGTGAATAGTTCTGACTCCTCTGGGGCAGATACTTTCCAAACAATAAAATACCACCACAACTTCTATGTCTGTTAGTAATCCACAATTTCCCACACCCTAACCTCATTTTTTAATCTTGCCACAAAGTGCTAGGATGGGTTATTCCCACTGTTGTCATGAAAATTCAAGGGACCATGATTTTGAGATGAGATTTGTGAGTGAAGAGGTCAAGTTCATGGTAGTCCTATGCAATAATTTACCCCATTCAGTCTCTAAAAAAAATGGTGAATGAGTCTGAATAAAGACTTTTGGAGGACATGATGGACTATATATGGGGAAATGTATATGATTTAGCTAGGCTTAAGCTCCCACAATGGAGCCTTTGTTCTTTGTTGAATCTCCCTTCTGCCTTCCATGATTCCGTTCCTCTTTAATGTTTGATGAATGGCCCAGATCTCCTTTTAAGATGTCATTCCCAATTCATAAAGTTTAGCATTTGTTGAGGCTCTCATATGTCTGCCAGTTGCATATACGGATAAAATTCATGGGCCAGAAGGTGAGCTCTCAAAGACTAAAGACATCTGCATTGCATTATTCTTAGAAAACTCTATGTCAATAGGAATCAGGTCCAGTTCTGCCATAAGTGTATAGTGTAACAACATAGATACTAGATAGTGCAGTGGATGGAATGCTGGGCTTGGGGTCAGAAAGATTAGGTACTTGTTAGGTATGTGACCCTGGGCAAATTACTTAACCTCTATCTGGCTCAGTTTCCAGTAAGATGCGGATAATAGCAACACCTATCTCTCAGGGTTATTGGGAGGATAAAATAAGATATTTGTAAAGTGCTTCACAAACCTTAAATTTCTATGTAAATTTTAGCTATTATCATTGCTGTTATAATTATATCCTTGCACCCACTGGTCTATCAGTATTAAACTGATATAGTAGTATCAGCTTATCAGTAGATAAGTAGTAAGCAGGAGATGAATTCTTAACCATTTTTGAAATATTATCCAGAATGTAGCTGTGAACTATGATTCCCACTCTAAGAAAATCTGTACAAGGTTCCCAAGTAGGCAAATGATCTTTAGAAAATATCATGCTACAAAGTAAACAAAAAGAATAACTGCATAGTAAAAAATCAAAAGTCGATGGAACAAAATTACAAAGATCCAGCAGGACTCAAATGAGGACATTGGAGAAGACAGTCCTAACCCCACCCCTTCATGGAGGTGGGAAGTACCCAGGTGTTACACATCACACATGTTTTTGGCCTTTTCCAATGTCATGCTCAATTATGCCGATTTTTCCTCCTCTTAGAAAAAACAACTTTGTTACATAGGATGATTCTCTGGGAAGGGGAATGGAAGGGATACTTGGGATAACTGATGATTTAAGAAACAGAAATCATTAATAAAAACTTATTTGAGAAAAAGGAAAAAATACCATCTATGATACAGATGGCAAGTTGGGAAATAGAATCAAGGGGAACATTTCGAAGTTCTCCACTATATTGAAGATGGCAGTATTCTTCCTTCAATGGTGGTAATTCAGTTATAAAATCATTATTAAGGAGGGACCACTGATGACTGTGGGAATGTCTATGGTTTCTATCAGAATTTCTTCATAAATTTGTACCAATCACAGATGCAGGCATAATGCCAAGTGTCCTGTGACTAGTCAGGGCACCATTGCTGTTATCGGGTCCCATTTTGGGTTCTCACCCTTTCCAGATGTCTGTTCAAGAGACTGTTATTATGAGACTACAATACCTTCTCTTGATAGTGCAGTGACAATTCCAACCCATTTCTTGAAGAATCAGAGCTTGATTACTTCCTCCTTCCTAACTAATGTTGTACACATCCAGGAGACAGGTGATAACTGAACTGCTTCCTCTTCAGGCGCAAATCTTGAGTCAGTGTATCAGCTAGGATGTTTCTCATTCCAGACACAAGAATGAAGCAGAAAAAAGGCTGAAAATAATGATACCAACTGGGCTTGATGCCATTAGGAGTTGCAATGGATAGAGCTTGGGGCCTGGAGTTAGAAATTCTTGTCTTCCTGAGTGCAAATCTCACCTCTGACACTAACTAGCTATGTGACCCTGGGCAAGTTACTTAACCATATTTGCCTCGGTTTCCTCATCTGTAAAATGATCTGGAGAAGGAAACAGCAAACCTCTCCAGTATCTTTGCCAAAAAAAAACCCCTAAATGGGATCATGAAGAGTCAGACACAACTGAAATGAATGAACAACAACGATGCTGCTACTGGCTTAGCTAAGCCTGCCTGGAATAAGCTGAACTTTTATGACTTCTTACTAGATGAATCAAAGTGAGTGAGTGCATGAACATTTATTAAGCACTCACTCTCTGCCAGCGCTCTTAGAACCATAACTAGAAGCTTAGCACCTTCCAAATAATGTCACCAAATCTCTGAGGCAGGATTCATATCAAGCAATCCTTAGTCCATCATGGTTTGTTTCCTTTCTACTGAGTCAACTAATGAAAGCAATATGTGACTAGAAAGTCTAAAATCTCAGCCTATGAACACCTACCTTTTCCAGAAAATTGTAAATCAGCAGTACCTCAATAGCCACCTGGTGGTATCTGTCACCACAAAAAAAAAGCAACCTGGTTTTGGATGTCTTAGCAAGAACAAAGTCATGAAGGTTCTCTTAAGCGTAGAAAGATCCCCTCCTCCTGCCCCATTTTTCTCTTGAGTAATATTTACTTTCTCAGTAAATTACGTGAAGGGTTCTGTCAACCTTGTGTACTTGGAATGAACTCCGTGTAAAATTTCATCATTCCAAGGGAACTCTGCAGGGCTTTAATTCCTGCTGGCAGGATCCAGTCTTGTATGATCTGTACCTGTTGTGACGATTTATAATCCTTCTGGATTCAAGAAAAAATTTGAACAAGGTTTCCTGGCTCTGGTGGAAGATAGACTTATAAGAGAACCATTGAGAAGCAACTGGAGAGTACGTCTCAAACCTGCATGGTGTGCTCCTGCTCTTATTGGGGAGAGAAAAAGAATCAGAATTTTGTCCAAATTGACTATAATACATTGATCAAGAAAATCTGCCAAAATCTCATTAATCAGCAATGTGCTCCCTCTCCCACTTCAATTATTCTGAATTTTCTGAATATCTCCTTTGCCTTCAAGATGCCTTTTTTTATTATACTTATCTTTGAACATGTTTTTTCCCCTGCCCCCAGAAGCCTATAATAAGGGCAAGAGCTATATAACATTTTATCTTTGTATCCCCAATCATTTTTTTTCAAGGGGAAGACTGGACTTATAATTTTATCCTTACAGTGCACTTTTGGTACAAGAACTTTCTCCCCTTATGCAGAACAGCAATATTTCTGCAACTTAAAGTCTTAGAGAGTGGCTGGGCAATGCCTCAGTCATTGCCCAGATCATCTGTCTTGTCCCTGGTCACACACCTGGCATATATCAAAGACAGGACTCAAACCCGAGTTTTCCTGGCTCTAAGCCTGTCACTTTGTCCAATACGCACACTGATTCTTGCCATACTCATTGAAGTACTTAATGATTTCTTGTTAAATTTAATTGGATGATTCTAAATGAATTATCCAACCTAAAAGAAATGCTCTTTTTAAAATGTTCAGACAACTTCTAAAAGGTGTGATTCTGACAGGAGAAACATGAACTAGGGGCTTGTTCCCTGAACTCTGGTCCAAATGTCCAAAAAAAACCCAAATCGTTTGGTTCTGATGGTACTCTCATTCATGCCTCAGTAATCAATACAGAGGTCAAACTTCCCTCCTTTCTGGGAAACAACAAAAGGACACTCTTGAAGAACCTAACAGTTGTACAGACATATTTTTACTGATGCCTTTGTCTATCATTCATTTAGCTTGTAAATTAATCCACATAAGAATGAGGAACTGGGGTAAAATACAGTGGAGAGAGAATGTATCTAGGTGCTGTAACTATGGTGCAAAGGTAATTACAGATGTAATCCTTACTAAAAGCCTTCCAAGGGGGCAGCTAAGTGGTGCTGTGAATAAGGCATCAGCCCTGGGATCAGGAGAACCTGAGTTCAAAATCCAACCTCAGAAACTTAACACTTTACTGGCTGTGTGACTTTGGGCAAGTAACTGAATCCCGATTGCCTCACCTCTCCCCTCAAAAACAAAACAAAATAAAACAAAACTTTCCAATGGGTCTTGGTATTTAATCAGTAAGAACTCCTTCCACTGTCCATAAAGTAGTGGACCATAATCAAAGTTGAAGTTCTGAGTGCCTTCTGGGTCCTATCCAGTCAAATATTGCTTGTGAAAACTACAGTGACTTGAACTCCACCGGTTTTAAGATTATATTACATCGGTCATAAGAGTTTAAATGTCACTTATGCTACAACCATGCCTATTTGCCCCAGGATCAAAGTTGAGAATCTCAGGGAAGGATAAGCAGCTGTGCAGGGAGTACAACTAACTTTCTACCACATCTGATCTACTGATAAGAGAATCAGGAGAAAGTCCTCATGATCTCTTACAGCCTAAGGAGATCATGGACCGATGTGAGATCTTTTTCTCAGGACGTTTGTCACCTCTTCAGAGACTATTAATGGATATCATTTCTTATGATCAACCCTACCATAGTTACCACTTTCCTGAGTAACGAGAATTTTTATTTCCTTGAAAAAAAAACCCTGCAACAATTTATTATGCACTTAACATTAAACTGGAAAAAAATACACATTAACAACTATTTGTACTTTAAATGAATTTTTGTGTGTAATAGGTCCAGAACAATATGATCACTCCCTCCACATCCCTTTTCATTCTGTGTGGTTTTTCTCTGCCTATTTGTTTTGTCCTTTGTCCTTTGATTTTAGTGAATGCCAGTATGCATGCTATTTTTCTAGTTTCTGCTTTCTTTGCTTCAAATGACTTCATATGTCTCTTCCAAATTTCTTTATATTCCTATTTGTCATTTTAATGACTTTGTAGTATATTTCATTACATTGATATACTGTAGTTTATTTAGTCATTCACCAACTGCTGGACATTTAAGTTGCTCCCAGTTCTTTCCACCTACAACAACTCATATAAATGCATGTATGTCTGACGTGTTTGTGTATGTGTGAAGAGATATCTCTATTTTCTTTATAGAGGCATTCAGGATTGTTCTTCAAAAAGGTTTTACTCATTTGCAGTTCTCCACAGCTAAGATAAATGTTCTATCTTCTCCCCAATTTTTAATAGATCGTTTTCCCGTATTTAATTTTATGAGCCAATGGGAATTTATTATGGAATATGATGTGAATCAATATATTTTTTGCAATGTTACTAATCAGTTTTCTAATAACATTTATTAAATAATGAATTGTTTCCCTAGTTATTATCTATAGACTAATCAAACACTAATCTTTTGTGCGTATTTAGTTCTTTTTCTTGAATTTATTTCACCATCAATTTTTTCTATTTTTGCCCAGAGCTAGAGAGTATAAAGCAGTTCACATTGAAACTATATTTTATACTCTAGAAAATCAAATCCACTTTCATATACTTTTCTCTCTTCAAATTAACCTTTAATATGCTTACCCAAAGAGGCAGCAGTGTATAAAGGACAGAGACCTGGGAGTGGAGTTAGGGAGATCTGGGCTCAAATTCTGATTCTGACATTTACTGATTGTGTGATCCATGGGGCAGCTAGATGGCACATTGCATAGAGTGCCTGGCCTGGAGTCAGGAAGACTCATTTTCATGAGTTCAAATCTGGCCTCAGACACTTACTAGCTCTGTGGTTGTGGGTAAGTCACTTAACCCTGTTTGCCTTCATTTCCTCATCTGTAAAATATACTGGAGAAGGAAATGGCAAACCACATCAGCATCTTTGCCAAGAAAATCCCAAACGGAGTCACAAAGAGTTAGACACAACTGAAAATGACTGAAATTGTTTGATCTTAGGAAAGTCATTTAGCCTCTATGCAATACATTAACCTCAAAGTCCTAAATATACTACACGAGGAAGTAGAAATAATGCCAAAGAAAGCAAAACAAGGCAAAGCAGCTAAGTTTGAATGAATAGAGAGAGAGAGGGTCTGGTATTTGTGGTAATACCATTTTGAGAATTCTGAGGAATCAGTTGTTAAGGATTTCAGAGAAGGGATAACTAGGATCCTGTGGACTGAAATACTACCAGAGAAGCCAGCCCATGAGGAATGAGAAATTCTCAAAAATAAATTCAAAAGATACAAAGGGAAATAATTCTAATAAGGTGGAAAAATAAAAATTGTCCAAAGAGACTTGTGGATCAATAGGAAATTCACCAGTTTTGATGTTTAAAAATAATATACAGAAGATAAAAACAAGGGTAGATAACTGATGAATACAAAAACTTTATAGTACTATAAGATAAGAGTCAGGAATGCTAAAGCCCAGACAGAATGAGTTAAGCCTAGTGAAGAAAGCTTCCAATCACAAGGTTTTCTTTAGCTATGTTGAGGAAATCAAGAGGATAAAAGAGGGCACTGGGCCATTGTTCAGGGTTGAGGAGCTCTGTAAAAGCAAAAAAAAAAGTAAAGATGCTCAATTATCAAATTTCTGTTTTCTCTGCCAAGAGAAATGACCTTTGGACTAGAAAGGACTGAATAAAAATTACTAATAGGAGTCAATCCCCATAATAAGTAAGGATCTAGTAAGAGAACCACCAACTGCTGGACATTTAAATTTGCTCCTGGCTCTTTCCATTTACAACAATTCTCATATATATGCACATATCTGACACATGTACGTGTTAGTGTCCTTGATGTCTGATGAATACAAATCATCTGACAGAAACAACTGGTGAGTGTGATTTCTGACTGTCAAGTGATCTTCGAAAATCCCTCAAGAATGTCAGTGACTTTGTTGGTGATCTTTGAAAGTCCCTGAAGAATGGAAAAGATTCCACAGGATTGAAGGTAAATGTACCAATTTAAGGAGGGAGCAGAAGAGCTATAGGGATGGAGAGAGAGAGAGAGAGAGAGAGAGAGAGAGAGAGAGAGAGAGACAGAGAGACAGAGAGACAGAGAGACAGAGAGAGAGAGAGACAGAGACAGAGACAGAGACAGAGAGAGAGAGAGACAAAGACAGAGAGAGAGAGAGAGAGAGAGAGAAAGGGAGAGAGAGAGGGAGAGAGAGGGAGGTAGGGAGAGGGGGAGAGAAGGAAAGGGAGAGAGAGAGACTGTTTGACTTAAATTCCAAACAAAATGCTAAAGCAGGCTTTTGAAAATGCTATTCTATAGCAGACTACATCTTTATAGTTACACAATAGACTAAAAGGTAGCGAGAATACAAGATCTTACTTTACTTGTTGTTTGTTGACTACAAAAAAGCATTTGTTTCAGTAAAGAAAAATATTACCTTAAAGGCTCTCCTCTTGTAAGGTGCTGTTCATTCTTTGTCAAAATCAAATGGTATCTCTTAAAATGATGTAACTACAGAAATAACCTTATTCAATAAACCTCTTCAGCTTACCATTCCCTGATGCCTTACAACCCTCTAAGGTTATCTGCTCCTTCATTCTAGTCTCCAATGATGAATGAACCTTCAACTTGCCCAGGGTAACTAACTTCTTTTGATTTCTATCCTCTCCCATCTTCTCCAACAAAATTCCCCCACCATCACTTCTCTTCTCCTTTCTGTCTTTCTTTCTTCCTCTCTCCCTCCTTGCCCATATTGCAATCTCACCATATCTAAAAGTTCCTTCTTTGCTGCCTACAAATATGTCTGTTGCTCCTGTCCAACTCTTCATGACCACATTTGGAGTTTTCTTGGCAGAGATACTGGTTTGCCATTTCTTTCTCCAGCTTATTTTACAGATGAGGAAACTGAGACAAATAGTGTTAAGTAACTTGCCCAGAGTCATGCAACTAGTGAGTGTCTGCGGCTGGATTTAAACTGATGAAGATGAGTCTTCCTGACTTCAGGCCTGGTTCTTTATCAGCTGAGTCACCTAACTGCCCCACAAATAGGTCTTTAGGTCTATCATTCTGAGAAAAAAACACTTTTACTACATCTTACTGTACCAAAAAGCTATTATTTAAAATTTCTTTTCTTCGCAATTCCTTGAAAAAAAAATCTACACATTCTGAGAGCTCTCCAGAATAGACTTCTGCCTGTTTGTCACACACTACCCTCTATTTCCTCTTTCCATACCTTCATCTTGACTATTTCCTGCCTGAAAGGCACTCTCTCATCACCTCTATTAGCATACCTTATTTCCTTTAAAACTCAACTCAAATTCTACTTTCTATGAGAAACCCTCGCTGAGTTTTAAAAACAAATGCTAAAAATTGTTTTTACATGCAACTGGAAAATAAGACATGCAGGCAATGGGGTATAAAAATCATTCTTGCCCTACAGGAAAATAGAGGGGAAGGGTGTGATAGAAGAGAGGGCTGATTAGGGGAAGGGGTAAACAGAATGCACACTATCTTGGGGTGGGCAGAGAGGAGAAATGGGGAGAAAATTTGGAACTCAAAATCTTGTGGAAGTGAATGTTGAAAACTAAAAATTAATTAATTAATAAAAAACCAAAAAAAATAAAGTAGGATAAGGATCCAGAACTAGGGGCTACAATATACTACCTCAATATTGTCTTAAAACGAAAATGAAAAGAAACACTTGCTGAGCTCTTATCTGCTAGTACCCTCCCCAGGAATGTCTTGTATGTACTTCTATATTTATGTTTTCTACCTTGGTAAAATGTAAGTTCCTTAAGAGCAGAACTATTTCTTTTTTTTCCACTATATTCTCAGTGCCTAACAAAGTACCTGGCATATAGTAAGTGCTTAATAAATGAATATTAATTAAATAATTGAAATAGGAAGCTTTGATAGATATCCTTTTTTGAGTATGGGGGATTGAGGGTACAGTGGGAATTGAGGAGAAAAGTTGGGACAGTTTTTGTGCTAAATGATACGAGGAGGCAATAAGGGGAGAGCAGGGCTGTCAATCAATGACAAGGGTACCATCTATTATGTCCCATAAATTTCTAATAGGGCAAATTAGTTTGATTTTGAAAGTTTCTCCAACATTCTCCAGTATCCCTAAAGGATATTGCAGGAAAAGATATTAACCATGGATGAGGTTTCAAAGATCTAAGATGACAGAAAGTCAGGCAGAAAAAGGATTCTAGCATTAGTAGCCAATAAAACAAAGGGTCCACACATTGGGTCAAAGGCAGCTGTGGAAGAAAGTAGAGGGAGGAGAGACAGTGGGAAGAGAGAAATCAGGAGAAAAGGGTTGAATCAAAGGGAGTATGAGATGAAGAATAAGTTTAGTGTGATTGAGATAGAGAAGGGAGGGACCAAGCACTTATTAAACGTTTACTATCTGTCTGGTACTGTGCTAAGTGCTTTACAAATATTATCTCAATTGATCCTCAGTTGTGAGTAGAATATGCAGCAGGATAGAAAATTCAGCCTTCTTTCTACAGAATATTGCTACCTCTGTCAAGACCTATAATTCCTCTAGTTGGATAATCCAGTCAAATGTAGTAGCAGCATGATCATCTGTTACATTTCTGCTTTTGAAGGAACATGCATTTCCTGCCTCTGTCCATAGTCCCTAGTCAATCCATTGTGGGTTGTTTCACATTAATTTCAATTAAAGACTTATTAAATATGTTTCGAGGTTTAGGAACACACACTATAATGGGATACGTAACCCCATAGTCCTTTGCGCTCTGCTGACAAAGTAAAGTTTTGTGTTTGTTTTGTTTTGCAAAAGTACCTGGTGGTATGATATTTTCCCTCCAGAGACTTTTTCTTTTGCATACATATTCTCTGTTTTTTTAAAGAACATATTTTCTGTGGAAAAAGTATATTATTAGCAGGTTTGCAAATGTCTTCGTTTTACTAGCATAGAAACAGCTTCATTTAGTTCAAAGCACCTTTATAAATGAGCATTTTAACAGTATATTGGTACATATTAAGCTGATTTGGCACGCATAAAGCCCTCATTTGCACCCACTCAGAAAACTGATACTTACCTTCTTATAATGAGGGCTATGTATTCTGGAAAATTCTTGCTTTAAAAGTCTGTTGGTCAAAATCATTTTTACTGGACTAAAAGAGAACTTTACCTCTCTCTCAGACTGAAGATTTGAATTTTCAAAATTTATTTTATAGCTAGTTTTTTACTGGTATTTTCCACTCATTGTGCTGATATTGTTCAAATAGACTGAACTTTTGGGGCATTGATTAAAAGTCATTCATTTTTAAGAACCTGTCAGGAATACTCACCTGGCAATCTGTATTTAATAAATATTTGGCATAAGAAAAAAAGGTTTTGACAGATTAAAGTGCATGTATGTATTGGCATTATGACACTTTGATTTCTAGACTATGTTGCTAAAGTTTTAAACCAGTGCTATTCATCCTTTACTTTGTATGCTCAAATTTTCTCATTGCTGGGTGGCACCGTGGATAGAGAGAGTGTTGAACTGGGAGTCAGGAACATCTGAGTTCAAATCCTACCTCAGAAGGTACATACTAGCTGCATGACCCTAGAAAAGTCACTTAACCTCTCAGTTTTCATCTAAAATTGGGATAACAACATTACTTACCTCACAGAGCTGTTGTGAGCAGAGGTGTCAAATAACTTCCAAGTGTAATTTGAACCAAATTAAAATGTAATTGGGAATTTAAAAAAAAATAAAAACACAATAAAACATAGATAACATTACACTTGAAAACTAAGTCACTATGTGGTCTGCAAGAATCTCTGTCTCCTGATTGTGAGAATCAAATGAGATAAACATAAAGTGGTTTGCAAACCTTTAAACACTAGATAAATGCACACTTGGGGCAGCTTAGGTGGTATAGTGGATAGAGCTCAGGCACTGGAGTCAGGTAGACCTGAAGTTCAAATCCAGACTCAGACACTTTCTAGCTGGGCACATTACTTATCCCTGTTTGCCTCAGTTTCCGTATCTATAAAATGAGCTGGAGAAGGAAATGGCAAATCCTCATCTTTCACCATATGTAACGAGCATATGGAAACACAGCTCCAAAACACTAATTATTAGAGAAATTCAAATTAAAAGACCTCTGAGGCTCCAACTCATACTCAACAGATTGGGAGAGTTGACCAAAAGAAAGAAAGAAAATAACAATTTTTGAAACATGTTTAGTAAGTTTTTAATTGAAATTGCTACAAAACAACCCACAATGGATGGATTGGGAAGTGGTATGGACAGAGGCAAGAAATGTACATTCCTTCAAAAGCAGAAATGTACCAGATGATCATGCTGTTACTGCATTTGATTGAGTTATCCAACAAGAGGAATTAAAGGCCTTGAGAGAGATAACAATGTTCTGTAGGAAGAAGGCTGAATTTTCTATCCTGCTGCGTATTCTACTCACAATGGAGGATCAATGGTGATATGAAGTAAGATATCAATTGAGATAATATTTGTAAAGCATTTAGCAAGAAAGAAAATAAAAATAACAATAACAAAATAAATATATTAATAATATACTGTTAGTGGAGCTGTGAATTGGTCCACCCATCAGAGGAAGCAATTTGGATGTATGCCCCCTAAGCCACTAGGCTGTTCATATACTTTGACCTAGTGATACCACTACTATATTACAAAATTGATCAAAGAGAGGGGGAAATGTGTATAGCTTTTCTTTTTGTTATAACAAAGAACTGGAAATGAATGGGTTGCCCATCAACCAGGGAATAGCTAAACAAATTATGGGATATGGAATGGTAATGGAATATTGCTCTTGCATATAATGGAGTATTATAAGTAATCCATATAATAGAACGTGGCATTGTGATAGTAGTGATATGCGGTAATGGAATATTATTGTTCAATAAGAAACCTGGGGAGATTTATATGTACTGATACAGAATGAAGTAAACAGAATCAGGAAAATAATTTGTTCAACATTGTAAAGGGAACCATCTGTGAAAGACTTCAGTACCCTGATCGGTGCCATGGCCCATTATGATTCCAGAGGACTGGTGATGAAGCATGCTGCTCATCCTGGAGGAAAGATGATGAACTTAAGATACAGAGTAAGACCTACAATTTCTGACCTGGCCCATGTGAAAAGTTGTTTTGTATGTATATTTTATACAAGGATTTCTTCTTTGCCATTTTGTGGAAGGATTAAGGGGCCAGTGTAGTCAAATTTTAGAAAAAGAAAAGAAAAAGAAAATATGGTCACTGAAGCATTTTCAAATACTTGAAGACCAGAAGGTGCAAAAGAATTACAGATAGGAAAATAGCTTTGAAAATTACTTGTTGAATTTGTTATATATTTTTAAAGAAAAGCAAGCTGCACACTTGTTTATAAAAGAAAGCAAGCTGTTTGCTTCTAGACCTTTTGGCTCAGATTAAGTTTGTGTGTGTGTGTGTGTGTGTGTGTGTGTGTGTGTGTGTGTTATATCTTATGTATTTACATGGCCCTGGTTTTACTGATTCCCAATTTTATTGGTGTACTTCTGACTCTGAATTGATGCTTCAAGCCACCTACCAATATTGAGGAGTGATGAACTGTGTGACACCCCAGTTTTAATCTTCTTTCACCTGCTTTTACCAACAACTGTGGTGCAGATTTTAATGAGACTTGCTGCCTTTGTTTACCATTGTGGTTTTCAGCTGAGTGGAGATATTACCCAATGGAATGATGCTATTTTAAACAGATTAGGTAAAATCATTAGAGTGCCAGAGACAATTGAGGTGTAGATAAACTTGAAATTTCCAGGATATGGATAGGCTTTATGATTGGATCTAGTAATTCTGGACAATAAAAACTATGCTGATGGTGTCACATATATTACCATACCCTTCAAAAACAGATATTCTGCCTTTTAATCAGCCAGAGCTGACAAAATTGAAAAATACTGATGTGCATGATTCCATTAGATGGAGTAGGGATATACATACATACACACATATATATAGATATAGAACATACAACTGAGATAAGGCAGTGCATGGAAAGAACTTTTAGAAAAGTGATTATAATTTATAAAACAAAATATTGGTAATATGCAATATTTCATTGTATTTCTCTTATTTTCTTATAATTATATATTACATATTATAATATACAATATATTATAATTATGCTTACATGTACTATATTTCTTTAAAAAGTAAGCTATGCATAATAGAGATTTATAGTTTCAAAGTGATCCTTTTTTTCTATTCCAATGTGAATATGGAAAATGCTTATTTTGTTTGGTGTTTGTTAAGTTTGGAATTTTAATTAATGAATAAGGATGTGCAACCCAATTCCCTTCATGACTAGTGTCCTGCTCAGACACTTACTTCATCAGGAATGGAGATAATCATGAATATTTGAAGGTTTAGCCAAGTGGACACAAGTTCTACCAAGCTAGAAAAACTTCAAGTATAGGGCAAATAATAGACTATGTTTCTGTTGTCTAAGGAATAACCGAGGTGAATTCAGATAGGTTCATCACCAAAAGTTTGACCACAACCACCCATGAAGACCATCTATTAAGTTAGGGGAAGACTGAAACTTGCATTGGCAGAGGAGCAAAATCAAAGATGTTTTGAATTATTGAAGTATCGTTCCTCACACATCATGCTTCATCTTCCATCCCTCCCATTCCTCCAGTCCCATCCTTTGCAATAGCTGTCTCCTGCATCTATGCAGCTCATGCATTGAGGTGACTATCCCAACTCCATCACACACTGACAAATTGGTCCTCATCCCCAGATTCAGATTCTCTGACTGTATCTTGCATATACACACACCCACACACACACGTGTGTGTTGTCTCCACCACTGAAATGTAAGAATCTTGATGGAAGGAACTGTTTTCACTTTTGGTTTGTATCTCTAGTGCTTAGCTTAGTATCTACCACACAGCAGACATTTAAAGTTTGTTGACTGAACTAGTGTGTTACCTGGTATTACTAATTATCCTTTTAGATCTATATCTTGTCTCTTCAACAATGATGCCCACAATTGCTGTCTCTACTGCAGGACTTTAAATATAACTTTTGGATCTCTAATATTTGCTTTGGAAAACAAAGAAAATTCAATTAAATATCAGTTAAGTACTGTATACAAGAGTTGGTCAAGAAGATTTTCCTTTATTCTTTCCAGGCTTGAATAAGCTATGTTAGTTAGATAAAAATTGTTAGACATACTCACATTCTCACCCTGGAGTTTCAACACATCAGTTATGCTTGTGGTGTCTTTCCATTGTTCATTCAACAAACATTTATTGAGCTACGATGGTGTCCCTAGCACTGAACAAACTGCTGTAGGAAATAGGGGGAAAAATGGAAAGCATAATTCTTATGCTTTGGTAGCTTACAATCTTGCTAGAAAGATGGAATGTACATTTCAGAGCTACCAAAGAATTACAAGGCAATGTAAAAGTACAATGCAAACACTAGATCTTATTTTTAAAATGCTAAGACAATTCAAAGTACAGTATGCTGTTTGATAAAGACTTCTTGGAGAAATTGATATGAGTTAGTCCTTGAAAGAAGTACATTGGATTTGGCTTGCCAGAAAGCCTTTGAATATTCATGATTATCTCCATTCTTGATGAAGTAAGTGTCTGAATAGGACACTAGTGAAGAGTATTTCATGTCAGAGAAATAGTCTGAGCAAAGATCAGAACAATTGGGTTATGCAAGGTACAGTAAGGAGGTTAGACCAACTGTAGCAGAGTGGTCATATATCAGAGTAGTGAAAAAAGAAGGTTGGATTGGCTCAGCTAATGTTAGTCCTTGAAAGACAAACTAAGGAATGCAGATTGGCATGTAGGTTATTGAACAAGATAGTGTAGTCCTGTAATGAAAGGAACTGTTCAGAGTATATTGAAGTAGGGATAAATTAGATGTGGAGGGACCACCTAATGGGTTGTTAAAGTAAATCCATGAGAGCCTGGTCTAGGATAGATTTTGTGAAAATATAGAGAAAGTCTCAAATTTAAGAGTCATAGAAGAAGAACCAGGGGAATTTGACAAATAAACTAAGGCTAAGGTTGGAGCCAGAGCTAGTAGAAGTGCTCTGTGCCATTAGTAAACCTAGAGAAATTAGAATTTGGAGATTTATGCTGGGTTTCAGGTAACATCATGATGTCCAAAGAGATACCTTTTAGATTGCTGGAAGTACAATGGGGATGAGATATCAGAACTAGAAATAATAGTTGTAGAATTGAAAATTTGAGAAAGAATACATAGGATCTGGAAGAATATGAAGAAGGGAGAAAATGAAGAACAAAATCCTGGAGGGTGTTCATTGATACGTCATAGGAGGAAGAAAAAGAACCATGTAAAGAAAAGAAAGGGAAATCAGGAGAATATAAAGGTACAGAACTGAAGCAGACTGATCACTAGAAATGGAATCATTGAAGAGAAAGGAAAAAGGGAAATCAGAAGAATATAATAGTATAGAATCACACTTGACTGATTAATATCCAATGTAAAAAATGCTCAAGAAAGATAAGAACCGAGAAAAGAACACATTCTACTTGTCCAGAAGGTAATAAGTAATAGAATCATTTCAATGGAGTGATAGGGAAAGAATTAGATTGCAACGAGTCAAAAATGTAGTGGGATAAGTAAATGTGGAGACTAGTGGCTGACCATTGTTTGAGAAGTATAGCTATGAAAGGACGGAAAAGAATAGGAAATTCTAAAATGATTTTGAGTTCTCTAATAAGTTCCAAGTGTTTTTATTACCTGACCCAGTAATTGAAGGGAGAGAGAATGAAGTCTCTGATCTTTTAATTCTAATCTGTGAAATGTAGCTAGATACCTGTAGTACCTACCTTACATGGTTGTGAGGCTCAAATGGCATGGAGATTGTTAAGCACTTTGTACATCTGAACAGGTTATACATATTTCAGCTCTCATCATGATTCTTAAATAGTCATTTTTTTCTCCCATTTCCATTTTTATTTTGTTAATTCTGTTTCAAATATCAATAAATATGAGCACTCACATACATATGGAACAATGGAAAATGAATTCCACACCTGAAACTATGAATCTCTATGACAAACAACTTGCACTGTAAAAAAAAAAAATGTAATAAATTTCACTCATTAGTTTCAAAGTCATGCAACTTCTCTGTCTTCTTATGAATCTCCTATTCTTTTCTGTGAATTATTTTAAAATGCTATAGTGACCCTCTTTTCTTTTTTAAAATGTCTTCAGTAGCCTACTCTCCTACTAAAAATATTTAATACCTCAAATCCAGAGCCCTTGAATGATTCTTCAAAATATTCCATCAACTTGTGTTCCATCGTATCTCAACTCCTTCTTTTCTTCCTTTATTTAAATTACATGTTTCAAAAAAATGATTCTTTGTCACCTGCATACACCTTGCTTATTGTTGCCTCCGTCCCTTTCCCAATGGCAAGCTACCCAACCCAGGGGTTCTTGGGCGATGGTCTGTGACTTTTAAAAAATGTTTTATGACAATTTACATGTAATTGGTTTCTTCTGTATTTTGTTCTAGTCGTTGAAAAATTTTATTCTGAAGAGGGGTCTATAGGCTTCATTAGACTGCCAAAAGCCTCCATCCTATAAAAAAGGTCAAGAACCATTTTGGTAACATTTTTGTACATGTCCCCTTCTCTCCTCCAACACTGCCAGCAGCCTGATCCAAGCCTCCATAACCTCATGCCTGGTTTATTGTAATAGCCTGCTGATTGCTCTTTCTCTGCCTTCAGTTTCTCTCCATTCCAGTCTCCATTCAACTGTTAAATTAATCCTCCTAAAGTGGAGACCTGACCCTGTCACTGTCACCCCTTGTTCTCGCCCCCCCAACACAAACACATTATTCAACAAACTCCAGCAGCTCCATATCACCTCCAGGATCAAATACAAAATCTATTTGGCATTCAAAATTCATGACTGACTGAAGTCCTTCTTAGCTTTCCAGTCTTTTTGTGTCTTCCTCTCTTTCTTCCCCTCCTCTGCCACGCACTCTGCAATCCAGTGGACGCAAGCTCCCTTGATATTCCTTGCATAAGACCCTCCATCTTCTGCTGCCAGTTGTTTTCGCTGGCTGTTCCCATACCTGGAATATTCTTGCTTCAGATTCATCTCCTGCCTTTCCTGGCTTTCAAGTCCCACCTAAAATCCCATTTTCTGCAAGAAGCCTTTCCTGATCCCCCTTAATGCTAGCATTTTCCCTCAGTTGATTATCTCCAATTTATCCTTTTCACATTGTCTCCCCATGAAACTTCCATGAAAAGATCAGCGACTCTTGACGTTTTTTAATCACCAGTGCTTAGCTTAGTGCCTGCCACAAGGTACTTAAGAAGTGGTTAGTGACTGACAAAAATTTTTTCATCCTCCCAACTTATCCATTTTGCCCCAGAGTTGGGTGCTTTCTTCACCTCCTCCCCTCCACCCCACCCCACTTTTTATCTTCCTTTTTTGTGTTATCTTCTCCAGTAGAATATAAGCTTTTTGAGGGCAGGGACAGTTTTTTCTTTTTGCCTTTATTTATATTTCTAGCACTTAACATAATATATGGCAAAAGTAAGCACTTAATAAATGCTTGTCGACTGACTGGTTTCAAGATCCCTTTGAAAAATATCAGAATCTCCAGATATCTAAGAATTTGCCTGGCTTTTTGCAGCTTATTTTCTTATAACCAGGGGGGTTGTTTCTGCTTCCACACATCACACACCATCACCTCATTTCTCCTCCTTCAAACCTTGGTGCTGACCTTTCTGCTTTAGGTTTTATTGGGGCAATTAAATTCTTGAAAACCAGAGGACCATGTTGTTATTTTGATTTATGTTGCTGTGTGGATTTATTAACTCAATGTCAGATTTTCTGCTTATTTGTGATTTTTCTTTCCTATGAGAGTCCAATTCACACTGCCATTTGTGCAGTGTCCTTCACCATGGTTTTTGGCTTTTGACACTTTTTACCCTGTCTGATTTACATGCAGGACTCTTGGTCATTCTTTTTCTTCCTTATGATTCTTTTCCTTTTTAAAAAAAATTTTTTGATATCTTTCATTTTTACATCCATCACTTTTGTTCCCAAATGTATCCCACATCCCTCCTCCCATCCATTAAATAAGCAGTACTTATAACATAGAATTTTTTTAAAGGAGGAAGGAAAAGTTCTTTAGCAAAACTAACCAAGAATTCAATGAAACCTGCTAGGATACGCAGCGTTCCATACCAATAGGCCCCCATCTCTATGACGAAGGGATGGATGTGAATCTTCTCATCTTTTCATCAGGACCAGCCTTGGTCGTTACAATTACACAGCATTCAGTCGCAGTTATTGATTTTGTTGTAGTTAATATGTGTACTGCTTTCCTGCTTCTGATAATTTCATCCTGCATCATTTTGTAGATGTCTTCAACCCTTTCTCTGAATTCTTCACCTTTCTCATTTTTTTACAGGGCAGTAATATGTCATTATATCCATACACCACAATTAATTTAGCCATTCCCCAAATGATGGGTGTGTCTACATCGTTTCTGAGTTCTTTGCTACTACAAAAAATGCTACTATAAATATTTTAGTGTATATTGGATTTTTCCTTCTTTGACCTCTTCAGGTATCTACTCAGCAGTGAGATTCCTGGATAAATGGGTATAGATATTATAGGTCCTTTGTAATATAATTTCAAATTCCTTTTCAGAAGACAGATTTTGAAGCACACTTCCTGACAGGAAGCTGATAGACTTGGAGTGCAGAAGAAAACATGTTTTGGGCATAACCAATGAGAGAATATGTTTTGCTTATTTTTATCAATTTGCTATGCTTTTCTTTTTTCTTTTCTTTTTTTTTTATAATGGGGTAGAGCAAAAAGAAAAGAAAATACATTTCTGTTGATTGAAAAAAATTAATTTAAAAAATTTGCTTTTCCAGAGTGGCTTAAGCAGGATTACTATAAGTAGTGGTTACATTTTTAACTTGGATAGTAGATAGGTCATAAAATAAACCTTGGCCATAGGAATATTTTATGGTTTTCCCAAATGCAAGATAATTCTTTTTTCTTTACAGAGGGGATTTTAAATTATTTACTTAGTTTTTTTTATTTACCCCCAATTATATATAAAAACAATTTTTAACATTTCTTTTTAAAATATTGAGTTCCAAGTTCTCTCCCTTCTTCACTATTCCCCATTGAGAATGCAAGCAATTTTCTTTGGGTTATACATATGTAGATATGAAAAACATATTTAGTTATGTATAGAAAACACAGACAAAAAAGACCCCAAGAAAAGTAAAGTTTAAAAAATGTTTTGATCTGTCAAATGCAAGATAATTCTAAACAAATATCATCTAGTTTTTCTGAGAAGGAATAAAAATAAACTTAAATTTGTGAAATAGCTATAAACTGATTGAGTGTCAGATTATTTTTGGTAATGAATGCTGAGATTCTCTCAATATTTCCAGGGTGAATATATTACATTCTTCTTGCCTGTCCCAAAGTCTAGTTAAGACAGAGCTCCTGGTTACATAACCTTTGTTAGTGGTGTGGAAACCTAAGGCCTAGCAGCTCTGAAACTGTGTGCTTCATTTGCACATCCTGTCTAGCCTAGAATAGAGGTGATAAAGCCGGCTTCCCACTCACAGCACACACATCAGCATGTCATCAGACAGGCTTTCTTATGGCCTGCAGTTAGGAATAATCTGTTCAAGGATTACCCGTATTTTGTTGCTAGGCAATGTACCTTGAACAATAGGAATATACAGTAGTTTTGTGGACTCTGGTGCAGGAAGAAGTCATTATTTTTAGGGTATAACTCTTGGTTTGTTATAGATCTTTTGTTGAGCATAACATACATTTGATTCTTTTAAAAAAAATGCAGCTCTTTCTCTTTTTGAAGATGCTACACTTAAGAAACAAACAAAAAGCCCTCTAAACTCTAGATCAGGCTTCTTTTTAACAGGTTATGGCAGGATTAAGCCAGCAATTTGAGAAGATACAGCCTCCTATTATGCAAGATGAAAAGATTTAGACCCTATCAATGTTACATAGACTCCAAATAACCAGTCTCTGTAGACTCAGTCATAGAGTATTTAGCACAGTGCCTGGCACATAGTAGGCACTTAACAAAATGCTTATTGACTGAAATCTTTACGCAGTAGTGCTGTGCAGGAAGGAAGTGGGGTCCTATTTTTAAAACTAAATGTATTTTAGAGAAGCTTTCACAATCAGTATTGTGATTTACAAATTTTTAAGCCTGGAAATGCTTTAAATGGTTATCTATAATAGATCACAGAAGGGATTACATGAGAAACAGAACAGCCTAGTAGAATGCATGCTAGCCTGGGAATCAGTAAGACCTGGATTCAGATTCAAGGTCTGATGCATACTGAGCATGTGATCCTGACCTACTGTCCCACTCTCTGTGCCCCCAGGCACCTCTCTAATGAAGTAATCAACAAGCATTCATTAAGTGCCTTCTTTGAAAATATACATTTTCATGTAGGCATTTATCTGCATTTATAGAAGAAATTATCCCACTGGAATTTCCTTTTACTAAAAATGTCACAAATATGGTCCATAAAAAAAGGTGCAAGGGGAGCACACAGGACAGTTTAAAATAGACTTTGGAATTTTTTTCTCATCACAAATAATTGTTTCAAGGGATATAACCCAAAATTTTAAAATATTAGTCACAAGGATATGGTCCAATATTTTAATAACAAATTAACTTGGAATGATTTGATAAATTAAATAGAAAAATACTATTAAAAGAAAATTCAATTCAACAAGCTTTTGTTAAGTGCCTACTACGTGCAAGGCGTACTGCTAGATAGAAGAATGAATATGAAGAAAGACAAGTTCAAAGGTGAACACCTCTGGACTAAAAGCAAACATAAGGAAAGGCTGACTAAGCATAAACATAGTGAGAGGAAAAACAAAATCCTAGAATGGGGAGGGACCAAAAGGAGACTCACTGGACTGATGGATTTTACCCCCAGTGTTACTAAAAAGACAAGAAAAAAGGCCAAGGGGATTAAGTGTACTACTGATAATTCATTATGAGTCCATAGTGGAATGTGACTGTGAAAAAAATCTAATTCAGTCTTGGACTGGATAAATAGAATCCAGACAAGTAGTATCTAGAATGAGGCAGGTAACTGACACATACTAGTCAATCACATATGGAGGACTACTCCAATTATGAGACTCACATTTTCAAATTAATCATTCAGTAAGTATTTATTAAGTACTTCCTAGGTACTATGGTAAAAATAGAGATACTGATAACTGGGAAAAAAAAAAAAGGAAAAAATTACTACTCAAAAAGCTTACATTCTATTGGGGGAGAGTAAAGACATATATATATATATATATAAATAACACAGAAATATATATTCATTATAAGTATATAAATATGTTAGATAATACATATAAATACATTATAAGTGTATAAATATAATAAAATACAAAATAAACATGATAAGAAGAGGAAAGGGGCAGGGGAGGCAGACTGGAAAGGCTTTAGGTAAAAGATAGTGCTTAACTTTATCTTGGAGGAAAATCTGATTCTACAAGCCAGAGGTGAGGAGGGAGTAACTTCCAGGCATGAAGGAGAGTCAGTGCAAAAGTATGGAGATGGGAGATACAGCACCTAATGTGAGGAACAGAGAGTAGTCCAGTTAGATCACCGAGAGTATGGGTAGGAAGTAATGCATGCAAGCTAAAAAGATGGGATGTGTGCAGGTTTTGAAGGGCTTTCACCAAATAGGGGAGCTTATATTTTATCCTAATGGCTACAGAGAATTAGGAGAGTTGATTGAGTAGGGAAGAAACCACAGTGAAATACTTACATAAGGAAAATCTCTCCAGCAGCTATGGGAAGGATAGATTACGGTGGCTACGATCTTGAGGTAGAGCAACCAATGAGGAAGCCATTGATGTAGATTCCTCTACATGAGAAAGAACATTGGAAAGCTAGAACACATACAGAAGAGGGTAACCAGACTGTTCGAGAAACTAAAGACCATGCCATATAAGGATCTGTTGAAGAAACAGTGATGCATAAGAAACAGAGAGATGGAGAGACGTGAAAATAGTCTTCAAATGCTGAAATAGTTGTTAAAAAGAGGAATGAAATTTGTTCCTCTTGATCCTGGAGAGAAGGACTGAGACCAGTGGGTTGAAATTCTAGGGCAGCAGCCTCTGACTCATTAGATCCCCCTCAGTAAATGGTGACTTGCTCATCACTGGGAGTTTTCAAACAGAGACCATGTGTTTGAGATGTTGGAGGCAGGATTTGTGTTACAAGTAGGCATTAAACTCAATGGTTTCTTAAGCAGAACCAGGGGACAATGCACACCATAACAACATTGAATAGATAAACTACTTTGAAAGACTTAGGATCTCTATGATTGATCATGATTCCAGGGGATTAATGCTGAACTATTCTACCTACCTCCTGAGTGAGATGAAGAAAAGAAGGAAGGAAAGAGGGACGGAGGGAAAGGAGGACACAAGCATTGATTTGGCCCCTGCTATGTTCCAGGTAATGTTCTAAGGGCTTTATGAATTTTATATTATTTTAATCCTCATAACAATCCTGTAAGGAAGGTGCTGTTATTATATCCACTTTACAGTTGAGGAAACTGAGACAAGTAGAATTTAGGTGACTTGTCCAGAGTCACATAACTAGTAGGTATTTGAAGTTGGACTTGAACCCAGGTCTTCTAACTTTAGACCCAGTACTCTGTTCACTGCACCATTTAGCTGGTGATAGATTAAAGTTGTAGATGAAGACATCATATATTTTGGACAGAGACAATGTGAGGATTTGTTTTGCTTGATTATGAATATTTATTACAAGAGTTTTGTTTTCCTTTCCTTTAAAAAAATTTTTATGGGGAAAGGGTGGGAGGGAAAGAAGGTAAATGTTTGTTAGTTGAAAAATAAAATTAAAAAAATAGATGATTTCCAAGGTACCTTCCTACTCTAAGACTATGATAATAATTCTCTTTGTGTCTCTCAGTCTCTGCTCTGTCTCTGTCTCTCTCTCTCACACACATACACACACACTTTAAATTATATATAGTCTTCTATAGAAATCATTCTTGGATGCCTCAAATTGTCATGAATATGAGAAGTACAAGTTCAAGTTGATTCTACCAATCTTGGAGAGGTATGGGCCCTGTGAGAAACTGCTTCTGATTCTAAGGACGAGCTTAACTAAACATGGAGAAACTAACCCCTGTTAAGAAGGCCATTAGATGATGAAAATTTGAGGCCATAACAGCCTTTAAAAAAGATGTGAAATTGAAACAGAAGATGGCTTCAGTCCTATAACAGTGAGCACCCTTCCCCTTCAGCAGTAATGATGACAAAGTGGCAGAAAATCGGGGAATAAGTATTAAAAATCACATAGTTTTAGAGTGTTTACAAACATCACTTTAAGTGTTTGCACTTAAAAAATACTGGGTGTAGTCAGGAATTTTCCTTTATCCTCATTTCCTCCACTGGTAGGGATTTTGTTCTACCACTTGATGACATCTCTCTGTCCAACTTATAAAAGTCATCTTGTCCACTGGTGAGAACTTTCTTCTAGCATTGATATTATATCCTTCACAATTTGGGGAATTGATTTATGAATTTGCCTTGTCCTGACTTCCTTAATACCATGTTGAGGATGATTAATTCATAGCCAGTTCATTTAATCTTGAACTTAACCTTAAAAAGAAAAAGCTGAAACAGTGGGACATAGACCTAGAAAATGGCAACTAGATATGGAAGGTTGTAAAGAAAGAATCAGCTGAACATTCATGGACCCAGTTCCCTAGAAGAAAGCCTTCACAGCTACATGACTCCTCCATGGAACCAGGTATTCCTCTAGCTCTAGAGATAGCAGGCAAGAATTGAGCTAAATCAGGAGCTATAAAAATTCTTTGCATAGCAGAGTACTTCCTGGTTCAAACTTCCGGGGCCCAGTGAAGGAGTTTCTAGAGTATATCAATCAATTCCTGGACCAAGTGGGAGTCAGAGCAAGATGGATAGCAAGGCATAGAGCTACAAATAGGTGGAGCAGGTCCTTGTCTTTCACTGGTACTAAAATATGTGAACAGTACAGGTACAGGGAAATAGATCAACTCAATAAAAATGCTGATTCCTTTCCCCACATGCTGTTTATGTATGTAGAGGGGAGAAGGGGATTAACTTCAGGGCAGTATTATAAATCTGGAAGACTGCTTAGATCCTTGGAGAATGTGGGGCTCACCCAGAGGGAAGATTACTTTGGCAGCTGTGTGGAGAATGGATTAGGCAGAGGAGAGACTGGAAGCAGGTAGAATAATTGGGAGGTTATTATACCCATCTAAATGAGGTGATGATGGCCTATACTAGGGAGGTAGTCATGTAAGTAGAGAAAGGGTAACAGATTCAAGAGATGCTATAGAGACAGAATCAGCTTGGCAAGTGACAGGATATGGATATGGAGATAAGGAAGAAGGAAGGGTAAAAAGTGACTCTGGAGGACAGTAGCATCCTGAACAGACAAAAGCAAAGTTTGGAGGGGAGGTCAGAGGAAACAATAATTAGTTAGGTTTTGGACACATTGAGTTAAGTTACTAATAGAGCATACAGCAGAAGATATTCAATAAGTAATTGATGGCAAGAGACTGAAATTTAGGAGATTGTGATTGGATATGTATTGGAGTCATTTACAAAGAGATTATAATTAAACCCAAAAGAAATCAGGTGATCACAGAGAGAGAGGATACAAATGGGAAAAAAGGCCCAAGGCTCCCCCACCCAGAGGCCATTCACATGTAATAGGCAAGAAAGGGAAAGAACCCAAATTACAAGGGACAGAAAAGATAGGAGGTAGAAAGTGTAGTTGTTTTCTTTCCTCTAGAAGTTTGGAGGAGGAGAAGAGAGGGAAGAGGAGGGGAGGGGAGAGAGAAAGAAGCAGAGAGATAGAGACACAGAGAGACAAAGAGAAAGAGAGAAGGACAAAGAGAGAGATTGATTAATGTGGAAAGCTTCTAGAGAAGACAGGGGGATATGGGTGGAGGTTTATTGCAGGTAAGGACTACTTCTTTCTCAGATATTGGAATAAAGGAAGAGAACATGTGTAACAAAGTAGAAGGATCTTGAGTTTTAGAGTAGGAGCAATGAAGGTGTTCATAGTATCTTGATACTCTCAGCAAAAGGAGAAAATGCTACCTCTTGAGATGGGGAGAGGTGGTGGTAGCATAGAGGATGTGAAGATGAAAGAGGGTTGGAACAACTGCTCAGAGCAATCTAGAGAGTCAGTACCTAAAGAGAGGCATGGTATAGTGCTGGATTTGCAAGTGAGGGCCTGGGTTCCAATTCTAGTTGATACTAGTTATATGACTTATATGACCTTAGATACATAGACTTATAGACTTTATAGATATAGATATGGATATAGATTTAGACCTATAAGACCTTAGATAAGTCACTTAACCATCAGGCTCAGTTTCCTCATCTGTCAAATGAGGGTTTGGATGAAATGACTTCTAAGTTCCTTCCCAACTCTAAATCTATGATTTATGATAAGAATTTAAAAGATTTCCATATAGCTCTTCAGACTGACATTGAAATTTCAATTGAGATTGACATTGAAAAATAGGAATCAAGGATTGACTGAGTGTGAATGATGGTAGGACAAGTAGGTAAGGAATTAAAGGCTGAAGGACAGTATATTCCTTGGCCAAAACATAATCATCTGATCAGCAGGCTTGCTGGAATCTTTGCAGTCCCCTGAATAGTGGTAATATCAGAGCATACACCTAACTTGTCCACCTATAAATGATGCAATGTCACCTGTACAGTGGTTGATATCTTGACCAAGATGGTTCATTTACTTCCTCGGACCCTCTGACATGACTAAGGCCATTCGTAGCTTCCTGAAATAAATTGTCTTTCTACATTAACTTCCTTCATATTACTTCTAATTAGGGTATCAGTTCTTTTCTCTACTGCTCCTTCCAAGGTCTTTCAGGTAAAAGCCTTTCTCCAGTCTCTCAGGTGACCAATCCAGTGAGCTGAAAAGTAGGACTATGTTCCTTATTCCAAATCCATTCCACATTATATGATCTTTGCCATAGCAGCATTCTTCAAGAGAAACAACATACATGTTCACAGACCCAGCAGAGTTGACCAAATGAGGAGGTGTGGTTGGCTGAACCATTGCCACACCGACACCTTAAAAGCCTCTGGGGACAGGGAAATAATGCAGGTGTAGCAAAAGGATAGAAGTTGTGAACGTTTAGGTTGATTTGCCCAAATTATCAACTCCATGGCATTCCCTGAATTTTGATTTGCTATCCTGATACTGTCTTCCGTTCCCATATCCCAGACCACCAACAGGTAGCCCAAAGATTGGCCAATACCATCTGCTGCCACTGGGAGAAACTGTGGACCTTTCCCTTCCTTTCCTTAACTCAATCCTCATGGCATTTTGTTCTGTTTTGACAAACAGCAGATACCTACTATCTGCTGGATGCAAGCCTTGCTGGAAGTATCCCAGAACCTACTCCACTCTGAACCTTGAACCCCCATTCTCTTTGTTGGGGACCATTTGCCTGGCCTTTGCTCCCCAAGGTCCTCTAATCTTTGTCATTTGCCCTGATACTTTCCATACCAAAGCCTAGGTAATAACTGGTCTTTCTACCTGCCATGAACTAGAGTGCAGGAGGTAGAGCACTGGACCTGGAATCAGGAAGACTGATTTCAGATCTAGCTTCAGAAACTCACTGTATAACCCTGGGCAAGTCACTTAATCCCTGTGTTTCAATTTCCTCACATGTGAATAATAACATAAAATACTATATATGTAATATGTAATATAATAAACATATATGATAGCACCTACCTCTCAGGGTCAAAAGAGATAATATTTGTAGAGCTATTAGTACAGTGCCTGGCATGTAGTACCTTCTTAATAAATGCTTGTCTTCTCCTCAATTAAAATGAGACTTCCTTGAAAGCAGGGGACAGCTCAATTTTCTATTTGTATTCTTAATGCTTATGAGCATTTAGCAAACATTAAGCACCTACTAAGTGCTTTTCCATTGCTTTCCATTCCATTACTAGATTGAAACTCAGCTTGATAACTGGCCTCCTCTGATTACATCATCCTCTTGGATTTTGCCACTCCACAGGTACTCTGGCAATAACCTCAATTTTCAGGTTACTTCTCTCATCCTGACTGTGACCCAGACTCCTCAGCCCCAGGCAAGGCTTTCCCATCATCTCCCTGCAGGATCCAACACCATGACAGGTAACTTTATTCAACAACCTATTGAATATCAACATCAAATTAGGCACAAAACAAGATGACAGGTACTTGCCTAAGGCATTCTGCAATGTCTCAGAGAATTTCTCATATACAATCCAAATAGAAGGCTTCCTTATCCACAGCAAAGTTTTCTAAGTGCTTGTTTGAAGATAGCAATATACAGATGCTGTCAGTGCCTGTGGCATAAAGTAAAATGCAAAAAAAAAATCTGTTGTCATCAGGAAAAGAATGGCCTATAAAAATACACCATAAAAACAATGCTAATAGAAATACATATAATACAAATTTCAGTATACAATTTAATGGGCAGTCATCGAGTTTTTCAGGCACTATATATGTGTGTGTATGTATATACATACATATATGTGTGTGTACATATTAAGCAGGCACAGAAATGGACCCAAAATTGACTAGGAGGAGTATATAAGGCTGTATTATACTAGGGAAATTACAAAATATTTTCAAATATCCCAGTCTACTCACTTTCATAAAAGCCCCATCACTTAGAATCAATATTCTCCCAGGGATGCTATGTGACTAGTAATCCCAGAATACAATGATCTCAGAAGAATCAAAGCTGAAATGACCCAAGGATCAGGGGAAAGGATCATGGCAAATATAAGTAAGGAGCAGCAAACGAGAGATCAAAGATGAAGTGATTGTCCCAAGTCATACTGGGAATACTTAGTTCTGCCATATACATCGTCAAGGGTACTGAAAAGGTCAACCCATCATACCTAAGGTGAATGATGGGTAGGAGGTAGATGACAGTTTAAATACCTCACTAGTGCCCTGTATGAACTCTGTGATAGAAATTGTTTCATTTTTGTCTTTGCAATGCCACAATAGTAGAAATATATATATGTGTGTGTGTGTGTGTGTGTGTGTGTATACATATATATATATATATATATATATATATATATATATATATATATATATATATATATATATATATATATATATATATATATATATATATATATATATATGATAGGCCCTTAAGAAATATTTATTGAATTTAATCTGGTGAATTGAAGGCTTCCAGCACCCTGAATAGGGCAGCTAGGTGGCGCAGTGGATAAAGCACTAGTCTTAGAATAAAGAAGACTCATGTTCATGAGTTCAGATCTGGCTTCAGAAACTTACTAGTTACGGGTGAGTCACTTAACCCTGTTTGCCTCAGTTCCTCATCTGTTTAAAAAAAAGCTAGAGGAGAAAATAGCAAACCATTCCACCGTCTTTGCAAAGAAACCCCCAAAAATGGGGCCACGAGGAGTCAGACGTGCCTGAAAAAACTCAACAAAACCAAACCCAAAAAGCACACTGAATGGATTCTCAATGGAGGCTTCATTGAAAGATTTAGAGAAGAATTACACAGAATAAGAAGACCTAGAAGGTTGAAATCTGCATTTGCGGAGATGAGATGAAGGTTCTGCCTAGATAAATCACTAAACACTGCCATAACAACCCTACGAAGACAGCAGTTCAGATATGATGATTACCCTCCTTTGAAAGGGTGTGTGCATTTATTTCCTTCATTCCCCTCTCCTGAGTTACTTCTCATTCCCTCATAGTCTGTTATATAATTCTACCACTTGAGCAAACTTTCTTTCTCAAAAATTACCAACAGTTTCTTACTGCTAAATCCAATGGCCTTTCATCCTTTTCCTACTTGAACTTTCTTCAGTTTTTGACACTTTGACCTCTCTCCTCCTCTCCTCTACACACTTTCCTCCCTTGGGTTCTATTATGCACCTCTCTCTCTCTCTCTCTCTCTCTCTCTCTCTCTCTCTCTCTCTCTCTCTCTCTCTCCTCCTTCTGCTCCTTTCAATCTCTTTTGGATCATCATTCATGTCACACCTAAGCATGGGTGTCTCCCTGGTCTCTTTCCTGAACTTTTTTTCAGTTTCTGTCAATACTTTTTCTTATTCATCACATCAGTTACCAAGCATTCAATCATCATTTCATCTTTGAGGATTCCTAAATTCACATAGGCACCCCTGATCCCAAACTCCAGTCCTAAGTTACCATTGAATATCATTACCTCAGTGTCATAGAGGCATCTTAACTCTACATGGCTAAAATTTCCCAAAAAATCCATGTCTCTTGATGACTGGGCCCTCAACAGCCAATACTGCATTTCCTAATATATTTCATCTTTGCAAGATTATTGGCTATTCCCTATTTCCAGTGCCAATTCTTTTTTTCAATCAACAGCCATTTGTTAAAGCGTTTATTATGTGCTATGTGCACTGTGGTAAGTTATAGGGATACAAGCAAAAGCGGCTCTTCCTCTGAAGACACTCACATTCTAGTGAGAGAGCTGATATATAAATAATTTTGGTACATACACGAGCAGTGCAGAGTAGATGGAAAGTAATCTGAGAGGAAGGCATTGGCAACAGGTGGAACCAGGAAAAGTCTCCTGGAGAAGGTAGAATTAGAACTGAGACTTGAAGGAAACCACAGAAACTAAGAAGCAGACCCTAGGAGACAGAGCATTCCAGGTGTGGGGGATGGTCAGTTCAAAGGCATGGAGAATGATGTCTTGTGTTTCAGAAACAATTAGCACATCAGTCTTGCTGGATCATAGAGCACATGCAGTAGAGGTCAATGTAAGACTGGAAAGGTTAGAAGGGGCCAAGTTATGAAGAATTTTAAATGTCAGACAGAAGAAAGTGTTCCCACTATAAAAGTATGAGGTTTCTGTGCAATCTACAATTCTTTCTAACTCATTATAACTCTTATAAATCATTCTTTGTTCCTGAACTGTACTTTCCTATATATTTCTTATCTTCACCATTTCCTACCTTTGTATTGAAGTCACTGAGTATAAGAGTGTATGTTGATTTAATTTTGAGGTTTATATTAGGTTTTTAGTAGAATTTCTGCTTCATCTTCAGCAACCAACGTCATTGCCTAAATTCTAATTGTTTTCATGGTTCTCATTCTGCAAATATCTATAATGGGTAGTGCAATATGAGATGATCCAATATCCTGGAAAATAATGTCTCTTCTTCCCTTGGGACGTAAAATAAAACCAACTCTCCCAGCTTTGGGTATTACAACTGTTTGCTGAGGGTAAAAAAAAGCGGAGTATACCAGCTTATGGTCTGCCTTGAAGATGAATCACATGCAACACATACGTGAAGGTAATTGCTTTACCTAGCTTAGCAGATAATTGTTATCCAGGGATGTGCAGGTAAATGTCTGTCTCTTCCCCCATCCCTCCAAAACTGTACACATGGCATGCTTTTAAGTTTACTCTGCATAATTAACATTTTCTCCATCATTTTCTTAAGTCTAGACAAATACCAAAGTCGTAAATCGAGTCTTGACTTTCAGCATTTGCCCTGATGTATAAATGTTTGCACCGAAGTTTTAACAATCAGTTCATGAAAGTCTGAGCTGGCTCCAGTACACCTATTTGTTATCTCAAAACTCTATAGGGTGACAGGCCTTATGAGGTGAAACCCCATTAGGAATGCCACAAACAAGCAAACATGTGGTTATATTTGTGTGTGCGTGTGTGTGCATGCATGTGTGTGCGTGCGTGTGTGTGCGTGTGTGTGTGGACAAACATGTTGGCCTTACTTGAAATCTGTACAGAGGTAAGCTCTTGCAAATACATTACTCTCAGACCACCAGAACTAATGGATGACAGCATTTACTCATTTGGGCTGTAGTTTTGGTCCCCAGTACAAGTAGGCATGAAAAAAATCCATGCTGAAGGCATTGCAGTTTTTTAGGTAAGCAAAGATCCATTTTTGATATATTTTAAGGAGAAAAATATGCCTAATAATTACCAAAAGAATCACAGAAAGTATTATTACCTCTTCCCTTAAAAAGAGATTGAGAATGACTACTGATTATGTACCTACTTTTATTGTCCCTATAAAGTCTTTATGAGTAAGATCTATACAAGTATATAGGGATTAAATTTAATAAAAATAAGGAAATAACAGACAAGTCCCATATCTTCATGGTCACAAAACTGACTGAAAGCTGAATTCCATTGTGTTTATTGTTTTGTATTTACACTCTTCAAAAAAAGTAGCATTTGACATAATTGGGCCAAACTCACGGTAACCATCATTCAGAAGAACATATCGAATTCTTTGATGGACACAATCACACAGATAACTATCTAATAATCTTACGATTATCAATAACAGAAAGATATATGATCACAAGTGGTGCTTGCTCTTATAATGGAGAATGTCCTTTATATGGTCTTTATCCAGGTGAGAGAAGTCATGTACATTTTGGAAGCTAGAGCATACCTTAGATCTTGGGTTGGCAAAGACCAGTAAAAAAAAATACCTTTGCTGCTGTGAATAACTGTGCTAGGTTTTTTTTCATTTGGCTGGGGATTTTCTGTCTTAACCACCCATGCATTCCTCTGTACCTGAGGAGTGTCCCCCAACCCCAATTCTACTCTATAATCCTTATACTCTTACTTGCTGTACTTTTCTTTGGATTAAATTTTCCGTTTCCTTCCACAAGTCTGGCTAGACTGTAGTTAAATTTATGATTGTGAAATAAAAACTAAACAACAAAAAATAAAAGAAGTAGTTATAATTTTTTTCTTTTAGTTCACAGACCCCGTGAATGCAAGATGCCTGCATTAATAAAGGGATTTGACTCACTAGGAAATCCTTGCAGTGATAAAACCACAGGTCCAGTTCTTCTCCTAAAAAAAACAATTTCTAGGATGTTTAAATTAGCTGTCAAAATTATGCAAAATTAGGTGCCATAATTATTGCTTGACATTTCATTACTTTCTCGCTCTTTGGAACGGAGAAATGATAATGTGCCCTCCTCTCAACCATCCTTACCTCCTTGCCCCATCTGAGCAATAGGTCTTGCTCAGAGTGTGAGGGAGCAGTGTCATGTATCTGGACTCTTGCTAAAAAAAATGATTTCTATTTGAAACTAAAATTGTCTTTTAAAAAGGGGAGCATCACCCCCAAAATGAAGTTACTGGCTCTCAGTTCTGACAAAGGGATAGGAATACAAAAGGTGCTCTTTTGCATGATCTCACTGCAACAGAAATACTAGGAAGACGATAAGAAAAATGTACACAGGTCTTTCTTCCTGCCTTTCTACTGTGTCTCTGGTGATGTTTTGCTTTTCAATCACTCTGTCTTAACCTGACCAGGGCAAGAACTCTCAGCTGTTTCTCTCTGTCACCCTCCCTGCTAATTCAATGAGTCACATTTTTCAAATTCTATCACTTTTTTCTTCTCCCTCTATCTTTGATTCTTTATAATTGGAGTTTGGAACTGGTAGGCTGAATGACTTCTGTCAAGTAAGCCCAGTAGGGTCTGGAAGGGCTACTGATTTATAACTAATTCCACCCTCTTTGCAGGCACATCTGGGTAGTTGTTTTTTGGGGGTTTATTTTTTAAAATTACATTCTCAATTTATAGATGTTATAAATGATTAGTTTTGCATATTTATTTTGGACCAGAAATTTCCTCCAAGATCCATGTACCTGCTAATTTTCATGAACTATCCTTCTCTCTGAGAAATTTGTATCTGTTCACCATGTGGGGTTAAATAAAAAAGATCTAGAAAATTAGTGGTTGAGGAGAGTCAAGTTGGACTTGATCTGAATTCCTGCCCAGAACAGTGTTTTTATAACACTACAATCCTGGAAAGCAGATAGTGTAAATGTTATTATCTCTGTTTGACAGATGAGAAAACTGAAACTTGGAAAAATTAATCAACGTGATAAGATCACACTATTCAGTAAGTGATGGAGCTAGGACTCGGACCCAAGTTACATGAAACTGATCTAGTGGTTTTTTTTGAGACTCAGTCTTCCTATCTTGCTTAGGCTAAACTTTGATCTGATCTAGTCTCCTTCTCCCCTCCTTAGATATTGAACCTTAGGCCATATACATCTGAACTACTCTCTTTTATTTAGGACCCATTGTACTAGTGTGGACCTAATGAGGATAATTAATGTTTTATCCCTAGTACAGCTCATAAACTCCTGAACTCAAGCAATCTATTAGCCTTAGCTACAGCAGCAGGGACAACAGATGTTCTGCACTTTGTCCCCCAAAGAAACTTTTGTTGTAACAAGGAGCCTTTAAGAGTGGCCTGCGATGGTGGTGTGGAAAGCTTCCCCTTCCCCCCTCTACCAATCTCCATCTCCCTCAGATTGATGATTTCTTACATTCTTTTCATAGGAGACAAAGTCTTTTCATTCTACAAAAAGAGATAAGGCTAGATATTCAAAGAGCTTTGAAATAGACAAGATATTGATTTAGATCCTCTGATGAGATTAGGAAGAACTTAGATTCTAAAGGGAGGGGAACAATGGAGGGCTGGGCTTTGAAAAGGCACAGAAATGGAAGAAATGGGTACAAAACAAATTACACCTATTTCATAATTTCATCCAAAGTTAAGCCTAATAAATAAATTCCTCAGCCAATGTTCACATCTTCCTTTGGCAGCATACTACATCAAGTAATTCTGAGGTATTTTCCTTACTACTTAATAGATGCATCTGGAATGGAGTCCATTTCAATTGAAGGGAGGTTAGAGAAATGTTCTAAGTACTGTTATTCCATTTTCTTGGATAGTCTTTGCCTTAATGGTTTAAGGTTTGTGGGACATCTCACTTCAGGATAAACATTAATGGAGTCCTAAAAATCACAAAGAATTCAAGACCCAGTTCTTATCTTTATAAATAGGCATCTAGAAATGGCAAAAAATGGATAGAACACTGGACTTGAAGTCAGGAAGACCTAGGCTAAAATCTTGCCTCAAAACATTTAGTAGCTATATGGCCATAGGCAAGTCACTTTACCTTTCTGAGCTTTAGTTTCCATCTCTTTAAAATGGGAATAATAATACTGCCTACCTCATAGGTTATTAGAAACATCCAGTGAGACAATGCATGTAAATTATTTTGTAAACCTTAAAATGCTAGGCAAAACTGAGCTATTATTATTACTATGTACTAGCATTCTATAGTATAATTTCATTTATGAAGTCCCTAGCACAGCAGGTTTCTATATATCTTATTCCGTTTTAGTACACATCCATCCCTTTTCTCTTCAGAAAAGGATCTTTCTGAACTTTTTGGATTTTCATATCTCTAATTCATGTTTAATCCCAAGTGATCTAGATAATCTATTTGCAATATATGTATGTGAATATTTTCAGTCATCCAATTATTGAACAGGCATGAGCATTTTGTAATTCGAGGAAACAAATACCTGATTTCTGAACAGTCAGAAATAACACCAAACCAACCAACTAGACACTTGCATAGAACTGTACTAATAGGATACATTTAATGTAAATAAGGTTCTATTTCAAAGAATGGTCATGGAACCAAACAAATTAGAACCCACCATTTTGATCCAATCATACTTTCAGTTCAAGTAGGATCTAACCTCTTACGTTTTAATCACATCAATTAAAAAGTATTTATAAGCACTTACTATGTTCAATGAATTGTGCTAAGAATCAGAAAAATAAACACAAGCAAAGATAAAGATTTTCCCCTCAAGAGATTTATGTTCTTGATGCTGAGTGAAGTGAACAGAACCAGAAGAACGTTACGCACAGTAACAGCAACGTTGTGTGACGATCAACTATGACTGACTTAGCTCTTCTCTGCAATGCAATCATCCAAGACAATTCCAAAGGACTCATGAGGGAAAATGCTAGCCACATCCAGAGAAAGAACTGATTGAGTCTGAACACAAATTGAAGCATATTATTTTTATTTTGTTTTATTTTATCATGGTTTTTTCCCTCTTGTTATGTTTCTTCTTTCCCAACATGCCTGATAATGAAAATGTGTTTTATATGATTGCCCATGTATAACCTAAATCAGATAGCTTGCCATCTTAGGAAGGGAGGGGAAAAAATCTGGAGCTCAAAATCTTATTTCAAAATGAATATTGAAAATTGTCTATATATGTAGTTGAAAAAATAAAATATTTTTTAAAGCTTAGGTTTTAATGGATGAAAACAACATATAAAGGGAAGCTAAAAGGGAAGGAAATTAGGAGGACAAAGGACTCCCCATAATTGGAGCATCATAGAGAAGTCTGGAGGGCAGTGTGGTAAAAAATGAATAGATAGCTGGCCTTAGCATCCTTCTTAAATGGAGTTTCTGGGAAGAACTATCCAAGAGAAGGATCTCAGGGGTAAAGAATACTTCAGCAGATGTGAATTCTAGAGCTTAAGTGACCTTCCAAGAGGTTTCTGGAGAATAAAGGAGACATCCAAAGTATAACCTGGTGAGAAATGAAGGTTTGACCTTTCTCTCATTTTATTTATAATGCTAAGAACAACTGATCTTTATACAGTACTCTAAGGTTAGCAAAGTGTTTCTCAAACAATATTTCATTTGATCTTCACAACAACCCTATGAAGTAGGTAAGATGAATACTATTATTTCCATTTTCATAGATGAGAAAACTGAAGCTCAGCAGGTTTAGGTGATTTGCTCAAGGTCAAATAGCTAGTATCAGAATTAGAATTTGAATTGGACTCTTCCTGACTCCAAGCTCAGAATCCTATCTACTGCACCACACTGCATCAAAGATAACTCTTGTCATTTCTGAGTTTTCAAACAACAATGGTTCGTGATAAAATCCATTGGGGGATTATTATTTTATTTTGTACCTTTGACAAGTATTCTGGGAAATCCTTCTGAAATTACACTACAACCACCTTTCCCATGTTGTGAATGTGATCACCCTCCTCTTCACTTTCAACATTTCTTTCTGGAGGTTTCCATGCTGTGATCTAACAGAGAAATTTAGGGATCAAGGAAAAATGCCTCTTTTTACAAAAATTAGTGAAATGAACCAAGTCATCATGAGAGGGGCTTATCCTAACTCCTAACTAACATTTCAATTCTTATCTAAATACAAATCTCAAAAACTCTTGTTCCCAGAGTCTGTTTTAAACAGTTTGCCAGATTGTGTACTGCCCTCCGTCTCACCCTGCAGTAATAAGCACTTCCCCTGCTGGCACCAATAAAGAGAGGAGACATCTAGAGCAAGTAGGAGGCAGATGTCCTATTAGAGCAAAAAGAAGGCTATGTTGAATTCTTATTTTTCCTTGATCACTATTTTTTACCTCCCTTGGTAGGATTAGATGTTTCTTCCTGAAAGCAAATCAGCTCAATGGGGCTCCTTTTAAAAACTCTATGCATAGAACAGCTGGGAAATACTCCCTGAAAAGGAAGTCTTTATTTTCTGTCCAATTGAATAAAACTCCTACCTCCATGTATGCACCCTACAGGACCCTATTTACACTGATGAATGACAAAGACAAAATTTAATATTTGAAAAATGCTTTCAAAAGGAAAACTACTACTTGTGTGATCATTATTAACAGATAGATTAACTTTCTTGTCTTATGAGGAAAAAAAGTCATGGTTCAAGTCACCCTGATATCCATTTTATCATTCCAAAGAGTTATAGAACATTCCATAGGGAAGACCATATATATTGGGCTATCTATGTACATTCTTTTTTCTGTGCAGACATTAATCTTTGGGATACAGAAGATGATGAAAGGCAATGTGGTGTAATGGAAAGAAGATTGGACTTGGTTCAAAGTCCAGCTCTGCTGCTTATTACCTGCTACTTAATTCTTCTGGGTCTCTGTTTCCTCATCTGTAAAATGAAAGTCTTGGACTGGATGATGTCTAAGGTCCCCTCCAGTTCTACATGCCAAGATAACCAAAAGCAGAAGTCCTACATTTGCCTAGTACTCAAATTTCAGATAAAAATAATTTTACATTATTGAGGAAGCATAGTTATTCAAAGAGCATTTATTAAGCTCCTATTATGCACCAAAACTTGCTTGTCACTTGGAATAAAAAGATAAAAGCAGAAAAAGTCCTTGCTTTCAAGGAACTTGCATTCTACTAGGGAATATGATACATAAAGATATAAGCAAATACAAGAGAGTTGGAGGAGGGAAATAACAGTGATAAGCAGGGGTATCGGGAGAGGTTTCCAATCCAAGGTGACTCGAGCTGAATCTTGAAGAAAGCTAGGGAATTAATGAGTGGGAAGAGGAAGGAGTACACTCAGGCCTACAGAACACCTGTGCTGGTAAGCCACAGAGGGAGAATGCTGAGTTTAGGTAGCAGCAAGTAGGCCAGTTTAGCTGGATTGTAACATGTGAGAAAGGGAGTGATGTGAAGTGTCTGCAACGTAGATTGGAGCCAAACTGTGAAGAGCTTTAAATGCTAAGCTGAGAAGTTTCCATTTTATGTGAAAGGCTATAGGAAGCCACTAAAAAATCTCAATAAGGGAACGATGCAGGCAGACCTGTGCATTAGGAAGACTATTTCAGCAACAGTGTGGAAACTAGGTTGGAGAAATGAAAGACCAGAAGTGGAAATATCAATTAGGAAACTATAATAATAGTTCAGAGAGAAGCCTGAACTAAGGTGGGGACCTAAATGATGAAAGAAGGGGATGAAAGTAAGAGAAGTTGTGGGAGTAACATCAACAAGACTTGTCAATAATTGTATATAGAGAAGAAAAAATCAAAGATGAGTCCAAAGTCACTTGGGTGACTGGAAGAAAAGTGATACCCTTAATAGAATAGTGAAGTCTTAAAAAGATGAGTTTTTTTAAATAATATTTTATTTCCCCTCCTCCCAATTACATGTAAAGATAATTTTTAGGATTCACTTAAAATTTTTTTTGAGTTCCAAATTTTCTCTCTCTCCTTCACCTCCTCCTCTCTTAGACAGTGATCAATTTTTTATATAGGCTATGCATGTTCAATCACACAAAATATATTATTATATTAGTCTTGTTGTAAAAGAAGACACAGACCCAAAGAAAAAAAGTCATGAAAAAATGCAGAAAGTGAAAAATAGTATGCTTTGATCTACATTCAAACTCCATCAGTTCTTTCTCTATAGGTGGATAGCATTTTTAATTACGAATCCTTTGGAATTGTCCTAGATCATTGTATTGCTGAGAATAGCTAAGTCATTCACAGTTGATCATTGCACAATGTTGGTGTTACTGTATACAATGTTCTTCTGGTTCTTCTCATTTCACTTTGCATCAGTTCATATAAGACTTTCCAGGTTTTTCTGAAATCTGCTTGCTCATCAAGATGTAAGTTTAAGAGAAGACAATCAGTTCTTTTTAGGGACTTGATGAATTTGAGATGGTTATAGGATAACTTAAGTGGGAATTGCTAGCATGAAATTGGTTATATGAGATTGGAGATCAAGATTGATTTGGAACTCATCTGCATAGAGATAGTAATTAAACTCAAGGGGAATGATGAGATCATCTAAAGCAGACCTGCACAACTTGTAAACTTCTTCAGCCAGCAGATAGATTAGACTAGAGACAGACTGATGACAATTGGTTGCCACTGGTCACACAACAGGTTAGAGGAGAGACAGACTAATGATGGTTGGTTATCTCAGTTTGTCATGACAAAGAGAAGAGTGTGCAATGACAACCTACATTTTTCTCTGACTGCCTGAAATCCTTTGATGGGCCCCAAAGCAGCCCACAGGCTCTATGTTGTGCAGATAAAGAATAGTGAAGAAGAGCATACAAAGCCTCAGGAGATACCTACACTTGTTGGGTGAGAGATGGATGAAGATCCAGCAAATGAGTCTAAGAAGAAGTCGTCCTACAAATCAGAGAATACACAGAAAGGAGAGGGGGGGAAGTGTCAAAAAAAATGAACAGAAAAAATATCCAAAAGCTATAGAAAGGTAGAGCAGGATAAGGACTGAGTGAAGGCCATTAGATTTGGGAGTAAAATGATCTTTGAAAGAAAAAGTTTATTTAAATATACATAGGCAAGTTCTGAGGGAAACACAGATAAACAAGAAAATGTTGGTAGTACTAAGTTAAATCTAATATATACTTAAAAAATAAGGTGTATGTAATAGATTCATTGTCTTAAATACTCTTTTTCTGATGTTTTCAAAATATGAAAATGTTCATATTTTATTGATAATTTCCTAGTTAATAAGGAATACTTGAGTGGTGGAACAGGAAGTCAAATTATAAGAGGGTGGGAAGTGGCAGGTAAGGAAATGGAGAGATTGGTGTGGAAAGCTTTTTCTAGGAGTTAGGCTGTGACTACCTAGCTCACCACAGCCACCCTTCACCTCTGTCTGGATTATTGCAAGAGCCTCCTAAATGATCTCCCCTACCTCAAGTCTCTCACCTTTCCAATCCATTCTCCACACAGCTGTCAAAGTGATTTTCCTAAAACAAGGCTCTGATCGTGTTATCCCACTGTAGGAGGGGAGAAAGGAAAGAGTGAAGGAGGAAAGGAGAGACCAGTCCAGTGACTCTATCATATTACCTCAGGATCAAACATAAACTCCTCTCTTTGAATTTTAAAGTTCATAACAACCTGGCCCAAATCAATTAACATTTATTAAGTGCTACCATGTGCCTGGAACTGTGCTAAACTCTGGGTAATACAATTAGTAAAAAGACAGCTCTTGCCCTCAAAGAACTTACATTTGGAGTGGATGAACAACACACAAAAAGAAACAGTAAAGAGGGGATAGGACACCTGTTGGGGCCCAGCTCTGGACCTTGGCCTCCTGTATGGAAAGTTGAGACACCTGGAGGTGCTAACCTGCTTATGTGGCACTAGCTGGTCTAGTAGGCTGTGGTACTGGGTACGCCTCAGTAACAGGATAGGCTCCGCCTATGGGGAGGAACATGGGAGGAGCTCGGGTGCCCAAAGATATACTGGGACATTGGGGGGATCCCAGATAGAGTGATGTAACCATTAAAGAGTGTGCAGCTGCCAACTCGGGTGTTCTGTCTAGTTATTCCCCTCCCCCAGTGGAGGGTCCGGAGATGTCCGAAGACCAATAGAGATCTAGATCTTGAGGTAAGATTCCAAGCGAAGCCCAGGGAGGGAGAGCTAGCGTAGGAAGCCCAGGACAGACACCAAGAAGTACCTGGTGTGGGGGCATCTTGTTCCATGGAGTTGAAACTAGGCAGAACAGTAGATGAAAGGATTGTGAGACTAGAAGTCCAGTTTCTGCCCTGCACAAGGAAAGGCATTGGGAGGAGTTTGGTATTCCATGGTAGCCCTCCAATCAGAGAGAAGAGGAGGCTGAGGAAAGCAGTGTCAGTCAAGGCTTGAGTTAACAGCCTGGTGGTGAAATTAGAGGTGATGGGTTCCACCTGAGGAACATCTTGCTTGTGAAGTGGAAATCAGACAGAGCAGCAGATGCAAGTAGAATGAGCCCCAACCAAACTTTCCAGCCTTAGCATACATTACTCCCCTCTCTGTACTCTTTGGTCCAGCCATGTTGGTCTTCTTGCTGCTCCTCACACATGACATTTATCTCCCATCTCCATACCTTTGCATTGTCTCTCATGACTAGAAAACTCTCCTTTCCTCTCTCTTCCTTTTGGAATCCCCAGATTTCCTTCAAGACTCAACTGAAGTACCACCTTCTGTAAGAGCCCTTTTCTGCCCTCCTCAACTACTGCCCCCCCGATCAAAGTTACCTTGCATATGTTTTATATATACCTGTTTATGTCGATGTGGGCCATTAAAATGAAAACTCCTTGAGGGCAGAGGTTATTTTGTTTTTGTCTTTGTATCCCCAGAACCTAAGCACAGTGCCTAGCACTAGACTATAATACATTTAAGGACTGCTGAAAAGAGGGAAAGAAAAAGGACAAATACCTGAGGACATTTTACAATCAGGTCAAGATTTTTTAATTCAATAAACATGTATTAAGCACTTGCTATGTGCAAGGTAAGAGACACTGTGGAATAATGGATAGAGAATTGACCTCAGAGACAGAAGAGATCCCATTTAAGTCCTATCTCTGATATATATTGGCTGTGTGACTGAACAAGTCATGAAACCTCTCCATGCCCCAGGAAACTTCAGTTCTAGAGAAGATGCCAATTTGCATTGGAAGGAGTTTCCTTATCTAAGTATTCCCTGTACCAATGAAGTTACAGGTCCAGTCCCCCTTCTAATCCCAAGGACACTGTGAATACAAAGAAAGAAATAAAAATGTATCTGCCCTCAAGGAACTTATATTCTGCTAGAGGGGGATATGAAATATATATAAGGGGAGAGAGAGAGAGAGAGAGAGAGAGAGAGAGAGAGAGAGAGAGAGAGAGAGAGAGAGAGAGAGAGAGAGAGAGAGAATATGGTAATAACTGGGAGGATCAAAAAAGTTTCATGTTGATTGAGAGAAGGGGTGGTTGGAGTACATGCTATCCTGACATAGAGGAGGGAAAAGATGGGGAGAAATTTTGGAATTCAAAATCTTGTGGAAGTGAATGTTGAAAACTGAAAATAAATTATATAATAGAAAAAACAAGTCTCACATTGGACCTCTACCTTGAAAGAAGAACTAAGGGGTGGAGCCAAGATGGCAAAGTAGAAGGATGAACATACTCTAGCTCCCCCTCATAACCCATAAAATACCTGTAAAAATGACTCTAAACAAATTCTAGAGCAGCAGAAGCCAAAAAATGACAGAGTGAAACAGATTTCTAGCCCAAGACAGCCTGGAAGGCTAACAGGAAAGGTCTATCTCACCAGGTCTAGAGTGAAGTGCAGTCCAGCCTGGGCCATGCTGCATGGACAGGACTGGAGTAGGCTACAGGGCGCAGAATCACTGGCAACATCTGTGGTTTCCAGATTCCTCAACCCACAAATGCCAAAGATAACTCCAGAGGTCAGTAAGAAAGCTCTTTCATCTAGGTGAGAGGGGAGCATGGTCAGGTCCCAGGGCACCAGGCAGTCAATGCAGCAGCATAAGCAGCAAGCACTTTTGGAGGCCTCAGCCCAAAGACCCTAGGGGAATCAAACTGCTGATCTGGATCTCACCACTAAGTGGCAGTTCTGGGGTGAGGACGAGCACTGGCACTAGTGTAGTGGAATTGGTGGTGGCTATGGAGAGGGAATCCTACTCACAGTTCCAAGGCAGAAAAGAGTGCTTGTGGCTATTCACAGACCAGAGTGCAGGCTAGGAGAGGAGTAAACTCCTCTCCCTTGACTGTGTCACCTTGGAGGAACTGAGAACTTATAGGTCCCTAGAGATATCCCAGAGAACAGCTGCAAAAAATCTCTGAAGCCTAGGGTAGTATATCCTCCACTTGACAAAGGACTCAAAAGTCAAGTAACTGGCTGGGAAAATGCCCCAAAAAAGGGAAAAAATAAGACTATAAAGGACACTTTCTTGGTGAAAAGGTATTTTCTTCCATTCTTTTGGATGAGACCATGAAAGAGCTCAAAAGGGATTTTGAAAATCAAGTAAGAGAGGTGGAAGAAAAACAGGGAAGAGAAATGAGACAGATGAAAGAAAATCATGAAAAGTGACTCCACACCCTGCCAAAAAAAATGCTGAAGAAAATAACATCTTTAAAAATAGGCTAACTCAAATGGCAAAAGAGGTTCAAAAAGCCAATGAGGAGAAGAAGGCTTTGAAAATCAGAACTGGTCAAATGAAAAAGGAGGTTTAAATATTCAATAAATAAAATAGTTCTTTAAAAATTAGAATGGAGCAGATGGAAGCTCATGACTTTATGAGAAACCAAGAAACTATAAAGCAAAACCAAAAGAATGAAAAAACAGAAGACAATGTGAAATATCTCATTGGAAAAACAATGACCTGGAAAAAAGATCCAGGAGAGATAATTTAAAAATTATTGGTCTACCTGAAAATCATGATTAAAAAAAGAACCTAGACATCATCTTCCAAAAAATTATCAAGGAAAACTGCCCTGATATTCTAGAACCAGAAGGTAAAATAGAAATGGAAAGAATCCACCAATCAGCTCCTGAAAAATATCCAAAAAGAAAAACTCCTAGGAATATTGTAGCCAGATTCCAGAGTTCCCAGGTCAAGGAGAAAATATTACAAGCAACCAGAAAGAAACAATTCAAATATTATGGAAATACAATCAGGATAACACAGGATTTAGCAACATCTACACTAAAGGATCGAAAGTCTTGGAATATATTCCAGAGGTCAAAGGATAGGGTTAAAACAAGAATCACCCACCCAACAAAACTGAGTATAATACTTCAGGGGAAAAAATGGAATTTCAATGCAATGGAGGACTTCCAAGCATTCTTGTTGAAAAGACCAGAGCTAAATAGAAAATTTGACTTTCAAATATAAAAATCAAGAGAAACATGACAAGGTAAACAGGAAAGAGAAGCCTTAAGGAACTCATTAAAGTTGAACTGTTTACATTCCTACATGGTATGATGTTATTTGAAACGCATGAGACCTTTTTCAGCATTAGGGTAATTAGAGAGAATATATATGTAGGTGTGTATAGGTATATATATATATGTATGTGTATATTATATATGTATAGGTAAATATATGTGCATGGGTATATGTGTATAAATATATATGTGAATGTGTGTAGATGTATATATGTATATATATACATGTATATACATACATATACATACACACATACACATAGACAGAGGGCACAGGATGAGCTGAATATAAAGGGGTAATACCTAAAAAAATTAAATTTACTGTTGGATGGAATGCACTAAGAATAAGAGAACGGGAGAGTTAGAATGTAGCAAATCATCTTACATAAAAGAAAGAAAAAAAAGCTTTTACAATGGAGGGGAAGAGGGGAGGATGAAAGGAAATAAGTGAGCCTTACTCTCATGGGATTTGGCTTAAGGAGGGAATAACACACTCTCAATTGGATATGGAAATTTATTTCACCCTGCAGGAAGGCAAGGAGGAAGGAGATAGGAGAGGGAAGATAATAGAAGGGACAGCAAATTGGGGAAAGGGATAATCAGAAGCAAACACTACTGTGGGAGGACAGATCAAGGGAGAGAGTGGAATAAATTGAGGGCAGGATAGGACAGAGGGAAATGTGGTTAGTCTTTTACAACATAACTATTACGGAAGTGCTTTGCATTGTTACACATGTATGACCTATATTGAATTGTTTGTTTTCTCAAGGAGGGTGGGTGGTGAAGGAGGGAGAGAATGTGGAACTCAAAGCTTTAAGAATAAATGTTAAAAATTGTCTTAGCATGTAATTGGAAATTAAGATATACAGGCAATGGAGTATAGAAATCTATTTTGCCCTACAGGAAAATAGAGGGAAAAGGGAATGGAAGAAGGATGGATAAAGGAGGGTAGACTGGAGGAAGGGGTGGATGGGGTGCATGCTGTCCTAAGGTGAGGGTGGGGGAAAATGGGGAGAAAATTTTGAATTCAATTTCTTGTGTAAAGCTAGAAAATAAATAAATTATTTTTTTAAAAAAAGAAGAACCAAATAATTCTATGATGTAGACATGAAGAGGAATTGCATTCCAAATATGGGAAATTGCCTGTAGAAAGAAAGGTTTGAAAATGGAATGTCATGCATAAGAAATAAATAGGGGGCTTATTCTGAGGGCATATTCTGTATTGGACTTTATTATCTGTGTGGGATTAATATGGATTAAAGTGATTTGCCTTATGTGATGTATATATGTTCATCATAATAAATTCTAACATGCTCAGATTCCTTACCAATCAGAGTTAGGGTTTCCTCTGTAAAACCCAAAATTCTATAGGCTTACATAAACCAGGTCTGATCCTGGGCAATGGAGCCTAAAGGGACAATTTTTCTTTTCTTTTCTTTTCTTTCCTTTTTTTTTTTTTTTTTTTTTTTTTGGCTCATTGCTACCACCTGGATTTAGTCCAGAGAATATTCCAAAATAAAACTTAAAATATAGTTCAATACTAGATTGTTCCAAATGTGTATGGCAGGGTCTGTAAAACCTGTCAGAACATTTAATGTGCCATATGGTTATTGGGTTTGGGATAGCCTTTATTTCATGCCACTGAAAAGGTATAAGATCATAAGGATTCACAGGAATATAGGTACAAATACAGAAAAGGAAAGCACATAAGAAGCCCATCAGATCCCCATCAGAAGGAAAAATGAACTCGGGCTTGTTGTCAGGGCAACCCTCTGTCTTTCTGGTGAGTTTCTCTTTCTCGAAGAACATAGCTCAGTCTCCCAAGACTTGTGGTACCACCTGGTGGTTTTGACTCCCTAGAAAGTAAATCCTGTATCCTTTGGAGGTTGCCTAACACTCAAACTCCATTTACATTGAACCTGCACAGCCTGAGTTGCTCTTTTTTTTTGTTCTCCAAGTTGATCATTGCCCCAAAATCATATGTACTGTGCTCTTTGAAAGTTCTAGTGTCCAAATTCTTGTACTCAGGAACTCTTGAATTTGAAGATATTCACAAAGCAACTTTTAAAACTGGTTGCCCAGTAAATTTCCCTTCTTTTCTAAAAGGATCAATTCTAGCATTGTGTTGTCTAGGATGGAGAGTCCTGACATGTTTGTAGGCAGGAAAGGATGAGGCTGTAGATAAGGGAATACTGAGAGAAAATGTTGAAAGAGGAAAGGCTCACAGAGAAGTCAAAAGGGGTAAGGGCGCATGTAAAGTAGTTGGCCTATGTAAATAGAAGATCCATCTCTTTTTTCAGAGATTTGAGCAAAGGATGAGAGAATCAGGGATTGTGCAGAAGAGTTTTGTAATGACGTGTGACTTTTATTTTCCAATAAAATTGGAGACAAGCTTCTGTAGTGGGAAGGATCAGGTAAGGAACTGAATAGAATAACAATTGAGGGGAATGTGGGAGATTTGGTACAGCTTCTTTGGGGGATGCAACACAGTCAATTAAGGGAGAGAAAAAGGATTACCTTGAAGCAGTGAGGGCCCAGTTGGAATTAAGTTGCATAAATCTGTAGTGTCTCTTTCTTGCGTGATGCTCAGTATGACTGATGAATATCAGGCCACTGGACCCCTAGGGCTCTGCAGGAGAAAGTGAGGCTGCTGATCTTGCACAACCCTCCCTCACTCAAATCAAAGTCAACTGCAAGTCATCTTATCATCTTGATGTCACGATCCACTTCAAGAATGAAGGACAAACACACAAAGCAATCAGTACAATTCAAATAGAAAGAAATAAGACTTGGCATAATAGAGTTGTGATGGTGCAGCCCAGGGTTGGGTTTTGATGAACATGAGCAATCATAGACAATGGAGACACAATTATTCCACTTCATTTTTCCTTCTAGCTCAAACCCTACCATTTACCGTATAATTTCTCCATTTGTAAAGCAGATGTGCTACTATGTGCTATCTTACCAAATTTAGGAATATTACAATAATTCATGAGTATCAGTGGAAATATAATCCATAATCATTGGTTTCTATTTCATTTTCTAACTAAAAATGCCTCTACATACTATACATTTTGTTTAGATGTTATGTTTTAGTCTTAAAACTTCCATAATATAAGAGGTAAGCTCATTGTTCATCAAAAACACTCTTCTACTTGTTTGCTGAGAGCAAGTAAGATGGGTCATCTTTTTCTGGTACTTCATTTAATGTATTTCCATTCCTACTTTCCCTTGGCAATTAAAAAAACAGATTTTAAAAAGTTTATTTAAGCACTAAGAGTAAATCTAATTTTATTCAAAATGTGTAACACCTCATTTACACTTCTTAATTGGTCCTACCAAATTGATATTATCAGTTAAATGGCACAGTGAACCACAGACACGCTATACTCCCCTTGAATGTTTCCTCTTTGTAATGGATGCTATGAAAATATAGTCCTTACCACATCCATCTCAGACTTTTGTAAATATTAAAGTTTATACTTTCCTCAGGGAATTGAATAATAATGTACAATTATTTCTACCAAAAAACCCACGGAAATCAATTGTCACTGGATGGCTTTAGTGATTCAGACTTATATTGTGGCAGCAAAGATTGGGAAATTTTTCTCTGACAGCTACATTGATGAAGTTTCACTTCTCTAAACACTATACTCTAAAGGATCTGTGATCTCTTAGATTTGGGCATTCCCTCCAATGATGTAGATTACAGATGATCCCGTTCAACTGCTATCCATGTAGTCTCATAAATTTGCCTTGGGAGGATGGGAAGTCTGGGGGCATGAGAGGAATTGATGTGCCTAGGGTCTTCCTTTATTATCTTTACCTTAGCAGGGGTCTTCTTTATAACTCCTTCCATGTGACCAGCCCTTCTTTTTCAATTCTTCTGTACATTCTTTTGACACCATAAAAATGTCCCTTCTCATTCCTAATGTGTGGCAGTCTGCTCACACCCACTCATGAAACAAAGAGACTAAGCTAAACTCTGTTTGGGGGGAAAAAGCCATTAGGGGGTTATGTGGGGGAGGAATAAAGTTGTTATTTAATGAGGGTAAAAATATTTGTCTGGTATTTTTTTTCAAGTGGCTTCTAGGATAAATCTTGCTGGTACCACTTTTCAGCATAGCTATGTACAGAAATGTTTTTTTTAGCACCTTGGTCATCTGAGCACACTTAGGCTATGACCTGGAACCTCATGGGCTCTTCTGTGCTACTGGCAGCCTCAGTTGAAACGTTATTGAATGTCAGATTAGCAGACAATTTGGATTCCAAGATGACAATGATTGCTGTACTTATGTCATAATATTATGAGGGGCTTTCTATTTCACTAGAGGAACTTGTTAAGAAGGGGGATGGAGATAGGGAAAGAATAACCATTTATTAAGCACTGTGCTAAGTGATTATGTGTGTGTGTGCACGCGTGCTAAGTGCTCTCTCTCTCTCCATATATATATACATATATGTATACATAAATCTTCTTCGATCTTTATAACAACCCTGTAAGCCAGGTGCTGTTTATGATTCTCGTTCTACAGTTGAGAAAATTGAGTCAGAGAGAGATTAAGTGACTTACCTGGTGTCACACAGCTTGTAACCTTACTCCAGATCTGCTGTGCCAGTTAGGATGAACGGAAACGGTGAAAGGATAGAGTTGTGGAGGGTTCAGATTCTGACCCCTTTACTCCTTCTCTGTGCCTTTTCCTTTGGAGTTGTGCTTAAAAATAACTAAACTTTGAACTTATATCTCTGTTTTTATGAGAAGTGTAGACTCTGGGATTTCCGTGGCATGACTCATTTCTCTCCATTGGTATGGCTACGTATTTCACTGCTTGATGCTTTCTTAGTCCATATTCAAAGATTTAGTTATTCCAGAAGCATTCAGTGAGTTTAAGAATATTGACTTCTCTTCAGTTCCTCAGTATCCTAATTATCTGATCCAAATTTATGATTCTATCAGTGTGAGCAAACTCCTGGTGTGAAAAATTCCTCTCTTGATGCAGAACAGTAACTGGTCTGTAACTTATTTTCTTAAAGAATTACTTGGGGTACTAAGACGTTAAGTGACTTGCCCATGATCCATGCTATCAGAAGCAGCACTTAAACCCTGGTCTTTTTGAACTCAAGGTTAGCCCTAAACCCATTGAGTCCCTTTATCTCCTTATATCCCATTTAATTTCAAAATGCTAGGTTTCTCAACTATTTCTAACTTTGGCACAAGCTGCAAATTTTCTCTTTGATTCTCTCTCTCTGTTTCTGTCTGTCTGCCTCTGTCTCTGTCTGTCTGTCTGTCTCTCTGTATCTCTCTCCTGCTTCCCCAAAATATACATAGACATCTACATGTATACAGATGGTCTAGAATATAGAGTGAGACAATCCATGCAATACATCAAATTTCTGGCTCTGATCAAAATCTGTGAGAACATGGACAACATGTGTCCATATATTTTCTTTTTCTTCAGCACTAGCAAAACCTAGCTACTGTACCTGCCCAGGAGTCTATTTTTAAAATGTTACATAAATGCTTTTTAGCAATGTGGTATACTAGAGAGGGCTAGCCTGGGAATCAGGAAAACCCCAACTTTGAGTCTTGCCTCTGATCAATATAAGCTGTGTGACTATGGGCAAGTCATAATCTTACAACTCCCTCATCAACTTTCTATAACATAAGAGAATCTAATTCTATCAATAGGTGGAATTTGCACAGATAGAATTCCCTACAACAAGGAAATCATAAGTCCAGACCCAAATAAGGAGAGGGGACATTTGAGTTGAAGCCGGGATCATTTATTGTCTACATGATTTTGTTGTGACTTAAGAGTACTACTTGTGAAACACAGATAAGATTTTGTTTTAGAATTGAAACAACTTTCTTGAAAGGAAAAAAAAATGAGCACTTGTATTAGTTGCCTGCTTAGGGATATCTCAAAATATTATTAAATACACTTAACTTTATGCTAAATTCTCCTTCATGTATTCTCTGGTATTTCAGGTAAAAATGGCTGAGAACCTTCTATAATCCTCTGAATTGAACCAAAGTGTACATTCATTTCAAAGAAATTAGTTTTTCAGTGGATCTTCACAAAACACTAATTTAATAACTAATCTGGCAGGGGAAAATGTCTCATTTTTAGGAGAAAATAAATTAGAATTTTTCCAGTAAAAGATATGCTTACATTCTTTTGTTTTGCATTTTAGAGTCTTTGAAAAGAAGGGCTTCTTTTTCTTTTTTATTTTCTAACTTAGTACGATATTGAAATGAGATGTTTGGTTTATCACAATGACAAGTATCTCTGCAGATGCTATTAGCCTGAATCAGTGCACTTCTATCTGTGCTGAAAGTATAACAAATGATACTGCAGTAGAGGTCCCAAAGCACCACGTAGATGATAACCATCCAAGTGTTTGCTATTAACAAGCCAGCCAGTCACAAATAGAGCCCACAATACCCCCACCCTCCTGAAGGCCCAGGGACTAGAGCAGAGTGCTCCCTATCAGCAAGATAAGAGAATGAAAAGGCAGGAAATAGTACAGGAGCCATGTAGCATGAATGATACCACATCGCAGACATTGTCACTATTGACCAGTGATCATTTCAGACAGAAATCATAGTGTGTCTCCTTGCCCTGACTCTTCACAGTTACATGGGGATGCTTCTCTAGTGACCCCACTGTGTGCCAATTATCTGGTAAGTAGAAGTGTGACTTAGCCCTGTCAGCAGTCAGGCAAATATATGCCTAGGTCTATGAAGCCATGCTGGAGTTTATATCGGACTGTAAGATTCATTCACCCCCTTGTGGTTCAGGTCCTCAATAAGACTGGGAGCAGAGAACTAGATGTTTCTGAACTCCTAAACATCTGGGTCTGCCAAAAAGACAAATGACTAGCATAACATTGGTTTGTTGTTGGCATATAGATACTGGCATAGTGCCAGGAACAACACAAGCTATGCCATCAAGTTCACTCCAAAACTTGAATAGATTCAGACTTTTCCAGTAGTCTACAGAATCAGGTTTTTAATTCCAAACTCTCAACACAGAGTAAACCTTCCAGAATTAGAACTATAACTTAGAGGAGTTGATTGGCACTTGCCCATGGGTACCAAATTTAGAGGGCATTAATAGTGCCTGCCATCACCAGGCAGCATATAAAAAGATCCTAGTATCTAATTTGCAAGAATGATTAGTTTAAAAAAGAGACTACTAGATGAACTCTTTCCATAGACTGCTCACCTCTCCCTGCCACTCAGTAAAGACACATTGCCTTTCTAGGATTGTGTTACTTGCCCTGGGTGCAACAACTCTTAATCACAGCTCTTTTCAGAATATTGCCTCACCCAAAATATTCTCCTGGAATATGTTTAATACAAATTTATCTGTATAGGCTATATCAAATTGCACACTATCTTGGGTAAGGGGGAGGGAAAGAAGGAAAAGAAAATTTGGAACTCAAAATCTTATGAAAGTGAATGTTGAAAACTAAAAATAAAGAGATAATTTTAAAAAATTTTAAAAATATATTCTTCTGTCCTTCTTAACTTGCCCTATTCCTTAAATCCCACTGGATTCAGGGATCATTTCTATAATAACAGCAGGCAAGGCTAATACTGTGCCATTTATCCATCTCATTCTCTGACATTTGCATATAACTTTACAATATACTTCCTTCACAACAATTCCCAAAGATCTAATTTGCATGTGTTTTGTACATACATATGTTGTCTCTTCCTTCAGATTGTAAGCTCCTTGAGGGTCAGGACCTGTTTCCCTTTTGTCTGTGTATCCCCAGTCCCTTATAGAATGCTTAGCACATAGTAGGCATCTAATCAGTACTCCTTGGTCGATTAATTTCCATTTTCTAGAAGAAAAAACTAAAGAAAATCAAGAGATTCCATAACAGAGTAGCAAAGTACAAGGTAATATAGCTAGTAGCTGTCCAATCTGGCACTTCAACCCAGGCCTCCAACATAGTTCAGCACATTTTCCATTGCATTATGCTACCTCTTGTTGTAGTACGATGGAGTGGACAGAATTCAGGGGCTGGTACTCAAAGGTGGCACGGATGAGGACACATACGAGTAGAACATTCTTCTTAGCTAATTCTTCAGCATTAGCAAGGAAGCCATGTATTCATAGCTATTATTTCTGAAGCATTTAACCTCTGTGAGCCTCAGTTTCCTCAACTGTAAAATGAACATATCATGCTAGTATTACCTTCCTCAGAGGGTTGTTATGAGGCTCAAGTGAGATATCTGATGTAAAGCACTTGGTTGAATTAAAAGCACTATATAAGTGACAGATACCACTATTATTATTGGAATTTATTCATGTTTGATTACTCAAAAGAAGTTGTGTCAGAATCAAATAGAAAGAGAACCACTAAACTATACCTAAAGACCCCTGCAAGGCTGCATGTTGACTTAGAAGACTACCTATCGGACAACCACTGGCTGTATCTGTTTGGAGCTGTTTGCACCCCTAGGAGTCAGAGTCTCATGTAAATTATGTTAGCGGAGCCTCCCCCACCCCCGAGACCCCCCACTCATCCAGCCTCTCTCCATCTACCTGATGGTCCCTTGGAAAGGGACCGTTCTCCATCTCCTATGAGAGGGAACATCATCCCTATTCCCTTGCCAACCTGGCAAATCAGGACCTTTTCAGAGATGGTGCAGGCATCTGGGAGATCCATCTCCAAAGAATGAGAACCACCAGACTGTGGAAGTTGTTATCACTCACCTGGCACCAGGCATCAAACATGAGATCTGGTTGGAACATGTCATCAGTTCCCAGGTGGCCTCCTGGTACCCCTCCTCCCTCTCTTCTCCCCAGCTTGGCCCTCTTGAAGGACACTGTTCTGGGAGGGGAGGTGGGGCAAGTTTTGGGGACCAACAGTAGAGTTATGAGTAAATTTCAGCAAAAGGGTGGAATGGGAGTGGGAACTCGAGGGTCAAATTGTTAGATGTGACTTATGTCCTGATGAAAGGAATGGAGGACCAGGAGCAAGGGAACAGGGGTGAGGGGAAATGTCTTGATTCCTTACCACCTGAAATGTATTAATTTTTTAAAAAGAAGAGGCTCGGTAGCTGAGTGGAGGATTAAACTTTGACTCAAAGAGATGTAGAAAGGGCAACTTGGGATATATTATTTTCCTAACATTCTAGCTGGGCAACTGTTAGCCCCAGACTCCATGTAGACCGACCTTCTCCCTGTACCTGCATATGCTGGTACTTTATATCACCAAGTTAGACCTCTGGGACAGAAGCCCAGTAAGAACCCATGATAGGCAGTATGAATTTTCTTCCCTGATGTCCCAATCCTATAATGACTCAGTATGTCACCTCTTAGTGTCCTTTGCAATTCTTAGATGTAGCCTCTGCCTTAGCCTTCAGCCAGAATTACTAATTAATTAGAATGGGGCTGACCTGAGGATGATGGAGTATTGGAAGAAGCCATTGAGTTCAGGGAATGAATCTGGATTCTTAGGAATTTGTTTCAGGGCTTTTCTTGAGGGGTATAATTCTCTAGATGGGGAAGCAGGAGGGCCCGACCATTGGCCAGAGAAGAGGGATTGATGGGAGATCAGGCAGCCCAGCCCTTATGTGAATCCCAGGATCCCATCTGGATGGTTATAACCAATTTTAACTGTGCTGAGCTGTGAGACAGAATCCCTCATTCTCCTGTAAAGCTTTAAACAAGTATGAGGACTTCCTCCCGCTCTTAGCAAAGCCTGTGGGCTTTGGTACCGAGGTGTCAAGTTTGGATCCATATCTCTGAATTAGCTGTTTTGTCCTCTGTTTGAACCATTATACTGTGAAACGTAGAACAATGGAGGCTCCTGTTTAGAAAACAAAACCATCTCTTTAAGTTTACCCTGAAACACTAGCTGATTACAGGGTAGTAGCATGCTTTCTGACAACCTGGTTAAAGTGAACATTTTAAACACATTTTGGGTGGTGTCTTATTTTTAAATGTGATGTAGTAAATGTTTAGTAATTTTTTTAGTGACAAAGGTTTCTGCCTTAAACCCAATACAATTGCATGTTGCGCTTGTCTTTGCTATGACTGCAAGTATTGTAAATATATATAATTTTTTTTGACAAATGAGGCTTTTGAATTTTCTTTGTAATTGGTTTTCTGCATTTTCAGTGGTTGCTATTTAAAAGGAACAATGTATGCTATATTCTGAATTTTGTGGTTTAAATTTAAAAAAAAGAAGACTACCTACTAACTTATCTATGTTTTATTGTATTTTTGCTTATTTTGATAAATATTTCCCAATGACATTTTAATCTGGTTCAAGCTGTTGTTTGCCACCTGCAGTCCTCAGGCCATATGCCTGACACCTCTGCTCAAAAGCATCAGTACTTCGCACTTTATATAGAAAATGTTAAAAACAATACATGGTAGAGAAATCTGAGTAACATGCACAGACTGGCACCCAGTCTTACATTAACTTCTAATGAACACTGATATAGTAGGCCAGGGTCAGAGTGACTTAATTAACACTTGCCCCTTCTTCTAGTGAGCCTGCAAATGCAAATATAAGAAAGCAACTCCAGGTAATTGTTAGAAAGGTGGCCTTGAAGCTCTATGATTGAACTATAAGGTTTGCTCCAGCTTATTAGCACACAGATGATTTTGAACCCATGTATGGGGATATTGAGGAATGGGTGCTCGCTATGGATATATAGAACCAATTTCACACAGAAGCCTCTGTAAAGCTAGACAGGATGAACCTACCAGTGGACGTGTACCCTACTTTTGACCTATGAGAATTTTTGACCATAGAGGATTTTTGTACAAGCTGCCCTCAGTATAGCACAACTGACTCATTCCTAGCTCCTTGCTTATGATACTTACAGCAGAAAGTAAAAACCAATCATGCACTGTCCACTCAACTTTCTGGTGGTCTGTTGACTTGTAAAGTTTAATCCCTCCCCCTCCCATTTCCAGCCTATATCTGATCTCACACTGGGTCCCCTCTATCTATGCAATCCTTTTGGAAGAGGAGAGGTTTCTTCTAGTCATTTTGACATGACTTAGCAGCTTAAGATCTATACCCCTGTGAGTGAGTAGGAGAGGCACACAAATGAAGACAATTGAGTAGGAGAGGTAGCTAGTCAGATTCAGCGATAGTGGTCTGCCCCAAGCTGAAATCAGGAGGAGACTGGACCTATGTTGTAATACTGTGCAAGTTATCATTTGAAAAAAAAAAGCTAGAATGAAAATAAAAGCACTGTCACACTGCAATCCTTTAGTTCAAAGCAACTGTTGAACTTGTAGCTGAGAGGGGAAGACTTTATTTTATGGATTCAGGATCAAACTCAGTACTCTGTCTTTTCAGCTCAAATGTCATTCAAAGTAAGTCTTTGAACTTTTTTACACCAGGAAGAACTATGTAGAGAATAAAAGGACAAAAAGGTCAATGCAAGTAAAGATTGGTTCATGCATTTTAAAGACAGCTGTTCCCTGCGTAACATCAGGACATAACATGAACCTGCTAGCACTAACCAACCAGCTACTGACCAACCGGCAGCTCAAAACATTTTCCCCAAATTGGCTAAAATCATCAAAGAATATCATTTCAACTAAGCCTTTATCATCAGTGACACTTAGTTGTTCTGAAAGAATATGTGTTATCGTTCATACCCAACATCCTACAATGAAAAATATGATTTCAAAGAAGTTAAAGAAGGATTTGATAGGCAGCTTAGAATTCTGTATAGAGGACTAGTTTTGGAATCAGAAAGGCCTGATTCCAGTTCTTCCACTGAACCAATTCACCTCTCAGTGCTCCCTGGCAACACTTTAAGACTATAAACTAAAGATGATTTCAGAAAAACCTGAAAAGATTTACATGATCTGATGCAAAATGAAGTGAACAGAACCAGGAGAACATTGTACACAGTTAACAGCAACACTGTATGATGAAGAACTGTGAATGACTTGGCTATCCTCAGTAAAACAATGATGCAAGACAATCCCAAAGGAATAATGATGAAATATATTATCTGCCTCCAGAGGAAGAATTGATACTTTCTGAATACATACTTAAGCATGCTCTTTTTCACTTTTTTATTTCTTTCATTCCTTTTCTTTATTTCAGTCTTCTGGTACAAAATGACTATTATGGAAATGTTTTACATGATAGTGCATGTATAACCTATATTTGATTCCTTACTGTCTCAGCGAGGGGGAGGGGAGGAAGGAGGGAAGGATAGAATTTGGAACTCAAAACTTTATTTAAAAACTCAAATATTAAAAAATATTTAACATGTAATTGAGAGAAAAATAAAATTATATCTATGTATACATATATACATAAATGTACACACACATAGATGTGTATATATGTATATACACACACACACACACACACATATATACATACATGCATGACTATAAGCTATAGCCAAGCACTCTTGACTGGACTGATGGAGGGAGTTTCCTATGCTGGTAAAATCACATGTCTAGTCCAATATTTTCTAAGAAGACAGACTTGCTTTTCCTTGGATCTAATATTGCAAGGGAGATCAATCAAGTTGAAACCCTTACCTTTCTTTTCATGAATTTGAGCACACTGAAACACTATGAAAATGGGAGAAATTCAGTCATCTAGGAACCAGGTCCCTTCCAGCTTTAAATCTGTGACCCTATAAACCCAGTCATAATCACAGAATCTCAGAAGCTCCTGTTAAAGAGGCTGATGAACTAGGAGGTCACAGTGTTAAAAGGGTCATCAGTATAAATGCTGGTCATGAAAACCTATAGCACTGGATGGAGCAGAGAATAAAATATTACACCAGGTACTGAAGCTACTGAGGAAGAACGGAGAGTACTCTGGTGTTCATTATATGGTAGAAAGAACTTTAAGAGTTGGGAAGGACCATAGAACCTAAGTAGCACGTGAATGAGAAATCTCACCTTACATCACTCCCAATGGCTGGTCTCTCAGCTTGTACTTAAAGTTATACAAGGAGAAGGGATTCACTATACCTTCATGCTGCTTTGGGATAGTTCTAATTGTAAGGACATTTTCCCTTACATTAAAGCTTAATTTACTTTTTGATAATTTTTGCCTAGAGTTCTTACTTCTGCTCTCTGGGGTCATAGAAAATCCCAGGGAACAGATAATGAAACATACTTTCTCACTCAGGGCAGAGAGGTAGGAGACTCCTAGGATAGAATATTGTATATGTTGTGAGAAGCAGCTACCATCTTGAATGTTTTACATAATTGCTTTTAAACAAGGGAAGGTTCAATGAGTGAATTTCTGTATGTTTTATGATTGTTACATAAAAAGCACAAATCAATTATTCTTTCCTCCAATACCTTGTCTTCTCTCCCTAACCCTATCATGGCTCCCACTCCTCCAACCCTCAACTTAGAATGTTGATTCATATTTTTCACTGTAAAAATAGAGGCTGAGAGCTCTCTCTCTCTCCATATGTTAGATAAAAACAAACCTAAAATACATATCTAATAGCATATGTACAAAATTCAATAGTTACTCAAGGTTAGGACTTAAGGTCAAATCCAGCTTCAGACATTTACTAGCTGTGTGATCTTGGGCAAGTCACTTAACCATTCTCTGTCTCAGTTTCCTCAACTGTAAAATGAGTACCTACCTCCCAGAGTTGTTGTGAAGATCAAATGGGATACTATTTGTATAGCACTTAGCAAAGTACCTGACACATAGTAGGGGCTGTATAAATCAATCTATAAACGCTTTTTATTACTATATGCCAAGCATTGTGCTAGTGCTGAGGATACAAAAAAAGAGACAAAAGACAGTCGCTGCCCTCAGGGAACTTACAATTTAATGGGAGAGAACATGCAAACATATGCAAAGCAAGCTATATACAGGATAAATAGAAAATAATTAACAGAGAGAAGGCACTAGAAATGCTAACTAACAATTTTTTATTATTATTTGACTATAAACAAATCTCTCAACCTTTCTAAGTCTTGGTTTTTGACTTGGAAATAATAATAACTGCACCACCTTATACACCACCATTGACAAAGCGATTTTCCTAAAGCATAGGACTGACCACAACACACCCCTACCAAATAAGCTTCAAGGACTCCTTCTAACCTTTTAGTTCAAATATGAATTTTTCCTTAGCTTTAAAGCTCTTTACAACCTATTCTCTTCACATCTTTCCAAGCTTTTAACAATTTACTCCCCTTCACACAGCTTATGGACCAACCATTCCCGCACGTTTGTGGTTCATCACACAACAATCCCCCTCTCTTCTTTGTCATTTTACAATGCCTATTCCCTATCCCTGGAATGCTCTCCTTACTAACCTCTGACTCCTGGAATCACTCACTTCCTTTAAGATTCAGCTCAGTACCTCTAATTAGGAACCTTTTCTGGTTCACCCAGTTGCTAGAACAAGCTTCCCCTCTACGGCTACTTTCCATCTACCCTGTATGTATCTTAAATATACCAATGCTGATGAATTTCTCTGGGCAACCAAATTTTGACCTAATTTTCCATAAGTTCTCATGACTAACAGTGTCAAAGGCCTTAGTCAGATCTACAAATGTTTTATACGGACCTCTGTTCTGTTCCTGGCATTTTTCGTACAGTTGCTGGGCAGCAAATACCACGTGGACTGTTCCACTGGGTCAGAAAAAGCAACATAAGGACACTCTCAAGGTCTCTCTCAAGAATTTTGGATTTGATTGTGGGACATGGGAGACACTGGTTCAGTATCGCTCAGCATGGCGTGCCCATCAGAAAGGGTGCTGTGCTCTGAGCAAAGCAGAATTGAAATAGCACAAAGGAAATGTAGGATGCACAAATTTGGAATAACCACCCCAAATATTCACATCAATTATCTGTGCCCAACCTGTAGTAGAGCATTCCGAGCTCATATTGGTCTGATCAGCCACAGTTGAACACACTGAAATTTTACTTTATCATGGTGATATCATTTTGGTCCTCTTTGAGAGCAAAGGACAGCCCCCACCACCATCAACCACCAATCTTCAATATGCCACTTTGTGTTGTCTCTCCCATTAGAATGTAAGATCCTTGAAAACAGGGACTTTTCCCCCCTTTTCCTTGTACCTCAAGCACTTAGCACTAAGTTCATGTTTAATAAATGCTTTATGGCTGAACAATTCCTGAAATAGCATTTTCAGTAAAGGTAGTTGCCAATAAAATGGCAAATCAAGCGATTGTCAGGGGAAACAATGTGTCCACAATTTCGCTCTACTTTCTAAAGATTTGAAGGGTAAGGAGACAAAGTCACTGCTTACACTGCCAAGCTAGGAGTGCTTCTAGGTACATCTGTGATGCCAGAGGGTTTTGTGTTTCAGCATTAGCATTTTTGTTCTTTGGCATGTGTTTGCTCATGTTCTGTTCCTTCAGATTTCCACTAGTTGAGTGATATGATGACTTACTTCTAGGATTGCTATTGTTTGTTTTTTCCCCCAGCATAGCTAAGTAGCTAACAAAGATCTGTCATATAAAGGCCTACATATCTGTTTCTTGTTACTGATACCTGGCATAATGCTTTTCTGGCAACGAAGATGGGGTTTGCTTCAAGGTGGATAAAAGCAGGCAGCAGGAAGTCTAATCTTAAGATCTCTTGTAGGTTCTACAATTGAATTCTGCCTTCACTTTGAAATCCAAACAGAGCTTATGCTTTCAATAACTCCACTGAAACATGATGAAGAGTTAAGTTCTGCAGATGTGCAGAATGACTTTTCTCCTATCTCAAAGCAAGCAAATAGAGGAAGAATCATTAATTTTTAGAACTGGAAAGAATTTTAGAGGCTTTATTATACTAATCTTTTCATTTGTCAGTTGTCACAGGGAGATTCCATGACTTGCCCCATCCCAATAATTTGTGGGGTTTAATCATATGCCAAAACAAGACCTCTTGTAAAGACAGAAACTCTTTTCATTTGTATCTATGTCCTAGTGCATGGCATAGTACCTAGTAAATAAATGATTTAAGTTAAGTTGAATTGATTTCCTAGGATTGTTGAAAACATCCTAAAATTGCTCATTGATCATGGTGGAAAGATTTAAGCTTCACCAAAAAAAAATCAAGAGCCTGGTGAGGTAACTGCTGCTTCTATTAAATCCTAGTGTTGCTGTTAGGACAGTTAGAGTTATTCAAACATGGACTATCTTAGGAGAAGCTTTCCCCTTATTGGAGCCTTGAAGATATTTAACTTTCTTGAGAATAAGAATTATCTCAGTTTTTTGTATTTGTATCCCCAGGGCCTAGCACATAGTCCGTACTCAATCAGTGCTTGATTTATTAATAGATAACCAATTTTCAGGTATGTTTCAGGATTTTTATTCAGTTATAGTTTGAACTTGATGGTGTCTGAGGTCCTTTCCAGTTCTAAGATTCTATAACTCTATAATCTCAAAGCTATGATTCTATGGATTCCTTAGATGATCTATGATAGGACTACCTTTCCTGTAGATTTCACAATGAAATCTGTGAGTGGTACCTTTTGCTTGAATTAAATGATATAACGCAAGGCCCTAATTATTGATGTTGGATGATTATCTCTCAGAAATTAAAGAAGCAGTTTCTAATGTCAATGCTGTCCATCCCTTGGAGGCACAGAGTTTTTGACAAGTGGTCCAAGAGAAAATCTGATTATCCACAATATTTAAAGATTCAATTCAACAAACATCTATTAGGCATCTTCTATGTTACAGAATTCTGTTAAGCATTGGGGATAAAACAAGAAATGACACAGTTCTTCTCTTGGGAGAACTGATTATATAATAAAAAGACATAATAAATATAGGATTAAGTATGCTAACAAGGTAGAATGTCATCAAAGCGAAAAAGAGATCAAGATATTGGAGGTCAAGACCAAAGAGTCAAATAAAAGTTAAGATTATCTCTATGTCACAAGAAGAGATTGGATCAAAGGGAGATGAGTGATAATAATTAGCCTTTGCACAGAGAGACGGACAGAGACAGACAGAGACAGAGAGAGACAGAGAGAGAGAGAGAGACTGAGACAGAGAGAGAGACAGAGATAGACAGAGACAGACAGAGACAGACAGAGACAGAGAAAGAGAGATTGAAGAAGGAAAGATGAGGGATCTCATAATGACCTTCATCTTCTCGGTAGACTAGTAGACAAGACCTCCCAAGGGATAGGGAAAATAAACTGGGGAATTGAAGAGGAAAAAAGTTTTAGAACATCTGCTATCTGAAGTGCAAGGGAAAGTCCATCAAAGATGATGAATAAGATTGTCATGTATATTAAAAACCCACCTAAGGCTAGAAATGAGATGAACCTAAGCAAGAACTTATTGAACATGGCAATCCAATACCAATGAATAGGCTCTAAGGCTATTTGGTGAGATGAGGTAGACATCAACAGGAATGGTTGGGGGGAATAGCAGAGTGGGAACTTTAAAAGGACAAGGGGGCAACAGACTCAAAGATGAAGGACAGTTCATGATTGAAACCTAAAACTTTTTGAGAATAATAAACTGTTTTGTGGGGTTAAGAAACTTTCTTTGTTTTCTTTCTGCACTGGGGTTATTCTTACATGCAAATGATTTTTGAGTTACTTATTTGGTTTCCATCCTTTTCTATTAGCAACTGATAATTAACATTTAAATTACAGTTAATGTATTATCAAATATTTTAGAGCAGCTAAGAATGTGATTTTAATTGTAGGGGTTTTTTTTGCTGATTTGTAGAAAATGTGCTTCTTATAAAGAAAATAAGGTTTTGGTGAAAGAAGGCAAAAATGTCCTCAGGTCTTTTAATTTAAAAAAAGGAATTAAAGCAAGATTTTGAAGAATGTTGGAAATAATCTAATACTTTAAGGACGAAGTTTTACACTACAAAACTCAGAAATTAGTACTGAGTTTTTCTTTAGTTCATGTAGTATTATCTGTATGGGATTATACTGTCAAAATCTAAGTAAATATAGAAGAAAAGCTATGTTATGTTAGGATGAATATTTAAATTCAGTAAGGCATTTCACATAATGAACAAAAAGTGAAAATGTCCAAGATTGTAATACATAGAAGCTATAAAACCATTAATGTTTTAGGAAGCTACTGCTCCAATAATAATGATTATTATAAGGGTTATTATAAACCAATGTAAAAAATTGTTAACATTATCCAGTGAAATAATTATTCTAATTCATTTGAATATAAATGTGTATTGTTAATGACTATCTCATTAACCTTAACAATGTCAGAGCACTTTCACTATCCAATTTTGCTAAATCATTGTCTAAGATAATAGTCAGGAGAACTTTTCATTTAACAATATAATTCAGATACTTGATCGGGTCCCAACAAAGGTTGCTATGCAGCTGGATAATATAAGAAGTAAAGCAGCAGAATGGAAGAAGCATTAGAAAAGAAGTAAAGAGATTTGGACTCCAGTCGTATCTTCTACCATCAGTAACAGTCTCACTTTTGACTAGTTGCTAATTACTTTGTGTATCATTTTAAGACTGCTGGAAAATGGAAACAAATATATTCCACACAGTAGTGGAACAAGAAAAAGAATAACTTGTTTGTATAGTATTATATATTTATACTGTATAATATCTACTTCCTAGAAGTTTGGTAGAAAAAATTGGATTATAAATTAAGTGCTTGACCTTATTGAAAGAACTAGTATCATCCACATCTATTATCATTATTAATTATAATAATAATAATGATGATGATGATGATGATTCCAGAGGTAATTAAAATGTATGTAGTATAAAACATTACTAGACTACCATAAGTATTTCATGAACAGCATTCCGGTGAAGATCAACAAGCAAAAGTGGAATTGTTAGGGGAGTATAAAGCAGACCACTAATACAGAAGGAGAAAATAGATGAAAAGTTTAGGAAATGTTACAAAACTGGTACAGAGGAATCATGTAATAAGGCTTGGAGACTCAGTTTTCTGGACAGCTAGTAGAATTCTCTATCAAAACTAGAGTAGAAATGTGAAAATATGTTTAATATGAATGCATACGTATAGCCTATGTCAGATTGCATGCCATATTGGGGAGGGGAGAGGGGAAGGAGGGGGAGAAAATTTAAAACTCAAAAGCATATGGAAGTGAATGTTGAAAACTAAAAACAAATCAATAATTTTTTTTTAAAAAACTAGAGTAGACAATAAGTTCTTTACTTGCCTTAATAACCTGATGTTTTAAAAGATTAAGAGACTAGCAAAGGAAGTTGCTATTTTAAATCTATTCTAACAAACAAAGATTGCTAAGTAACTGTTGGTGATCTCTGATCATGCAGAATGGGAGAGCACTTTTGTTCACTCATTTCAGTCATGTCCAACTCTTTGTGACCTTATTTGGGGTTTTCTTGGCCAAAACACTGAAGTAGGTTTGCCATTTTCTTCTCCAGTTCATTTTTCAGATGAGGAAATTAAGGCAAACAGGGTTAAGTGACTTGATCAGGGTCACACAGTTAGTAAGTGTCAGAGACCAGATTTGAATTCAGGATGATGAGTCTTCTCTGACTCCAGGCTCAGCACTCTATCCACTGTACCACTCTACTTGCCTAGAATGGGAATGGACTGGACAAAGGCAAATGTCCCATTTTTCTAAAGGAAGAATTGTGCTCATCCTTCGTTGATGAAGAAGACCATGCCATCAGAGACGTGATGACATGACTTGCACTTGACTTTGTTTTGAGTGAGGGAGTGCTCTGCAGGTCACCAACCTCACTTCTCCTCCTGAGCCATCTGGGTCCAGTGACCAGATATTCATCAGGAGTCTGAAAACTATAGGCTAATGAGCTGGACTTCAATTCCTGCCTTTTCCCAGATAACAGTGTTCCCTCCTGTCTCAAATATCCTTTGCCTGATCCATCCTTCACTTCTTAATTTTTGTAGCCCATATAAACTCTCTCCCAACCCCAACTTGTACTGGTAAGTCAGGTGCCCAAAGGGTTACAACTGACCTTCCGATTTTAGGGGTAGCCCTCAGTGATTGAGGGTGGTCATCTAATACTATAGTTCACGACTTCCCCTCATGATTATCAGTTGATAATAATTAGTAACCAGATTTAATTAGTTTTCCACCACAAGCTTTTATTAAGTGGTTAGGTGTAGTAAAAAACCAAAAAACCGAAAAACCCTTTCCTCCAAATCCTGCGACATATTCATGAGGGACAGTGAACTCAAGCTCAGTGTGGCAAGATGGTAACACATGTCTCCTTTAAATCCCTTTGCTGGAGTCCTCAAGATATTTTCCTTAAATACGCTCAAGCTTTTCTGTCAATCTCCTTATGGAGTTCTGGATTTGCTTTTCCTCAACACTTCCAGTCCATGCTCATCTCCCAGTGCTAACTCTGCCATCTGTTGCCCTGAGCATAATACTAGAACTTCAACGGGAAACTAAAAAGTCCAGCATCCTTCAGATCTTTGGAAACCCATGAGGTGTCTGTCCCTGAAGCCAAGATGGCAGGGGAGGGGAAGAAAACAAGGCTAAACTTGAGGCTCTCTCTCTTTCCCCCATCGTCCTAAGAAGCTTCTCAGAAGCTTAGCTATAACACTTGAACTTTCTAGATATTCAAATTCCCAGGTCTTGAACAGACTCAGTATTTTATAGATGACCCTCAGGGTCATTTCTTTCCCCCTCCCTCCTCTTCAATTTCTCTCTCTCTCTCTCTCTCTCTCTCTCTCTCTCTCTCTCTCTCTCTCTCTCTCTCTCTCTCTCTCTCTCTCTCTCTCTCTCTGTGTCTCTGTGTATGCCTGTCTCCATCTCTGTCTCTTTCTTTATCTGTCTGTCCCTCTCCCTCCCTCTCTCTACCTCTCTCTAATTGAAGGGGTTGAATTCTTTCATGTTCAGCTTTGTATTGCACAGTTATTTGAACACTGTAGGCATTTAATAAATGTTAAATTGAAAAATACTTTTAAAGCAGGGATAAGACTTGGATAGATGAAGTAGAGAAAGAAGAGCATTCCAGGATGGGATAGTGATGTGAGCAAAGATACAGAGGTAAGAATAGCATGGGGTATGTGATTATTGATTGGGAGGAGTTTGTCCTGTCTGGAGAAATGAGATTGGACAGGTCAGGTGGAGCCAGATTATGAACGACCCTGAATGGAAGTCCTTTGTAATATCTATCAATATTCACCCTCAGCAATTAGTACAGTGCATTGCTCATAGAAGGCATTTAAAGATTTGTTTAATTAAATTGAATTGATTCTTTCTAAATTGAGTCTAAACATGCCTCTAAAAAATAAATTTTCATCAAAATTTCTGTTATAACTATAGCATAGTATGATAACTATAAATAATTATACATCATATCATTATATAATTATGATTCTGTTACTGTGCAGTCATTTCAGTCATGTTCAACTCTTTGTGACTCCATTTGGGATTTTCTTGGCAAAAATTTTGGAGTAGTTTGGCATTTCCTTCTCCGGATCATTTTGTAGATCAGGAACTGAGGCAAACAGGGTTGTTACCTTCATAGAGTCACACAATTATTAAGTAGGTCAAATCTGAACTCAGGAAGACAAGTCTCCCCGAATCTAGGACTAACACTCCAACCACTGCTCCACGTAGCTGCCTGCAATTGTAATATACTTATACTAGCCATATTAAAACTACAAATTCCAGTAACAAATATCTTCCCATAGACTGAGTAAAAATTTTTTTACGAAGAAGAGGTAAGGATAGGGTCAAAACTTTCATATTTAATATCGTTGTACTTTTTAACAATATTTTTACAACTCTAAGATTTCTCCTTCCGCTGTTTGAACATTTTCTCCCCTCCTAAGTCTTTATTAACATCTTCTTTGCCTAGGAATGCCTCAACTCTTTTCATTCTTAGATCCAGAACTTGATTCCTGCCTTCTTCTTGTGCTCAAATGAAACAATTCATATTTTAGGAGTCTGCAGAAAAGTAGGCAGGCTGGACATCAGAACCACAAGGGAGAGGCAAATTGGAATGTGCCCTAGGGCAACAAAATTTGAAGGATTTTGACAACTTTTATGGTAAGATTGAAACAAATGAGCCTAGTACCAAGTTAGCAAGAGTTAGTTAAAATCAGAAGCCAATGGCATATTCCATAGCCACACCCTAAGTGAGTTCCTCATATCACCATCACCCCATTCAGGCCCCATCTCTCAAACAGTCAATTTGTCAGCGGCCTATTGGCATCCTAGAGTCTCTGCTCATGGGAGTTCTTGTTCATTAGCACCTGTCTTAATCAAATAGATTGTTCCAGTTGTCAAAATTACTAGTTACAACTCATCTCGATGTGCTAAAGTTAATCTTCAAGTCACAGTTAGGTAGAGAAGCAGATACCATAAGATGGAGTTAATTGTTCAATGCCCTCAAGAGTCAGGTGCCATTTCTGGAAGTCTTTCAAACTTTTTTAGTACTTTTCCTGAATCTGATTCTCATTCTGATTCTCCTTGACTTAGCATTTGATTGTATGCACACTACTTTGGCTCAGCAACTTATTTCTGATCTCTTATGTTTCTGATTTAATTTTTTGCTTACTGCTCTGCTCCCTTACAGTTTTTAATCATTGTACTATATCTCAGTCTGATCTTTCCTTTTTCTAGTGTCACAGAATGTCATATCTGAACAGGACCTTGGATGTTATCTAACCTAACTCTTTTATTTTTTAAGATAGAATAACTGAGATCCAGAGAAGATAGTGACTCATTAAAGGTAGTAACAGAGCTGAGATTTGAACGGAAATGAGAAATCAGATCCTCTAATTCCAAATATTTTCAGAATTGTTTTGTGTTAAAACTTTCCTTCATTCCACTGCATGAGGTTCCACAACCCTTAACCAATTATACCTATTGTGTTGTCCATCTGTTAATCCAATCTGAGGCAGCCCAGTGGAGAGAATGCTGAGTCTGCAGTCAGGAAGTCTCATCTTCCTGGGTACAAATCTGGCCTCAGATGCTTGCTAGTTTTGTGACCCTAAGTCACTTCACCCTGTTTGTCTCAGTTTCCTCTCATCTGTAAAAATGAGCTGGAGAAGGAAATGGCAAACCACTACAGTCTTTGCCAAGAAAACTCCTAATGGCAGACAAAACTGAAATGACTGAACAACAACAAATTGTTCAACTGAAAGAATCCAGATGTCAGAACTGAAGGTCAAGTGACCCATGTTCTGGTGTCAATGCTGTGATTTTTGGCAAGCTTTTAATTTTTCTGTGCCTTACTTTCTTCTTTGACAAGACAATGAAACCTTCTCTACCTGTACCACAAGAATATTCAGAGTAAAGACAATATGGTATAGTGGAAAGAGCTCTAGGTCAACAAGCATGTGACATCAAGCAAAACACTGAATCTGAACCTCAGTTTCCTCATTTGTAAAGCAAAGAGGTTGGGGCAGATAAGGTACCATTCATTTCTAAATTTATGGTTGTATAGAAGGAGGATTTTGTTATCCTTTTTAAAGTTCAGTTTCTCAGGATCCATGACCATGGCAATGTCTCATTTCCAGGTGTTAGATAATAGTTCCTAGAATAGCCCCAAAGATCCTAGATAGTATTTACTAGAATCATAGTGATAGACAATCCTACTGAGGCTGTGACATAATGTGATATTTACTGTCTGTGCAGAATGGCAATATTGCTAAAGTTAACTTGTGAGCTTAATGTTGGCAGGATGCCTTCTTTGTCTGTTGCCCTAAAAAAGCAAGTGGGCACTGGTCAGTAAGTGGGAATCCATAGGGGAAGCCATGGGGGAGCCCATTTATTTGGGATTTGGATAATGTAGAAAGGAATGCATATACCTGCCTCAACGAGACCCCATTGAGGCTTGAGGGGATTTAGGGCAGTACGCAAGCTGTGCCTGTCCTGATTGACCCCATGGATATTGTAGGAGTAGTTGCCCCCCTTCTTGTTAGCACCTCAAGAAGGGTGATTAGGGCATGCTGTAAGAGTTGGTTCTCTCATTAGCAATAACTCCCTCTTGAAAACACTAGACTAGAATAAAGCAAGTTTATTAGCCCCTGCAAAGCTGCCTTCCTGTTCTTCCTATCTGACCAGATCAAGAGTAAACCTGTTAGAGACTGGTGTCTAAAAACTCCACTGTCTCCAGTGTGTTATCTGTGAAACAATGTTGTCTCACAAACGTACTTTGAAAATGCAATGCAAAATAAATGCATGTTTTTATTATCATAATTCATGGTAAAAAAAATGATAATAAAATTGAGACTCAACATTACACTTTCCTGGTACACGGTACTCCATAACACATGATGTGCTCTGCCTGGAACGTTGGAGCCTTTGAGTTTTACTAAAAAAAAATGTGCCCTACTGTCTTGGTTCTATAAACTTTCTATTCTGTAAGACACGTTTATCTGAATTGAGGATATCTTTGTATTTCTCCACTTCAAAAATAATTATGCCGTTGTCTTTTCTCCTATGTGCGGTAAGGGCTTTAAAGGGTTTCTCATGACCCGCAGTGCCGTCCACATTGCATATGTGCCAAGCTGCACTTTGGCTGGTGACTGTGACTCCAGGGGGCCAGGCCTGTCACGGCTGCTCTTTCATCTGCTGGGAGCTACATTCTCAGCTTAACCTCTGAGTCAAATTAATTTAACTGTTGCTTCTGTTTCTCTGTTCAACAGCTAAGCACCAAGCTCTTGTTCATGAATCAAAGGTTGATAGACAGAGGTAGAAGGGTCCTCAGAAGAAATCGACAAGCTCCCTCACTTGATAAATGAGGAACCCTGGGCAAGTCATTTATCCTCTATGCATGTATTTCCTCATATGTAAAATGGGGATAATAATAGCACTTATCTCCTAGGGTAGTTGTAAAGATAACATAAAGTATGTAAAGTGCTTTGCAGACCTTGACTTACTATACTGTTGCTAGTGTTGAGTCTTTTCAGCTGTGTCTGACTCTTCATGATCCCATTTGGGGTTTTCTTGACAAAGACACTGGAGTGGTTTGCCATTTCCTTCTCCAACTTATTTTATGGATGAGGAAACTGAGGCAAACAGGTTGACATGGCTTTCCCAGGGTCACACAGCTAGTAAGTGTCTGAGACTGGATTTGAATTCAGGAAGATGATTCTTCCTGACTCCAGGGTCAGTGCTCTATATACTTTGCCACCTAGCTGCCCCTAGCCATTACTAATGATAATTATCATTATAACTATGTGCCAGAGTCAAGCTTTGAAATCATGTTTTAATTCCAAGTCCAACCTTCATTCCACTGATCCAGTTTCCATAAGCCTTAAGCAATGATACCTGTTATGTTATGCCTTCTCTCTTACCCTTTTTGTATCCTTATCTAGTGAGAGAACACTGGAAGCATATTCAGCTGGTACAATTCCGGTAAGTTGTTCTAGTTCGGATATGTATTCATAGCTTTCTTATCACTTCTTTCCCACAGTGGTACAAGCTGTGTGGGGATGCTAGAGCAGTACAAGCTGCAAATATACCCACTCACCCCAGTGATAACACAAGAGAAGGTTACCCAAGACTAACACCACAGATGACCAAAACTTGGGAAGTTACATCAGCCCACACATGGCCACCTGTCCATCTCTTCTGTACCTTCCAATCTCGGACCAAATGTGTTCTCCAAAACACGGAATACACCATCTATTCATTTATTCTATGCCCCAAACAAACAGCCTACATCTACCCACTATCAAACCGTACCTGCAGTCTTCCAACACTTTGGTGCCTTGTAAAAACACTAACACAAATGGCAGTGCAATTAACCACAGCCTTTAGCTGTTACTACAATGGTAAGAGCTAGAGAGGGGAATTAGTGACCATGTCAAATGAACTCTGAGCACCTTAGTTTTCCTGTCTGTAAACTAACAGGCAGTTAGGTAGAGCAGTGGCTCTGTGAGTGAGTGCTAGGTCTGGAGCCAGGTAAACTCATCTCCCTGAGTTTAAATCTGACCTCAATCCTAGCTGTGTGTCCCTGGGCAAGTCACCTAACCCTGTTTGACTCAGTTTCCTTTTCTATAAAATGAACTGGAGGAGGAAATGGCAAACCATTCTAGTACCTTTGCCAAAAAAACACTCCAAATAAGATCACAAAAAGTTAGACATGTCTGAAACAACTAAACAGCAACAAAGTAAGGGATTGGACCAGACGATCTCTTACAGTTTCCATGCAGTTCTCACCTGAAATCACAAGAAATAAGGTGCCTGTTCCCCTCTGCTTCTCAGCTTCACAATGTCCCTGACCCCTCCCCAGAACTCCTATGTGATTCACTTAGAAAACAATGGCACTCCTTTCACTTAGCATCAGTTCATATAAGTCCTTCCAGGCCTCTCTGAAGTCTTCCCATTTGTCATTTCTTATAACACAATAGTATTCCATTATATTCATATAATATATTGTATATATTCATATATGTTGTGGTAACAACTCGTTCAGTCATTCCTCAGTTGATGGGCATCCCCTTGATTTCCATTTCTTGGCCACCACAAAGAGAGCTGTTATAAATATTTTTGTACATGTGAGACCCTTTCCCATTTTTATGATTCCTTTGGGATACAGTCCTAGAAGCAATATTGCTAGGTCAAAGGGTATGCACATTGTTGTAGCCCTTTGAGCATAGTTCCAAACTGCTCTCCAGAATGGTTGGATCAGCTCCCAGATCCACCAACAATGAATGAGTGTTCCAACTCTCCCACATCTTCTCCAACATTTATCATCTTCCTGTTTTGTCATGTTAGCCAATCTGATAGGTGTGGTGTGGTCCCTCAGAGTTGTTGTGATTTGCATCTCTCTAATCACTGTACACAGTAACAACCACAGTGTGTAAGGCATTTTTCTGGTAGACTTAGCCCTTCACAGCAATGCAAGGACCTAAAATATTCCCAAAGGACTCTAGGCAAAATGCCATCCACATCCAGAGAAAGAAGTATGGAATCAGAATGCAGAATAAGCAGACGATTTTCTCTTGTGTTATGTTTGGTTTTGTTTTGGTTTTTCTCATGGTTTCTTCCATTCATTTTAATTCTTCAATGCAACATGACTAATGTGCAAATGTGTTTAATAAGAATATATATGTAGAACCCATATAAGATTACATGCCATCTTGGGAAGGCAGGGGGGAGGGAGGGGGAGAAAATTTAAGATTTATGGAAATGATTGTAGAAAACTGAAAACAAATAAATTACAAAAAAAAAGCAATGATACTCCTTGCTCTTACTATCCCACTATTGTCTTACATTACTATTTAAATCTTATATTGTGATATGACCTCACATGTGCTTAACTCATTTCTCTGACAACATTGCAAGCATCTTAAGGTCAAAGGACATGTTTTATGTCCCTAATAGAGCCTAGCACAAGATCTTGTTCAAAGTAAGCCCTTGATTAATATTTGTTGACTTGATTTGATTTGATTCCAGTCATCTGACTTCTGCTGCCCATATGGCACCTGCTTAGGGTTTTGGCTGTCATCCTTGTTTTTTTTTTTTGAAAAGAATCAAAATGGAAATGTTCAACATTCCAAGCAAACCGTTACAAATATAAGCAGATGCATTAAACCAAATACATGATACTAGGGCTCTTGGCTAGTGAATGCATGGAAAAACACAAAAGAGAAGCAATTTGTGCCAGCCATATGTGGATCACCTCATTCCAAAGAAAGGAGGTCCAGAGAAACCTAACAATCTTCCACAGCATAAATATACACATCAATTTTAATGTGAAAACCATCGCTTCCAAAGTAGCTGCCAAGTACTTGGGATCCAGCCAAGATGCAAATATTGTTCAAATATCCTACTGTATCTCAGTTAACTAATCACTAGTTTCCCCCAAGACAAACTAGATCTCACTAAAGTGGTGACACTGATAATTTTCCAAGCATAGCAGAAAACATCCGTTTAGCGAGCTTGCTTTCTGGATGGTGATAATGGATTCCCTCTGGGGAATGCTCACCCCCTTCCTGACTTCTTCCCCTGTAGGAAGAAAACTATATTGTGCTATAAAACCTGTCATTAAATGAATATTTGGAGTCCTGGACTGACAATCTATTTTTGAAAACTTGGATGGTTCAGCTGAGTTCTTTGTTTTTTTCCATGCATAACATATAGAGTACTGTATAATCTCTCCATAACAACACTTCAAGAGGAAGGCTAGTGCCAGGAATCAGCATCCCTTTTGACTTCAAAAAAAATTATCATTATTTTGTCTCTGTCGTCAAGCAAACTAGGGACCTGCTTTCAGTGTTAGAGAGGTGACAGTTTGGCATTATGCAAATTATAGGCATGTGTGTTTTAAGGAACATATTTGAAGACTTTTTAAAATCAGTTGCTCATACTCAATATTTCTCTAGTGGTGATTATTTCTTTGAACCAAATTTTTCCCTAGAGGTACAGGAACAATTTAAAGGACTGTCTGCTTCTAAGAATTTCATAAGATCTCAAGTCTAGCACCTTTTTGAAAGAAAGGCTATGGGGCATGCAGAAACTACATATTGATGAAGCAGCAGTCCTAAAACAAACCTCATACATCAGTAATCCAGGCAGAAAGCATGTATTAAAGCCTTGCTGTGTGTTGGGCACTGTGCTGAGCACCAGGAATACAAAGAAAGGCAGAAACACCCTTCCTGACCTAAATGAGTTCATGTGGTAATCAGCAAGATGTCATGAAAAGAGCCAGAGATAAATAAAGATACAGAACTGTGTAGATCAAACAGTCTCTTTGCTTTTGTGGCTCATGTACAACACTCTTCTCTGGACGTGGTACTTTTTCACTGGCTGTCCCCCATGACAATAGTTCTCTCCCTCCTCATCTCCCCCTCCTGACTTCTTTGGCTTCCTTCAAATTTAGATAAAATCCCATCTTCTGCAAGAAAAAGCCTTTCCTGATCCCCTTTAATGTAAATGTCTTTTCCCTGAAATGATCTCCAATTACACATATATACACACACATACATACATACATATATATGTATGTATCTATCTATCTATGAGCGAGAGAGAGAGAAATCATTTAGCCTCATTTTCCTCAGTTTTCTCCTCTATAAAATGAGCTTGAAGAAGGAAATGGCAAATGAGTCTGGTATCTTTGTCAAGAAAACCCCAGATGGGGTCATGAAGAGTTGGACACAACCAAACCACAAATGGTTCTTTTCATCTTTTGTATACATATAGACACATAATGCATATATTCATAGATATATACTTTAAAAATAACATATATACACAGACACATCTTATTTTATATATTATATGTATATTTATATATGTTATGAATATTTGTATATTATATATACTACATGTGTCATATTTCTATGTATGTATGTGTGTGTGTAAATTGGAAATAATCTTAGAAGGGAAGGGACTAAAAGCAGCAGAATCAGAATTTCCAAAGAAGGTAGAATTTGAGCTGAGTCTTGGAAGATGCCAGGGACATTAGCAGTTGCAGGTGAGGAAGGATAGGTCTCCAAGCTGAAGGACAGTTTTACTGAGGCAGTGCCCATTCAGGGTTTAAGGCTTAATAAAAAAAAAAATGAGACAATGAATGGCCTCTTTAAAAAAAAAATAGATCTGGGAGAAGAAGATCCTCAGGATTTCAGTCCAAACAGAAAACAATTGTTATTCACATTCATTCTGAGCCGATCAGGGCCCAAACAGTGACCAAGTAGGACTTGGTCTGGGACCTGAGTTATTTGGGATTAAGGTTGGTCTTTAAGAGAAAAATAATGTTTCAGAGATTAAAATTCACATTCCCTTTGAGCAGAGCACCTGCAGTTAAGGGTGTAATACCTTATGTGGAATATCTAGAAGATGGTGTCCAGCTGGGTGAAGGGCCTTGAGTGTGTAATTTTTTTAAGTGAGGCAAGCGGGGCTAAGTGAATTGCCCAGGATCACACAGCTAAGTAAGTGTCAAGCATCTGAGGTTACATTTGAACTCAGGTCCTCCTGACTGACTCCAAGGCTGATCCTTCCTAAAAATGGATGCCCAGAGCTAAAGAAAATACTATAGATTGGGTCTGGCTAGGGCAGAATACACTGAGGTGACCACCTCAAAGTTCTTTACAAACAGCAGGTGTGTGGTATTTATTGAATTGAATTCAACTGGAATTAACACACCAATTTCATGAGTTTTTTTGCTAAGGATGATTGGAATCTAAGGATTCAACGACTTTGTTTCTAATGGTTTTCTGGAGATATTGTTTACACCCAGAATATGATCTCCTTGAAAGCAAAGACCTATGTCATACTTTTCTTTGTATCCCAAAGTCTTACCTCAATGCCTGACATTTAATAAAAGCTTGATGACTGACTATGGATTATCCAAGACAACAGTTTTGACAGAGATTCTGACTAACCCTGATAGACTTTGAGACCTACTCACAAGGTACTTCAGGTTTTGATTCTTACTCATATTTTAACATACATCCTAAAGTACAAGTCTAACCATCTTTTCTTTCTCCCTTCCTTTCTCTTTCTTTCTCTGTCTCTGTATCTCTCTCCATATCTCTGTCTCTCTATGTCTCAATTTCTCTCTCTATGTCTCTAATACACACACACACACACACACACACACACACACACACACACACACTCACTCCATTTCAGTTAATATCAGTGACTCTTCCTTACCTTTAGACTGAAATATGAAACCCTCTGCTTTTAAAACTCTCCATAACCTGGCCCCTTCCTACCTTTTCAAGTCTTTTTACAACTCACTCCCCCCATGTATGCTACTATTCAGTGATACGAACTTCCTATGCTGCTTGTTGCTCACATGTAACACTTATCTCCAGACTTGGTGCCTTTTCACTGGCCGTCCCTTATGCGTATAATTCTCTCCATCCTCATCCTCTCCTGATTTCCTTCAAAGTCTAGCTAAAATCCCACTTTCTGCAATAAAAAGCTTTTCCTGATCCTCCTTTAATGCAGTTGTCTTCCCTCTGAAGTTATCTCCAGTTTATCCTGTCTACATCTTGTTTGTACATAGTTGTTGACCTATTTTCTCCCCCGTTACACTGTGAACTCCTTGAGAGCAGAGACTTAACTTCCTTTGAATCATAGAGCTTACCACGTGCCTACCACGTAGTAGGTGCTTCATAAATACTTGATGACTTGCTACCTTGCATGAAGAATACTCCCAGTGTGCTGAAAATAGTCTTTTCATCTTGAAAATCCCAATCAGGTTGTCCACATGTATTCTTCTTATGTAACCAGATCACCTATTTTTCTGCTGAAAAATATCTTGCATTACATTTTTAAATTCATTACCAGCTTTTAAATAGTCATTGGTAATGGGCTTACAGTAATGTCTTTCTTTTGCCTTTTGAATTACTTATAATCTTATTTCTTCTGAGATATTGTGTGCCATGATTCATGGTCGTACGTCATCACTGAAAAAATATTGATTCAAAAGAGATGGATTTTTGCAGTGGCGTGCAGTATAAGATCATTAAAAACACTATGCAATTTCCTAAACACCATCAATCCTGATGTTATACTCAAGTGTTATGATAGCTTATTTTCTGTCCATAGTATTTATCCAAAACATACATGATGATGGATTAATTCATTGGATTACCCATCCTTCTTTGTCATAATCTGAGCAATATACATTTTTCATCCACTTAGTTTTTCCACAGTAAGTGATTAGACAAATCTCATTTGTATTACCATGAATTTCTCTGAAAAGACTTTGTAATATATTCTGACTCAGTTCAATTAAGTACAATGACATCTGCAAATAGGAGCATTTGGAGAATTTTGACTTATATTGATGTCACATATTGAGCATCTTGACTGTATAAAGTAGAAATCTTTTTATTTGGACCTCACATAAGACATTTGTCACAATTCTAGTAAATATCCTTTTTGAAGTGAGAAAATAAAGAGAACAAACATTTATATAGCACCTACTGGGCAGCTAGGTGGTGCAGTGGATAGAGTGCCAGGCCTGGAGTCAGGAAAACTCCTGAATTCAAATCTGACCTCAAACTCTTCCTAGCTGTGTGACCCTAGGTAAGTCACTTAATCCCCTTTGCCTTAGCTCCTCATCTATAAAATGAGCTGGAGAAGGAAATGACAAATCACTCCAGCATCTTTGCCAAGAAAACCCCAAATGCAGTCACAGAATGTCAGATATGCCTGGAAAATGACTCCGCAAATAGCACCTACTATATGTCAGGCACTATGCTAAGCACTTTTACAAATATTATTTCACTTGATCCTCACAAGTCTTTCAAGGCAGGGGCTATTATTATCTCCATTTTACATTTAAGGAAACTGAGGCAAATAGGTTAAATGACTTGCCCATTGTCACATAATAAGTAAATTTTTGATGCCAAACATCTCCTCAGATCTTCCTGTTTCCAGGGTCAGTGCTCTATCTGCTCTGCCACCAGTTTCCTCTAGTAAGTCAATATATTTATATTTGATTACTTCAAGGATCTGTGATTTCATAGTATCATAGAATATCAGAATTACATGGGACCCCAAAAGCCAAAGGTTCAATTAATCAATGAACATTTATTAATCATCTACTAAGAGCCAGGTGCATGATTTTCTGTTTGCAGATGATTGTGCACTCAGTGCAGCCTCTGAAGCTGAGATGCAACAAAGTGTGGATCAATTCTCTGTTGCCTGTACTAATTTTGACCTAATAATTAACACCAAGAAAACACAGGTACTCCATCAGCAACCACCACTCCATCCATACGTGGAACCATTGGTTAAAACACATGAAGAAGTTTTGAATGCTGTGGATAAGTTCACTTACCTTGGTAGTGTACTCTCCAGGGATGTACACCTTGACAATGAGATTAACACACGCATCACCAGAGCTAGCTCAGTGTTTGGAAAGCTCTGAAGAAAAATATGGGAGAGAAGAGGTATTAGACTGACTACCAAACTGAAAGTCTACAGAGCCGTTGTGCTGACCTCATTGTTGTATGTCTGCGAAACATGGACAGTCTACTAGTGCCATGCCAGGAAACTGAATTGCTGCCATTTGAACTATGTTAGGAAGATTCTGAGGATCACCTGGCAGGATAAGGTACCAGACACTGAAGTCCTTGCTTGAGCTGAACTGTGAAGCATTCAAACTGTGCTTCAGAGAGCACAACTCCAATGGACTGACCACGTTGTTTGAATGCAAAATATATGCTTGCCAAAAAGACTGTTTAATGGAGAATTCATATTGGGCAGGAGACTACATGGTGGCCAGAGGAAGTGATACAAGGACACTCTCAAGGTCTCTCTCAAGAACTTTGGATTTGACTGTGAGACATGGGAGATACTGGCACAGGCCTGCTCAGCATGGCATGCCCACATCAGAAAGGGTGCTGTGCTCTATGAGCAAAGCAGAATTGAGACAGCACAAAGTAAACATAGGATGCACAAATTTGGGATATCCAGCCCAAATATTCACATGGACTCTCTGTACCCAATCTGTGGTAGAGCATTCTGAGCTTGTATTGGTCTGATCAGCCACAGTTGGACACACTGAAACTTGACTTTATCATGGTGATGGTCATTTTGGTCCTCTTTGAGAACGAAGGACAACAAGAGACAGAGACAGAGAGACAGAGAGAGAGAGGAGAAAGAAGAAAAGGACTATATTGTCCAACTGGCCAGTTAGGTCCCCAGTGGGGAGCTCCTACTTCCCACAGGGTTGTCTGTCCTTCCTTCTTGAAGGGGACAATGACATCAGGGAGGTGATGCCATGACATGCAAGTGAATCGGATTTCAGTGACGGAGGGCTGTGCAAAGTTACCAGCTTCGCTTTCTCCTCTGGAGCCATCTGGGTCCAGTGACTAGACATTCAGCAGGACGACTGGAGATGACCCAGGATGCAGTGGAGGACCTTGGCCTTTTAAATGTAAATAATTTTTTTTTCTGGACTAGGTTAAAGAGGCAATTTCTGCCTCATTTTTTTGGCTGAATCACATAGTGCATGAAGGGGAGTAACAGGTCATATGGCTAAGGTTGGGGCCGGGTTGTAAAGGACTTTAAATGATATATGGAGGAGTTTATATTTTATGCTAAAGGTAATAGGCAGTCAATGAAGTTTGTTGAATAGGGGAGTACAACAGTTAAATGTGTGCTTTAAGAAAGTCACTTTGGCAGCTTTGTGGAAGATGAATGGGAGAAAGTTATTGTTACCTAAAGGGGTGAAGATGGAGATAGTTCAAAGAGTCAGCAGTGCAGGCTAAGGAGGAATGAAGAAGTCATGGGTGACTGGGACTTCAGTGTGAGAAGTAGTCCAGGAGCCAAGTGAGCTTTCCAGAGTAAAGAGTTTCAATGGCATGGTAGAGAGGCAGCTACATGGCACCAGGCCTGGAGTCAGAAAACCTTAGTCCAAATCTGGCCTCAGACACTTCCTAGCTGTGTGACCCTGGACAAGTCACTTAACCCTGTTTGTCTCAGTTTTCTCATCTGTAAAATGAGCTGGAAAAGGAAATGGTAAACCATTCTGTTTCTCTGCCAAGAAAACCCCAAATGGAGTCATGAAGAGTCAGACACAAATGAACAATAACAACATGGTATGGTAAAGAAATCCTTGGAGATGAGATGGCAGGGAGGCCTAGAGAGAAAACATGTGATTGGCTTTGGCCTCCTTCTTAAAATGAAGGTTCTGGAAGAAGCCAGTCAGCTGGAGGAAGAAGCTGAAGGAGCGCAGGGTGTTTCCAATGTGAGAAGTAGACAATCATGTGATTTTGCTGCCTCTTAACATCTCTGGTACATGGTTGGATGATGGAGGAGGTTGAAATTTCTCCTTCTGACTGATTCCTTAAAAAAAATCTACTGGTTTCAATTTCCCATGCTGCCCCTACACAGAAAGAGATTGCCATAGCTAATTAAGAGTTAGCTGTACATTTAAATTGGTACCTAAAGTGGCAAGGTGCTAATTCCACTTAATGTCTGACATGTCAATGTACTATTTACTATGCTTACAAATGACACTCAAAACCTTCTTAAATTCACTATGAGCTTTCATCACGTCAAATCAAACCTTCAATGTGCCATTCACTCATTAGCTTTGGCAGCGGAGTTGTCAAGATAAAAGATTTGATGGTTTCTTTTAATTATGATAAACTTGAAACACATTATGTATATTTAGAACAGAATTCTAAACTAAGACCTCATAAAATCCATCAAAATTCACCTGAGTGCCTAGGGGAGTAATGGTTTCAAGATACTGGAAAAATGTTCTTAAGAGAAGTATATTTTATTTGGGGCTTTAGAATGTATCAGGTGCAGAGCTTGGTTTAGCAATATCTGGGAGCTGAAAACAAGAACTCCTATCCTTTGCAAGAGATGTTCTGGATCAGTAGAAGGTAGTCAGAGAAAGGGGAGTACTTATGTGGGTTAGAGATGTCAGATATCCTTAGGGTTAGATAGCTAGGTGACACAGTAGTTGCAGCATTTTGACTTGGGGTCAGAAAGACCTGAGTACATTTCCATATTCATATGACAGCCTCTAGCTATCAATTAGCCTCTCTGCCTCAGTTTCCTCATTTGTAAGGTAATATTCAGGGTTATTATAAGGATCAAATGTGATATTGACAAAGCACCTTCCAAACTTTAAAATGCTATGAAAATGCTAACTGTGTGTATGTGTGTGTACATATGTATATGTGTGTATATACATATATATAAAATAAAAATTGTTATTATGTTCCTGAGATGACAATTTGAAAAAAAATACAAAGAGTAAAAAAAGCATATTTTATGTACTATTACAACCCTTAATAACAGAGTAGAACAGTGGACAGAAGACTAGCCTTAGAGTCAGAAAGACCTGAGTTCAAGTTCATCCTGTCACACAGGAGCTGCCATGCCCATGATAAGGTTACTTAACCTTTTGGTGCCCCATGTATCTATGTATCTATAATTGTGCTATTGTTTAGTTGCATCCAGCTCTTCATGATTTGGGATTTTCTTGGCAGAGATGCTAGAGTGGTTGGGCATTTTCTTCTACAGCTCATTTTACAGATGAGGAAATTGAGGCAAGTAGGGTTAAGAAACTTGCCCAGGGTCACACAGCGAGGAAGTTTTTGAGGCCAGATTTTGAACTCATGAAGATGAGTCTTCCCAATTCCAAGCCCACTGTACCACCTAAATGCCCTGTCTCTACAACTTAACTATAGAGGAAATGCTGATCTATATTAGGAGGGAATCTCCACATGGGTGGTGAGAGTTTCAACACTAGGAGTTAATCTATATTAATAAAACCAAAGGTCTAGGCAACAACAAAACAGTATATCATGTCAGCTAATGTTATTGGCCTCCTTGGGTCCTTAAATGAGTTCAGATGCTTAATAATTAACCTACCAAAAGTGCCTTTTTCAAATGTTATTAACCACTCAAACACACTCAAGCTTCTCTGACAAGAGAATCTCCCTTCATTACAGTCTCATTCTGCAGTTCATCTTTAGCCTGAGGAATTTCCAGCATCAAAAATGGAGCCTTACCTGGTCTAATGTTCAATGCACATAAATGTACATCTATGGTGGTCTATGCAGACAGGCAGTCAACTATGTCAGGTCTAGCTCTCCATGAACTCTAAAGATAAGCACTAATGACTACCTCACTTTTGACACAACCTCTATTTGTCTCAGTTTCCTCATCTATAAAAAAAGATAATAATGACACCTATCTCTCAGGGTTGTTACAAGGTTCAAAATGAGATGACTGTAAAGCACTGTGTCTCGTATATAGTAAGCACTGTATAAATGTTGGCTATTATTTGTGTATATATATTTATATACACATGTGCATATGTGTACATATATGTCCATATGTGCACACACACATATAGAACCCTGGAAGGTGGGTGCTAATATGACTCTCATTTTATAGATGAGGAAAGTGAGGCAAAGAGAGGGTAAGTGACTTGCCATGGGTCAAATTACCACCACTCTATCCACTGTACCACCTAACTACCTCTCACACTTTTGTAAAAGCATCTAGCTCTAATGTCTTTATTAGGGATAACCAACTCTTAGCCTGGATACAAGGTATAGCCCTCAACATTCACATGTTTCTACTATATTAAAACTAAGCCAAAGATGTACTTTAAAAGAATTTTCTTCCTTTTACTTTGTTGCTTATAGGTAGTTGTACTATGACCTGTTTATCTTGTTTTAGCAGAATTACAGATTCTCAGAGGTAATAAACATATCATTAGAAGGCATCCAGTCCAACAGAGACTGAAAAAGAATTCCATCTACAATATGTCTAACAGCCTTTGTCCAAAGACCTCCAGGGAAAGGGAACACATGATGTCCCAAGGTAATGCATTCCACTATAGATAGTGCAAAATCCTCCAAATTTCACAACATTCTCCTCTGGTCATGGTTGAAGTAAGGAGACTCAAGCCAAGGCTGAGATACTTTCCCTGTCCTAGAAGGGATTCTCTTCCAGAAACTGACTGGATGCTTATATCACTAAGTAATGAAATGATCAAATTCTTAGGTTCCAAATTAGCTTGCTTTTTTGTACAAATTTTTACAGAGCATGACAAAGTGCCCCCAATCTGAATGTGCACCTTGTACAACATCACTCTGATTTATCCAATGGCTTTCAAAGACTTTTAAGTTAATTAAAGATTTTTTACATTTGAGTTTAAAGCTTGATTGACTGATTGATTCAATAGAGATGACTATACCTTGTTAACATCTAATTCACTCCTTTGGTTGAATGATTATTTTCATCTGACTGACTCTTTACTACTTGAACTCTGGTTCTGACTGCCTACAGCCTTTTCATTCATTCATTTCAATTTAGAAGACTTCGATTTTGGCTATGATATTCCTAGAACTTTTCCTTTTGGGTTTCCTTTGAGGAAGTGATAAGTCTATAGAGGCTGTCCAAGGCACATATTATTGGGTAACACAAAGGACTTCCCCCACATCATACTATGGGCAATAAGCAGTATTCATTCACTTTGTTTTTCCCATGTGAATGGTTAAACCAATCTCTTTTGCATTACTATCGTTAATATCATACCAGCTTTAAATTTGACTCCTTCCAATTCAACAAGTATTTATGTAACTAACATGTACCAAGCATCCCTAAGTACTAGAGATACAACAAACCTCACTCTCAGGGGTGCTTGCATTTTCCAAGATACTAGCATGTACCTGGCACATAGTGAGCGGTTGATGAATGCTTGTTGACTTCCATGTGTGTGTATTGACTCATGTGTGCATTTGTCTCCCAATTTTACATTTTATCTCTGGCCCAAAAAGAACTCTGGAAGTTACCAAAAAGGATTTTAATAATAAAATAAGATATATAGAAGAAAATTAGGGGAAAATTAGCGTGATGCAAGAGAATCATGAAAAAAAGACTGAATAGCTTTCAAAGGAAGAATTAAAAAATGCAAAAAGATGTACAGAAACTCAGTAAAGAAAAAAACTTCTTAAAAAGTAGAACTGACCAGATTTAGGGGTGAGAGGTACAAAAGCTCACTGAAGAAAATAATTCCTTAAAAATTAGATTTGGGCAAGTGGAAGCTAATGATTCCATGAAACATCAGGAAACAACAAAACAAAAACTAAATAGTAAGGGAAAGAGTAAACAAAGTCATCTCCATAGTTATGTCCATTATAAAACCTTTTTAAGACACACCTAGAAGATATGTTGTCTTTTGGGGAACTTTCAAGGTGACGTTTTGTTCTGCAAAGCCAAATTCATTTTTAAAAAATGAGTAAACAAAAGACACATCTGGATCCTACATTCTCTATACTATTCAGTCAATTTTGTGACCATAAAGATGTTTGGTGCTTCAGAATATCTCATAGGACTGGGAGGACTCAATCTGGTTATTTGAGGTTTTTGATTGTATGAAATTTGGTTAGCAGATTTTATAATACTTCTGTAGTTGTCCCCTGTCACCTCACCCTTTTCAGATTTCTTTTGTGCGTTGCTTTCCCCCAATAGTTTGTAAGCTCCTTGAAGGCAGGGAAAGTCCTTCTTTTTTTATATTTGTATCCCCAGTGTACAGTATCTTGCACAAAGTAGGTACTTGATCAATTTGGATCTAGAATCAGGTGGGAGTTGAACTGTGCCTTAAGCAATAAATATAATTTACTGAATTAGAAGGGAAGTATAAAAGAAAGATCATGGGATACGAGGACAATGAAGAGACTTGTCTGATTGGAATAGATAATGTTTGGTAAATTGCAAGAATTGAAGATGTCCTGGAATTCAGGACCATGAAAATCAGGCATGAAAATTTGGACTTGATGTAATAGGCAATCATTTTGAAATGACTTACCTGGCTCCCTGCCTCTTAATCTTTCCAACTGGGTTCACTAAACCTCCAACCATAGGATTAGCCCTGCTTCAAATTCCAGGATAAATTCTAGGCAGGGAAGAAAGACCCAAAACTCAGATGTCTCAGCATCAATTCATGCCTGTTGATGGCCCTAATTTGGCCTTGATCCCTTGTTTTAGCACTTGGGCTTTTGTCTAATCTGTTATAACCAAGTCACTCTCTGACCTTGAACTCTCGTCCTGCACCCTGGCTGAAGGCCCTATTTGGATACCTCAGAAAGCATCTTGGTTTCTATGAGACTCGAACCTTGGCCCCTGAACTAGATCCCCCATGGCTGGATCGCTCCCTATGGAAATTGTATAAGTCTTAATATGTATGGACTTTGCCAGTTGCCTTCCCCGTTAGAAGGTGAGTTCAAATTTGGTCTCAGGCACTTACTAACGGTGTGACCCCGGGCAAGGCACTTAACCCCATTTGCCTCAATTCCTCATCTATAAAAAAGAAAAAAGATCTAGAGAAGGAAATAGCAAATCACTCCAGCATCTTTGCCAAGAAAACCCTAAATGAAGTCGAGAGGAGTCAGACATGATTGAAAAGACTGAACAACATTAACAAATAAACTTCGAACCCAGTAAAAGGCAGTTCAGCATGCTGTATGCATGAGAGGACAAGGGCTTGGCATTGATTATGGAAGAGGAAAGGACTCTGACAAAGATCCTGCGAAGGATGAAATGTCAGGACATTATGGCAGATTGACTACTACAGATGAAAAGGAGGGAAGAGTTAAAGACAATTCCAAAGCTTATATTCCGGGAGACCTGGGGCATGGTGGTACTAGTATCAGAAAGAGGTTATTTGGGAAGGGGAATTGGTTCTGAATTTTTTAAATGTTGAATTTTGCCCTATAAAACCTACCCTTGTGAAATCTCCACATTGGTAAGTGAGATCTCTTCTTTCCCAATTTAAACTTGCCTCAAAGGTTTCATTTTATCAAGAACTTTTTTTAATTCATCAGGCATTTTCTTCTTGATAAGATTTTCCTGGAGTCAGCCTCCCAGGGATGGGTGCCCTACATAGATATCTAAAATCTTATACAATTTTCAGGAGATTAAAATTCCCTAGGAGGAAAACCTCTGAAACATGGGTAGTACTGATTGATGGCTCCACTTATCTAAGTAATGTATTAATTACATTATTCGTTTACTTTTAGCTACCAAAATAATTATTCCATGTAGACTATTTAAGGATTTTGAAACTACAACCAGACATTTTACAGATACACTTCATATTTGCACTTCTTTCTATGTAAATACAGCAATACTCCCACACTGTAGACAGACCTCCCACCAACTCCCTGACTATTGAACCTTGAGGGGGGGTCCCTTGACTTCTTAGGCCCTCCTTTCTTCTCTGTAAAATGAGAAAGTTGGAAGAGATATTCCAAGTTTCTTTCCAGTTCCCAAAACACATTTTGTGGTTCTAATATCAACCATGTAATACATAGCCTTAAACCAGAAATGGAAAAAAAATATCTAAGCTATAAGGAAAATGTCTCAAAGCCCATACAACTTTATTCCATGAAGAGGAGTACAGCCACTCACATCATCAGCCTACTGACAATTTTTTAAATTGCATCTGTGACTTCACTGTTTAGCAAACTCAGTGAGAAAATTCTTTTAGGGAGTTGCCTGAAACATCAAGAAGCTAATTGACTTGCCCAGAGTCATGCAGTTAGTACTTTACAGAGGCATGGTTTGAACCCAGGTCTCCCTGAATGCAAGGTCAGCTCACTATCCACTTGGCCAGATTGCATCTCCAACTGACTTAGTATTATATATAAAATCAAGGCACTAATTTAATAAGTTTGATTTATCCAATTTCCACCAGCAACTCTTTCTAAATTACATTGGACAATCGTATCAGAAATAGCAAGAAAGTTGTATGGGGTAGATGGGGTGTTTAGAGAGGACTAGTAGTTCTGCTGTGAGGGCTTGCTGAGCCCTGATCAGGATTGCTTATCCACCTTTGGTGTCCACCTTTACCCACCTCTCAGCTGTGACTCCAAGAAGCTGCAGTGTGCACAGCAGCCACATAACAGTAAACCATCTTGATAGACTGGCTAAACTAATTTGAGGGTACCTGACAGGCCTCAAACCTGTCAGTAAGTTAGGGGGATGTCTACCACAAGCAGGTGAAATCTTACCCTGGTCGAATAGGAAGATGAAAACAATTTGTTCCAATTGCTATGAAGGAGCTGTGGTGAAGATGCCAAGGCTATCTGCTACATCCCAGGCCATCACCAGTCATCTTGACTTTTTCTCATGCCACTGGACTTCAATGACTTAGGAAGATGGAGTGAAACTGATGACTTTGTGCAACTTTTCCTGACTTAAATTTAACTCACAGGCAAGTCAAAACATCACCCCATGTCACTGGTCTTCTTTGAAAATGAAGGTCAAGGGGGACGGAGCCAAGATGGTGGAGTAGAAAGATGCACATACACATAGCTCCGAACCCACAACCCATAGAACGGCTACAGGGAAGTAACTCATGGCGAATTCTGCACCCAGAGGCCACGGAACATTGGAGCGAGGGAGATTTCTGTTCCAGAGAGACCTGCAAACCTCTCGCGGGGGGTCCTTCGCACTGCGGACTGGGTGCCGCGACTGGGCGCCGGGACTGGGAGCTGAGTGCAGCCCTGCCGCGGTCGTGGCACCGAGAGGAAAAGATCCGAGCAGGCTTCAGGGACAGGATCTCCAGCGGCCATGCGGGTCGCTCCACCCACAGAGGGACCTGCAAACCTCTCGCAAAAGGTCTGTCGTGCTGCAGACGCGGAGCCCAGCCCAGACCTGCCACGGCCACGGCTGCGGCACCGAGAGAAACAGATCCGAGCAGGCTTCAGGGATGGGATCTCCAGCGGCCGCACAAGTCCCTCCACCCACAGGTGACGGGGGTCGTTGAGAGAGTCTCTTTGGCAGGTCGAAAGGGGAGTGGGGTGCCCCCATAATTCAGGCCCCCCCGGGAGGTAGAAGCTGAGAGGCGGCTGCAGACAGGGGCTCCCCAAGTGGGCGGGAGCCTGAATCCATTGTGGAAGGTCTGTGCATAAACCCCCTGAGGGAACTGAGCCTGAGAGGTGGCCCTGCCCCGACCTGACCACCTGAACCTAATCTCACTCTGAATAGCAGCCCTGCCCCCGCCAAAAGCCCTAAGGCTGGAAGCAGCATTTGAATCTCAGACCCCAAACCTGGCTGGGAGGATCAGGAGGCGAGGTGGGTGTGAGGAGAATATTCAGAGGTCAAGTCACTGGCTGGGAAAATGCCCAGAAAAGGGAAAAGAAATAAGACGATAGAAGGCTATTTTCTTGGAGAACAGGCATTTCCTCCCTTCCTTTCTGATGAGGAAGAACAATGCTTACCATCAGGCAAAGACACAGAAATCAAGGCTTCTGTGTCCCAGCCCACCCAATGGGCTCAGGCCATGGAAGAGCTCAAAAAGGATTTTGAAAATCAAGTTAGAGAGGTAGAGGAAAAGCTGGGAAGAGAAATGAGAGACTTGAAGTCAAAGCATGAACAGCAGATCAGCTCCCTGCTAAAGGAGATCCAAAAAAATGTTGAAGAAAATAACACCTTGAAAACTAGCCTAACTCAATTGGCAAAAGAGGTTCAAAAAGCCAATGAGGAGAAGAATGCTTTCAAAAGCAGAATTAGCCAAATGGAAAAGGAGATTCAAAAGCTCACTGAAGAAAATAGTTCTTTCAAAATTAGTATGGCACAGATGGAGGCTAAGGACTTTGTGAGAAAGCAAGATATCACAATACAAGCCCAAAAGAATGGAAAAATGGGAGATAATGTGAAATATCTCATTGGAAAAACAACTGATCTGGAAAATAGATCCAGGAGAGACAATTTAAAAGTTATGGGACTACCTGAAAGCCATGATCAAAAAAAGAGCCTAGACATCATCTTACATGAAATTATCAAGGAAAACTGCCCTGAGATTCTAGAACCAGAGGGCAAAATAAATATTCAAGGAATCCACAGAACACCGCCTGAAAGAGATCCAAAAAGAGAAACTCCTAAGAACATTGTGGCCAAATTCCAGAGTTCCCAGGTCAAGGAGAAAATATTGCAAGCAGCTAGGAAGAAACAATTCAAGTATTGTGGAAATACAATCAGGATAACACAAGATCTAGCAGCTTCCACATTAAGGGATCAAAGGGCATGGAATAGGATATTCCAGAAGTCAAAGGAACTAGGACTAAAACCAAGAATCACCTACCCAGCAAAACTGAGTATAATACTTCAGGGGAAAAAATGGTCTTTCAATGAAATAGAGGATTTTCAAGCATTCTTGATGAAAAGACCAGAGCTGAAAAGAAAATTTGACTTTCAAACACAAGAATGAAGAGAACCATGAAAAGGTGAACAGCAAAGAGAAGTCACAAGGGACTTACTAAAGTTGAACTGTTTACATTCCTACATGGAAAGACAATATTTGTAACTCTTGAAACATTTCAGTATCTGGGTACTGGGTGGGATTACACACACACACATGCACACACGCACACATACATAGAGACAGAGTGCACAGAGTGAATTGAAGAGGATGGGATCATATCTTAAAAAAAAATGAAATCAAGCAGTGAGAGAGAAATATATTGGGAGGAGAAAGGGAGAAATTGAATGGGGCAAATTATCTCTCATAAAAGAGGCAAGCAAAAGACTCATTAGTGGAGGGATAAAGAGGAGAGGGGAGAGAAAAACATGAAGTCTACTCTCATCACATTCCACTAAAGGAAAGAATAAAATGCACACTCATTTTGGTAGGAAAACCTATCTCACAATACAGGAAAGTGGGGGATAAGGGGACAAGCAGGGTGGGGGGGCTGATAGAAGGGAGGGCATGGGGAGGAGAGTGCAATTCAAGGTCGACACTCATGGGGAGGGATAGGATCAAAAGAGAATAGAAGTAATGGGGGACAGGATAGGATGGAGGGAAATATAGTTAGTCCTATACAACACAACTATTATGGAAGTCATTTGCAAAACTACACAGATTTGGCCTATATTGAATTGCTTGCCTTCCAAAGGGAAGGGGTGGAGAGGGAGGGAGGTAAAGAAGTTGGAACTCAAAGTGTTAGGATCAACTGTAATGTTCTTGCCACTAGGAAATAAGAAATGCAGGTAAAGGGGTATAGAAAGCTATCTGGCCCTACAGGACAAAAGAGAAGATGGAGATAAGGGCAGAGAGGGATGATAGAAGAGAGAGCAGATTGGTCATAGGGGCAATTAGAATACTTGGTGTTGGGGGGGAGGGGATAAAAGGGGAGAAAATTTGTAACCCAAAATTTTGTGAAAATGAATGTTAAAAGTTAAATAAATAAATTTAAATAAAAAAAAAAAAAGAAAACGAAGGTCAAACAACAGCAAGGAATTTAAAAGATGGCCCCAGGAGATGACATACTGAAAAGGGGGAAGATCATAGATGCAGGTGCATTATAGACTACACATAATTCTGTGACAAATATCCCTCTATATCTCAATACCCCCAACCCCATTATGTTGTAGCCCAGTAAAATAGTATATGTTTGTCGTGATAGCCCTTAGTCATCAAAAGATGAAATTAAAGAATTAGTGCTAGAAGGACCCTTCATGATGATCAAGTCCAACCTCTTTATTTTACAGATGAGGAAACTGAGGCCAGAAAAGTGGGGTGACTTGCTGAAGCTATGTGACCACAATTAATCAGTCACAAGGCAAAGCTTAAAACCCAGGTCTCCTGACTTCCAGGCTAATATTCTTTTTACTACACCTTAATGCCTTTCTTCCACAGGATAAGGATAGCTTACATTTAAAAAATAATTCAGGACTGGGTATCAACTATTCATTTTCTATTTGTAGTTCATAGTGACTTTGAGTCTGTTGGGATTACCCCACCCCCTTAGCTTTCTCTGCATCACCATCTTCACTCTTCATACTGAATCTCCTCAAAAGGATTTCATGAGGAAACTTTTCTCTTTCTTTGATATATTTTGTTTAAGAAAGTAGGTTAGCGTGTGATAGTTTTGAGAAAGATCTCCATCAACATTTTAAGAAAAGTTTCTGGAATTAAAGATCTAAGTTTAATTATCTGAACAGTTTACTTAGTGGAAAACCTCATTCCCCTGGGTTACCAGATAAATGATACATGTGGCAGCATGGTAGAGAAGCTAGGTGACACACTGGATAGAGTGCTGGATAGAGTGCTGTCTCATCTTCCTGAGTTCAAATCTGGCCTCAGACATTTAATAGCTAATATAACCCTAGGCAAGTCACTACGCCATGTTTGCCTCAGTTCCCTCATCTGTAAAATGAGCTGGAAAAGGAAATGGAAAACCACTCCAGTATCTCTGCCAGGAAAACCCCCAGTGGGATCAAGAAAATGCCAAATGGGGTCATAGCATCACACGACTGAAAGAAATGAATAACCACAGCCACTATGTGTCAGGCACTCTGCTAAGTGCCAGAGATGCAAAGGTAAAAACATCATCCTTAACCTCAAGGAGCTGGAGAAGGAAATGGCAAATCACTTCAGTATCTTTGCCAAGAAAACTCTAAAAGGGGTTATGAAGAGTTGGACACACCCCAAAATGACAACAAAATGGCAGCATGGTATAGAAACGGTCACTTTAGGAAAAAATGTTGAGGCTTGGATTCCGAAGACCTGACATCCTGGATCTGCCACTTTGTGATTATAGGTGAATTACTTAAACTTTCTGAGCCTCTGGTTCCTGGTCTATAAAAATGGGGTAATGATAATTATATGACCTACCTCACAGAGGTATTGTGAGGAAAGTGCTATATAAATGTGGGATGCTGACAGTATGCCTTTTTTCAGTCAGTGCAACATATTGGTAAAAAGAATTGGACTTAGAAGCAAAAGTCTTGGGTTCAGTCCTGACTCTGACACTTGCCATGTGACCACAATAAAATCACTTAAGTGTTCTGAGATTAAGTGTCAATATCTATAACTTTGGTACTCAGAGTATAGTCTAGAAAACCCCAAGAGGGATTCTCTGAGACTCTTCCAGAGGGTCTATGATGTCAAAACGATTTTTATAACAAGGCATGTTAATTTATAATATAATAAATATTTGAAAACATATAACTTATATAAGCAAAAGCTCTTTGGGGTAGCTTTAATAATTCTTGAGTGTAAAGGGATCTTGAGACGAAAAATTGCTGATCTGTAACATGGAGATAATAAGGCTGGCCTCACCTCCCCCAAAAGGTTATTGTAAGAAAAGTGCTTGGCAAATTCTCAACTAAAAAGTTAATTGAAACAATGAATAATTTTAGTAAAGTAGCAGAATATAAAGTAAATTCACATAAATCATCATCATTTCTATATATCACAAACAAAACCCTGCAAAAAGAGGCAGTGAAAGATGCCCCATTTCTACCTGCTTCAGAAATGTGATTTGAATACTTGCTCAATTGTTATTGTACCTTATTAAATGTACCTCCATTAAATAGTTGAAGTCTTCCAAACATGTTTGGGAGAGCTTTTTGTAGCTGTCCAAATGAGCATTGACCTAAAGACGAAGGTCATAGGCTTGATCACATTTGTGTGAGTCTCTATCAGGGTCTGTCCAACAGAACGAATGAAGTTGCCTTTACATCTCCACGGATATTTCTTGAAATCACAAACAAAACTCTCAGATTGTTCATGGCTATTTAAGAGTCCTTAATAATGTAACTTCTAAGAGACCATACATGAAAACCCACAAGACACATACTAAATCCTTGGTTTGCAGTTGAAATCAACCAATTGAAGGGGCTTGCTTCACATTCCTAGACTGGTCTCCCACTGTGGTGACTCTACATGCTCTTTGTGGACTCTTGTCATTTCTTCTTCCACAAACTTTCGTTTCCCCCGCTAACCAATTACCTCTTTTATTTTTGATCTCAGCAGTCTTCTGCGGGCTACTCTCAGTAGAGATTTGACAGTGTCTTTGTAGAGACTTCAAAATGATAACAACTACTCTCCTTCCTATAGCTGCTTTAAGGTTTACAAAGCAAAACAATCCTATGAAGCAGGGAGTACAAGGATCATTATAATTCATCTCATCCTTCTCATCTTTATTAGTATTAAAAAAGAAATATCATTCCTCTCATTTCGTTTGCTAGAGTTCAAATTTTAATGGTCCTGCAAAAAGTCAATATCTTGCTATTAATCTTTTCGATTTAATTATAGGTTCTGGACCATTGCAGAGATAGATATTACATAATCATTATTTTGCTATTTCTTTATTCTTCAAGATTTTGGACTATGGCACAGATTCATAAACTAGCTGATGTCTATCTCGATTTTCTTACCTGTAAAGTGGGGATGATAATAGTAGCACCTGCCTCCCCATGTGGTTGTGAAGATAAAATTATATCCTGTGTATAAAGTGCTTCGCAATTCTTAAATTGCTCTATAGAAATGCTAGGTATGACTATTGTTTATCATTATTACTTATGTTCATCGTCTCAGGCTCACTGGAAACACCCTCCAAACAATTATAATAGTAAATAGAATACATACCTCATCCTGTTCCCTCATGACTCTGATTTCTTCTACAGGTCTCTAAACTTTAAAATCTTTTCATTCCATGTGGTTTGGAGCTCATGAACATGTGGTATGGTGATATATACTAAAACTTTTTGTGGAATGTCTGTGTAATTGTAGGCAGAAGTTCTGTCTATAATAATATAATTTATTTGGTAGCTCCTTAAGATTACCTGGGGTTTTATATTTGTAATATGGTGATTTGTCCCCAGTTCATAAAGGACAGTGAGCTTCTGGTATATAATTCTAGCCTCTTGATTTCTAGGTATTCAGTACATGACTAAAGTTTTGCATCCTGTGATGATATGTCAAAGCTTCTACCATGTCATTTAATAAACTGAATTGGTCACCAAGTCCAGTCTCCTTAAAGATTACCTATCTATGTAGCAATGGCATGATTCTGAATTGCTGTCATGAACCCTTTGGTTTCTATAATAAAATCTTAATGATTCAGCCATGTCAACATTTGTTTGACACATCTTTGTCAATATTTTGTTAGCTGAGTTCAATTGTGTGGTGCCTGTATTTGATTTGACTCTTGGATGTCATTTGTTTCATAGGCTGCATCCAGAGATAAACTGTTTTTAGTTACTTTCAACAAATCCAGTTCTGCCTGTGTGTTGTCAGCCTTTACTAATGCCAGGTGAAGTAGTGTCTATTTGCTCCATAAGTATTCCTGTACATTTTCAAATTGTTTCATCATGTGTTCTTTGAATATCAGTTCTCTTTGAAGAAAAAGTATTAGTCTTCCTAGAGCTGCCTTGAAGTAACAAGTCCTATTTTCATTAACATTGTGCAAGTTATTATTTGGACACTTTCTAAATCTGTTGTCATTTATTTTAATGTACCAAAATATATGTTAAGACTGGAAAAGAGAGACGATTCTGAGAAGATGGCAGAGTAGGTCAGAAAATTCCAAGTTCTCAAGTTTTCTCCCACAAAAGAGATAAAAGAGCACCTCAGGGTGACAGAGTAGGAATAAATAAGAAAAGGGGCACAACATGGGGTCCTCCTGGGTCAATCCAAGAAGACTTGAAGAAAAATCCTGGACTGTGTTTGATCCCTGTGAAGAGTAAACACCTCCAGGGTAGGATTCACTTTAATAAGTTGCAAGGCCTAGGGCTAGCTTGTTTGGGAGCTTCCTTGGCCCCAGCTACAATGACTTTTACCCAAAGGACAGTGAGGGCACTTGGATATCTGAGCCTGATGAAGGGAACCTCTGCTGACAAGGAAAACTAGACCCAGCTATGCTGCAAAGAGTGGTGGGTGAGAAGGAAGCAGAACATGCCTGGTGAGTACAGAAGCAGTGGGGCAGGACCCAGCTGGCTGTAGACACTTACAGGATGCTGGAGATTTGACTTTGATTCCAGGATAGAGAGGAAAACTGAAGGTCTAAGGCCAGTGGCACCATTCCCCCATACCCCAAGACTAGAGGTGATTACAAAAATTAAGCTATTACTACAAAAATATGCACAGCAAAAGAGAAACAATCCAACCATAGAAAGCTATTATGGGAATAGAGAAGACCAGGGTTCATCTTCAAAGGATATTGAAACAATGAAACCTTCATACCCCAAAGAGTAATGTCAAATAGTCACCTACCCAAAAAGAATTTATAGAAGTTCTTAAAAAAGACTTTAAACATCAGATGAGAGAGATTCAGGAAAAACTGAAAAAAAACACACAAAAGAACAAGATGATTATGAAAAGAAAGTCAGCCAATTAGAAAAGGACCTCCAGAAACTTAAGGAAGAAAATGACACCTTGAATTGGGTAAGTTAAAAGAGATCAAGAAATAATTAAACAAAATACAAAGAATGAAAAAATAGAAGAGAAAGTAAAGCATCTTATAAGAAAAGCAAATAATCAAGAAAACATAGAAATAATTGGACTATTTAAAACCTATAATGAAAAAAAGAATCTTGATACAATAATACAAAAATAATTAAAGAAAATTGTCCTGAAACATTAGAACAAAGGAGGAAAGTAGAAATAGGAAAAGATCTATAGATCACCACTTGAAAGAAATCCAATGAGGAAAACTCATAGGAATATTATAGTAAAATTCTGAAACCTCTAGCTCAAGGATAAAATATTAAGAGCAAGAAAAAAAACAATTTAAATATGATGGTGCCACAATTAGAATCATACAAGATCTAGTAGCAGAGACACTATAGAACTGCAGATCTTGGAACACTGATCGAAAATATCAGACCCAGCAAAATTAAGTATAATCCTGAATGAAAAAAAAGGACATTTGATCAACTGTCAGACTTCCAGGATTTTGCTAAAAACAAAACAAAACAAAAAAAACTCTGAACTTAATAGAAGATTTGACGTACAAGAGCCAAGAGAAACCAAAGATTGAGTCCTTATTGAACACACTGTTTATTTTTATGTATGTAAAATGTAAAATGTATTTCTAAGATTGTCATTAGCATTGGGTAGTTTGTAAGAAAGATTGGGGTATATCTGAGTATGATATGACCTTAAAAAGTAAAACCATCTAGGAACGGTTTAAAAAAGAGTACTTATTTTATGCAAATGAGGTATGAGAGGAAGAACCCACATAGAGGAATTAGATCAGGGAAGAGGGTTGGTAGTTCTGGTGACCCACTTTCATTGGGAATGGGTTCAAAAGGGAAAGGTGTGTTTGTGTGTGTGAGTGCGTGTGTATATATGTGTGTGTTTGTATGTATGTATATGTGTATAAAAGTCTTCTAAATTCAGAAGAAATAAAATGGCAAGGGGAGAAGATAAGAGAGGGATCTCTAGAGGAGAGATTGAGGGGATAGATTAAAAGCCGGTATAGAAAAACTGTTACAATCAATGAGAATGGGAGGATAGGGGAAGACTCTTTGGAAGAAAAAGGGAGGGATCTTTAGAAGGAAGGGTAGTTTAAAGGGAGTATAAAAGGATATTTAAATTTATGGGGATGGGAGAATAAGGCAGTGATCATTGGAGGGGGCAGGAAGCTAAGTAATAAGAGGGCAAGGTAGAAGTAATTACAGGAGTCAGGAGGTGAAGGAAATAAGAGATATGCACAAACATAAAAACAAAACTCAGGTGCAGAATTTGTTAGGGAAAGTATGTCTATACAGGTATATGTGCATGTATATATTTCTATATAAATATATCTGCATTCAATTGTAGCCTTTGGGGAGGGTGGGGAGGAGAGAAAGGGAGGGGAAAAGAACGAAGTAGAAAGTGCACAGCGGGAAACAAAAGAAAACTTAGAAGAAGCAAAGGTGAACAGCTCTCACTCAACACAATACAGGTTTATCACACAGGCTTTCTTGAAATGAAAATTTACGCTACATATTTTGAATTCTCTCATATTCTGCTGTGCACATAACTGTTTTTTTCTTTTCTTTAAGTTTCACTATTTAAATTTATGATCTATTTCTTTTTCTTTTCTCCAGTCTGTATTTGAATTCTGGTGTTTGAGTCTAAAATTTTTATAAAGGGGGGAAAGGTGGCACCCACACTCTAAACCATTTTAAAGTGATAGGTTTGCAGGGCCAAATGTGAGCAAGACCCTGTGTGAATGGAACAGAGATTGCAGTCTTGGAAGCATGCTAAAAGGAAAGAGACCCTAAAAAGGTTTGATAACTGACATTCATACAGGACTTCAAGAGTTGGAAAGTGACTAACATAACACTATTCCAATTAGGGCTTATAGCTCTATAGCATGTTATCAGCATCTTAGTACGGGACCTGAGGCTGTCATTTTCCCATCATCAATGTCAGAATGGGGATATGAGTCCCAGACTTTCTGACTCTCTGTCTAGTAGTGTATCCACTACAGGATGGGGGGAAGGTATCAGAGACAAACCTGACTGATTTCACAATTTTATTGAGGGTGGGCCCTGGATGAACTTTTACCCCAGCAAGCTCCAATTTGGTTGTTCTCATAGAAAAAAAAAGATTGGAAAAGAACCTATATGTTTTAAAATATTTATGGCAACTCTCTTTGTGGTGGCAAAGAACTGGAAATTGCAGGGATGCCTGTCAATTGGGGAATGGCTGAACAAGTTGTGGTATGATTGTGATGGAATACAACTGTGCTATAAGAAATAATGAGCTTGGTGGTCTTAAGAAAACATGGATAGACTTGCACAAAATAATGAAAAGTGAAATGGGCAGAGTCAAGAGAACATGTACCGTAACAGCAGTATTGTTTTAAGAATGACTTTGAGCGGATAAGTCATTTTAACTATTATATTAGTTTAACTTCAAATTAACTACATAGGACCTATGAAGGAAGACACTATGTGCATCCAGAGAAAGAAATGATAAACAGAAGTATGTATGGAAGATTTTACACACACACATACATACACATATACATACATACATATGTGTCTAATGATAACCATTTCAAGAATGGAAGAAAAAATTTACATGATTATCATATTTTTTAAATAGTAAGTTGTACATAATAGATTTGCAGTTTCATGTGTGGTCATCTCTTTTTTATTATATTATGTTATGGAAATGCTTGTTTTAGTGCACAAATTCAAAATAAATTAGATTTTTTAAAAGACTAGAATTATACATATGTTCATTGTTCTAAATGCGTTCTTTCCATTCCATTTCGATTTCAGAATTCTAGTTGGTTTGTTGACGTACAAAGCTGCAGCTTTCTCTGGTATGTACCTTATACCTCCCCTCTCCCTCTGTTCCTTTTCATTCAGTGACAATAGTCCCCTTGTTATACAGTGAACAAGATATTCTCTCTCTCAGTTCTGGGCATTTTCTACCAAGAATGCTCTCCCTTCTCATCTCTGCCTCCTGGCTTTTCTAGATTCCTTTAATTCCCAACTAGAATCCCAGTTTCTACAGGAAGCTTTTGCCAATGCCTCTTAATTCTAGTACTTTCCCTCCTTTAATTATTTCCGATATATTCTGTTCATAGTTTATTTATCCATTTTCTTTTGCTTGTTGTCTTCCCTCACTAAATCACGAGCTCCTTAGGGGCTGATACTGGTTTGGCCTTTCTTTGTATCCCGGCACTTACCATAGTGCCTGGCACGCTGCAGACTCTTAATAAAGGATTATTAACTTACTATCTACCCTGCCCTTCTTTGTATCTTTGTTGGAAAAGATCAAACCATTTATAAGTTTTGCTTTTATTCATCCATTCAAATTGTCCAGATCTAAGTTCAAAACCTTTAGATGTTACTTTTCTTTGGCACACAACTAGTTTATTATGTTTTCAGTCCAAAGACATTTTGACATCATTGAGAAAACAGCTGTTTAAAGTGGTTTTTCAATGGAACCATATAACAACATCACCTTCATACATCAAATGACTATTACGTAGTTAGATACGCTTCCTTTTTTGACTGGAAAGACATATTCAGGAGGCATAATAATGAGCTTAAGGCTAAGCCGAACCTTAGCTTAACCTGTATCCCAAGGAAATGCCATATTTTATGTCAATTATTGTTGACTTTATTACAGAGATGGCATGTTTTAAATAGAGAACAGTTTTCTATGTGTATATCTAATACTAAAACACTCTCACTATTCTTGGATCTCTTTTACAAATTTGTGTGAGCATGAGTGCATGCTCCATGAGTGCAGAACAGTGTCAAAGGCTTTGCCAAAATCAGTAAAAATAGTGTGAATGTTATGGCATTCCATATGAATGCCACAATTGTTTCATAATTGTTGAATTGATAATAAGTTGCTTTTTATAACACCCCTAGAAATTTTGAAATATTCCTTTTGCTCCTTGACTAATAGAATATTTTTTTAAGTATTCATAGATTTGTTTTGAGTAGTGTGAGCTGTGAATGCTATTTTTAAAAATACAAACTCATAATTGGCTTAAATTTGGAAAAGTACTTAATGTTCTCATCTTTTGTCAATAACTACCTTCTGTTAAGAATGATGGAATCAGGCTTGCATCAGAGACGAAGACAGTAACTTGCATTCTGAATAATCTATGCCACACTATGAAGGATTTGCGTCAATAATTATGGATCTTATCCAGAGTAACCTTAAAGTTTTACAAAGAAGCTAGATTTTTAACTATCAGGTGGTACAGTGTGGGTAGAGTGCTAGAAATGGAGTCAGGGAATCTCTTCCTGAGTTCAAATCTAGCCTTAGATGTGTAGTAACTGTGTGACCTTGGTCAAGTCACTTAACTATTTTTGCCTCAGTTATATATCTGTAAAATGAGTTGGAGAAGAATAGCAAACTATTCCAGCATCTTTGCCAAGAAAACCCTAAATGGAGTCACAAAGAATTGGACATGACTGAAGACAAGTGAACAAAACCCTTTGATGTAAGCATTCTATTGTGCATTAAATTAACAGCAAAGAAAGTTGTTTTATATTGGATCCCACTTAAGCCTTTGTTATACTGGAGCTTTTTTAATTATGTAGGAAGATAGTTTTCACATCCTCCTTTTCTGTTGAGGGAAGGGTCTTTCTCTTGATTTCTTTGTCTCTCAAACCTCAATGTATGGTATAATTTTTAATAAAATTTTTATTAATGTCTTTCATTTTTATATTGCCTTAATTTCCTCCTGAATTCCTCCCCTTTTCCCTTCCCAGAGGAACATCTTATAAATTGAAAAATATTTTAAAAGAAAAAAGAACAAGAAAATAGAGAAAATAATCAACAAAATCTATCAATACATTGAAAAATCTAAAAATATAACAAAAGTTAGCATTTACATAGAGCTTTATGATTAATAAAGTACTTGACACATGCCCATAAATTCAATATTCTACATCTGTCCCACCTCTGCAAAGGAGTTGGTGGGAGTGTCTTTTCATTTGTCTTTTTTGGGGCCATGTTTGCTCTTTATAATTTTTCAACATTCACTTTTGATTGTTTTATGGTGGTTGGCATTTCCACTTCTATTGTTATAGTCATTGTCTGTATTGTTTGCTTGGTTTTACTTCACTCTACATCAGTTTATGTAAGTCTTTCCTTGCTTCCCTTTATTCATCATATTCATTGTTTCTTACAAAACTGCAACATATTCAGTTCCACTCAGGTAATACAGTCTGCTTAGCCATTCTGCGATCTGTGGGTTGCTACTTTGTTCTGAGTCTTTTTTTTTTCAATATTATCATAAGGTTTTGGATTGATGTTGAGTTGTTTATTCATAATAATAGTAATAGCTAACATTTATATAGTCCTAAACTATGTGCTAGGCACTGTATTAAATGCTTTACAATTATTATCGTTTGATCCTTACAACTCTGGAAGATAAATGCTATTATTATCCCTATTTTACAGATGCAGGAACTTAGAAAAAGAATTTGCCCAGGGTCACACAGTTAGTATGTGTCTGAGGCTGAATTATTATTAAGAATATTATTATATTTTTTGTGCTACTTCTCCTACTTGTTTTCCCTTAACCTCTTTGGCTTTCATCTTCAGTGGTTGATGAAGGATATGAAGAATTTCTAATATACTATTGTTTTACAGATTTCATTATTTGTGTTTTTTTAATCACTGAATTTGATCAGCAAGGTAGTATTTCAGATTTCTACTGCACCTACTAGCCAGAGTTATATAACCTTCCAAAGTATTTTTGCAGGTCTTTAATAGATTGTTTCCTGTTAGTATTTGATACCCGTCCATAGGAATATTCCTAGATAGCTCCACCATATTGTTAAGCAAAGGTCATAATGTTTTTACATGTGGGAAAATGCATTCATCCATGATGATTACAGCAGATGCATTTCAAAATTAGTCTGTTTTGGTATAATTGGCCTCTCTGGCAGAGTTATATGATCAAGTTAAAAATGAGCTTTTCAAAATTGAATTCTAAGTAAATATATCTCTCCTTAAAATCATTCAAACACCTTATTTTTGCCTTCATTTTATTATTGGTTCAAACATCTGGAGTGACCATTCACTATATTTTACAATATATATATATTTAGATGCTTTAGCTTTTCTGTCTGCAGATTTAAGTTACTCCTCAGGTCTTACTTTTATTTCACCTGATTTGCATTTAGAAATGAAATGATTTCTTGTAATTCCCCTGCGTTGAATTGCAGCACATTTCTCTATAATTTGGAGCTGAGAATATAGTTTACAAAAAGCCCTTTCTATAATTGGCACTAGGTTTCTAATTTTATTATTCCCCAGTACTGACACATAATAAAGGCATCCATGTTTCCTGCATCCTCGTGGTTTTGCGCCCTTTAGTAGTCAGTGGCATATTTACCTAGGTATTTCTACTAAGTGGATGTTAGTATTTTTGATTTGTTCTTGTGACACCAGAATGTAATAGAGCAGCACTCACCCCCTCTTTCCACATTCCTCTGTGTATGCTACCTCATTTAGGAATAGTCATATTATGTTTTTCAGGATGTTAACCCAATCAATGATATCACTAGAGTCCAAATGGCCAGCATTTAACAGTTCTTGCCAAGCCTTCATAAATATTGTAATAATCTCAGGGCACACAGAGTCCCTACTGTACATCATCGTGGCTGGCATTCCCTTATTTTGTCTCATTTCATGATATGATATATATGTATATATGTATATTATGTATATATAGGAATAGAAGTACACATAAATAAATATATGTAATTTTTTATGTCCACATGATCCAATCTGGCCATTTTTTGCCATTCTTGTTCTCTTCAGTTCTGTTTCTATGACCACCATAAGCACATTTCCAAGTATGTGACTCTACTGCCCTTGACACTGAAAAACAGCTTGTTACAAAAATCTTTGCAGATCTTTTCCATTTTTTTCTTCAAATTATTTTGTCCTCCTTTCGTTTTTTTCCTAAAATACCCTTATAATAACTTCGCTTAACTGAAACTCTTGACAAGCTTTCTTTAAGATGATTTTACTCTCTATTGCTTCTCTGTGTTTCATGAGGTGATACAGCTCATGATCGTCCATCATCCTTCCTTGCAATATTTTACAAATGAGTTTATGTATTGTACTGGTGCTGCATCTGCTTTCTGTGACTTTGTCTGTCTGGCATAGAAGTTAAGTGTTTTGCTGACTAAGGAGCCTTTGAGGTCCTTGTTAAGGCACTTGATTTGTATTCCTTGAACTTCTATATGAAATTATTATAATCTGTGTTGATGTCTGCTTCCTATTTCTTCATTATTGATTGCTTGCTTGAATAGTTGGTGACTGAGTTGTTTAAACATGTCATATCTTTATCTCATAACTTTCATATAGCCTTTTACTCATTCAGATCTTTCCTGTAGCAAATTAGTGATGTCACTTACACAGAAAGCTGATTCAGAGATGACCTCCACATCCAAAAGGAGTCTTTTATGTCTGTTAAAATACGATCAATTTCATTTTATGTGATTTTATTTGATGCTTGCCTTATCCATCTCTAACATGCTGTTGTTGAAGAAAATAATCATAATGTAAGTGTGGGAGGATTCTTTGTATATTCTAAAGGCTTTGGACTCTCCTATTCCTTCTTGCTGCCCTATACTTTCTGATGTATTTCTCTCTTGCTTGATTTTTGCACTGACATCACCAGCAATCAAACTGTATATTGAAGGAGCAGCTAGGTGGTATGTTAAATAGAATGTTGAACCTCAAGCTTTGAAGACCTGAGTTCAAATCCAGCCTCAGACACTTTACTTGCTTTGTGACCCCAGGCAAGTCACTTGACCTCAGTTCCTTCATCTATAAAATGGTGGATGATAAAGCACCTTCCTCCAAGGGTTGTTGTGAGGATCAAATGAGATAATAATTGTAAAAATAGTAAGGGCTATATAAATGTTGGCTATTATTATTTATTTAATTTGGGAAGCCTTACGGAGTTCTTCATAAAATATTCTCTACTTCTTCCTCCTCTGCAACCAACGTTGGTGCATAAGTTGCAATTATTTTCATGTTGATCCTTTTTTGCAAATATTTATCATGAATACTACAATACAAGATGACCTAATAGTTCATAAAATAGTGTTTCTGGTTGCCTTTGGGTTCATAATAAAACTAAGTTTGCCAATTCCTTTCTATACCTATCCAATGAATACCTATGAGCTCTCTTTTCATTTGCCTGTAATTCCTTCTTTTCTTCTGGATTTGTTTAGGTATACAGTGTAAAAATTAATATTACTCAGGTTCTACAGCAAAACATCCTCTCTTTGGCCACCGGACAAGAATCTCACACTTAGAGTGTAGTAGTAACAGCAAAATCAAAATTTGAACAGGTCCTAAAAACAGTCTCTATTTTCCCATTCCTCTGCCAATGCTGCTGCAGATGAAATGGTCTTGTGTAGCACAGAGGGCCATTTTGGATTTGTCCTTGTTTCATGAGTCGTCACGGCCAAATAATTCATTCCCAAGTGGCCTCAACACAGACTATCCTGATCTCAGAAAACAGACTTGCTCCTTTGCCAGGGCCATACCTATCATGGTAGAATCTGCCAGAATCTAAGCTTTGTTGTCATGGCCACCTCCTTGCCTAGATAAGACACTGAAGTAGAATTTTGTGTTGTTATCCAAACCTGTGATTTCATCAGTCTGGGGATTTCCTGGTGAGGACAATCCCCCTAACAATAAAGATCTGCAACTTTTCTGAGGTTTGTAGCCTCAGAGTTGCCTGGGGACACCAGTTCTTTCTGATACTGACACTGACACTCTATCTGTTATGCAACTCTGCTCCTCCTCTTATTTTATAGATAAGAAACTAAATCTCAGAGATGATAAATGGTTCATTCCTGGTCATATTGACCTTTAGGACCAACGTGATTCAGTGAATAGAGTAACAGAGATGGAGTCAGGAGGACCTGAGCTCAAATCCAGTCTCAGATACTTACTTGCTGTGTGACCCTGAGAAAGTCACTGTTTGTCTTTGTTTTCTCAATGGTAAAATTAGGATAATTATGGTACCTACCTCCCAGGGTTATTGTGAGGATCAAATTATACATAGTATAATTGGCACCTAGAAAACCCTATGTAAGTGCTAGCTATCATTATTTTATTATTATTATTATAAAACCTAAGGCTCTGTCCATTACACCCTGCTTCCACTCAACTCTGTACCCAAAGGTTAGAGCAAGAGTTCTTCACCCTATTTGTCTCATGGGTCCCTTAGAGAGTCAGGTGAAACCTATGGACCCCTTCTCAAAATAGTATTTTAAATGTATAAAATTAAATGCGTAGGATTATTTTGAAATGCAGTTATCAAAATCTCCTTGGTAGGGAGATGTCTAGAGGCTGTGACAGGAAAGGTATTCAGGCACTTAGGGCTTTGCGCCTAGCCTACACAATATATTTTAGTTTGCACTGAATGTTACTACTCTGAGCCAATAATTTCTTGATAATTCCACCAACTCTGAGGTAAAAAAAAAAATACAGATGAATGCTGTTGCATATTGATTTGGCAAATAATTTTCTCAACTGTAAATTTCATGGTACAAGTAATTAATAATTCCATGATTAAAGTACCAAATTAATACATTTGCTAACTAGCCAGGACACAACATTAAATGTTGTTGTTGTAAGACATTAAATTCTTGTGGTCGAGATAGGAGGAGAACACTAGCAGTTTAAAAATAAGTCTTTGAAATGTCAAATGTAGCCCTCTTTTCCACTCAGAAATCTCTGTTCATTTATTCTTCCATGTTACTCACAAGCTGAATGATAAATAGTCTTAATAGGCTTCAGAGACTGCAAACATATAGGCAATATAATGATGGGCTTTCCATTAGTGACATTAGCACGGTGTTTTCTTGAAATTTCTAGAGGAAGCTGCAATTGGATTGAACTATTATTGGGCATTTTAATAAATCACACAGCATTCTGCTTAATTACCTTCAGTTCTCTCCTCTTCCCTTATTAGTAAAGGAGGAGAGGAGGAGAGAAATTGCAGTGGTCTGATAATATTTGCTGCAAAATCAAAAATTATCAATGCTTTGCAGAGAGTAGGTGCTCAATAGATGTCTAAATTAAGTCATCAAAGTTTCCTCTTAATTACTAACATGCCTAGGACTTTTAACCTTACCGGAAAAATATAGTCTACCCCACTGTATTGTTACAATTTAACATCATGGTCCATATTTGGAAACATGGGATGTTACTCCTGTGTTATACAGGCAAATGCATATCTGCATTACAATTTTTAGGTAACCTCAGAGAACTGAAGAAATTATTAGAAGAGTTTTTAAAGTATCCCCTCTGCCTCTTGGAATCCTTTGTTTCCATTAAAAGTGGTCAGCTCTTGTGCCATTTCCTCTAGAAAGCCTTTCTTGATCCCTAAGTTCTCGGGGATCTCCCCTTTCTCACTTGATGTTTTTATACATATACATATATAGCATATATATGCTTATCTGTATATGTTGTATCTGCACAATTTTGTCGTTCAGTTCTTTCAGTCGTGTCTGACTCTTCATGACGTCATTTGGGGTTTTCTTGGCAGAAATACTGGAACGATTTGCCATTTCCTTCTCCAGTTCATTGTACTGGTGAGGAACTGAGACAAACAGGATGAAATGACTTGCCCAGGGTTGCGCAGCTGGTATGTGTCTCAGTTCATATTTGAACTCAGGAATATGAATCTTCTTGACTTGAGGCTTGACTCTCTATCTACTGCACCACCTAGCTTCTCCATCAGTACACTATGAGATACTGGAGACCAGGGAATGTTTTTATTTCATCTTTATATTTCATATGCCTAGCACATCTTACATATTTAATAAATGCTTTCTGGATTAGTTTGCAAAGTGACAAGGCTACCAATAAGCCTTTCGAAGTGGGTAAGGAACAAGCATCAAATTGACAAAGCAAATCCATTTTCAGCTGAGTCCAAATCCAGGGCCCTTTCAACTACACCACCACCTTATATAGCATAGAGTACACTGGAGTCACCATCAGGTCCAAGGCATAGAGATGATGAGAGAAAGAGAAGGAGAAAATAAAATGTGGCATGATGTGGCTGAAAAACTCTAACTCTGAAATCAATGAACCTCAGTATGAATTTTGCCTTGGATGCGTACTACTTCTGTGCCTTACTGGATCTCAGTTCCTCATCTGTAAAATAAGGTACAAAATAAGGACCTCGTGGTATCTGAGGTTCCTCCCTGCTCTACATTTATGACCTTATAAAGAGAGAGAATAGGAAAAGAAGGGAAAATGTGGAAAAAAGAAGAGGGGGAAAAATGTCCATGACAGTTTAACCTCAGGCCACTCAGGTGACACTTGGTGATGACTGTGTTGTTACTTGCCTAAAACAAATATAACTGACCTTAACAGAACTGCATATTTTTTTCTTTCCTAGAAACTTCCAAGTCTCCATAGTTGCCAAAGACTTTTTGCAAGAGGCAATATGCTCTGAATTTTTATTCCTTTTTCACTGATTATGATGCTCTTGGGGACAGTAGCGGTTGCCATCTGTAAAGAATTCATCATACTTCTGCAAAGGAAATGCAACTAATTTTAGCCTCAAATGTTGAATTGCAATGAAAGTTAAGTTGCTGCAAGAGGCAGAGAATTATAACTCATCAGAAAACCACCTAGGAGGACAATGTGACAATATTTGAGACAAAACCCCCAGAAAACAAAACCTTTCAACCTTGAATCAGACTAAGTACAACAGCTGAGGACCCATGTGAGCCATGGTCTGTCTGTCATTCATTTCAAGGTAGCTGTCAGTATTTTCCCAGAAACTTTAACACACATTGAAAGCAAAGAAAACTTCTTGGAGTTACCTGAGCACTATGTAAGATGCCAGACTCAAGTAGCTCACAGTATACCTCTCCTACAAACACTGAGGCATTCATTACTTCTTGTACTTAGCTAGAGGTATAATGAGGGAGGAGCAGTAAAATATAGAAGAGGCCAAACTTGAAAGCCTGTGCTTCTTCAGCAGCGCCATATAACTGCAGGACAAATTCTTCCTTCTGCCGAAGTTGTTCTAATGACTTCTTATCTTATTTTCACGTAGTAAATTCTAAAATTGACTTGAGGCCAGATTTGAGACATTCTTTCCCTAGGGATGATATGAGCTGCTTGCCTCAGGAGCCAAAAAGGTTAGTTATAGCCTTTGGCTCTTTGGTATAACATGAGCCTGGCAAGGTGGAAAGGTTCAGAGCCCTTCTGCACATGAAAACTATCAAGTCAAAACACAGTGTACTATCAGTTGACTAAGCAGGATTCAGGACTAGGTTAGTTTAGTATGCAACAGCATGGAAACTTCTGTCTTACTCAAAATGAACATTTTCTTAGCAAGGTCTCTCATAGCAACCTAAGGCATTCAGAATGCAAGGGACCTGTCTTTAAAGTCCACAGCACATTAATCAATATGGCCAGATGAAAGTCCTGGCAGGTGGAGGAAATGAAATTTTCATATTCACTCTAGTCATTCAGGTCATATCAAAGGCAAGTCTAAAATGCTACTACCTATTCATAGTTGGACAATTCCCCCAATACAATGTGTAGAATTTAATCATTTTAATCCTATGGGTCGTTATTTGAACTGTAGAGTGAAAAAATATCTGTCTCAAGTTTTCATGATCCAGACCCAGATTTGCAAAAGATTAAAATAAAGGTGAAGGGTGAAAGATTAAAATAAAGGTGAAAATAAAGGTATCTGTATTAATACTGAAATGAATTGTGTTGCTTTTTTTTTTCAGGGTATGGACCTTTGATTTCATTGTGTGGGGAAATAATAATAGGTAATACCTAATAATAGCTAATATTTATATAGGACTTAGGATGTGCTAAGTGGGGCAGCTAAATGACTCAGTGGATAGAGTGGGCATGAAGTCAGGAAGACATGAGTCCAAATCTGACCTGTGACCTTGGGCAAGTCACTTACCTCTACTTACCTAGGTTTCGTTATCTGTAAAATGAGCTGGAGAAGGAAATGAGTGTCTTCTTCTAGTAAGCACTATGCTATACATTTTACAATTATCATCCTGTTTGATCCTCATAACAACCCTGAGAGGCAGGTGCTCTTATCATCCCTGTTTTACAGCCGAGTAAACTAAGGCAAACTGAGGTTAAGTGACTTGTCGAGGGTCATACAGCTAGCCAGTATGTGAGGTCAAACACGAACTCAGATTTTCCTAAATCCAAGCCCAGTGCTCTACCCATTATACCACCTAGTTGCTGAAGACACTCTCTCTACAAATATCATCTCAGCAACCTGAAATTTATAATCTACAAGAGTTCTCTGAGTCATTGAGATATTAGCGACTTGACCAGAGTCACACAGCTAGTATGCGTCATGTATCAGAAGACAGACTTGAACCCAGGCTGGCCTGACTCCAAAGTCAGCTCCCCATTGACTAGGCAACTCTCCCTTTCCATTATTTTTTCTCTGCATTTAGGCCCAGACAGAGCTAGAAACATATGAGAAACGCAATCCTTTACATAATTATAGGCTTGCTCATATCCTTTCCACTATTGTAAAACCCAGCTGGTCAATGATTCAGTAAAAAGATCAGCCTTTGAATCTTTAAATACAGTGGCTCTGTCACAGCAGTCAGAAACTTTGATAGAGTATGGCATTACACACATATTCCCTGAATATTGTTTTGCAGGTGAAATTTGACTTCTGGTTCCATGTACCACCTCTCAGTCCAGATTCCTTAGAAATTTAAGCTAGCCCTAAAATACACATGTGCACAGAGGTAGTGATAGCCTGAATATTTTTCCAGTGTAGGAAAGTCTTATTGTATTAGGGAAAGGGCACACCAAACTCTTTTCTTTTCTGATTGCTTGTGAAAGAATGGGTTTTGACAGGGTGATCTATTGAAATACATCCACCAATTTTTTCCAATTTTTTTTAAACCAGAGCAAGTGTACTAAAATTACACTGGAGACTTGAATCAAAATTGGCCCTTTATAGACTCGCTTAAGGAGAATTTGGAGGTTTGTTTTAGGGAAGGACATTTTTGCTGTTTTAATTTAAGTGTTCAGGGAAAGGACAGGTTTTGTTCTACTACATATGATAGCCTCTGCTGTGCTCTTCCTCACATTCTCTCCTGGAATTTTATGGAGTTTAAACTTAATTATTCACCATCACCATCACACATACATAGACACACATATATACCTTGTAGATTTGGGGAAATGTCATCTAGTCAAGCGGTTATTGATTTATTTCTTTCCATTAGAAAGGAAATTAAAGGTTGCCAAATTTCTAAGCAACATATTTAATATTGGCTGAATATCTATAACTAGATACTCCACATTTGTTGTGGTTGTACAATTGAAATTTTTCCTTTGTTCTCGAAGAGGACCATGACATCAAGATGATGGCTTGACTTGCAGTTGACTTTGATTTGAGTGAGGGAGGGCTGTGCAAGGTCATCAACCTCACCTTCTTCTCCTGAACCATCTGGGTCCAGTGACCAGATATCAATCAGGATGATTGGAGATGGTCCAGGATGTAATGGGAGGCCCTGGCCCTTTTAGGCTAAGGTATTTTCAGGTTCTTACTTTGAATGAGGCAACTTGCATTCAATGAATAGGCCTCTTTAAAAAGTCAGAAAGGGATGATCCCTTAAATTAAAAAAAAATCAAACTGGCAGGGGAAGACTCTCATGGTTCCTTGCCAAAAGAAAAAGTTATTATTTACATTCACTCTGAGCCAGGAGGACCCAAAAAATAACCACTAAGTGGTGCTTGGGTAGGGACCTATTGTTGTCCAATCCATGAGATCCAGAGTGAATTGGGTTTAAGGCTTGGTCTTTGAGAAAGAAATCTAGCCAGTAAACCCCAAGGTAACTTGATAGCTTTCAGCCAACAAAATCTACCTTCCTTTGGGCAGCATGTCCTCAAGAGAAACCAAAGGAGAAAAGGGTAGGGGAAGGTAGGGGAGGGAAGAAGAGGGGAAATTACTGAATGAGGGGGAAAGTATTAAGTGCCTTCAGTGTGCCAAACACCACGCTAGCCACTGGGGAGAAAAATATAAAAGCAAAGAAAATCCATGACTTCTAAGTGCTTACATTCCAAGAGAGCAAGCAACGCACCTATGGGAGAGGTAGTCAAGGAGGGACACTTGGATCCAGTAAGTTACAGGAAAGAATTGATTCAATCGTGGATTCTGGCACCACAACTAGAGAGATGGAGAAGGAAAGGTTACCTTGTGGAGAAGTAGTTGATAAGGAAATTGTGAAGATGATGGTCTGAGAGAAGAGAGTGAATTAAAGAAGGAATGAAGCTATTGATAAGATGCTGTACCTGGTCTTCAGAGTTTATAGTCTTACGAGGACAAGATGTCCATCCAGAGAGATGTAGCATAAAGTTTTAGAGGGCTATGAAGCAAGCACTTTGTGAGGTCTAAGGGGGAAGATCATTTCTAAAGTAGACTACCAATATCACAATTAGAATATTATAGAACTAGAGGTAGAGTTGCATAGTGGTTAGAGTGTCACCTTTGGAGTTGTTAGGAAGGCCTAGATTCAAGTACTTCTTCTGACACATCTTGATTGTGTGACCTGTGCTCTTTCACAGCCCAAGTGACTCTTTGAGACAGGGGTGGGGAACCTGTGACCTTGAAATCACATGTGGCCTTCTAGGTCCTTGGGTGCAGCCCTTTGACTGAGTCCAAGTTTTACAGAATAATTCCTTTTATTAAGGGGATTTATTCTGTGCATTCAAGAACCTAGAGGGCCACAAAGCCGCAGGCTCCCCACCCCTGTTTGCCAATCTGCCTCAATGGAAAGAATTTCCTTCCTGGGAATTTTCCACGATGATGAGATCACAAGTTAAGGCCAAAACAAACAAGCAAAAAAAAACATTTGTAAGCAAGAATTATTGTGAAGAGAGCTTTCCCCCAAAATAAAATGGGCATGATTTACATTGGGAATCAAGTCTTTGGGGTTTCTTAAGTCTTTACAGGTTGAACAGGACATTGCAGAGATTTTCCCTCCATCTCAGGTTCCTTGGACCACAAACGTGTCATTCCAAATGTGCCTCTTGTCAGACCAACACTCAGCCATACTAAAGGCTAAAATTAGTTTTTGAAGGGGAAATGATAGTTTTGCAAAATGGTCTGAAAGGCTAGTCTCTTGAGCAGTTGAAGCAAGGACTGATTGTTAGTCAATAATGTGAGCCTGTAGATTAAAAACATATGTATAATTCTCTCTAAACTTATCCCAAAGACTGCCATTTAGCATTATAAAACTGTGGTGATAGACGAGTGTGGCCAGATGTTTTTCTTTTACATTCAAGCAAATTTCCCTAAAGAGAAAGCCCGTGGGGAGACTTTCTAGTCCAGATTTCCCATAGATAAACACTTGGAAGAACCATTGCTGGTCATGGTCTTCTGTCTCCTAAATTTATTATGTGAGTTGATGGATACTTTGAGACTATAACACTCATAAAACAACCCAGTCGATTCTAGTTATCTTAAAGATTATGCCGATTAATAGGTATTATGTAGCTATTATACTTCCTCACTTCTCAGATTCCCCACCCCTACCTTATAAGAAAGTGAGCGAGCTTGGGTGCCCATTAGACCCAGGGAAATAACCTTGGTGAGAAGGAGGAGGGGGCAGATTTAATCTCACTCATGTCTGGCCTGTCCTTGCCTGTACTTCACTGTTCCATTAGCAATAAACAAGCTGGGAGGAATACTTGGAGTCCAGCCCAACTTATAAACATTGAGGCAAGCAGCAGTTGGAAAAAGGATTGGAGGTTGGTGACCAGAGAAGAATTGTGAGGGGGAAAGTAGCAGAACTAAGGAATAGCCCCAGTTGCCAACACACCTTGGCCCCCATTCAGAGATTAACCCTCTCCCAGGAGACCACTAATTGGATCACATTTGGGAACTGTGTCGTCTTTCTAACAATCTTTTGTCCATTTCCAAAAGAAGCATTTATATGGAGCTAAGTGAACTGAATTGGGTCTTTCCTAGAACTTTTGGGTTTAGAGCATACATAGGCATGCTGTTTTGAATGACCTGAATTTTAAACGGGTCTAAGAGAAGCTGCTCATATGCAGACGTAATAAATATGCTATTTATAGTACTAAGTTTCTGTTAAAAGTGGATTCCATTCAAAAAAAACGATAAAATGCTGTCTTCAACCATGGTTGAACATATTCAAATGTTCAAAATTGGTTCAACCATTTTGCCAAAGTCATGTGACTAGAGCTCAGTGAAATATTGTATATTCTGTGGAAAAAAATGTGGGCTTTTATAGTAGGTGGGTGCTCATAGATATTCTGACTGGATAAATCTGCACTAACCAAACACCTGAGACTAATAAGATGAAACGGCAACCCAATGGCTGGTGTGACTCGGGGTAAAATCACCCACTCTTTTAGAACCATAAAGCTTGGCACTTCCCCGATGAACGCCTAAAACCCAGAGTTTTTTCTCATGAAAATTCCTAGAGTTATAGCCTTTAAGATAATTAGGATTAGGTCAGTGGTTAGTTCCCATGCCTAACTCCTGACCTAAGTCTGCTTGCAGGGATAGTAGAGAAATATCATTCTGTCAGAGTTATATCTATTCTATATATAATTCTATAATTATATCTATTCTATCCACCCTAAGACCAAAGCTGTGGTGATATAACCCATTTAAATTTATTTATTGGTGATTCTGAACCTCTAGGTATTATCCAAACTCCACTCTCTTTCCTCCACTATCCTGCTCTCTTATTCCCATCTCCCTCAATCCAACTGCCCCAATATTTTATCCTAAAAATACTCACCCTTTCCACTGTGCCCTCTAGAATGCTTACTCTTTTAGGTGAAAATCTTGCTTTCATTTTAAATCTTTTCCTTTCCCTAACTTTCCATATTCTGGCTCTCACTGAGATCTGGCTCTATCTTGACCCTGGCCATCTTTCCAGCACTGGTTATACTTTAATTTATTCCTCCTGACTCAGTGGTTGAGGCAGGGAAGTAGGGATACACTTTGCTTTCCATCGTCACCCTTTACCATCATCATACAGTGATGAACCTCTTCCTTTGAGGTTCACTCAATCCATTTCTACCACTCAATCAAAAATCTCGTAACTATTGTCCACCAATCGGAGCACACTCACCTTCTTTCCTCCATGAGTACAGCGCCCAGTTTGAGTCTTTTTCCCCTAACTCTTGTTCTCCTACTACCAGACTTCAGCACACATATTGACACTCCCTCAAATACCCTAACCTCCCAGTTCCTCAGTTTGCTCATTTCTCGTTACCTACTCCTTTTGCCTCAACCACAAACAAAAGAAGGTCATAGCTTTGATCTTGCCATCACCCACATGTACCACTTTAAGAACTCTGAATTTACTTTATCTAATCATGATCTGTTGTTATTCTACCCCTCCCACTATTTTTTCCAAACCCCGTTCTTCATCTATTCCATGATCTTCAGTCCTTCAACGTCTTAGTTTCTACCCAGTCCATTGCCTCTGCACTAGGCTTCACTTTCCTCCATTTCCCGTCTTGAACCCTTGATGAACCACTTCAACTCTATGCTGGTCTCTTCTTTTGAATCCCTTGTATCCTTACCTTGTTGAAAATCTTCAGGCCTGGTTTATTCCCACCATCCACTCTCTGTTACTACTGACATGACGCTAAACAAAGCTGGAGAAAAATCAGGAAGCCATACTGACAAGTCCACTACAAATTTATGCTACATATCTCAACTAGTCCATCACAACAGCAAGGCAATGCTTTTATACATCCTTAACTGACTCAGTGGAGATCATATTTGTGAAGTCTTTAGCATGGTGCCATGGTTCCTTTTCCCTACCGCTATGATCTCCCTCACCATAGCATTTCTTCCAAATCTTGTCATCCCTCCTCAAGCACCCCATAAGTCTCGCTCCCCCCATCATCTCTGCCAAGAACTTTGAGGCCATTTGCTGAGAGCTCTCTGTTCACATTTCACATCTCCCAGATGCTTTCTGCTACTATTTCTGCCTTCACCCCTATCTCACATGAAGAGATGGCTCTTCTATTTGCCAAGATAAACTTCTCTTCATGCATGAATGATCACTTTCCTCCTCCTTTCTCCAGCAGATGGACCCTGCTATCATCCCCATTCTCTCGCTTATCTTTAATCTTTCCCTATACACGGGCTATTTCCCACAAACATGTCTATGTCTCCTCCAAACTCAAAAAACCCTCACTTATTCCATCCATCCATCCATCCATCCTAGCTATCACCCCCTCCTTTCTGTGGCAAACCACCTTGAAAAGGCCATCTATGAAGGTGCCTCCACTTCTTTTTCTCTCACTTTCTCCCCACCTCTCTGCAGTTTGGTGTCCAGTCTCTTCATTCTACCAAACTATCTCTTTCCAAACTTAACAATGATCTCTTAATTGCCAGATCAAATGGCCTTTCTCAGTTCTCATCCTTCTTCACCTCTCTGCAAACTTTGACATTATCAATCCCCCTATTCTCCTTGATATTGTCTTCTCTCAAGGATTTCATGACCCTACTCTATCCTGGTTCTCTTTCTCTGTGAATGTTCCTTCTCAGTCTCCTTGGTGGATCTTTATCAAGGCTACACCTTTTAATGGTGGCTATCCCCTAAGTCTCTGTCCTGGGCCCTCTTCTCTCTCTCTACTACTTCACTTGGTCATGTCATCAACTCCTATGGTTTCAATTGTCATCTCTAGGCTGATAATTTTCAAATCTATTTATCCATCCCTAATGACCTCCAGACTTGCTCCTCCAACAGTCTATTACCTCAAACTGGATGTCCCCTAAACATCTTAAACTCAGTGTGTCCAAACCTGAACTCATTATCCCCATCCCATCTCAGCCCCTTCCTCTTCCAAACTTTGTGATTACTGTCAAAGGTACAATCAACTTTCCAGGTACCCAGGCTCAAAACCTAGGTTTCTTCCTCAACTTCTCAGTCTCCTTGCTCACATCCAATCTGTTGCTAAGTCCTGTCATTTCTTCCCCTGTAACATCTCTTGTATATGCTCCCTTCTCTCTTGGTGACTCTCTCATCATTTCAGCACAGGCCTTCATCACCTCATACATGGACCATTGTAATAGCCTGCTGGTTAGTCCCCTACCTCGAGTTTCTCCCATCTCCCATTCAATTGTCAAATCGATCTACCTAAAGCACAGGTCAACCTTCTAGTCAACAAATTCCATCTATCCCTATCATCTCCAGGATAAAATATAAATTTTCTGTTTGATATTCAAAGCCCTTTATAACCTGTCCCCCTGCAAATAAAAAACAGAAAAGAAACCCTTTCCAATATTTTTACACATTATTCTTCTTCATATATTCTGTAATGCAGTAAACACTGAACTCCTTGCTGTTCCTTACACCAAACAATCTCCCAATATTGGGCATTTCCACTGCTTTCTCCCATACCTGGAAATCTCTCCCTCCTCATGTCCACCTCTTGGCCTCCTTGTCCTTCTTCAAGTTCCATTTAAAATCCAGCATGCTAGTAGAAGTCATTCCCAGTCCCCCTTAATGTTAATGTCTTCCCTCCAATGATCATATTCATTTTATCCTGTATTTATCTTGTCTGTACATAATTGTTTTATGTTCTCTCCTCCATTACATTCTGAACTCTTTGAGAACATGGATTGTCTTTTGCCTTGCTATGTATTCTTAGTGCTTAGCACATTGTGTGGAACATAGGAGCTTAATTAATGCTTATTGACTAATTTGTTTTCGGCTTTTCTACCCCAATCTGTCCTGTGCACCAATGTCACATTGATTTCCTGAAATTTCCTTTTCCATCATATCTATTCCTTGATAAACAAGCTGCATTTCCCATGAGTAGGAGGGAGGGAGGAACGCAAATACCTTTCTATCAGCTAGCTATCAATAATTTATTAAGTACCTACTACACACCAAACATAGTGCTGGGTGTGGGCGTTGTATCTGTTTCATCTCTGGCCTTTTCTCTACCCTCAGTCACCAACCACCTGGTGCAAGCCCCTCACTGGGACTACAGCAATAGCTTCCTAATTGTTCTTCCTCTGCCTCAGGTCTTTCTCCATTTTAATCTATCCTTCATGCAGCTGCCCAAGTGACTTTTTCTGTCACTCTCCCACTTAATAAACTATAGTGACTCTCTAACATCTCTTAGGGAAAAAAAGCTTTCATTTAAAAAGTATTTTCAAATTTAAAGAATATTTTTAAAATTCTTTAAAAGTATTTCCCAATTGATAAATGGCCAAAAGATATGAACAGTCAGTTTTCAGAGGAAGAAATTAAAGCTACCTATAGTCATATGAAAAAAATGCTCTAACTCCCTATTGTTTAGAGAGATGCAAATCAAAACAACTCTGACGTACCACATCACACCTATCAGATTGGCTAACATGACAAAACAGGAAGATGATAAATGTTGGAGAAGATGTGGGAGAGTTGGAACACTAATTCATTGTTGGTGGAGCTGTGAGCTAATCCCACCATTCTGGAGAGCAATTTGGAACTATACTCAAAGAGCTACAAGAATGTTCATACCCTTTGACCTAGCAATATCACCTCTAGGACTGTATCCCAAAGAGATCATAAAAATGGGAAAAGGTCCCACATGTACAAAAGTATTTATAGCAGCTCTCTTTGTGGTGGCTAAGCAATGGAAATCAAGGGGATATTCATCAATTGGGGAATGGCTGAACAAGTTGTGGTATATGAATGTAATGGAATAACATTGTGCTATGAGAAATGATGAACAGGAAGACTTCAGAGAAGCCTGGAAGGACTTACATGAACTGATGCTGAGTGAAAGGAGCAGAACCAGGAGAACTTTGTACACAGCAACAACCACAGGGTGTGAGGAATTTTTCTGGTAGACTTAGTCCTTCACAGCAAAGCAAGGACCTAAAAAAATTCCCAGTGGTCTCTTAAGGCAAAATGTCTTCCACATCCAGAGAAAGAATTGGATTGCAGAATGAAGCAGACCATTTTCTCTTATGTTATGTTTTGTTTTATGGTTTCACCCATTGATTTTAATTCTTCTATGCAACATGAGGTAAGAATGTATGTGTAGAATCTATATAAGATTGCATGCCATTTTGGGGAAGAAGCAGGGAAGAAGAAGGAAGGAAGGGAAAAAATCTAAGATATATGGAAGTGATTGTAGAAAACTGAAAACAAATAAAATAACTTTTTAAAAAATTTTTAAGAAGTATTTAAAGCTCTCCACAGCCTGGTGCAACCTATCTTTCCTTCACCTGTCTGCCTTTGTACTGCCTGTCCTTCATGTCAGGAATACAATCCTTTTTCAACTCTTCCTCTTAGATCCATTTCATTCCATTCAAGACTTGGCTTAAATTCCACCTACTGCATGAACACTTTCTTGATTCCTACCCTCCCTCCTGAAAAAAAAATACCTTATATTTATTTTGTAAATATCTATACATATGTCAATATCTACATTTTTCTTCCCCAATAGAATGTAAATTTCTTCAGGCAAGGATTCTTTCTCTTTCATCTTTGCAGACCCAGTGCTCAGCCCTGAGTCTAGCACATGGTAAGCACTTAATAAATTATTTTTGATTGACTGACATATGGCTTGTCTTCCAAATTAGAGTGTGAGTTCCTTCAGAGCAGGGATACTGTCCTTATATACAATGGTGTCTCTTTTGAAAGTACCAGGGATTCTTTGAGTGTTGGTATTACTGTTATGTTCTGGGTCTAAGCAGAATAGAAAAGAAAACTGATCCTGGCAAAAGTATATTAAAACAGAGCCTTGGGATAAAAACATGGAAGACCGAATGGCAGTTTGGTTCACCATCTGACATTCAATCTAACTTTTCTCTCATTCAGTTAATGTCTTTATAATAACTTTCACTGACTGATGAGAATATGGCAACCCTCATTATTGACTAATTAGAATAATTAAATCTTTTTTCACATCCATTTCCCTATTTTTAGATTGATGTTTAGACTTGGAATTTCACAAACAGTTGAGGAGAAAAACTCACATCAGCTCTTTCTCTTAAAGCATACAGTGTGTGCTATGTTATAATTGTTGGAATCAAGGTCAAAAGTAAGTCTGGGCCACCCACACGATGCTGCAGAAACCTCAAAAATGTAGCTTACAGGAGGTCAGAGCTGCACACACATTGAACTTAATGAAGATAATCAGTACAGACTCTCCTCCCCTCACCCACACTCCTTTCCCAATGGAGAAGGAAGGAAGATAATTACCAAGAAATACTATTATGCTTCACTATTGGAGGTGAGACCAAGCAGATTGAACTAATGAATATAGTTAGTTACCCCTCAAAAAATATTTTAAATTCCAAATAAAAATGTCAAGCTTCATTTAACCAATAATTTGTCTAGTAAATACATCTTCTGCTTACATGTGTAATAAACTTTCTCTTCTATGTTCAGCATTTTATAGGAAGTTTTTAAAAGGAAGCCCCTTTTCTCCTGGTAGATGTAGTTTTTACATAATTATACAAGTTTTTACATAATTAAGCAGGGCACAACATTTTGCCCATCTGTCATCCCTTGCTTCTTCCACAGAACTGGTCCCACCTCCTCATCTGATCAAATTTCCTCCCTGATAATCTCTATACTACTTCAGTATAGGTCATAAGTGCTGTTACTTTATATATATGTATATATGTATGTATATATATGTATATACATGTATTTATGTATGTGTATGTGTGTATATATATGTATTTATGTATATATAAAATCTCCATTTTACAGATGAGGAAACTGAGACAAACAGAGGTTAAAGATCATATATGTCTCCTTTGTACTTTGGGTTACCCACAACTTAGATTCCTACTCCAAAACCTCATTGTGGCATGGAAGTGATTCTGGGTTCCTAAAAGCTATACCAGAAGAGCACAATCTGCAACAGATTCTCCCATATTGGAAAGACTTCAAGTCTCATCCAAGTAACAGGATGAGGTAGCTGTCTGGGTTCCGAACAAGTTAAGAACACAGAGATTCACCATCAGTAGTTTGGCTAATGGGGTGATATTCTTTGGCCATGACAATACATGAATTCCTTCTGCCCCTCAATAAATTTTCCCCTCAACCCTGTATTCCTTCTACCATTTCAGTCAGTGCCTCCAATATGCCAGGCACTGTGCTAAGCACCAGGGATACAAAGAAAGGCAAAAGGTAGTTACTTTTCTCAAGTAGTAGCTCACAATCTAATGGGAGGGACAATGGGAAAACAACTATGGACAAACGAAATATATATAGGCAAAATTGGAAGGAATCAACAGAGCGAAGGCATTAAAATTAAGGGGCACTGTAGGACCTGAGTTTATATCTAACCTCAGATACTTACTAGCTATGTGACCTTGGGCAAGTCATTTAACTCTGCCTCAGTTTCCTCATATGTAAAATGAGCTGGAGAAGGAAATGGCAAACTACTCTAGTATTTTTACCAAAAAAAAAATGGGGTCATGAAGAGTCGGACACAACTGAAACAACTAAACAACACCAAAATTTCCATATCAATCGTAGTAGTGTCATAAAAGGAAGAAAGGAATGCTAGGCGCTGCCTATAAACATTAGCAACAGTGGACTTGTCACCTGTCATTCATGCAATATGTGAAAACAGAAGGCTCAGTAATGATGGGAAAACAGACTTTTAAAACTTTAAGACCATTTTACAATGGGGAAACAGACTCAGAGAGGGAAGGTCTTTTTCCAAGGACACACGTGTAGAGGCAAATCAAGACCTAGAATGTCGGTTTCTTGACGGCTGGGTCTACATTATTTCTACTATAGCTTCTGTATAACACATTTTAATGTTTTTAAAACATTTTCACTCTTTCACAATACAGACATTTTTATTTTTGTTGATGTTGAAGGAAATGGACACATGGAAAGGCTAAATAATTGTTCTGACAGTCAATCAATGGTAAACCTGGGAGTCCTGATTCCTAGCCTCACTCTTTCTATTACAAAAGAATCTTGTAATGGGAAGGGACCTCAGAGATCATCTAGTTGAACTTGCACCTGATGTAGAATTGTCCCAATAACATAACTAACTGGCAGGTGGATTATTCAGCCTCTTCTCGAAGATCTAGAGAAAGAGGAAATCTACAACTTCCCAAGACATCCCTTTCCACTTTGTTATTGAGTCATGCATAATTCTTTGTGACCCCATTTGAGGTTTTCTTGGCAAAGATACTGGAGTTGTTTGCCTTTTCCTTTTCCAGATCATTTTATAGATGGAGAAATTGAGGCAAATAGGATTAAGTGACTTATTCAGGGTCACACAACTAGTAAGTGTCTGAGGCCAGATTTGAACTCAGGAAAATGAGTCTTCCTGACTCCATGTTCTGCAGTCTATCCCCTGGATCTCCTAGCTGACCCTATTCTGTGTAAGGATAGCTCTGATTATAAGTTTTTCTTGACATCAAGGATTCAGTAGAAGCTATACTAGTTTTACATAAACAGTGAGTGGGGCATTGGAGAGTTGTGGGTAGAGAGGAATCGTTATCCCTGCTCCATCACTACACCCAAGGCTTCATACACAGTAAGTTACTCTAGCACCAAGTGAACCAGCTTGGCCTCCTTAAAAAGAGGTTTTAGGGTTTTTTCTGCTGCTTGAATCATAAAGAGGCTTTGTTTAGGACGAAATGGATTTAGAAGATTCACCTTCGTTATTGTTGAGCTGGGGACAAAAAGCCTTTCTGTTTCAGTCCATCGTTTTCTGTGATATCTACCAAATTTTATATTCTTATAACTTTGAAATTTTGAATTTTTAATCCAGGATGAGTAAGGTTTTTTTCAATTATGTTTTATGCTGTCACATATTTATTATATTTTAAATCTTTGAAATGAGGGAAACTTACCAAATAAAGGCCCAGGCCTCAGAGAATGCACCAGAGGTGTCAAACGCTCTCCTGTAATACTCCAGTGTATGGCTGGAACTAGATTAAAATATAAGTTGGAAATAATAATAATAACTAACATTTAGACAGTGCTAACTATATGCCAGCTGGGCAGGTAAGTGGCACAAGGGAAAGAGTGTTAGGTATGGAGTTAGGAAGACCTCAGTTCAAATCTGGCCTCAGATATTTCCTAGTTGTGTGACCCTGGGCAAGTCACTTAACCTTATTTGCCTCCGTGTCTTCCTCTGTAAGATGAGCTGGAGAAGGAAATGGCAAACCACTCCACTATCAATGCCAAGAAAACCCCAGATGGGCTCGCAAAGAGTCAGACAATGAAACAACAAAATGTGGCAAGCATTGTGCTTAGAACTTTAAAAATATTATCTCATTTGATCTTCACAACAACAGCCTTGGTAGGAAAGTGCTATTATTATCCCCATTTTACAGATGAGGAAACTGAAGCAAACAGGGCTAAAAAAGTCTCACAGCTAGTGAGTGTCTGAGGCCGTATTTGAATTCAAGCCTTCCTGATTCCGGGCCCAGTGCTCCATCTAACAAAATGAATAAATATACAATATTACACAGTGTTAATATATCATATTTCTAAGTCAATATGCATCCAGAAGGGAACCTTATATATGAATGAGTGGCCTCAATTACATTTGAGTTTGATACGACTGGCGTATGGAATATTCTTTGCCTGGCACCCACCTACACGGAGGCTTGGTGAGTTTGCTTGTGGAAGGGCATGGTAGAGGGGCCCTGTCGAATTCTAATGTTCAAGTATCATATTGTCTTTAAGCTCACTTCACAGTGACGAAAAGTCTTTTAATTGGTTACTGAATCGGAAAGCCTGACGAGATGGAAAGCTTTTCCCCTTGTTCCTTTAAGTTTCTGGAGGGGGAATAAGAATGCTAATAACCTCCTGGTGGGGAAAAAGATAGCTGCTGCCTAGTCTTCCTACCAGGGCATTGTGTGACTGCCAACACACGGTACAATTTCTGTTTCTCTCTCTTTTGTGTTTGCTCTTTCCTGAGTTTTCAGGTGAATATGTATTAGAGACAGACAGACAAGATTACAATGAACATCAAAAGGGAAAAAGAGCCACAAGAGATCCAGCCACTGTAGTTCTTGGCGTAAGTCAACTGAGTCTAGTGAGGAGCTAACCCAATCTAGCAGCAAATTGACCTGGCAGCTAGGCCAGGATGTCCTACCAGCAATGGAATACATTGACTATACCACTCCCAGAAATGAATTCATTAGGGAGAATGTTTGGTAGTCATCACTGTAAGTAAGAGCCTTCTTTACCTCCAGGGACCAGATTGCGGTATGGCAGAAAGAGCGTATTCCAGATTTGGGAATAGATTTTTGTATCTCTGTCCTTTCCTGGAAACATTCCTTTGTAAGTACTAATTGAGGCTCATTGATATTTTGAGAAGACCGATTGGTCACATTGAGATTGGGGAGATATTAATTGGAGATTAAAATTGGAGGGAACACAACAGATGGAATTCATGAGGAAGAGTTACCCCTGAGAAAAGTTACCCCTGAGCCACCTGAAGGGAGAGCCAAGCTCTGAGGAGTCAATATGCCAATACTAGCAGGGCTGAGAGAGTCAGCCTAGAACCCGTGCTTCCATTTGAACAAACTCTAGGCCTGGCCTAAAGAGGCTTCTCTACATTTTAGAATCATTGCTTGCAGATCTGGCATCTGAGACCTATCAAAAAAAAAGTCTAATGCCTCTTCCAAGTGCCAGGCCTTCAGATATTCAAAGTCTGGTATCAGAAGAGCATACTCTCTACACTATATTTGTCATAGGAATTATTAGATCACAGGCTTGGAGCTTGAAGGAACCTTTGAGATCTAGAACAAAGCCTGCATTTTACACATGAAGAGACTGAAGTCTAGAGAAGTTAAGTGACTAGTGCTGGTTCACACAAATTAATCAATGACTTCAGAATCAATACTCTTTCCTCTCTACCATATCAGTTCTTCAATCACACTGCCCCTAAGTGTTTCTCTACTGTAGGTGAAACATCTCAGATTCCTTGAGCTGATTCTCATATAACATGATTTTGAGACTTTTTTTCAAGAATGAAATTTAAATTTAAATTATTTATTTATAACATTCTTTTTTTCATTTTGAGTTTGAAATTCTCTTCTTCCCTTTCCCTCCAGCAAGAAGGCAGACAATATAATATCAATTATACATGTGAAATCAAGCAAAACATATTTCTATATTAGCCAATTTTTTAAAAAGAGAAAAATAAAGTGAGAAAATTCTACTTCAATTTGTGCTCAGAGTTCATCAGTTCTTTTTCTGGAGGTAAATAACTTTTTTTCATCATAAGTCATTTAGAATTGTCTTGGATCATTGCATCAATCAGAGCGGTCAAGTTTTTCATAGGTGATCACCATCACAACATTGTTGTTACATGCACAATGATGTTCCAGTTCTCATTTCACTTTGCATCAGTTCATATAGGTCTTGCCATGTTTTTCTTATAGTACAATCATATGCCACAACTTGTTCAGTCATTCCCTAAATTATGAGCATCCCTCTATTTCCAATTCTTTGCCACCACAAAAAGAGCTGCTAAAAACTTTTTGTACATGTGGGTCCTTTTCTTTTAATTTCTTTGGGATACAAGACTAGTAGGGGTATTGCTGGACCAAAGGGTATGCAGCTTTATAACTCACTGGGGATAGCTCCAAATTGTTCTCCACAACAATTGAACCAGTTTCCAACTCCACCACTCATCTTCTCAATTCTTTTCATTCTTCTGGTCACCCTAATCTGGATGCTTTTCAGTTTATCAACATCCTTTCTGATCACACTCCGGCAAGGATTTGATCTCCCTATTCCTAGAGACTATGTCTCTTGACACAGCTTAAGCTACTATATCACATTTTCTATTCATACTGATCTTGCAGTCCCCATGAACCTGTCTTTTTTCAGACAAAATACTGTCAAGGAAAACAGCTTTTCTTATAAAGCTGATCTTGATCATTTATTCTTAATTTAATATTAAACATCAACACAACTAATTGAACTTGTATTATAAATAATTAAAATTAATTTTAACATATAAAATGTCCTAACTTTTTAGTCACTCCTTTCTGTTTGCCCATTCATTAGCATTCACTCTTTTACCTATTATTTTTTTTTTCAATTTGGTTCTCCTTTTTTTTTTAGTTTTACATTATTTCATAAAAGCACTTTTCCAAATTTCTTTCATATTCCTCAATTGTGTTATATTATTCCATTACATTAATGTATCAAAATATATTTAACCATTCCCCTATTGCTGAACAAAGCTAATTCCTGGTTTTTGTTCTGAAGATTCTTTTTTGCAATTCCAGACAATTAGATTGGATAAAAAGATAGCTTTTATTTTTTTGTTAATACTTTTAAGGCTAGATTTCTAACCATGGAATTATTGGATCGAAATGTATGAATTTTTAAAAAAATTTTATGATATACTGCTAGATTGCTCTCCTTCCCAAATTCTTTGTTTTCAATTTCAACAAGAAGGAAAGATTATATTTGTTTCTCCAACTTCCTACTAGCTTTGAATTTCAGTGCTTTGAATTATTTTTGCCAATTTGATGACTGTTAGGCAATTTTAATTTACCTCTTTGATAACTACTGAGTTTGGACATTTTTTAAGTGATTATTAATGTGTGTACTTCCTCATTGAAAATTTTATATTGGTTTTTTGACTGAAAGGCAACATGGTGTAGTGGAGAGAGAGCCAGCCTTACAGTCAGGATATCCTGGGTTCAAGTCTTCAAAGACATGCTGGTCATGTGCCAATGGGCAAGGCATCTTAACTATACTGCGGTAATTTCAAATCCAGATTAAAAAAAAATGTGTTTTGATGATTTATTCATTGTAGACTGAGAGTTACCTTGGTAAATTTTTAAAACAGTCCCTTAAATATTTTAAGTGTCAAATGTTTATCTATCATAGGTGCCATAAACATTTTCCCCTATCTCTCAGTATTTATTTTAATTAATTTTGTTGCACAGAAATGTGTTATTGTAAAGGTTAAACAAATCTCTTGTCCCTGATAATGACTTCTATTTGTTCAATATGGGGAAAAAGTCATTTCTCTCCTATAATTCAGATAACATTGTTTCATTTTCTTCTGTATTTTAAAAAGGTTTTACTTACATTTAAAGCTCTCATCTAGGAGGAGTTCACCATGATAGATAGAATGAGATAGGAGGAGAGGTAGCTAAATCTTTATGACCAAATTGCCAAACAATTTTCTCAAGTGCATTTGTTAACAAATTATTTTTCTCCATTTTTTTCCATTCAATAACTTTGTCAAATAGTGATTATTTTTCAATATTTGGTTGAATGTTTCTGCTCTAGTGGGCACCTAGGTGATGTAGTTGATGGAATGTCAGGCCTGGAGTCAGGAGACCTGAGTTCAAGCCTGGTCTCAGATACTTACTAGCTGAGTGACCCTGGGCAAGTCACTTAAATCCTGTTTGCCTCAGTTTCTTTATCTGTAAAATGAGCTGGAGAAGGAAATGGTTAAACCACTCCAGTATTTTTGCCAAGAAAACCCCAAAATGGAGTTAAGTTGTACATGACTAAATAACTACAAATCTATCCTTTTCCATGGATCCTTTTCTCTCCTTTTGTTCAATGCTGGATACAGTATTTCACTACCACATAATCATCACACCCTGTTTTTTTAGTCCAAAAATTTGTTTATAACCTTTCATCATGTAATAATTGCATTATATAATTCTGCTCATCACACCACTTAAAAGTAAACAAAGAAGTTCACCAGTGGCATATGGATAGGCATTCATCTCTCAAGCTTGTTAGGCACGAGCCTAGAATTCTCAGGGCCTGTACATTGTCAGTATATTTCCCAAAGTCAACTTGTAGTTTGTTTAGACAGCTGCAGTCCTAATGGTATTGTCACTCAACCCAATGAAGAGTCATTGGCACAAGGGGAGCAAGTGGGCAGGGGAAGCTGCCATGAGTAGATCGCATGATATGGTAAGGCTTGCATCTTCCTGCACTAGCAAAACTGTACAGTTCATCTGTCAGCAATACAGTTTAGTAATAAATGATTTTTAAGTAATGCTGGCACGAAATTTTTAAGCTTCACATAATGGTCACACCCCACTTTTTGCAAAAAATGCCATAAAATCTGTAATGATTATGCGATGAAATATGGTAGCTTTGTTTATTACTTCATAATATGATTTCATCAGTTGGTCAACATTTATTTATTGTAGGTAATTAATATATGTCAGGCATGATGCTAAGTGCTAGAGACACAAAGAAGGAAAAAAGATCGTCCTTGCCTTCAAGGAGCTTACATCCTAATGGTGCAAACAGTATGTAAACAACTAGAAAGACAGGAGATGTATAGAAAGAAAGGAGATATAAAACAGTCAAAGAAGATATTATCAGCTCAGGAGACTAGGAATGCTCTCCTGTGGAAGATGTGATTTGAACTGATTTGTGAAGGAAACCTGGGAACCTAAGAAGCAAAAGTGAAGGAAAATATTTCATGAATAAGGGAATCAAATTTTTTTCAGTGTCTCATTTTTTTTCAAAAATGTCCTCTTTAGTTTATCTAGCTCTATAAAGAATTTCTTGTTTTGATTCAACTTAAGTATGTATTAAGTATTTTACATAGTATCTTCTACTAGTGTTATGCACACATATATATGCATATATTAATTTAGAGAGTTTTATCATTTTAGTATATTAATCTATCCCAGTCATGAACATTGAAGGGCTTTTCAATCATTATTTCATAAAACTCCTTAGAGTTGTCCTTATATGGATTTTCTATGTTTCAGACCCAGCTAGATTAATTCTCAAATATCTGATGATTTTTGATATTGTAAATGGGATTTCTTTTAACAACATTTTCCTAATCTTTATTATGTGGAAATAATGCAAGTGACTTTTTGGTAATGAAATTGATTTTTTAACATAAATTCAGCACCTGTAAGATTGGCAAACATGACAGAACAAGAAAATGATAAATGCTAGAGAGGATGTGGGAGAGTTGGAACACTAATTCATTGTTGGTGGAGCTGTGAGCTCATCCAACCATTCTGGAGAGCAATCTGGAACTATGTCCAAAGGGCGACAAAAATGTGCATACCTTTTGACCCAGCAATATTGCTACTAGGACTATATCCCCAAGAGATCATAAAAATGGGAAAGGGTCCCACATGTACAAAAATATTTATAGCAGCAGTCTTTGTAGTTGCCAAAAACTGGAAGTCAAGGGGACGCCCATCAATTGGAGAATGGCTGAATAAATTATGGTATATATGACTGGGGGCGGAGCCAAGGTGGCAAAATAGAAAGACGCAGATACACATAGCTCTGAACCCACAGCCCATAAAATATCTGTAAAAAAGATTCTGGAGCAACAAATTCTGAAGCAACAGAAGCCACAGAACAACAGAGCGTAAGAGATTTCTGTTCCAGACAGACCTGACGCGAAAGGTCCGTTGCGCCCCAAACCAGGAGCCCAGCCCAGCCCTGCCGTGGCTGCGCAGCACCAAGAGGAGCAGATCTGAGCAGGCTTCAGGGACAGAATCTCCAGCAGCTGCACAGGTCCCTCCACCCACAGGGGACAAGAGTTGGTGAGAGAGTCTTTTTGGGTGGCCGACAGGGGAGTGGGGTGTCCCCATGGCTCGGGCCCTCTCGGGAGGCAGCAGCAGAGGCAGGAGCAGCCTGGGGTTCCCCAAGCAGGCAGGAGCCCAGATCCATTGTTGAAGGTCTCTGCATAAACCCCCTGAGGGAACTGAGCCCGTGAGGTGGCCCTGCCCCCACCCGGGCAGCTGAGCTTGATCTCACTGTGAATAGCAGCCCTGCCCCCACCAAAAGCCCTGAGGCTGGGAAGCAGCATTTGAATCTCAGACCCCAAGCACTGGCTGGGAGAATCTGGAGGCAAAGTGGGTGTGGAGAGAATATTCAGAAGTCAAGTCACTGGCTGGGAAAATGCCCAGAAAAGGGAAAAGAAATAAGACTATAGAAGGTTACTTTCTTGGTGAACAGGTATTTCCTCCCTTCCTTTCTGATGAGGAAGAACAATGCTTACCATCAGGGAAAGACACAGAAGTCAAGACTTCTGTATCCCAGCCCACTCAATGGGCTCAGGCCATGGAAGAGCTCAAAAAGGATTTTGAAAATCAAGTTAGAGAGGTAGAGGAAGAACTGGGAAGACAAATGAGAGACATGCAGGTAAAGAATGAACAGAAGGTCAGAACCCTGCTAAAGGAGACTCAAAAAAATGCTGAAGAAAATAACACCTTGAAAACTAGCCTAACTCAATTGGCAAAAGAGGTTCAAAAAGCCAATGAGGAGAAGAATGCTTTCAAAAGCAGAATTAGCCAAATGGAAAAGGAGATTCAAAAGCTCACTGAAGAAAATAGTTCTTTCAAAATTAGAATGGAACAGATGGAGGCTAATGACTTTATGAGAAACCAAGAAATCACAAAACAAAACCAGAAGAATGAAAAAATGGAAGATAATGTGAACTATCTCATGGTAAAAACAACTGACCTGGAAAATAGATCCAGGAGAGACAATTTAAAAATTATGGAACTACCTGAAAGTCATGATCAAAAAAAGAGCCTAGACATCGTCTTTCATGAAATTATCAAGGAAAACTGCCCTGAGATTCTAGAACCAGAGGACAAAATAAGTATTCAAGGAATCCACAGATCACCACCTGAAAGAGATCCAAAAAGAGAAACTCCTAGGAACATTGTGGCCAAATTCCAGAGTTCCCAGGTCAAGGAGAAAATATTGCAAGCAGCTAGGAAGAAACAATTCAAGTATTGTGGAAATACAATCAGGATAACACAAGATCTAGCACCTTCCACATTAAGGGATCAAAGGGCATGGAATAGGATATTCCAGAAGTCAAAGGAACTAGGACTAAAACCAAGAATCACCTACCCAGCAAAACTGAGTATAATACTTCAGGGGAAAAAGTGATCTTTCAATGAAATTGGGGACTTTCAAGCATTCTTGATGAAAAGACCAGAGCTGAGAAGAAAATTTGACTTTCAAACACAGGAATGAAGAGAAGCATAAAAAGGTAAACAGTAAAGAGAAGTCTTAAGGGACTTGCTGAAGTTGAACTGTTTACATTCCTACATGGAAAGACAATATTTGTAACTCTTGAAACATTTCAGTATCTGGGTACTGGGTGGGATTACACACACACACGCATGCACACGCACATGCACACACACATAGAGACAGAGTGCACAGAGTGAATTGAAGAGGATGGGATCATATCTTAAAAAAATGAAATCAAGCAGTGAGAGAGAAATACATTGGGAGGAGAAAGGGAGAAATGGAATGGGGCAAACTATCTCTCATAAAAGAGGCAAGCAAAAGACTTATTAGTGGAGGGAAAAAGAGGGGAAGTGAGAGAAAAACATGAAGTTTACTCTCATCACATTCCACTAAAGGAAGGAATAAAATGCACACTCATTTTGATATGAAAACCTATCTTATAATACAGGAAAGTGGGGGTTAAGGGGATAAGCAGGGTGGGGGGGAAGATGGAAGGGAGGGCATGGGGAGGAGGGAGCAATTTGAGGTCAACACTCATGGGGAGGGACAGGATCAAAAGATAGAATAGAAGTAATGGGGGACAGGATAGGAGGAGGGAAATATAGTCTTATACAACACGACTATTAGGGAAGTCATTTGCAAAACTACACAGATTTGGCCTATATTGAATTGCTTGCCTTCCAAAGGGAAGGGGTGGGGAGGGAGGGATGAAGAGAAGTTGGAACTCAAAGTTTTAGGAACAACTCTCGAGTACTGTTCTTGCCACTAGGAAATAAGAAATACAGGTAAAGGGGTATAGAAAGTTATTTGGCCCTACAGGACAAAAGAGAAGATGGAGACAAGGGCAGAGAGGGATGATAGAAGAGAGAGCAGATTGGTGATAAGGGTAATTAGAATGCCCGGTGTTTTGGGGTGTGGGGAGGGGACAAAAGGGGAGAAAATCTGGAACCCAAAATTTTGTGAAAATGAAAGTTAAAAGTTAAATTAATAAATTAAAATTAAAATAAATAAATAGATAAATTATGGTATATGAATGTAATGGAGTACTATTGTGCCATAAGAAATGATGAGCAAAAAGACTTCAGAGAGGCCTGGAAGGACTTATATGACCTGATGCTGAGTGAAAGGAGCAGAACCAGGAGAACTTTGTGCACAGCAATGACCACAGTGTGCGAGAGTTTTTTCTGGTAGACTTGGAATTTCACAATAACGCAAGAACTTATTTTTTAAAAAAAATCCCAATGGTGGTTTTCTAAGGCAAAATGCCTTCCACACTCAGAGAAAGAAATATGGAAGTGATTTGCAGAATGTAGTAGATCATGTTTGTGTGTGTGTGTGTGTTTCTGTGTATCAAGTTTTGATTTGTTCTATGATTTCTTCCATTTATTTTAGTCCAACTACATAGCATGACTATAGTGAAAATGTACTCAATAGGAAAGTATATGTAGAATCTATACAGAATTGTATGCTGTCGTGGGGAGGGGGGGCAGGCATGGGGGGGATAAAATCTTAATTTTATGGCAGTGATTGTAAAACATTAAAAAATAATAATAATTAAATTAAATTTAAAAAAACATAAATTCAGGTACCTTTACATTTTTCTCTATTAAATTTCATCTTGTTAGATAAAACACATCAATCTGCTTGGTTATTTTGGGATCCTCTCATTCCATATGTTAACCATCCCCACTTTGTGTCATCTATAAATAGGTTAAGTATGTGTTATGGCATTAGGTACAGACCAGGAGCCATTACAGATTCCCAGGCCTGCATTTATCACTCTGACTTTACAAATAGGCTCAATACTTGACACTAAAGTAGCAAAAGCACTCTTTGTGGTAAATACTACTTAGCTTGGGCTAATCTCAAGTTTTCACATTGCCTAGAAAATCTATTTAAGCTTGGCACAATTTCCTTGGTTTTAACAGAAGTCCATATCTGTATAGAGCAACCTCCCAGGTCATCACATCCCCAGGTTTTAGGGCTGACTAGGGTGAACCAGCTATATAGAAGTAACTACGGTCACTTAAAGTCACCTGAAAACTAAGTCTTCCATACTTATATATCCTTAACAAGGGTTGTGCCATCAAACCAATCGTAAGTATGTTCCGTCACGTCAAATTATTGGAATACTTTGAACCCAGGATCAAGACAGTATGTCATTCATATCTTTATCAAAATTAATGGTAAAAATTACTAAATAGCACAGAGCTAAAGATAGATCATGGAAGCATTTCACTAAATGACTCCTTCCAAGTGAACATTAAAGTAAGTAATAATACTTTTGGGGTCCAGTCATTCAACCAGTTCTGCACACATCTAGCTTTAATCACTTTCAGTCATTTTCAGTAGTGTCCAACTCTTCATGATCCCATTTTGGGGTTTCCTTGGCAAAGATACTGGAGTGGTTTGCCATTTCCTTCTCCAGCTCATTTTACAGATGAGGAAACTGAGGCAAACAGGGGTAAGTGACTTGCCCAGGGTTATAGCTAGTGTCTGAGGCCAGATTTGAATTTAGGAATTCAGAAAGAAGAATCTTCTTGACTCCAGGCCTGGCACTCAATCCCCTGTGCCACCTAGCTGTATATAACTATACCTAGCTAAAATAATAGCTAGCATTTATGTAGCACTGTAAATTTTACACAGACTTTACATTATATCTTTTTTTTTTCTCACAACATACTGTTGTTGAGATAGCTACTATTTTTATCCCTATTTTACATGTAAGGGAAACTTTGGCAGACAGAAGTTAAGTGACTTGCCAAAAGTCCCACAGATATCAAGTGTCTGAGTTCAGATTTGTACTTAGGTCTTCCCAACTTCAGGTCCTAATACACATTCTAATCCTGTTCTAATCCATGGTACCATCTAGTTGCTTAGTTTACATCTATCTTGTCCATAAGTAGAGCAGGAAATATTTCGTAAATTCCCAAGTAAAAAAATCTAAGTAAACTTTGTGACATCCCCTCATCTACCTATGTCATAATCTTGCTTTCTAAAAAACAAGGAAATGAAATTATTCTAGCATAATCTATTTAATTAATATTTTTGAATTATATGTAAAATTAATTAACATTCATTTTTTTAAAATTTTGAGTTCTAAATTCTCTCCCTCCCTCCCTTCCTTCCTTCCTTTCTTTCTTCCTCATTGAAAAGGCAAACAATTTGATACAGGTTACATATGTGTAGTCATGCAAACATATTTCCATATTAGGTGTGTTGTGAAGGAAAACAAACCAAAAACAAAAAATAAAGAAAGTTAAACATATATATACACTTAGATCTGAATTCAGACTCCATCAATTCTTTCTCTGGAGCAGGATAACATTTTTCATCATAAGTTTTTCAGAGTTGTCCTGGATCATTGTATTGCTAAAAATAGATGTCATTCACAGTTGATCATTGTACAATATTGCTGTTACCATGTTCAAATTTCTCCTGGTTCCACTCACTTCATTTTCGTAAGTTTCTGTAAATCTTTCCGGGGTTCCCTGAAAGCACCCTGTTTATCATTTCACATAGCACAATGGTATTCCATTACCATCATTTACCACAACTTGTTCAACTGTTCCCCAACTGATGGGCATCCCTTCAGTTTCCAGTTCTTTGCCACCACAAAAAGAGCTAGTATATTCTTGGTGAGAGACAGTGAAATATAATGGATAGAGAACTGCATTCATATCCCACCTCACATACCTACTACCCGTATGATCCTAGGCAAGTCCCTTAACTGCTCTGAGTCAGGCACCTTATTTGTCAAATGAATAGTTAGAATCGACCTTTAAACTCCTAGCTTATGATTCTACTATTGTGCTACTTAATTGCTCCAACTCTCCCATTTTCTCACCTATAAAATGAGGATCAGATTAATACCTCCTACATAGGATAGTTATCACAATCATATGACATCACAGGTTAAGGAACTTTAGAAAATTACATTCCTTTTTCTATATTTCTATGAAATCATGCTGGTCCTTTAGGTTCTAAATGTTCACCAATCATCCTAGAATCTTCACAATAATCAAACTCAAACCCATTGGCCTATAGTATATAGATTCCATCCTTTTCTCCTTTTTTGATAGGGTGATATCCTTTCCTATTTGAAAAATTTCATTCCTCCCCTGCTTTTCACAATCACTCAAAGATCACTGACCGCCATTAGCTCAGTAATCACATTCATTAGTTCTTTCTCTACCCTGGGATGTAGTTTGTCTAGGTCTACTGATGAATTCATTAAGAGTTAGATGATCCCTTACTGTCTTCCTGTTTATGTAAAGTTTCAATTGTCTGTTCTATTTTTAGTCTATGGACTTTGATTCAAAGATTATTCTCCTAGGTAGAGGAAATGCAAGTCAACGAGAGCTGACTAGATCTACCATTTCTCAGTAGTTTTTTAGCATTATACCATCCATTCCAAGCAATGGCCCTATCACTGTATCAATCCTCCTGTTTCCCTGTATATAACTGCACACACACACACACACACACACACACACACACACACACACACACACACACACACACACACCCCTTTCTGTTGCTTTTAAAATTTCTTGCTACCTTCAGTTCAATCAGTACTTTAATCCTCTTGGCATAGCTCTTATAAGACAATGTTATACAATTTTTACAGCCAGTACATCTGATAAAGGCCTCATTTCTAAAATACATAGAAAACTGAGTCAAATTTATAAGAATGCAAGTCAGTACCCAATTGATAGTCAAAGGATAAGAAAAAGCAGTTTTCAAATGAAGAAATTAAAACTGTCTATAGTCATATGGAAAAAATGTTCTAAATCACTATTGATTAGAGAAATGCAAATTAAAACAACTCTGAGATTCCACCTCACATCTATCAGATTGGGTAATATGACAAAAAAAGGAAAATGATAAATGTTGGAGAAGATATGGGAAAACTGGAACATTAATGCATTGTTGGTAGAATTGTGAACTGATCTAACCGTTCTGGAGAACAATTTGAAACTATGCCCAAAGGGCTGTAAAACTGCACATCTTTTGATCTTACAATACCGCTACTAGGACTGTATCTCAAAGGGATCATTAAAAAAGAGAAAAGGACCTACATGTACAAAAAAAATTTTTGGCATTCTTTTTGTAGTGGCAAAGAATTGGAAAATGAGGGGTTGCCCATCAACTGGGGAATAGTTGAGCAAGTTGTGGTATATGAATATAACAAAATACTATTGTTCTATAAGAAATTATGAGCAGGCAGATTTCAGAAAAACCTAGAAAGATTTACAGGAACTGATGCTGAGTGAAGTGAGCAGAACCAGAAGAACACCGTACACAGTAACAACACTGTGTGATGACCAACTTTGATAGACTTAGCTCTTCTCAGCAACATACTGAACTAAGACAACCCCAAAAGACTCATGATGGATAATGCTATCCACATCCAGAGAAAGAACTATGGAATCTGAATGCAGATCAAAGCAGACTATTTTCTTTTTTTCCTTTCTCATGGTTTTTCCCTTTTGTTCTGATTCTTTTTTCACAACATAACTAATGTGGAATATGTTTAATATGATTATACATGCATAGCTTTGTAGATGCATTCCGTCTTGGGGAGATGGGAGTGGAGGGAGGGAGAAAAAATTCTGGAACTCAAAATCTTATAAAAGTGAATGTTGAAAACTATCTTTATATGTAATTTGAAAAATATAAAATATTATTAAGGGGAAGAGAAGACTACGTTATGTTGTTTTCTTTGCATCCATCTGTCATTACTTCCCTTTGCTTCTATCTTTCCAACATTCTCAAATGGATCTTTGATCTAAACAATTTGAATGTACCCAGCAATGACACAGATTTCAACTTATTGATATCTGCCTATCCATATCCTCCTATTGGTTTGCCATAGGGACCTATCCAGTGTTCTGGAAGCTTTCCTCACTTTCAATGACATTACAAGGCTATGTGAAGTACTTGGGTTATCCATCTATTTTCCTTAATTCTCACTACATAACCAGACCACCTTAATCTCCCTGATGACACTACTCCAGTTTTTCTTTGAGGGTCCTAATCTGTTATATACATTCAGCTTATACCCATCAGTCAATTTTCCATTATTTCCAGTGTAATGCTCATTTTTTGGAAATTGTAATGTTCTATGACTTATAGCCAAATAAAATCAGTAGTGTATTCGTATTTAAAATATGAGTTTATGATTCTGAGTGAAGCATGCAGCTTTGCACTTTTCTGAAGCAATATATTCTTGATCCCTTCTATCAACATCCAGGAGGGAGATTACCCTGTACTTTGAACCCATCACTTGACCCTGGCAGAAAGATAAACAATGAGCCCTCTATGCAGAGTATTACTGCAAAAACTCTTCCTCTTTCCATGCTTGCTTGAAGCAAGATTCTCTGTTATTTTTGCTGGTAATACTAAAACTTCTTGTCAAATATAATTTATTTTTTAGCATATTTGCTTTCTTTTCCCCCTGCCATCTCCATATATGTCTACCTCTCCTTCAAGACCAACTCAAATGGTATTTCTTTGAAAATTTCCCTTATTCCCTAAGCCAGAAGTAATCTCTCCCTACTTGGCTCTTTTATAGCATTTTTTACTCTATTGTATACTTTATGATATGTTTACAATATATGTAGTTAACATCAACATAAGTTATTCCACCCTAGGAGTTCTTAACAGACTGATTTCAGGGGGTCTGTGAATTTTTAAAAAACATTTTGGTAGCTATATTTCAATATCCTTTGTAACACTATGTATATTATTTTCTGCCTTAAAAAAATATTATTCTAAGAAGAGGCACATAGGATTCACCAGGCTGCCAAAAGGAGCCATGACATAAAAACAGTTAAAAATTTCTGGTATACTGAGAGATGGAGATAAAATCCTGCTCTCCTTACTCGTTCTCTAACTTTCTGGACCATGCTAATTTTTAGAATATGATGATTCCCTATGGTCTAATTATTTTGTGAAAGAAAATGTCTTCTCACCTCCTTGCTTATGAACTTCTTGAGGGTAGGGATCTTGTCATGTATACCACAGCTGCTCAACTTTGCCTCCAAGCCTAGGAGAGTGCCTTGCCCAGAGTAAGTTCTGAAAATAAATACCTATGAATACAACTGAAATGCATTGAGAATTCTGTTAAGACTAGACTGCTAATTGCAAGACCACATCCATTTGTGTAACTGAGATGCAGCATATTTCATATCAGCCTGAAAAGGCTAGAAATCTTGGAATCTGCCTATTTCTGGAATTTCTACACAGAATCTGGTCAGTTGATGCCCAGAAAGTGACCTATGGATGTCATGCATTTACAGAGCTAAGATGCCGAATGTTTCATATCAGCCTGAACAGGCTGGAAATCTTGGAATCTGCCTATTTCTGGAATTCCTCCACAAAATCTGGTAAAGTGATGATCAGTCTATGCCTAGGAAGTGATTTAAGGATTTCATGCATTTCTTCCTCATTTCTTTTTTCCTCTTGTGGATGGAGGAGGAAGAAGAGCCCAATGTGTTAAAGAACAGTTCTTTTTCCTTTGTCCTATATCAACCATCAGAGGGCTTCATTTCGCTGCTTTTTACAACCCCTGTCTTACGACTCTCAGAATCAGGATCATTCCTAAACTGCACATAGACAAAGCACTTTTTTCTCCAAATATTATGGGGATGTTTAAGCGTTGTACACTTACTGTCTCCACATCATTTATGAATTTTTCTAAGGAAACCGCCTTGGAGATTGATATCATATTACCTTCTGATCAACTCTACATAACATAAATTTCTTTTCTTTATCGTAATGAAGCTTTGTTGTAATCACTACATTGTCAAAAATGATATTCATAGATCATATAAAGGACCAGAATGGACCTCAGAAACCCTTATTTTACAGATGACAAAATAGAGATCAAGGTGGCTAAATGATTTGCTCAAAGTCACAGTGGCAGTAAATATTACAGGCAGAATTTGAACCTGGGGCTCTGACTGTAGTTCCAGTGCTCTTTCCACAATACCATGCTGATTCCTAGTACAGAAAGAGTCCAAAGACTGTTCTGAATGCCTCCGAGTATGTGGGGTTCTGCCAATGTACACCATCTGCAAAAGAGAATATCTGCCCAAGACTTAAAATTCTATGGTATATAAGCTAGGTCTAAAGTTCATGCAGAGACATGACTGATCCATAGCCCCACCACAGCAGAACTAGAATTTAAAATCAGGTTCTTAAATTCCAAGTACAGGGCTCTTTCACCCCACAAAGACTCACAAAATCAGATAGATCAGACTGGCCAAGAAATGAAATCTCTTGGAGTTTAAAGGAGAGACCCACCTGAAACCCAAAATCTAATGAATCTGAAGCCAGAGTATACATAGGTAGTGTCAGGTAATGGAGTGACACTACCAGAAAATGGATGTCCAGATGTAGGCAGCCAATTCCTGCCCTAGAGGGTCTGCTGAGAGAGGAGACACTCAGACAGCTTGATGCCCTTTTTTCCCTCAAAGAATTCAAGACCCACCCGTGCAACTCCGTGGGATAGTATGACCTACAGAGAATTTAAGAGAGTATAAGGAATAGAATGGCCTGGGTTCAGCGACTGGCCTCTGGTCTACCTGACCATAAATGCCTTTTTAGTAAGAGGTATGGACCTCTTAGGAAAGTATCAGGCTTTCTAAGAAGCTCGGCCACTGGGATCTAATGTGGTCAAAGCAGACATCCAGCATCTTTTTACCAAAGTGAATCTGAATAAGAGAGAAGTGTACTTATTAGTAGAAGAATAAGGAAAGGCAGCCTCAGAAAAAAATTACTCTCCTCCTTCACTGTGTAATTGATATGCATCCCCTTCCCCTACTCCCTCCCAATGGGAAGTCTTATGTCCTGTGAGGTATTTGGTAGTATAATATGGAGGAAAAAGCAATGGATGGAGAAAAAAAGGTCTGATGCTGCCACTGACTAGACTCTGGGCAAGTCATTTCTCCCTTCTGGGTCTCAGTTTCTCCTTCTATAAAAATTAAGAATTTGAACTGGATGATCTCAAAGCCTTTTAGCATGAGCTAGAATTACACAATTCCTATGATTTTTTTCCTCCTAGTTACCTTCTGTAATCTCATCTTGGGCTCTTCTATCCTTGATTTACAGTCATTCCCAGCTTCCCAACAAATTACCAAAGGATGAGGTTGCTGAATATTTGCTGTTTTATTCTCCAGGAAGTTTCTACTCACAATGGAGTTGATGATATACTACATGGTGTTATGTTAGGTGGTTTATTTTCCATAGTATGTAATACTCAAACAAAGACTGTGGAAAACATTCACTGCCCACTGTACTGAATTATCTTCAAAAGAATTTCATTGTGACCAGGTCAACAAAGCACAAGCTCTTGGCCAAGGTTGGAAATATTTGCATAATAATGAACTTTTTATTATAACCTTATTTAGTTGCAAAAGGGTCTAGCATGAATTTCTTTTTGTTTCCCTGTTACATTGTTACCCAGTAAAAATTATTTCCCTAAAGCAGAAAACTGGGAAAGAATTTTTACAACTAGTGTCTCTGATAAAGGCCTCATTTCTAATAAAGAGTTTCTAATTTCTAATACATAGAGAACTGAATCAAATTTACAAGAATACAGGTCATTCCCCAATTGACAAATGGACAAAGGATATGAACAGGCAGTTTTCAGAGGAAGAAATTAAAGCTACCTATAGTCATATGAAAAAATGTTCTAAATCGCTATTGATTGGAGAGATGCAAAGCAAAATAACCCTGAGGTACCACATCACACCTATCAGATTGACTAACATGACAAAACAGGAAAGTTGGAGAAGATATGGGCAAGTTGGAACACTCTAGTTCATTATTGGTGGAGTTGTGAACTGATCCAACCATTCTGGAGAGCAATTAACTATGCCCAAAGGACATAAAAATGTGCATACCCTTTGGCCCAGCAATACCACTTCTAAGGCTGTATCCCAAAGAAATCATAAAAATGGGGAAAGGACACACCCGTACAAAAATATTCATAGCAGCTCTTTTTGTGGTGGCCAAGAACTAGAAATTGAGGGCATGCCCATCAGTTGAGGAATAGCTAAACAAGTTGTGATATACAAATGTAATTGAATACTATTGTGCTATATAAGAAGTGATGAACAGGCAGACTTCAGAAAAACTGGGAAAGACTTACAGGAACGGATGCTGAGTGACATGAGCAGAGCCAGGAGAACATTGTCACAGTAACAGCCACAGGGTATGATGACTGATTTTGATACACTTAGCTCTTCTCAGCAATGCAAGGACCTAAAACTATTCCAAAGAACTCATGATGGAATAATACCATCCACATCCAAAGAACTATAGAGTTGGAATGCAAAGCTAAGTAAACTATTTTCTTTTTTGTTTTATTTTATTTTTCTTTCTCATGGTTTCTCCCATTCATTATAATTCTTCTATGCAACATGACTACTGTGAAAATGTGTGTAATAGAAATACATGTGTAGAGTCTATATCAGATTGTATGCTGTCTTGGAGAGGGAGAAGGGAGAAAGGGGAGAAAATTTAAAGTATCCAAGTGAGTGTTGAAAACTAAAAATAAATAAATTAACTCATAAAAAATTATCTTCCTAGCATCACTTTCTATTAGATGCATCTTAAGAATGGTTATGCTTGAGCTTTGACAAAAATTAGGCAGTAAACATTTATTAAAAGCCTACTATGTCAATTTGCTTGCTTTCTCAAGGAGGAATAAGAGGAGGTAAAGAGGCAGAGAATTTGGAACTTAATTTTTTTTTAAATGATTGTTAATTTTTTTTACAGGTAATTGAGAAAAAAAGAGAAAAATAAAAATAAATTAAGGGGGGAAGTGATTTTGTATTTTTTAAAAGATCTACTATGTGCCAGATATTGGGCTGTGCAGGGGCTAACAAAGAAAGGTAAAAAACAGTTCCTGCCCTCAAGGAGCTCACAATCTAACAGAGGAGACAACATGTAATCTACTATGTATAAATAAGATACACAGAGGAATTAAATGAAGATAATCAACAGAGGGAAGATACTCTAATTAAGAGGGATGGGGAAAGGCTTCCTGTAGAAGGTGAGATGGGAGGGGGGGGGGAGGACTTGAAGGAAGCAGAGAATCCAGGAGGTGGAGATGAGGAGGGAGAGCATTCTGGGTTATGGAGGACAGCCAGAGAAAATGCCTGCCATTAGAAGATGGAATATCCTGAATGAGGAACAACCAGGAGGCCAGTGTCCTTCAATTGCAGAGTATGTAGGGAGATATCCAGAATGTTTGCTCAACATAGTTCTTTGCACATCTGTTGTTTTTGTTGTCATTTCAGTTGTGTCCAACTCTTCATGACACTGTTTGAGCTTTTCTTGGCAAAGATACTGGAGTGATTTGTCATTTCCTTCACCAGCACATTTTGCAAATGAGGAAACTGAGGCAAACAGAAGTAAGTGACATATCCAGGTCACACAGCTTAGAAAGGTTCTAAGCACAGATTTGAACTCAGGTCTTCTTGACTTCAGACCTAACACTCTAACCACTGGACCATTTAGCTGTCCTTCTTAGCATATAGTAGGAGCTTAACACAAAACCACATGCCCCTAAACAACACTCTAAGATCACAAGGGGTATTGCAACTGCCGATTTGCTTTGGTAGAGGGGGATTTATCACCTGGAATTTTCTAAAACAATAAAATTATGGGGCCTACCCCAAAAAGCAATTACCTACCTACTCTTTCTCCAAGGATGCCCCTTGCACATGACTTCAAGCCCTATAGTCAACCATCCCAGACCCACTAAAGAGTCCTCCCTGATTTGTCATTATAGACACTGGGGCAGAAGAAAGGGTGGTATTCATTTCATCCAAGTAGATTCCTGCAAACTGTACCCAGAAGAAATTGGCCAGTTCAAGATACTCTGGCTAGTGCAGTCCTTTGCTTGCACATATGGCAAAAAGTGAAGAATCTGTGGTTTTTACAGATTGGGGAACATCCTGATTGAGAAGTCCTTCCAACATTGCAGATTGCAATCTCTAGGACTTAGTAGATAATTCCTAGGGAACTGCCTAAAGCATGAAGAGATGAAGTCATTTACCCAAGGTTACACAGCAAATAAGTATCAGAAGTAATTTGAAATCAGGTCAGACTCCCAAGCTCAACCTTCTATCCCCTACACTGGACTGATGCTCCTTCTGTGTAGTAGGGAATTAATAAATTGCTTAATTGAATTGAATTTGGTTTCCTCAAATGCATGTTGAGAAAGATTTCCTCCCTTCGAAGTATAGGCGATAAGATCTTTTGATAGCCAGTCTATGATAAGGACCAAACAAGAGTAAATTAAAACCATCAGTCCATAACTAAACCTTCCTTATCCTGAGCTTTCTCAAGGCTACCATCTTTGTTCTTTAGAAACCATCCACGGAGCCCCACAGACAGGGAAAGTCAATTAAATAGCTTTGATAACCATTTCTTTATAGAAAGGAAGCCCTACAAGCTTTGTTGATTTTCTCGTAAAGAGAATTGGAGGCAGTGACCTCTGGGGCCACCATCTTAGTCACGCCAGCTTAGGCAAGCAAACCTAGAGCAGAAAACATTCTTTACAACACACTGAAGAGGAAAGCATTTCATTGTGAAGAAGAGCTAGAGAAGGGAGGATATTATAATGGATAGTCAGTCTTCAAACCTATGAAGACCTGGGTTCAAGTCCTACTTCTGACATATTCTGGTTGTGTGAAACTAGACAAACCACTCAACCTCTCAGTCATCTAGGTTATTCTCTGAGGGTCTTCCCTTCCAGACTGATTCTTTTGTGAAGGTAAATTAGCTCATCTTTTGCCTCAATTCTTACCTAGCCTTAAACTACTGAATGGGCATTGCCTCAGACAAACTGAGACCTTGGAAAGACCACAGCTTAAAAGGCCAAGCTCTCCCACTACATTGCGGGCCATCATGAGTTGTCCTGATCTGTGTCTTGCCACTGGACTCCAATGACTCTGGAAGAGACAGTGGGGCTGTTGACTCTGTGCAGCTCTGCCTCACTTAAATCCAATTCAATTGTAAGTCAAGACATTACCCTCCTGATGACATTGGTCCTCTTCAAGAAGGAAGAACAAACAACAACAGTTGTGAAGTAATCTGCATTGATAAAAGGAGTTTCCTCACAAGGAGTGCCCTACACTGAATCAGTAAAAAAAAAAAAAAATGGAGATATAATATTTGCAAACCTCATAGAAACTGAGTGATCTACAAGCTGACTTCAGTAACAATGAATTTTGTAATTGACTAAAAATTATTGTTCAGTCATGTCTGACTCTGTGTGACCCTATTTTGGGTTCTCTTAACAAAGATACTGGACTGGTTTTGTCATTTCCTTCTCCAGCTCATTTTACATGTGGGGAAACTGAGGCAAATAGGGTTCAGTGACTTGCCCAGGGTCACACAGCTAGGAAGTATCTGAAGGCAGATTTGAACTCAGGAAGATGTCTTCTTGAGTCCAGGCCTGGAGCCCTATCCACTCCACCACTTAGCACTGTCTAAAAAATTAATATGCAAATGACTTTTTAAAAGTCAGGCTCATTTTCATATCAATTTCTTCTCATTCTTTTTTGGTTTACTTTGAAGATTCCAAAAAACTTTTAAAATATGTAGCTTTGAAGGGCAAAGCCAAGATGGCAGAGTAGAAGGACAAACCTCCTCTAGCTTTACCCCCAAAGCCCATAAAATACCTGTAAAAAAAATGACTCTAAACAAATTCTAGAGCAGCAGAAACCACAAAAAGACAGAGTGAACAAGATTTCCAGCACAAAAGAGCCTGGGAGGCTGATGGGAAAGGTCTATCACACTGGGTGCAAAGCAGAGTGCAGCCCAGCCTTGCCTGCATAATGCAACAGGGACAGAATTGGAGCAGGTGGAATCTCAGGCAGGAGCTGTGGTTCCCAGTTTACTCAACCCGCAAATGCCAAAGACACCTTCAAACATCAGTGAGAAAGCTCTTTGACCTGGGTGAGAAGGGAGCAGGATCAGGCCCTAGCCTGGTGGAAGTCACTGTGGCACAGACTCCATTTTTGGAGCCTTTGGCCTTAAGACCCTGGGGGAATCATGAAACTGATCTAAATCTCAGCCCTGAGTGGTGCCCCTAGGTTGAGGAGGAGCACTGCTGTGGGGGAGCTGGAGAGGTTGTGGAGAGGGAACCCTACTCACAAATCCTGGGCAGAAAAACTTGTGATTGTTCCCAGACAAGAGTGCAGGCCAGGAGAGGAGTGAACTCCTTTCCCTTGATTGTGCCACCTTAAAGGAAATGAGAACTTACAGGTCCCTGGAATATACCCTCCTCTTGAAAAAGGACTCAAAAGTCAAGCAACTGGCTGGGAAAATGTCCAAAAAAGGAAAAAAAAAATAAGACTACAGAAAATACCTGGTGAACAGGTATTTTCTTCCATCCTTTTGGATGAGGAAGAACAAGGCATACCATCAGAGGAAGACATAAAAGTCAAGGCTTCTATGTCCAAAACCTCCAAAATAAATATGTAATGGTCTCAGGCCATGGAAGAGCTCAAAAACCAAGTAAGAGAGGTGGAGGAAAAATTGGGAAGAGAAATGAGAGTGATGCAAGAAAATCATGAAAAGCAAGTCAACAGCTTGCTAAAGGAGATACAAAAAAATGCTGAAGAAAATAACACCTTTAAAAATAGACTAACCCAAATGGCAAAAGAGGGCCAAAAATCCAGTGAGGAGAAGAATTATTTAAAAAGCAGAATTAGCCAAATGGCAAAGGAGGTTCAAAAGCTCACTGAAGAAAATAGTTCTTTAAAAATTAGTTCTTTAATAGTTCTTTAAAAGTAAATGGAAGCTAATGACTTTATGAGAAACCAAGAAATTACAAAACAAAACCAAAAGAATGAAAAAATTGAAGGCAATGTGAAATATCTCATTGGAAAAACAACTGACCTGGAAAATAGATCCAGGAGACATAACTTAAAAATTATGGGACTACCTGAAAGCCATGAGTAAAAAAAAAGCCTAAACATCATCTTTCATGAAATTATCACGAAAAACTGCCCTGATATTCTAAAATCAGAGGGTAAAGTAAATATTGAAAGAATCCACTGATCACCTCTTAAAAGAGATCTGAAAAGAAAAACTCCTAGGAATATTGTAGCCAAATTCCAGAGGACCCAGGTCAAGGAGAAAATATTGCAAGCAGCCAGAAAGAAACAACTTGAGTATTGTGGAGATACAATCAGTATAACACAAGATCTAGCAGCTTCTACATTAAAGGGATCGAAGGACTTGGAATATGATATTCCAGAAGTCAATGGAACCACAATTAAAACCAAGAATCACCTACCCAGCAAAACTGAGTATAATACTTCAGGGCAAAAAATGGACATTCAATGAAACAGAGAACTTTCAAGCATTCTCAATGAAAAGAGCAGAGCTGAATAGAAAATTTGACTTTAAAACACAAGAATCAAGAGAAGCATGAAAAGGCAAACAGGAAAGAGAAATCATAAGGGACTTCTTAAAGTTGAACTGTTTACATTCCTACATGGAAAGAAAATATTTGTAACTCTTGAGACTTTTCTCAGTATTTAGGTAGTTGAAGGGATTATATTCATATAGACAGAGGGTACTGGTTGAGTTGAATAGAAAGGGATGATATCTGAAAAAATAAAATTAAGAGGTGAGAGAGGAATGTATTGGGAGGAGAAAGGGAGAAATAGAATGGGACAAATTATCTCTCATAAAAGAGGCAAGATAAAGCTTTTTCAACAGAGGAGAAAAGGGGGAGGTGAGAGGAAAAAAATGAAACTTACTCTCATCACATTTGGCTTACCGAGAGATAACATGCACACTCAATTTGGTATGAAAAATCTATCTTACACTACAGGAAAGTGGGGAGAAGGGGATAAGTGGGGTGTGGGGGTGATGATAGAAGGAAGGGCAAATGAGAGGAGGGGGGGTAATTAGAAGTAAACACTTTTGGGGAGGGATAAGGTCGAAAGAGAGAATAGAATAGATGGGGGAGCAGGATAGGATGGAGGGAAATATAGTTAGTCTTTCACAACATGACTTTTATGGAAGTCTTTTGCATAACTACACATGTATAGCCTATATTGAATTGCTTGCCTTCTCAGTGGAGATGGATGGGGAGGGAGGAAGGGAGAGAAGTTAGAACTCAAAGTTTTAGGAATGAATGTAGAGAATTTTTTTTGCATGCAAAAAATAAGGGAAATAAGAAATACAGGTAATCGGGTAATCTATCTTGCCCTATAAGAAAAGAGTGAAGATGGGGATAAGGAAAGAAAGGGGTGTAATAGAAGAGAGGGCAGATGGGGGAAGGAGTAAACAGAATGCACGGTGTCTTGGGGTAGGGGGAGGGGAGAGAGGGCGAGAAAATTTGGAACTCAAAATCTTGTAGAAATGAATGCTGAAAACTAAAATAAATAAATTTTAAAAAAACATTTAAAAAATAAAATAAAATATGTAGCTTTATGACACTTATGACCTTAGTTTAATAGAAATTGTATTGGATTTCTGGACAGATTTCTGGTCCTGTCACTTATTACCTGTGTGATCCTGGGAAAGTTGTTTAACCTCTCTTTACCTCAATTTCCTCAACTGTAAAATGGAAAGTTTAGACTAAATGACTTTGAAGATCCCTTACATCTCAAAAGCTACAATCAAATCTTGAACTTTTTTCTTGGCACTTCAAGCCCTGGTTCACAGGGCTCCCCTGGATTCCCAGCAAGTTACAAAGGAGTGATGGTACTCTACATCAATCATTCAATCAACAAACATTACCAAGCTTATTATTATTCTTCATTATGTTCTATCTCTCTATCTATGATCATCTCTTTTTTATCAATGATGATCCCAAAGCAGTATAGGTTAAATGAGAAATCTTAAGAATCTGTAAGGACTCCAAAGTTAGGCTGGAGTAGGAGGATACCCTAGCTCCAAATGGATGACCAGCATTCAAGGTTGGGAAGTCAATGAAGGTAGAAGTGCATGGGTGTATAGTTGGCACAGGAAGATAAGCTGAATCTGACGTGAGAAGGGCAACAAAGGTGAGAAGGACCAAGCATGTTAACAAAGACTAGAGTTGATGGGATCATAGATCTAGAGCTGGAATTGTAACTTGGGTAAGAGAGATGAGGAGACCTTGGGGAGAAATCGCAGGGAGAGACAATGTAGTGCTAGCTGAGGTATAGGAAGGTGCTATGGTATTGGCATAGCACACCGAGAGGAGCAAGTCTTATGCCTGACCAGCAGGCTGCTCGTCCTCCTGTGGAGCTTGTGAGTAAAAGAATGAGGCGGGAGAGCGGGTCATGAAGCAACTCCGATTTATTCAAGCAAGCACTCTGATTATATAGTCTCTGCCAGCCAGCCCAATGAACCATGGTAACACACACAAACAAACCTGAAACTATAGTAATGAACACAAGCTGGAACTATAGTAACAAACACAAACCAGGGATGGGGCCGTCCCTTCCAGCACCATCTTGTTCACCCTTCCCTGCAGCAGACTCAGTTTACCTGATGTCCATCAGTGTGGTGTCCCAGATGGTGTGGCGGTCAGCGCCCCTTACAACTCCCCCTTTTTGTTTTAGACCCAATGACCTTCATGGGTTTGTATATCTCTCAACTTGAATTGATTTTCAGTAAGCATCCTCATTGTATCTTTTACAGTTTGTAGGGCACATTTGAGACATGCTGGTATGACATATAACAATCAAGATAACAATGCCTCCTGAGAACAGTGGACCTAGCCAATTAAACAATGAGGTGGAATGACCAAAAAGTTGCATCATGTCCGAAACAAAATTCTCAGGTATTAACTTTTTGTCCCCTGAGTATTAATATCCAATGGTAATTTTTCCAACAGTTTCATTTCACTTGAAATGTTGGCAAGTGTTAAACCATGCAACTGAGCTCTTATTTCTTCCCAATTAAATTCAGTATCGTTGTACAATTTGTTCATCATGCAAAAATGACAATATCTGTAATCACATCTTAAAGCCAATTGTGTTTCTATGGCCTGCAGTTCATCTCCAATAGCTATTACATCATTTTTTAACATTAGAATGGCCTGATAGAATTAGTGATCCATCCTCAATTGTTCCCTAAATCCCACTGATATATTATTTGTACAAACATCAAGGATAGCCCTTCACCAGTCCTGTAAAGTTGAAATATCTACTAATGTCCGAAGGTCCAATACTGGTCCTCGGCCTGGCTCACTGTTAGAAGCAGTAAGATGCAGCTGACTAATTTCATGGCTCAGGTGTTGTAGTTTCCTTTTCTTTCTCTGGCGGAATCCCTGTGATTTCTTCCTGGTGCTGTACAACCCATAGTCTTTTCACTAGTACCCAGATCTCCTTGTCTCCTGTAAAGATACAAGCGTAACCCTTGCCCCAAGTTAGTATGACATGTGTTCTAGTGGTCAGTCTGAGCTGACCATGTATTTCATGGCAGGTGTAAAACCATACTCATCGAATTTTAAAAATTGGTTGTGTAGAGTGCTAATTTCAATTGATTAAAAAATTAAATGTGTATAGTGCCAGTACCAATTTCCAAAAATTGATTGTGTGCCATGGACCTGTGATTGTGTGCAGTGGACCTGGGTACCAAAACTCCCCCTTTTTGTTTTTGGACATATTGTTTTATGGTGTGATTCACACGTTCTACTATGGCTTGTCCTGTGGGGTTATAGGGGATCCCAGTCACATGAGAGATTCCAAATTCCAAAAAGAATTTTTAGAAGACCGAAGCAGTGTATGCTAGGCCATTGTCTGTCTTTAATAGTCGTGGGATGCCATGGGCGGCAAAACATTGAACCATATGCCTACACACATCCTCAACTGCCTCTCCAGTGTGTAGTGTACTTCCTATATTTTGGGCACGGTGTGGTTGGTCTCCTTCTAAAAGGTAGTCTGTTTCCCTGGACCTGAAATCTCTTTCTCTCCTCTTTGTTGTTTCTACAATCCCTCTTGTAATGTCCTATTTGTTCACATGGAAAACATCTCACCTTTGGTCTAGCCAGTTTCAACCTTAAGCTTAGCAATATGCTCCTTCAGAGTCCTATTCATCCTTTCTACCTGGCCTGAATTCTGGGGTCCAAGTACATGTATTCAAGCACTCCACCCTGTCTCCCTTTAAGCAGATGGGACCCAACATATTTTGGGAGAAGGGATGAAGGTCTCGGCTTCTGAAACTGCTTCCTGCTGAGACTGGACGTAGAGCTGACCCTGCCTCACAGGGTCCCAACATTGGAAGGGTTAGTTCTTTAACCAGTATGAGGAATTTGACGATTCAGAGGGTGATAGGTGATATTACAATTCTCAAGAAAGGGACGTCTCTCCACCTGGTGGAGGGAGGCAACTTAAAAAAAAACTGAAGCACAATTTTTATACCCTAACACAGAGAATCCAACTTAATTGCTCATGTGGCTTTAGAAAAGAATGGAGATTTGAGTAACTTTTGGGTACCTTCCAAATTTCAGCTACAGCCCACAGCACTTTCACAAAGAAAGCTGGTAGCTGGTAAGGGGGGGAAAACCAACCAACTGTCCACAAGCCCTGGATACCTGAAACTCAGGTATCTAAGGAGAGAGACCTTATGGAAGAGAAATTTTATTTAGCCACTATGCAAGTACTCTGCAAAGTACCATAAATCTTCTCACAAATGAATAGATGATAACAAACTAGATTCTTAGGTATTAAAGAATTTCTAAATATAAAACATCTTTGACTCTGTTTGAATTCAGATAGGAGTGAAATTTCCCAGTCACACAGTATCTGTATTATAGCCAGACTCAGGAACAGTCAGGTGGGAAACATTCCTTTATAAAAGGACACAGTAGGGAAACTGACCAGGAGGATCCCATCCTAGATTGAGTCTAGAATTGTCCCCTCAATGTTTCCTCTCCAGATACAAATTTCACCTGATAACAGTACAGGATGAAGGATCACAGTCCCTCTGAGTAACTTCTGGCATATTCTTTCAGATACTGATTTAATGCAGATAACTATACCCAAATTCAAACTTAAACAAAAATATTTATGGTCCCAAATGCTTTTACCTTAAACAGAAAATTTCACTAATCCCAACTTAAAGTCAAATACAGTTATTTGTATTCCCTTGGAGTTGAAATAAGCAATGAAGATTAACAGGACTCACATACATAAGAGATTTCATTTAAAATCCTTCCTTCTCAAATTTAAAACTTGTCCTGATATAAAAGCCAATTGTTACAACTTTTGAGCAAGTCACATTCATTATTTATGAATTATACAAGCCAAACAATTTTCTTAGGACTGATGACCATGTCCACATGAAAAGAGCCTTGGCAGTTTTACAAAATAAAAGGAATTGGCATGGATCCCATGCCTGCCAACCCTAAACATATAGGAGGACTGTTCTGAAGGGGCAGAACCAGTCTAAATAAATTATTACTCCATTCATTTCTTTCCACACGTAGTAATCAATTAACAATTTTAGGTTTAGCATTAAAACAGCAGCTTTTTAGCTGTAACTTTTTTAACAGGCAAAGGTGAAAATACCTGGTTTTCTAAATAACATAACTTTTCCAACATCTTTTAGTTTCAACAAAATTCAGATTACAAATTGCTCTCTCTAACACCATTTCTGGATTATAGAGTAAAATAAAAATCTTGATGGTTCTAACTTTTACTCAAGAAAATTTCACATCTGTGGCCACTCCTTAAAAATGTTTTTGAAAGAAAAAGTTGTGAACTGCAAGTGGAAGTGAGGGAGACTCTGGAACAAAGTCCAGTGGCTCCTAGTCTCCTCCTTTCCACCTGGGAGTTTCAAAGCTTTATCTCTGAGGTGTCTTTTTTCTTTCCTCAGTAGGTTTCTCAGTTTATCAGTTAGCTCTTTAACACTGTCCTCCAAATCCTGCACCATCTGTCTGTTCTTCCATCTCTCTTCTAAGTTTGGATATATGGGTGCTGGCTGCCTTTCTGGGCTATTGTCACTTGTACTACTCTCTGACTCTGACAGGGCTGTCTGTGAGGATGTGATGAATGTTCTCATTTGCACTGCCTTGCCACCATCTTCCTCTATGAACACATTCTTCAGCATGTTATATAAGAAGAATGTGTACTGACCCTGACTCAACTTTTGTGAGCTTTGCCCCATTTCAATTTTACTCATGGTTACACCTCGTCTCACTCGAGCTGAATGTGCACTCCTTCTCCTGCATCCGCTTCTCAGATCCACTCCAGGAGGCACTCGGTGAGGCAAACAGGCTACGATTTCCTGTGCTCAGGTATCCGCTTTTGACCCTGTCCTGATAGCTCCTGTACACTGGACTCTATGAGCCTTGACTGTCTAGGCTTCTGGAGAGCCTGACTCACTTGGGGGTTTACTGAGGGACCTGATTCCCTCAGCTGGGGTTCCTGAGGGACCCGACTCCCTTGGCTGAGTTTCCTGAGGGACATAACTCCCTTGGCTGAGCTTCCTGCTCCTTCCCCCTGCTTGTGGCCCCAGTTTGGGCGTCAAGTTGCTATGGTATCGGCATAGCACACCGAGAGGAGCAAGTCTTATGCCTGACCAGCAGGCTGCTCGTCCTCCTGTGGAGCTCGCGAGTAAAAGAATGAGGCGGGACAGCAGGTCACGAAGCAACTCCGATTTATTTAAGCAAGCACTCTGATTGTATAGTCTCTGCCAGCCAGCCCAATGAACCATGGTAACACACACAAACAAACCTGAAACTACAGTAATGAACACAAGCTGGAACTATAGTAACAAACATAAACCAGGGGTGGGGCTGTCCCTTCCAGCGCCATCTTGTTCACCCTTCCCTGCACCGGACTCAGTTTACCTGATGTCCGTCAGTGTGGTGTCCCAGATAGTGTGGCGGTCAGCGCCCCTCACAGGAAGGTCTCTCTAGCACACATCTAAAACACAGCTGACATCACCAGTGGCAAAAATATATGGTGATATACTCACTGAGTCATAGTATAGAGATCTGATAAGAAGGCCTGGAGTTTGGGTGATGGAGCAAGGGAAGTCATGCTGTATACTGTGGATGTAGGGCACTATGGGATGGAGCTGAAGGAAAACTGTGAGGTACCCCTGTAAATTTCACCACCCTGGACAAAACCCAGTCACTCTGCCCTAGTTCTGACTCTGAAACATTATAAAATTGTGACTTCTGACCCCAAAGAAGAGAAAAATTCTCTGGACTAGTTTTATGTTCCTTGTTGTGTGTAGGTGGAACAGAGTTCACAGATGCACTTGCAATCAGGGACAGACAGAACTCTATAGATGCTAATTGAGCCTAAATGGGAGGGGAGGGAGCTGGGTAGGGGTGGTGCAGAATGTGGCAGTCCTAAATTGAGGAACTAATTCCGAGTGTCAGAGTTTAGATCTGTGTCTTTTACCTATTCCCCAATATTTATCTGCATAAGTTCTCTCTCAATGGATGTTTGCGATGAACAATACCACCACATCACTAAGAGGTTACACATTCCATTGAAGTTTATTGAAGGATAAGGATAAGAATTGCTAGCTGAACCTGAGGTAAATAGCAAGGATAGGGGCCACAAAGAGTACAGAACCCCTGTACCTGCTTTGAGATGAGGAGTGCGCTCTTTCCTGAGTACAAAGTCAGCCATTGGCACTCTGATTCAAGCACCAGCATCCATGCTAAAGGCTGCAGGACCTTCAGGAGCAATGTGACATGAGGCTAGATTATTTGTCCTTTTATACAGGAAAAAGAGCATCTCTTCTGATGGAATTTAGAGGTAAAGTCTCTCTTCATGATCTGGCCTTGGAGACCTGGAAGTGTTTATTACAAGCACATGTGGATGAGCTTGTTCACTGCCTTTTCTGAAATCATGCTTGCATTTGGGGCAAATAAGCTTTTCGTTGTCATTGTTGAGTCATGTCTGACTCTTCATGACCCCATTTGGGGTTTTCTTGACAAAGATGCTGGTCATTTCCTTCTCCAGCTAATTTTAAAGATGAGGAAACAGAGGTAAACAGGGTTAAGTGACTTGCCCAGGGTTACATAGTTAGAAAGTGTCTGAGGGCAGATTTGAATTCGGGAGAAGAGTCTTCCTGACTCCAGACCTGGCACTCTATCCACTGTGCCACTTAGCAGCCCAAATCAGCCTCAGCCCATGTTTAACACCTGCAGCCACCTCCAAAATAGATGACTGCTTCTGCCCAGTTCAGGTGCTATTTATTATCCTGAGAAGAAATTTGGAAGATGTTAATAATCTTAGAAGGTATTCTTCCACTAGGGTTCATGGACCCCAGAGAGTTCCATAGACTGATTTCAAGGGTTCTGTAAACTTGGATGGAAAGATCTTTATTTCAATATAATTGACTTCCTTTGTAATCTTGTTAATTTTATTTTATGCATTTAAAAACATTATTCTGAGAAGAGGTCCATGGGCTTTATCAGAGTGTCAAAGGAGTCCATGACACAAAAAAAGAAGAAGCACCTCCTGTCATTGAGTGCGATTGAGGGAAAAGAGAGGAAAGAGGAGTTAGGAAGCCTAGTTAGGATTCTTGTAAAAGTTACAAAAAGAATGAAGGGGAATGCTGAGTTTCAAGTCTATGAATTATATTGCAAATGTATGTATTTCAAAGAAAACTATTAACTCCAATACAGAGGCAAAAAAGATTTCAGTAAACTACATTTAATGGGAATATTTCTTCTAATTCAGAAAGGAATCTTCCTCAAATGAGGGGGTCACATTTTTGGTTTAGCTATAGAATAAGTTATGAATAGATTGAATCTTATGCAGGGGCTTGGTACATTATTTACTCATTTCTAAGGGAGAAATGCACATGACAGAAGAAACTGTGAGGTAGAAAAAAGTCAGTTAGCTGAGGTACTAGCTAATAAAAAGGCAAAAAGATGAGCCATGACATTACCTTTCCATAGGGTTCTCTGTGGGGAAAACTATTATTGCTCATTATAAGGAGGTGAATTTCCCAGGAAACTCAATGAGACAGGATTAAGGGATAGAACCTCTTTCTGTAGTATAACACTAACTTGTCTCAAAGTACTTCATAAGAACAGCTTGTTCTAATTTCTAAGTAATGAAACAATTCTCTCTCCTGGTTTTCCAGATCTAGGACTCTCCCAAGCCACTGTGCAAATGTAGATCTTGGATTCTAAAGAATCTCTTGTAAATAGAGAAATAAATTGTTCAGGCTTTTAGGAATTCAAAACAGCCCCAAATAATGTAGAGATGAAGGAAAGTCATTATTTTCCCTCAGCCATCTTGAAAGATAGATTTTTCCAGCCTTGGCAATGATGTCACAAGCTCAAAAGATCCAGTCATTGACTTAAGTGCTAGTCGCCCAGAGGGAGGTGCTTGGAATCTTGGAAGAGATTTTTTGTTCAATGTGTGATGCTTACACACACTTAATTCCTAAACAAAGGTCCTTCTTCTCTCCTACTCTTCCTTTTTCTTCTCCCTCACCTTCTCCCTCACCACCCGACCCCACCCCCAGCACTGGAATGTTATGATACTACCTCTTAGCCTGGGAAAATCAAGAGAAGAGTATGAGATTCATTCAAATAATCATTGCAGTAAGGAAAAACTCTTGTTGGAGAATTGCCACCTCCTCTTGATCATTACAATGCTTGAGATTATTACAATTTCTCAAAGGAAATCAGATCATACTGGATGATTTACAGTTCTCAGTCATCATGAGCAGGCTAAACCAATAAAATAAATTTAATCTGACTTCCAATCCCAGAAGAATCTTTGAGATATGACTTGTAAAAATGTGTTTCTTTTTCAACACTGACAATCACAGAAATATGACATTCATATGTGTAAGCATTCTCAGGTTTACACACATAATCTTAGATATTAGCTGGCTGTCCATCCCACTAGAAGTATGGAGATCAAAGAGAATGATGACTACATGATAGCTGACAAAAACAAAACTAAACTGCATAGTATTTGGTGTTTCCTGGATACACTAGAACCTTTTTCCCCAAAGTGGTTCGTAAGGGGATGGATACATAGCCAGAAATAGAGAGAATGATAACGAGTCCATGTTTGGGGCTCCTGTCGCCAAAGGATTCTACCAACCCTCATATTTATTGTTATCTGGCCAGTTCCTGATTAGTGTATTCAAAGATACAAAGGGGTCTGCTTACCCTAGATTGGTACATTTTAAAAAGATTCCAATTCTCTTTGACCTCCAGATTATAAAATAGTGTTTGCCCTAATTTCTGGGCCCATTGAGGACCCAGGCTACATTTGTGGGTAGGGCTGATATCCCTAAAACTCCCAGGTATGCTGCTTCATCTCATGGATTGGAAGAACAGCAAATTTTTAAGTGGTTGATAAAGCAAATTAACATCCATATTTTTACATCGTGTGTGTGTATACCATCAGTGATTAGTATAGTATTAATAAACTTAATAACAATAAAGCCTGGATCTATGTTTCTATTTCGTGAGGTCCCCAAGCTAGACTAACAAAATTTGAGCTAAAATATTTCCATTTTTCCTTTACAGAGCAGGGATTAGCACCCAGATAAGGTATGCAGAGAGGAAGTTGTACAGTTGTTCATCTCCACCAAAGAAAACAAGGTGATTATTATTATTATTATTATTTTTTGCATCTTGGAAGCTATGGTTATATTTTGGTCACAATATGCTTGGTAGACACATTGAAACTACAACCAGTACAACTTGAATTTATGATCACAGAATGTTAGCTTCAAAAGGGATTTTGGATATCTTTTAGTTCAGCCCATTTGACAGATGAGATAACTGAGACCTAGAAAGGGGAAGTAAGGTCAAACAACTAGTTAAAGTATAGCTGGGACTCAGCCCCCTTGACTCACAGCCCCTCACTCTTTCAACCACCCCATATCTGGCTTTCCTTTCTAAAGACTATTGCTTCCATGTTCATCATATTCAAACAGCTCTGTGAAATAGGCAAGAATTGTGCACATTCTCAATCTTTTGTTTGTTTGTTAGATCACCATCTCTAACTTGCCCTTTACTACGAGTATATCTCTAAAATTCTATCTTGGGTTCTCTTTCCTTTTCATGCTCTCCCTCTGTGACCTCACCAGCTGTCATGAAATTCAATGATTGTCTCTAGGCAGTTGATTTTCAGATGTATATAGTCAGTCATATATTTACATTCAGTTCTCTCCTGAACTGCAATTCCACTTTACCAAATGCCTACTAGACATTTCGAACAAGACACCTCAGAAATATTTCAGATTCAACATGTCTAAAATGGAATTCATTATCTTTTACCACCAAATCCTTCAAACATCTTCATCCCTCTCCAAGCTACACTGCTGACTCATCTCCGAAAGGATTTTCTCTACCACGTCCCCACCCTCTTTTTAGCTCCCCTCCCCCCACTTTTTTTGTCTGTGGATGGAGTGCTGGACCTGAAGTCAGAAAGACTCGTCTTACTGAGTTCAAATCCAGCCTCAGATGCTTACTAGCTGTGTGACCCTGAGCAAGTCTCTTCACTCTGTTTGCCTCAGTTTCCTCATCTGTAAAATGAGCTGGAGAAAGAAATGGCAAATCACTCCAATATTCTACCAAAAAAACCCAAATGAGGTCACAGAGAGTTAGACATGACTGGAAAATCACTGAACAACAGCAAACAATTGCTTGTTGATTAAATAATTGCTTGCCTTTACATATTGGGAAACTGAGTCTAGAAAGATTAAGTGTTTTGGTCAACTGCAAACAATAAATCATTGGCAAATTGGCAATTAGAATCAAGGCTTCATTGATTTCTCAACCCAAGTTTCTCTGAAGTCAATTCAAGTCAACAAATATTGACTGACTTCCCACCAATGTAACGCAAGGGTTATAGAAGAACTCTTTGCTGGCCTTCAGTTCTTGGAGCTGCTTAAACATTTAATTACAAATCAATGCTTGAATAAAGCATTCCTAATTTTTACTCCTATTGAGTTCCTAATCCAAATAATCACTTCCACTGTAAGGTTTTACTTTTCCAAATAAGATATTAACTAAATGTGCATATCTCTGGACAGCTCCCTTACTCTTTAGATTTCATTTCTCTCATCTATCATATAATGTGAAAAGCTAATATTATCCTTAAGATTCAATTCCTGCTCTAAAATTCCATGATTCTATTAGTTCTATGCTAAATGCTATAATAAAAATCAAATAACTCAATTTCACAAACATTTTAGTACCTGCTATGGGTGAAGCATTGGGCTGGGTATGAGGGATTCAGAGACAAAAATGGAACCATCCCAACTCTCAAGAAGCTGGGCAAGTGGAGAGTGAGGAAAGGACAACACAAATAAGGGAAACAAGGAAGGAAGAGACAAAGAGAGAGGGAGGGTGGGAGAGAGAGACAGAGAATTAGGAAGGAAGGAAGGAAGGAAGAAATTTCAAGGAGGGTTAGAGACTTGTCTAATATGAATGTCAATTCATTAACAATAGAAAGTGTGGTCCAGCAGGCTCAAAGAAAGGCAGAGTGGGATAGAAACATTAGAGAGATGGACATGAGGGAAGGATATCATTTCCTCTGTAAATTCTTGCCAACTGTAAATATTCATAGGTATGCCTAAATTGATTAACTAGTGTAAATCAAAACCAAAAGAATCTGCCATAGTATCTTTGGTTTTTTGGTTGGTAGTTTTTTTGGCCATAGTATCTTTAAATGACCTTCAAGGTCAACCTGTCCAATTTGCCACCCAGTGTAGAAATCTCTCCTACAGTATTCCTGGCAGATGGTCATTCTGCCCCTGCTTAGAGGTTATTTAACATAGTATGCTACTATCCTTCTAATTTAAGCAACAGTTAACAGATGACTAAATAAGGTAATTTTTGCCAGTGTTGATAAATCTGGCTCTTAGTAGGAAATAAAATCATCATTCTGCAGCATTTCATATTTGTTATCACTATCTCCCTCAGTGAAGATTCCAACAACTGAACTTTACTGAGAGTCTTTCCTACCAATTAGCCAGCTGTGTGAGCATCTCAAGCAGGGCAGCTAGGTGGTACAGAGGAAGAGCACGGACCTGGAAGCAGGAAAACATTTTCCAGAGTTCATATCTTACCTAAGATAACTTCCTAGCTGTGTGACCCTGGGCAAGTCTCTTCACTCTGTTTGCTTCAGTTTCCTCATCTGTAAAATGAGCTGGAGAAGGAAATGGCAAACCTCTCCAGTGTCGGCCAAAAAACCAAACCCAAATGGGGTCATGAAGAGTCAGACATGACTGAAACAACTGAATGATCTCAAGCAAGTCAGGCCTGACTCTGGGTCTTAGCTGCCTCATATATAAAATCAAGGGTTTGGATTAGATAATCCCCACCAGCTGTCTGACTTTCTGTGGCTTGTAGATTTAAATAGAAAGATAAACGCTGGATAACTAAATATTTATATATAAAAATTACAAATCTTATGTGTTATATACATATATATATATATATATATATATACATATACATAAATCTTTTTTAAACGCTTGGTTCTCAAATGAGTTCTAAACTCCTTAGGGCGGTTTGGTTTTTTTTGCCTTTTACTGCAAGGTCTGCATGTTCACTTCTATTGCACCCTCTGGAACCCCCATTTCATTGTCAACAGACTGCCCCTGAATATTACTTTGTATTTGATTTTCCATGTACTCACCCCCCTCCACCCTTGATCAAATGTAAGCTCCCTGCTTAGGGTACTGAATTGGAATAGCGGATACCTTAAGTCAATTTAATTCAACAAGCATTTGGCCATTCAGTAGGCACTGGGCAATTCATTTTAATCACCGTCCCTGCCTTCAAGGAGTTTGAATTCTGTATCATTCAGTTCAATTCACTGGCAAACATCTGTCGAGCTAAAAAGAGCACAAGCTGAGATCAAACCAGGCGAGTGCCTTTTCAGCACAGTTAGGATTTGTGTTTTATAGCATGATTTAGATGTATGAATAATTTAAAATCTTTAATACTAAAGATTTTCCCTGTAGTTTGAAAATCATCATTTTATGCTGGAAGCCAACTCGTTATAACTTGATTTTCTGTCTGACGTTTCTCTCCATCTCTGTTGGAGAGATGCTACATGGCGACTTGCCTTCTTTTCTCTCTGACCAGTCTCCCCAGGGATCTCTTTCCTTTCCCATAGCTTGACCCCCTCCTCTAGCCCTTCAATTATTCAGTCTGATTCCTGCTCTTCTTATACCAAATGAAAACTTCTGCTTACCTTCAAAGCCTTCACCTCCATTTATTTCTAACTTTACCTCTCTCTTTTTTCATCATGCCCTCTGCCTCCTCTGACCAGACATCTTTCAGCTAACCTAGATATAGGAACTGGCCTGACAATTAGGACACGCCAGCTGTCTCCATCAAACAGATAGCTGTGGGGATCTGTTTCTTTGAAATGGCACCATCAATTTAATCTGTAACATTCATGTATTTGGCATATGCACATTTTGCATGCGAATTTGAAGAAATTCGACCTTCTTATGCAATAATATGCCCTTTGATGAAGAGTTGCAGGAGATATGGAGACGAACAGTAATGAGATTATAAAAAAAAAAAAAAACTACAGGAAAAAACAAATCAAACTAAAGTTCTTGGACTGTAGATAGCCCTTACCCAAAAAGGGAACCAAGCTCTCTACAGTAAGACCTAGAACTCAATAGAAACAGATTTTTCCTCCTTTATTTTCTGCTTTTAAGAAAAAGAGTTGTCACAAAAATAAATAAATAGATAGAAAGAGAGGTAGATAGATAAAATTTAGCCCAGGGTAGCATGATATGCTGCTCAGTTATTTCAGACTCTTTGTGATCCCCTTTGGAATTTTCTTGGTGAAGATACTGAAGTGGTTTATCTTTTCCTTCTCCAGCTCATTTTATAGATGAGGAAACTGAGGCAAACAGGGTTAAGTGACTTGCTTAGGGTCACATAGCTGGTAAGTATCTAGGTCACATTTGAACTCAGCTCTTCCTGACTCCATTGCATAAACCAGCTGCCCAGCATGATAACCAATCAATCAATATTTATTTATTAAGCCCCTACTATGTGTCAAGCAGTATGTTAGGTGAGGTGCTAAGGATACAAAGTAAAAAGGAAAGATCCTTACCTTCTAATGGTTTACTTTCCATAGTAGAAAAAAAATTGGGTTGGGCTCTAGATAGCTCTGCCACCGGGATAACAGGGACTGTTTTTGTGTCACAGATCCCTTTGGAAATTTAGTGAAACCTATGGACCCCTTCTCAGAATAACTGAAGGAAATTAGTTAAAGGTTAGTGAAAATAAAGATGTTATTTTTTTTCCTCCATCCAAGTTCATGGACCCTCTGAAATCTATCCAAAGACCCATGGGCCTTAGGTTAAAAACCTTTGCCCTGGGACAATTCTCTACTGAATTCAATTCAATTTATTAAGACTTTCACATGTCCCAGAAACTGTAACAGGCCCAGAGAACACACAGACAAAAATGCAACTGTTTCTGGCCTCCTGGAGCTGCTACCAGAGCCAGGGAATTAGGAGGAGACTATGGTGTCAGGGAGGCCGAAGAAGGAAAGCGCGTGTATTCAGGAGGAGAGATGCTGGACGGTCTCAAAAACCATGGAGAGGTCACGGAGAAGGACCCAGCCGCAGCCCATCCCAGTTGGCAGTTAAGAGATCTTTGGTAAGCTCAGGGAAAGTAGCTTCCTTGTTTGAGGGAATGAGAAATGAATGCATGACGAGAAAGTAGAGTCAATGAGGGCAGACGATTCTTTCCAGGAGTTTGGCTACAGAACAGAATATGTGTAAACTGACCACGTGTGAATCTGTGTGATCTAGAATACAGCTTCCCTTTCAACTGGCAAAGGCTAGTGCTGATTTGGTCCACAGGATGGCAGCAAAGACCAGTTTTGTTAGTCATTTCAGTTTTGTCTGGTTCTTCATGACCCTTACATGGGGTTCTCTTGGCAGAGATACTGGAGTGGTTTGCTATTTCCTTCTTCAGCTCACTTTATAAATGAGGAAACTGAGGCAAACAGGGTTAAGTGACTTGGTCAGGGTCACACAGCTAGTGTCTGAGATTCCATAGAAGTCTTCCTGACTCCAGGCCCAACCCTCTATCCACTGTACCACCTAGCTGTCCTCAACCTGACTTGGAGGGGGAACCCCAAGATAAGATATAAACCCCCAAAGTTTGGATACAAGGGCCCAAGTCTGACTGAGAAAGACTTGAATCCAGTATTGTACAAGAAATGCAGTTTTATTACTTTCAAGTATAGCACATTAAAAATGGATGCTAAGTAAAATGAGGTACATTAATCAAAAAATTATTGGTCTCAGGTTCCATTCATACTATATTCACTCAAAAACAAAAAACCTTTATCACCAACTTTATTGTTAAACTATATAAAGCTGAAGAACCATGGAAAAAATTCTTAATTGATTGAAAAATCTGTCATAAGCAAGTACGGTCTTGAAAATTTGGAAAGAAAAAAATGTTTGAATGATTTACTTAGTAAAAAAATCACTAACCTAATGCATGATCACAGATTCAGAGCCACTGGAGTCCAGATTAATAAAAGATGTATTCCAAATGATTCTAATCACCTTTAAGCAAGTTATTGGAAAAGAAAAAAGATTTTTTAAAACTGGAATTTCAGTAGGCAATAAATAGCGTATACTGATGTACAACAATAGAGTGCAAAACAGTGCACCAAGAAAACTGAACAAATCTTGTGCTCAAGATTACCAGTATAGATGTGGACGCCATTATGTCAGGGAATTTTGCTACCCGGCCTGCTTCAAAGTGAAGACTCTTCCTCTCCCACTCAGCCTTGCAGTTGACCAAAGAGATGGTTATGGAGAAGCCAAGTCCCCTGCTGGTGGAGCAGGAATTTGTGAGACAGTATTATACTCCGCTGAACCAGGCGCCAGATATGCTGCATAGGTTTTATGGAAAGAATTCATCTTATGTTCATGGAGGTTTGGATTCCAATGGAAAACCAGTTGATGCTTTCTACGGACAAAAAGAAATCCATCGGAAAGTGATGTCCCAAAACTTTACAAATTGTCACACTAAAATTCGTCATGTGTTTGCTCATGCTATCCTCAGTGATGGTGTTGTAAGTCTAGGTGATGGGATTGCTGTCTGACAATAACCAGGCATTTCAGAGATTCATGCAGACATTTGTACTTGCACCAGAGGGTTCTGTTGAAAACAAATTCTATGTTCATAACGACATCTTCTGATACCAAGATGAGGTTTTTGGTGATTTTGTCACTGAACCCCAAGAAGAATCTGAGGAAGAAGTAGAAGAACCAGAGGAAACATAGCAGACTCCTGAGGTAGTTCCTGATGACTCTGGAACTTTTTATGACCAGACCAGCAGCAATGACCTGGAGGAGCACCTAGAGGAGCCTGTTGCAAAGCCCCAGAGGCACCCTAACCCTAACCCTAAACTAATATCCCACCCCAAAGGGGACCCAGACCAATTCGTGAAGGTGGTGAGCAGGGTGATACGGATACAAGGAGAGTTGTGAGATATCGCGACAGTCATCAGCTTTTTGTTGGAAATCTTCCCCATGATATGGACAAAGCAGAACTAAAAGATTTTTTTTTCCAAAGTTTCAGTATTTCATTCAAAGGTTACAGGAATGTTGTGGAACTTCGAATTAACAGTGGTGGGAAACTACCAAATTTTGGTTTTGTTGTGTTTAATGATCCAGAGCCAGTTCAGAAGATCCTTGGCAGTAGGTCCATCATGTTCAGAGGTAGGTGCGTTTGAATGTTGAGGAAAAGAAGACAGGAGCAGCCAGAGAAGGTGATCGTTGAGATAACAGACCACATGGACCAGAAGGCCCACAAGTGGGTTAAGTGGTGCAATAAGAGGGCCTCTCAGTGGAGGAATGTCCCAGAAACCAGGATTTGGAGTTGGAAGGGGGATTGGTCAAAGTCAATGAATTCGGCACACAGACCTTCGTGTGATGGCACAAACTTTTGCTCCTGCAGTGTTGTGAATTTCAGCCTTGGATATCTTGGAATGTGACCCTAGCCTGTTATATAGACTGCCTATGCTTGATACAATTTCAGACCCTTTTTCATTTGTGTTAATGGTTTTTGTGTGTGTGCTGTTTTCATTCCCCACAGCCCCCTAAGTCCTTGTCCTCAATTCCAGTTTTGTGGAACAATATTTTAGGAAAAATTGCTTTTAAAAGAAGAAAAGCTGAAATTCCTTGCTCACCTCAAATATATGGACCAGATTTTCTTTTTTTTTTACAACAGCAATTTTATCCCAAAGGATTACATCTTTTGCTTATAACTGATATTGGAATAATTTTCTTTTTCCTTTTCCATGTGTTCTAAGAATCTGTCAGAAACCCAAGATTTGGCAAACATTTTGAGGGCAGGAAAAACCCCACTGGTTTATTGAAGGCCATGACCACTCTCTGATTTGGAGTTGTTGCCAATGGAAAAATTGACAGTCATACTTTTCTCTGTGGCATGGTTAAAAAACAGAAAAAAAGGGTATTCATAGAACTTTTTTTTACTTTTGATACATGATCACATAAAAATGAATTCTAAACTGCTGTTTTTACCACTTGGAATTTTGGATTGCAGGATAGGTTTTAAATGTGTAGAATTCTACTCTTTAAAATGCTTTTCCTGAATTTGTGGAAAACATTTTTATTGAAGTAGGGAGTATTTTTCATGTTTTAGTTTGTATTTGTAAAAAACAAAACAAAACAACCACAAAATTGATGTGCTTTCTATTTATCTGTCTTGGCAAATTGTTTTAAAATAAAAAAAAATTACCACCACAATGACTGCACTAGGTCCAGGTAAAAAAGATGGTGTTCGAAAGGATTTCTACACTACATATATCAGTGGAAATGCAAGAATGGGTTTCTTTCCCAGGAGCTTGAGCCTTAGCCTAGAATAGGGGTTGGTAGCCTATGGCCTTGAGGCCACATGTGACCCTCTAGGTCCTCAAGTGCGGCCCTTTGACTGAATCTTCAGGGTCACACTTGAGAGCCACATGTGGCCGTAAGGTTTGGATCCTGTCAAAGTCTAGTCTACCTTGTCCTTACGTTAGAGTGTAGCAGAACAGATTATTCATGGGACATGAAAGGGGGCTTTCTCCATCTTCTTCCAGCTCTGCCCCTGCCAAGTAGCAGCAGTGGTGACTTATAACAGAAGCACGGGGTAGTGGTAGACACCTGGTTGTATATAACTAGAGAGGGGAATTTAAAATGTCTCTGAATAAGTTTCTCTTATGTGTTGGAGAGGGTGTTTTGAATTTCCAAGGCTGTGAGATTCTAGAATCCAACCTTCTAGTGGAGGGGGATTTCCTAAACAGCAGCCCCTTTGGGAATTCTCTCTTATATAGAGTTCTCACATTTGAACACTGGGCCTTCTACCCCAAGCAGTGAGTTCATTGGAGAAAAAGAGGATAGTCTACATGGTTCCTGTACAGCCCTAACCAGAGAACAGAGATGAGTGACTTGGCCAGTGTAGGTATGATGGAGAGTTTTGCTTAGCGAGCAACCCACAAAACAGGTTTAACTTCTAGGAGGAGTCTAAACCACAGGGCAGGATTGCTGGAAAAGAGGATTCTTCAAAATGACAAAGGGTTGGTTCAATAGAAACTGTCAGTCAACTTGTCATTGAGCATTTATTAAGTGCCTACTATGTGTCAATAACCATGCTAAGCCCTGGGCATATAAAAAAAGGCAAAAATCAATCACAAAAAGCCTACAATCTAATACAGAAAACAATGTGCAAATAGTTATGTACAAATAAGATATGTGTGTGATAAATTAGTTTATCTCAACAGGAAGGTGCTAGGATTAAGGAGGGCTTGGAAAGGCTTCTTGTAGAAGTGGAACTTTGGATGAGACATGAATGAAGCCAGGGAAACCAGAAAGAGGAAATCAAGGACAGGGTTCCAGACATGTGGGATAACCAGTGAAAATGGTTAAATTGGAGAGATGAAGTGTCTTATATGAGAAATAGGAATAAGTTCAAAGTCCTCAGATGTCCAAGCAGATGGATAGGAGTAAAGTGCCCTTGGCAGTATTAAGGAACTTTCAAAGTGGGGTTTAAAGAGATAAATTCAGTTAAATATGTTGAGTTTAAGACAATCCCAAATTCAGTTCCTTTCCAGGTGAAGCTGATGAGCCATTGGAGTGTTTTCTGGTTCTGCATCTGATCATGCAACCTGCAAGTTCTTTTGCCTCTTAGAAATTTTCTTTGGGGGAAATGAAGGCTGTTCTAAACCTAGACAGGTGATGCAGTGGATAGAGTGCTGGACCTGGAGCCAAAGACCTGAGCTCAAATCCAGCCTCAGATACCTACTACCTGAGTGACCCTGGGCGAGTTACTTAACTGCTGCTTGCCTCAGTTTGCTCAACTGTAAAGTGGAGATAATAGCACCTACCCCACGAGAATGTCATGAGGATCAAATGAGATAATATTCGTAAAGTGCCTATCATTTAGAAGGCACTAGATAAATTCTTATTCCCTCCCTTTTCTGCTCCTCTTTCCCTCAAAGCTCATATTCTATAATGAGTGAGTATGGGGCTTCTGCTATCCACATTTGGGAGGAATCTGGACTTATGCTTTACCCAAGCTTTATTTTGGAGACTTCCCTAGAATAAAATTCCACAATGGAAGCAACAAGTGAAAGAGAGAAAATGGCCTTTTGGAATCAGATCCCGAAAGCCTTTAGAGGGTCCCTCACTGTAACACATTACTTATATGTTAAATTGAGGGGCTTAGCAGGCCACTCTTTCTAGCCAGTGCCTATTCCAGGTGGAATGTCAAACAGATCTTCAGAAAATGGCAAGGATCAGCAACCTTTGAAGGAAGAAACATCATTAGTTGTATTCTTAGATTACAATTATGATAGAATCAGAGAATTTCAGAATTGAAATTCAGTGGCCATCCAGTCCAACTCACATCCAAGAATGGATCCTTTAGATTGTCCTGATTTCCAATGGCATTAATCATAGTACCTAAAGGAAAAGCAAATGGTCATGCAACAAACTCTTGAAATGTCTTTATTTCCAATAATGTTTTATTTATATCTCTTGTTTTTCACACAACCAGAATTTTTCCCAACATTCTTCCTCTTCCCAGAGAGCTATCCCATGAAACAAATAATATTTTTAAAGAAAAAAGAGGGGGAAAATTTAAATCAGCAAAATCAATCAATGCATCCAAAAAGTCTGAAAATATATGCAATATACCACACTGTGGATTTCCCATCTCTTCAAAGGGTTAGGGTAACGTTGTCTTCTCATACCTCTTTTGGGGGAGACATATTTATAATTTTGCAATATTCCTTTGTGACTTTTTTGTATTATTCTTTTAAGTCACAGTGTTGTCATTTTGCATTATTGTTTCCTTGGCTCTGCTTACTTCATTCTGTATTAGATTATGTAAATCTTTCCATTTTTTTCTTTGCATTATATTTGTCATTTCTTACAGCACAGTATTACAGCTAGGTCTCAATCACTGCACATGATGAATCCCCCTCAGGTGGCCAAATGTATTCTAATTCTAACTTTTTGAAATTATATACAATATAATGAAATGAAAATTAAAACATGCAGTTCAAATTCAATTATGCAACCATTTCAAAGGGTTCATGATTCACATCTACACTTCCTTTTATTAATATGTCATTATTTCTTTAGCAACCCTCCAATCACATTAAGTGCTGGTGTAAATCTTTTGGACACAAAGTTGTATTCTTTGCTTTGTTTTTAAAAGATAGTTTTGCTAAAAGCAAACAAAAAATATAAAATTGAAAATTTAGCAATGAACTCTTAAAAATCTGTAATTTTACTGTACTTTTAAAAAAGAGAGAGAGAAATCAAATTGCCAAAATAAAAGTTGTACTAGGTAAAATCACAAAAGAACTAAAAGAAAGAATTAATTGTCAGAGTCCACCATACATAATTACAGGCGAGCACACCAGAATTGAAAAGAAATGGAGATTTATCTACAAAAATGAAAATATCTGAATTAGCAGAACCAAAACACCGAATCTCAGAACAAAATATTGAACAAGCCATAAAAGCAACAACAGGTGGGAAAATCTCATTCAGGTAGATTTGCAGGTGAATTTCACCTAATAGTTAAAGCAGAATTAATTTCTAGACCACATAAATTATAAGGCGGAGAGAGAGAGAGAGAGAGAGAGAGAGAGAGAGAGAGAGAGAGAGAGAGAGAGAGAAACATTGTGTGAAACTCTTTTTTATGAGAAAAATACGGTCACTAATACTTAAACCATGGGTGAATAAAGCAAAGAGAACTATAGATTAATATCACTAATGAATATTGGTGCAAAAAATACTATCAAAAAGTCTATCTGTCTATAAATTCACTCTGACCAAATCGGCTTTATATCAAGGATGCAAGGATGCTTCAACATTAGGAAAGTAAATCACAAAATGAATCATTAATAACAAAATATCTCAAATCACATACTTAGATCCATAAAGAAAAATCTTTGACAATGTACCATATTTATTTATACTAGAAAATTTTTTGCCTTCCATATTCAGAGAAAGAACTATGGAATTCAATTGCAGAATGTAGCAAGTCATTTTCTTTCGTATTGTGTTTTGGTTTGTTATATGATTTCTCCCATTCATTTTAATTCTTCTACAACATGACTATAGTGAAAATGTATTTAATAGGAATGTATGTGTAGAACCTATAAAAACTTGTATGCCATCTCGGGGAGGGAGGGGAGAAGTAGGAGGGAGGGAGAGGGAAAAAAAATCTAAGTGATATGGTAGTGATTATAGAACACTGAAAAAAAAATAAAATTAATAAAAAAAATTTAAAAACCTTTTAAAAAATACACATAGAAGGGCCATTTAAATATAGTATATATTATATATATGTAGTCAAGTATAATTATATAAAAGTAGTTAAATACAAATATAGAATTTTAATATGATGTAAGACTATATATAAATAAATATATGTGTATATATACACATTCATATATTTATGTAACCAAAAGCTGGCATTACTTGTAATGGGAAAACACTAAAAGTTTTTTACAATGAATACAAGAGTAAAACAAGCATGCTCCCTCTCTCCCATAAATTATTTGAAAATTCTAGAAATAGTAGGCATAGTATAAGACCAGAAAAAGAAATTAAAGGTGTAAATATTGGAGAGGGAAACAAAGAAAGAAAAATTAGCTCTACTTGCAGATGACATAATTTATTCAGAAAATTTCAAAGAATCATGAATTAAAGTAATTGCAATAATTACCAGCTGTGGTAAAGCCCATGCATGATTCCATGGATCACCTCTCTACTTTTTCCCACCACTTTCTTCTAATCATGGAAATGCCTCTAAGCTGCCTAAGGCAGATTGTTGAGCTCCTTTCTTAACCTTCATCTGAAGAAGCTCCCACAAGAAACCATGGTCTCTTCAAACCCATACTAGGCCATGACTCCACAGCCTACTCCTCTACCTTTGCCCCACCATAGGTACCTTCCCGGCAACCCTATTTTTCTATTTTCTTCTATGTGTTATCTTTGCCCAAGATTGTGTTACATTTATATTTGTAATATATTTGCATTAGTATTGCATTTGTAAGCACAATGCCTGGCAAATAGGAAGCTCTTAATAATAGTTCTAGCTAGCTATCTATCTATCAGTAAGTTCATCATGATACAAAATAAATCCACCAACCTTGTCAGCATTTCTATATATCAATAACAAAATGCAGAAGAAAATAATAATAGAAAGGGATGTCCCATTTAATCTGACTACAAAATGCATCAAATTTTGGTAGTAGGTTTACCAAGACATGCTCAAGACTTATAAAACATTCCTGAAAGAAATAAAGAATAACATATAATTGGAGGGATATTCATTGCTCATTGGTGAGCCACACTAATATAAAAAATTTATATGGCTAAAATTAATTTATAGACTTAGTGCTATGTCAGACTACAAAAGAGTATTATGTATACCTAGACAAAATAATAACAAAAGCTATTTGACAGAATAAAAGGTGCAGAATCTCAATGGAAATAATGAAAAAGAGGAATGGAGGGAAAATACACTTTGAGATCTCAAATTATGTTATGATCAGTAAAATAATTTGGTCCTGTGGATTAATGGAACATCCTATATAAGCAAGAACCAGAAATAATCACATTCAATAAACTACCACAAAAAATATAAACTACTTGAGAATTCCTTATTTGATCAAAACTGCTAGAAAAATTGGAAAGTTATTGGAGAAAAGTTACCATATATCATAAGCTCAAAAAAACATGAAAATGTCACACCATAAAGAAAAAAAGAGAATAAGAATGCATCTTCCACCCTGCATTGCAAAGGTAAAGAAGTGTGCTGTGGAATATTACACACACACACACACACACACACACGGTGGTATGCAAGTTTCTAGGGATAAGCAATGACTTTTATATGTACCATTTGGGGACAGCAATAGTCATGCATGTTTTTACTGACATTAGACTGACTCATAGTATGCCATCTTGGTCAGACGAAACTGAACTGAGCTTGTTCAAGACCACCAGCCTAGAAAGGGTTTTTGTTGTTGTTGTCTGTTTGTTTGTGTTTTTAGATGGATCTTTTTCTACATTTTGAAAGTCTATATATGTATTTTATATATTTATTAAATAATTTATTTTTTCTTGGGATATGAAGACAATGCAAAAAAGTAGAAACCAGATGTCCATTGACTGGGACATCATGTACTTAGTTGTGGATTTAGGCTTGTAATAATAGTATTGTGTCTTGAATTTAATAAAAAGAGACTAGGTTATATTTAATGCATATATAATTTCCTTATTGCTGGGGTGTTGAGAATTTTTATTCTATTGCGCCTAAAATGCTTTACCAATTTGTATTGAACTTGATGCACATTTTCTCCAAAAAAAAAAGCCTCACCTTTATTTAGTTCTCTGTCAATTGAATCTGGATTTCATGAAATACATAGACATTTCATTGCTTTTTAAAATTTTGATCTTAATTCTGTAGTTTAAAAAATGGATGTCATTCCAAGAAAATACACAAGAAATTTCTTAAAGAGTACCCTTCAATGACTGTTAGAGATATTGCAGAAGTTGCTGACATGGGGGAAATAAGCATTTCAAGAATCATTCAAGTCTGCAATGAAATAACATCGGTTACACCAAAGGACAAAGTGTTGTCTACAATGAAAAACAAGAACAACTGACAAACTATTGCTGCAAAACAGCCTAATTAGCCCTCAGAAAACAAGCAAACTAAGACTTACCCAAAAGGCAATGGGAAGGTGGGTATAAATAGATATGATATATTACAAACAGGGAATTTTGCATATGCAGTAAAAGGTATTATAAAATATGTTTATTTAGAAAAAATGGGCTGATTATACAAAGAGAGCAAGGAATAACTAAAAGATAAATTACATGCTCTGTTACCCTTGTGATATCAAGAAAAATTAAGTAAGGCTCCTAGCATATTGAATGGATCTCTTGTGATCAATTTGTAAGAAGATACAGACAAATTGAACAGGATGGACTGCAATTTGCATTGTTGCAGGAATTATCCATATCACTGAGATAACATATCCATATGAAAGCCATTTGGAATTTTAATTTTAAAAGCCAGATTGACTTAAAAAGTCAAATTCCATTTGGAACGTATTGGTTTCCAGTTGTCTCAGCAGTTCTTATCAAATAGAGTCCCTCTCCCAGTATGTTATATTCTTGAATTTATTAAACACTTGACTACTATTTAGGTCTTTTTTCTTCTTTGAATTAAACTTTTTTTTAAAATTCTACTAGGTAGTTTATATAATACTACCTTATAATACAGATGTTTGGCATTCTTGTTTTCCCATGTGAGTTTTACTATTCTATCTAATTCTATAAAGTTGTTCCTTGATAATCTGAATAATATTAAATTTGTAGATAAATCGGGTAGTAACATTTTTATTACATTGGTGTTGCCCAACCATCAGCAATGACTCTTCTCTAATTAGCCTGATCTTTATTTTCTGTAGTCATTAGTTATCTTTATATGTCCTATGTATATCTTGGCAGGTTAACTTCCAAATACTTTGTGCATTTTGTGGTTATCTCAAAAAGAAAATTTTCTTTTTTCCTGGATTCAACAAGTAATATGCTAATGCTTTTTTGTATATTTCTTTGTGAAATCTTCCTACTTTGATGAAGCTATTGTCCTGACTAGTGTTTTTCATTAGGGGTGTAGGGTGTGTTCAGGGAAGACTAATACCTCTGGTGTGAGGGCTGCTTTCCATCTTTGATGGCCACCTGATCTACCCAACTCTACCCTGTGACTCCAAGAAGCTATAGCATGTAGAGTGGTCATACCCAGGGAAATCATTTCAGCAGATAGGCTAAACCAGGTTGGGGATAAATTTGGGGTTTCAGACTCTTTGGTAAGTTAGGGGCATATCTACCCCAAGCATGTGAAAATTTCCCCCAGCAGAAAAGACAGATGAAAATAACTCATTCAAACAGCCATAAAGGTAGCTGAAGCAGGTGTTGTGGAGCTCTTAGAGTGTGGTTAGATATCAAAGATGCCAAGATCATCCACTGCATCCCAAGCCATCACCAATCATCTTGACTTTTTCTTACTAGTGGACTTTGATGACTCTGGAAGAGAGAGTGAGGCCCACAAATTTATACAACTCTGCCTTCTTAAGTACAAGTTATAGGTGAATCAAAAGATATCACCCATACCATTTTATCACTTTGTCTATCTCAAAGTCTTGTGGTGACAGGCAAGTGATGAAACAACAGATACACTAGGAACTATAGTCACAACGTGGCCCAGGCCATACTGTCATCTCCTCGTTGGAAGCATTTACCTAAACACAATTAAACTTTGTGGATGCACCCTTGCAGCAAACATTGGCATTTAATAGACTATGTCATTGTAAGGAGAAGAGACAGACAGGATGTGAGAGTGATGAAGGCCATGTGTGGTGCATAATGCTAGACTGATCATAGATTTTTCCTCTCCAAGCTAAATATTTGCATTGAATAAAAGCGGCATCCCCAAGGCAAAATGACTACCAGAGGACAATGTCAACAGATTAGAGGACTTCTCTGAGAAGGAACAGTTCCATGCTAATTTGGAGGGATAGCTGAGCCAACAACATGGTTGGCAACAGTGAAGCAGAAAAGGAGTGGGCACCTTTCAGACATTTGGTGTATAGGGCTGCATTTACTCATGTGGGTCAGAACACTCACAAACATCAAAATTGGTTTGATGAAAATGATAGGGAAATTCAGAAGCAGCTAAAAAAACCCAAGAACTCCACAGGACTTACCAGCAGGATAGTCCATCTGTTTCTAAGAAGGTAGCATTTAAAGTAAAGAGCAAGAGCTTAGAGAGATGCAGAATTCTTGACTCAGTGAGAAGACAGAAGAAATTCAGTTTTAAGCTGATAGTAACAATCCAAAGTCCTTTTATGATGCCCTGAAGGCTATTTATGAGCCAGAGACCTATGGTGCATCTCAACTACTCGGAGTCGATGGAGCCACATTGATTAGTGATAAGGGCACAATCCTGGAGAAATGGGCTGAACACTTCCATAGTGTTCTCAATAGACCATCATCAATCAATGCTGAGGCCACTGACAATATACCTTAGGTTGAAATCAGTCCCTCTCTAGTCATATTTCCAACTGAAAAAGTTTTGAATGCAATTAGGCTTCTCTTGTGTGGCAAGAGATTCTATTCCAACTGAGATTTACAAGGTAGGGTGAGATTCTATTCCAACTGAGATTTACAAGGTAGGGTGTTCACTGCTCATACAAAAGCTGACTGAAAATTTTCAGGTCAAGGAGGTTATCCCCCAAAAGTTCAAGGATACCTCCACTGTCTATTTCTGTAAAGGTAAGGGAAATATATTGTCCTGCAACAATCACAGGGTTTGTGGGGGGGAGGAGGCAGGAGGAGTATCTCTCTCTTAGTCATTGATGGCAAGATTCTTGCCAGAGTTGTCCTTAATAGTGTGATCCTTCACTTGGAAAGTGGTCATCATCTACCCAGGAGCCAGTGTGACTTCAGAAAGGACCAAGGAACAGTTGACAAGTTGTTTGCTGCCTGACAACTTCAGGAGAAATGCCAGGAGCAGAATAGAGATCCATACATAACATTCATCAGTCTGACCAAGGTCTTTGATACTGTCAGTCATGAGGGTTTACAGGAAATTATGTTGAAATTTGGTTGCCTGGAGAAGTTCATCAGTACTGTAAGCCAGCTCCATGACAGCATGCTCACAGGGGTTCTGGATAACGGACAATGCTCTCAGACTTTCCCAGTCACTAATGGAGTGAAGCAAGGCTTTGTGCTCGCTACCATGCTTTTTAGCATGAAGTTTTCAACAATGTCAGGTGCCTTCAAGGAGGATGAACACAGTATCAAAGTCGGCTGTCACACTGATGATAAATTATTTGAACAGCTACAAGCCAAGATCAAAGTGGAGCAAGAGTTGGGGCATTTTTTGTTCACAGATGATTGTGCACTCAATGCAACCTCTGAAGCTGAGAAGCAACAAAGTATAGATAGATTCTCTGCTGCTTGTGTTAATTTTGGCCTAACTGCTGACACCAAGAAAACACAAATCCTCCACCAGCCAACACCACACTATCCATATGTGGAACCACTAGTTATAGCAAATGGAGAAACTTTGAATACTATGGATAAATTCACTTACCTTGGCAGTATACTTTTCAGGGATGTACACACAGATGATGAGGTTGATGCATGCGTTGCTAGAACTAGCTCAGTGTTTGGGTGGCTCTGAAGGAAAGTGTGGGAAAGAAGTATTAGACTGCCTAGTGAATTGAAGGTCTACAGCGCCATTGCGCTGACCTCATTGTTGTATGCCTGTGAAACTTGGACTGTTCACCAGCATCATGCCAGGAAACTGAATAGCTTCCATTTGAATTGTTTCAGGAAGATTCTGAAGATCACCTGGCAAAATAAAGTACTAGACACTGAGGTCTTTTTTTCAAGCTGAACAACCAAGCAGTCAAACTCTAATTCAGACAGTGCAAATCAGATGGGGCTGGTCATGTTGTTTGAATGCCTAAGTGAGCTTCCCTAAAAGACTTTCATAGAGCACTCATACAAGGCAAGCACTCAGATGGAGGTCAAAAGAAGTGATACAAGGACACCTCTCAAGGTCTCTCTGAAATACTTTGGAATCAGTTGCATGACATGAGAGACGCTGGCAAAGGACCACCCAGCATGGCGTGCATATATCAAAGAAGGCATTGTGTTCTATGAATGAAGCAGAATTTCAGTAGCTCAAAAGAAATGTGAGATGCCAGATTTAGAGACATCTCAACTCCAAATGTTCATATAGACTATTTGCACCTGAGCTGTGGTTGAGTATTTTCAGCTTGTATTCATCTGAACCTTGACTCCACAGAGTGAAGCCATTTTGGTCCTCTTTGAAAACAAAGGAAAACAATCACCAATTTTTCACTATTTCTGATTTTCTAAGTAAATTATCATGCCATCTGTAAATACAGATAATCTTGCCCCTTCTTTGTCAATGCTTAGTCCATTAAATTTTTCTTGGTCTTATTCCTATCAATAGAGTTGTTAATATCATGTCTAATAACAGCAATCGTAGCAGGGACCCTTGTCCTTGTTTCATCCTTACTTTTGTTGAGGCAAAATTCCATTGTTTCTCCATGATGATAATGTCCTTGGGTTTTTTTTTAAAGGCTTTCAAATATACTTGGCAAAAAAATCTTCCATTTCTATGTTTTTCAGGAGTCTTAATATGAATGTTAAATTTTAGGAATTTTTTTTATGATTTTGATATACTCAAATTGTTTTAATAATATTGGATTATTATTCCAATAATAATAATATTGGATCATTCTTGTAGACCTAGTATGAATCCAATTTAATCACAATGAACTTTTATTAAATGTATGCCTTTTAGTATAAATTTATGCCAATATTTTGCATTAATACTCAAAAATTATTCTATTTTCTAATTCTCTAATGCTGCTTTATCCCTCTTTGGCTTGGGTATTTAGACTACATTTGTCTCATAAAGGAAGTTTCATAGAGTACATTTTTTCCATATTTTTGAGAAGCTGGCATAGAATGGGAATTAATTTAACTACAAATATTTAATAGAATTCACTTAGAAATATTCCTGGTGCAGAAATTATTTTGCTTGGGAGAAATTTATTTTCTTTTGTAGCTTACTCAATTTGTTTCTAAGGTATTTAGAATTTCTCATTTTATTTTTTTTCTGGTAGATGTTTATGGAATCAACAATTTAGAACTGGAGGGAATCTTTCAGGTTCATCTGGAGGAAATTCTTTATTTTATAATTAGAGAAATTGAGTTTCAAAATACTGATACGACTTGCCCAAAGTCGCACAGTGGGAAGCAGCTGAATGTATCACAAAGGTTTCCAGTGGGTTTTGTTCTGTAAACATCCAGAATAATTTAATACGATGCTCATGTCTTTTTTTAGATTTCTTCATTAAGAACTTAAAATAGTTATAATGATAACTTCTGTTTAAAATAGTTCCAAATTAAAATGCACATTTTGTAATTACCTTAATTAATATCAAATATAAAATTTTGTTCTACCTATAGTTATGAAAATGAAATATAAAATTATAAAATTCTAATTAAAAATAATAAATAAGTTAGTTGAAACAATAATTTTAGTAAATCAGCAGGATATAAAGTAAATCCACATAAATCATCAGTGTTCCTTATACCACAAATAAAATCCTGCAAAAAGAGATGGTAAGAGATACCATAATTAAAACAATTCTAGATAATATAAAATACCTGAGAATGTACCTGCCAAAACAAACCATAGAATGATATGAATAAAATAATTAAAAAAAAAACCTTATATACAAATAAAATCTAATTTAAATACTTGGAGAAATATTGTTTAAGGGTAGGCAGGGCCAATATAATAAAAATGATAATTTTACCTAAACTATTTTTATGTCAAATGCCATTCCAATTAAATAACAAAAAAAATTATTTTACTGAATTAGAAAAAATAGCAAAATTCTGGGTGAACAAAAAGTCAAGAACCTCAAAGGAACTAATGAAAAAAATGTAAAGGAAGGAAGTTTAGCAGTACCAGATCTGGTACTGGCTAAGAAACAGAAAGGTAAATCAGTGGAACAGAGTGACATACAGTTTACAACAGCAAATAAATATAGTAACTTTATATTTGACAAGCATAAAGACTTAAGATTTGGGGATAAGAATTCATTGTTTCGTGAAAAAAATTGTTGAGAAAACTGTAAAGCAGTCAGGCAGAAATTGGACATACACTAATATCTTACACCATTTACCAAGATAAGGTCAAAGTGGGTACAAAACCTAAACATAGAGACATTACAAGGATATTTGAAGAACACGGAATATATTACCTATCTGATTAATGAATGAGTGAACAATTTATGAATAAACAAGAAACAGAAAGTAGTCTGAGGTATAAATATTTGTATTTCTATTATTATTATTATTCTATAATAATCTAATATTATTTATATATAATATTCATTATATATCCATATAATGTCCACAATATGCATCTGCAGATATATAATATCTATTATTATTCTATAATAATCTAACATTTCTATTAGATTATTTAAAAGGTTGTATGAAAATAAAACAAATGTAGCCAAGATCAGAAGGAAAGTAAAAAATTGGGGGGAAATTTTATCAGATAAAGTTTATCAGATAAAGGTCTCATATCTCATATCTCAAATATATAAAGAACTTTGTTAAATGTATGAGAATATGAATCATTCCCCAGCTGATAAATGGTCAGAGGATATGAACAGGCAATTTTCCAATGAAGAAATCAAACAATTTATAGTCACATGAAAAAATGCTCTAAATTATTACTGATTAGAGAAATGCAAATTAAAACAATCTTGAGATATCATTTTACACCTTTTAGACTGGCTAAAATGATTGAAGGGGAAAGTGACAAATATTGAAGAGGATGTGAAAAAATTGGGACACTAATTTACTCTTGGTGGAACTATAAACTGATCCAACCATTTTGGAGAGCTATCTGGAATTATGCCCAAAGAGTTATTAAAATGCCTATATATCCTCTGACCCAGCAATACTACTACTTGGCCTATTTCCAAAGATGACTAAGGGAAAAGGAAAACCTATATGTTCTAAAAATATTTATAGCAACTCTCTTTATGGTGACAAAGAACTGAACATTATGGGGAATTGAGGAATGGCCAAAAAAGTCGTGGTTATATGATTATGATGGAATATTACTGTTCTGTAAGAAATGACAAGCTTGTTGATTATTTAGAAACATGGATAAATGCATGAAATAATGAAGAGTGAAATGAGAACCAAGATATAGTTACATACAGTAACAGCAATATTGTTTCAGAAACAACTTTAAGTTCCAGGAGCCAAGATGGCAAAGTAAGCAGTAAATCACTGTAACTCCTCTATATTCACCTTCAAACAACCATAAAATAGCACCTCAAAACAAATCTTGGCAGAGCAGAACCAGCCAAAACAAAATCTTGGCAGAGTAGAACCAGCCAAAAGACAGAGAGAAACAATTTTTTAGCCCAAGAAACTTGGAAGATTAGCAGGAAAGCTCTGTTTCATCTGGGTAAAAGGGGAGCACCGTTCAGGACAGGAAAAATTGCAAGCCAGACGCAAGCCCCACCTCAGCAAACCAGCAGGAGGCCCTGAGCCCCAGCGAAGTGGTGCAGGCAAATGCCAACATCAGGTAACACCATGTGCCTCAGCATAGTCAGGAAAATGGGCAGACTTCAGCTTGGAGAACCTCCACATGCTTCAGCATAGCCTTGGATAAAAAGACACCCTCAAGCATCCAAACCAGTATGTGCTTCAGTGAACCGAGGAAACACAGAAACACTCCACCCACCTCAGCATATGCAGCCAGACCCCTGTGGCCTCCAGTAATACCAACCACTCCCACTCTGGAGTCAGTGCAGCATCAGACATGAAGGTCCTAGGTGGGCCCCAGGGTAACATCAGTGCAGCATCATGTAAACAGTCAGGGCCTGCAGCCCCCAGCACAAGAAGAGTGAGATGGTGCTCTTTCCATCCTCGGAAAGGTGGAAAAATTAAAAGAAAGGAAAAGGGGCAAGATAACAAAAAAAGAATTTGACTATAGAAAGTTATCATGGTGACAGAGAAAATCAAGACACAAACTCAGAAAAGGACAATAATGTCAAAACAACCATGGGCAAAGCCCCAAACAAAAACAGGAAGTGGTCTAAAGCCCAGAAAGAACTCATGGAAGAGCTCAAAAAGGAAATTAAAAATCATTTAAGCGAGGTAGAAGAAAAATTGAGGAAAAAAAAGAAGAGTGATACAGGAGGTAACAATCTTGATCTCAGAGAAAGCAAAAGTAAAAATAGACCTAATTAAAAGAGATAGGGAAGGAAATTACATTTTGCTAAAAAGTACCAGAGATGATGAAGTAATAACAATACTAAAATAGTCTATCTGTTAGATCTATGGAAAAGGGAAGAATTCATGACCAAAAGAGTTAGATAGATATATAATGAATATTATATAAAAATATTAGATTATTATAGAATAATAATAGAAATACAAATATTTATACCTCAGACTTTCTGTTTCTTGTTTATTCATAAGTGTCCCATATTCATTAGTGTCCCAATTTTTTCACATCCTCTTCAATATTTGTCACTTTCCCCCTTCAATCATTTTAGCCAATCTAAAAGGTATAAAATGATATCTCAAGATTGTTTTAATTTGCATTTCTCTAATCAGTAATAATTTAGAGAATTTTTTCATGTGACTATAAATTGTTTTGATTTATGAAGTGTAAAATAGGTAATTTTGATCACATTAAAAGCGTTTTGCCTAAACAAAACCAATGCAACCAAGATTAGAAACAGAAAACTGGGAAACAGTCTTTACAGCAAGTGTCTCTGAAAAAGGTCTCATTTCTAAAATAGAGAACTGAATCAAATTTACAAATATAAGCAATGGTCAAAGGATATGAACACGCAGTTTTCAGATGAAGAAATCAAAGCTATCTAAAGACACGTGAAGAAGTGATCTAAACCACTTTTGATTAGAGAATTGCTAATCAATTTTACTCTGAGGTATCATCTCACACCAATCAGATTGGTTAATATCACAAAAAATGAAAATGATAAATGTTGGAGATGTGGGGAAATTGGGACAGTAATGTCCCACAGTTGGTGGAGTTGTGAATTGATTAAACCATTCTGGAGAGCAATTTGGAAATATGCCCAAAGGGCTATAAAATGGTTCATACCCTTTTATCCAACAATATCACTAAAGAGATCATAAAAAACGGGGAAAGGACCTACATGTGCAAAAATATTTATAGCAGCCATTTTCAGGGTGTCAAAATATTGGAAACTGAGAGGATGCCCTTCAATTGGGGAATGGCTGAACAAGCTGTGGTATATGAATGTAATGGAATACTACTGTGCAATAAGAAATGATGAGCAAGCAGATTTCAGAAAAACCTGGAAAGTCTTGTGCAAACTGATGCAAAGTGAAATGTGCAGAACCAGGAAAATATTGTATGCAGTATAGGCAAGACTGTATGATGATCAGCTGTGAATGCCTCGGCTCTTCTCAGCAACACAATGATCCAAGACAAGTGCACAGGACTCATGAAGGAAAATATCTCCATCCAGGTAAAGAACTGATGGACTCTGAATGCAGATTGAAACATACTTTTTTACTTAACTTTTTCATGTGTTTTTTTATCCGTTTCTTCTTTTACAACTGTTGACTAATATGGAAATGTTTTACATGATAGAACATGTATAACCCATATCAAATTGACTATCATTTTAGGAAGGGGGAAAGGAGGGAGAAAATTTTGGAAGTCAAAATCTTGTAAAAATGAATGCTAAAAAAATTGTCTGGACATGTAATTGGTAAAAAAAAAAAAATACTATTAAAAGAAGAAAAATAACTTTGGGTGACTAAGTCATTTTGAGTATTCTAAATACCCAAATTAATTACAAAGGACCTATGAATGAAGATGCTAACTGCACCCAGAGAAATAAAAGTGATTTTACACACACACACACATTTTGTATCTAATGGTAACCAGCAAGGTGGGGTTGTAGGGGAAAGTTAAAAAAAAAGAAAATTACATAACTTTATTATATATTTAAAAGGAATACCAAGTGTACATAATAGATTTGCAGTTTCATGTGCAATCATTATTTTATTCTATTCTATTATGCAAATATTTGTGTTATTTCATAAAGTAAAAATAGGAAAGGAAAATAATTATGAATATTTTGTGAGACATCCAAAAACTAAAAGATTACATATACTATTTTCTGCAAGACCATATTAAATTTATCTTACAACTTTTGTTGGATATAATTTTTATTGAATTAAGTTACAATTTGGAAGAAAATTTTAACATAACATACTAATCACATGTAAACTTTTTAAAAACTTGAACCAAGGTTTGAAATATTTGGTTCAACAGCAGGCATAATTTTAAATTTGCTTCTGCATTTACTTTACTTCTGCATTTGATTTAAAACAAAAACTAAGTGAAAATGCTTACATACATATATGGTAGAATGGTAGTTTTTATGGTCAGTTGTTTTCAGTTGTCTCCAATTCTTCATAACCCCATTTGAGGCTTTCTTGGCAAAGATGCTGGAGTGGTTTTTGCCATTTCCTCCTTGAGCTCACTTTACAGATGAAGAAATTGAGGCAAAGAGGGTTAAGTGACTTATCCAGGGTTACATAGCTAATAAGTGTCTGAGGCCACATTTGAACTCAGGTCTTCCTGACTCCACGTCTGGTGTTCAATTCACTGTGCCATCTAACTGCCCAGGTACAAAAATAGTAGGAAATGGAAATTCATTTTTTTTTAGCCCACTAAACAACTGATAAAAATGGACTGCTAGCTACAAGTTCAAAAATATTATTCTGTACTTTGAGTTGAGTTGCATAGGCTGCTTTTTAAAAAAGTTTATATAAATACGAACTTTTGTAGTGAATTTCTTCAGATGTGACTTTTTTCTTTTACTATGGGCATAACTGTTACACTGTCACAGAAACTCTACTGAATCAATGGTGCCAGTCAGACCATCTGGAAATCCACCAGACAGAATAGTAATGTAATCAGAGGACAACTTTTAATTGGAAAACTCTATTGGTATTTAATTGGAGAACTCTATTGGTGTGGCATACAGCAGAAGTGTCAAATCCAAATAGAAATGGAGGCCACTAATCCATACATAAAGATCCCTGCAGCTGCCTCATTATTTAATTTTAAAATGTAATACTACCTTTGTTTTATTGTATTTTTCTGTTTTGCTAAATATTTCCCAATTACATTTTAATCTTGTCCAGGCAGGACTGGGGAATGTCACAGGTCACATGGTTGACATCTTTGGTTTACAGAAAGCAAATGTATATGCATGCATATGGCTATCCCAGTCAATAAACACTAAGTACCTATTATGTGGCAGGGATTGAGCTAAGTACTCTTGGGAAGTGACTTGTACTCAAAGGGTGAAATCTTAGGGAGTTTTAGAAACAACTTGATGATAAACTGAAAAACTGCAAAAATATGTTGCACTTAGAAGCTGTCAGTGTTTGATGTAACTGTTTCATAAGCATGAAGTTTTGTGCACACAGTGACGGTTTTTTTGAGATATAAAATGGCTAATTTTTATTACATTAAATTCAAAAGTTTTGTATAAATAAAACCAACATAAGCATCATTGGAAGGAAAACAGAAAACTGGAGGAAAAAAAATATGGACAGTTAACTTGGTAAAGGTCCTGTGTCTCAAACACATAAATTATCTCTCCTGGATCTATTTTCCTGGTCAGTTTTTATAATATTTCATTTCCTTCTATTTTTTTCATTCTTTTGATTTTATTTGATTGTTTCTTGATGTCTCATAAAATCATTAGCTTCCACTTACCCAATTTTAACTTTTAAGGAATTATTTTCTTCAGTGAGCTTTTGTACCTCCTTTTCAACTATGTCCCGGCCTAATTGCCGTGGGCTGCCCAGGCCATCTTACCTATCTCCAGGTCTTGGGTGGCCAGCCGGATAAATGTAATGAGAGAAGAGACCTCCAGAGTCAAACAGAAGTTGTAGGCTTTATTCCAGATCTTAGCTACATATCAGTATGCAGGACGAGTTCTTCCCAAGGAGAAAGGATCCAACCCCTCTCAGTATGCAGGGTTAGTGCTCCCCGCGGGAGCCCCCTTCTCCCTCCCGAGGAGCAAGGGAAAAAGGAACCCTCAAGCTTTCCTGTCCCCATTTAAACTCTCCCCCTGCTAGTTCACTCCTGGACCCCGTGCATGCTTTCAGCCCCTTAGCCAATTAACAACAGGTGTGCTCAGACCACGGACCAATCTCAAGGGTGGGATGCTCTCCCCAGCAAGTTTCTACTGAGAAGAGGTGGAAAAACAAGATTGCTCGTGTCTCACTCCTCAATTCCCAGCTGTTCCCTGGGAGGCCTTGTGAGAGCTCTGTGGTTTAGAAGCCCTCACCTTTACCTGACCCGAGACTGTTCACATGAGAACCAAGCTTACACCCTAACAACTTTATAAGGAGTTCTTCTCTTCAGTGAATTTTTTTCCATTTAGTTAATTCTACTTTTCAAGGAATTTTTCTCTTCATTGGATTTTGTGACTTTTATCATTTTATCTATTCTGGTTTTTAAGGTGCTATTTTCTTGAGTATTTTTTGGTGCCTCTTTTACCAAGCTGTTAACTTTTTTTATGATTTTCTTCCATCATCCATTTCTCTTCCCACTTTCCCTTCTACCTCTCTTCCTTGATTTTCAAAATCCTTTTTGAGCTCTTCCATGGCCTGAGACCAATGCACATTTTTCTTTGCAGCTTTGGATGCAGGAATTTTTGACTTTGTTATCTTCTGAGTGTGTTTTGATCTTCCTTGAAACCACAGTAATTTTCTATGGTTAGAATTTTTTCCTGTTGTTTGCTCATTTTCTAGCCTATTTCTTTTACTTTTAACTCTATGCTAAAGTGAAGCTGTTTCCCAAGTGGTGGGAAGGCTATAGGACTAGTATCACAAATCTCCAAAGGATTCAAAAACCAATGCCATAGGAGATAACGGGGGCTAGATTTGGATTTAGGAATACCTGAGGTTGAACTCTATCCCAGACATTTACTAGTTGTGCGACCTGGGACAACTCATTTAAATTTTCTAAAACTTGCCTCCTTATTCATAAAATGTAGATAAGAACAGTAGCTATCTCAAAGTGTTGAGAATCAAATGAGATGTGTAAAGCACTTTGCAAACCTTAAGGCACTATGTGCATGTTAGCAATTATAATTAACTATATATAATATAAAAAGAGTTTAAACACTGGTTCACAGAGTCCAGATCTAGGCAGGTCTGTTCAACTGAATCTTCTTGCTTTCTTATATTTGTCAGGTTTTAAAGTTTGCTGACATTTTTCCTCTATTCATCATGGACTCACCATTTTTATTATTTATTTTGGCAATGTGGTTCTCTTAAATTAGAAACGTCGATTTTAAAAAAGTTTTATCACTTCAATATTCTTTTTCCTTTGATTTTTTAAAATGTGCTTGTTTAGCATGTTTTTTCCAGACACAAGGAGCAGAACTTGGAACAATGGATGGAAATTATTTAAAAAAAAAACATTTTAGACTTCATTTAAAGAAAAAAAAATTGATGTGTCTAATGAGGAATGAGCTATCTCAGTTTGCCTCAGTAAAAGTCATCAACCAGAGATTTTCCAATTATCTTGTAGAGAGGGTTTTTGATCAGTTGTGAGTTGTACAAGATGTCCTTGGAGATCTTTTCCACCTCTAGGAATCTATCATTCATTGGTCTTCTGTTCTCAGGTATTATTTTTCCTCCCAGAACTGTTAGCTGCAGCCCATAAATTTATATAGTCTTTTCATCTCTCTGGAAAAAGGTTTTTATAACTCATTGGGCATCTGTCTCCATTCTGGTGTCTTGTGATCCTATTTTCTGTTGTTATTTTGTTTGGATTATGGACTTTAAAGGATTTAAGTGTTTCTGTGTATCTGAGTTCCAGAAGCCCTAGGCCATGAAGAATTTCAACAAAAGTATGCCAAAAATTAAGTATGGCATGTATATACTAAAGACAAACTATCCATACACTTAAGCTTCTTTTTTCCTACAATTTCCTCATTTCTATTAACATGAGAGGAATATTAAAGTCTTCTATAACTATGATCTAGGTCTTTTTACATTTCAGTTAGCTTTTCCTTTAAGCACTTAAGACAGTATGCATTTGTAAACATTTTTCCTGTTTGCCTCATCAAAAATTGACTCTAACAATCAAGGTTCCACTCACTTGTTCTTCCTGTCTCGAGAATCCTCTTAAACTTCTCATCATCTCCACTGTCTGAATGACTTGTTATCTATCACTACCCACTCCAATCAAAATTAAATTATTCAGTTCCTTCTCTATCCCACTCCTGTCCTCAAGGCTGCTTCTGATACTTATAGATTTTACTCAAGAATGTTCTCTTGACAAGGCGAGACTTCTACAAGATACTAACTTTGTCTAATTTTACCACACATTGACTTGCACCGGTCTTTGCTTGGACTTTTGTTTTATATTTTAAGCTTCTTTAATGAATTTAAGTATACAAAGTATATAAATAAGTATATAAAGATTTAAGAATCATGTTTTTTTCAGAATTTCATAATCCAGTTCTCATTTCTTATGATCAACATCTGATCTGAACTGTTTACTCTTGATGTACGAATATTTGCAACATTTTTTTAGTTACCACTGAAACTGTGGAGCTTGGTTACATTTCAAGGTGGTTTGTACTTGAGGATATTTTCTGTTGGTGGCATATGGATTCTAATGATCTGTATTTCGTGTTGTTTTCAATAATTCTGAACAATTTCATGCAACTTTCCAAATGTAATATTCAGGTTTTCTGTTCCATTGTGTTTTCTTGGAAGGCCAATAATAATCAGATTATCTCAGAGAGTTGTCTTCAAGGTTAATTTCTCTGGTTTACAGGAATCTCAAGTGTTCTTTTTTGCTCTAATACTTCTAGTTGGATTACTACATTTTTGTCTTTTGTCTCTCCCATTCATTTTCAGGTCACCTATCACTTTTAAGTTCTCCACTTTTGGTTACAAACTGTCTTTAAACAATTTTTTATATCCCTAATTGTAGTCTTTATGTATAACTTTTAATTTTTAAAGTAATTTTTTTCAGACATTGGGACTCCTTGCAGTTTTTACACTTGCACTGGTGAGATTCTTGCAACATCACGTCATTCTAGTAATAATAGCGAGCATCTTTACAATGCCTACTGTGTGTCAGGCACTGTGCTAAGCACTTCACAAATATTTCATTTGATCCTTATGACACTGGGACGCAGGTGCTGTTATCCCCGTCTTACAGTTGAGGAAACTGAGGCAAACACAGGTTAAGTGACTTGCTCAGGAGGTTACACAGCTAGTGCCTGAAGGAGGACTTGGACTCAGGTCTTTCCGACTCCAGCCCCAGTGCCCTCTACACACTGCACCACTGAAGAACTCACATTCCCATACTCGACAGTTGCTACCTCACTCTACTACGGTATCTTTTTCCTTACTCATTTGTTTAGTTTGTACTGGCTTTTCTGTTTAAATTTCTATGGAAAATATAATCTTCACCTTTAATTGCCCTTTATTTGTTACAAAGGTAGGCTTAAATAGGAACCACTTAGTAATTTTTCAATGCTATCAAGAAATTTTTGGATATGCCTTGTATCATTCTGGGTGTGGGCTATGATGGATAATGATGCTTATGATCCTTACACCCATCATGTATCTCTACAGATTCCTTTGAATCACCCATGCTTTTGGTTCTTCAGAAATTGTAGTTTTTAAAAGTTCGCACAATACAGTTATTACGAGAATACTGAAGTTTAAAAAAAAAAATGGGTTGGGTGTGTCAGGCATAGCTTAGGACTGGAAGGTATTTTTTTTTCCTGCTATTGAGTTGTTTGTGAAAGTCTATTTTATAAAGATAAAAAAGCAGGTAAATTGGAAGCATTAGTTAGACTTCTTTATCCCTTTCTCCAGGTAGAAAGTCTTTCCCCCCCGCTTCTGTCTGTACTTTCTCCTCCCAGATATCTTATGAAGTGATAATATTGGCCATTTAGTAGTGTCTTTAAGGTTTGCACATAATTATTTCATTTGATCAAGTGACCCTGCAATGCATTCAAAATTTGTGTCACTTCTATCAATTATGGATGAAATTAGCAGGCCAACAAATAGATGAGAAATAAACCATGTGTATTCTCAACACTTCAGTTTTCAGTGTGTCATATGAGAAAGTGGTTAAGGCATTTGGGGGACTGAGAAGGCAAGAGCTAGCCAAGTACACAGAGGAGAAACATTTTAGAAGTCAATCTTGGAAATGCTTCACATAGTTAACTGAGGCTTTGTGCCTTTTCATAAGAGTAACAGTCAATACCACTGGGTAGCCTCTTGACTTTCTTTCCTATGTTTTTGTCCCCAGCAGTGATAACACTGCTCATTTAATGATCTATGATTCATAAACGACAACAGAAGCTAACCATGGCTACCAGATAAACCAAAGATTAATCCTGAGCAAAACTGAGTCATTTCCCATGTTAGACATTCCATGTGGGATGCATGCCTGCAGTGGTTGGGGGCCAGGGAAAGAACCCTGATGCACAGATAAACATAGTCTAAAATAAGACTTCTTAACTTTTTCCACTCACAACAGTGTTCACTGGTATTGTGCAGCATAACAGCAGGCAGTGAAAAGTGCGCATGCTTTGTGTTCAGAACTAAGGCTGCAGAAAAGTTGCCTGGATGCAACTTGGGCAAGTGCTACCAGGAACACCTCGGATTAATTATACATTTGATTTTTAATTAACTTTTGGTCATTACAAGTTCAGAAAACTTTGACTACTGCCAGATTTTCCTTGACTCCATATAGGGCCATGACCCACAGTTTAAAAGCATTGGTCTAAAGTAAAATCCAAAAAAGAATCCCATAAATTAGATGCTAAGCACAAGAGGTTGTTGGTAAAAGACCAGGATGGTGGCAATCATCTAGGGGTTATAAGCCAGTGAATTATGTCAAGTAACTTAGATATACTCCAAGAAGTGAAATAACTGCTTTTCTGATGCAATATGCCTTCCTTAGGTTTTGGTTTTTTAATTACTTATGGAATCTTTGATCCTACCAATATATCATTTGTGAGGAAAACTGTCTCAGGTCTCTTTACAGCTTCTATTCTCAGAAATCCAAGTATTTCAAGCTATCTAAATCTATATGCAAATGAGTAAGTTCTAGTTGACTATTCATTGTTCAGTGTTTAAAACGCAAAAATAATTTCTATTCATAGTAAAAATTTGCAGCATAGAACTTACGACTCTAGCACCATCTAAGTCAGTGGATCCCTGACTTTTTCTACCAGAAATCTAATTTAAGGCATCAAAATTGGTCACCTTTTAGGTTTTACATAAAGATCTTTTTAGTCCAAAACTTTATTTAACTACAGATAAAGAAACTGAGACTTTAAGAAATGTACTTTTTAAGTTCTCTTTTCAAAGAGATTATTGCCTTGTTTAGCTTGGCCCCTGAGGGCAGAATTAGGAGGAAGGGACTATAAATAACGATCAACTGCACTGTAATTTCTGCTCGGTGTAAGGGCAAAGCAACCATTAGAAAGCAACCATGAAAGCCTACAATAAAGGATGCAGGGTAACTTAAGGATGTTGTGGAGGGAATTCAGGTCTGACAGATTGCGCTGGAGGCCTCTAAACACTCTTCCAACTAGGTATTATAATGTGCTCAAGGTCATATTGGCTAATAGGAGTTGGGACTTGGACCCAAAATGGGTTTGTCTACATTTTTAGAGCGAATTCTGAGATGCTGTGATTCCTAGTTCCACATGGTTCTTGATTTCATTCAGCAAATTTTTTAACTTTTTTTTGACAAGTTGCCTTGGTAAAATATGGAACACTAAATATTTGGAAAAAAAACTGCTCTTAATTTAATTAATAGATTCTTGAAAGGGGGACTATAACTCCAAATAGGATTATTTCTTTCATGCAATACTGGGGACCACCTTTCCAGTAATGCATGAACTTCTGCTAAATCATGGCCATCAAGGATTGACAGGCTGAGGTTTACATATTGTGCTTCTTCCTACTGCATTATTATTGTTAAAAGTTTTCTCTTGAAAACACTGTTTTCTCTTGAAAAATTCTCTTAAGGGTTTCATTAAACAGGAGATTCATTTTTATTTTTGAATCTATTTATAAACAAAAAAGTTCCTATGAACAAACTTTCTTTGCTTCCAAAAGCAATTTATGATAATCAGGCATGGTACAAACATACCACATCATAACTACTAATGTAATCTTTGCAGTTTCCCCTTGTTCTAATTCAAAAAGGTGTGTGTATCACCGCACGGCTTACTGCTGCACATAAACAGGAGGAAGATCCATCATGTGTGCTGTTACTTCTCATTTCTTAAAAGAATATCTACCACAGGAATAGGAGAATTTTTACAGCAGATAAAAATATAGCAGGTGTTGATTTTGAATTTCTACCTTAAGTGGAAGAAGAGATGAAATCTTATGCTAAATGAGAAGGAAATTATCTAAGTGATTTGGGGAGGGCTAGAGAGTGAAAAAGGTCAGAGGTTAATATTGGGGAGGAGAAATTTGAAAGAAATTGAGGAAAACTTGGAGAATAATTTCCAAGCTTACAGAGTGCTCCAGATTCTACTTGAGAGAGAAGTAGGATCAAGAGTAACTCAGAAGGATATGAAAGGATTAAGGATGACTAGGCAGCAGAATCTGGGGCGGAAGACCCAACAAAGAAAACTGACGAGACAAGGAGAAGTAAGAAAAAAAAGGGCAACTGCATAATTTGGAGGGTAAAGCAAATTGACACAGGATTGGTGGTATGGCAGTGGAGATGTTGATTGAAGTTATCCAGTTTGTAAGATGATTACTTGGCTGTGAATTTTAATCAGATCCCTGAGAGAGAGAGTTTATGCATGTGTCCGTGTGTGCGCGCACACGCGCACATTATGCAATGACTTTGGATTTCTGCTATGGCTGAGTGTCATCTGTGCTCTAACTGTAGACCTGATGGAGAAAGGTCAAGAGACTAAGGATGCTTTTCCACTCTCTAGATTGTTATGGACAATTACATTATTTCCGAAAGAAATATGTATAATGCATTAATGGTGACTGAAGGGATCTGAGATGAAGGACACATGAGGATGTTGGAGTAGAAGAGAATTACAGAGAAAGAAAAGACAAGAAAAAGGTGGCTGTTTAATCAGGAACTCAAAAAAAAAGTCTGAAGGCTCTTCCTGAAGTGGAAGGAGCTGATGCTCTGAAAAGTAAGCAGCTCCTTGTTCTACAAAGTATTATAGACAAAACACATAGAAATCATGAGTCTAGACATCTAGTATTAAAGGAAGAGGAGTATCAAAGTGATGATTCAGTGCTCTGAGGAAATAAGGATGATAACAGAAAAGGGTTATGTTATTCTTTGGGTATCTATCCCAGACCCAACAGCAAAGCCCCTAGGAAAACACTTTGGAGCAAGCAGGACCACTGCCAAAAGAAACCTAATACATATTCTGAATCATTATGAAATCTTTGGCAACTAACTTAAGATCAAAGAGGAACAGAATCTGCTTTCATCAATATTACTTTCCTCAGTGTTGCCCACTGCATGCAAGGAATGCAAAAGAGAAAAATTAATTTCTAAAGTGACGCTACTAAGAGGTTGGAGTTTAAAACTGTGAAACTGACTTTTGGGTCTCAGTTTACTTGCCAGAGATGGAATACACATCTAGGTTGGTAAGAATTTATTTACCTGGTGACTTTCAAATCTAATCGCAAAGGCTGTAAACTAATAGGATGAGGGAGTACATCTATCCCCAAGTAAACTACTAGAGAGGATGACTACAGAAATAGTTCCCAAGACAGCCAGAAGGTCACAGGAGACAAAATTTCTTTAAAGAGGCTAATAAAAGCTATGACCTTAAAAGACCATACACAAGTACCTGAAGTTTAGGCAATAAACTAGGAGAACAAGTTCTAGCACAAGGAAAAAAATTATGTCTATCACTGAGATTTGGCAGGATAAAACCCATGACTGGACCATGGTTCTGGATGACTATAATTTATCAAAAAAAACCAATAGATTAAGTAAAATATGGAGGGGGCAGAGTACTGTTACTGATTAAAATGGTAGACTCAAGTAGACAAAAACCTGGAACTAGAGTAGAAACATGATGGAAAGAAAGTAAGTGAAAACCAACGAAAGGAGAGATAGAAGCGACTGTTCAATGTACAGATATGCTACAGATCATCTGAACAAGAGGTTAACAGAAAAGAGTTTGGAAGACAGATCATAAGCCTGACATTAAGGAATATGGTAATGATGGGAGATGTCAATTCCTGGACATTTACCTGCCTAAGAAATAAATTCATCCTTCAGAAGATAGAGGAATCAAGTGGGGGAATTACTATTCATGGAGGGCAGTGACCACTCCCTGTAGAATGTGATGGAGCAGAAGAAATCCAAACATAATTTGATAGCCAAACTAGATTTCAGGAAAGCAGATTTTAAAGGGTTCAGAGGAAAGATAGGTAGGATGCCATGGACTAATTTTACAGGGTTAGTATGTCCAGAGTGAACAAGAATGGTGAAGACATTTTCAAAGAGGAAGAAAACTTGGATTTGTCTGAAGAGACTGATATGAATGCTCAAGTAACTAAAAAATGTATAGAGAAACAAGACAAGGTGGCAGAGGATAAATATAGGAGCATGATATGGTCATATAAAAATAGCATCAGGAGTTCTAAAATATAAAATGAGCTGAGTGTGGGAAAAGAAGGGTTGGGTTTTTTTAGAACGACACTGGTTGATAGAGAAAGATGGAGCAAAGAAAAAATAGGACATTTTCTAGGTATGGATAGATATTTTCTGGGTATGAGAGTTACACAAATCTTTTTTTCATAATTTTCTCTTTAACTTTTAACCCTGTAAAAGAACAAAAATAACCCAACAAATTGATATCCAAGCTAAGGCAATAATAGTTACCAATTGTTAGGAGAGCATCTATCAACTTTTGATGAATTCAAATCACAAGGCCCAAGTGAGTTGCATTCTTCAGAAGTGAAAAAGATTGGCAAATGATTGCTGAGCCACTCTCAATGATATTTGAAAGATGACAGAAAATGGGAAAGGTATGCCAAGAAGGAAGGCAAATTTTAGGTGACACAATGGACAAAGTAATGGCATGGAGTCAAGAAGACCTAAGTTCAAATCTGGGTTCACACACTTACTAATCATGTGATCTTCAGCAACTTACTTGTGTAAGTTTCCTCAACTGTAAAATGGACAGCACACACTTCACAGATTTGCTAAGGATCAAATAAGATGGTATTTGTAAAGTGCTTAACACAGCAAAAGACACACCCCCAGGTGCTATATAAATGCTTATTCCTCTTCCCCTGACTTTCAGAAAAGGAGAGCAACATTTGCAATAGTCCAGGGAATTTGACTTATATCATCTAAGAAAATTCTGAAACAGATCATTAAAAAGATGGGTGGCTACATCCCGGGAATTACAAAGAGAGAGCATCACCAAGAAAATGTCATGCCAAGATAACATACTTTCCTTTATTCTGATACAACTACGAAGTGAGTAAATATGAGAAATACTACAGATTTAGCAACAATTTTCTAAAAGTATCTCACACTAATCTTGTGTAAGAGATGTGGACTACCTGATGATATAGGTTAGATAAAAATTAATAATTAGATAATACAAATTCAGAACTGGTTGAATAGCCAGAGTCAAAGAAATGGTTAATGGGTTCAATTACAATGGGAAGAGATCTTCATAGTAGGACCCTAGGGATTTGTGCTATTTACAATCTGATAAATGATTTGGACAAAAGGTATAAATGATACGCTCAAAATCTGCTGGGAACACAAAGCTGGGAGGGCTAACCTACTGGATGACAAGGACAGGATCCAAAAAGATCTGGAAAGGCGACAGCACTGAGTGAGCTCAGTCGTCAAGGACAAAGGGTTACAGCTGGGATTAAAAATTCACAACTATTAGATAGGGAGGCATGATTTAATACCAGTTCTAAAAAAGATGAGGAGATCTGAGTGTACTGCAAACTCAGTGAGTCTGCAAATGGGATGTTGTGGAATTAAAAAAAAAAAAAGGCTAACATGCTTATTAAAAAGACCAGATTCCTAAAATTAGTTAAGTGATGCCACTTCTGTACTCTGCCCTTGTTAGATTTCCTCTGCAGTGTTACATTCAGTTCTGGGAGCTCAAATGAAGAGGAAATTGATAAGCTGGAGAGTGGCTACAACTAGGACAGTGAAGAGCCTTGAGTTCATGTCAAATGAGAATTTGATGAAAGAAAGGGGCCTCTTCAGTCTGGAATAAAGAAGACTTAGCAGGGAACGTAATACTGTGTTCAAATATTTGAAGGGCTGTCCGGTGGAGAAGGGATAAAATGAGACTTGTTCTGTTTGGCTCCAGAAGACAGAATGAAGAATGAAAAGTGAAAGCTGTAAAGAGGTCAATTTAAATTTGATGTCAGAAAAATACAAACAACCAACCAAACCCTAATAATGAGGGATGTCCAAAAGTACAGTGAGCTGCCTTGGTTAGGGGGTAGCATTCTGCCTCAAGCTGGAGCTTTTCAAATGGAAGCTAGATAAACACTTCTAAGTATGTACAGCGGGGAGTGCTATTATGTACATGCTGTACTAGATGGCTATTGAGATCACTTCTAACTTGAGATTCAATAACTGAACCTGCAAAAATTGTGTACTTCATGTCTGGGGCTTTTTTCTGTTAATTACGGAAAAACTAGATGAAAATTAAATTTTAAACACAGGCACAGGATAAGATATAATCATAAAAGACTTGTTCTTTTATCTTAGGAAATATACAACTGAACACTGTACTAAAGGGAAGTGATGAGATTCTTTATTCAGTATGTAAAACTGATAGGCTTGATGAGGGTAAAGAATAAATATAATCTATTTTCTGCCAGAGGCAGGGAGTTTAAATGGTGATGTAACAATGTTAAGACTTTCTAAAACAGAGTCCAAGCCAGAATTTTATTATTTTAAAAAGTTTTATTCTGCTTATTTAGAAATTTGAATTTTTTTAATAACTGCAAAGAAAAAAAATCAGCCACACCTGAAGAGCTAATATAATTGATTAAGAGAATGCAGTGGTATATCATTCTAAACAAATAGTGCTGATGTGCCGTAATAAATTGTCTATTAGTAAAAAAATACATTTTAGGGCACATAATACAGCATCTGTATCACAAATTACAGTAGGGATACTTTTCAAGAATTTAATCAAACTAGAGATTTTTGAGTAATGCATCTTTCAAATGCAGCACTTAAAAATGTAACAACTCTGCATTCTTTTTCTAAAAAAAGTCCTTGTAATTTTATCATAGAAATGCTGCTTTATTGCTGCAAGATGTCAAAGTTCAAGGCTCAAAAGGTAGAGGAGAGAATACAAAGATATCCTTTAAGAAACTTGTTTTATATATGTATATATAAAAAAGGTAAAGTTTATAAAAGTTAATTTACAAACCAAGAACAAAAGGGGTATGCACGCATTATATACAAGCATCCTTATAACATCTATAAATTTTCAAATGCATAGCAAACCCTCCCCACCCCAAGGGGGCAAAAACCCCTATACCATTATTTTCCTCTCGTTCTATTCTGATCACATTTTGTTTCAAACCAACAAGTTCACAATCATTTCCCCCCAATCTTTCTCATGATACATTATATAGATAAGCACAAAAGCCATACAAAAACTTAGCCATATAGAACTAGGATGATCTAAAACTATTTTAAAAAACATAAGGGTAAGGCATCCCTGCTGGTTAATATGTTTGTAGTAATGGTTAATTTACAGATTCAAATAGGCCACTGAACCAGTCTCACATGCTCTGTGTCCATCTCAAAGAAAAGCTAAGTGTCTTCACATACTGTAAGTCAATGCCAATTTGTCTGCCAAATTACCCTAGCTGAAGATTGCTGTTAAACCCACTAGAGACTCCATATTTGCTCCAGATGTCTTTGCATTTCAAGAGGGGATATATATGTGTATGTGCGTACACGTGCACATGTATGTGTATATAACCTGTGAAAATCAAAATTTAAGTATGTGTCTGTCAAACCCAGGCCAAGATGCTGTTGCTCTACACCAGTGTAGTTAAAAAAGAATGTAGCCCACCCAAAATGATTCCCTCATTTGCTGGCTGGTAATTTAACAGAAATCTACCAATGGACAGTTCCCAGTGCCCTTAAAAAAATACAAAAGCCAATTAAAAATTAAAATGCATTCAGAACACTCGCCCTGCCCTCAGTCCATACTAGTTTTCCATCATAGCCTCAGTTTCACAGCATGTTTTTTGACCATGGTTCAAGGGTGTACTTGCTAAAGCCGTCATCAGTTGAAATAAAATGCTTAATACTAACAAGTTCCATCATCACTTCTATGAACAGTATAATACTTGATAGGGTGGTTCCACTTAAAATTCAGTACGTCTAGCCCAGTTTCACATTATTTAATCAAGTTTCTACGTTAAATATTAAAAATGGTCAATCAAGACAGAAACACAATTTGCTCCGACAAGATAATTTGGATCTCCAGGAAGGGACTTGTTCTGCCAGGTCTTAGGGTCACCTAAGGAAGAAAACAAAATGGACATTTATTACCACTAAACGAAGATGCTTATATCATATACCTAAAGCACACGATTCTCCGTCATCCTTGAGAATGTGGTTATATGCATAAATGTATAATTTTTGCTCTTTTTAAAAAGGGGCCTCTCATTTTGGAGTAGTACCTTTAAATTTCCATAGGAACAATTGAGGTATAGTTTTAATTTAGCTGAGATTAACGATTCACCAAGACAAATTTATTCTCATTTAAAAATTTAAGAAAACTTTACAAAATGAACAAAATAAGAGAGAACTCTGAAAGTCCCAAATCACATATTCATGTGAATGAAAAACTGACAAGTACAAGGGATGTTCAATTCCAGTACACCAAAAAACACTTCTCTCAGGGTAGGAACACACGGTTCCTCTGAAGACCCCCATTTTCTGAGATTACTAAGTAACTGACAGAGAAGTTGAACACCTGAAGAACAGAGGAAACCACTACAAACCTCTCCAAATAATCAGGGAGCTCTGACGCCGGAGATGAATAGAGGGCGTGTTAGTGCCAACTCTGCACTTCTATATTCGTTTAAAAGGAACTAAAACTAGTCTGTCTAAACAGCTACTGGTTTTACCTTAAGAAAACCAACCAACATGTCAGCTAAGTAGAAGAAAACATTTCTGTCAAAACTGGAAAAGAAGATTTTGTCCAGAGTTGACAATTTCTGGTTTAGTCAGTAGTCATGGACTGGCTATCTTATCTATAGGGTATGAGTTAAGTATGTTTTGGAAAAAGCGGAGGATACTTTGACCCATGAAATAGAGCTGAAAAACTTGAAGAGGGATATACGTATATACATGGACACACACACACTTCTCTACAGTGTACTAGAGGTCAAAGTAGTTTTTTTATAGGTGTGTTTTCTTATGTTAGAGATGCGATCCTATGGGAATTGGAGCGTAAACTTAAGTTTGTATAACCAGAAGTTTCTATTTGGAGTAAACATGTAGTGAATTCCTTCACATAACAATCAGTTACAAATCTGATTTTCCTAAACAAGATAATCTCAACAATTTGAACTATTTAGAGGATGTTCATGTAGTAGTCTCCTGGAGTCCAAATTATAGGAGAGACACACACACAAAGCACATAAATTTCCAAAGTTTAAGTTAATAATCCCAATTAGGCTGAAGTTTTCACTATTAGAATCTACTGGAAAAACTTTAATATATAGAGTGTCTCAAAAAGCCTTTGGGATACATCCCGTATAAATAAAAATGATAGTAACCATATAAGTCATAAATAGCACATTTCTGAAACATGTGGAGCTTAAAAACAGTGTTACACAGTGGTCAATCTAGTCAGAAGACTGGAATTCAAATCCTGCGTCAGACGTTCACTAGATGCGCGACCCTGGGCGTATCAGTCAACTGCCTGACACAGATTCCTCATTTACAAAATGAGGGCAATAGCTGTGAGATATTATCATCTGCAAAAACAAATAAATAGATGAAAATGCAACAACAAACCACTGCAAACCCTAAAGGATTATATCAATATTAGCTATTACGTCATTACTATCAGTAACAACAATGGCTAGAATGTTTCTCTATTTTTATCACATTTTGTCTTCCTAACTCTATGTGGTACATGTTATTATAATCACCATTTTAGATGAGGAAACTGAGGCTGAGTGTTTGGGTGACTTGTCTTAGGGGTTACATGGCTAGTATTTGAGGCACGATTTGAACTTGAGTCTTCTTGCCATGAAGTCTAGCACTCTACCCACTGCATCACCTACCTGCTCCTAATAAAAATGTTGGCGTAATTCTTATACTATAAAATTCTCAGGATGAAAGGCAATTTGTGCCTAGATGACTTGAATCACGAAAAATTCAGAACAGTCTGAATTAGTGATATTTCTATAAACCAGATATTCCTTTAGTGGGAATAGACATATGGTAATAGTCATTTGTTATCTTACTTCATAAGTACAACAAAACAAAATACTGAAAAGTGTGACGATGCAACGGGAAAGTTGAAATTAAGATTTAGCAAGAGAAACTCATAAAAATGGCAAGAAAAATACTGATCCCAATAAAAATTTGTTTTTTCGCATAAACATTGAGATCCAACAAATAAAGTAAGTATGACTGTACAAGAAAAACATTTTAAACGAAACCAAAGTAGGAATGCTTGGCATTGGTCAAGTACACTTTTAATATTTTTAGGCATATCTTTATTTCAATTTTTCCACTGCATCCTGAAAATTTTACAGAACAGATCACCTGAGAAAGTAAAAGCAGAAAATAAAGTGCCTTTGCTGAATCAATTTTAATTCAATTCAACCAACATTTATTGAGTCCCTTTGTGCAAAATATGAAAAAGCCAAAAAGTTCTTCACCTACCACTATTAATTTGTTCATTCATGATTGACAGTACTTGCACTGCGAGTAAATCTAGAAATGCTTACATAACGAAATAGAAAGTGGCATCAAACGTGATGGCAAATGGTATGCAGTGATCATTAGCCCATGCATCAATCATCTGACAAGCACCAAAAGCCCCAAAAGGACAGAGGGAGGACAGCATACCCGACGAGGAGTCGGATGATTTTAGAGCGAAAGACCAACCGTCAGGAGTCATAGACGCACAGTGTGGTAAGCGCAGCTCCACTGGCTTCAGGAATTTTAGTCCATGGGGCCCACACATAACTAACGGGCTGAGCAGCGTTTCACCTGAAATTCAAAGGAAGATTGTAACAAGGCCCATGATATGTACTGCCACAGCTACACCCTCAAATTAAATTTGGTCTCTAAAAACAAAAAGAGCCAACTCTGCACATCATGAAAAATACATAAAAAATGTATGCTTTTAAGATAATCTTTTGAAAATTTCTCATGGTCATTCTCTCTATATTTTAGGTTTACTACCATACTACTTAACAGGAGGATTTAAGGGATTAAGACTGATGGAAATATCAATATAAATATGTGAATAAGATTATATGGTTATTAAACAAGTAATTTTTAACACAACTGCAAAATCAGATACATTAAATTCTGGCAAATTTTAAGGAAATTAGTTGACTTGATATATTTAGAAAGCAATGACCAATTTGATCAGAATAAAACTGCCACATTGATATTACAATAACCTATGATTAAAATCATATATTGAAAAATGGGCTCAGTGGTTTAAATTGAGAATTCTTAATTTTTGATGAGAACTTTCAGAAATCTTTTCACACTCTAATCTGAATACATTAGTGCATCAGGAGAATCTAGCTTATCTTAACTGTGAATCAAACTATGTGGCTAATGAACTGATACATCTTACTTTCATATGTGTGGCATGTATTTCTTAGAAAATAGAGATTACTGAAAACATGGCAGGTTTGGTGGGCAAAGTGGGGGAAGCAGTTCTTTTACACACAAAATACAAATGTAAACCATCTAAATTCAACAAATATTTATCAAGCACTCTATCTAAGGAATCAAGATAAGCACTAAAAATGCAAAGAAAAGAATAATTTCTGTTCCTCAAGAACCTTAAATTCTACCATAATATAAACATGTGGCAAAGCAGAATGGGTCAGGAAAATGGCAATGGAGACAATAATACATCTTACTTTATCTTTGCCAACATCTCTGATTTGCCAAGCTTTGAGAGTTTGACCATTAAATACTGAGCCAACTGTACTATATTCCTGCCTCCCTATATCTCCATAACAAGAGATTCAGGATGTAAATTTAATAGAACTACCATCACAATGGATTGTAACCCCTTATGGAACAAAAACGTAAGAGTACTTACCTTTTTCTTTATCTAAAGGTGGTAAGATACTATTGTCTCGGCACACTTTGAAATAGATTTCTTGTTCAATTCCTTCAGGGATGGCCCCTTGTGGGATAATTATACTAACTCCAGTTTCTATGGAACTTAAGACGCCACCATTGCTATTAAAAATTCCTCTTGCTGTGGCTACAACTGTGTGACCATCTTCATCCTCGTCATCTTCCAAAGCTGAAGGACTGAGAGTTCATGAACATTTAAGGAATGTGGTACAAAACAGTATGTTGAGGGTTTGTCTTTAACATATCACTTGTTACACAGGATAGGAAGGTATGGAAAATTTGGGATGCACACCAACAGAAGAAGTAGCCACAGTGACGATGTCACTGAGTCACTGAGAAGTTTTTTCTTTTCTTATGAAATTTTTTATCTCAGATGCATGTTCCAGTTACAAAATAAAGACATGTTCTTATTTACGATGTTTAATTTCTGTAATTAAGTCATTTGTCTCTATCATTTAGTACATAACAAAACTTTTGGAATAAAAAGTATATACCTGACAAATAATAACCTGATAGTATGTTAGCACAAAAAAATAAATTTAACATATCTCTAAGATAATGAGTCATAACTTAAATCACTATTTCAAGTACAATTATATCTCCCACTGATGGAATATCTCAGGGATACTAAAGTCCTGAAATTCACCAAATTTTCAATCTAAACTTACATATCAGAAAAAACTCACCACTTAAAAAGTCAATACATGTACTGATCAATCAAGGACAACTGTAGTAAAGGGTTATGATTTCAGGGTGGACAGGAATGAATCCTGGAAGGCTTCTTAAAGGAAGTGAGTTTTGAAATAAAGTTTTTATAAAGGGGGAAAACAAAGACTAGCAAGAAGGAGAAAATAACACTGAATTAAGAACATAATGTGGAATTAGTTCTGGGACAATCAAGATTATGTGGCAGGTATAAACTAATGGCAGAGCACCAGGAGATAAATTTTTTATCCTAGAAATAAGAAAACTTGTCATAAAAGGAAATATTGCAAGTATTTTCAATTTGTGAAAAATACAATTAAGGCACAAAAGTAACAAAGGACAAAAGAAAGGTAATTAAATTCTCATTCATGAATAATTAGGGATATAAGACTACACTTTAAAAGGAACACAGCTAGGGAAAATTCTGTGTAAATGAACTGCATCCAGCATCTGAATGATCAAGTTAAACAAAAGGAGGTATTTCGGACCTACCAGAGTAAGAAGCAGAATGAGGAGTATGTTTTCTTACATTATATTATAATGAGCCAAATTTCGAAGATTTTGGGTTCTGTGGTTCAGATCTTGATCTTTGATTTTAGCTTTAGGAATTGAATGAGGTAGATTCTATTTAGCAAGGAAAACAAATCTAATTCTTCTAACTAGACAGCTGTTTCATGGACAAGGACTAGAAAAAAAATCTAGGAAAAATGACTCCAAGGTGAGGAAATGGCTTTGTAACACAGACCCGTACAACCATGAAATTCAGGACAACGGATTTTTGTCAATTATTTCTCTTAAAGTTTGGGAGTTAAACTGTGGGTGCTAAAATGATCACTGCAAGGCTTAAACCATGGAGGGATACATTAACTACAGGAAATCAGAGATTCCCACAGAAACCAAATGAAGACCCTAACACTCTAAGCTGAACAAGTCTGAATGGTGAAAAAAAGGACCTTACCTCACCGGGATGGCTTGAGGCACTGCACTGACGTTATTTGGCTGGTATTTGGGCCTATCTGTCGGGACAGAGAACGTCTCTACTCCACTGTCAAACTCAGGAGGTTGTGACGAACTCTGCGTTTTCAAAAATGTTTTGGGGGAGTTTGGAGCCTTGGGAGGCAACTCCAGTTTATGCTGAGTTTCATTTGGCAGGAGATTGTGGTTAAATTTAGGACTTTCAAACTTTCGTTCAAATGGTCTGGCAGAGCTTGTATAAGGTTTTGGTGTGAATCGGTTGTATGCTGGGGTGACTGTTTTCTGAGCTTGTTCAGTTCCATTAACTGGGCCTTTGTCAGGAAAACTTTTCTGAGGATAGAAAGTAGATTGAACAGTCTCTTCTCGGTTTGAAGATCGGAATGTTGATGGCTTATTTTGAGATGGAGGAGGGTCTGGCTTAGATACTAAAGAATTCTGAAAGTCCAATGACAAAGAATTCCCTAAAAAAGAAAAAAAAATTATGATAAGAGTATTTTACTAAGAGAGAGTGGAGTAGTCAATGGAAAGTGAGAGCAATAATTTTTTTTTAAAGTATCCATAAAACCCAAGAAAGAAAAAGAAAACAAAGATATTAACTCAGTACTTCACTGAAACTGGTATTCCTTTTTTGGCAAGCCCAAGTATCCCACCTACTTCACCGTATCGTTTTAGGCCATGGTCTGAAAGTCAAGTTCAAAGCCATGCTATGACTCTCAAGAAGCAGATGAGCTCCTATTCCCTCTTTGGGAACAACTGGGCAGTAATGGATATATTTCAAGTCTTTCTTCCTCAGACCCCAGTTTAAGAGAAAACAGGCTCCTCGGATGCCAAGAATTCTGATAAATGGGCAAAGTAGAGTTCATGGTCTAAGTGTGGGCAGGCCTGGTGAGGGGAAGGGAGGAAGAAATGAAACTGCTTTATTTACCATAAGTGCTATCATTTTGGAGGGGAAAACTCTTCCCTTGATCACTCAAGTTGTGCTGAGGTGAAAAAAGGATGTGTTCATTCTTTATTCCTAAAAGATAAACTACATATTGTCAAGGGATATTAAAGAGGTTCATCTTCACAGAAAAATATGTGGATCCAATAGAATGGATAATCAGGTACTATTTCCAGAAGATTGAGAAATGTTAGACTCTTTAGAAATTGAGATATGGAAATGAAGCTTACACTGAAACTGAAAAACAGCAACCAATGAATTTATCAAATACCAAAGGGCACAACTAATTGACCCAAAGTAATCTTTATCCATCTGAACCTCATTTTTTGTATCTTTTTAACAGAGAAATGAAAGTCTAAGTTTCTACTGACAGAAAGTATAAGTTAATTTTGTAATCTTATGTTTGACAGAAGGACATTTCACACAAAGGCTAAAATAACAGGACCAAAGCAACTAATTTTTTTTGGACACATTAAAAATGTACATTAGACAAAAATCTATAGTAAATCTAGTAGCACCTTTTGATAACCAACCAAAAGTATAATCTAATAAATTTATGCTGACAAAAGTGTATTTTCAGTAAGGTGTTTATCCTATCACTGACTTGAAGATGTAACATCACCTGCTCAAAACTTAGTGGTAATCAGTTTAGAAGTTTATGCATGGTAAAATTCACATATTCTGTTACTTAATATTTTCGTTCAGCTTTGTAATCTTATATACCTTCAGAAAGGAGTCCCTTGGGGTGTGCATGGAGAGCCAGAGAAGAGTTGGTAAGAGGCTGAGGAGGCTGGTTATACTGTGAAGGAGGTGCAGGTGATGGAGGAGTAATTTGAGCTGATTCATAGCGTTTTTCACCAAAAGTTCTATCCATAATATCACTTTCAATAGGCTTTCCCCTGTTAAAATATTAAAGAGGGAAATGGTAGCAAATGGAAATCCACATTTGGCCAAACAAGCTTAAAATGTTCACAATCATAACTCTTTTAAAAGTTTCTTCCTGTGAGTCTTGGGAGATGCTCTATACAAAGTCAATCATTTGAAGTACAAAAGAAATCAAGACAATAATACAAGTACTTTAAGATAGCAGTAAAACAATCCAGAAGATGACAAAAAAGCAGATGAAATTCTGAGAAACACTTGAAAACTGTGACTCATCATCCAATATGTTGTCTTTCTCAATAAAAACGTCTTAAGCAAGCCTTGCAAATATCTTGCAGAGTAATGATCTTTCATTATTGAATTTTCATTAGACCCAAGTCTCTACTGGCTCTGATTTTGAAGATGGGGAATGGAGACCTCAATCCTTCTACCTCTATGTAGTCAAAAAACAATACGTGAAGAATATTCCCTTTTACACAAATAACATCCAATGCTATCAAGAGTGCAAAATAGATAAATACAACTGGCTCTGTTGGGTCAGTTTCACCCTACCCATATTCCTATAGAGGTATTTTAAGGCTTTCTGGGTAAGTAGGTACTGGTTTAATTTACAAGGCTCACATAAGTTAAATTATGCCTATTTTACTTTCCCTCCCCCCAATAAAATGCTAATCACAAATACATAATACAAAAATGCACATTTAATAGAAATTATCTGAAGAAACTCATAATTGCAACCATGCCATCTAAACCTTAGAAACAATCAGCCTAAACTTCACTAGTTTTATGTGCACAAACAGATTATTTATCAAGAACTACACTTTCCCACTTACATGAAACAATATGTTTTCATGTTTACATGTGACAAAACAGACTTGTCCCAAGGAACTTCAGGCTAATGATTAGTCTCAAATTAAAAACTTATTTGGCTTTCATAGATATTTATACTGGAAAAATTTGGAAATGACTTTGAAGTCTGAAAGTGCACATAATGCCAATGACAAAAGCCACAGGGGGAGGACACCTTAAAAACATCCTCACATGAATGCCAATCTTACCACTTGATGCTCCTTTTCAAGTAGTCATAGCTAGTGTAAGAGCCAAGAAATCTAGGTGATAGCAAAGCAAATGCAATAGAAGAACGAAAGAAAAACAAGTCATTCTAATAAGATTTCAGGAGATGGTCTAAATTGTCATTTTCAAACACTAAAACCATCCTAACTGCAACACAGAAACAGCAGCATTCTGCCTATAAAAATACAGCTAACACTCATTTGTCCAGAGAGATTACTACTGTGTGCATGAATGTATATGTATGTGTCTCCCTCTACATACATACACACACACACACACACACACACACACACTCTCTCTCTCTCTCTCTCTCACTTGACCCTACCAGTCTACTTTGACTCCTTAGCTATCCCAAAACTTAACAGTATAGTGGGCAACTTTCATGTTCATTATGTCATCCAGCAAAGGTGTCAAATGTGCAAGAATGCAAAGTAAGTCAAGTGGGCAAAAAAGCAGCAAAGAAGGGGCAAAAAACTAAGGATGATCAGGCAGCAAATAAGTGAGCCAACTGTTTAATTAAAAGGAAAGATGCTGCACAGAAATGAATATACATTTCAGATGCAGACCCAAACTGCACACAAGCAAATGAATACATAACAAAGTGCCCGCAATGGCCACCTTACCAGGATGACCACAGCTCTGCATTTTTAAAAATACACATGAAATAAGTGACTGTCTGGCACCAACTCCCTCCTAGATATTTTCAAAATGAAATACGATTCAAGCTTTATGAGGAGAAAAATTTTAGGTGTGTTTTCAATAGATTCTATACCATACACCCTTACTCACAACTGTACATGAACCCAGATGACATATTGACATCTTCGCATAATTCTTCAAGTCTAACAACCTGTGTTTATTTTTCTTCTTCTCTGACCCTGGGCCTTGATCTTCTAACAGTGAAAGTAGGACAGTATTCACTATGACTTTATCCCTGCATCACTTGCTGTGTGGAGTACTGTTTGATCTAATTCTACCACTCTTTATGATTCTTTCTCCGCACTAAAAGTGTCATGGAAGAAGACACAAGTGGGAAAAAAAAAATCATAGGATAATAAAAATGACAGCTAGCACTTAGATAGCACATTAAGTTTTGCCAAGCTCTTTGTGTGTGTGCGCATGCATATGCACAGACACATGTACCTGCGTGCACACACATAACATCTCATTCAGTCTTGATAATATTTCTTTATCCCCCATTTTATTTTACACCTGGAGAAATGTCAAGTGACTTGTCCAGTCCCAGAGCTACTCTACTCAATAAGTCACCTCACAGGGATGCTCAGGGGCCCTCTGGCCCAACCCTCCCATTTCACCAATGAGAAAGTATGATCCAGAGGTTCAGTAACTTACTCAGGGTCATACAAGGACTAAATTTCAGGAGGGATCTGGATCCAGGTCCTCTGACTCCAGAGTCAGCATTCTTTTCCCTAAATCATGCTAGTTCCTATCAATACTCTTCTAAAAATAATAATTTTTTTATTGAAAATACTGACACTACAAATCTAAGAAAGCCCTGATAAAGAATTATGGTTGCGTATTCTATACCCCACTCACATCCCTAGATGTTAAGAAAAAGGAAGAACAAACTTTACCTATATATTAGACGTGTGGATTTTACTTATGAATTCTTTCTTCTAACAAGTTGAATGTTACCTTCTTGGACCATAATTTAATATAAACTCTTCACAGCTGTTCAAAATCCCCTGAATTACAAACCATCTATATAGTTGTATTTTTAAAGCCTGTTTAAAAAGCACAAGACTTCTCCATCTACTATAATTCCCCTGACAAATTCAATCTTACATGATGACAGCTTATTTATACCATCTCAAGTTAAATAACTTACTTAGAATAACTAGAAAAACTTAGTTGATTTGGAGGATGAATTGGTTTGGCAGTCTCTATGAGATGGCTGGCAGGAACTTGTGCTGAAGGTTTGTTTTCAAAACTTCTTCTATCAAAATACGAAAGCTGTTTTCGATAGTATTCCTCATCTTCCTCAGGATCATAGTGATTTGAACGAACAATATCTTCAGGTGCTTTCATCTGAGGTTTCTGTGGTTCTGGGGACCTAATACATGATCATATAAGACACTCAAACTCAAGGTTACGGTGCAAAATTTACAATGAAACGTTCAAAGATGGATAAACAGTACAGAGCTGAAAGATGAGCTACTGTAGCATATCCTACACTTTTCTCTTTAAAATCAAATCCATGTATAAAATACCTTATTTACCTGTTAACTTCAAGTTTCCAGAGCCTTCCTATGTCACAAAGCCCAAGGATTCAATTTCAAGCACTTTACCCACAAATGCTTGCTAGATTTTTGCCTATTTCAGACACAATCATCACAAACTAGGCTTTCTTTTTTCCTAGATTGCAGCACATTAGAAGCAGTTCAAAGGGGAGAATATTTCTAGAGGCATAATGATAGTAGGAAGAAGCGAACAGTGGTAGTCTAACAGCAAATTGTTGGTAATTTTACCAAAGGCACATGTTGACATATAAGGTTTGAACCATAATGCTGTGACCATTTATTACAAAGGAATAACAGACCATAAGGATAATACTAATTATGTTGTGCTATTGTATATTCATGCCTATAATGATGACTCAAAGAAAGGTTAAATTGTGCTTGATAAACTTTAAGGAGGCAGGGAAATGCAGAATGTAGTCTAGAAAGAATGAAATAAAGTATAAAGAGCTAAAGCAAATTTTGTGAAACAATAATACAACAAAGTCTGGAAGAAACTCAAATTTATTTTAAAAGTTTTTTTCCGAACTAGAGCCATAAAAGGCTTATTAGCAAGAAACCTCTTGTACAGTATAACTTCCTCACTTAAAAAGCAAAGCATTCTTCCAGTGATTTAAGGATTGCTAATAAGACTTTTCACCTTCCCTGCCTAACCTGTCCCATACTTAAGCCAAACTGAATATAAGGGCAGTTGATTTTTATTTTAGTCGTACAATTATTTTCATCCCATTTTTTCCCTTTCACAATACTAAGAGAGGCGCTATAAAGTAGCTGGCCTTTAGAGCCAAAAAGATTTGAGTTACTTCCTGCCTCTAAGACATACTGGCTATATTACTTAACTTCATACTCTAAGTGACTCCCTTGCACTAAGTTGTAGAGCAAGTGCCTTGTCAATGAGATCACAGAGCTAGTCCTTAATCCTACCCTAACACGTGTAAGTGGTCTTATTGAACTGAATGTATAAATAACAAAAAATGTAGTTTTATACCACAACCTGAACTCTTTTATTAAATGGCAGTATACCCACCTGTACAGTGTTTTATCATGCTCACTGAACTGATTTTGAGAAGATTTAGGACCACCGATGGGAACAACTGCAGGTTTAGGTACTGTTTCCAGGGGCTATAGGGAGGGGAAAAAATGACAGATTTTATCTTTGAAGTTACGAAACTTCAAGGTTTAAGAATAGAATGTAAAAGACATTTTAAAGCTACTTTTCTATTAAGTGGTAATAATAACAAAAATCCCTTTTACATATTTACCTTAATAGCAGCTGTATCATTAACATCCTTCTTACTGTCTAATGATGCTGACCTTTTGTTTTCAAACATTTTGACTCTAGTAAGCACGGACTGTGGTTTCATTGCTGGATCTTCCTCATCTTCAATTATAGTAGGTGGTGGTGGAAGTGGTTTGGTGTTTGAAGAGAGTATTTCTGTCTTTTGAGATGAAGGTATCAGAGAAGGAACAGCCATAGAGCTATGGGGAGAAGGCTCATAATGCCCTGCTTTGGCATTAAACCCTTGTGGTGGTACTTGTTCATAACTTCGAGGGTATGGATCAAAATACTGCTTGGCTTCAGAAGACTTGGACATTGTTGATGAGTAAGGCTGTGCTTCTGATTTATATCTACCATGAATATCATATCCAGAAGTTGGCTGTTCTTCATATCGTAGGTTAGAGTTCTTAGGGGGCTGTTCATAGCGTGACCTGCTATCATAAGATATTGGGGTCGGTTCTTCAAAACGAGATTGTACTGGAAAGTAAGCACGTTCTGAAGCCTCATCAGGAAGCTGTCTAGGGTCAAAGTCTCGAGGGTGCTGATTATCAAAGGAAGGCCTTGCTTGGTAAGGCTGTTTGTCATCATAATATGACCACTGGTCTTCATAAGAAGGTGTTCGATGATCATCATAATGTAGGCGAGGGTCATAGCTTCGAGACAAATGATCTGTATAGTTGGCAGAATCATACTTAAATGGAGGTGGTTCAACCTCTCTACTGGATTGTTTTTCTGCATAAGGAGGCTGAGGTTCATAGCTCAAATTAGATTCTTTTTCCTGTCTCTGCACTGAGTGGTTAACAGACGGCTGTTTCATAACGTAATTTTGTCTTGGTGGTTCTTCAGTATATTGTTCTTTTCTATACACCTATGCAGAACACAGAAACTTAGCTATAAATATCTGGTTTATAATCTCAGTCAAATTTTATTATATAAAACAAATGAACAACCTGAAAAAAAGCTATTTTCTGCTAATATTTATAAGGTTACATTCAGATGAGAGAAAAAGGCCAATTATTTTGATTATTATTATAGGTTATTTTGATTAGAAGAAAGCCCAAAGTTGAAAATGCAGATGTCACTGGTGTCAGAATCTATTAAAATAAATCTAAGTAACAAATAATTTAGCTATTTAAAAAGTATCCAAGTTATGATTCACTGAGCTATTTTTAATTTGATTTTTATATCTGAAATTAAGAATATAAAGAAAAGCACAGTATAATTTTCAGTGAGGTTTTTCATCAAGGTTCTCTGGTAAGCAATAAAGAATTGGCAATAAATAAAAAAATAAGCTTAGAAATAAAAATAATCAGCAAAAATCTTTGATTGAAAATATCCATTTTTAGACAATATACATTTGGAAGCCATGCAAGCTAAAACATTTAATAATTCTTACTGATTTAAATGCACTAAGCTACGTAAGCCCATAGTAAAAAGCAAAGGGAATCCTTAAAAGGGGCAAAGCAAAAAACGTTCATGTGCTAGCTTGGGACAGCAGCAAGTTAGTGCAACAGTGCAGCACAGGTACCTTTGCCGGATCTACATGCGACGACAATGATGGTTCTTGGTCTCTTAGCACTATTTGAGATGTCTCAGTACTTGGTGGTGTTAAGGGGCCCGGATGTGGCTGATAGGAGTTGTAAGGAGCTGGGACTGGCTCCTCCAGTTGGATATTAGTTAGATTTACATTAGGATTAACAGCAGAGGTTGATGCTGGGTGTGTTTCAGACGAAGGGTAAGGGACTGCAGATGAGACTTCTGCTTTCTGTGAAGTGTTTAAAATATTTTAAATATAGTGCTTCTGATACACTGCTGACTTTCCACTTTAGTTTAAGTTTTTGTTTTAAATATAATATATATGTTGTGTACACATAATTTAAGTGTACTGGAAAAAAATTACTGCCTCATTCTAGCTTCTGGGAAATTATTATACCACTTTTATATATTATATTAAGTGAAACCATTTATAAGTTCTTAATAATCTCACATCCAAGTTAGTGACTAATCTTTGTCCGGAAAAATGACAAAATTTACTCTCTTTACATCAATTCCCACATTTTAAAACTGAATAATGCACCTACAGCTAGAAAATGTTGAATGCTTGCTGCTTACCTGTTGAGAGGCTGTTTTAAATCCTGGGGAGTCTATTCTATGAATTGGTTGTGGCTGCGCTTGTGGTGAATAAGAAGGGTATGTCTGGCTTTCGTGATGCATTCCAGAGGAGTCCTCTCTTACAGGTTCAGAGGACCGTGTAATTGCAGACTCCGGGGGAGTCCCAACCTCATCATTAAGAGTTTCATCTAGTTCTTGATCAGTGTAGGCCCCACCTTCTGTATCTGTATCTTCATAGTCAGAAGTGTGTCTACTGTCCGTGCTATACATTGAGTATTCACTACCTGGAGCTGACAGGTAGGATAGACGATCATCATGCAAATCAAGGTCATCACTTGTAGCACCATCCGCCTGGGTCAAATAAAAGTAAGTTAAAAACTTTATTCAATATTTAAAAGAGATGACCTTTATTTTTACAAAGGGAGACTGGAAAGGATATTCTCCTCTGAAAAAAATCAAATCTACTTGTTTCAAATTTATGATGGATAAAGGTCAAGAAGAACTGTACGAGCATACATGCAGACACACAGAGCATCCCTTGGCAGCTGAAACTTTTGGATGAGTCAGACGTTGGCTAATCCAAGTCTTAGGAACCCAACCCAAGGAGGCGATGAAGGATCTCGCTATCATTCTGGCCTATAAAGCCTAGTTACTGGATTTCTATTCCAAAGCATGGGGAAGAAAGGGAATGCCAATGAGCAAGCTTGCAGAAGCACCAGCATACTGACTTAACAGAAATGGAAGAAAAACTGTCATAACCAATGGAACAGATCTACTCAAGCCAGAACAAAGCACTATCTTTAGAAAGCAACTCTTCAAAAAAGCTGAAGCTGATATCTGTTGGAAGGTTTTCTGGAAAGTATTATGGAAAAGTATTACTACCAGAGATAGGGTTCCCCTCAAAACTTAGGAAGAAATGATTCCTTATAAAAGATGTTTCTAAAAGACAAAGAAATGTAGTTATTATGTTCTGTTTTACAAGTAATTAAGACATGAACTGATTCAAACATTTCAAGTTCCTTCAGCACAGAAGAGAAGAAAAATGAGAAACATGGGAGGTAAAGCATTTTCTAAATCTGAACTCACCAACCTGTGACTTAACTGCTATTAGTATGAAACTGTTTACCAGGCTCAGTAACACAGTCTAGTTATTAAAGCACCACCCTCAAAAATAGGATGCCTCTGGGTACATTTAAATACTGAGGTAGAATCTGGAGGGTTTAGTATTGTTTTTCTTTTTGTTTTTTAAAGGGAGTGGGCATCCTCCACAATCTGAAGCAGTGACAAAAGTGAAAAATTCCTTCTCACAGTGGTGAAATGCTAGAAGTAGGATATCTGGCATGAAACTGAAATCTTCACTGCGCTGTGCCAGAACTATGGTTCTCAGTTATCTCAATTAACTGGCATTACCAAGAAAACAAGTCCCAATTCTGTGTCAGGTGCTCCAGGAACATGTGCATCAAGTGGCAGCCTGGGACGTAACACTGAGCACTGCCCCTCCCAGTATATCAAACCAATGTCTGCCAGGTAGCAATATAGCTCTTGCTTTCAGCAGAACATCCTGCCTAGATGAAAGACTTAGAGCTCTTCGGTGTCTAAGGTAAGAAACTTCTATGGCTTTATTCTCCCATTCCCAACATAGAAGAGTTTGCTTGCCTATATTATCCATAACTCCCAACTTTTCAGTGACCTCAACAGTCACTCAGGTGGCAATGTCTTGGGGAAAGAATCACTCAGAATTAACCCCTTCACCCACCCACTACTGAGGCAGCTGGTCATCTTCAGAATTATGGAGACTGTAGACACTGAAGGGAACAAGAAGCATGGGCTGACTTAGACCCAGGCCAACATCTTCTAAGAAATTCAGGAAAGGGAATTCTGATGACTCTTCATGGCTTGATTGGGTGACCATAAGTCTATCTCAGATATGACAGGAAAGAACACTCCATAGGTTAAGTCATTGAAACTTTGACAAGAAAGTCAATGTTACTTGAAGCAGTTTTAAGTGGGAAAATCATATATTCATCTTGAAAACATGTAAGTGGATACGAGAAAATAAAATGATCTAAACATTTATGATTTTAATATATTTTAATTTTGGAAATTATCATAATGATAAAAGATTCAATTCATTTTATAAGGATGAAAAGAGGAAACTCAGGAGGCCAGCAAAGTAGGAAGGTCATAATAATCTCAGAAGAATGAGTTAAGAAAAATGGAAGGGAGTTTTTTACTAGCAACAATTCTAAGCATATGTATTTTCTGTAATTTTATTTAAATATATTTCCTCAGCAGAGGCCTTTAAGGAATTCATTTGCACAAATTAGGTTCCATTTTCTATTATCTCTGGATGAGGATAATGTTATAATATCAATTTTATCTCAGATATTAATATCATAACACTAAGGATGATTACAATCACTTTTACTGAGTGCTGTGAGAGTAAAAACCAATCATATAGTCAAAGTGTTGTCATAAAAATGGTTATATGGTTTCTTACACTTACTTTTTACTGCGTACAGTGTCCTACCTGAAATGTCAGTTACTCAACCTTGTCTTGTTCAACACATGCACTACTTGTAACCTCTAAATTGGCAGAAGAAAAACTTTAATTTTGAAATATTATTATGTATACCACTACTTCTACGTGTGAAACTTTTATGGTATTTTCCTGCAAAGGCTATATACTTTTCTGAATAGGCACTGTTGTCTTAAACATGCAGCATGCACTGCCAGAGCTCCTGTAGATAATCAGCCAAGTAGAGGAAAATGGGGGCCATGCCCAGGAGTAGGGTGAGGAGTGGGGAGGGAAAAGAGTTGGGCAAAATAGCACCACCATCACAACAACAAAAAAAACAACAACAAAAAACCCACAAACCAAAAAAAACAGAGAAACCCCAAATCTCTCCCCTTATTATCTATAAACTTAGCTTAAGAAAAACTGACAAAGCTATTATACTGCACTGTTAGGACCATATGAAATAAGGATGACAAAAGGAACTAAAGTTACTTTGCTTTTCGTTGGGGAAAATATTAAAAATTAAAGATAATAGGAAAAATATTTAATATGAATATAGTAATAAAGCTGGTCTCCCAAATACATGGTCTGAGAGGCCTTTTAATGACACAGCAAATCAATGAATGGACTAATAAGAATTCTCACGCTATTAGAGCTTCAAAACCCAGTAAAAGTAGTTTAAACTTCATGTCAGATAATTTTTTTTGTCTCTAATTGAACCAAAGTTTATTCCTTGCTTCTCCAACCCCTCCCCTCGTATTACTGTCACATGATATGGCAACTTAGAGACATCAAAAATGCAAAACCCTGAAATACAGGACAAACGTTCAAAAAAAACTGTTGGTGACGTTTCTTACCTTTCCCTCTGAAACCCAAACCAGCTGGTTTTGTTGTTGCTGAATAGCTTCTTTCAGTGCTCCATACCAACCATCATTCATTGAATTTAAATTAATAGTAGCTGAAAATAACAAAGTATTAATTTGGTCTCATGGACAGTAAGATAGCAGAAGTTGAGATGTAAGGTCTGCCAAAAGGAGGTATGATATTACTTGCAAGACAGATGGGAGTGTTTGCAGAGAAAGTTAACTACCCTGCTGAGTGCCCCGATTATGAAATAATATTTCCCTTTAAAAAGTGGTTGATATTGCTAGGATGAGATGGATGATAAATTTCTGGAAGCCAAGAAATGTACAGAATAAATTTTGCTATAAAGAAATGTGCCTAAGTAGACTCCTTATGCAGAACTTTTCAATAACTGGCTTTTGAAGTTTTCTTGAGTGTACTCACTTGTAAAAAGATGATGATTATTTTTACGAAGTTTATGAGATCGTTCATATAATTTTCTGGCACTTTTTCGTGATTCTGGACATAATCGCATTCTCATTGTTTTAACACCCTGCTTAGAATCAGGGTTGAGGAATACCACAATGGGATACCACTGTGCATAATTTAGACGGTCAACAGCATTTGGTGTTACATCTAATAAAGCATGTTTATCCTGCATAAGGAAAAAAAAAATCATGATTCCAGATATGTAACTCTTTTCAAAGAACTATCAATTCAGAAAATGATACTCCAGCCAAAGAATGTAAAAACTCTATAACTGTAAAATCACCACAAATTGCAAAATTAAACACTCTTAGTAGCACCACTATCCTGCCATTATTATTTATATTAAATACAGGATCAAGGGCTAATTTCATGCAATGATGAGTAGAATTAAAATTGAATTTTATTATAAATTATCTCTAAAATAGTTCCTCTTAAAGCTACTTATAAAAAAAAGTTGTGTGTAGCTGAGGCAAAATTAAATACCTCACCTAAATGTGATGTGATGTAATCTGGGGGGAAAAATGTACCAGCATTAGTCATTCCTCGAATAAAAATATTAGAATGCTGTAGATATCACATAAACAACACACAAAGTAGACAAAATGAAGTCAAAATTCACACCTAAGAATGTACGTACAAAATTTAATTGTTATTCAAGGTTAAGATTTGAGGTCAAATTCAACCTCAGACCTTTACTAGGTATGTGACCCCAAGAAGGTCATTTAACCTTTTTGTGTCTCAGTTTCCTCATGTGGAAAACAGGGAATAATAAATGCGCCCAAGGTAACTTTAAGGATAAAATAAGACAGCATTTGTGAAGTGCTCTGCAACCCTGAAAGTGCTAAATAGATGCTAGCCTTTATTTTTATGATTACTATGCTTCTCATTGAAGTGACACAATTGAATTACTGATTTCTACAACTTACCCGATCAATAATTTGCTTTATAGTATGAAGACGTATAATTCCCGAGCTCCGCTGGTCAGTGCCAGCATCTCTAGGTTCACTTTCTAGTAAAGGAAAAAATGTTACTCAACTTTTGAAGACCACCATCTAGAAATACAGATTCCTCAGCTCATAAATAAGTTGTATTCCAAATATTCATTTGTAATTTCATTATTTAGAACCCCAAATGAATTATAATAAATGGTAATTATATTCTGTGGCAAAGCTGACAAAAACCCAACTAATCATTAATGTGCTTCAGGAATTTAGTCACCACTCTATACCATTTTTTTCCATGTAAATACCAAATTAATAGTTACTGAATTCAATGACGTGTTGGCTGCTACGTGGGGATTTAAGAAAATAAGACAGTCTTGGGCCTCAAAAAAATTGAGAGAGGGGAAGAATAAAATATGTAAATGACTAGAAAGCAGCAGTATTCAAGAAAGGCATATTTATCTTGAAGTGGGTTTGGAGGGGTTTTTTGGGGGTGGGGGGAGGGACATCACATGAGGTGCTTAGACATGCAGATTCAAGAAAATCAACAAAAACTTTATGAAGGTAGCTGAGGGCCTTGAAGAAAAAGACAGTTCAAAATATAAGAAAAGACATATAAGAAAAGACAGTTCAAAATATAAGAAAAAATCTTCATGAAAAATAAAAGAGTATCCAGAGTTTAAAAGGAATGGACACAATTTACAAGAGAGAACGGTCAGCCCCAATGGTTCAAGGATATGAATAGATAACTCTTAAAAGATGAAACATAAATTTTAAATAAACTATAGGTCAAAAACATGTACAACAAACTGATAAATCAAACCGATGTAAATTAAAACAATTTTGAGGTTAATATCTCCAACCAAATTGACAAAAATAATTAAAAGCAAAAACTAGCGGTGCAGCTATAAAAATAGCAGTTACAAACTGCTGAAGAAATTACACCAACTGCATCAACAATAGGTGTTTTTTACATGACTATACCACAACAGTTACAAAACAGTATAATAATAAGGTAAATAAAATGCTGGTAAATAAACATAAAGTGATATGTGATTAGGTATATAAGAGAAGGTATACATTATCATAGGCATGCTTATAAAAAAAGAGATCATTTCAAGCTTGAAGAAAGAGGGGTAAAAGGTAGGTTCATGGAAAAACCATCAGGGAAACTATATCTGAGTTGGGCCCAAAGAAACAGGAATGACTTTAACAAAGAAGACACTGATAAAATGCTTTCTGCCTGCCTCTACTTGATTCAACTTTTCAAATCCTTTTCCTACCCTTCTGTATTATATAACATAAGAGTACTGAAAAAATTGATCCAATAATTTAAAAAACAGGGATGCCTAACTTTTTGTGTGATGGATCTCTTAGAAGTTTGATAAGGCTTATGAACTCCAAATGAAGAGAAACGTATTCCAAGTGAAACCTATTAAACTGAAATAATGATGTAATTATTTCCCCCATTTGAGTTCACAGAACCCTTGAACTGGATATATCCATGAACCCAACAAGCAAATTAAAAGCCCCTATCAAGAATTAAGAGTCTGGAATATTAGATAGTTCTAGAGTTAAAATCAGAAAACCTTGACTTAAAACCCACCTTTGAAACTTTCAAAGTAACCACTGCAAGTCAAGTCACTTAACCTTCCCTGAGGTTCACACTTATTTGTAAAATGAGGATACTAATAATTTTAGTACCTGCTCAAGAGCATTATTTTGAGGACTAAATTTTCACACATTAAAAAATCCTTTAGAAAATGCCAATTATGAACATTACCATTCAAGGTATCAGTGTAATACCATACAAAGACTGTAGGACCTGGAGTCAGGAAGATCAGAGTACAAATTCTGCATTGGACATTAGCTATGTGAACCTGAGCAAATTACTTATTATCTCAGCTTCATTTCACTTTCCTGCAAAAATGGAGATAAGAGCACCTACCTCAGAATGCTGTTGACAAAAGTGTAAAGCCTTAGACTGATATATATGGGGGCATATATGCTATTAGAATTATTATTACTTCTACACAAAACATGTAATTTGATGACCCTAGGTTCTTGAAGGCTACAAAAGCAGAATACAAGCTCTGACAAGAGTTGCTCTTATGGAAAAACTGACATTAAGATTCACATAGTTTTTTGAATGTCTATGAACCTTAACTTGCGTGCTGGTATGTTAAAAGTGAGATAGTTGTCCAATGTTTAATGAAACTGGAAGACCTGAATACTATAAATCTTGACATTCTCAACATAAAGGAAATCAGAAGATGTAGCTGAAAAGGAGGAATGGGTTCATTGCTTGTCCTCAGAGATGCAAAAAAAAAAAGAAAAGAGAGAGAAAGGAAAGGACAAAAGAAACACTTGATCTGTGAACTGCTATGATCATTTTAACAACTTGTAATAAAACAACCCAGAAAATAATTTTCCATCAGTATTCTTTGGTTGAGAGTAAAGAGATCAATTCTACAAAGACTAAGAGAAGATCCTCCCCAGTAAAATCAATGCACCAAACTGGAAAACATGGATCAAGATGAAGGAAGGAAGCCAAAGATTTGCATACTACATGAAACCCTAAGTTTATAAACTCATGAATACTTAGAAGGAAAAATGTCAAGGAAATGAACATGGAAGTAATCAAATAAAATATCATCAACCCTAAACTTTATTTTTTTCTCATCTAATACAGGTGTGTCCTAAAAAAGCAGTCAATGTTGAGTAAAAAGAACTAAGATAACAGTCATTGCAAAAATATATCATGAATATATTCTTTCTCTTCCCCATTCTGTGTAAATGTGTGTATAATATATATGATAAATACCAAATTCTGCATATAAAACGTATCAAAAAATTAAAACAAAATCCCCAAAGGACTATCAATTCAAAGGCATGTATTAATGTATGCAAAATATAAACAATTTTATGTAATGTCTCAGTGGGAAACATTTTACAAAATAAAGGTGATTACTGATGAGGCAATGTGAAATACTGGACAGAGTACTGAGCTAAGTGTACTCAGTTGGGAAGACATGATTCCAACCTACTGCAAACAATGAGTGACCTTGAAAAAATAACCTGGGAAAAGGGAGACTATGCTAGGTACTATGAAATACAAATATAAAAGAATAAAATAAGGTCACTTTTTAAAACAGTCTATTGAAGGAAATAATGTGCATGTATAAGAATTCATATAAATTGACACAGGAGAGTAATCAAGGTCTAGGAGTGATAAAGACCCCCTGATGTGGCAATTAAAAATCACAGAGCAGTTTCAATTGAGCGATAACGTTCAAAGACGGACTACAAAGAGCTAAGGAGTGTGGGGGAAGGAGGAGCAATGGATTAGGTGGTATTTTCCCAGAAGTATGGCTGTGAAAAGGGAAGAGAGATATGAAACAACAGCTTCATAGAAGAATTTGGGGAATATTTTTAAGGGAAGAGGAAACATGGGTATGTCTGAAGGAAACAGTGAAAAAAATCTATATAAAAAAAAGAGGTTGCCATGCTTCCATAGAAAACAGAAGGGGACAGAGAGATGAGTTAAACTTGACAAAGAAAAGAGGGAAAAAAAAGAAAAGAGGGGGGTGATGTTCAGGGATTTTGAGATAAAAAGGCAAGAGGAAACTTGCAGAAAAATGATCTAAATTTTTTTCAGTAAAGTAAAAGGCCAAGTTCCTCAGGTATGATATTGGAGAAGTTTAGTACAGACGATTTGAAGAAAACATAAAAGATTAGAACGAGTGGAGAAGATTCTGCAAGTAAAATAAGAAATCAACTGGGGAGGAATAAATGTACTGCCTTGCTGCAGAGAGGGTCTGATGTAAGTCAGCTAACAAATGTCCAGTATACCTAGTCAGCACAATTGTGTTGGAGGAAGAGGAAGTCAGTGATGGCAGGAATAATTAAAGGATGAGGTTCAGCAAGGAACGAGCAGTAATAAGGAGGTAAGACATTTGAAGTTAGAGGACAGGAAGGCACTCAGGTTTGGGTTGGGAAGTCAGAACATACTGAGAGGTAGAGAGAGTAAAGGTTGCAGTGAGGGCAAGGACAGGGTAAGGAGGTGTGAAGTATAAAAAGAAATGGTAGAAAATTATGGTCAGAGGAATTTCAGAATTTTTGATTAAGGAAATAAAATACTTGTGGAGACTGAATGGTGGGAACCTATTTGTGATCATCCTATGACTGTTCCTGAAATAGAGTTGAAGAAACTAAAGAAAATAGGGAGTTTAAGGTGTTGGAAGGAGTATCAAAATGAACACTGAATCCACCCAGGAAAAGGCAGATAGGGTAGGATATTTATCCTAGGATAACAGTAGAAACTGTGGAGAAGACAACCAGGAGCTAAGTTTTTGTGGTTGTTGTTCAGTCATTTGTCATTTTTCAATCACGTTCAACTCTTCATGAACCTATTTGGAGTTTTTTTTGGCAAAGATACTGGAATGGTTTGCCATTTCCTTCTCCATTTCATTTTATAGCTGAGGAAACTGAGGCAAATAGGGTTAAATGACTTGCCCAGGGTCACACAGCTAGTAAACGTCTGATGCTAGATTTGAACTCAGAAGATGAATCTTCCTAACTTCAGGCTCAGCACTCTATGCGCCGTGCCACCTAGCTGCCCAGGAAGCTAAGCCGACCACAGCTATTACAATCTGCACAGAGTAGACTTCAAAGGCGGAGAACTGTGAGTGATTATGACAAAAGGGGATTCCGAAAGTGGCGTCTAAAACCAATCACCAATAGTGTAAATGGTACTCACTTGCCACTTGGTAAATATCTGGTTCTTCTCTTGCTAGTTTCTCTCTTGCAACATCAGCAATTGGTCCAAAGATAGTTACAGGTCTGAGAAATCCAGCTATATAGCAAAGAAACAATTTTAGTGAAAACAATTCATTTAAGATACTTTTATTTGCAAGAACATGGTATGTACTGAACAGGCTAACCCTTAAAAAGAAAGCTACCTTCTCGAAGAACAACTCTTTCATAAGCAGGAAACTTAGTCTGAAATGGTTGAGCAGAGAGATCCTCTCTGCTTTTACGTAAATTTCTTTTAGAGCTACGAAGACCTCGGAATCGCCAAAAGTCAGCACGATCTCCTCCTGCTGTCTTTGGAAGTGTGTATTGAACACTGGCTAGCTGCTCAGCTCTATATTAAAAATAAAACATGAGAAAAAGACCCACCAGCAAATTAACTTTTGAAATAGTCTAATCAAATCTTATTTAAATCTTAATCTCAGTATAATTTGAGGAACTTATACAACAGCAAGAAATTTTTAGCACTAAACACAATGATTTGTTTTAGATCCTAATTCAATAAATTTACTTTTATTACTACATACATCATTTCAGAAAGGGGATGAGTTCAGAAGAATTATCTAGGCATACCTGTTCTTATTAGGGATGATGCCTCTCTCTACCTCCTTATGATTTTTGCCAATTCGTATAGCCAGCCAAGAACCCAATTTTCCATTGTACAAGGTATCCACTACACGGAACACTTCTCCTTTGTTGAAGCTGAGCCCATAAGGAGATTCCTTCTCATATTCAAAGTGTGTTCTAATGTAGAAAGAATCTCCTACATCCGATTCTACAATACGGCGGTAAACTACAACAAAACAAAACAAACATGCACAATACCAATTAAAAAGGAAAGATTTGTCAATCACCCACTGCACACTGAGCATCGTGTGCTTTACAAATATTACCTCACTTGACCCGCACAACAACCTCAGTTAGGAGGTGCTGTTATCATCTCCATTTTGCAGTAGAGGAAACTGAGGCAGAGGGAGGGTAATGGCCACTTATCAGATAAGTATAATGAAGCTTATCATTCAAATGTTCCATCCACTGAGCCACACAACTGCCTCAATGGCTCAAAAGATCAGAAATTAATCGGAATAGGTAATATTTAATTTTTTTGAAATTGTGGCACGAGTTTACTTTTAAGGTTTAATTCAACTTGATAAACAATTATCAGACACCTATAACATATGAAAATGTTCTAGGGACTTAAGACGTAAGAATAAAAAAAATTATCAGTTCTCAGTGAATTTGTTTTACTTCCAAATCTTCTAAAAAACACCTGAAGTTTGGAAAATCTAGTGGGGAAAGGAGGAAATCTCCTTAAAATATTCAGTGAACTACTAAAATGAATTAATAGGAGTCTCATTTTTTTCATTGTAGTATACTCAAAAGGACGCTGCTTTGTCAATTTTATCTCTGATCATTAGTCTTTGATAAATGCCACAAGAAAGTTGCTAGCATCTGATTTATCAAAGAAACCAGATGACTTGTACTTCCAGTTTTCCTTTACTGATTTTATTATAGAAAAATTCAATAAATCACCATTTTAAGATTGAAAACTGCTTCCTCTATAGTAAGCCCTCTCTATATGTTTTTATATTTGTATTTTTTCATGTTGGTATAACTCTTATGAAAATAACTTACCATCCTTCTTTTTCTGTGCCAAGATTGTCACTTCTTCTCCTTTAGGGAGGTCAAGCAAAAAAAGCACAGCTTCTTCTCGGATGATATTTGTGAAATCTACATTGTTTACCTGTTAGAATGTAGTTCATAAAAATCATCCTATGAAGTACAATGTAAGTTATTTCTGAAAAGCTAAATAAAACAAAAAACTCTCCCTTTGAACTTCAGGGTTATCTAACACACAACTTCCTACAGCTTTTGTTTTGTTTCTTAAAGGGGGCCTCAAAAAAAAAATTGATTCAAAATTCTTAAATAAAACCTGGGTGTATTTACAAGGCAATTTAATGTCAAAGAGTATCCTCAAATAAAAAGGTAGGCCTAATTAAACCTCAAAATCACAATGCAAGATCTCCCTTTTCTAAAGAAAGGTAGAAAAACTTCCCACTTCTAAAAACAACTAGCAACTAAACGCTTCTTTTCTAAAAAACAACATCTATCTTCAGAAGGCCCCTTCTTCGAAAACTGACTGAGGATAAATGCATAAGAAAATCATTATACTATGCTATTCTAATAAAACAGAATAGAAAAGGAATGAAAAGAGGTATTTTGAATGAAAACAGAGGTAACGGTACTTCTCCTGTAGCAGGATATCAATAACGTAAACATTTAGATTTGTTCAATGCTTTAAAACACTTCCATATCCATTCATATTAACTTTCCATTATGAGATCCGTTAGTAACGAATCCTTCTATTTAACTAAATTTATAGGGAGCTTATTTTCATATCTTTTAGAAATTAAGAAGTATACTCTAAGACTGATAAACTGAAAACAATATAACCATCATGCCAGGCATTCACGGAAAAACATTTTTAAAATCACAATCAATAAGAGAAATCATTTTTAGAAATTATTAATAATTATGATTCTAAAAAAAACCCTGTAAAACTGCATTATTTTTTTCATGATCCAACCCTCTTGAATCATGCATCTGCTACAGTTGATGCAATTCAAATCTTAGCAAAAAAGTATTTATTAAGGGCATAGCAACTATAAAGTACTATGGAGAAAATATTATAATATTATAATACATTACATAATTTATATTATATAATGTTACATATATAATATAAATATATAAATATCATATGTGAATATCATATTATATAAATTATATAATATTATAAATTATAATGATGACAGTAACAATTATAACAGCTAGCATTTGTATAATGCTTTAAGGTTTACAAAGCACTTTACAAATACAAATATGATCTCATTTGATCCTCACAACTACTCTGGGAGGTGATGTTATTGTTATTTCCAGTTAAGGGAAAAGGGAAATGGAGGTAAGGGAATGGAGGCTGACACTTCCTTGGGGCTACACAGTGTGTATCTTGAGACTGGATCTGAATAGGTCTTTCTGACTACAGAACACTATCCATTCCACCACCTAGCATGCACACAACTAAATAAACAATGGTACGAGAGGAACAATTCAAAATGTGCCACAAGGCAATTAATAACTAATTACCAAATAACAAGCAGACACTAAATATTGCTATAAAATGAAGGAGTTGGAATATACTATCTAAGATCCATTCCAGTTCAGAAACCTTGAACTGTGACTAGAACCCTGATAGGTAAGAGAAGAGCATCTGATGAAGGAGGAACAACATGAGTAAAAGCAGGAAAACAAAAAAATAGAAAGGATTATCAGGAGACAGTGAGTATCTCAGTGTGACTGTAGGAAAGGGTTTGCTTGTGTCATAGAAGGAGCAGAAAGATAGGTTTGTTTACAAGCCAAGCTAAGAAGTTCAAACTTTATTTATCCTTTAGGTAGTTTTTGTCCAAGTTCTGACCCAGCAAATAACATAAAACTACTGGCTAATGCAAAAATATCAAGTTGTATTACCATATTATCACAGCACAAGTCCTGTATTAGCAGGTATCTTCTCCTTTGTAAACATTTTGCTATTTGGCTTAAGAGACTGGCAAGGAAAGTTACAATCTAATGGTTTCTCTATTTGATGTTTCTTTCTAATTCTAAAAGAACTTTAAAATTACAGAAATTAATATACTGACATACCCTGAGAATTTGGTCACCTTCTTCTAAGCCTTCTTTAGCAGCAGGACTGTCTTCCAGAACTCCAGCTACAAAGATTCCTACATCATTACCACCAGCCAAACGTAAACCCACACTGTCTCCTTTTCTGAATTTGACCAGTTTCATGCTTGGCCTGTAAAATTAGAAATTTAATGTATAATTCTTAAGAGTCATTCTTAATGTGAAAAAGGCAACAAAAACACTAAAATCCAATCAGAAGAGATGGTTTATTTTTAACACTTCACAATGATCTTCAATTTGCTTAATAAGATGTAATGATTCATAGTTCAAATTCAGAGTTAATAACTTTCTTCCCATACTTAATATAAACCAATCTAAAAATAATGACAGGCTCTTAGTATAAATGTGAATTAAACAAAATCTTACTAACTAACTACTGTATGAGGAACATTTATGTTAGGCAATGGAGAAACTAAAAGTTTAAGACACATAAAGGCTTAAAAGTTTAGTAAGAGGTTACAGCAGAGAAATTCAACAATACATTAGAAGTGTATGAGTTGTTCAGAACACGCTCCTTAAGAATTTATTTTGGGGTGTGGTGCAAAAAGGTAGTGCAAATTTTGGGGTGTGGTGCAAAAAGCCCAAACTCTAATTTCTATGAAATAGCTTTTCAAGTATTCTTGAAATTCTTGATCAAAAGGGAATACTGTAAAAGGTAACTTTTTTCAGATCTATCAAAAACATCTGAGGATCAACTAAAGAAAATGGGCACAATCCTTCATAAGAGGCAGCATGGATTAATGAATAGAGTACTGGGCTCGGGAATTCAGAAAATCTGCATTCAAATTTGGCCTGAGATCCTTAAGAGCTACATGGGCATTTAATATGCCCCTGTTTCCACTTCTGCACACTGAAAAGGTTAGACTTAATCAACTCAAAGTTCCCTTTGAACCCTAAATCAGAGACCCCTCCATTACCCACAACAACTCATACGTGGTAATATAGGGCTGCTCAAACCTTGAAAAATAAATTTGAGAATTATCTCTCAGAGGTTAAAGCTATGTCGGTAAATAGTTACAATGTAAAATCCGTTAAAGATGAAAAATGACAGAACCCTAAAGGGTATAAGAAGAATAAAATGAACTTGCAAAGGAAACAGAACAAGGAGTGTCAAAAGCTAGGACAATGTAACACTGAATAGTGAAGAGAATGTCTGTAAGGAGCTGTGTTTCACAGCATCAAATGCTGTAAGAAAGTCACGAAAGAGGCGACCAGATTTGGTTACTGGGGAGTCACTAGTGGCCCAGAAGGGAAGTTTCTGTACAAATGTGAAGGCAGAATCCAAACCAGAAAGAAGCAATTCACTGGTTAACTAACTACTTGTGTCCTAATATCTTCTGGGTCTTACTGCTCTCCAGACCACTGAGCACTAAAACTATAATCTGACCCGGCAGTGTATTCAAAGAAGTACACTTCATTATATGGCTTTACTACAAGTCCTATCACTGTCCCCTTAAAGATGTCATCTGCCCTGCAGCTGAACTCTACAAAGGTGCTGTCTGATACAATTGAAAGTTGATCACTTTGAGAGGAGGTCTCTCTTTTTATTTCTATCGCCAGTACTTAGTATAGTGTTTGTGCTTAATAAATGCTTTCTGATACATTCATTTAATTCAAGAGCAGAGTCCTGGAGGAAATAGGATCAAAGGTACAGGTACTAAAAAAATAGTAGAGCTATTTGTTTTCCTGTTAACTGGAGGAAAGGCAGACATAAATAACAGAGAAGGGAACGCCGTTGGACAGTCTGAATAAGCCTTTGACTACTTTGAAAAGATTAAGTAATGAAGTCCAGGGAAAGGAGGAATAAGGAGGGAACTGGAGCTTAGAGAAAAGTAAGTTAAAAAAAATTATAAAATACCCGTACTACTTTAGGGATTAAGCCGCACCAAAAAAAGAAAAGAAAAAAAAAAAAAGAAGAGACTATCGGTACTTGTACTACCCACTTTCCCAGAGATGTTGTGAGGAAAAACCTTTATAAAAACTTGGACCACTATAGTAAGTTGGGTCGTTATCTTAAAATTTAAAATACTGAGGATTCTCTAACTACCAACAAAGATTACATCAAAATCTTAAGAGCAGTACTAGTGGTGGTGGTGGTGACCGTGATAACTAACAGTTCAAAGAGTTTAACGAAAATGTAAATATTCTGGCCACTTGATCTAATGCTTGATAATAATGCATCTTGAATGTCTTAGTAGATATTGCATTGTAGGTGGAACAAAAACCTGGTGACAAATCAATTCTGCCTGTTCCTTCTTGTCCCTTCAAAACAATTACCTTATAGAAATTTTTCCTGGCTAAGAATCCACTAATATAGCTATATTTCTGTGACTAAAAATGCAGGAGACTCTTCAACCTAATTCATAAATCAGTAGAAATTCCAAATTTTATCATTATTTTTGTTTTTGATCTAGAATGATGACATGATATAACATTGAACTATACTATTTCTAGAGACTGCTTACTACATATCCTCAAAATTGGGGGAATGAATAGACAAGATCAATGAATGACTAGACAATAATTGTAATCTTCAAACCATGCTAAACACTAGAAAATCACAAAGTGCAAATCATTCAGTATTTGCTTACTGGTATTGTTAAGAGGCCTCCTAATCTCTCATTCATTTTCCTGACCTCAGCCTTACATCAACTCTATATATTAAGGCAGGGTGCTGTTTCAGAATTCTATCATTAGAGCTTTACTATACCATGATAACCGAAAGATACAGTGAAAATGGTATCATTTACATCAAGGGGAAAAGTGGTTTGGTTCTTAATACAAATTTAAGTTAATCAACTATTCTTCCTCTTGTGTACTATACCATTGTTTAAAAATTTATTTTTTTAAATCTGATATACCTTTTACTGATCTGCCTAGAAAAATAAAAATTTATTATTTGCTGGCTTATTCAGGAACACAACTGATGAATGACAGATTGTTATGACTTTAGGATAAGAGGAGTTAGTCAAAGTTAGGAGAGAAAACAACTTTTCTACAATTTCAACCACAAAAAAAATGGGTTAAACAGAAGTATGTGAGTCTCAAACTGGGAGTATGTCACCTTCCCTTATCCAAATGAGTTGTATATCAAGGTTGAGATATAAACAAGAATGGTAAAAACAGGGTGCTAAATAGCTTTATGTGATTTAATAGCATCCTAAAATATTTGGAATAATGTGTTACAGCGAATGTACTCATTCTAAAACCAAAACTGTAGAATCGTATTACCGAAGCATTCCATCTTCATGGGTTGAATTGGGCAGAAGACCATCAGAAGGACTAACAGGTAAATCCACATCTGGCTGTCCAACTTGAGCATACACAGGTTTTGGCTCTAACAAGGAAAAATTAAAGTTGTAGAGAATTCATTACTTGAAGAATACAATACGAATACAGGCACACAAAACAAGTATCAACTCCAGATTCATCCACATAAATATAAAGTTGGAAACCCTAACAATAATGAAGATATGTTTATAAGAATGGCAGCAGCTCCCGAAACCATGTAACAAAGGTCCACACACACCATCTGCTTGTCAATTTCACTGTTTGCCGAAGCACAAAAGCTACTGAGGGCAGTCGCATCGAACAACTCTAGGTGCTGTCTTTCCTCTAGGAAAAAAGGGTGCAGAAGAATACACAAGTGACTGTGTAACAGATAAGCCCTGCTTCTCTCAAAGTCCCATTCTTTATTTTCCATGAGGTCACATATCTAATATTGCCAGAGACCAGACATGCAAAGTTAAAAAGTAAGTAATGAAAAATAAGGGGAAAGTTTATCTTTCTAGAAGAGAGGGATATTAGGGAAGAGTATATACGGCAGAGAAAGACAAATTAAGATAGAAGATAAAGAGAAAGGAATAGACACTACTAACAATGTCTATTAAATCACTTTACAGAAATGTGTTCTCACCTCTCAGGGTTACATTCTTTTGTTTGCTTGCTCTCTAACTCTCTCTCTCTAACAAACACACACACACACACAGACAGACACATGGACACACACACAGACACAGACACAGACACACAGACACAGACACACGGACACTTTTTAGTATTCCCAGTGTCATGGATGAAATTATAATAAAGGAAATAGGTAAAACATTTGTAAAACAAAATTCCTTTACCTTCTTAAACTAGGGATTAAAGAGGGTCACACCAATCAGACTAATTTAACTTTGATATTTAAAATGGTCTAGAAAAATCTGGATTAATCAAATGTGAGAGGGGTTTGTTGAAGTCTGGACAACTAAAGGAAGAGCAACTTAGGGGCTAAAGAGAGATGATTTCTTTCCCATTATATACGTATCCAAGATTTACCAAGGTATTTTATCACAAACCTTACTTCATCCATCTCTCTACAAGGCACTATTCCATTTCTTTTCAAAATAAGGCATATCTCCATCATTTCTCATATGATATCATTAATCTATCTACATAATTAATCAAGATAATTTGGCTGTAAATGCTTGTAGAAAGTAACTCTCTGCCATTTCTTCAGTGTAAGAAAGCTCTCAAAGAGAAAGATCAAAAGACATATAAACCATGTTAGTAAGGTGATAGCATTTGTCCAGGGCTCTCATGAGACAACAGACTGAAACATCTAGAATTTCATGAAAAATTTTGATAAACTGGAATATGCAAAGTTGTTCTGTGCAGTGGTATCTGACAAATATCCAGAATTATCCTATAAATTTAAAAACTCAGACATTTTTATACTCAAAAGTATAACCATCAGCTTTAAAATGCTTTCCACTTACCTTAATCCATCCTTTTGCTTAAACTCTTCAAATTACATGCGTAGTGTTGCTTTATTTAATATTTTGCCAAGATTACCTGGAAGAGTAGGGGTTTGTTTTTCATTCCTTTCAACTACAGCTTCTTCCACACTTTTAGTAGGCATGGGATCATCTGTGTTTTTTACAGGTGTAGAGACTGCTCCAGGTTTGGAATTCCTCTCTTCTTCTCTGCTCCGGAGACTAAATATTTTGTTAAATAGAAAGCAAGAAAGAAGAAGAAAAAGATAGTTCATTTAGTCTAAATATGGATTGAAGTTATCCTTCACTAATCTCTAACACAGAAAATAAATTTTGCTAACATACTTTAAATATATAATATCAGGAAACATATCAAAAAAAGAACTGTAACAAATACCATAAAAGTTTTCATAGATGAATATGCACATCTACCCAATAATCTGTGATGTATATAGTCCTTTTTAAAATTTCATATATTAAAATGGCTTCAAAATCACAAATTAAAATTTAACCAAGACACAGCCTCCTATCTCTAACAAGAGCAGAGCTACTTTTAAATCTTAAAGGTCAAAGCTCTTCTGTTTATGAAGCCAAGTAATTATTCTAAATATAATTCAACACATATGCAATTAACCTAAACATTAAAAAATATAAAGTATAATGAACTCCTATGTAAAACAAGCACATCTTAGAATAAACAGAGAACTATATAACCTCCTATGCACTTTCTAAAAAAGTCCAGAAACCTTTTAGGACAAATTAAAAGACAAGAAAGAGCTATTTTAAGAACATATATGGGAGAAACAATTAAAATAGTTCTACATAAACTAATAACTCTTAATTCTACTGCAAAGATGATCATTAATCAGGAATTTAAAAAACACTTTCTACAAAGTTATTTTATTTCAAATACAATAAAAATGGCAAAAATACTCTGAGTTATATCCTTTTGTTTAAACTTAAAAGTATCTTATACCTAAAATAAGAATGTTAACAAATAACACTGTTCTAACACCTGTCTTCGTGACTCATTTACTCTCATTTTAATATAAATGTTCTCAAAAATAGCACAGTTTTTATTATATACATCAAACCTTTTAGTGTGCAATTAAAGTTTTCACTGTTACCTGATACTACATACATGCATGCATACAAATGTATATACAAACAAAAATATCTAAAGCTTTGGATATCTCTACAGATATGTTACTATCTCTCTGACCATTTTAATGAATACCTTCATTATCTGTTGGACATCCCTACCTGGCTGTCATATGGGCACTATATACATGTATATATTTGAGTATATATGTATGTATATAAAATCTTCAGAACAGAATTGCTCCTCACTTTATCTCTTTAACCCTAGAAATAAAATCAAGTAGGTATATTCAAAATTCACCTTCCACTGCTTCCTAACTATACTAAAATGTTATTACATTTTTAGTGCACTTCCATTACCAGAAACAAGATGGAGCCATTACATTATGCTTTAAGTGACATCAATTTAAAGAAACATTTTACGCCAACAGCGATTTCAAACACTGCTATGAATATCTTCTCACACCAGGGTTTCAACATGGCATAAAGACGGCTGAGTTAAGAATTATTCAAATGAAGTACAAGCTCTGACAAATCCTGCACCAAGCTAAGAAGGTTTGGACTATGGTTTGGAAAAAGAAATACCTTATCTGAACTTACTGGTGCTCTAGGGACCAATCCACACAATTTTTTGGAAAAGCCTGGCCAAAATGTGAAAATTTTTTTCAGTTGTGACAATAATACACATATGGGTTATAATCTATAGGTGAAGCGAATACCTTGAACAATGTGATCCTTGAAATACGGTCATGCGATTAAACTTTCTCCTTTATCCTGTCCCCACAAAGATACTGATTCCCAATTTCTAATGTCATCTATAGTCAGTGCCTCCACTTTTTCCCCTTTCCACTAGATCCTAACCCTTTGTGATTTTGCTGGCACTTTACTAAAACTTCATTCAAAGGTCCTCAGTAATTAGTTTGAGTTTGTTCTCCTCCTCCATGGTCTACCTATAGCAAAGATTCTTACATTTTTGTCCCACAAACTTAGGAAAAAAACTTAATTGTATTTCAATACAACTGGTCTCTTTTATGATCTATGTATTTCATTTTGTGAAATTAAAAACATTATTCTGAAAGGGGGAACCATAGCTTTCATCAGATTGCAAAGAAAAGGTCCACAATATAAAAAGTAAGACCCATTCCTGCTCATAACACTGCTGGCCAGTCCTTCTTGGCTGCTCTAATTGGATAAAATCCTTAGTCTTCTTACCTCTCTGATTTTCACTTCTCTTGTCTCTTTTGCTTGGTTCCTTCACTGGGCTCCTTTCTCATTCCACCCTCTTCTCTCTCCATACATACTCTCTCTTGGTAATCCCATCTACCTAGAGCTTCACCTGTCTCCTTTATGGGAAAACACCCAAATCTATGCCTCCAGCCCCACCATTTTCATGAACTACATACCTTTATTTGCAGCTATCTGTTGGGCATCTCCACCTGGCTGTCATACTGGCACTTCAAGCTCAATAATGGAGGTAGGGACCCTTGCTTTTCCCTGATGTGCAGCAGCACATTTACAAACCTACAAATGTGCTACAGAATGAAAAATGTTAAAAAGCACTACTGGGATAAAGTGCTTTTAACTCAATTACATCAAATATGATGACTAGTTCTCATTTCCATGGATTAGATGGCCAACAAGAGACAGATTCTCATTAGACCAAAGGTAAAATTCAAGATGAATCTTGTCCTCACAATGCTTAGTAAATAGTAGGCATGCAACAAATATCTAGTTATTGACTGATTATTTCGCATATATTAACCTCTAAATTTGCTCTAATTAATGTATGATGCTACTCTAAGAATTAGAAAAATGTTAATTTCACCAAATAAACTGAACATTACCTCTGAAGATTAAAAGACTTCTTTACCAGAAAACCCAGCAAGCTACCAATTCAACACCCAAAAAACCAGTTGCACTTGTTATTAGTCATATTTGCAATGCAGAAAGAAACCATAAAGCCAAATTTAATCACGTGATGAAATGCCTAACCCACATCCTATTTCCTGGTCACTCCCATCTTTCACAAAGTTAAAAATCAAGAGGTCAAAACCAAGGAACAAATATGGCTAAAAGCTAGAAATGTAATTCCCAAAATTCTCATATGTACCTCAAATGAACTTTAGCACCCAATGCTGTTCAAAAGTTAAAATGTAGGCCTTGCCCTCAAGAAATTTATAACTTTATGGGAGGATTCAGACATGTATATAAAGAACTATAATATGAAATGGGCAAAAAGGAGAGCCCCAAAGTTCTATAACAAATATATCTAAGAAACCTACTAAATTTCAACTTTTTTTAGACTTAAGGGCTCAGTACCAAATTTAGAGGTTGACAAAAATCTTAAATTCAAGTATAAATAAAATCCATGTAAAGGCAACAAAATTTTCTTTCAGAATTATACTATTAAAATAATAATATTAAATTATACTTCAGCAGGAACAGAGGTCCCATGGATGCTGAAGGCTATGCCTACAGAGCGCATGTTCTATCCAAGAAGCTACAAAAGCTGAATATGACTTGGCAACTGAACTCAGAAAAAGTTTACAACCAAAAAGTTAGCCATGAAATGATGGGATTTTTTTGGCCTCAAAAAAATCATCAAGATGCTTTATGATGGAAAAAAAAGATTATGATCTGCTTTGACGGAGAAATCTTAGACCCTTAAATATAGGATCTATGACTTCACTGATATGGCAAACTCCCTCTATTAAACTAGAAAGTCTACCTTTAAGTATACCTTGAAGGTATTAATTTAAATAAATAAACATTAATTTAAGAATACCTTTAAGGACTAAACTGTGTCAACTGGCACAGTGCATATGAATATACTAGAGATAGGAGAAAGAAAACTTTATTTCAAAGCAAAAATATCTACTTGTAATTATTTGTATTTAAAGTACATCTGCACAAAAGAAAAATTATAATAAAATTGTTTAAAAAAAAAATTTACTTGATGCACCTGGTTTTTCCATTAAGTCAGGATAAAGAAAAGCCTTCTAATAATACACATCAGTATCAACTCTATAACTTACAGTCTTAGAAAGCTGCCTAGGGAATTGAAGAGATTTTAAATGCCTTGTCCAAGGTAATAAAGCCAGTACGTGTCAGGTGAACCTCGAACCAAGTTGTCCTGAAACTTCAGGGGCTGGTTCTCGATCTATTTTATCATGTTGCTTCTAAATAATTTTAAAAAGCTATTGAATTAAATCAGCTAATAGGAACAAGAATGAAAACTTCATCAAAAATTACTTATTTTGAAGTAATTTCCCAACATTCTGAAATGCTGAAATGAACTTTTCAGTGGGTAGTAATAATTATTAATGTAATAGCTCAAGCTGGGAGAAAAAAAGGATCTACCTGTGAAGAAAGATTTTCTGAAAAAGAGAGACTGTCAACTCAAAAACGTTATTTGGAGCATAGTTCTCTACAATTACCTACGTGGGAAAAGAGTAAGTAAACACAGTTCAAGTCTTTTAAGCCACCAAAGATTTTCTAAGTTCTTTAAGCAGATGGAATATATTTCATATTTAGCCATGGTATTAAGACCTGCATACTTCAGTCAGCACAGTTTTGCAAAATTACAGTTCATTCCTCAGAAAAATATTATCTCAATTTTGCTTAGCATCCAATTTAAGCTATCATCTCACGTTTTAGTAATTCAATATTAATGTCATGCAACATTCTCCAAACAACACACTTCATTAGTGCTAATTCAACTAAATTCAAGAGGTACTGGAGCCAACTAAATTTTAATTCTGTTAAGAAAACTTAAGACTTCAGATGAGTAATGTAAACAGTATTAAAAGGTAGAATATTTCAAGTATTTATCAAATTCAAGCCCTCTGAAAGCATACTTAGAGAACTTTAGGATCCTTAAATCTAAAAAAATGAATTGGTAAATGAAAATCAGACTTATTTACTCATTAAAGACTCATATTTAAAATGTATAGGACACACAGAAACATAAGTAATTATTCCTACCATAAAACAAATTCTAAGTACAAGTCTATTATTAATTTCCAAATAGGTCATTTAAAGACATTTAAAGATTGTTTAACCAGCCTCCCAGGATAACTAAAGTGAGGCCTAAGGGAAAGCAGGAACACAAGAAAGCAGGCAGGAAGGAAACAAATATTTATTAAAGTGACTATTATGTGGCAGACTATTGCTATGGCATTTGACAAAATTTCTATTTTATACATGAGTAAACTGAAGCAGACAGTGAACGGGCAGGCAACTTGCCCAGCATCACAGCTAATAAAGTGTGTGAAGTTGGATCTGTACTCCTATCTTCCTTGCTTGAGACCTGGCTCTCTATCCAGTGCCACCTAGCTGCCCCAAATAATACAAAACATTGAAAAGGAAGATTCCAAAGGTTACTTTCTTTATGGCCATATAAGAGAAATGTATTTGTAGTTGTAAATGTCTCCTGAGAAATGTAAAAAATGCAAATGGACAACACAAGGTAGAGAAAGGCTCACAAACAACCTTCACCTGCTCAGACAATGAAAGGAGCACAGAAAGCAGAAACTAGCAACGAGAGAAAAGCAAGAAGGAAAAGGAAAGCAGCTGGAAAACAGCCAAAATAGGATGATATATTTGGAGTTTAGAAGGGACCTCACAAAAGTTAAGGGGTTCCTAATTTTTTTGTCATGGACCTATTTTTAAAAAAAATTTTAAATGTATAAAATATACATAGTAAGATTATAAAGAAAACCAATCATATCGAAATTAAAAATAAATTATTTAATTCATGAATTTCCTTCAGTCTAATTAGCTTCCCTTCCTCTGTTCAGTAGCATCCTACTCTTCATGGCAGTTTGACATTTCCTTCCCCAGCTCATTTTATAGATGAGCAAACTGAAGCAAACAGGGTTAAGTGACTTACCCAGGGTCACACAGCTACTAAGTGTCTGAGGCCATATTTGAATTCAGGTCTTCCTGATTCTAGGCCTGGAGTTCTATCCACTGCAACACCTAGTTGCTAGGTTGTTACTTTTGTTAAATAAATAGTAAGGCTTTATTTATTTATTTATATTCCCCCCTTTCTTTTGACTTTAAAAAATACTATTTGTTATATAGATGATAACTGTCTTTGGGGAGGAAGATGAGGGACATGGGAAAATTGTTATAATATAAAAAACAAGGACAAATAAAACTTTTTCCCCCCTGGGGGTATGTGGGGGGGTGCTGTGTGTGTGTGTGTGTGTGTGTGTGTGTGTGTGTGTGCATGTACACTCCACTGCAGCATCACAGATGTAGCACTAGAAGGAGTCTTCAAACTAATACATTGCTTTTTATTTACACATGAGAAAACTGACACCCAGAGACCCTACTCCTCTATAAGAAACACCTAGCTATTGAAAGCCTGAAAGCCTGAGGGACCTGGAACTGAAGTCTGACGTTGCTGGACATGTCACCACAGGTGAGTCACTTGGCCTCTCTAATCAGTTGTTTCACACGCACTACCCCTCCCCACTCCACACCTATAACCTACAGTGGCTGGATCAGGTGACCTATACAGTACCTTTCGTGTGTGTGTGTGTGTGTGTGTGTGTGTGTGTGTGTGTGTGTGGTATTTATATAATTAACATTAGTTACAATTAATTTCAAGCACTACATAACTGCTATTACTAGGACTGCTGTTTTTGCTGCAAACACCACCACCATGTTCTGGTTCTAAAAACATTCAAATAAAAGCAGAAGAAAAGTCAGGATTCAGATGAGAATGGAATCATCTTTTATTCTTCTGTCTTCCTTTCGTCACTTATAACCAGTAAGCTGCCCAATCATTTCAACTCTATTTCCATTATCATTCTCATAGTACAACTATCCCCAGTTTGGTTATAACGAGCTCTTAATTACTTAAATGCAGCAACTTTACATGTAAGTCTCCTAAGTTCTTACCCACACTTATAACTGCCAAGTTAATTTTAATAATTCATAGGTGTGACCATGTCATGCACCCCTTCATATACAATGCATTCTTGCTAAACTAGACTACAAGCCTCTCCTTAATGGTCCTGCATTCTCTATATTTCATGCACGCTGTCCCCAATATCTGAAACATAGTCAATGCTTCATTTTCATTTGCTAAAAGTTTGATTTTACTTCCAGATCCAGCTCAGAGGCCACTTCTTCCATAGAAAGTGATTTTCCCCCCCGTTGTCCCTTTCATGTTAGATCTTGTATAATACCTTTTTGTGTAAATATCTGCCATGATCCTTGCAGTAACCTCCACAAAAGAAAAACCCATCTAACTGTTAAGACTTTAAAAGCCTTTGACAGATAAGTGGTCAAATGGATATGAACAGTTTTTCACATAAGAAATGAAGATGATCAAATATGGGAAAATAATGAGCCAAATCTCTAAGGAAAATTTAAATGAAAACAGTCTGGGTTTAAAATTATACTTCACACCCAGAAAACTGGTGAAGTATTAGATGAACTGAATGTCTGACAGCCCGTATGTGTATTGTGTAGATGCTTCATTCATCCTACACCTATTTCACCCCCTTCTAAGGACATATATTTTATCAACAATCCCTGAGAATCAATAATGAATAAAACTGGTGCATATAGACACTAATTTTGTAATAGCTGCAGTCAAAGTTGTAATAGTAATAATAACAATATAACATTTCCATAGCATTGGAAGGTTTGCAAAGCACTTTACAAATATCTCATTTAACGAGCTTGGGAAGTAGATACTATTACTGTGCTCATTTGACTGATAAGGAAACAGGCAGAGGTTACATGATTTACCATGGGTTACATAGTTATTAAGTGTCTAAGGCAGAATTTGAATTCAGGCTTTTCTGATTCCAGGGCTAGCTATCCAATGAGCAACACTGCGGCCACAATTGATACTAGGTGCTAGGAATACAAGGACAAAATTGAATGAGTCCCTGTGCTTAAGATAATATTCTACTGGAGGATAACAAGTGAATAAAATACATATTTATTTGGAATGAAAAGTAGTTAGGAAATAACTTTAGTAAGAAACAAAATAAAGAGGAACAGAATGGAAAAGATCAAGAACAGTCTGGTGGGAGGAGGCTGAGGGTAAAGCTGAGCTGACTAAAGGAAATGATAGTTTTTACACTAAGTGAAAGTAAAGAGGTAGAACATTCCAGAAAGGATAAGTCAATATTACAAAACCACAGAATATGGGAATATGAAATACAGGAAACAGCTAGAAAATCAATTTGTCTAGAACACAGGGAATGAAGGAGAATAATATGATGTTAAGACTGGAAATGTAAGTGAGTACTGGACTAGGGACAATCAATGCTGTCTTTTTGTTTTAAATAATGAATTGTACTACTTAGTTACAAAGGAACGTTTTACTGGGAAGGAGAGTTATTAAAAAATTACACTGATGGGAGAAAAGCATCCAAAAAAAAGTTGTGACACCATTATATGGAGGGACATATTTCCACTGTGCTGTAAACCCTCGTTTCTCTTAAGGATTAAATGTTTTCAACAGGAGGATTTACAGTATATTCATACTGAGAAACCTGAAACTAAGCTTTCCCTGTGTTTCTTTTTTTAATTTGTGGAATAAAGCAAACATTTTCATAACACAGTACAATAAAAAAGATGATTGCATATGAAACTGGAAATCTACCATACACAACTTGCTATTGCTTCAAATATATAACAAAACTGTCTTGTAAATTTCTTTTTTGTTCCCTCCCACTCCCTCCCAATGCCCTGGAGATGGCGACCATTAGACTCAAATAGATACTTTATATGTATAAATAAAACTATTTTAAACATGCTTCTACTTGTCAGTTTTTTCTCTGGATGTAGACAGTGTCTTTCTTCATACATCCTTAACTGTTAATTTGAGTATTTATAATAGTCAGAACAATATTGCTGTTACTGTTCAATGTTCACATGGTTCTGCTCATTTAGGTCTTCCTTATTTTGTGCAAGTCTTTCCACGTTTTTCTAAGGTCACTGAGCTCATCATTTCTTACAGCACAGGATTATTCCATCACAATCATATACCACAACTTTTTCAGCCGTTCCCCAATCGATGGGCATCCCTGCAATTTCCAATTCTTTGCCACCACAAAGAGAGGTGTTACAAACATTTTAGAACATAGAGATTCTTTTCCTTCTTCCCGAAACATCTTTGGAAATAGACAAAGTAGTGGCACTGATGGGTATACAGGTAATTTAATAATTCTTTGGGAATAATACCAGATTGCTCTCCAAAATGGTTAGATCACAATTCTACCAACAATGAATTAGTGTCCCAATCTCTCCACATCCCTTCCAACATTTGTCACTTTTCCCTTCAATCGTTTTAGTCACTTTACTTTAGTAAAATCGTATGTCAAGGTTGTTTTAATTTGCAATTCTCTAATCAATAATAATTTAGAGCATTTTTTCATATGACTATAAACGGTTTTGGTTTCTTCATTGGAAAACTGCCTATTCATAAATCCTTGACCATTTATCAATTGGAGAATGACTTGTACTCATAGATTTGACAAAGTTCTTTATATATTTCTGATATGACTTTTATCTGATAAATTGTCTAAAATATTTCCCCCCAATTTTCTGTTTTCCTTCTGATATTAGCTATATTTGTTTTATTTGCACAAAAAAAATTTAAGATAACTGAAATTATCCATTTTACACCTAACTTTCCTTTCTATATCTTTTTCATTTACAAAGTGTTCACCTGTCCATAAGTCTGGTAAGTAACATGTTCCAAGGTCTTTTAATTTTCTTGTAACATCTCTTGAGATCAAAGTCATATATCCATTTTGCTCTGCTTATCAAGAATATCAAAAGAAATAGTGAAAAAATGTAAAGGAAGGAGCTTTAGCAGTACCAGATCTTAAACTTTATTATAAGACAATAATTATCAAAACTATCTGACACCAGCTAAGAAAAAGAAAGGTAGATTAATGGAATACAGTAGACATATAATTTACAGCAGTAAATAAAACATAATAACCTTTTATTTGATAAATATAAAGACTAAAGATTTTGGGATAAGAATTCATTATTTGGTAAAAATTGTTGGGAAAACTGGAAAGCAGTATGGCAGAAACCAGGCATAGACTAATATGTTATACCATTTCCCTGTGTTTTAAAAAAGAACACTTTATGAGGTAGATTTTCTAGTGAAAGTATAGAGAACACAGTCCTATACTCTAGAGTCTTTAAGAAAAATTATACGCACACAAAAATAATAAAACAAATCATCAATGGATTTTAGATACTGGGATAATCCAGTAAGTACAGGAAGTACTACCATCAATTCACAAATTAATATCTTTGTAATAGGCCTACAGCATTTATTTCAACAAATATTTACATAATACCTACAGTATATGCTGAATAGAATGTCTGGTGCTATTACAAATCTACTTATCTGACTGGGCCTAATCTCTCTCCTAACTTCTAGACTAGAATCTCCAATCTCAAACTGAATGTCCAATAGACATGTAAACTCATCATATCCAAAACTAAACTCATAATCTCCCCCTCTCACAACACACTCCCCTTTCAAACTTCCTTATTACTGAGAGCTCCATCCTTTCAAGCCACCTAAACTCTCAAAGCAATCAACCTAGATGCCACCCTCAACATCACAATTACTCTCTCTTCACTCTGAATTTTTACAGTAGTAATTCTTAATTGACTTAAAATACTTGAACTAATTTTTAAAACTAATTTTTTTTTAAAAAAACATTACATGTAAAAAATAAGAGAAAATATTTAAAATACAACTAGCCCCAAAAGGAAAATTTTAAACTTTCTATACCACATGTGTAAATAAAAATGAACAGCCATATGTATAATGCCACTAACAGTTTGTTTTAAATCAAAACACACAACTATGTCATCACCTGCCATTGCTGGGCTGTTGTGGAGAATGCCTGGAATGATCTGAAGGTTCTGATCTCTGGTCAGGAGATCGTGAACGGCTGCGGCGGGGCCTGTCATGTGATCGATTGGAATGGTCTGATGCCAGCGACTGAATTTCTGAAATGTCTGTTAAATAAAAGTTGGTTTTTGTTCCATGAAATGACTGCAATAAAATAATAGCATCCCTTACTAATAATGGAAATATCTGAATATAGATATACACATTTTTTAAAGTAATTCATTTTATATGTTTATTTTTAACAATCAAGGAATAAATGAATGGTCTGAAATACATTAAATGTTTAACTGGTTTATTTTAAATAATGGCAATAAGTAGATACCAAAGATGTTTGATTTCATAAGAAATCATAATTTTGTTCCAAACTTTCACTCTAAACCAAGAAAATATAAAGCAGATTGACTTTCACTTAAAAAGAAAAATCCAGGACATATTTACACTTACCATCTCTTTCAGATGCATTAGCAGAGTGAATACTGTCAGAAAGATCAGGGACATTCAAAAGTGTAGCTCGCTCATCTCTCTGTACTACCATTTTCAATTTGCCTTTGGACCGTTCTATTAATGTCTTTGCATCTGTCAATGACATATTTTCTGTCACAGTGCCATTTATCTACAATAGAACAGAGGCTGTGTATTGGAAATGAGTGATGAACAAATCCATATCCAATAATTGGAACCTCTTATCAAACTATCAAAAACAATGCAAATTACTCTTTCTTTACCATAACAAGCAGAGTTATGTCTATTTAAAGTTTTCAGTTTATCAAATTATCATCTACCTTAAAACAGCAAAATCTTGGCTGATCTGCTGCCATTAAATCAGATATAAACCAATTAATATTCCTGTAATTCCTGTGTCCTCTCTCTTTTATTCACCCTCCCCCCGCAAAGACTATGCCACAGCCTAAAGCTTTCTATCACTTAAAATCAAACAAAAAAAGGATCTCTAGGAGGAAAAGGGGGAGTGATACTTGGGATCACTACGAGAATGTAAGAAACAAATACATCAATAAAAACTTATTATTTTTAAAAAACCATAAACTCCAATTTTCTAAGTACAGAAATCACAACTCCTCAGCTCAATCAACTGAAACAACTGTTATAGGAAAATGAAGGCAAGGGCTTCCCAAACAGTCATATGTGCTAACATAATTGTGTGGCAACGTAACTGCTTTAGTACACTAAGATCTTTTAGCAACTAGCACTAAGATAAGACAGATGGCAATTTCTCTATTTCTTCCCATTAGACTTAATTTAATCTTAAGCTTCTAGGTAAACTGTCTCGATCAAAACAACCAAAAATTTAGAATAATAAAAACAATCTGACACCTTAATCCAAAGAAATTTCAGAATATGACTATACCTTCAATACAACATCACCTTCTTGGATATTGCCATCTCTTGCTGCCAAACTGTCTTGTGATATTTCTTTTACAAATATATGACTGGCCAAACGAAGTCCATATTCTGTAATTAAACAATGAAATAATCTTAGTATAAAACGTTTCTCAATACTTTGAATTATGACATCAACAGCAATAGCCTAAGGATAGGTTTGAACAGCGTAAATGAGTTTTTAAAATAGTTAATATACTTTGCAAAAGAGAACAAAGAAATTCCTTAGAGCTGGAAAGCAAAAAGTGCTTCAAATTAAAACTGCTGGAACCAAGCTTTTTTCCTACCATGTGAAGATCAAAGTAAAAATGTAATGAAAAAGCAGTTTACTTCCTAATAATACAGTGACAATTGTGCTATTTCTCTAAGAACACATTTATTTTCAAGGCAGATACTAACATGAACAATTATAGTCAAATTAAAAAAGGAAAACGGGTCATGTTTAAGGAAGAACTGGAAGAGTAACTTGTATCACAAACAAGGATATTTAATTCTAAGGATTCTGATCTCTTAGCTGTTGCAAAGACAATCTAGGAACAAAATCAGGTTGAAATTAACAAGAAAACTCCTCAGTCATATACAATATATATGCATACACACATATAATATGCCCACATAACATATAGACATACACATACATACATGCGTGCATATATGCCAATAGGAACATGTATCTTTAAATGTGTGCACACTAAGCAGGACTTTTCCTGAGAATGACCAAGGATCATGACTGCACAAAATATTGCTGAAACATGACTGGCTACTAATTTTTGAGAATTCTCTTGTTAAATAGGTCAACAAAGCACTGTGAATGTGAACCTGTATAGGAAGGGTATCTATTAGCACTAAGAATTAGTTTTGTTATAACAGATTTATCAGCGTAATTTTCAATTCTAGAAAGGTTTTCTTTTCCACATTTGTGAAACATGCTTAAATTAGGAAGTCACACATCAGCTAGAAATTTTTTATACATTTTCAGCCCAATTACAGAGAATTGGTCATAATAAGGAATGATCTATATTAGCAAGAATTGGAATATACAAATCAAAAGGAAATCCATGCTCAAGAATCTATTTAATTTCTGAACCACGCCTATACTTTTTTTTTTTTAAGTAAGGCTTAAAATATTAGATAGTAGTTTACCTTCATTTTTCCGAGACTTCACCAATGTTACTTTGGTAGGTTTTGCAGGTTGACTAGAAGCAACAGATCTCCTGTCTGATCGAGGAGACAAGCTCCTCTCTCGACTTGCGCTTCGATCTCTCACCCAACTCTTTTCACTCCTTCTACCAACAACTGGACCACTTCGTGTACCTCGTGAATCATGTACCTCTTCATCATAACTGTCCTCTTCATTTTCAGATACTGGATCGGGATCTGGACGGGTTACTGGTATCTGAACTTTCTTCTTTCTTCGAATGGTCTATAACCAACATAGTTAATACAAATCATTTTATGACTCAAATTGCATAAGTAGCACACGTACACAAACATACTCTATGTATGAGGAGAGAGGGGAAAGAAGTAAGACAGAGGGAGGGAGGGAGAGAGAGAAGAAGAGCGGGGGAAGAGAGAAACAGAGACAGAGAGAGAGGAATAGAGGGAGGAAGAGAAAGAAAGGGAGGGAGAGGAAGGAAGGGAGAGGGAAAGGGAAAGAGAACAAATAACAAATTAGCACTAAGGGCAATTTTCCAATTCCTTTCCCCCCATTTTTTGAATGCTGGCACACTACAAGTATTGTTCCAGTAAAATGCATACTAAAATCTTTCTGAAAGTGAAATGATCATAATCTCAAAGAAATAATAAATCTAACAAATATGTAGTGGTTTGAGTACAGTACTGCGGCACTGCCCACTCCATAAAATTATATGTCATCCTACCTTCAAACTTCAGTCCTAAAATATTTTTATCACTTATTTTCTCTACTCATATTCTACAGCTGTTGAGTAACAAAGGAGGAAATCTCAACTCTATGCTGACTAAGTTTACTACAAATTAAAAATATCTAATATACATGGGGACAGCTAGGTGGTACAGCAGATTGAGCACCAGGGAGGAGGCCTAGAATCAGGAAGATCTGAGTTCAAATTTGGTCTCAGAGGCTTACTAGCTGGGCAAGTCACTTAACCTCTATTTGTAAAATAGAACATACTGGAGAATAAAATGTCAAACCACTACAGCATTTTTACCCACAAAAACCCCCTAAATAATATCCATGGATCACACAGAGTCAGACATGACTGACTAACACTTGTTACACTCTCTAAACTACTCCCCTCAGTAGCTGTTCCAAACCGTTTCCCTCCTTAGTCATCAGTAATCTGGTTTTCAACCCCACAATTCTATTTGAAACTGTTCTCTCCAAGGTTACCAATAAACTTTTAACCATGAAATATAGCCTTTTTCAATCTTCACTCGCCTTTGACTTTTCTGCAGTTTTAGTACTGCTGTCAATCTCCCTCACCTCTGATCATACTTTGCAGACTACAAAGTCAGGAATTTTATATATATATATATATTTCAATGAAACAAGAAATATGAAAATTTTATCACAAATGTACCTACCTATGTATATGCCGCTCATAAAAATCCTTTCAGCCTCTAAGATGGTAATGAACGTAAAGTCAAGTATTATCCTAATAACTTTTCCTGGATAATAATAATAACAATAACTGGGGAACTTTTGGTACATGAATTTAATTGCACAATCCTTTATTTTGTGACAGATGAGAATGACTGTCATTGAAGCAGTCATTTTACTAATTTTAAAATATCATTAGCACTAACTGAAATATTTTGTTTCAAAGAAGGCCGTTCATATATGTATTGCATCAAAAGCAGACCCTCAAGTTCCTAATTCTTGATGCTCTAAGAGGAACTTACAATTATAGTTACTTACAATTTTTGCATTTTTTCCACTTTTTCTTAACTGCTGAACAGCAAAAGCATGTTCCACATTATCCATGGAAACTCCATTAACCATTGCAACACGGTCATTCTCTCTGTTTAAAAAAAAAAAAAAAGTCAAGTTAAAAAACAATGCTGAAAAATTTATCTAGTGCTAAAAAAACAAAAACAAAAAAAAAGATGATCTACAAAAAATATATTACTTAACCAGCTACAATAGATATAGCAACATAACTTATCTTCAGATCTACCACAATTTCATCTGGACAATAAGCCATTGTCCATTTTCTTTAAAAACAAAACAAACCACTACCAACAAGGCCTATCATCTAAAACAGCTGCCCTAAGAACACAGGAAAAGGAAACACTTACTGAAGCTGTCCTTCAGCTGGACCTCCTTTCAACACATCAGAAATAACTATTGAGGTTTCACCACTCTGAAAATGAGGATTATCTCTTCCTCCCGATATTGCAATTCCAAACCCAAATCCAGGAGCCTAGATTTTAACAATAAATGAATGAATGAATGGATAAAGATAACAGATTAAGTAACAAGGCTTGTTCAATATTTAAGTGTGTCATAATCTGGAGCATTAAACAAATAGAACAAAAAGGGCTAAATGTTACTTAATTCTATACACCCATGTTAAAAAATATAGTCAGAAAATAGGTAAAGAAACATACATGTCAACTACATAGTTGGTTTTCTTCTTAATTAAAACTTAATTGAAAACACTTTGCACTAAAATCAGTCATCATAATTAGCTTATTTCTGAATTTTTTAGAAGGTAGTTGAGGGTGGCATACAGTGATTACAGGATTATGGCAACCACTAAAGTTTCTATGAGCTTGTACATTCTACTATTCTATAGAACCCCACACTGTATATAGGTACCAGTAGAGAGGCCTAAAAGGTAAACATTTTTCAAATCAATTAACATTACAAATTCCAAAATAATACAGATATGTAGGTTTGATTCCTACACCAAGTGGATGATTTGATAAATAACAATAGATACACAATATTAAAAAAGTCAGTTTACAAGCATGTTACGTGTTTACTGTGTGCCAAGCATTGTGCTAAGTACTAGGCATACAAGAAAGGCTAAACAGTAGCAGCAACAATAACAAAAACAAGAGGCTGACATCTCCATGGGGGATTATCTACATGCACATATGATATTCTAACACATGCAGGTTTCAGAGGGAAAGGTGGAGGGCTGAGAGGAGATGAAATAAGAGGCCAGAGTGCTCTTACAGTGGTAGGATTTAAACTGAGTATTAAAAGAATCCAAGTAAATTAGGAGTCAGGGACAAAAACATTCTAGGCGTGGAAGACATGAAAGGCATGAAGAGGCCCGCAGTCTGTAGTTGTAGGGTCTTATGTAAGAAATAGTGAATAGTTCTATTGTAAGAACACCAGAGAGGTACAAAACATCCAAGTTGTAAATGGCTTTAAATATCAGAGTATTTTTATACTTCCAGCAAAGGATTGAAGTGAGGCAGGGAGAACAACCCACAATCATCCAGAAATGAGGTGAAGAGTCTCCCACCAGGGTGGTAGCTGTGGAAATGGAGGAGAGCTGTGACAATGAAAATAAGGTTTGACGATAGATTGGCTACGTGGACCAAGTGGAGATACAACCAGTGTTGCACGCCTGGATGCCTTGACAATGCTAGGAAAGCTGGGAACAACAGACGTTAGGTTGTAAGTTCTGTTTTGGACATGCTGACTTTTCAGGATGCTATAGGACATCCAGTTTAAAGGCAACTGATGTAAGACTGGAGCTCAAGAAAAGGTACTATTAACAGGTGAATGAACAAAGTAACCCCTGTACGAATCATTTGCATTTTTGGATAATTATGATTAAATTAGTTGAGAATTTTCTTACTACAATACTTGAAATAATATCCCCATCTTCACCCCTCTTCCCACACCCTCTCGCCACACACAAAAGAACAAAAACAAGCAGATTTTCCCCCAAAACCTTCTGGTTTTTGACTCTTCCACTCCCTGCCCCCTATTCTGAAGTAGTTAAGTCTTTTCAATTCTGCCACCATGTATCTTCCTTTTATCTGTTTACTCTAGCTCAAGCCCTCCACAGCTCTCACCTAGATTCTAATAATTCCTCTACTGCTTAAATCTAGCCCTAATACTAGGTGACTTTATTATTTCTGTGGATGCTCCCTCAAACTTCCCAACTTTCCTCTTCTTCAACTTCCTTAAGTCTCATGATCAACTCCACTCTAAGTCAGTCACTGATACAAATGATCACACAATTCCACTGAGCTCACAATTTCAACTCTTAACGTTCAAGTTAGTTGTCATATCTGAGTTTCTCAGTCAGCCTCCCACTGTCACCCTCTTCTCCTCTCTAGGTTTTTGTGACATTACTATCTCCTGGCTTACCTCCTAACTGACCACTCCTTCTTAGGCACATACAACATTGCCCCTCACAGAAGGTGTTTCCCACAGTGCTGCTCTGACCCTTCTTCTCTCCTCCCTCTACATGTTCTCTCTTTGGTAAACTCATCAGTTCCAATAAATCATCTCTACACGTACAACTCCCAATTCTACATATCTAGCTCTAGTCTTTTCTCTGAATTTCAGTTCCAGACCCCCAAGTGACCACTGGGTTTATTTTAAGATGTATGCCCCAGAGATATCTTAAACCCAAAGAATCTAAAATGTAACTCATTATCTTGGTCTCCCTGCTACCAAACTTTGCTATTTCTGGCAAAGGCAGTGCCATCTTTTCAGTATCTCATATGTGTAATAAGCATTACCTTCAACTCCTCATTCTTCCTCATACTATGTATCTAATCAGTTGCCAGATTTTCCCATTTCTATCTTCACACACCCTCTTATGTCTTATTCCTTCTTCCCCTCACAGCCTTTACCATCTCTCACTTCTTGCAGAAGTCTCACCTGGTGCCTCAAATCTCTCATCACTACAGTTCTTTACATATACAAGGCTGCCAAAGTAATACTCCTTAACTGCAGATCTTACCACATGATTCCCTTGCATCCCCCAAACTCTAATGGCTTGCTATTACTGCATCTAGAATAACATATTAGCTTTTAGGGCAAGCCCTACACAACCTACCACCTGTCCAGCCTCAAAGGACATGACTTTTCCTCTTATATACTGCTATCCAGACCAACTGACCTTTCCCTGCTCTTCACCCAACTATCACCATCCCCCATTTTAATATCTTTATACTGGCCATCTCATGACTGAAATGCACTCCCCCTCCTTACCTCCACCTCATAAAATCACTTAAGAAGAAACTCAAGCACCAATCTTCTTCATGAAGCTTTTCCTGACCCCCACAACTACTAGTACCTTACCTCCCACAGTATGTTGTATTTAATTACATATAAACATTTTATTAATGTTGTATATATATTTTATAAGTACTTGTCCCTACCATTAGAATGTAAACTACTACAAAAAGGGATCATTTCATTCATTCATTTGTATCTTCCCGGCCTAGCAGTCTCCGGCAAATTGCAGGAGTTTAATCAGTACCTGTTGAATGATTGGATCTTCTAATTTAGTCCCTTTCAGCTATTCCATCCAACTTCTACATAGCTACAAAGAAATTTTCCCAAAGCACAAGTTTGATCCTGTCATTTCTCTACTCAAAATCTTTCAATGGTTCCACATAGGATAAAAATTTCTTCAGCTTCTAACTTAGGCTCTCCGCAATTTGGTTACAAACTACCTTTCCATGCTTATTCCATATAATTCCCTTCTGGAATTTAACATTCTATCCAAATTGGAATGTTCCACAAAGTAGAATTCCATCTGTCACAGCCCCAATCCCTGGGACTGTTCTCTTACTTCATTTCTAACCTTGAAGAATCTTTATCTTCAGCTCAGTTACTACTTCTCTCCCTAATGCCTTGCTGGATGTCCCATTCCCAGGTGTTAGAACTAGCTGGCTCCTCACATTTACCTTGTGTTTTTTTACTTATCCAAATAACTGTAGAGTCTTTAAATTAATCAAAGATCTTTTTCTCTGTCTTTGTATCTCTAGTGCCTAGAATACTGTCTTATATGGTGTAAGTACTTAATGTTTAGTGAATTAAATTGCAAATGCTAAATTATACATGCTACTGATCTTGACAGGGTCGTATCCAGGCCTAGCCTAAAGTCTACTGGAGATGAGCGGGCAGTAACAATGGTAACAGGGCTTACTGCTGCACTTGTCTACAACCAGAAGATAAAATTTCACAATAAAACAGTGTTTGGACTACCTCTTCCAACACTGTAATGCTAAAATGATAAAAATACTCCTACCAGTAGACAAAATATTCCTTCCCAGTGGACAAAAAGGTTACCTCACACACAGTACTGCTATACCCTAAAGACCTTACTGAGTGCCCTTTGGTATATTAAGATTTACCATCTGCTCTGAAGATATATACCCTTAGGGCCCGCTGACTTTATCACTAGACCTACTACTTACACTACTCTCCACTCCCCATACCAATGGCCACCAGAACTTTCCAATCATGGCAGTATAGCTGAACAAACTTCTTATATGTGCTGCCTCTCTCTACCAAATGTGAGTTTTGGGGCAGGAACAATCTCACTATTTGTATCTCAAATGCTTATTAACAATGCTTGGCACATAGCAAAAACTTAATAAATTCATTTTCAATGACTGATTCATTCATATCTTCCTGACTCCTATTAGAAATCAGGGAAATATGACAACATTTAAAGTCTAAAGCAAGAAAATCATGTGTTGAATCTGCCTTTAAATCAAGAAAAAAATACAGTTTCTAGTCTAGTACTTTACTTCTCATCACAATCTCATCACAATTAGAATAGAATTTAGTGACAGAAAAAGAGTAAAGAAAAAAACAACTTGGAAGAAGGCTGAGAGCAATTCTTCAGGTCTCAAGTATCTGTATACAATACGAGTAATAAAATGAATCTGAAATTAATACAAGTAAGTAAATAGGATCATATGCCTGAAATGTGGCAATGGATGAGGACCTTATCCAGAGAGAATTGATCAATGGATGCGTCAAGATGATGTCATGTTATGTAAAGAAGAACCACATTAACAACAAAAAAAAAAGAAAAAAAAAAAAAAAGAATGGCAAACGACCTCAGACCTTTTAGTCCTAATTTGTACCTGAACGAATCAATAATAACAATAATACCCACAAGAATTTAAATAGATACAGAAGAACTGGTCTATCACTAACCAACCTGTTGCCCACATTGTCCAGACATAATATTAACGGTGCACTTCTTGTGATGGCTAAGAATTGGAAATAAAGCAGATGTTCAACAACTGGGGAATAGTCAAATGAATTATGATACAAAAGAAATTATGTATGTGATAAATATAGAGGCATGGAAAGATCCATATGAACTGATGCAGTCTGAAGTAAGCAGAGCCAAGAAAATAATATACACAGTAATCTCAACAATGTAACATCAAAAGCACATGTAACATATGCAATGTATAAAATTGAGATCAAAGACTTGATTAAAGAAATACGTGAAGACACTCTCAACCTACCACCGCTTCACAGATGTCAGAAGTTCATAGGTGTTCACATTGTACATGTTCAGACTTTTTCAATGTATTGATCAGTTAGGTTGATCTTTTCCTCCTCTCTAAAAATACTGTTCATCACATAGGATGGCTCTCGGGAAGGGGAGGGGGAGGAATACATGATACATCTATCATTATGTAAGAAACAGAAAATATCAACTGAAACCCACTTTTAAAATGACAAGAGTAAAAAGCAAGGTAAGGAATAGTACCTGTTTCTCAAAGAGCTCACATTCCATAAAAGGAGACAGCAGATAATTTTCAGATAAAAGTAAGATGGAAAGATCTCAAGGTCTTTGGTACAGCAGCAAAGCAGATGTTAATATGGCTTCCTTGGTGACAAAATCATATTAATTTCTAAGGATGAGCCATTTAACAATGGCAAGGATTGGGGGCAAAACCTTTCTTTTCTGAATCTTCAGAAGCTGTGTATAGAGCACCTACAAGAGCAGTTGTCAAGCTACTTATGCATAGGTGCTGCTTCCCAGAATGATGGCTATTCCCAAGCCTCTTGGGCTCAGTGTCCTGGGATGTACCTGTCAGGGTCCCAGAGTAGATGATGGTAAAAGCAGTCATAATAGTTTGACTTGGCTGGCACATGCTGCTTCAGCTAGAAATTATGGGAAACATAAAAGAATGGCAGCAGAATTGTATTTATTCCAGGACTGTGTTGATCTAAACTTTACTAAAAACAGCAGCAGTTCACATTTCTACAAAAATTTAAAGTTTACAAAGCACTTTACTTTGCCGACCTCATTTGGTTCTCACAAGAGGCAGGTGCTTTTATTAGCCCCATTAGCCCAGAGCTGTTAAGTGACCTACTGAGGGCTACACTAACTAGCTAGTCTGAAGACTGAAGATCTGGCAATGGAAGCGACCTCAGCTATCATCTAGTCCAAGCCATGAATTTTACAGATGGAAAAGGCAGAGCCACAATTTGAACTTCGGTCTCTCCAAGTCCAGCAGTTTCTATCATCACATTTCCTCTTCGACCTGGACCTTCCCAACTTCAAATTCAGATCACAATACATTCTGCAACAATTCCTATATAATATGCCCAAATAGTAATCATCCGGCTTCCAGCCTCTATCTACATAAACCTCTCCAGTGACAAGGAACTCTTGTCACTCTTCTGAGAGAGCCCATCTCACTTTCGCACAGCTGTAATTGTTTGCTAATTTTTCCTTTACTTTAAAAACCACAACTGAGGCAGCCAAGTGGCGCAGTGAGTAGAGTACCTGCCCTGGAGTCAGGAGGATCTGAGTTCAAATCCAACCTCAGAAACTTGACACACTAGCTGTGGGATCTTGGGCAGTCACTTAACCTCAATTGCCTTGTCTTGCCCCCTCCAAAAAAAATAAATATGTAAAATTAAAAACAACAACAACAACAAAAAACAACACAGGAAAGCTATGGCTCTGAGAACGAAATACAAACCATTAATTATACTAGAAATCAGAAATACAGTTGTTCTAGTTAAAACATTCTGGTATTTTACTGCCTCATTCCATTAAATGGAGAGAGAACATAACATTTTTGTTTGCTTTTCTAATTATTTTTCTCAGAAGAAATACTGAATATATTATGGTATATGAAAGCAAAGGAGTATTACCATGCCATAAGGAATGAAAAACATAAAGAATTAAAAGAAATAAGTGTATTAATTAATACAATACGAAAAAAGCAAAATACATGTATCACTTACAACATAAAGTCAATCTTAAGAATAAACAACTCTTCTCAAACACAACTGTCATTATTATACTGTCACAATCAAAGGCACACCCCACCCCTTCCTGTCCAAATCAGAATACATTATTCATCTCCCAAAACACACTCATCACCCTAATTTCCATATTTCTATCCAATTCTTTTAGTCATCCACATTTTCAGGACCTCAGAGTTATCCTTAATTCTTCACTCTCCTTCATAACCCCATCCAAACCAATTAGCAGCCACGTCTTTATGATTATACATCTACATTTCTTCCATTCTCTTCTCTCCACTTTCTGGAACAGCCACCACCAGGAGTTCAGGCATCATCACTGCACAACTACTGTCTTCTCTACTAATTAGTCCCACCATCTCCAGGCTCTCTCCAATGTGCCATCCACCCAGCTACAAATTAATATCCTAAAGCAAAAATTTAATAATGTCAATCCTGATTCAAGAAATGTTTGTATGTAAGTACTTCAGAATCAAACTCAAATCTGTCTTTCCATACTCTGTTCACATTACTGCCTCACTTCTCAACAACTCTCTTACGCACTATACACTTCAGGCCAATTGGCCTAAGCTTTCCTTCCTAATAGACAAGATGACATCTATTTTCTCTACGCTTTTTGCATAGGCTGTCTGTCGAATGTCTAGAATGCATTCCTCCTTCCACTTGTATTCCATTCAAAGCTCAACTCAAATGTTCTTTCTTCCCATATTTATCTTTAAATAGACTTTACAATTCCTTATATTCACACACAGTATCTCCCCCAAACAGAATATAACTGCCTTGAGGAGGGAGGCTATTTCATTTAGCAACTAACATAGTAGTCAGCCCATAAACGAAGTGCTAGATAAATGTTTGTAAAACCAAATAACTAAAACATGTCCTACAATGAGGAAAGAGATTTCAAAATGGGCAGGAAAAAATGATAGGCATGAAACGTCAGACCTGAAGCAGGAAGGGACCTTAAAGATGTGAGCCAAACTCCACTTCCCCAATCACTTTACAAATAAGAAGTCTTCTACAAATTATAATGTGTACAATCAGAAGGTGCAAAGGGCCTTAAACAAATGAGTGACATACCTAAGACAGTCACATGTGCAGTAAACAGTTGAGTCAACATTCGAATGCACCCATTACTTGGATCGAGAGAGATGGAAAGTTCTCAAAACGCAAAATTTTGTCAATGTACTCATAAGTAATCAAAATGAGAAAGAACAGAGAGAAAAGGATACTATTGCACAAAGAACTCTCTCCTATGGGCTGAAAATTTGACGAGGTCATGCACAACTGGTGGAAAATGGGGCACATAACCAAAGACAAATAAAGGCAATAATGGCATGGAATAAGAACACTGAAAGGAAGCCATAAGTCCAGAATAAACTTGCCAAAAAAAATTAAGTATAAACAGAACAAGAACAGCAAAAAAGAGAGGTTCCTGTTTGGGGTAGAGAATGCAATATTAAATAACAAAAAGCAAAATTACCCAACTCATATTTTGGTTCCCACTTCTCTATTTGGAGAACGATCTTTGAACCAGAAAGGGTACAACAAAAAAAGTTAGGAGAGAAATAAAGCTTATGACAGGTTTTAGAGGATAAATGCAATAAGAACATATAAGAGGAATAAGCCTCATTTATGAGTTATTCCACTCTGCTCTTCTTTCAAGTCTCTCATTCTTTCATCTCATATCACTTAAATGTCTTTCCCAGCTATCTCCCCTTAAAGGTCTCAAATGAAGAGCTCACTCTTCTCCTAGTCAAATAAAATTTCTCAGGAATGATTATTGGCAAAGTGGAAATTAAGTTCAGCAGGATGATTAGCACTGTACATGTGTTTGGAAGTCCTTTGCACGGTCATAACTGAAACATGGCAACTTAGAGGATTGCCAGTGCAAAGTACAGAAAAGAACATGGTAGATGCCTCAATCATCAAGCAGAAGAAAAATGATGCTCCAAAAAATGAGTCAAAGTGATGTCAAGCAGCAAGAGAATCAAGAAACTCAAAAGGAGATGTTGAAGAGATGAGCATTATAATCACAAGGTGCAAAGCAATCAAGAAAAACAAATACTGAGGAAGGGCTTCTGTATTTACAATGGAATCACTGGATCAACTTTGGAAAGGCAGAATCAGTCAAGAGGTGGAATCAGAAGCAAGACTGCAAGGAGACTGAAGAGTGAATGAGGAGGGGGAGCTCAAATGGCAGAATAACATGCAGAGGCCAAGCTAAGTCTTCACCATAACAAGGACAAGCTGATCTAGAAAATGGACCAGACCACCAGAGTTGTAATCAGGATTATTTTTTTTAAGTCAGAGTGAGTTATTTTTTAGTACAGGTCAGCATAGGGAAACAGAGAGGGGATGGGCCTAGCCAGGAATGGTCCCAGGAATGCAGAGAGCATTTCATCACAGGGAAAGGCTGTGCATAAAGGCAAGAAAATATTCCAAATCCCCCAACTGATAAATGATCAAAGGATATGAACAGGCAATCTTCAGAGACTGAAATTAAAGCTATCTGTAATCATATGAAAAAATGCTCTAAATCACTACTGATCAGAGGGATGTAAATCAAAACAACTCTGAGGTACCACATCACACCTATCAGATTGGCTAACATGACAAAACAGGAAGATGATAAATGTTGGAGAAGATGTGGGAGAGTTGGAACACTCATTCATTGTTGGTGGAGCTGTGAGCTGACCCAACCATTCTGGACAACAATTTGGAACTATGCCCAAAGGGCTACACAAATGTGCATACCCTTTGACCCAGCAATATCACTTCTAGGACTGTACCCCAAAGAGATCTTAAAAGGGGGAAAAGGATCCACATGTACAAAAATATTTATAGCACCTCTCTTCATGGTGGCCAAGAACTGGAAATCAAGAGGATGCCCATCAATTACGGAATGGCTGAATAAGTTGTGGTATATGAATGTAATGAGAAATGATGAACAGGAAGACTTCAGAGAGGCCTGGAAGGACTTATATGATCTGATGCTGAGCGAAAGGAGCAGAACCAGGAGAATATTAAATACAGTAACAGCCACAGTGTGTGAGGAGTGTTTCTGACAGACTTAGGCCTTCACAGAAATGCAAGGACCTAAAACATTCCCAAAGGACTTTTGCGGCAAAATGCCATCCACGTCCAGAGAAGGAAGCATGGAATCAGAATGCAGAATAAGCAGACGATTTTCTCTTGTGTTACGTTTGGTTTTACTCATGGTTTCTCCCATTCGTTTTAATTCTTCTACACGCAACATGATTAACGTGAAAATGTGTTTAATCAGAATACATACGTATTTAACCCATACAAGATTGCATGCCATCTCAGGGAGAGAGGGAAGAGGAGAAAATTTAAGACCTATGGAAGTGATTGTTGAAAAGAGAACATAAAAGTGTGAACATGAATGAACTATCATAAGTAAAAACAAGGATAAGGATAATCTGTTTATATTCAAATATGATGAGATGTTATATGTGTACCCTCAGAATCTTATAATCATAAGGGTTCATAGAGAGTCTAATTAAGACAGAATACCTGGGAGGCATTCTATTATGATCTGATGATCTTAAAAAGAAGAATGAAAAGGGATGGAGAAAAGAATCCACTAGAGGCAAAGAGGTAGGTAGGAGAAAGAAGGATGGAGAAAACTATATAATGCGGCTACACAAGTAAAAATTTATACAAACAAGGAGCAAGGGGTAGAAGAAACAGGCAATACTTGAACCTCACTCTCAACTTGTCAAAAGAGAGAACAACGCACGCACACACACACACATACTCTCTTGAGTACAGAAATATATTTCACTTAACAAGAAAAGAGAAGGGAAAGAGGGTAATAAGAGGGAGAGTGATTTGAGGGAGGGATCTTTAAGGTCTAACCACTCATTAGACCTAAGCAAAAGAAACTCTAACTAAGGATAGATGAAAACACTTCTATCAGCTCTTTTAGCGGTATCAGACAGCTGGAAACTCAGGAGGTAACCACTAATTAGGGAATGGTCTAACGAGCTATGACATATGAACCAGATAAAGTAGTGCTTTACATAAATGTTGAAGGAGATGGCCTCAGAGAAATCTCTAAAGACTTCTATGAACTGACGAAACATGAAGTAGACAAAACAAGAACAATTTATACTATTACGGTATGTCAAGAGAAACATCTTTAAAAGACTTAGGAACTCGATCAAAACAATGACCAATCATGATTTCAAAAGACTCAGGATGAAATATGCTACCCACCTCTGATGGAGAGATAGTAAACTTAAAATGCAAATGGATCTACTTGGGGGGGGGGGGGGGGGTTTGAATATGACCAATCTGGAAATTTTAATTAAAAAAAAAAAGTAGGGAAAGAATAGCAATATATATTATATATATATATATATATATATATATATATATATATATATATATATATATATCCTTTCTAAGAGTCTTGACTGCTAAAGAGAAATTGGTGGATGAGGAGTCATCAAAAAGTTAGAACTGACCTCTAAGGTCATCTAATACAACTCCTGCATTCTGCAGATAAGGAAAGTGAGACCATGGGAGTTTAAGTGACTTCCTCAAGGTTACACATGTAGTAAATATCAGGTTGATTTTGAACACAGATGCTCAGATTCTCTCGAAAAGCATGTTCCCTCCTCTGAGAAGCAAATGGAAGGATTTAAGAGAACAAATTGAAGAATAGGTGCCCTGGCAAGAAGTAAGGCTATCTGAGAGAGTGGGGGTAAAGCAGGGGAAAATAAGGGATAAGTATAAGAGAAGAATGAGATGCAGAGGAGAACAGAAGCTGTTCATGAGAGATGGCCTCATTTTCTCAAAGTTGGAGGTGAAGTATTCTGCTGAGAGGGAGAGGAGAAAAGAGATAGTATGATAAATTTGAGCAAAAAGGAAAAGAGTTTTGTAAGACCTGCTGCAGGGTACAATTAATCAAGGAAGAACAAAATGGATGTCATATAGCAGCAAGAGACAGTCTAATAAGAGATTAGGTAATACATTTGCATGGAACATAGCAGCATTGATTCTGTGACTATCCAGAAGTGTTCAAAGTACATGAATGGGAACAGAGAAGTGGGAAGACAGATAGTGGGGAAAACTTAAGGTAGGGGTTTAGCAAGACATGACTAGTGATAGGCCAAGGAAGCAAAGGATTCATTCAAGGAAAGCTAAGAGTTTTTTGGTTGAATTTATCAATAATAGGGTTCAAACAATGAGGGTAGGTGAGGTCAAGGGAGGGAAACTGGGCTGAGAAAACAGCAAGAACTGGGGGTCAAAATAAAGAAAAAGACTGACATAGATTTAATATTTGGGCTAAACTGGCGTAAGATTTGAGGACCCTTCTGACCCAACATGCTGAAGGAGTTACTAACAGCATGTTCAAGTATGGCCTCTATGATATTCTACTATCTTTTTACTTTCATTCTTCCTAGAGGTAATAACCGTTGGAGTCAGTCCTTTCTCTTCAATAAAGGTTCATTAATATATACATAGTCACACACATATACACATAGGAAATACAGTGAATTTTATCTCCTAAACACAATCTCTTAAAAGTGCAACAATTATTTCGGAAATAAAGTTTACAAATTCAAAATGTTATATTCTTCTACTTTTAAAAAATCCTATTCCTCACCTCTCTATCCCCTATTCTCCTTCCTACCTCCCAAATTTACACATGGTCTTTTTCCTTCTATCTTACTTTTTGACAGTCATGCTCTTTTCGACTCTTCTTTCATGCTTTTTCTTTATTTCTACTTTTCTAACCAGCAGCTTTTCATCTATATGAAAGCTGGAAAACTGCCAACTGGAAAAAGGAAGTCCACATGCTTCCATGTGGAAGTGAATCCCAGACAAGAATTTAACCACCAATTCCGCATTTTGCAGTAAAGTAGCAAAGAGAGGGCAGAGAACAGAAAGGTTAAATAGAGTAAGAAGTAAGGAACTGAGCGGAAATAGTTGGAGCAAAAGCTGGGAAGCAGAAAGCACAGAAGCAGAGAAACAAGATTCCAATGAAGGGAGCTCCAAATCTATCACTGGTGATAACCAGTTTTCTAAATAGCATCTCACCTCATATCAGGCTGAAATTACCTCTTAGCAATTTACTACGACTCAAGTATGTCTAAGAAATGCAGTGATTTTGTACAAGTCAACCTTTCATCCCAAATTAGTAATCAACACTGAAACCCTTTTTACAACTCATATGACATTTAAACTTGTAGCACGGAGTCTTTTCTCTTCTTTAGTAGATTGTAAATTCCTTAAGGCAAGGCCCATGTCCTAAACAATTTAATCTACAGCACAGGCTGTCCAACATACTGTAGCATGGGGCCTGGCTCCCAATACTCCCTAGTTGAACCAGATCAAAATATAATTGAGAAGTATTTAACAACAATACCAAAAAAAAAAATACATTATAAAATAGATAATGATATTTTATGGTTTTCTAAGTCAATGTGATCTGTAGGGATTCATTTCAATGTGGCTTTAGCACCACTGCTGTACAACACCCCACACAGTGATATGCACAAAGTATGTGCTCATGTAAATAATGATGAAAGGGATAATTTCAGATAAACCTCGGAAGACTTAGATGAACTGATGCAAAGTCAAGTGACCAAAACCAGAAAGTAATTTATAGGACAACACAATATTGTAAGGATAGTTAGCCTCTAGTTTCCTCATCTTTAAAATGGGAATAGTACCTACCTCACAAGGTTGCTGCGAGGATCAAATGAGATAATATACAGAAAGTGCTCTATTAAATGCTAATTATTCTCTTAACAAATGAATCAAGTTTTCATAGAATACTGTAGACATCAACTGTGAGCCACTTATGCCAAGATACACATGGTATGCCCCTAAGTGAGCTAACTTTTCTACACATTTTATATACTTCATCAAAAGAGAAAATCATGGTTATTTTGGGGTGAACATGGTTTGACAGGAAGTCTTCTCTAAGATTCCACTCCCTGAATAGTGAGTTCACAACAATTCAAAGTAAATCTGATTGGTCACTCCTCTGAATGCTGAGATTTAACATGAATTTGGGTCCCAATATTTTAAGGACAAACAAGTTTCAAACACTTACAAATTCTAATCAATGCAATGTTCAAATATGGTTTCAGGAAACTAATGATGCAGCATGCTGCCCATTGTCTAAAGTAGAGGAATGCACTTAAAAGTGCAGAATAAGATATACATTTTCATACATAGGCAACATGAACAATTCTTCTGCTTGACTACGCATATTTGTGATAAGAAGAGGCATGGTGAAGGTTTAAGCATTAGGTTGCAAAAACAAAAAAAGAGAGTCATTTAAGCATTTTTTTAAACGTGTAGAAGAGAAACTAGAAGAAATCATAAGAAAGCAAGACAGCTTTGAAAGTTACAGAATGAATTTACTATGCACTTAATTATAAAAGACAAACTGTACATAAAGATTCAGTTCCATGTAAACAGCCATTTTCGTATTTAAGTTCAGAATTTTAAAAATATTGTGTTCAATAAACGTTTGTTGAATGAATAATCAAGCTGAGTTTACGGCAGCTGAGCCTCCTTGTCTGAGTTCTCAGTCCCAGCTGTTAGAGACCTGCATTAGCAGCTTACCTGGACAACAGCAAAGGCAGGGTGGTGAATCGTTAGTAAACTAAAAAGACCTTATCAGTCTCTCACTAATCAGTTTACATGCACCTTGGACAAGTCACTGAACCTTTCTGGGTCTCAGCTCCTTCATTTGTTACAATGAAACTGTTGGACTAGATAATCTTTACGTTCCCTTTTAACTTTAAGGTCAGCGATTCTAGGCTGAAGAAACTTTAGAGTTAAGAGATGCCTGACATCAAATCAACAAACATTTACTGAGCACTTAAATGTATAAACTATGCTAGGACAGTGCATCTGATCTGACAAAGACCTGAAAAGTATAGTGCAATTTAGAGGTACTATATTTAAATAAGTCAAGTCTTGTGGATTTGACAGCAAACTTCTGAAAGGCTGCTGAAAAGTGTATGTGTGCACGTGTGCGTGTGTGTGTGTGTGTGTGTGTGTGTGCATATCACTTAGGTCACCATATTCTTATCTGTCAAATTACTCAAAATTTAGGGAATGAATTTAATAAAATTATACATCACCTAAAATTCAGAAAGCATAATGATTGTCAAATAAATCCCATTATGTCAAAAAAACCCAATCATTCAACAAATGATCTTGGCAAAGAAGAACAGTAATTTATTTTAAACCAAAAAAAAAAAAAAACAGAAAAGAAAAAAAAGCACTTAATTTCCTTCTTTCACTTCCTGACATCTGGATTTACTCTATTGTTTTAAACCAATATCCTGACTTAGGTTTTTACTGTGGCAAAAACTCACCCTGTGAAGCGTCACTGTGTGTTGTTCCCATATAGCTGTTTCCTCCATTGTTGTGCTCTGGCAAGAAGGGAGAAAAGAGACCAAGTATGTTACTAAGTTTGTATTCTTCAAAGAAAAGTGTTACTCTACAAGCAGAAAACAATTTAACATTATAGAACAACAACTTCCTCTGTCTTAAAGACACTCTAACATTATAGTTATGCAAGAGACATAGTTTTTGGTTTTGGTTGTTTTTTGGTTTTTTTTTTTTAAGTGAGAGGAAACCACATCCTGGGATTTCCTTTGTTTTTAACAACTTGGAGAGATGTCTCATTTGGCCAAACAACAGCTAAAAACAATAATTCTCTACTATCTAGCCTCATAATTTTGGCACAATTCTATACTTTGGATACATTGACTATATTAACGAAACATTAATCAGTTAATAGAGTGGTAGCCATTCAAAGTCATATAATTCCATCTAATTGTATTTTTAAAACACAAAAGCATCCCTAATTCCATCATAAACACACATTACAGGGAAACACGTAAGGATATTCCATGGTTTTAGTCAATAATCTATTCAGTGTAATAAATAAATTTTGTTGCTACACCCGATGTCAATTTCACTTCATAACCGAAGTTCCCAAACTTAATTTACAACATGGAAAAATGTCAATTCTAGTAAATATATCATAACAATAACACCTGGACTAATGTAAAATAAGCAACTTACATTCTAAGTATAGTATAATTACCATGCAATGCAATTTAGTTTATACTAACCTCATCTCATTAAGACGGTTCATTATAGAGAAAAACAAGCTATTATCCAAAAAATCCAAAATTTAAACTAAGAAATTATTCTAAAAGTTGAATTCAACTGAGAGCTCATGGGGTCATAATAAAATAAATATATATACCAAATATAAATTATCTAACTCATGTTAATTTTTTTTAATTTTAAAGTTCTGATGACATTTTCAAGTATAAAATATGAATATACACAGTTTAATGCAATAGTCTCCAAAGTGTGGTGCACACGAGAATTCAGAGTAGAAAATTATATACATAATGCAGTCGTGGGGAGGGGGGGGATAAAATCACAATTGTATGGCAGTGATTGTTGAACATTAAAAAATAAAAAATAAAGAAAATGATATACATATAAACTGAAAAGAGCAGCACAGCTCTTCTGCGTGCTTGCAGTTGCAAGTCCTTGACTATGCTACTCTCTTTCCCCCTGCCTGGGGCCAGTTGGCCAGTTCTGGGTTGTGCAGGATGGTAAGTTCCGATACACTGATGCAGTGGCACAGGCACCCCTTATAAGTCACCAGTCCTGAATCAGCATTTGAATACCAGGAGAGATACAAATGAAGTCAAAGAAACATGGTAATAATGAGACTATGGCAGCAGTAGGTGGAGATAGTAACAGTAGGTAATAGATTAAAAGCTAAGAATACATATCAGGTACAATCAGCGGATTTGGGGCTATAAAGTACCTTCAGACATTAAGTAGCTATGTTAAATCTTTACAGATACACCTTTGAGATTCACTAAATTTATCATGAGGCTTCAAAAGTACTATTAGAGTTGATAAGGAACACTGCTGTGTTCACTGTGTCAATGATTTGAAAACTAATTGACGCAACTGGAAAGCGTTCTCTAGTCTACACTGAATGAAATAAGTGAATTTCCCCCCCAAAATTAAATGTTTTTAATAAGCAATAACCTTTTCAAAAATAACATGTGATATCAAAAAGATTGACTACATCATATAAGAGTGCTTACAGAACTGCTGTGTAGGAAAAGCTTCATTCAAGGGGAGAAACACCTACTGATGATCAAATGGAACTTGATGAATTACATGTAAGCAGTTTCAAATACTTCTACACGAAGATAATTCAATGAGAAGAACTGTCCATAAGTTTTGCAATAAAATGCAAAAATTAAAAAAAAACTAGAGAGATAATTGCTACCAAATCCATCTTCTTAATGAATAAAATTATGTCACTTAATTTTAAAACCTTCCATAGTTCTTCACTCAATCTTCTTCATTTAGTACAACCTTAGATAAAGATTATTTTTTAAAGTCATAAATAAGATGACCTACAATTAATAAAATTTTACAACCAAAGAACGACAATAAAGGTATTCTTAGGTATGCCAAGTTTCATAAATAATGCCTAAATATGGCACAATAAAGTGACAAAGCAAGTCATGACCCAGTGTGGTCTAGTGGAAAGACCAATGGACCTGTTAGTAGAGGGGCCTAGGTTAAAATCCTAGATCTTCTATTAGCTGTGCTTCAGCAAATTAATATTTGTGCTGGTTGTTCTTAATAGCAACAAGTGTTTATTTAGCACTTTAATGTTTTCAAGGCATTTCACATACTACTCTGGAAGGCCTAATTTAGAACTAAGTAATTTGGGCTCAAGACTGACGTTCAAGGTAATGTTTGTGGTAATAACAATTTTAATTGTTTTCTCTTTTAGAAGATAAGGAGATCATCCTTAGGGCTTGAGGAGTAGGAAGTAATAAGGTAAGCATCATGCTCTTTTACCACTAAAAAAGGAACTTTAGATGAGATTTATATCTGAAATCTCATCCTCAACCCAGCTCCCATGGTAATTTTTTATAACCCTAGTTTAAATGGAATTAAACATATTCCTTTAGGGTTACCTATTCTTAATGGGATTAGTCATTCTTTTTAGGTTTCCCACCTATAGACTATCTAATTCACCTCCACTATCTAGATTCCACCAGTCTAAAAACTGTCCCTCAGCCTTCAAGGCATGAGTCTTAAAAGCTTAAAGTACATTCAATTTCTGTCTCTAGGGCAGCTAGGTGGCACAGAGGATAGAGCACAGGGATTGGAGTTAGGAAGAGTTCAAAACAGGCCTTAGACATTACTAGCTGTGCAACCCTGGGCAAGTCACTTCAATGTGTTTGCTTCAGTTTCCTCATCTGCAAAATGAGCTGGAGAAAGAAACAGCAAACCACTCCATTATTGTGGTTAAGAAAATCCCAAATGGGGTCATGAAGAATCAAACAAGACTGAAAAAACGGCTGAACAACAATCATCTCTGTCTTCAAGTGTTAAATATGCAAAGTCAATTTTTTTTAATGTTTTGTTATTCTGTTGATCTTGTTTTTCTTACAACCATAAAAGCTGGAGTACTGATTTTCACAATTCATGCACTTTTATTCCTTGTCAAGATCCTGGGAGCATCCATCTAGGTAACTGCAGGGTCAATAGGAACCACTTCATCCCACTGAGAGAACTCCCCATAAACACTTGAAAATGCTCAGAAAAAACAAGTTACCAGACTCATGAACAGCCATCCAAACACCCCTTTCCTATACCAACTATAAGTCACTGAAGTAGATACCGGCTCACTAGGCCAAATATTCAAGCCAGGACTAAAATAAGGTGATTCAGCCTAATGACTGAAAAGTAATAAAATATTCATGAACCATAAAATGCAAAATTTAAGAGAAAAAAATGACCTGACAAAGCATTTAAAGCAGAGGTTCCCCAAGCTTGTTTGGCCTCCTGCCTCCTTTTCAAAAATAAAATACTTTGGACCCCCCTGGAAATCTACTTTCTTTAATCCTTTAACAGTTTGTTTGTTTTTTTTAATTTGCACCTTTCCACTTTGGGAACCTAGGATAGGCTACTCCCCAACTCCTCCATACTCACCAGGGAAGCAGTCATGAGTCAGAAAGTAGAAATTCCCATTTCAGCCTATCCCTAAAAATTTAAATTCTTCCATAGTATGATCATACATTATGAGTATTTTTAAAATATTGTACAACGTGCAGTCCCCAAGGCTGAGGGAACTCTGGAAAACTCTCACCAGTGCAGTGCCCTATTACCTGGACTTTTTAATCTCTCTAGTATTCTGACCTAAGACAGCCTCCTCGTTTCCTTAAGAGGCAACCATCTCAAAGTATAAAAGTAATACTGCTGCTTCTCTTTTAGTCTGAGGACTAAACCATACCCAATAAGGTAAGGACTACAAGTATAATTATCACCATTTTGCAGAGTTTGAAAGCTGGATTTGCGAGAATTTGTGTCTTTTGGATAACCTTGGCACTATTTTTGACTCCTCCCATGATCCCTTTCTATCTAATCATTTATCAATTCTCATAACATTTCACTCAGTTCTTGTTGCTATCATCCTAGTTCATACTGACTATCTATCTGTACTATTACAATGTTTTTGATACAGTTCTTTTTGTCTCTCCTTTCTCTATTCCATCAAGTCAAGCTATTCATCATCTAAGTCACATCTCTAAAAGGCTACCTATTATTTGAATAACATTCAAACTCTACAATCAGGTACCACCTTGCCTTTCTAGGTTTACCTCAAACTATACCCATCCCTGTTCACTCCATACCCCCAAAGAGGTCCACTCTGTCAAAAATCATACTATGCCACCTCATCGACATGACTTTGCTCATGCTGTCACTTATCCACAGAATGAACTCCCCTCCTTCCTATCTGTTAAAAAATTTCAACTTATTTTTTTAAAAGTCAAACTCATATGTAATCGCCCCCTTGTATAACTACTGTAACCTCCCCTCAATTAACAACTCCAGGCACATGGTGTTCTGTCTTAAATGCTTGTGTTTTCAGGAATTATTTTGTTTAGTATTGAAGGCAAAACAAGCACAGCAAAGGATACTTTGGCTAGCCAACAAAAAGATCTGGGATCGATCAACAGAACAAATTGAGTATACAATATAAAGAATCAATTGACATAATAACATAAGGCTTAATAAACCCAAAGACTAACTATTGGAATAAGAACATACAGGAAAAAATTAGATTTAGCAAGAGGTTCCCAAAGTGGGAGATAATGGGGGTGGGTAGGGAAGTAGTCTCAGGTACAACTAAGGGCACAGAATAAAAATAAGGGAGCCATGGAAGTGTAAGGAAAAAAATAAGAAAATTTTGAAAAACTTCATAAATGTTTCATCTGTTGTATAACAGAGTTAAAGTCATAATGATTACATTATTTTCCAAATAAACACACAAAATGCAAGTTATAACAGATCAGTGGCCAAGTCTGACAAAGGTCTTAACAGGCAGGTGGACACGTCAGGCATTGTCGGGAAGTGCAGCATGCACAAGCAGAAATATGAATGCGCAATGACTTGTTTCCAACACGATCCTACAGTTACATGACACAATAGTGTGTCATCAAAATTTCAATGCACGAAAAAACCCACAGATTTACAATAAACTATTACATTTAAGATTCATCAATTTTTAAAAAGAGTATTTTTTTGGAAATGACACAAATTTTGAAAAAAAAAACATTAAAGGGTTAAAGAAAGTTGATTTCCAGGAGGGCAATGGGTAATTTTTTTTTTAAAGGAGGCAGTAGGTCAAAGGAATTTGGAAACCTCTGATTTGACCAGTATCTCACAATATGACAAAATAAACTCCAAATGGACATATGCTCTATATAAAAAAGTCACATCATAAACAATTTAGAGAAGCAAGCAACAAGACACATTTCTGAACTTCAAACAAAGAATACGTGATCAAACAAAGAATAGGCATAAATGGAGAGAAAATGGTGAATTTTGATCAAATAAAATTGAAAAAATTCTGCATAAGCAAAATCAAGTTAAAATCAGAAGGGAAACTGTTAAATGGGGGGAAGGAATCTTTGCAACAAATTTCCCTAAAAATGTCTCACAGGCAAAATATATAAGGAATTAATTAAAATATATACGAAAAAGAGCCATTTCCTAGTGGTCAAAGGAAGCGAAGGGGCAAATTTTTTCTAAGAAATCTAAGTTACCAACAACAAGCATCAGAAAAGAAAATGCAAATTGAACTGAGGTATACTTCAGAACGGATTAACATGACAAAAAAAAAAAAAAGAACAGCTGTTTGGAGCTTATGTAGGGAAGATGTCAAACAACACATCTTCAATAGAGCTATGAATAAGTTCAAGCTTTCCTGTTAATGCCTTAGAACTATATCAGGACAAAAATCAAATAAAGAGTGAACACACAGATAGCCCTGTTTTCGTTATGGCGAGGACAAAGTGAATGGCTATCAGCTGGGGAGTGGCTGAACAAGTTGTAGTACATGAATATTACGGAATACTACTAGGTCATGAGAAATGATGAAAGGGATGGAGTCAGAGAACCCTGCGAAGACATGAACAGATGGAGAGTGAATAGAACAGAACCCAGAGGGCAATTTATACAATACCATAGAGTAAGACAAATTTGAAGGACTTGGAACTTTAATCAATGAAATGACCAATGTCTACTGTTGGACAGAGGTAAGGAATTTGAGACGCGTAGTAAGACAAATTTTCAGCCACAGTCAATCAGTGAATCTGCTTTACAGGTTCTGTTTAATAGTTAACAAAGGATTTCTTTCACTGTTATTTTGGTTGGAAAGGGAAAAAGGACTGATGATGATAGTGATGTCCAAGAGTTAAAGAGAGATTTATTTGTAGCATTAGAAACTTCATATAAGAGAAAAGGGAACCTCAAAGGAGGAACTCAAACAAGTAGGACAACTCTAAAATTAAAATTTTTTATTTACGTATATATGTTTGTATATATGTATACACACTCACACCACCTATCTTTTTTAATGTAAGGTGTACCTAATAGATATTGGTGGTTTCAGAATTCTTTTTCTATCTTTTACAAATGAAATTGTTCATATTTGTCAAGTTCAAAGTAACAAAAAATTATTTTAAAAGAGAAAGAATAAAAAAGTTGTGATTTACCACCTGAACCAACAGTATAATCTGGCATTTAGTACCTACAATGTACCAAGAACTGTGCTAAGTGCCAGGGATACCAAAAAAGGTAAGGGAGGGGAACCCAGGCCCTGATCTTATGGTGCCCACAATTTAATATAGGGCACAACATGCAAATAAATAAATACAAATAACCAACGTACAGGAAAAACTGGAAATAGTCAGCAGATGGAAGGGACTAGAATTAAAAGGGATTCTGAAAGGTTTTCTGTAGAAGGTGGGATTTTAGCTGAGATTTGAAGGAAGCCAGGAGGCAGAAATGAGGAGGATTCCAGAAAGAGGGAAGCAGTCAGTAAAAAAAGAGAAACTGGCGATAGAAGCATCTTATTCAAAAACAACAAGGAAGTCAGTGTCATTGGCAGAGTACTTGGGGGTGGGAAAGGTGGTAAAGGGAGGGTGCAAGAATTCTGGAAAAGTAGGGGAGCAGATCAGGTTATGATGGGCTTTGAAGACAAAACAGAGGATATTATATTTGACCCAGGGTGTAATAAGGAATATTTAATCACACTGTATATGCAGGTCAAGAAAGATGAGAAGAAAGAGACCATCAGATTTGGCAATTAAGTGAGCACTAGTAACTCTGAGAGTGGGTTCAGCTAAGTGATGAGATCCAAAGTATTAGTTGACAGATAAGATAGGAAGTCAAATTTTGCAAAAAGTTGAGGAGTGAGAGGAGTGGAAAGAGAGGCAGGGAATATAGACAATTCTTTCTAGGAGTCTGGCTGGTGGAAAAGATATAGGATGGAGGCAGTAGTATAATCTAGTGAAGGTTTTGTTTGTTTTAAGGAAAGTGGTTTTAAAAATGTGGGCATGTTTGAAGGTGATAAGGAAAGAATGAGAATACAGGAAGAGGCTGAAGAAAGACAGAGATGGGTTATGATTAAGGTGGCTATCTACTGGAGAAAATGAAAGGAGATGGATGGGATCAAGGGTACATGCAGAGGGGTTTGATCTTAACAAGGAAAAAGGTCATCTCATTTTCAGACTGAGGGAAAGGAAGGTAATTGGGAGACAATGCAAGAAGTTTCGACATTAAGAGAAGGGAAAAAGAGGAAACTGACATCAAACGACCTTAGCAAAGAGACAAGTTTCTCGGTTGTGGGAAGGGAGGAAGAGATGACACTTGATTTGGAAAAGCTTTTGTGGTGAGTAAGGTAGGGAATCAATTAAGGTAAAATACCCTCCTGCAATGAGGACTCAGTTGGAACTAAATTATATGAATTTATAATGTACTCGGCACAATTTAAGATTCCAGTTCCACGCAGTTACCAAGTAGGAGCAGAGATGGCAGACTGTGAGGATAATCCAGGGCAGAAAGACCCTTGAAAGAGAGATGGGCAACAATGGTACCAGGAGAAACCGAAGTCCAGAGTGATGAACAGTATGGCGGTGAATTAGCTAAATATAGTCAAATTGGTGAGGTAAAAAGGTATTATATAATACCCTGAGAAAGATTACTGAAGGGTCAAGAGACTAGAGGTCTTAATGAGGGTATAAAATAGATTCTAATGGGTTGAGGTATAGGGAGAAATGGAATAGTAGGAGCTTATGATCCAAAGGAGTAATGTCAAGAATTTTTAATTAGGGAAATGGACCACTTGTGGGTAATTTTTAGATCCAATGTGGGACAATCCATGTGTGGCTGAGGAAGAGTAAAGAATTAAGTAACATGATTTGATGATGCTAAGAATTTGGGAAATTAAGAGCGTATGAGTCTTACTCTCACATATAAAACAAAAGGGTGGGATGAGCAGTCTCAGAGGTCCCTTCTAGCTATACAATTCTTATTTATAATTTAAGTTATTATTAGTTATTAAGTTATTATTAGTTATTATTATTTAAGCAATCGCAGCAGGCCTCTCAAAATTATGTTCTAAAGGAGTTAGGAAACCCATGTTCCAATTTGTGTGACCTAAAATAAAAGCATCAGATTTAGAGTTGGAAGGAAACTTGAAAGTCATCTAGTCAAACTCTCTCCTTTGCCTTTCTTTGTATCCTCAGTGCTTTAGCATAGTGCCAGGCACCTAATAAACATTTAAATAAGTACTTATTAACTCATTGATTGATTAAAGATGAAAAAACTGAAGATCAGAGGTGTTAAATGACTTGACCATGGTCACAGATAACTAGTAAGTATCTGAAGGAATATAAGAATTCAGGTTTTCCTAATTCTAATTCCAGCACTAAACTCACTGACCCTTGGATTACTCATCTGTAAAAGTAGAAGAGGTAGATCTCTAAGGTCCCTTCCAGCTCCCAAATTATGAGATTATCCATTGCATAGAATTCAAATTCAATTCTCAATTAGCAAAGCACTACAGGCATCAAACAGAATTACAAGCCAAAATGTTTGTTCTAAGTCTTATGTGCATTTCTGAGGCTCTATCAACTGACTGGAATCACAATTTCTAAAGAAACAGAAAGCTATACTTTAGAATTTGCCAAAAGTCTGTTTGGTTTCTCTGTTCCAAATTCCAGCTGGCAGAGAAACCACGCAGATCACCAGTTCTGAAAGGCTGCCTGCCAAAGCTTCAGATCATAATTCTAGTCAGTTTCATTGTACTATACAACTGAAGACTAACTGAATGGAGAAGGGAGTGAAAGCATGAGAACTGGCAAAGTAACTGGTAGAGAAAAGTGAGTGAGTGAGAGAGAGTAAAGATAATCAAAGGGAGGAAGTAGGCTCAGTAAGTTCTTAAATTTTCAATTTATGTACAAAAATGAAATGCATTTTTCAACATCTAGATTACAGGTGACTCTATTTTACTAAACTATTCATCCTTTCCTAGAAGCTGCACTGAAAATCTGCACTTCTCTCCAGGGAATTAATTCCATTCTTGACTATACAAAGAGTAATATATATATATATATATATATAAAATTTTTTAAAAGAGCTACAAAAGATCTTAGAGGTGCTCTATCCTAACCCTCCCATTCACAATACCCCACTTCTGCCTTATTTGACAGACAGACAAGAAAACTAAAACCCAGAAGATGAAAATCATATCCATTTGGGACACAACTATTTGAATAAAATATTCCCAAATGATTTCAATAAGGTATTCTAGGATTATAAATATAGAGCGCTAGACTTATAGTCAAAAGAGCTGGGTTGGAACTCTGCCTACTGCTAGTTGTGAGACCTTGAACAAGTCAAAACTCAGCCTCTTGTTACACACTTGTTACAACTGATTCAGAGTTACTGAGGATTGACCAAGTTGTGCAATAAAATGTGTTTTTGCAAACTTTAAAGTGCCATATAAATGTCACCTATAATTATGAGCAACAAAAATCAACCTGCTCAAGAACACATGGGCTAGTGGTATTGAAATCTGAAAACAGGTCACTAACTTAAGAGGTGAGTGGTCTTAAAGCTATACCACAGGGTTTCAGCATGTTGTTACAAACAAGCTCCACTTTCAATCTCAAATGAAAACATGCTAATATATGGTTTATCAATAGTTCACAATATTCAAATTGAAAAATCAAAAATGCAAACCATGCCAAATGACATTTTGTCCTAAACAGAATTCCAGAAGTCCAATTTTTAATTGAGTTAATACATATACCGAATTCAAAGAACAATGGAAAGATATATAGTGTGAGTAAATAGGCCATAACCTATTAACAGCTAAGGGGGGAGCTTTTGCCTAAAATCAGGGAGCAAATGACTCCAATCAGTTATTAGTCTCTCCCTTGCAAGATTTAGCATCAATAATACAGCCAACGGTTCTAATTACCACCTTTTTGAAACCAAGGAAATTCCTCTGTTGCAAAAAAAGACCTGTGGCAAGAACAGAGCCTCACATAATTCCTAATACCTTATAACTCACTCGCTTCCAAGACCAAATCTCTTAACTCTAGAATTGGAAAACCCTAAGCACCAAGTCAATAATCAGGCATCCAAAAAGTCCCGAATATCCTGTTGCTGCCAAGGACCTTGTCTATAAGGAGGGCCACTACAAAAGAAATAACTACCTTTCTTCTCCAGTATTTCAAAGAAAAATGATGTAGAAAAATGATTCAAAAGATTATTGTGAGTAGAAGTCACAAGCAAAAGATACTCAAGGCTACAATACAATCTTCCCAGAAAACCAGTCAGCCATTTTAACAAAAGATAAATGAGGGAGAAAAGGGAGACAGTTCACAAGAGTAAACACCATATGCACTACAACTTGTGTTTGTAGATACTTTTAGTCCTTTTAATCACATGGTGTTAAAAGCTTTGATTTTAGGGCAAAACCAAGATGGCAGAGAGAAACTGGAAAGCTGTCTGAACTCTTCCCAGTTTCCCTCAGAAACAACATAAAATCAAGCCTCTAAAAGAATTATGGAGCAACAGAATCCACAAAAAGACAGAGTGGAACCATTTTCCAGCCCAAGATAACTTAGAAGGACTTCAGGAAAGGTCTGGCACTTGTAAAAGGGTAGTGCAGCCCAACAGAGAAGGTGTCCAGACAAGCCGGGCGGGGGGGGGGGGGGGGGGGGGGGATGCTCTTAGCCACAGCAGGAACTGAGATCAGGAACTGAGGCCCCTCAATTCTGGCTCAGTAGGTCAGTGACATAGCAGGCCAGCTGTGAGGCCTCCAACCCCACTGCAATAGGCAAACTGCCAACCCTGGAATGCAGGGCACAAGAGTAGTGACTAGGCCAGGCCACCCTAGAGCAAGGCAAGTCACCAGTCCCAGAAGCCCTGGTGCAGAAAGTCAATGACCATGAGCCTGGTCTCCAGTACAATAAACTCAGAAGAGGACAACAGTGTCAAAAGGTGTACGTGCGAAGACTCAAAGGGCAATATGAATCAGTCTCAAGACCAAAATGTCCTCTTGGAAGAGATCAAAAAGTTTTTTTAAAAAATCTAGTAAAAGAGGTAGAAGAAAAATTGGGAAAAGAAATGGAGTTATGCAAGAGAATTATGAAAAGAGTTAACAGCTTGGAAAAGGAAGCACAAAAATTGACTAAAGAAAAGAACTCCTTAAAAATTAGAATTGGCCCAAAAGAAAAGAAGGTACGCAAAAGCTGAGTGAAGAAAAGAATTCCTGAAAAATTAGAATTGGGTAAGTGGAAGCTAATGATAGTATGAGACCTCAAGAATCATCAAAATCAAAAGAACAAAAAAAGGAAGAAAACATAAACTACCTCATTGGAAAAACAACTAACCTGGAAAACAGATGCAGGAGAGATAATTTAAGAATTATTGGACTACTTGGAAGTCACAATCCAAAAAAAAAAAGTCTGGACATCATCTTTCAAGAAATTATCCAGGAAATTGCCCTGATATCCTAGAACCAGAGGGTAAAACAGTCAACGAAAGAATCCATGGATCACCTTCTGAGAGAGATTCCAAAGGGAAAACTCCACGGAATACTATAGCCAAATTCCAGAACTCTCTGGTCAAGGAGAACATCCTGCAAGTAGCCAGGAGAAAAAAAATACTGGGGAGTCATAGTCAGGATTACATAGGACTTAGCAGCTTCTACAATTAAAGGGAATGGAATATGATAGTCTGGAAGGCAAAAGAGCTTGGATTACAACCAAGAATCAACTACCCAAGAAAACTGATCATAATCTTTCTGGGAGGAAAAAAGACATTCAAAGAAATTGGGTACTTTCCTGATGAAATGACCAGAGATGAACAGAAAATCTGACCTTCAAATACAAGACTCAAGAAAAGCATAAAAAATAAACAGGAAGGAAAAAAAAATAAACACAGTATTTCTTAAGGTTAAACTGTTTATGTTCCTACAAGGAAAAATAATACCTATAACTCTTAAGGACTGTTATCTCTATTAGGGCAGTTAGAATGAGTACTTAGAGAGGGTGTGGGTAGAAGCTGATTTTGATGTGATGTAATTAAGGGATGAAAAAAAGGACTACACTGGGAAAAGAGGAAAGAGGGGGCAGAATGGGATAAATTATATCACATGAAAAGGCATGGAAGACCTAGAAGGGAAGGGGTGAGCATTGTTTGAACCTCACTCCCATCAGATTTGGCTCAAAGAGGGAATACATACACTCTCAGTTGGGTAGAGAAATTTCTTACAAAGGTTAAAGAAAAGGGAGCAGGACTGGATAGAAGGAAGGGCAGATTAGGGAAGGCAGTGGAGCAAACATTGGTGAAGAGGGACAGGATGAAAGGAAGAGAGAAAAGTGTAAGGGAGACAGGAAGAGGATGGAGGGAAACATACAGTTAGTAATCATCACTATGAATGTGAACGGCATGAACTCTTCCATAAAACAAAAGTGAACAGCAGAGTGGATTAAAAACCTGAATCCTACAAGAAACATATAACTAAAGCAGAGAGACACACTGAGCAACGGTAATAAGCTGGAACAGAATATATTATGCTTCAGGTGAAGTTAGAAAAAAACAAAACACAAAAACAGGGACAGTAATTCTGATCTCAGACAAAGCAAAAGCATAAACAGATCTAATTAAAAGAGACAAGGAAACTAACTAAATCTTGCTAAAAAAAAATGCCATAAGCAATGAAGTAACATCAACACTAAACATATATGTACCAAGTGGTATAGCATCCAAATTCTTAGAGAAGTGAAATACAAGAAGAAATAGAGAACAAAACTATACTAGTGGGGGACCTTAAGGACCCCCTCTCAGAACTAGACAAATCTAACCACAAAATAAACAAGAAGATAAAGAAGGGAACATAATTTTAGAAATGTTAGATGATAGACTTCTGGAGAAAAGTGAATGGGAAAAGAAAGGAATATACCCTTTTCCTTAGCAGTACATGGCACCTACACAAAAACTGACCATATATTAAGGCATAAAAATCTCAAAATCAAGTGCAAAAAGGTAAAAATAATAAATGCATCCTTTTCAGATCATGATGTAATTAAAATTACATGTAATAAAGGGCTATGGAAAGATAAATTAAAAATTGGAGACTAAATTATCTAGTCTTAAAAGATAAGTGAGTCAACAAATCAAAGAAACAATCATTAATTTCATCAAAGAAGATACTAATAATGAGAAAACATCAAAATTTATGGGATGCAGCCAAAGCAGGATTTAGGGGAAACTTTGTATCTCTAAATGCTTACACGAATAAAACAGAAAATGAGCAGATCAACGAACTGGGCATGCAATTTAAAAATGCTAGAAAAAGAACAAATTAAAAATTGGCAATTAAATATGAAATTAGAAATTCTGAAAATCAAAGGGAATATTAATAAAATTGAAATAATAAATAAAACTAAGAGCTAGTTTCATGAAAAAAACAGTAAAACAGATAAACCTTGTTAATCTGATTTAAAAATAAATGAAAAATGAACACCAAATTATCAGTATCAAAAATGAAAAAGGTTAATTCATCACCAATAAAGAGGATATAAAAGCAATAATTGGCTATTTTGCCAAATGTATGCCAATAAATCTAACAATCTAAGTGAAATGGATGAATATTTACATAAATGTAAATTATCCAGATTAAGAGAAGAGTAAAATATTTAAATAATCTCATTTCAAAAAAAAAAATTGAACAATCCATCAATAAACTCTCTAAGGAAAAAAAAATCTCCAGGAACAGATGGCTACCAAACATTTAAAGAACAGTTAATTCCAATACTATATAAACTTTATGTAAAAACAAATTCTTTTTATGAAACAAATATGGTGCTGATAGCGAAATCAGGAAGAACCAAAACACAGAAAGAAAATTATAGACCAATTTCCCTAATGAATATTGATGCAAAAATTGTAATATTATTTTAATGTTAGTATTAGCAAAGAGATTACAATATTTTATTGTGAGGAAAATATACTATGACCTGGTGGGATTTATACCAGGAATGCAGGGCTAGTTCAATATTAGGAAACTATTAATATAATTGACTATATCAATAACAAAACAAACAAATCATATAACTGTCTCAACAGATACAGAAAAAGCTGTTGACAGAATACAGCACTCATTCCTAGTAAAAATACTAGAGAATATAGGAAAAAATGGAGCTTTACTTAAAATGATAAATAGTACTTATGTATAAAACCATTAGCAAGCATTATCTCTAACGGGGATAAGCTAGAAGCATTCTCAATAAGATCAGGGGTGAAACAACGATGCTCATTATCACCACATTTATTCACTATTGTACTAGAAAATGTTAACTTTGGCAATAAGAGAAGAAAAGGAAATTGAAGGAATTTCTAGTCTAAGAATTGAGGACACAAAAGTATGCCTCTTTTGCAGATATGTTGGTACACTTGGAGAATTCCAGACAAGCAACTAAAAAACTACTTGTAATAATTAACAACTTTAGCAAAGATGCAGGATATAAGATAAAAAGCACTTTTATATACTACCAACAAAGCTTAGCAAGAAGAGATAAAAAGAGAAATTCCATTAAAAATAACTATAGACTATAAAATATTTGGGAGTCTACCTGCCAAGACAATTCCAGGAACTACATAAACACAATTATCAAACACTTTCCACACAAATAAAGTTCGATCTAAACAACTGGAAAAATATCAATTGCTCTTGGGTAGACTACATTAGATGAGCTAATACAATAAAAATGACAGTTCTACCTAAATTAGTACCATGCCAATCAAACTACCAAAAACTTTTATAAAGCTAGAAAAAAGTAATAAAATTCATCTGGAAGAAAAAAACTTCAAGAATATCAAGAGAATTAATGGAAAAAATGCAAAGGAAGGTGGCCTAGCCATAGAGTGGTGGATCAGTGAAATAGATTACTTATATAAGACACAGTAGTAAATGATTATAGTAATCTACTGTTTGATAAACCCAAAGACTCCACCTTCTGGGATAAGATAAAACTGCTGGAGAAACCTGGAAACCTGGAAAATAAGATGGCAGAAACTAGGCATAAACCAGTATCTCATGTCCTATACCAAGATAAAGTTGAAACAGGTACATGATATAGAATAATGGATGACACCATAAGCAAATTAAGAGAGCAAGGAATAGTTTACCTGTCAGATTTATGAAGAAGGAAAGAGTTTATGACCAAACATAAGATGGAGAATGTTATGAAATGCAAAATGGATAATTTTGATTACATTAAATTAAAAAAGGTTTTACACAAACAAAACCAACACAACAAATATTAGAAGGAAAGTGAAAAATGGGAAACAATTTTTACACCAAGTGTTTCTGATAAAGGCCTCATATCTCAAAAATATACAGAACTGAGGCAAATTTATAAGAATACAAGTTATCCCCCAATTCATAAATGGTCAAAGAATATGAACTGGCAGTTTTCAGATGAAGAAATTAAATTGATCTATAGACAGATATGAAAAAGTGCTCTAGAGAAATTAAAACTCTGAGGTACCACCTCAGACCTATCAGATTGGCTAATGTGACAGAAAAGGAAAATGACAAATGTTGGAGATGGCGTGGGAAAATTGGGACACTAATGGACTGCTGGTAGAATTGTGAACAGATCCAATCATTCTAGAAAGCTATTTGGAACTATATTCAAAGGTCAATCATTTTTGACCCATTTTTATGATTTTTTTTGGATACAGCCTTAGAAGTGGTACTGCTGGATCAAAGGGAAAAAGGACCTACATGTACAAAAATATTTATAGCAGCTCTACTTGTGGTGGCAAAGAATTGGAAGGTGAGACAATGTCCATAAATTGGGGAATGGCTGAACAAGTCGTGGTATATGAATGTAATGGAATACTTTAAGAATGATAAGCAGGTAGATTTCAGAAAAACCTGGACTTACATGAACTGATACTCAGTTAAGTGAGCAAAACCAGGAGAACATCGTGCACAGTAACCGCAACGTATTCGAAGATCAACTGCGATGATCAACTAATGATGTGCTTACCTCTTCTCAGCAACACAGTGGTGCAAGACAAGTCCACAAGACCTGATGAAAAACACTATCCACACCCAAAGAAAGAACTATGGCGTCTGAATGCAGATCAAAGCGCACTCTTTTCACATTTCTCTTTTCCTTTTCTTTTTGTGGCTTTTCCCTTTTGCTCGGTTTCTTTTCACAACATGACTAATGCGGAAATGTTTCCATGACTGCACATGTATGACCTATATCAGATTGCTTGTCATCTTTAGGAGGGAGAATGGGAGGGAAGGAGAAAAAAAATGAGACTCAATCTTAATAAAAATGAATGTTGAAAAGTATATTTACATGTAATTGGAAAAAATAAAATACTATTTACCAAAAAAAAAAAAAAAAGTCTTGATTTTTGTGGCTATTTAATTTACATTATTGTTATACTATTCCAATTCCACTGATGCTGAATCCCCAGCAGCCTAAGGAAAAACCACTCCTTTCCTTTCTCCCACCCCTTTTCCCAGTTTTAATTCAGCTCTGCCATTACTTTCCCCTCATCTTAGATCTCTTCCACTTGTACTCCTTCCATACTCTGGCATTCAAAGACCAACCAACTGACTAAAAGCCACTCTTATCCCTATCTATCCTTTCCAGTACTGGATACATCTTCTCTTTCATCTCCCCAACAAGCTGGTAGAGAAGTAGGCATACCCCTTTCTCTCCACCCACCCTTTGCTACCATCACTCAACAACCTCTCCTTCAGGGAGATCCACTTTATCCAAATCTCCATGAAATTTATCATACTCTCCTCCTTTTTTAGTAAGTTTAATTCCCAGCTCACAGCCTTGTTTCTCCATGCCAAAACCTGACCTAGGAGACTCCAACATACAAGTCCATATTCCCTCAAAACCCTGGCCTCCTACTTCAATGACCTACACTACCAAAGTTAAGGTTGAAGCTGCTTAAAAGCTATAACATGAGCCCCAAGGACAGTGATATTAACCTAGGGGTGGAAAGATGGTTCACATCCCATCTTCCTTAGATAGACAAGATATACACTGATCAATGAAACTTCTTTCCAATAAATCTGTCCTTTCACTACAAAACAACACTCCACCTCACTCCAAGCTCCCAACCTTCCCTTCTGAGCCAGATATTACAGGTTTTTCAAAGAAGTTAACTGCCACATGGGCACCCATAGCACCAACTGTTTGGATGCCACTATAGCAACCACTACAAAGGAAAAAAAAAATTACATAAGGATTGTACAATTAAAAGTTTGGAGAATAAAACTTCACTCCACTTCAGCCACACACAGGGATGATCTCACCAAAACCTACAAATATTCCACAAGAATTTCTAAATTCTTCTGACATTATTATGCTAACCTCTTCATAAATCTACACACTTTACTTACTATGACCTCCAATCTTTTTAGCACTCAGTATTTTTTGAAGCTAAACACAGAACTCAAAGAAACCAATTCTTAACCTTATAGTTAACAGTTCAACTTTATACTCTCCCCTATCTCTTGAAATTCCCTATGCACTGGTCCAAGGCTAATGCCTAGTCAAACCCCAACCATGGATAACTGGAAAACTATAGGACAATATCCCTAATATATAGCAATGAAAAAATACTGAAAAAAGTTAGTGAAGAGGTCACAACTACATATAAAAAGAAGCATACACTATAACTACATTGTATTTATATCACAAATATAGAACTGTAAATAGACAATATTAATAATAATAAAAATTATGATCACAGCAATAGATGAATAGGTTTGACAACCTAATACCCCTTTATATTAAAAACATTCAAGAGCATAAGAAAAAAATAACCACTCCTTAATGTCAAACTGTACTATATAAAACCACGAGTTAGTATGATCTTTAGCAGAATAACACCAGAGGCCTTTCCAATAAGATCAAGATAGAGTTTATAATATTAATCTCCATAGTATGGCTCAGTAAAACACCAGAGGCCTTTCCAATAAGATCAAGATAGAGTTTATAATATTAATCTCCATAGTATGGCTCAGTAGTCACCTAGCGTAAGTAATACTGATTTAAGTCAGTGAGATGTGATTATATAGCTTGTAGAAAATGGAAGACATCATCTGACACAGGGGTAAGCAAACATAGGATATCCTCTCTCATTAATTCCTTTAATAAAACCCCAATTTAAAAATTTCCCTACCAATTATTGGAAATTATGCCTATGTGAAACCAAATACAATATACTAAATATACACTTTTTGGTATAATAAAATCTGATATATTTGTGGCATTTTCAGCAAATACCAGAGCCAAGGAGAATTTAAAGAATTATCAGATATTTAAACTAAAGGCCATTTCCAATGGAAAAGTAGTGAAAAAATAATAAGTTTTCAAAAAGAATTTGGACTACTAAAAATGGTAAAAGAGTTCTAAATAACTTTTAATAAAAGAAATGTGAATTAAACAAACTGAGGTTTCACCTCACATTCAGCAAATTGGTAAAGATGACAAAAGACAGATATAATGAATATTAGTGGTATTTCAGAAAGACAAACACACTTACATTGAAGATGGAGTTCTGAATTGTTCCAACTGTTCTTTAAAGCAAAGTGAAAAAAAAGTGACTAAAATGTCTATATCCTGAGGCAGCTAGGTGGTCAGTGGATACAGCACTAGCCCTGGAGTCAGAAGGACCTGAGCTCAAATCCAGCCTCAGATACTTGACACTTACTAAACGTGTGACCTTGGGCAAGTCACTTAATTCCAACTGCCTTGCCTTCCCCCCCCCCAAAACAAAAAATAAAATAAAATAAAATGTCCATACCCTGACACAAAGACCATCCCATTAATTGGCATATACCTCAAAGAGTTCCAAGACAGAAAGTTCTCATAAACACCAAAATATTCATTACAGCATTTTTCACGGTAGGATAGAACCCATGGCTGAAATTGTGGAAAAGAAATGTCACGAAATATTATAATGCTATAAAAAATTATGAATAATTCTGACAAGTATGAGATTAATTTGGCGTATGTGAGCAGAACCAAGAAAAAATATGCACAACTTCTACAATATAACAAGAAGTCAAAAGAATAAAGGAATGACAGAAATAGAATACCATGTAATTATAATGGCCAAGTCTGTCTCAGAAAGAGGATGAGAAAATAAATGAATCTCCTTTCTTTCTCTGTAGGTGGACAGCTAAGTGTGTAACACTGCACATACTGCCAGACATGGTTGATATGCTGGCTGGTTTTGCAGAGTGGTTTTTTGCCCCTTTTTTATATTTTGTTAAAAGAAATGATTCTCTGTAGACAGGAGAGGGAAGGGAATATATTTGGTAATACTAAAAATATTAATATTATATATAATTTTTAAGTCAACTTGAAACTTTTTTGATGTTCAACCACAATAATATTTACTCAAATAACAATGTATTCCTACTCATTTCAACACATTGGTGTACAAATATTTTAGTTAAAATTATATTCTCTCTACCACCACCATCACCACACGACCAATTATGGCTAAAGAACTGAAAATTTACTTTATTTTGATAATTAAATCCAATAGATATTTCCAGGTGAGGATAAAAAAGTAAAAAGGATCTGCCTGAAACTATGAAAAGTAACAAATATTTAAGCTTGCAAAAGTAATTGAAAATGTATTAAATGTGATTAAAATGCCCTACCCGTAACAATATCTATTTTTTCAGGGAAAAAACTGTTTCAAAATTATTCACTTTACCTACTTTGAAAGACATGGTGCTCAAACTGCTTGCTCTTTTTGTATATAAACCTTTTCATTAGAATTAGCCAGATAGCAATATCAAATATTCTAGAACATAATTACAGAATCATTTGGTAAAAGAAAATCATGCATGTTAAAACTTCAAAGGTAAAGTATTTCTTGAGTCAACTTTCACACACTTTCTTCATTAAGTTGGCATGTGCATCCCACTAAGCAGGTCAAAGCCCAAATACTTGAGAGACAGTGAAAAAAATCCAGTCATTTTTATGTTATTAAGCAGGCAGAAAACTAAATTACTTTTTGTGTTCTTGAACGAAATTTGTAACAACTATAGGAGCAGTGGACATCTAAGAAATGAACAGTTTGTTTATTATATAAAAATAGTTTTCTTAAAGTGCTTTAATATTTATTCTCAAACTTTTTTTTTTAAAGAGAACTAAATAAAATTGAACATGTTACTGGTAAAAATATTTTGGAGCCCGTACTCAATTTTCTATATTTATGGGAACAGTGCTATAGCTTAACTTTACAGTACAAAATTTAGTTTAGTAACAAGTTAGAATTATTTTTTAAATGAAAGAAAAATTCAACTGAAGAGATTTAAGTAATCTAAAAATACTAGACACTTTTGCAACTAAGAAACTTATCTCTTCTTAAAGAAATATCCCTAAACCAGAATTCAAATATAAGAATGAGAAAAATACTTTGCTTATATATGTAACAGCAAGGACCCCAGCATACACAGGAGGACCTGCTGTACAGGCTCTTAGATATGCTTTTCTAAAAGGAAAGCAACTTTTGAGGCGTCAACAATCTACTTTAATCAAGCACATATATCATCCACTTATAGTTCAGGGGAAAAAGTCAGCAGCCTGAACTTCAGGAATACACAAACAGAAATTACAAAAAGAAAGACCAACAGAAAGGACTTCCAGCTGTCTGACAGTAGACAATACATATATCATTACCACAGAGAGAAACACCAACATCTGGGCTTTCAAAGCCAAAGGGTTCCTTAGCAGCTCCCCAGAATCTCATCTGGCCAAACAAACACCTCCAATCAATAAGCCCCAAAACAAAACCTCACCTCAGAGTACACAGACACTTTTCAGAGCCAGAGGGCATCACAATTCAGGAGAACCAGAGCCTCATTAGAAATTAACAAAAGATGTGGGCGTCCCCTAATCAAACTTCCCATAAGGGGCAAGCCCATTAATGGGTGGGGAAGATCTTTAATTCTCATAATTAACATTACAATCTCAAATTCTTCACAGGCCTTCCCCCAACCTCAGCAAGAGAGGCAAAAGGGGATTTTCTCTTCTCTTCTTGCTGGTGAGACTTTATCATTGTTAATTATAGTGTTCAATTTGAGGGATTTTTGTTCATTCTATGTACACAGATGAGGTCATTATTTTCCTAATTTCATACAGCATCAATTCAAATAAATGTTTCCACATTTCTTTGTATTCTTCATACTCATCATTACAACACATTATTTGATCCAAAGGACATCTATTTTGCTTAGGCTTTTTACTATGGTAAAACGTGCTACTATAAATATTTTGATGTATATGAAACCTTTCCTTTTAAAACTGACCTCCTTAAGGTGTAGGAAAAAAATGGTTTTCAACAACTACTGATGTCTAAAACAAGTTTATGAAATTAAATTAAGAACCAGAAATTATAAAAAGGGGAAAGAACCCTTCTACGAATTGATTGTACAGATATGCTATTGAAAGAAGTGATAAAAATGATTTAATGCTCATGGGTCTGAAGTAGGCTTTGCCAATAACAATTGTCATCTACCTTCTCCATACTTCAGCTTCCCTCACTTATAAAATGAGGAAATGCTAACCAGTTACACTCCAACTAGAAGGTTATAAAACATGTAAATTTTAGGAGATTACCTACAGGAAGTCTCTTGGGAACTAGATAAGAAATTTTCTCAACTTGAGAAAAGTGTTTCATTCTGGAGCAGGGTAAAATCACAGAATGTTCTCACTCCAGGGACCAGGCCCAGGTTTAGATCTGACCTAACATCTAGTCCAAAAAGCCATGCCAGAACTACCCCTTCTGTTAGTGGAAAGGGAGTATCACCTAAGTTCTATTAAAGCTGTCCATCCTTTAAGGGAATCCAAGACGTCCTCAAAAATTCTGTCCAAATACTTCCTTTGCTAGACTATAATGAAATATGGCTTTTCTAGAAGGACAAGGAGGGGCTGCAGAAAAAGAAACAAGTGACAAAATAGCATCTGCTTCCAACCACTACACTGTCCCTGACGAAAAGTTACAAGAAACAACTTTCCTCCACCACTCCCCCTCACAGTAACTGTTGCACAGTTCAGTCAATAATATTTTTGCCACTGTTCTGAAGAACTTCATTTTTCATGAATTTATTATGATTTTTAATTTTTTTTTGAAAGCCATATCTGCCTTGAGACTAGACTCATTCTGTATAATCACAAGCAACATTAAGTGGTAAATAGAAAGTGGAACAATAAGCCCTTTCACAAAGGATGGAGCAATATGTATGTTCCTATGTATACAAATAACACACCAATACTATAAAAATTCAGAGAAGGGACAGAAAGATCAATGTGGGTTAGAGTAGACTCTACTATAAACCACCTAACAATGGGCAAGTTGACTAAACCACCTCTCGTATCCTCAATATTCTCAAATATAAAATAAATTGGACTTGATCTGTAAAATCACTTTCCACTCTAACCATCCATGGTTCTGTACCTGCGACAGATTACTAAGAACAAAGGTCAAAATGAAAACACCAAACATAAATTATTTGAGTGACACAATATGCAATTATAATCATACAGCAAACCTAACCAAACTTCTGACTTTGGAAAATAGGAAACAGATTAACACAAAAAGTATTTGCCTTGATCATTACCTTTTTAAAGAGGAATTTAACTAACATAAAGCAGTTGCCATAATAAAGATGTCAGAAGAACTCAAGAGATCATACCCGTCAGAAAAATTTTATCTCCTTAAGAGAAAAAAAGAAAAAGGTATGACAGCCAAGAACAGGATCAGATTTGAGTATAAAATCATTTGTAAAACATGATGGAGAGGGATAGCTAAATGTTAAAGCAAGTACTACCAAACAGTGAAAAGCAGCAGGGAAAAATCTACCTGAAAAAACCTCTGCCGCAAAACCAACTAAGTCAGATGATCCTCAGAGGATTTTTAGATTAATCCAACGGGTGATAACAAAAATATAAATATAAAATAACATAAAACAGATTTCTCTTTGTTTCCTTAGTGATCAATAAAATAGCGAATATCTAATAAGCAAGCACAACATGCAAGGTCAGAAGGGCTTGAGCTCAAATTTGGCCTCAAATAACTTACTAACTCTGTGACCTTAAGCAAATCACTTAACCTTTGCCTACCTCAGTTTCTTCAACTGTAAAATGAGGCAAATAACAGCACCCACCTCCCAGAGTTGTGAAAGTAAAACATTTGTAAAGTGGTCTGTAAATCTGAAAGCAAAGCAGAAATTCTAGCCATTATTATGATTCTCTCAAGGAGCTTACAACATGGATGTATAAAGACTGCTAACCAGTCCCAATACACAAGTATATGTAAAATATCTGTGTATACATACATATACATACACACATACATATATATTTAGTAAAACATATGCACATATAAAATATAGGTATAGCATCTGAAAGCATCAAGTGGCATTTCACCTGAGGGAAATGGGGACTTCAACATCGAGTTGAAGATGAAGCATTTTCCGAGCATGAACAGGCACAAAAATGAGGGATGGAATACCATGTGCGAAGAAAACAAGTAGGCCAGATTGGCTGGATCATGCAAGGTAAGAGAAAGGAGAGTAAAGCTAAAAAGCTAGATCAGGGCCAGGTAGCAAGGGTTTTAATAAATGCGAGAGAAATTTAAGTGTGATCCCATGGGGAGCAGAGAGCCACTGGAAGTTAAGGGAAAGCAAATGGTCAGAACTGCACATTCGAAAAATCACTTTAGCAGATGTGCAGAGAATGAACTGCAAAGGGGAGAGACTCCAAGTAGGAATACTAATTAGGAGGTTATTATAATACCACAGGCAAGAGGTGATCAGGGCCTGAACTATGGTGGTGAAGCATGAGGGAACAGATGCAAAACATGTATCAAGTTTTCTGACTAGAAATTTCTAATAATAATGATAACATAACTAATATGTGTGTGTGACATTTACTGTGTGCTGGGCACTGTGCTAATAAGCACTTTACAAATATTACCTCCTTTGATCTTCATAGGTGCTATTATTATCCCCATAGTACAGATATGCAAATAGAGTTAACTAAAGTGACCTGCCCAGGGGGTCATACAACTCATAAGTATCTAGTACTGGATTTGAATTCAGGTCTTCCTAACCCTAGGCCCCATCCTCTATCTACTTGGCCACCTCACTACTCCTGTAAGGGGGTGAGAGAAGAGTTGAAGATGGCACTAAGGTTAAGAATCTGGGCAACCTGAAGAACCATGAGACCCTGAACAAGAAAAACAAAGTTGGGGGAGGGGAGGGCAAGAGAAATGAGTTTATCTTTGAACATGTTAAATTTAAGGTGAATACAAGATATCTGGTGGAAACATCCAATAGGCATTTGGAGACGTATAACTGGAGCTACTAAGGCTGGGGAAAAAGATACGATCTAGATCTAAATCTACATATAGAAAGAGACAGGCAGGATTGGGAATCATCTGCATAGATAACTAATAGAAATTGCTGCAGTTACCAAAAGAGAAAAGAGCAACCAGCTCTGAACAGAACCTTAAGGTATACCCATAGTTGGGGGGTGTGGTATAGATGCTAAACCAACAAAGAAGACTGAGGAATACCCAAAGAGGTAAATGAAGAAGCAAGAAGAACAGTGGCACAAAACTGAGAGGAGAAAAGGATGAAGTGTCAAATGCTGTCGAGTTGGAGAAGGATGAGGACTTAGAAAAGGCCATCAGATCTGACAATTGAAAGATCATTGATAACTAACTTTAGAATGAGCAGTTTCAGTTAAGTGATGAACACTAGTTGGAAAAGTGCAGAGAAGCAAGCAAACAGAACACAAAAAAACCAAGAAAGACAACTTCTTCCAGAAGCTTGGCAAAGAAAGGGAGGAGAGATGCAGGATGACAGCTTGAGGGGAGTAAGGTTAAGGATGAAGGTTAATGAAAATGAAAGGAAGAAGTCATATTTTGCATAGCATGTGAATGATGCAATAAGGAAATTAGTTTGACTAAGTAGGAAAGTTGTAGGAGGCACTAGGAGGAAAATGAAGCAAGACAGTGAGACCACATTACATAGGCTCTTTTAAAGAAGTTGTATGATGCTTCTGCTACCTGGCATCTTTGCAATGAAAGAGTTCTTAGAACGAAAAGTCCTAAGTTCCAGCCCTAGTCCTACCATTTACTAAAACTTCAAAGCAAAATCAAATCACTGATTCTCCATCATCTATAAAATGGGGATAATATTTGTAGTACCTATTTCGCAGAGTTGTTGTAAATGTTATTTTCTGGTTCTCCTTACTTAACTTTGCATCAGTTCATTTAACTTCCTATACTTCTCTATATTCATAACGTTCATCACTTCTTACAGCACACTATTATATTCATGAATCACGACTTACATAGCCATTCCCCATCTACTTTTCTTGCAGTTCTTTGCTAACACACACACACACATATATACACACAAAAATTCTGTCACATATATTTTGATGCAAATGGTAACTTTTCTTTTTATCATAGACCTCTCCTTGGAATTGGAATTTCTGGGCCAAATGGCATAGTATGGCCACTTCAGTCCCTTTCTTCAAATAATTCAAAAACGTTTTTCAAAATTTTTGGAATGGATGATTTCTCCAACAAAGTATTAGCATATCCATCTTTGTACAATCCTTCAATATTAACTACTCCCATTTTCTGTCATCTTCGCTAATTTGCTCGATGTGAGGAATTAATGTATATTTATTAGTAGAGGTAGCAATACAAGACAAAATAGCAAAGTGGATTCAGAGCCAGCCTAAAGAGTCCGTAAGAGCTAAGTTCATTGAGTCCTACTCTGACACATCTTAGCTGTGTAAGCTTAGGCAAGTCACTTAATATCTAAGCACTCTGGGAAACTCAATGCTTAAAGCTGCAGAAAAGAGGTTAACAGCACTGGTAGAGGGATCTTCCTGGTCAGAAATTCACTCCAGCCTAAGAGTCAAATCCAGTCCACCTGTTTTACACACTCCAAGTGAGCTTACAATGGTCCCAAACTTTTTTAATACAATAATATTATTTTAAAAATTTAAAAACTATTCTTAGCTCAGGCATATAAAAACAGGCCCACAGGCCAGTGTGACAATGAATCACAGATCCTATATACATATATAGGATGCATATATGTATAGCATATACATATAACAGCTGTATGTACATGTGTGTATACATATACCAACATGTACACACACATATATATATACACACAGAGAGAGACACACACACACACAGATAGCACTCTATCTCCACTACACCACCTAGCTGCCAATATATTACTTGCTGTCCTTCATTCTCAAAGAGGACCAAAACAACATCAGTATGCTACAGTCCAGTTTCAGTGTGTCTGACTATGCCTAATCAGACCAATAAGAGCTTCGAATATTCTACTACAGGTTGGGCACAAATAGGCCATGTGATCGCTTGAGGGTGGATTCTCTAAATTTGCCAATTTTGCATTTCTTTGAAGGTATTTCAATTCTGCCTTGCTCACAGAGCACAGCACCTTCTCTTATGTGGGCATGCCATGCTGAGAGGTCCTGTGCCAGTGTCTCCCAAGTCACACAATCAATTCCAAAGTCCTTAAGAGAGACCTTGAGAGTGTCCTTGTATCACTTCTTCTGACCACCATGTGAGTGCTTGCCCTGTGTGAGTTCTCCAAAAATAGTCTTTTTGGCAAGTATCTGCTTTGCATTTGAACGTGAGGAGCTCATTAGAGTTGCACTCTGTGAAGCACAATTTGAATGCTTGGCAGTTTAGTTCAAGAAAGGTCATCAGTGTCTAGTATCTTCCTGCCAGGTGATCTTCAGAATCCTCCTAAGACAATTCAATGGAAGCAATTCAGTTTCCTGGCATGGCGCTGGTAGACTGTCCTGGTTTCAGAGGCATACAACAATGAGGTCAGCACAGTGGCTCTGTAGACCTTCAGTTTGGTAGTCAATCTAATACCTCTCTTCTCCCATACTTGTCTTTGAAGCCTCCCAAACACAGAGCAAACTCTGGCAATGTATGCATCAACCTCATTATCAATGTGTAAATCCCTAGAAAGTACCCAACCAAGGTGGTGCTCCATCAGCCACTACCACATCATCTATAAATGGAACCATCAGTTACAGAAAATAGAGAAATTGTGAAGGCTGTGGCTAAGTTCACATACATATATACATAAAACGTTCACATGTTCATGTGCATGCAAATGTGCACATGTGTAAATTTACACATGCCAATATGTACATTATATATGCATACATATATACACAGAGTATAATAATAAAGAGAATAAACTCATATCAATAGGAACTAGCTTTATCTTAGCCCACAAACCCAAATCCCTCACAAATAACTTCTAAATAACCAGCATTTCGGATATTACCAAAAAAAAAAAAAAATCCACTAGAGACAGAAAGAGAAACTGTATTTAAAATAACTACAGAATTTATAAAACACTTGGAAGACAGTACAGTTATCCCTACCACATCAAGACTTTCCCCATTGCAGTTAAGATATATCATAGGGTCAGTATTAAGAAATTAAATGGGAATTTGTAGGGAGTTTTGCAGAAGCTGCAAATGATCCACGAAGGCCTGCAGATAACACAGGAAAAGTTTAAAACTTCAGGAATGCATAAAATACATCTATAGTATTGTATAATGTGAACTCAAATTTTACAAAAAGGTATTGTAAACGCCCCATAAAAGAAAAAGAATTAATTCAAATGTCTTCTCTAGTATGAAGGGAGAACCAAAAAATTTTACTAGGCTTTCCAGATCAAGGGGTGTCATGACCCTAACCTCCTCCTTCCCCAGTGATGTGGAAGAGATAACTGTAAATGAGAATTTATTAAATAGCTACTATGTAGGAACACAAAGAAAGTCAGAAACACTGTGCTGACCCTCAAGGAGCTTACATTTAACTGGGGGAAGCAACCTGCAACAACTAACTGTACAAACAAAACACAGACAGTGTAAACAGGAGGTAATTTCAGAAGGGAGGCACTAGCGGTAGGGGGCTGGAGGGAATATTGAGAAAGGCTTTTTGAAAAGTGACTTTTGAGTTAAGTCTTAAAGGAAATCAAGAAAGCCAGAAGGTGAAGCTGAAGATGGAGAGCATTCCAGACATGGGAGACAGTCAGTAAAAAAGCAGAGAAGTCAAGAGGTAGTGTGTCATTTGGGAGAATACAACTCTCTGGACTGTAGAGTACAAAGTGCAAGAATGGGAAGGTACAAAGAGGCTAGGTTGTGCAAGTCTTTAAAAGCTGAAGAGAGCATTTCATACGTTATCCTGGAGATAGCAGGAGGCAACTGATGGGCCCAAGGCAGGGAAAACAACCAGCAGGCTATAGTAATAGTCCAGATGTGAGTTAAGGAGAATGTTTCCCAGGGTGTCAGCTACTTATATAGACAGAGAGAAGATGCTGTGAAGGTATAAATGACAAAACTTGACAACACACAGAGGGGAGGTGATAAAGAGCAAAGAATGAATGATTATATCTACATTACAAACTTAGGTGACTAGAAGGGGTGCGCAACAGTAAGACTGAAAGCTGGTAAGAGGAGATCATTTAGAGGGAAAGATAATGAATTTTCTTTTGGACTTGTTGACTTCAATCAGTCTAATGGACATTCAGGTCAAGACGTCTAGGCTATCACCACTGCATTTTGGAAGCAATTATACGTATAGGGAATAAATGCAACCACCTACCTACCAAGACACAAAAAGGAACTATACAATAAAACTACCAAACGCTCTTCAAAGAAATAAATGAAAACCTATATAATTAGAGAAACAGTATTAGCTTATTGGTAGGCCAAGCCAGTATGATAAAAATGACACTACCTATATTAATTTATTCAGTGCCAAATCAAACTGCCAAAGGATTACTCTATAGTAACATTATATATTATAATTCTGTAATTGGGAAAAAAATAACAAGTTTCATCTAGGGGAACTAAAGGTCAAGAATCTCACAAGAAATAAGGGGAGAAAAGGAAGGAAGGAAGGAAAGAAGGGAGGGAGGGAGGGAGGGAGGAAGAATTCTAACAATACCAGATTTTAAAACATACTACACAAAGCACTAATTCTCAAAATAATTTTATACTGGTTAAACAAAAATAAGAAATCAGTGAAACAAATTAGGTAGACAAAAAACAGTAGCATAGTGTTTGACAAACCCCAAAAGCTTAGCTACTGGGGTAAGAACTCACTATATGACAAAAATTTGCAGGAAAACTTCAATGCAATCTGGCAGAAATTCAGCGTAGATCCACATCTCATACCAAATACCAAGATAATCTCCAAATAGATACATGACATAAAGAGTGACATCATAAACAAATTAGAGAAGGAAAAAATTACATTCAGTTCTCTATCACAGGACATATTTTCCTGATATTCTGCCATGCAAAACTGTACACTAAAATGAAGACCACAGGGCTTATGGGGAAAATAAGGTTAGGGGCACAATAGTCAAAAACTTCAATGACATAAAAAGATGTCAACTTAAAATAGCACAGTTTATAGCATGTTAAATGGTTAAGAAATATATAAATACTAAAATAAATGATCACAGCATCCACAGCCTTGGGCTGTTTGGCCTGCAATTGATCTCCACGGCCTAAAGTGACAAAAATCCAATGCTATGAACAAGAGGGCAGGGCTGGGACCACTGCCTAAGGTGGAAAGGGCCATGAGGGTGCCTGACAGAGGATCAGTCCACCTCTGCCCAGAGCTCCTCCTGGAAAAGTTACATATATAATAAATATGGCACCTGAAAATTGCTTATGAAAGTGAACATCAGAAGGTTTGCAGTTTTTAAATTATTGTGAAGTGGTGCAGTATTCTACTTCTAGCTACTGGAGAAATCATGCTTAAGCAAATATGAAATTTGTGTTTTGCTCAAACTGTTCCCTAATTTAATCAATTGTGATGGAACAAATTTTTAAAATAAGCATTAAAACAAAAGTAGTTATATCTTTCAGATCTATGGTTAAGAGAACAATTCATAATAAAATAAAGAATAGAGAAGATCATAAAATATCCATAATTTTTATTACATGAATTTTAAAAGTTTTTGCAAAACAAAACTAGAAGGGAAATGATTAACTGGGGGAGGGAAATCTACAGAAAACTTCTGCAAAAAAAGATTTATAAGGGGCTCATTTGCAAGGTACAAGAACTAGACTGAAATTTATAGTAAGATCCACTCATCCTCTAAAAGATAATCAAAGGATATAAACAGGAAGTTTTCTAAAGAAGAAACCCAAGATATCACTATTCAAATGAAAAAAATACTACAATAACTAATAATTAGGGAAATGTAAGTTAAAGCAACTTTTTAAAAAGTTCTACCTCACAGCAACCAAACGGGCAAAACTGATAAAAAAAAGAAAATGAGAAATAACAAAGGCTAAAAAAAATACCTGCCTATGTTTTCTAGGCAGCAGGGAAGGAATCAGAAGGGAAAACTTAGTTTTATCTTTGTATACCCAATTCCTAGCACAGTGCCTTTAACTTACAGGAAGGAAGCCCTTAATTCACATTAGATTGTATATTCAGAAGAGAGAAAAGTCAGAATGGTGATGATTTACTAATAAACAAGGCAGAAAAAAACCAGGAGACTTAGGTGGAACGGAAAAATGAAGAGTTAGATCCATTTTCCTCTAAGAAGAGATCAAAGATGGATAAAGAGGGCTGAAAACGTGAGGAAGTAAAAGCTGAAGAAAACTCACCACATCTACAATAAAGAATAGATTTGAGAAGTCTACAAAGAGTTAGTGTGGGCAACGTGACATGGGGAAACAGTATTCCAGAATTTCAAATCAATTTCATGTATTATAAAATCTATACCACAATCCAAGAATTTATGTTTTCCAGTTATTTAATACGTATCTAACTTTTCTCAACTGGATTCTATGCCCCTTCAAAGTAAGTATCATTTCTTCTGCTTCTCTGATGTTCTTCAAAGCAACTACTACCACAGTGACACTAAATTTAGTTACCAACAAGAATTACAGTTTAAGAGATGAGATGGGTCAGCAAATTACCACTGCTACTAAATTTCTCTACATTTCTTAAGTCATGATTCTGTAAAATTTTTTATACATAATTTTAAAATTTATATATATATATATTATTTATATATTTTTATATAATTATTTTAACCTTAAAAGTAAACACCTGATTTTACTGGACACAGTTCAAAGGGCACCTTATCCATACAGCACTCCTACATATCAAGCTACTGGAAGTGGTACTGGCTGAACAGGGACTACCAAGAAGTAACTCAATTTAATAGGTATTTACTCAACACTTAGGTTTAAGTGCACTGTGCCAGAAACTGGAAGATATACAAAGGTAAGCTAGCCCCTGATATTATGTAATTCTAGTAGAGGAATCATAAAGCTTTAATAAAATATAATTTCTAACACTGGGTAATCAATACTCACATTTATTTAGCTAAAGTTTAAGGTTTACAAAATACTTTCCTCACAATAACAATATTAAGTAGTGAACGTAGTATTCTTATTATTATTCATTTTGTAACTAAGAAAACTTAGATCCACAGAGGTTAATTAACATGCCAAGGATCACCAGTCTAGCGTCAGTCAGGTCTTTTGACTCCAAGTTCATTGGTTCTTCCACTACACCTCATGTGTGCAGTAAAGCATGACAGATGCAAAGTGTTAATACAGGGGAAGGAAGATCATTACAGATTAATTGTGTAAAGAAATCAGTAAAGGCTTTGAGTTGGGCTGTAAAGAACAGGTAGAAGTAGACATAGAAATGAGGATGAAGGGGATACAGTACAGGCAAAGGGAACAAGAAGATGCAAAGGAAGATGGAGATAAGAAGATATGGGGTATACTTGGGGAACATACTCCAGTTTGGCCACCTCAAAGAAGACATAATAAAAGTGAGTGGTAGAAGATAAGACTATAAAGCAGATGGTCTTAACCTGGGGGGTCCATGAACTTTAAGAAGCCCTGCTATAAGTTAAGGAGGCTTAAGATCATAGAAAGTTTCACTCAAATGCCAGCTGAATTTAACCTTTTACTGTCAGGAAAAGAGGAACTACTGAAGATTTTTAAACAGAAGAGTGGTAATCACTCAAATCTATGGTGAAAGATGATTAATATGGTAGCAAGAGGAAGAATGGAGTGGAGAGGGGAGGGCTATCCATAAGCTAGTGGAAATGGGACCCTTTGTGTTGATAGGGAACTACAATGAGAAGAATCTGATTGATTATGGAGTCGGCATAACTATTATCAATCGATGGGTAAGGTAAAGGAGAAAAGTCAAAAACAGCACTGAGGTTTCAAACAAGAGAGATAATGAACCATGGTACGACTAATAATAAATTCTGTAAAAGGTTTTGAGGAGAAAAACAATGTATATTTATTTCAGACATGCTGACTTAGAGGCAAAGATGGGATAACCAAACAGAAGTAAGCCAATGTAATGATTTAAGACAGTATTCACTTTAAAATTCTTAAATTAATGATTTTTTTAATTGCTTAAGTCATTCTCTGTTGTTTCACCAAGGCACAGTGGTGTCCTCGAGTTTTCGAAGGCCAGCACAGCACAAATTCTAACTGACTGTACCAAACTGAAAAAGCTTCATGTACTACCTTGGGGACAGCTTATGTCTCCTGTCCATGGGTCAGAGTTGCTGATGAATTGGCTTACACTATTAAGTATTTTCTTTTCTTTCTGCAGTACAATAAATATATATGTAGCCATTGGCTTACACTATTAAGTATTTTCTTTCCTTTTTGTAGTACAACAAATGCATATGTAGCCATACACCTAAAGAACCAACATTTGGATATTTGTAAACTTAAAGTGTCTGTTACTGTCTCTTCTGACTTTGCCTAGTTCCCACCTCTATCCTAATCCCACTTTCAGGAGAAAGTAGGAGGGTGAGGGGGGTGACAAGTCAAGTTCAGATAAAATAAGCAGAGCTCTGGATGGCCAAAAGACTATATATTTTACCCTTCTATTTGATATTTTAAACTTCAGATCTTATTTTTCTTCCAGTAAATCTACTGTTAAAAGTCAACTTTCTCAAATTACTTGGATATATTTATAAAATGATCAAATATGCCTTGAGACTTGGTGATATAAAGGTGAGAAAAAAATTAATCCTTGCCCTCAAGAATAAAGGACTTTCAAATTTAAACCATTTCAAGAACCCCAATTCCATTTATCTGTTTTAAAATTCTACTAAGTTAGTAGGTTAAAACTTTTTTTTATTTTAGTAATAAAACAATTCCTATTTCTGCAGGAACTCAAAAGTATTTACTCGCTCCTTTGCAACGGAAGCTCACTTACTGCTTGAGAGAGGGACATTTTTTCCTAGTTTACAAACTACTCATATCTTCCAAGAAATCTGAATTCAGTTCACAAGCAGAAACAGAATTTCAGCAACTGCATTAACTTTCTCAATCAATACCTTAAACATAGCAGACACTCAAAAATGTCAGTTAAATGAATAAAACATCCTTACTCTTATCATTAGAACACAAAAATCTAAAAACACAACAGTAATCTACCTAAAGCCACAAGCTGACTAACCCTGCATTTTTTCCCATTGGCCAATTTGGCAACTTGCCATTTGGTTCTCAGCATCAAGTCTCACTTGCCTGACAAAAGCAAAGATTCAGACTATTTTTTGCCAACTCAGCTAATCAAAGAAAAAAGAAGGGCAAGGGATTATAGCATTCTGCCACATGGTAGACCGAGAAAGCTCTGTCATTCCTAACAGCATACTAGCAAAAGACATATTAAAAAAAAAATTCTGATGACAGTGCTTGTCTCAAACATTCCTGTCTCAAAAAAGATACTGGTATTAAACTTTGGAGACCAATAAATCATAGGGGATCAATACAAAATATTACCTTCTTGAACCTTTGGAGGAGGAGAGGCAATCTAGAAATGCTAGAAAAACTACTATAATGATCACACAGAAAGTAATCCAAGGACAAATTTTTAACAGATAAAATTCAAACAAAAAAAAATGTTATAGATCTTAGTGGTACTTAGGATAGCAACTAACATCCACCATCTTCCATGATGGTGGACATAAAATGTCAGTTTATACAGACAATTCTTTCTCATTTACATTTATTAGTATTCTCCTGAAGCTTAAAATTATGTACTAAAATTATATTAATGTTAACCACTTATTTTCTCCAAATAATATGCTCATCTTTAACTCTTATTACCAACAATTAGGAACAGATGCTCATTCATCGGAAACACTGGACAATGTAATTATTGCACTGTAAAAAAAATAAGACTTGTATGATATAGTGAAATTCGCAGAACCAGGAAAATAAAACACAAAATGAATAAAACAACAAAAGGGAAAAGAACAATAAAGGAAGTTGAATGATGTAATTATAACAGCTAATCTTGGACCAAGCAAAAAAAGATGAGGAAATATACCTCTCTCCTTTAGCTGCAGACAGGAGGATGGGGATAAAACACTGAAAGAGGATGTCAGATGGGCAATGCAAAGAATAGTCAGTTGGCTTTGCTCAACTTTTTTCTTTGTCATAAAGGAACATTCACTTGGCAGGGGAGGGTTATGGTACACCTGAAATGACAACAAAAGTAATCAATAAAACTTTTAAAAACCCGATTCACTTTACCTTCATTATTAACAATGACCCAGAGGTCGTTCTCCTTTTCTCAAGAAGCACTTGGTTAATCCACTGTCTTTTTCTCCTACCCAACTCCTATCCTTATAATAGGAGACTTCAACATAAGATATAGATGCTGCTTCAGACTTCCAGTTCCTTAGCTTTCTAAAATCCCATGACCTAATCTTTCACTCTACCTCAGCCACACACATGAATGGCTACACACTAGATCTTGCAATTAATTAAGCACAAGTGTTCCATTTCTCTGACTAAAAACCCCAGCTTCCCCATCTGACCTTAACTTATCGTTACACCTCTCCTTATGTTTCATCCCTCATTCTCAGGGACTTCTAATCCTTCTCCTCCATTTGATCTTCCTTTAAATCCTCCCTTCTTCCAAACTTTCTGATGGCAACACCATCCCATTCATCCTTCTCATCTCCCAAACTCCCAACTTCAGAGTTTTCCTCAACTTCTCCTCCCTCATCTCACGTATCCAATCAGTTACCAGATTCTATCTTCACATCTCATCCCTTCTGTCTACTCACATAGCTACCAGCTTAGTGAAGAGCTTTCATCACTCTCACCCAGATTACTGCAACAGTCTCTAACAGGTCTCTCTGCCTTAATTCTCTCCCTATTTCAAGTCCATCCTCCATACTAGGGCCCAAGTGATTTTCTTTAAGTGCAGAAGTGACCAGTCACAACTCTACTCAAACTCCAATGGCACTTTTACAAGAAAGTATTAATTTCTCTATTTAGCTTTTAAAGATCTTCACAATCTCGCCCTATCCTCACTCTAGTTTCATTATATATCGTTTTCTCTCCTTGCACTTAAAGCCTTAGCCAAACAGGCTCCGGCTTGGGCTCTCTCTGTCTCTCACCTTCCCTCCCCTCCATGTTCCCTGTATTGGCCGCTCCCTATACCTGGGATGTATTCCCCTTCTTGTCTCTGACTCACTGAATTCTTTTCTTCCTTCAAAATGTTGCTCAAACCCATCGGCATGAAGCTTTTCCTGATTACCCTCAAACTTAGTATCCTCTATCCCAAATATACCTCGTATTTAACTACTTTGTAGTAGTTAAAAGTTCCTTTTTAATTTATTCTGCATATGCCTATACAGGAACTTCAAGAGGGAGTTCCTCGGGATGCGATTGTTTCATTTTTTGTACTTGTATTTCCATGACCTCCCTGAATAAATAGTTATGATCTGATTGACTGATAAAACTTTTCACCCTAAATAGAAACAAGGTAGAACCTCTATGGAGGATTTAAGTAACATAGGATGAGAAAGTATGCATAGCTACAATCTGCACTGGTTGAGAGAAAAACCCGTATCACAAATTCATTAAGTAGCTAAGTTTTAGGAATATAGGCTACTTCTAAAAAGACCATTTTCAATGTCAAGTTAACAAACATTAAATGCCTACTATGTGAAAGGCACTGTGCTAAGCTACGGGGATATAAAAAAAGGCAAAAACAATCCTTGTTCTCAAGAAGCTCACCCTCTAATGCAGGAGCAATACAAGACATAAACAGGATGAAATGGAGAGGATCTCAGTGGGAAAGCACTAAGAGTAAAGAGAGAAGATGGGCAAAAGGCTTCTGGAGAAGGCGGAACTTTAACTGAGACTTGAAGAAGGTCAGGGAAGTTGGTCAGAAGGCAGACAAAAAGGGAAACAAGTCCAGGTCACTCAAGATGGCCACTGAAAATGCCCAGATTCAGGAGATGGAGTGTCTTGCATCTGGGAGAAACAGCAAGGAGGCCAATGTCATTGGATGAGGGGAGGAGTATGTGGAGGGAGGAAAGCATAAGAACAACAGAAAAAGTAGGAAGGGATCAGGTGTAAAGAACGAGAATATTTTTTAAATTACAAAGACAAAATAAAAGCTAATTTTGATATGGCTAATAGTCACACAGACATAATGCCATATAGAATGCAAGCTCCTTTTTTGCATCCAAGGCTTACCATAGTACCCCTAATATTGAATGAAAATAACATAACCTGCTGTTTTTCCATTCTTCCTATCTGAGCACAGAAAGAGATCTTAGGAATCATGGAGTCTCACCTCAATTTACAGATGAGGAAAGTAAGGTCACAAGGGCAGTAAAAGTTACTCGAACAGTTACACAAAATATGTTCTTCCTACTACAACAGACACTGATAAATGTCCCCTATCATTTTTATTCATCATACAGTCTTCTATGTATTCTACCAATACCAAACTACATTAATCTTCTCTTGTAATATACAGTAGGGTCAGCTACAATAGAGGAACTTTTTTTTAGTTGGCATTCCTATACAGTAGTTCAAAGTTCATAGCTCAATACTTACAAAAAGGAATTTTAAAAAATAAATTAACACAAAGTACTATTTCAAAAAATACTGCCATTATATAAGCTAGTTTAAGTATCCCTGTTCTTTTAAAATTGTAAAGGGGTACCCTAAGTTTCACAGCTGATTTCATAGGGCTCCTTTAGTTCATTTCTAGGAGAGATTCCCTGCTTTTACAAACATGCCCCTCCTGTTATTAAGAATTTATAGACTGCAGAACAACTTAGAAACAAAGCACCTAGCTAACCTGGAAAGAAGCAACTTGAACCCACTATTCTGTACTATAAATAAATTAAGACCTTTAGGTCAAAAACAGCAAAAGCCCTCTTTTCACCTCAGTAGTTGGCTTAAAATATACTGCATGTGAACATTTTACAATCATTTTGAGGTAAATTTATTTTCAAATTCTTGAAAGAGATCATTCTAAGATCTTTTATGGTAAGACTAAAGGATATAAAACTCAAGTGACTTTTCTGCATAAGTTGTCTTTCCATGATATAGTTTTCAATCCCAATTCGTCACAGAATATTTTTAAATTACAGGTACTGTACTAGGTACTCTGGTGTATGTTTTAGATATAAAAGACATCTTTTAAATATCAATCTTCAATATATAATCAAAGATTCTTAAACTTCCCAATGATTTTTTTTAGCTACCAATATAAGTTGCCATTTGCTGTTACAAAATACTATGCCATTTTAGAGTCTCCTTAAAGGTCTCTGGAAGAAAAGACATTAACAGCATATCTAGTTTATGTCTTGTACACGTCGTCAGACTAAAGTTTATTTTGTTGTAATAGAAGATACTAAATTCATTGACTCTTTAGATTCACAAAGGTAGATATTGTCAATTAATTTTACAGATAAGGAAACTGAGACTCCAAAAGATGAAGTGATCATTGAAAGGTTACACAGTAAATACCAGAGACTAGTCTGTTAATCAAAGTCTGGTACTCTTCACAATATGCCACATGGCCTAAGAGGTTTACTTTAGTACTTCTCTAAATAGAAAATTAAAGAGCAGCTAAGAGTTAGGACTGTCGCATTGTTTCCAGGGTATGGGGGTTAAAAAAAAAAAAAAAGAGTGAAACCACTAAAATCTTTTTCCTGCCAACTGGACAAGAAATAGTAATGCACCCTGTATTATAGACCTCAGAACAAGAGATCAATTTCAATCTCATTACTTACACAGCAGTGTGGTTATTTTTTTGTTTGTTTAGAGAATTACTGTGTTATAATTCACTGATGAGCAGTATGTAGTAAAAAAAAAAAACAACAACAACAAAACAAGGCTTTCTTAAACAACTTTTAAAAGCAACCTAAAAAAGAACCTGCATTATGCCTGAGTTTTCAAAATGAAAATATATAAAGCTTTGAAACAAAAGTTTTCAGCCCACATTAATGAGCCCTGTTCCACCACATAACTTAGCAAATTCAGAGATCAAGAAGGAAAGCAATTACCATAAGTAGTATTACCAATTTATAATTGATAAGTTTAGCTTTCACACTCTAGATTTCTTAATAGAACATAAATTGAAGAACTTTGATCGAAGTTTTTTCAGAAACAAGGTGAATTTTTAATAGTATACCCTCAATTACTTGACTGATTGAAAATCTTAACCACCTCATTATATTTGTTCACAAAGAAACCCAGACCTAAAAGAACAAAAGTCAATCATCTCTTTAACAGTGTCTTATGAATAAGTAGCTGGCACATCATAATTATGAAACTGTGCTGTGCCATTGCTAAAATAGAGCTGTACCTCATTTGATAAGCTAGATGTAGATATATGTACATATTGTGTGTGTGTGTGTGTGTATAAAATACTATGTTTTGATTTTTTTCAACAATTTGCACTATTATTGTCATTCATGACAGGAAAAAGAAAAGTCTCCAACAACACATATGGAAAACTGTGCCTAAAAATACACAGTAAAATTTTATAAGCACATTTAATGCCCAAATTTCAAATTAAATTCCACTGCTCCCTCTAGGGCAAAGGAGCTCAAAAACCTGGATGCCAGTTTCAAAAAGATTCCTTCTGCAGTCTCTGGTGATTTAAAGAGTTATAAACAAACCACTAAAAGGGATTTCCCATGTGTACGCCTTATCTTCAGTTCTCAAATAGTTCTTTGGTAATGAAGAGTATCACTTTATTGTTTTTCCTATTCTGCACTGAGTACAACCACGGTCAAAATTAAGTTTGCAGTGCCAGATAAAAAGGAACAAATATAAAATAATACACTTTCCTCTTCTCCCCAAATACCCCAGAGACTGAAACCTTTCCAATAAATTAGAGAAAAGAGTCAAGGATCTTAAAAAGCCCTTGATTCAGAATTTGCAGAAACGGTACATCAAATCTCTAGTGATTGAGGCTCAGTATGCTGTACTAGAAAACTTAAAACGAAGGCTTCTCAATAATAATAATACCACCTAACATTTAAAGGACTACATAAGATTATCTTATTTTATGCTCACAAAAATCCGGTGAGGTCAGTGCTAAGAAAACCTCAATAAAATCTTTGTTAAAGTATTTCTCTTAACAGGTATGTTCATATTTTTTAAATAAACAAACAAAAAGATATTGTAAATGTAAGTATTGTTAAGGTTAGGGAAACTAAGGTCAAAATCAGTTACATATATTCCACGGTATTTGCAAAAAAGGGGCCTCACCAAATTATAATGTTCATCATGAATATAGGCAGTATAAGCATACTCAGCCCTATTTTTCGATACATCATATCCACAAAAAGACCACAAACGTAAGAAAAAGGATTCCTCATTCTCTTCTCCCAAAGAAAACATTTCCTAGTCTAAGACTACTGAAAATCTACCACAAAAATTCCAGTATTATTTAATTTCCCGTTTACTTCTCCGCTGCTCACAAGTAGTATTCTGTGTCAAGGACAATATTTTTTTCCTCCTTCTGATAGGAAAAGGTAAACCAAGCACTCGGAGTTCAGTGACAAACTGCTCTGAGATGCTACTTCACTGTTGCGCAGCTGGGGGGGTTACATTCTTCATCAAGTGGTCCGCACGTTTCTTTCCAAGTCAGTCTGCTCGCTCTTTTTAGTAACCAGTATTCGCTACAAAATAACACTTTCCAAACCGCAGGTCCAGGGCGAAGGCCAGCCGGCCTCCAAGGAGTCCCCATGTAGGAACATGTGTTCTCTTCCAATAAAGAAAAACTTAACTGGTTTCAAGCCTCAGGGCTTCGAATGCAGGGAGAAAGGGGAAGCTTTCAGCGCCGCTCACAGAAACCAACTGAATTAACTTACTAAACTCACTTTAGAGTTTCGAAATCTTTGTCAAAGTTACATTTACTTCTCAAGACACAGCGTACGGAAAGAGCCGCAGGGGAAGCGCTCGTGGGCAGGGCTTTCCTAACACAGACGCTCGGCTCTCCGAGCTCGGCCCTCGGCCACAGCCAAGTTTTAAAGTGAAAACTGCAGGCGCTAAGTCGGGGAAACTCTCGGCGGCCGAGGCGGCGCCGGCTCGCTGGCCCAGGGCGGTCCCGGCGGGTCGGTCCGGAGCCTTATCGCGGCCGAGCGAGGGAGCGCATACCGCAATCGGTGACATCAGACCGAAACCAGCCGGTTTCACCGGGGAGCGGAACGCGCTTCCAGCGCGGCGGGGCCCGCCCGGCTCCCCCTCCCGCCCCCCGGAGGATGCACCTGCCTCGGCGTCGCCCACAGCGGCCCCACCCAACAAGCCTGCCCTCCTGTCACCTTCGCCGACTCCCCCGGCCGGTATTTCTTCTCCTCCGCCGCCTCCGCCTGGGCCGGAAGATCGATCCCCGGGTGGGTCGTCACAGGGCTCCGTCCGGCGGGGCCCGCGCGGTCGCCCCCCCGCCCCGGGCCGGGCCCCTCCCTCTGGCTCGGGGCTAAAAGTCGGGCCACTCCCGGGGCGGGGCCTCGGCCCGGCGCCCCGCTCACCTGGCCCCGGGTCGGGGGAGGATAGCGGGGTCGGCGCCCCCGCAGGAGCCGGCCCGAGGGGGTCGGGGGGCCATCCCGGCGCGAGCCCGCCAGAGTCAACAGGTGGGAGGTCCCTTCGGTGAAGACGTGCCAGCACCTCCACATTCTGGCCGCCGCCGCCGGGTCCTCGTCCCGCCCGGGGCTCTGCCCCCCACAGAGACGCTCCCAGACGCGGCCGGCCAGTGGGCGACGGGGGAAGAAGGGAGCGAGCCGTGGGAGCCTCCCCCGCCCTCGCTGGCCGGGCTCCGGGCCCTGCCCCGACCCCGGCCTCGCTCGCGCCCGCGCCGGCCCCACGGCCTCTCACCTTGGCAGCCGCGGCTCTGGCGGACATTTTGTGCGTCTCTCCCGCGCCGGGCGAGGCTCCTCACGCTAAGGCAGAAGCTCCAGCTCCGCCGCCGCCGCTCGCTCCTCTCACGCCGCTGCCCAAATAAACATCTCCCGGGAGCTAGCGAGCGAGCGGGCCCGGGGGCGGGGGCCGGCGGCGCAGGCCCGGCCCAGGGGGAGGGGATTCAACTTGGACAAAAGTCCCGGAGTCGTTCGGCGGCGGCCGCTCGGCCCGGGGCCTCCCGGGCGGGGGAAGCCGGGAACCGAGATGGGTTCTGAGGGACGGCCGGGGCCGGGGCGACCCCGGGCTCCTTCCTCTGCCCCAGCTACCACCCGTCTCTCCCGGCAACCGGCGCCATGCCAGCTGGGGCAAGGCCGGCCTCGTCGCTCACGCCCCGTCCAGCCGAGACCGCGGCGGAGAAGATTCGGACCCAGGCCGCACGCCCCCGGGAGTTACCTCCTTCTCTGGCTCTGGAGGGGCCCCCCGAGCCCCGCTCCAACAGTCTCCCCGGCGGGAGGAAAAGGGACTGGGGCGCCGCAAGAAGCCGGAGCCGAGGAAGCCCAGGCCGGCCAGCGGCGCTCACATCTGCCCTTGCTTACTGAGCATGCCCAGCCCTCGGGCCCGAGCCACGGAGGCGTTTCTGGGGGCGGGGAGAGCGAAGGAGAGTCGTGGGGAGCCCGGGGTTCTAGGCACGCCTGGAACCCTTCAGGAATGTGGCTGCACGGAAGGAAGCAGAGTTGGGGCTCGTCCAAGGTACTCAGAACTTGGAACTACCGCCCGCCTGGAAGCTGGGCTATTGTTCTTGTTTAAGCAAAATACAGACAGTCCGAGAAGGCTCTGGAGGCAGGGACCACAAGACCACCCCCCGCCGTGTCTCACCCCCACCCCCACCCCACCCCCCGGTCACTACCAAAACAGGGAGCCAGCTTCGAGGCTTTACTCTCTAGGTGGGGAATGGATCCCCATATTTTTCCCCTACTAACCAAAAGTGTGCATGGGTTTGCATGTTTAAAAGTGAAAAATTCCTTTTTCTCCCCGATATAGCGGGGCCACGTGTAAGAATGCTGTACTTTACAATACACCCAAACAAGTAGTCCCTCAGATTTTACCTTGACGCTCCCTAGAAAGACAGTTCATTCCACTTTAGAACAGATCCACTTGTTAGGAAGTTTTTCTGTATATCAAACCTGACACCTCTTTGCAACTAATTTTGCCATAAGGAGGCAAACTCTAATAAGTCGAAGTCAATTCAACCTCTCCTTGTCTCCTCAACTGAAAAAATGCGAAGATTGGACTAAATGACCCCTGAAGTCATTTCCAGCTCCAAAACTGATCTCATAGTTCCAAGACCAATAAAGAGCAGAATTCCATTGAAGGTTCCCACAGCTTTTCCCAATAGGAGCTTTTCCCATGTATATATAACTCATGCTAATGACAATATAATTCATGCTGGTGACAGTAAAGGAAAATCATTTATTGGGGAGAAGGGATAGAAAACAAGATAGATGGGGGTTTATAAGGAGCACAGTGAAATAAGTTTTGTTTACAGTTCTGTTATAATGGCAAGGCTACAGAAAAATAATACACATTTCATGAATAGTATCCAGTATTCAGTCTGTTGCCAAGGCTTGTCAGTTTCATCTTTGCAACACACCTCCATCAGGCCACCTTGTCTCTTCCAACACTGCAACCACTCTGGTGCAGTCCATTATCATCTCACTCCTGGACTATTGCTATAACCTGCTAGTAAGTCAGCCTGCCTCAAGTCTCTCCCCACTCTGGTCCATCCTCCAATGTTACCAAAATGATTTTACCAAAGGGTAGGTCTGACCATATCAGCCCCCAACTGGGTAGCTCCCTATGCTTCCAGGATTCCTCCCTATTTCTCCCAACACATACTCTTCAATCCCATACCCTGGCCTCCCTGCTGTTCCAGAAGAAAGACTCTCCATCTCTCAGGTCTGAATTTTCTGTGACTGTCCCCCATGCCTGGAATGCTCTCCCTCCTCTTCTCTTCCTTTAAGTCCCAACTAAAATCCCATCTTCTACAGGAAACTTCTAGTATTTTTCCTCTCTTAATTACTCATTTGTCTGGTCAATATCTTATTCGTACATATTTCTTTAGTTATTAAATTGTGAGCTCCTAGGGCAGGCCTTTTGCCCTTTCTGTGTATTCCCAGCAGTTAGTGCAAGTGCCTAGCACAGGAGGCACTTAATAAACATTTATTGACTGACTGACTGAGTGCCTCCTGTGTATAAGGAACTGTGCTTTGAGGTGGCCCATGAAGATGAGTTGGGGGAGCAGGGACGCAGATAAGGCAAATATGCAAATAAAAAGAGTGCAAAACAGAGTATGTCAAGTGCTATGGGGTTTGGAATAAGAGAAGGTAAGATAATATCGAACTGGAGGAATTAGGAGATGCTTCATGAAAGAGGCGGTACATTTAATCTAGATCTTAAAGAGATGGGGGAGGGGGAGTGAAGCATTCCAAGCAAAGAGAACAATAAGAACCAAGTAACTGGAAAGGGTAGGAAGGAGCAGGTTCAGGAAACAATTATCTCTTAGCTGCTTTATTTAAGGAATAGTGGAAGGCAAGGCTGGAATGATACTGGAGAGCCTTGAATGCCAGGTTGAGGAGTTTGAGCTTTAGCCTATAGACCATAGGGAGCCATTAAAATTTTTTGAGCAAGAACCTAAATTGTGCTTTAGGGATATTAATCTCTCAACAATTAGTAGAATGTAGCAGAGGGAAAAGAGACTAGTTAAGAGGCCATTTCTGCAATAGTCGGGGGGGGGGGGGGAGGGGGGGGGATTTCAATTCAAATAAGGATTTATTCAGCAATTACTAAGTACTAGGCACAGTACCAGGTGCTAGGGAGGCAAAGAAAAGATTAACAAACATTCCCTGCCCTCAAGGAATTTACATTCTACTAATAGTAGTGAGGGCGTGAAATAAGGGATGGGGACAATGGCAATAGAAAAAATAATGGTTCAACAGATATCATGGTGATGTCTTCTATATGACTTGGAAATTAACTAAAAGTAGGGAGTGAACTCTCTAAGGTGCTGGACATTCTTTAGGTCCTAATGACCCAAAGTACAGTGGTTTTCATGCCCAGAAGTGGGAAAAAGCATGGCAGCTATGGTACCTTACAGTTACAAAGCATCTGTAAGGAAATTTGGAGAGCAATTTCCATGGAAAATATGATAAAATGTTGTACACTATCATGGACCATGCTTCACATCCCTTCTAGCCTCCCACCCTTATCCATCTTGTCATCTTCTCTTCTAGTATTTCTCTCCATTTGGATCAGTACATCTGGACTAGACATCCAGAAAAAAAATTTCCCCTGGCCCACAGGAAATTTATTCGCTTATCTTTGGAATTCCAACTCTGAGGCCTAGCTATATTGACTAGTGAGTGGGCAGCACAAACTCAGCTAGCCTACTATATCTAGTCCTGCCCAAACTTCCAAATCCAATTATACTTCATCTCCCCTCCAGCCTTCTGCTCAGATTTGTTACTATCCATTCACCTCTGGCTCTAAATTCAGTAATCAACTCAGATATTATCACACTAACATTATTCCTAGAGTGGGCTATGAATTGACTGATCAACTCACCATCTCATTAATTCTCAGACACTCCCTTTCTTGACCACCCCTCTCATATATACACTCCCTAACAGCCTGACACTAGTATTTTGTAGATCCCTAGCTAGTGTCCCCATAGATAGCGCTGGACCTATAGTCAGGAAGGCCAGCATATTAGCTCTGTGACCCTAAGCAAATCACTTAACCTCTAGAGGAATCAATTTCTTCATCTGTAAGATGGGAAAAATAAATAGCATTACCCTCCCAGAATTGTGAAGATAAAATGAGACAATATTTGTAAAGTACTTTGCAAGCCTTAAAGTGCTATATAAATGTTAGCACGTTGGTGTTGGCATCCCCAAACCCTTAGCACAGGGCCTGCACATAAAATGTGCTAAAAAGAAATTTTTTTTCATTGTTCATTCACCTACATGCCCTATCCCAACATACAGTTAGAACTAGACTATGAAAAGTAACATTTATAGGTCCATATATTAACATCAACAGACTGAAAAACACTCCTTGAAGCTGAAGGTTTTAAAAATGTTTTTGTTTAATTCAATCAAAGTTATTAGTTGCAAAGAAATGTCCCATCTAAGCTCCAAGCCCTCTGTTCCACACATACTTGAAACTAAGTCTTCTGCCTCCTGTTTCCTAATACAATTCCCAATCAGGGCCACTAACAAAATTCAATATCATTAAAGTGAAATAGCAAGTGAGGTGAAGCCCTGTTCTTCCCAATCTTTCCCACATATTCCTCATCTTCCCACAGACCTTAGAGGCTTAATATGTTACTAAAAGTATCTACCCAAGTCCTATGTTTATTTCTTAAGTGAACATTAGTACTAAGGAGATTATCTGAACCCTGGGAAACAGGGATGCAAATTGCCTCCCTCCAACTCACCAAGATAACTGCCCAAAAAGAATGTGCATTTTGTGCAGAAGATTCAGTAAAGCATTCGGTAAAGCTAATTATCAGAGACCCACACCCAGGTTTCTTGCCTCCATGTTCAGTGTTCTTTCTACCACATCCCAATGTATCACCCATGGCACAGTGGTGAATGAAAAGCTATCTTCTATGCCCAACTCTTAACTCAAACAGTTCAGGAAAAGTTGTAGGAGAAACTCCTTCTGCCAGGTCTATTCATTTTTTCCTAGCCTGGCTTCCATTTCCTCTCATTTGTCATTATTATGCTTTGTGACCTCGCTGCTAGAGTCAGCTGCCAGATCTACTTTGATTGTACTACTTAAGTCAGTCCCTATCTTTTGAGGACTTTTTTTTACCTTCGTGTTATTGACCTTCTGCACTCCCAATACACACATTCTAACTTTGAATGAAATCATAAGGTATCTTGTGGGCAGGGATCGCATCTGATTCTAGCACTATTATCTTCTAACCTACCAAAGCTCCACTACCCATATCCTTCTTATCAAATTCAGAATCCTTCATTTACTCTTTATTACCTAACAAATAAAGTTCAGACTCCTTGGCCTGGAACTGCAAAATCTAACACCTACCTAAGTTTCTAGTTATCTCATAGTATACTCTACATTTTAGTTAACCTGTACTATTTTCCTGAGCATGTATGATACCACAATTTAGTTAAACAATCTCAGAATGGGAAGGGTCCTCAGAGATCACTTAGTTCCACCTGGCCCTGAGAAAAATCCTTTGAACACCATCCTTAACAAATCATCATCCTTCCCGGCATGTAATAAGTGTTTAATAAATGTTTATTGATTGATAGCTTGAAAACCTCCAGTGACCAGTGGCCTCATTTCCATTTGTGGAAACCCTACCTATCTCTCAAGACTCAGACTGAAGGCCCCCTTTTTCCTAAAACCTCCCTTGATAATCCCAGAGAAATCATCTTTCCCTTCTGAATCCTCATATAGCAATGTTTATAGTTTCCTTATACATTCTTTATGTTAGAGTTTGTATCATGGTTATTGGCATATGTATTATAGCCACACATTAGATTGTAAGCTTCAAATGGAGCCTTGTTCTGTTTTTTCATATTCACATGTTGTAACTCATCACTACCCAATGGGGCAAAAAACTAGTTATTTTATTGCTCTACTACTTGCTATATCTTTTGTCCCTATTCTGTTGAAATCCACAGTTCTAATGTTGTTGTTCAGTCATTTCAGTCTTCATCCAACTCTTCATGACCCCATTTAGGGTTTTCTTGGCAAAAACACTGCAGTGGTTTGCCATTTCTTTCTGTAGCTCATTTTACTGAGGAAACTGAGGCAGATGAGGCAAACAGGCTTAAATGACTTATCCAGGGTCACACAACTAGTAAGTGTCTGAGGCTAGATTTGAACTCAGGAAGATGACAACAGTTCTAATAAGGCCTTGTTCCTCTGGAAGTTTATCTTTCTCACCACAGTTAGTTTAAGCTTAAAGGGCTCTCATCTTGGCCCCTAGCAAATAAACCACAATGTAATAGGCTGGGGGTGGGGGGTGGCGGCGAGGAGGGAGGAGAGGCAGGGTTGAAGAATACTAAAATCCAATTATTTTTCATAGGAATGAAAAAAATTTAAGAGTCCATTCTTAGAAAGATAAAGCTTTCCATTACTTCAAAGTTCCCCACTTAGACCTTTCAATATAATGTATCTTACGTTTAAAGAGAAAAGTGATATTAAAGTTGAAATCTAAAAGTCTCACTTAAATACTGTAGATGAAAATCAGGTTTTAAATTGTAGGATGTCTTTGAATGAAGTTGAACTTGGGAAATGAATGTAGAAGTGTACATTCAAAGACTTGAAAAGTGCCTGGCTGCCCACATATACATCAAAAAGGCTTGAAAGGGGCTAGAAAGAAGTCCAATGACCTTGCCCTGAGGCTTAGTTTTGCCCCAACACTTCTTCTTCCCCAGCCCCCATTCATTTGCATTTGAAATCGTTTTGGAACTGAGAAACCCAGCTGTCCTAGCCCCCAAACCATTGACTATTCGCTGATAGAGTAGCCTCTACTTGGGTAGTGACTGAGTAAAGTTGAATTCCTAGAAATCAAATCAGGAGACACAGTTTTTCTAGCCCTAAGTAAGATGTCCGTTTCTGATTGAAACCCAAGAGGAAATGATCAAGAAATAGGATTCAAGAACTAGAAATGAACCTAAGGGTTCTGCTTAATCTACAATAGACAGTGCTATATGTTCCAGAGAGTTTGGCACCTGGAGAAAGTATTCTCATTGGGGACCATGGCTCTTTTCTTGTCAAGTTTATGAAAGAAATAAGCTTGCCGTTCAGAGATAAAAAGCTAAGGTTTGTTTTGTTAGACTTAGTCTGATGGCTTGCTGTGTTAAGGCTTTAGCTATCTAAAAAGAGCTATGGAAAGGCTCTGGATTTTAAACTAATAAGAGTAGGACTATGACTGAACCCTTCTTCCTATGAGGAAGAGGGAACCTACCTAAAAGCAGAGGGAAGCTCTACAACCTTGATTTTGTGAAGCCCAATCATTAAACAACCAGTGAGTACAGTGTTGATCAGGTTCTACATGAAACCAGCAAATAGCAAAACCTGTATAGATTACATCCAATGGTGACTATACATCCCTCAGGGACTGTATACCATGGAAGACCATCAGGGAGTATTCCCAGCAGACATCAGCATCTCCGTACTGTTGTGAGAACAAGCTGCCCTAGACACATATGTTTCTTATGTGTATGTCCCTTCATACAGGATCAAGCATGTTGTATCCCATGGAGGGATTGTTGAGTTCCCTGAGAGCAGGAATTTTTTGTCTTTTTATCTTTCTTGGTATTCCTAGCACAGTGTTATCATGGTAGGTACTTAATAAATGTTTATTGATTGACTGACACGTTGATCATGTTTTTCTCTTTAATAATATTAACAACAAATATAAACATTTTCATATTTTTGTCATGTTGTTGATGTTGCCAGTATGAGGGTTTATTTTATTCTGTGATGTGAAATGAAAAACACAGAACTTGCTATGATAACTTCAGAGAACTTCGATGGTCAGAAATGATGGGTTTATGTAAAGAGCACAGAACATGGGGAATCTTTAATTCTTGTGCATATGGTCATTTACCCTCCAGAGAAAATTAGGAATAAATAATGGCAAAGAGTCTGAAAGTCAATGAAAATAAGGTGTGCCCAAATATATACTGGGACTGAAATATTTTCACTTATTTCTGATCATCTAATACAAACTGAGGAGGAAATTGGTAAACCACAAGACTTACAAATACAACTTCCTATGGGTTTTTTGCAGTCTGTGGTTTAAGAATGGAAAAAATACTGTATGTGCAAAATCTTTGTAAATCTCAGAAATAACTATTTATTAGAACAGACATGACTACTTGCATGTGCATATAAGCATATATTTGTGTGTATATTACATACATACATATATTTAAACAGCATTATTTATTTATACTTGACATGATTCTGCTACTGTTCAGATACAAATGTGTACATTTTAAAGCTAAATAAAAGAGGAAGTATCATAATGTAAAATGTAAAAGTTAAATTTGATACAGAAGAAAATATAAACTATTGTATATAAGAACTAAAATAATTTTCCATCAAAATAGCACCACCACAATAACAACAGCAAAAAATAACAGTGGGGAGGTGGAGTATGGGAAGGAGATCCACCTATCTCCTTTGCTATGTTGTAGAATTCTACAAGTTGTCAATTTATTTTTACTCTTATAAAAACCCTAACAGCACAGGAATAATCTGTACATTTAAAACAATCTACTTTTCTTCACCATGGGGAAAATAGCATAAGTCCTGCATAGGTGGATGGAAGGAGGATTTAACTTGGATTAAGTGGAAGCAGTCCTGCATGTGACTACTTTCCTTAAATAACAGAATGGAGAAATAATCAGCCAGGTGGATTTAGCCAAGGAAGGCTGCACACAGATATTTTGAGGCAGATTTCAAAGAAAGAAATGCATGAATTAAAGGGAGAGTTGAGGTGGGATAGGTAGAGCAGTTGGGTGAGAGTCCCAAAAAGATGATGAGATTGGAAAAGGATTTGGAAGGAGGAAATGGAGCAGGAAGGCAATTGATGGATAGGCTTGAATGCTAGGCACAAGAATTTCAATTTGATATAATAAGCAACAGGGACCCTGGAGCAGGGAAATTGTGATAAAAATAGTGTTTGAAAAAGATTATTTTACCAACTACTTTTAGAATAGATAGGAGTAAGAATTTTCAGCTTAGGAGACTGTTGAAGTAAGTTGGCTAGGAGGTGATGAGAGCATAGAGTAGACTGTGGAAATGTAGAAATGCGTCAGTGGAACCATTCAGACCCTGGTATTCATTCTTCAATACCTGAGTGTTTAAAAAAACCTTATAGTTTCATTGGTGTTGATGCTCCTTCCATTGACATATCAGAACCCCTTCACATACCATGGTAGCAAGTCTTCATGGATTATTGTAGCCAAGACAAAAATCATCATTCTGATAGCCAGACTGTTAATGAGGAGCCTCTGCGTGTACTGGGACAACAGATATATAGTGTGTCACTCACTGGTGTGATACTAAAAGCTGTTCCAGCTTGCCAGGACCTGACAAAGCTTATGCTTCCCTAGAATAACTTTTAGGAACCTAAGCTCACTTCCTTAATACAATGAGCCAATGAGTTCAGACCTTAGCAGCGGTTACTCTTTTCCAGGCCCTCTTGCCCCCAGACCCCTCTGCCCATGACATCATTACATTCATTTCTTGTTACTGCTTTACAACCACAGCCAAGATCATCTGCCTGCTGTCCCACCCGTGAAGTTTTCTCATGTCAATCTCCATTCCAGTTCTCTTTTGTTCCCTTTCTGCTCCTTCTGCCATCCAATGAGGTCTTTTTTAAAAGGGGGGAGAGGAGGTGTCCTGACTCATCTTTACTGGGAAATTTTAGTTACTTCTTTGCCCTATGGTCCCTCACCTTCCATATTCAGTTTATACCAGAGCCATTTTAACCTGTTTGTAAGTTGTTTTGTAAAAGATATTCTGTGTGTTCTTCATTTTTACAACCAAATCAAAACTTTCTGAAGATGATGCTTACTATTAACAAAAAGTAATGTGAATAAAAGAAAAGGCAACCATGATTCTAATGTACATTCTATAAAACAAAATTTTCCATTAAAAAAACTCAATGACTATACCAACTTCCTAGTGACATTTCTTTAGAATAGAAATTATTCACATTTATGTAGTGTTTTGTGACTGACAAGTGTTTTTCTCATAACAGTCCTGGGACCCAGATAATAAAAATACCATCTCCATTTAATGGATGAAGAAATTGAAGCAGAAAAGTCATAGACTGATTGAGCTGCAGAGCAAGGATTCAAACTCAGTTCTGACTCCCCAGCAGTGTTTCTACCCACTATACCACATAATACCTAAATAGTCTCATGCATGTGTAACAGATACTTCTGATATTATCACTATTTAAAAGCTAACTTCTCTAAAAATTCATTGGCATAAAATGAGCAGATATAAGCAAAAAATATGCCTCGCCATTCCCACCTTCCTCATTTCAAAAGGGGAATCTTTCTATAGCACAGAAATTAGGGAGCCTAACCATGGGGTATGCCAGGAGCCAAAATCCTATCCTTTTTAATCACAGAAATGTGTGGTTAACTTTAACTGCAGAATTGACCTGTTGCTTCAACTGAATGTCCCAATTACACTGTGCCATCCCTGATAAGTCTGGTACTTAGAATGTCATTGATGGAAGTGACCTCAAAGATCATACATAGGCTTTGAAGCTGAAAAGAGCCTAGATATCATCTAGTACAACACTAGTTTTAAAAATGAGAAAAAAGAGATCCAGAAAAGTCTATGTGGCCCCTTAATTCAATATCTATTATATAAACTTATAGTTGTATTATAGATATCAAAGAAAAATTTTTAAAGGAAGAATAGTCAATCTGCTTTTTTAATTTTAGAAGTAAAATGAAGACCCCAAGATCTGACTATGTAAGTTTGGCCCAGATAAAGTACTGTGATACTTGACAAATAATGTTTTACACTCCACAAACATTTCTCTGTAGAGGACAAAGTGGGCAGGGAGGAGGTGGTAAGAGAGTGAAGAATGTCTCTACTAAAGTCTTACTCTAATGCAAGGGTTCTTAAACATTTTTGTGTTGTGGACTACTTTGGCAGGTTGATGAAACCTATGGATCCCTTCGAATTCTTTTAAATTCATGATTGATAGAAATGTTCAATTGCAGTTAAAAGTTACTGAAAATAAAGATGTAAAATTTTCCCCCATGCAACTTCACAGACCACCTGAAATCTATTCACAAGCCTGAGGACCCACGAACCCTAGAACTCCTGGTCTAATGCCTCATTCTGGCATGCAATTGAACATGAGCTCCTTGAAGTTATGCTAGCAAGGGCCCCTACTAAGCTGAAAAACCTCTGAATACCAGAGCAGTCAGAGATACACTGGATAGCTGCTCTCTCTACTGTGTGAAAGGCACTAGGACTACAAAGGGAAGCATAAGATATAATGGATAGAACGGAGATGGTGAGTAGTTCTGTTTTGATCACCTTGTTTAGTAGTTTAGTCATGTCTGACTCTTTGCGACCCTGTTATGAAGTTTTCTTGGCAAAGGCACTGGAGTAATTTGCCATTTTCTTTTCTAATGGATTAAGGCAAACAGAGGTTAAGTGACTTACCCAAGGTCATACAGCTAGTGAATATCTGAGAATGGATTTGAACTCAGGTCTTCCTGATTCCAGGCTGAGCATTCTATCCACTGAGCCATCTAGCTGCCTCTTTTGGTCACCTATCAAAGCTGAAAACTGCACTAAGGCTTTTGGGAGTTCCTGTATCATCATGTTAAAGAAGACAAGGCAATAAAGTTGTGCAACTGAGCTGTCACATGTATCGGCTACATGTAATAGCCCTGAGAATAGCATGGTGCTGAGCACATAGTAAACACTTAATACATGCCTGTTGACTAATTGATCGAACCAGTCCTGTCCCACACTTGGGTTATGCATGGCTTACGCAACTGCTTGTTGATAAAAGTCAACAAAAGTAGAACACCTGGTCTCCTGTTTTAGATAGCACCCTGGGCATAGAGGACATTCTGAGACTTAGGAGATAGTGATGGTTACACTAGGACAGTAGCAACTTCAAACTTGACTACCTTCTGAGCTCTCTCCTATCCCTCATCAGTGTGACCTGTGCCAGAGGTTGAAAGGCTCTGGCAGTCAGAGAGACAGTCAAGGACCCTCACAGTTAGTAAGGCTGGAAAGGTAAGGATGGTCACAATCTGAATGGTTTCAAATATAAGGCTAAGGAGTATGAGCACCTCAAAGAGAATAGGAAACCACTGAATGGTTTTTGAGGTGTCCTGTATTTAAGGAAGATTAGACTCCAGCAACAGCTGAAGAAAGGATTGGAGACAACAGAATGTAGGGAAGGGTAGGAAGATATGATGGTTTATAAAAATAGTCCAGAAACAAAGAAAAACTAAGAGAGTGACTGTCAATTAAAGAGTGGCTGAACAAATTATGGTGTTTGAATGAAATAGAATACTATTGTGCTGTAAGAAATGACAACAGAATAATTTCAGAGAAATCTGAGAATACTTGTAATGAATGGAAAAACAGATTAAAGTGACCAGAACCAGGAGAACATTTTATACAATAAAAACATCGTGAAGACAAATGACTTAGAAAAACTTGAGAATTTTGATCAGCATAATGACCAACCATAATCCAGAAGACCAATGATGAAGTTTGCTATCCATCTCCTAAGATACATATTTTGGGATGTGACCAGTGTAGGAATTTATTGTGTTTGCCTATGTATATTGGTTGTAAGGGCTTTTTTATTTTTTTAACTGGAGAAAAGGGACAATAGGAAAGAGAGAAAAAAAAAATGCTTATTAATATAAATAGCATTAAATTTAAATTTGAAAAGTCAATAGTCCAAGCAGATCACAGAAGATGACAGAGAAGCAGCATGGCATCATCAATTTGGAGCCAAATAGACCCAGGTTTGAATCCTGCCTCTGACTATACTTACTAGCTCTCTAATAATGAGCAAGACATTTTACAGCTATTAGAAATTATTTCCTAATCTGTAAAATGGGGATAATACTTGGATAATAATTACTTCTCAGGGTTGCTATAAGGCTTAAATGAGGTAATTTCTGTAAAGACTTTAGTGAACAAAGACGTAGAGCTGGAAAAGACTTAAAGATGATCTAGTCCAACTCTCATTTTATAGATGAAGAAACTAACTTACAAAGAAGTGATGTGACTTACAACACAGGAAGTAAGTAGCAGAGTCAGGGTCTAAACCTAGTTTCAATAGAATGCAGGGGGTGAAAGGCAGATTACAAGAAGTTTACGAGAAAGTGGGTGATAAAGAAGAGGAAGTATCAGATGAAGACAATTTTTTCAAGTTTGGCAATGCATGGGAGGTTAGACATGAGACAGTAGCTGAACTGGGTAGATAGGTTAAAAGAAAGTTGGGTTTTTATATATATATATGGAAACACCTAAACATATTTCTAGGCTGATGCAAAGAAGCCAGTGAAGGGAGAGATCAAAGATGTCTATTAAAGAGAAGATGATTGCTGGATGAAGGTCATGGAAGAGATATGAAGATTGGGATCATAGGAAGGTAAAGTACTTAGAACTATAGGAAGGATCATAGCCGAAGCTAGGTAACATAATGGTGAACCTGAAGTCAGGAAGACCTGAGTTCAAATCCTGCCTCAGACACTGACTAGCTGTGTGATCCTGGGCAAGTCACTTAAACCTGTTTGCCTTAGTTTCTCATCTGTAAAATGAGCAGGAGAAGGAAATGGCGGACCAGTCTAGGGTCTTTGTCAAGAAAACCCCAAATGAGGTTGTGAAGGGTCGGACATGACTGAAATGACTGAACAACAGTGAAATCGTAGACTGATCCTAAAAGTTATCTGGTCCATTTTACAGATAAGGAAGCTGAGGCCCAGAGAGGTAAGTGATTTGCCCAGTCAGAGGTGACAACAGAATCCAGGTTGTCTGACTTTAAATTGCACCTCCCCCTTCCTTGTTATCAAGGATATTCTTCAGAGTCAAGAAGAAAGAATGACGGATAATACTGGAAAAGTGGTAAAAGTACATGATGGGAGTAGAGTAGAGTTCTGATTGGAGGCCTTCATTTACTAAACAAACATTTGTGAAATAAATGCCTCCTACCTGAGAGGCACTCTGTCTGATGCTGACCATACAAATACAGAAAGAAAAGAGTCCCTGACTTCAAGCTGATAGTCTACTGGAAGAGGGGGTGGGGGACACCACACAGGAGAGGGGGAGAAGGGAAATAAGAGGTACCTGTTATATGATGCCAGGCACTGTGCTAAGTGCTTTACAAATATTTCATCTGAGGAGGTATGACAACATACATACATATATATGTAGGGGTGGGGTGGGATTTGAATGGGTCATCTGTAGGAACTTGAGCAGAGCCTTGAAGCAAGACAATGTGCTGTTGTGACTCTGGAGTCAGAGGACCTGGGTTTCAATTCTGACTCTCATGCCTGATTACCTATGTGATCCTGGGCAAGTCTTCCCTAGGACTCAGCTTCCTGATCTGTAAAATGAGGGGCTGAGGCAGGGTGGACTAGATGACTTTCTGAGGTCCTTCTGAGCTCTTGGATACTATGATCCCATGAATTCTCCTGCTGAGGTGCAGAGAGAATTCATCTCAAGCATAGCTAACAACACATGCAACATACAGAGACAAGTGGAATGTCAGGTAAGTAGAATACCAAGTAAGCCAATTTGGATGGAATGTAGGAATGCAGAGCCCTCCAAGAAGAGTACTGAGAAAGTAAAATAATCTTGGAGGAGTAACTGTCTGGAGCCAGAAGACACAAATGTTAGTCAGATCATCCACTATAGGGTGGCAGTTTGACAAGAGAGAATAAGGTTTGGAAAAGTAGAGAATGGTGTAGAGTTAAAATATAATAGAAAGATTATTGAGCAGTAGTAGGGACCCAGCACCAGTCAGGAATTATACATTCAGATAATACTATGATAGCTAACATCAAGACAGCACTTAATATGTATCTGGCACTTTCTAATTCTTCCCTCAATTGACCGTCATAACTCTGGAAGGCAGGTGTTATTTTTATCCCCATTTTACAGATGGAGAAACTAAAGCCAACAAAGTTTAAGTGACTTGCCTGGGGTCACATAGCTAGTGTCTGAATCCAAATTAAGGCCTTCTGACTGGATCCAGGCTTGCTCTAGTCACTTCCCCACTTAGAACTGCTTCCCGAGAAGGGAAAGGAAGGTAGTTCAGATCTGCTACTGAAATTAGTAATCTCTCTGCCTTCTAACGTACTTTAACACGTGCACCCACATTATTGTGAACAAATCACTTCTGCTCTTTATATTGTAGTCTCCCCACTTGTAAAATTCTAGAACGATTTTGCAATGTTATAAACTAGTAAGTTCTTGTGCAAGGATATTATAGGGTGTTAGAAGGATTAATTAGAACAATTTTGAGCTGTATAGAGAATAGTACTTAGAGATTTCTTTTTAAAGCTAGTAGTCAGTGAGGTGTATTGAAAGACCATAAGGTATTTTTCATTAGAAAAATATTTAAAGAATGTTTACTATAAAAAGCTTAAGGGCTACTTAAGCCAATTCAATTGAAATGAATCATACCAAGATTTAGTATTTTGAAACTTTTCTGTTGTTTAAGAAACACCTTCAAACAAACTTCCTTAAGAACTGCATAGTTCATTAGTGTTATTGGTAAAATGCTATAAATTTAAGAAAAACTCAAGACAGTTCAAGTCTATTCTATGATATGTGGTTAAAATATTTTCCAAGTTAATCTCCTATTTTAATTGATGAACATGTTTGAGTGTTCTCATTGTGTGAGCATTAATTTGTGTTATTTACACACAGGCCACCACACAGATATTCAATTTACTCCTATACCTTTGTTTATTTGTTCAAAGCCATATATAATTTAATGTATTTATTTTCTTCAAGTACAATTTTGATGCACAGGAATGGCATGAATAAACAAAGGCATTTACAGAATCTCAACTTAGCATATCATGATTTAATAAGCACAAATAATACAAATGCCTTTTAGAATTCAGAGATTTCACTGGACATTATTTCCTGAAGTAAAATCACATGTAAGAACACAATAACTGAGAAGATCTGGAATGAAAACAAACTATATGCAGACAGATCCTCATGCAACATTTCTGTCCCACAGCCTTGGAATCAGGTGTGCAAACTGACTTCAGGAGAATTGATCAGAAGTAGGAGGTCACTTTGCTGTAGTAAAAAACCCAAGCATAGCTTGAGTTACTCTACTATGCAAGTGTATTGTTCAACAAATCCTCAGCCCTAAAAAAGGGCAAAGTAAAGGGGTGAAAGAAGAACCATTAATTTCCTAATTTCCAACCCAAATCCTAAAATAACCCATTTTTTAGTTAACCAGGGTTGACACATTTGGACAACGCATTAGGAGGAACACTGTGGAAACAATCTGGAAAGGTCCCCAGGGAACTAACTAGTTGATTCCATGTAGAAGGCTTTTTCCATCTCTGGTGTTGTGATTTTCGTGTCATTTGATTAATAAGTTATCTTCAGACCATATGTTTTGGAAAGATGATACATACTTTATGTATATGCAGTGGTCCCCCAAGTGCTGTTAGGAGCAAATGTGATTTTAACTATGTTTGCAGTCAATATTCCCTTAAATGAATGTGTACTCTACACAAGATTTTTTTAAATTTTTTTACAAAGGCTGAGCAAATTTTTAAAAGGTGTATCAAAATCCAGCTACACTCCTTATGTGTGTGTGTGTTTTAAAAGGGTGTGGTTTTTCCTGTCCATGAATTGTTTGAAAATATTTCCACAAAGCCTAATTTGCTTCTCTTATGTCCTGAACACAGCAAGTAATTGGTGCCTTAAATAGCATGAAAATAAAAAATTATCCTCATACAGTTATTTTAACTCAACTGAAATCACGAAAAGGTCACAGGAATGCAATGAATACCTAAGAGATTTAAAATCTTTGTTCTCTAATTCCTTTTAAGGCAAATTCCACTGAGCACAAAAAGCTAGAATCCGGAAAGCTTAAACTCTGCGTACTGAATTACTGCCTTACCTCCCTTTCTTTTCTCTCTTTCTCTTCTTAAAAGTTCAACTTTGTTTCACTTAGACATCTTTCCCTGCTGAGATTTTGCCATCCCTCAAAAGAGACATTCACATTTCTCCCCACTCTGTTTTCTAGTGGGAACAACAAACTTATTAAAACATAAACGTTTGTCCTTACTATAGCTGGTGAGATAAGAATGTAGAGGCTGGTTTGGCCTGGCACAAAATATAGCTGAGTCACTTTTAGGAAGGCCTGGAGGCTGGAGGCAAAACCATATCTACTGTACTAAATCTGCATTTGCTGCCTGCTGCTTCTCCTACAGCACACAGCCTGCCAATTCAGAAGGGATCTGTTTTAGAGATCCCAGGGAATACAGAAATCCTGGGATCCTGTGGTCTCTCTTGATCTCCTTCTTTCTTTTCCCTTCACAAACAATGGAGGCTGAGAGCGCAGGTCACACGAACATTCCTCCCCTACTTTCTATGAGTTTCCTCTCTTTCCAACCCAGGCAATTAACATGGAAATGCCTGTGCCCTCCTCCTTCTCGCAGTGGGGGAGGTGCACGAATTAGGCTGGGCTGAACTCCAGGAGTCTAGATTGGCGACCCCAGGCTGAGATGGAGGTAGCTGAGGCTGGCACCCTCCCAAAGTCATTTGCCAGGAACACCTTCCTCAGTTATTCAAGGGACTCTAGACTCCGCACAATAAAAATAAAATAGTTCATAATGATAGAAGCATAGGATTTAAAGCTTGAAAGTGTCTTAGAAGTCACCTAATCCAACCTTTCCATTTTATAATTGATGAAAGTGAGGTGCAGAAAGGGTATGGGTCCTACCCAAGGGGCAGGTAGGTGGCATATAATCCTGGGCCAGGCCTGGAGTCAGGAAGAGCTGAGTTCAAATTTGATTTTAGATACTTACTAGTTGCAAGTCACAACCTCTCTCTGCCTCAGTTTCCTCATCTGTAAGAGGGGATAATAATTGCACCTACCTTCCAAATTTGCCGTGAGAATCAAATGAGATAATAATTGTAAAGCACTCAGCGGTGCCAGGCACAAAGTACTATATAAGTGTCACCTATTAGCCATTATTAGCTAATGTCATAAGCAGCAGAAGTGGAATTCGAACCCCAGCCCTCTGGCTCCAAAACCAGCGCTTTGTTTCAAGTGGGTTGGCCTTATGCATGGTGAATATTTGAAACTAAGAATCATTAACCCAGACCCTTGCCACAGATTTCAAGTAGTCCCAATTTTGGAATTATCCCTTTGGAAACAGGAAATAGGAACTCCCTTACTCAGCTCTAGGAATAGTCTATGTGGAAAGTGTGTTGTGGCAGAACAAGAAAACCACTGTTATTGCCACTGTTAAAATACATGCAAGACATGAAACTTGCCTCATACTTTGAGCCAGACTAAACTTTAGTTGTCAATAGTCAGTCAGTCAGGTACCTAGTATTTATTATGCACCTACTATGTGCTAAGCACCATGCTAAGCACTAGGGGGTGGTACAAAGGGATGCAAAAGTCAGTCCCTGCTCTCTGAGACCTCACAGTCTCATAGGAGGAGACGGGCATGCAAACCACTGTGTACAAATAAGCAGTATGGAGGATAAATTGGAGCTAATCTCAGGGCAGACTCAAGCAATAAGGACTAGGAAAGGCTTCTTGTAGAATGTGGGATTTTAGATAGGACTGGAAGAAAGCCAGGAGGCAGAAATGAGAAAGAAGAGAATTCCAGAAATGGGGGACAGCTAGTGAAAATTTCTGGAGTAGAGGGATGTGTTGAGTCCCCCAAAGATCTATGCCTGCATGAGATCTTTCTTCCAGGCTCGAATGAATGAGGCAGAAGCAAGGATGGTATGCACTCCATTTATTCTCAGCTAGTTCAGAGTATATATAGGCATTCTACTTCCATGCATGCAAGAAGCTCGTATACGCTGTGTGCTGAGCTTATGTGCTTGGCTGTAGTTGTTCTTGCTCAAGATAATTGTGAAGGTCAGTTATTGCATAAGGGTGGTCCATCACGTAAGTCATGCAAGGACATGACGTCCCAAGAGATTTCTCCCGAGGACACCATGACCCTGCTAACTCGAGAGTTCCAAACCCCTTACAGGGAGTGTCTTGTACTAGGAATAGCAAGGAAGTCCATGGTACTGAATCTCAGAGTACAAGAATAAGGTATCTTAGAAGACTGAAAAGGTGAGGGCTTTAGGAAGAGGCAGGTTATGAAAGGCTTTGAAGGACAGACGATTTGATATTTGATCTTGAAGGTGACAGGGAGTCACTATCAAATAGGAAGGTGACACAGTCACATTCACGTTTTAGGAAAGAGTGGAGGATGGAACAGAGTGCCAGGCAAACCCACCAGCAGGCAATATTGCCACAGTCCAGGCATGAGGTGATGAAGGCCTATGCTGGCGGCAGCCAGGAAACAAGCAATGGTTTACAAGAGATGTTACAAAGGTAAAATTTGCAGGCCTTGGCCCCAGATTAGAGTGAGGAGTGGAGGAAGATCCCTAGACTGCACAGTAGTACCCTTCACAGTCATAAGGAGGTTAGGAAGATGAAAAGGTTCTCCGAGAAGGGGAGTAGGAGAATGAGTGCAGTTTTGGATGTGTGTAGCTTGAGATGTCTATGAGACATACAATTCAAGATGTCAAATAGATAACTGGAGATAAAGACCAGGAGAGAGGCTAGTGCTGAACAAATAGACCTGAGAATCATCTGCAGAGAAATTGTGTTTGATTCCATGCGAGCTGATGGATTGCCAAATCAAATAGTATAGAACTAAAAGGAAGAGGGCTTAGGACAAAGCTTTGAGAGTCACCCAGGGCTAGTGAACATGACTTGAATGAAGATCTAGCAAAGAAACCTGAGAAAGAGTGGTCAGACAGGTAGAAGGAGAGCCCGGAGAATGCAGTGTCATGGAAATCGAGAGAAAAGGGTCTATAAGGTCTACAAAGTGCTTTGCATGTATTACCTCATTTGATTTAAGGAAGCATTTGAACTCAGATCTTTTTGACTCCAGGTCTAATACTCTATCCACTGCACCACCTAGCTGCCTGGGAACATCAAGGACAAAAGGGTGATGGACAGTGTCAAAGGCTGCAGAGATCAAAAGGGATAGACAGTGAAAAAAGGCCACTAGTTTTAGCAGTTAGATACTCATTGGTAACTTTGAAGAGAGCAATTTTAGTTGAATGACAAGGTCAGAAGGCGGTGAGAGGAAAGGAAGTCATGGGACCTATTGTAAATGGTGTTCTATATGGAACTGATAGAACAAGTGAAGGTTTTTTGAGAATGGAGAAGACATGGGCATAATTGTATGCAGGAGGGAAGCAGCCAGTGGAAAGGGAGAGAATGCATGTAAGCAAGAGAGTGGGGATAGTAGAGAGCCAACATTCAAGTCAGGAAGACCTGGGTTCAACTTGAGTTGAAGAAAAAATACTGCTCCCAGACACCTAGCTAAGACTCTAAGTTGCACAGAAGGTACAGATTTGCATTTGTAGAGGGATTGTCATCCCTGAAAGTTCCCTCTACCAGGGAAAGCAGGGCCCTGTTTTGTAACAATATGTTAATACAAGAAATAGAGCTGGATGGTAGTGAATGAAAGAGGCATTCCAATCAGAACCCTATTCCCATCTTCTACTCCTCACAACTTCTTAGTATCATTCATTGCACATTTCCTTCTTTCCCGTCTCAAAGGAAAAACAAAACAAAACAGCATGATAAAGTGGAAAGTACATGGGATTTGGAATCAGAGAACCTGGATTTAGTTTCTACCTCTGACAATAGCTGTGTGACTTTGAGTAAATTACTTGGCCTCTCAGGACCTCAGAGCTGAAAGGTACCTCAGAGATCATTTAAACAAACCCTTCATTTAATGGATGAAGGAATCAGATTTTCCAGTCTTTTACAATTCACTACAAGGTTTCCTCTTTCTGAAATGTGAATTTGGGGAAAAAAAAGTTTTTTAAATTTCCCTTTTCTTCATTAAAGTTCTATTCTGATGTCTCAAGATGATCTGTAGTTCCAATCAAGGCTCATTTTAAATGCTACCTCCAAAAACAGAACATCTTGATCCCCTCCCCACACACACTTATTAGTATTTATCTCTATCAAAATTGCTTTGTATATTTTATATTTACTTATATGTGCACAGGTTATTTCTCCCACAGCAGATAAGAACTCTTTGAGGGCAGAGAATCTGTATTGCTACCATCTAACACAGTGCTTAGCTCATAGTAGGCCTTCAAAAATTGCTTGTTGAATTAAATTGAATTGAATTGAGGTGAAAGAGGCCTAAATTCTTGAAAGTTATTTTAGCAGAGGAAAAGTTCTGGCAAGTGTTCTACCTGAAGCTGAAAAGTCTTAAAGTATGGGCCTGATAATGTTTGAAACCATCGTGACTAAATTCTCAGAAGCTCACCACCACTAGATGGTTGACCATCAGATGATAAATTTGGTCATGGCCACTCAAGAAGCCATCTACTGAGGTGCGATGGATTGAAATCAGATCTTTTGATATATCTTTTCTTTAATTATGGAAATATCTGGATAAGCATTAAGCATTTTCTTTTTTGCCCACAGATTTGCAATGTAATCCACAGAAGTAACAGTTTGGCTTAGTGAAGACAGAATTAGATTTGGATGCCCCAAATTCCTGCCTACTACCTGTTTGATCTGAAGTAAATCATTTGCCAAGGGTTTTGCAAAGGTTATACCAATAGCAAGTAACAGAGCAAAGATTTGAAACCTGGGTTGTGACTTCAAATCCAGTGAACTTTATACTTTATCCCATATATACTACTAGAATACAGTGAAGTAGGGGACATGGCATGAGACCAAAAAGATCAAAATAACTCATATGAAAAATTATCTTTTTCTATATGTAAATCATATGCAAGAAAATCAAATGCAAATAAAGTATTCCACATCTTTCTTTGATTGTTTAAATTCATAATTTATAAAGTGCTTCCTTTGTGTAAAGTACTGTGTTGGGTGCTAAGCAAAATAACATGAATTATGTATTTTGTTTGTACGCTAGATATACATCTATATAAGAAACTAAGCCACATTGCAGTTTAATTTCATAATTAATTGTGCCTAACACCCTAACATCAACAGGAGTAAAAGCTCAAGAATGAAATGTAAGAGTTAGAAGGATGCATCCATGGACTAATGTTAAACAGCAGTGGCTGATTCTGAAATGCAATTTAGAACTATGCACCCAAAGTCACTATATTATGCACACCTTTTGGTGCAGGAATGCCACTACTAGGAATAAAACATACCCGAAGAGATTGAAGAAAAGAGGGAAAAAACTCATGTGTACAAAAATATTTATAGCAGTCATTTTTATTGTAACAAATGGAAACAAGGGGGAGGACAGGGGTGGCTATCAGTTGAGGAATGAATGAACAAATTATGGTATATGAATAGAAAGGAATATTTTTATATGTATGAAATGGCAAAGGAGCCCATTTCAGAGAAACTTGAGAAGACTTGTATGAACTGAGGCAGAAGGAAGTAAGCAGAACCAGGAGAACATTTATACAATAACAACACTGAAGGAAAACAACTTTGAAAGACTTAAGAACTCTAATCAATGCAGTTAATGCATCGTATTGCATTGCATGATATAATCATGATGCCAAGGGACTAACTACCCACCTCTGACAAAGACATAATGGTCTCAAGGTGAAGAATGAGATACCTTTTTGGATGTAGAAATGTGTAGATGTTTTACTTAACTCTGCTTACTTATTACAAGGATTATGTTTTTCATTTTTTTTAATTAGGGAGAAGGGACAAGGAGAAGTAGCAATAGGATTGCAAAAAAAATAAGTCAAGAAAGAAAGGAGGTCATTGAAACAATTTTTTTAAATGCACAGAAGAGAACAGAAGAAAATTCTTAAGGAAACACAGACATGCAAAATAGCTTTGAAAGTAACCTGTTTAATTTACTGTATTTTTTTAAAAAAGTAAGCTATACATAATAAAGATCTGAGTTGTCACATATGATCCTTGTTTTTGTTCTACTTTGTGTACGTAAATGTTTTCTCTTTCTGGTGCTCATTAAATTCAGAATTTTAAAAAATAAGATATCTTTTAAAAGCTGTGGCTACTGCAAACTCAAGACTTGCCATAATTCTGTTATGATGAAGATAAAGTCTGACTTGGGAGTCACTAAAAATACCCTTCTCCCTGTCCAGCCACAAATCTATCTAGACCCGACAAAAGGAGCTAAAATATCCTCCATTAGTTGCTTTTTTGTGTGTCAGTCCATGAAATCCTCCACTTAACAATGCAAATGTCACCTAAAAGTTAATATATTAATATCTTAGCATAAATTAGTTTATCAAATCAGCAACTCTGTTTTCTAGTAAAATATGATAATAGGGATGTCAGATGGTTAGTGTGGGAATTTATTTTGTTCAACTGCATATTTGTTATAAGAATTTATTGCATTTTTGCTTTTATTTCTTTTCTTTTCAGTTTGGGGGTTGGTGTGGGGAAGAACAAGGCTAGGGATAGGATAAACAAAAAAAAGAACAGAAAAGAAAGTATTTTTTTTTAAGGGACAGAATTAAACAGAGAAGATCAGAAAGAATCACTGACAGGGAGGGCAGCTGTGAAATCCTGAATTCATTATATATTTAAAAGTTAAAGTAATCTGTAAATAATAGAGATTCTTAGTTCCATATAAAATTCTCTTTTTCTATTCCATGACATATTTGAAAATGCTTAATTTATTTAGTATTGGTTAAGTTCAGAATTTTTAGAAAACAAAAATCTAAAAAGTAAAATAAAATAGAACGAAGAGGTCAGATTAAATAACCTCCAAGGTTTCTTCCAACTCAAATATTCTATTAATCAATACACTTACCTGTCTCTCAAGACAACTCAAATCCATTTCTTCTATAAAGCCTTCCTTACTACTGTTACTTGAAATTATCTCTGTTTGTCCTGAATTTCTACTCTTATTATCTGCACAATTCATTTATCAATGAATCATATATACACTTTAACATTTCTTCAAATATTTCCTTCTTCAGATCTTAACTTGAATCTTTTATTGTATTTTAATTTTTCATATGTATGCTTTGTCTCCTTGACCAGAGAGTCAGGAGTATGTTATATTTTGTTCCTCTACTCTGGTTAATGCTGTCTTGTATATGGTGGTCTATCAAATATTGCTGATTTGTTAATTGATTGATTTGATATTAAGGCCCTAAGGGAATGGGATTTAAGAAAGGTGACCTTTGATGAAGGAAAGGAAAAATAAGTAGGTTCATTCATTACACAAAGTTTTAGGTTTAAAAAGCACAATAATACAAGGAAGTGGTATGGTAGAAGATGTAGTGAAAGGTCAGCATGAAGTCAATGGATGATGGAGAAAAGAGACCACTGAAAGAAAGGATACAGACAACAGAAAAAGAAATGAAGTCTCAGAAAACAAACTTTGTTTATTTTACAGTCTTCCCTAGGGGCAACCTGGGACAATCCACGAAACATTTGACCCTAAGATCTTATGAACTACCATTCAACTAAAGTCAGATTTAGCTTTTGTCTAATTTTTTTTTACTCATTTATATTAAGTTCCAAAAGTACAACACTTTCTTTATTGGTCTTTCTACCAGCAACTGAAATCATCTAGCTAATTAAAAGCTCCAACAATCCATGACCTTTTTGTTCACAGGTATATGATGTGTCCATTATTCAAAGAGCAACAAAACACCACCAGTTCAATAGACAGAAAAGAAACTTGCTGAAAAACAACTGCTGGCACTACATTCTCTGCTTTCTCTGTGCAAGAATAGCTCTGCTTTATTTATTAATTTATTTGTAGGCCACTCCCCATGTCCTGTAAAATGAGAACACAGTGAACCAGGGCATCAAGCTGTCTAAACAATAACTAACATTTGTTGGGACTGCAGTTTTCAATATTATAAAATATGTGCAATATGAGTTGTACGTGTATTGTTGAGGATAGATAAATAAGAAATAAATTCTTTATACAGTTTTAATTTTTACATGTGTTATTCCCAAGGGAATTTTCCAGACTATAAAAGATAAGCACAAGCACCTGTTGTCCAGTGGTAATCTGTAGAATCAAAATGAAGTCCATAAACCTCCTTAAATCACTTTATAATCAGTGAGTACTTTTTCCAAAAGGTTATCAAGTGTTCCTGTTTCAGGATTATAGAAGCAAGGGCTAAAATATTTTCTATATTATAACTAAGCCTTTTCTGCATATTGCTTTTTATTACAAGAGAATAAAGAGATTTTTTTTCACCATGGAAAACTATCAGTACTTTCTAGCAAATTCTTTCTACTCTGGCAGATAGTTATTTCACTTTCAACAAACTTGCAGGAACATGTAAGTCATTTATAAGAAAATGGAGATGTCACTGTATCTTTTAGGAAGATACATGAAAGAAAATTGTAAGGTCATATTTTACTCTGATATCTTCAAAAGAAACAAAATACTTCTCTGGATACTATTTTGCTTTAATTTTAAAAGCATGTGCAAAATACAATGGTTCATATGTAAAGACTATAGAATCACGGATAAAAAAGACTAAGAAAAAGTATAGTACAGAGGAGGGACCTCTGATTAGTGTCAGAGGGCTAGGGTTCAAATGTTCCTTCTGTCATACCTGTGAGACCATGGGCAACCCAAGTAATCTTACAGACCTCAGTTTTTTGATCTGTAAATGAACTGAATTAGATGTCTCAGAAGTCCCTTCCAACTCCAAGATCCTAATCCGTATCCCTGTTTTGTAATATTGTAATATACCAGATCATCTAATATCTATAAACAACCAATAAAGTATGGAAATCATACCCTTAAACTTTTAACATATTATCTACAACAAATATGGACTTAAATCTCATTGATCCATCTAAAAACTAGCCTTCCCCACTCCAATCCATCTTCTGAGACCCAGTTGCCAAAGATATTGCTAAAATACAAGTCTAACCCTGTCACCCCATTCCCTCTCAACATAACATTCTCCAATGAAGGATGAATGAAAAAAATTCATTAAGCATTTACTATGTGCAAACCATTGTTCTAAGCACTTCGGGATACAAATAGAAAAGCAAGACAGCTTCTGTTACTCAAGAACTCAAATTCCATTGGGAAGACAATATACAGAGAGGTTTCCTCGCCAGCCAAGCAAAGGTTCCATGATCCCATCAGCAAAATATGTACTAACGCAACTTTACTGTCATTTCTAATGATAAAACCATATCTGTTACTGATGTTAGATAATTTGATAATGTCAAGAACTTTGGCACTAAGAACTTTCTTTTCAAGGTTTTCAGACTATATGGTTGCTGGAGAGGTAGGGCCTAAGGCACCACTGCCAGGTTGCACCTCTCCAAGGTTTGGTTCCCAAGATGATGGCTACAGGGGCTTTTGTGGAAGCAGGGATAGTCATTTCAGAGGTGCTCCAACTTCATTGATGCTTGGGCTTACCTGCCCAGCAATGGGAATTGTTGAAGAAGGTGGACCTTTTCCCCATGGTTATTTCTCCCCTTAATGGTGGCTTGTGGGACCCAGGCTAGAAGCAGGCTACTGCTATGTTCAAAGTTTCCGGGTTTAGGAAACCATTAAGAGGTAAGGGAAAGCAGTTGTCCAGATGATGGAGATGGTTTGGCTTGTCTTGCATATGCTGTTTGCTGTCTATTCTGTATTTTTCAGGAATCGTATATCTAGGATCAAATATAAATCCCTCTGATGTTTATAACATTTCCCAACCTGGGCACTTCCCACCTTTCTGAATTTTTGCATTTCACTCCTGTGCACACACTCAGGCAACTTGCTGTTTCTCAAAGAGGATATTCTATCTCCCCCATCTACAGACCTTATGGCTCTCTCCTGGCATTCTCTTGTCTGCAATGCTCCTTTCCCACCTCTGCCTCCAGACTTCCTCGAGTTTTTTTAATTCTTGGCTTAAATACTACCTTTGCGTAGGAACATGGTTATTTACATGCTACCTCCTCGAATTAGAATCTGAGCCCCTTAAGGGCAGGCTCTTGTCTAGCACAAAGTAAACAAATTGACTGACAATGATTGACCAATAAAAATTTTAAATCGTATAGGCTCTACAATGGTGTGTAAACACACAGCCCAAGAGAGCGAGATATTTACTGCGATACTACCTTGTGATAGGGATTCCAGTTTCCACTGGTGAATGGAAAGGAATGGTTGTTAAATCAGTGTTTAAAACATCATTTCAAATATTAAAAAGTTATTCCAGCCCTAGAAGATAAAATAGATATCTGTAGAGAATTTTAAAAGAGTAAGCATAGGAAAATGTTGCTGAAAGAAAATGCTGTTTCCTCTCCCTCATGCGACATTGGGCGCAGCAAAGGCAGTTTCTGCCACATCGGTCCTGGATTTCAAGGTACAAAGGAAGAGTTTCACCTCCTCTAAGTTTCTGGATGGTTTTATTCTTTTTCTTCAGTCATTTTTAGTGGTGTCCTACTCTTTGTGACCCCATCTGGGTCAAACTACTAGACTAGTTTGCCATTTCCTTCTCTATCTCACTTTACAGATGAGGAAACTGAGGCTAACAGGGTTAATTGACTTGCTAAGTCACACAGCTAATAAGTGTCTGAGGCAGGATTTGAACTCAGGTCTTCCTGACTCCAGGCCTAGCACTCAATCCACTGTGCCACTTAGCTGTCCATGCCCTGATTACCGCATTACAATTCTAGATGAAATTTCATAATATCAATACATTTGATAATATCAGGCAGCTAGAGTTGCCCAAAATTTAGCAGACTATGTCTGGTCTGGGGACTTTGAGGTTGGTGGGGCTTCATAGAGACCTAAATGAATGTCATCATTTCTCTGACATCATGATCTGCTTTGAAAAGGAAGGACAAACACCACAACAACAGATTAAGAGAGGTAAAGCCCTTTATGGATGTCCCAATCTACCTCAGTCACCAGTGACTCAATCAATCAATCAATCAATCCATCAACAAGGCTTTATTAAGGACATTCCTGGGGAAGGAAAACAAACCACAAAAAGAAACCATCCATGCCCTGAAGGAGCTTACATTCTACTTGGATAAAGCACAACCAACCAATCTATCTATCAGCATGTATTAAGTACCTACTATAGGCCAGACTCTGCGTTAGATGTTGGAGATACAAAGAAACAAATGAAACAGTCCCTACTTTCAGATCCATGTACAGTGTGAGTAGACATAAAGTGTTTATAGGCAAAAGCAAAATAATTTTCTTGGTTTGGAGTAGGGAGAGGCATGAGTAGTTGGGTGGATCATAAGAAAGCCAGATAAGAATAAACAGAGGTTTGGAGAATCTTTTAGGTTTTAAGGAGTACTCTCAATGGACATATCAGACAAAATAGTGATCTCTATTTCCGCTTGGCTCACTCTGGGGGAAGGGATTCTAACCTAACCTTACGGTATCACAGTTGTTGATTTTTTTTTTTTAATAAACAATGATCTAAAAGCCATAGAGCAAAGCTAGATTAGGTGCCCACCTAAATTAAAGCATATAGTCTTTCTATTTAAAAAACACATGAAGGTTTCTCTATATCTGGTGCAATACTTAGCAAAAAAAAAAAGCAAAAGATTTTTACCATCAAATGTAGTTCACTAAAAATTCCTTATTTTTTGAATGGTTATTTTTGTCAGTTTACATTCAAACAAGTAAATATCTATTAATATATCCAACCCCTAGGAATCTCAAAGGCAAAGTGAGTAAAATGCAAACTCTAGTCCTCTAAGCAAAGCTTCAAGTATAAACCCAGACATGAGGACCCTGTGAAAAGGTTCATCACTTAGTTGTTAATGGGGTAATACGTTTTTAGCTCCTAATAATTCCTTATGACCTTCTACTAAACTGAAGAACAGTTATGGCTTTCATCAGTGACAGGATTACCCACAGTGGCAAAATCACATATACTAGACGTATTGTAGTGAGTATTCTGAGTCACACCTTGATTTATAGATTGAACTAAGTAATGTTAGAGGAGTAAGTGAGGAAAATGGTAAAAGAGAGAGAAAGAAAAGAAAAGAAAATTACCTAACATTAACCCTACTTCTTCAGGGTGAACTCTGGAACTCTCCTTAGGACAGCTGTGCTATTATCACAGAGAAACAGCAGGGTGAAGATGACTGCAGCCTTTGATTTCTTAATGAATTTTGGAAAAAGGCTATTGTGTTATACCACCCAGGAGATCATGTAGCTGCATTATCACTATGGAAAAAAAAATAGATGAACAAAAACAAAGCTGAAATCACAGCCCTTTGGGAAAGTGTTAGGGCTGTTGCTCTAGTTAGAATTCATTAAACTCGTTGTTCCTTACTATCTATATATCTGCACTTTTGTCAGATTTTTTCAACATATCAAAATTTCTTCTTATGACTATGAATCATTAAAAAAAAAGTTAAACTATGCTTGGTACACTCTGTTTAAGAAGGCAGGGAAATATATGGTAAATTTTAGAAAGATTCCCGCAACAAATATTTAAAACCTCAACTGAATTGGTGTTGAGTGGTTAAATGGAACTCACTAGCACCTTCACCTTAGGAAGAACTCAACCAGTTGGAATTCAAGCCAGTGGAAGCAGAGAAGAAACATTTCCCAAACTACCAAATTGCCCACAGAAGCCTGAGGAGGAAATATAGCTGACCTCACTCTGAGAGAGTCCAAAGCACACTCACTATGAAGAGGCATATAGAAAGACCTTTATCAATTAATGCAAACGGAAGTAAGTAGAGCCGAGAAAAAGATATATACATTGGCTACTACAACATAAATGAAAAGAACAACTACAAGACAATTGAAAATTAATGGTGTAAAATTACAAAGGATAAGAATGGTCCCAATGAAGAGATGAGAAGACATTCCCCCTATAACTCTGAAGCAATGGGAGTCTACTAGTATGGAACATTGTATATATTTTCAAATTTTGGATTTGCGATGTTTTTTCTCTTTCTTTAGAAAATATTTGTTATGTAGGGTGGTTCTGAGGGAGAAGGGAGAGGGAAGGGTACAGGAAGAAATGTAGATGACATAAAAATGAAAGATATTAATACAAACATTTAAAAAAACAAGTTTGCTATAAAACAACTTTCCATAACAAGTATTTTTAAAATAAATTTATCATTTATTTATTTTTAGCGTTATTTTTGAAAAATTTTAAGTTTTAGATTCTCTCCCTCCTTCCTGACCCTCCCCTACCCAGTGAGGAGGCAAACTGTGTGATATCAATTATACATGTGAAATTATGCAAAACATATTTCCATATTAATCATGTTACAAAAAAAAGCAAGAAAAATAAAGTGAAAAAATTATACTTCAATCAGTACTCAGGCTCCATTAGTTCTTTCTCTGAAGAGGTGGATAGCATTTTTTATCATGAGTCCTTTAGAATTGTCTTGGATCATTATATTGAGTAGCTAGGTCTTTCACAACTCATCATCATTACAATATTGCTCTTACTGTGTACAACGTTCTCCTGGTTCCATTCACTTAGCATCAGTTTGTATAAGTCTTCCCAAGTTTTTCTGAATCCATCCCCCCAGTCATTTCTTATATTGTTGTTGATCTGTCCAAGTCTTCAAGACCCCATTTGGGGTTTTTTTTGACAAAGATACAGGAGTGGTTTGCCATTTCCTTCTCCAGCTCATTTTACAGATGAGCAAACTGACGCAAACAGGGTTAAGTGACTTGTCCAGGGTCACACAGGAAATAGCAAAATAGTATTCCATCACAATCACATATGGCAACTTGTTCAGCCATTCCCTGGTTGATGGGCATCCCCTCAATTTACAAATCTCTGCCACCACAAAAAGACCTGCTATAAATATTTTTGCTCCTTTCCTTTTTCTCTGATCTCTTTGGGATATACACCTAAAAGTGGTATTGCTAAGTCAAGGAGTATGTACAGTTTTATAGCCCTGTGGGCATAGTTTCAAAATGAGAAATGATTTTGTGAAAGTTCTGCATAATCAACATTTTTCTTCATAAAAAATCTAAGTTGTTAGATAAATAAGACAGAATTCTTTCTGAGTAAAAAGGAACTTTAAAAATAATTTAATCCAATCCATTGCCAACCCATGAAGAAAAATGATCTTATGCTTTTATCAATACCTGGACTCTCAAATCCTGATAGCCATCCTTATTTTCTTTTCTGAACCACATTCTTATTGCTAACTGTTTGCTAAACATCTCTCTTAGTATGCTCCATCAAAATTTGAAATGTAACATTTCTAAAACAGAACCAATGCTTTCCTCTTAAAACTGGCTTTCCTCCAAATTTTTTATTTCTGTTGACAACACACCCAACATCCTACTCAGATTTATAACTGTAGAGTCATTTCAGACTCTTAACTCTCCCTCACTTCACAAGTTTTCTCCATGTATTTGGCCACAACTCTAGTTTAGGCCCTCATCACCCCACCCCTAGATGACTATAATTATATTGGTCTCTCAGTCTCCAGTCTTCCTTCCCTCTCTCCAAACCATTCTCCACACAGCTACCATAATCTTCCTTTGGCACAGTTCTGACTGTCACTGCACAGTTCAAAACCTTTAGTTACACCCTTCTGTGAACTCAATATTCTATCTAAACTAGCCTATTAGACATTCTTGGTACTCAGCATTCTATCTCCCATCTCCACACTTGGCTATGGTCAAGCCTGTGATGCATTTTCACCTTATTTTGATATTTTAGAGGTTTTATTTTGTTTTAAGGCTCAGCTGAGATGCCACTGACTCCATTAGATCTTTTCTGAGCCCCTTCCCCATTGGTCCTTAGAACTTTCTTCCTCTTCAATTCTTCTTCCATTATACTTTTTCTAAAAATTGAATGTTATTTTTTATTCTGAATTTAACAAATACAATTACCATTTCCACATACACAGTAGAATAAGAAAAGAGGATTATATGTGAAAATGTGAATCAGTTATGTAAAGGTTGTCTTTCAAATTACAAAATAAATATATACAGTCTATATCTATCTATATAATACATTCAACACATAGTTTTCAAAGCTATCCTTCTTATTTGTGATTCTTCTCACCTTCCTTATGTTCTTTTCAGGGTGCTTGAAAACGTTTAATGACTTTTTTCTTTTTTGGGGTGGTGGGAGGAGCCTTATCTTTATCATCCTTTCTCTTTCACCTTTTCTTCCCAAATAAAGAAAACAAAACCTTTGCCTCAAAATACACTTATATACATATTTTATTTCCTTTACCCCAAATTCCCAATAATAAAAATAATATCTAATAATATATAGAAAGCTTGTGATGTGCCAGGCATTGTGCTAAGCACTTTACAAGTATTACAATTCCTATCTCATTTGATCTTCACAAAGGTAAGCACTATTGCTATCACCACTTTACAGAGGAGAAAAAATAGCATTTAAGTTCCTTGAGGGTAAGGATAATTTCCCTTAATCTTTTTATTCCTAGTACCTTGCATGTAGTAGGTCCTTATTGAATGGGAACAGATTGAGTGAATGCTTCTCAGGAATGTGGAGTCTTCTCCCTGGAGTGGAAGAGACCTTAGGCCCAGGTTTCCATTCCTCCAGTCAGGTGATTTCCATATAAGGCTATGTACTGCATTAGGATCAATGATTGGATATGACTCACTAACTCCTCAATGCCTAGTTTGCATATAATGATGTGTATTTTCCTGGGCTTTGTAACAACCGACTGGGAAATCTGAACTGGGTTTCAAAAGGGATTGGTTAGATTTCGCGCCTAGAATGTAAGACCTTGCTTCTCAGCCAATGAGAATAATGGTCAGTGGTGGGAGGGGGATTTTCGAGTCAAGGTCTACATAAATTGGCATTCTGCTTCTGTAAGGCGCCTCCCTACTCCAGCTTTACTGGTGAAGGGACCGCCTGATTTCTCAAGAACTGAATAAAGGAGATTTTCTGTTTTTACCTTGAGACACCTCTGAGCAGTCAATTTGAGTAAGGGGGTTCGTGCTTTCCCCCCTACACATTAGTAACTATTTTTTGGATTGAACTGAATTGAAAATAAGACACCTATCTAGATGTTTCTATAATTTAGAGGAAAATTGTATCTATTTCTCAAAAGCATTGAGCCTTAGTTTCTACATCTATAAGTTCCATTCCCATTCTAAATCCTTCAAAACTGAGCCATAAGATGTAGTAGAAAGAGAGCTAAATTTGAGGCCAAAGTCCAGCTTTGTAGGCACATCATTTAATTTCTCTTGGACTCAGGTGAAAGAAAGGTTAGACAGGCTGGCTCCCAAAGTCCTTTTCCTACATTAAATCTTATAATCCTACATGATTTACCCAAGGTTACACAGGGAGTACTAGAAGAGTCAGGGATAGAGCACAAGTTTCTCGATTCCTAGGCCAACTGTTCTATGATACTACACTGCCTCTCCATTTATAAAAATTTAAGTGCCATTTCACATTTTTTTATTACTAAAAATATCGGAGAAATAAAATTTACAGAATCTCAGGAGAGAAAATTTTTAAAAAGGATTAATAAGTGAGGCCTAGCATTATCAGATCTCCATAATAAAAAGTAATAATCACCAAATTACTTGATACTAATTTAAAAAAACAGAACTGTGGAAAAGACTAGATAAACAAGACCGAGATATAGACAAACCCAGTAGCTCAGTTTTTGGTAAACAGAAGAACATAAGCTGTTAAGGAAAAAAACTCCCTACTTGACAAAAAATTCTAAAGAAACTGGAACACAGTTTGGCAAAAGAGAGAATAAGACCAGCTGCTTGTACCATACAGCATATATTGGGTAATAAGTAACAAATGTAAAAGGTCACAACGTTAAAAAAATTAAAGAACAGAAAATGGAGGCACCTTCCAGAGCTATTATTAGGGGGGAAATCAAGGAACAGAGGAAATCACAAAGGACAAAATGAACACTTTTTTTGTTTTTTTTCAGTTCCCTCATCTTAATTTTTTTTTATTTTTAATTAATTTATTTAACTTTTAACATTCATTTTCACAAAATTTTGGGTTCCAAATTTTCTCCCCATTTGTCCCCTCCCCCCACCCCAAAACACCAAGCATTCTGATTGTCCCTATCACCAATCTGCCCTCTCTTCTATCATCCCTCCCTTCCCTTGGCCCCATCTTCTCTTTTGTCCTGTAGGGCCAGATAACTTTCTATACCCCATTACCTGTATTTCTTATTTCCTAGTGGCAAGAACAGAACTCAACAGTTGTTCCTAAAACTTTGAGTTCCAACTTCTCTTCATCCCTCCCTCCCCACCCATTCTCTTTGGGAAGGCAATCAATTCAATATAGGCCATATCTGTGTAGTTTTGCAAATGACTTCCATAATAGTCGTGTTGTGTAAGGCTAACTATAATTTCCTCCATCCTATCCCGCCCCCCATTGCTTCTATTCTCTCTTTTGATCCTGTTCCTCCCCAAGAGTGTTGACTTCAAATTGCTCACCCCTCCCATTGCCCTCCCTTCCATTATCCCCCCACCCTGCTTATCCCCTTCTCCCCCACTTTCCTGTATTGTAAGATAGGTTTTCATACCAAAATGAGTGTGCCTTTTCTTCTTTCCTTTAGTCAAATGTGATGAGAGTAAACTTCATGTTTTTCTCTCACCTCCCCTCTTTTTCCCTCCACTAAAAATTCTTTTGCTTGCCTCTTTATGAGAGATAATTTGTCCCATTCCATTTCTTTCTCCTCCCAGTATATTTCTCTCCCACTGCTTAATTTCATTTTTTTAAGATATGATCCCATCCTTTTCAATTCACTCTGTGCTCTCTGCGTGTGTGTGTGTGTGTGTGTGTGTGTGTGTGTATAATCCCACCAACTACCCAGATACTGAAAAGTTTCAAGAGTTACAAATATTGTCTTTCCATGTAGGAATGTAAACAGTTCAACTTTAGTAAGTCCCTTATGACTTCTCTTTACTGTTTACCTTTTCATGCCTCTCTTCATTCTTGTGTTTGAAAGTCAAATTTTCTTTTCAGCACTGGTCTTTTCATCAAGAATGCTTGAAAGTCCTCTATTTCATTGAAAGACCATTTTTTCCCCTGAAGTATTATACTCAGTTTTGCTGGGTAGGTGATTCTTGGTTTTATTCCTAGTTCCTTTGACTTCTGGAATATGATATTCCATACCCTTCGATCCCTTAATGTAGAAGCTGCTAGATCTTGTGTTATCCTGATTGCATTTCCACATTACTTGAATTGTTTCTTTCTAGCTGCTTGCAGCATTTTCTCCTTGACCAGGGAACTCTGGAATTTGGCCACAATGTTCCTAGGAGTTTCTCTTTTTGGATCTCTTTCAGGAGGTGATTGGTGGATTCCTTGAATGCTTATTTTGCCCTCTGGTTCTAGAATCTCAGGGCAGTTTTCCTTGATAATTTCATGAAAGATGATGTCTAGGCTCTTTTTTGGATCATGCTTTCAGGCAGTCCCCTAATTTTTAAATTGTCTCTCCTGGATCTATTTTCCAGGTCAGTTGTTTTTCCAATGAGATATTTCACATTATGTTCCATTTTTTCATTCTTTTGGTTTTGTTTTGTGATTTCTTGGTTTCTCATAAAGTCATTAGCCTCCATCTGTTCCACTCTAATTTTGAAAGAACTATTTTCTTCAGTGAGCTTTTGAACCTCCTTTTCCATTTGTCTAATTCTGCTTCTGAAAGCATTCTTCTCCTCATTGGCTTTTTGAACCTCTTTTGCCAATTGAGTTAGCCTATTTTTCAAGGTGTTATTTTCTTCAGCATTTTTTGGGTCTCCTTTAGCAAGGTGTTGACCTGCTTTTCATGCTTTTCTTTCATTTCTCTCATTTCTCTTCCCAGTTTTTCCTCTACCTGTCTAACTTGATTTTCAAAATCCTTTTTGAGCTCTCCCATGGCCTGAGCCCATGGAATATTTCTTTTGGATGTTTGGGATATGTAAGCCTTGATTTCTACCTCTTTCCCTGATGGTAAGCATTGTTCTTCCTCATCAGAAAGGAAGGGAGGAGATATCTGTTCATCAAGAAAGTAACCTTCTATGGCCTTATTTTTTTTCCCCCCTTTTCTGGGCATTTTCTCAGCCAGTGACTTGACTTCTGAGTGTCCTCTCCACACCCACCTCGCCTCCAAATCCACCCAGGCAGCAATTGGGGTCTGAGATTCAAATGCTGCTTCTCAGCCTCAGGGCTTTTGGTGGGGGTGGGGCTGCTATTCAGTGTGAGATTAAGTTTAGGTGCTCAGGTAGGGGCAAGGCCACCTCACAGGGCTCAGTTACCTCAGGGGGTTTATGTGGAGACCTTCAACAATGGATCCGAGCTCCTGCCTGCTTTGGGAGCCCTTGTCTGCTGCTGCCTCCATTGCTGCCTCCCGAGGGGGGCCTGAGTTATGGGGACATCCTGCTCCCCTCTTGGCCAGCCAAAAAGACCCTCTCACCAACCTTTGGCACCTGTGGGTGGAGGGACCTGCGGGGCCGCTGGAGATTCTGTCCCTGAAGCCTGCTCGGATATGCTCCTCTGCGAGCTGCGTGGCCAAGGCAGGGCTGGGCTCTGCTCTGGTTCTGGTGTGCGACAGACCTTTCGCGTCAGTTTTTCAGGACTTTCTGGAACAGAAATCTCGTCCACTCCATTCTTCTGTGGCTTCTGCTGCTCCAGAATTTGTTGGGAGTTCTTCTTTACAGGTATTTTATGGGCTGTGGGCTTGGAGCTAGCATATGTGTGTCTTTCTACTCCACCATCTTGGCTCCTCCCCCAAAATGAACACTTTTAAAAAAGCTTTCAAAAGAAAAAAATGTAAATGATCAATAATCACATAAAAATGTTGCAAATCATTAAAAATAAATGGAAAGGCAAATTAAAACAACTTTGAGGTTTCACCTCACATCCTTTAATTTGACAAAGAAGACAAAAGACAGAAAGAGACACTATTGGGAGGTGCAGATTGTCTGGAAAGACAGGGGTAGAGTTGTGAATTAGTTCCATCATTTGGAAAGATTATTGGAATTATACAAAAAAACTTATTAAATTGTCATATTCTTTGATCTAGTAATAAAAGGGCAGAAAGCCTCCTAATGAGGGTGAAAGAAGAGTCTAAAAGCTGGTTTGAATCTTAATATAAAAAAAAAAAAACTAAGTTCTTGGTTCCATCACCTCCTGGCAGATGGAGGGAGAAGAAATGAATTACTTGCTTAAGATTACTTATAGATGGCAACTGTAGCCATGAAATTAAAAGACACTTGCTTCTTGGAAGAAAAGCTATGGCATCTAAAAAGCTGAGATATCACCTTACCAGCAAAGGTCCATATAATCAAAATTATGGTTCTTCCAATAGCAATGTATGACTGAGTATAAGGGAAATTGAGCTCCACAGAATAGACACTAACTAATTGTGGTGCTGGAGAAGACTTTTGAGAGTCGCTTGGACAGCAAAGAGGTCAAATCAGTCAATACTTAGAGAAATTAATTCAGGCTATTCGCTAGAAGGTCAAATATTGAAGTTGAAGCTTCATTACTTTGGACACATAATGAGAAAACAGAGAAAACTCTAAAGTTGGGAAAGATTGAAGGCAAAAGGAAAAGGGAACAACAGAGGATGAGATGGATAGATGGTATCATGGCAACAATGAACATGAACTTGGACAGATTTTAAGAGATAGTGGAGGACAGAACAGCCTATGGTCCATGGGGTCACAAAGAGCTGAACAAGACTGAACAATAACAATATGTACCCTAGGGTGATCAAGTTATTTATAGTAGCACTTTTGGGGTTAAAACAAAGCTAGAAACAAAGTTAATGCCAAATAATTGGGGATGTAAATAAATAATGATATCTGAATGTAGCAGAATGTTATTATGCTACAAGAAAGAAAACGAAGAATCAGAAAATCATGGGAAGATTTGTATGAACTGATGCAGAGTAAAGAAATCAGAACCTGGAAAAACAACGTACACGGTGTCGGCAATAAAGTAAATGGAAACAATGCTAACTGGCAACTGAACTCAGATTAAATGAAATGACTAATCTTGGTTTCAGAGAACAGATGATGAAACATACTTGCCTTCTCTTCATAGAGAGGTGGGAGACTACAAGGATACAAAACTGTATATCATGTCAGATGTGGTTGCTATATCAGTTGCTTTTGCTTACTACTTTTGTTTGACATGAAAGGTAATATAGGGGCAGCTAGATGGTACAGTGCATAGAGCACTGGCCCAAGAGTCAGGAGGACCTAATTTTAATCCAGCCTCAGACACTTGTCTGCTGTATGAACTGGCCAAATCAGTCACCCTCAACTGCTCCACCCCTGCCAAAAATTTTTTTAAATAAAAGGTAATATATTGGAAAATGACTGTCATATGTTTTAAAAAGTGTCAATAAAACTTAGAAAAAATACATTAGTTCTCCTGACCTCTATCACATATTAAAATGATACCACTGTTGAAAATGGAGGTTGTTATATAACAACAGTCATCATTTTTTAAATGAGACTTGCAATTTCAACTGTGTAAGGAGTTCTTGGTAGAAAACTTCCTCCACCAAGGCAGACTGGTAATTTTTCAGCAATTTAGAAAATTGCTTGGGGTTATTGAGTGGGTCACATGAAGTGCCCAGGGTCTTACAGCTAGTACGTGTCAGAGGCAGGGCTTGTACCAAATCTTCTTGACTCTCAGGCCAGCTCTTTTCCCATTTTATCATGAAGCTTCTTCCAATAGTCCATTTATATGAGTAAATTATATCATCAAGTTCAGCCTATTTTCTTCATGTTACTTTCTTCTATTATTAATTTGATTATATTCTGAATTCATGTGCTTTATTTATTATACAATTGTTGGGCAGATAGGTGGTGCAGTAGATAAAGCATCAGTACAGGAGTCAGGAAGACCTGAGTTCAAATCTCACCTCAGACACTTGACACTCACTAGCTGTGTGACCTTGGGCAAGTCACTTAACCCCAATTGCCTCATCCTGGTTCATCTCCAGTCATCCTGATGAATATCTGGTCACTGGATTCAGATGGCTCTGGAGGAGAAGTGAGGCTGATGACCTGCACAGCCCTCCTTCCCTCAAAACAAAGTCAAATACCAGTCATGTCATCGTTTCTCTGATGGCATGGTCTTCTTCGGCAACAAAGGATGAACACACATTATACAATTGTTACTGCACATTATAAAAATGCACAAGATTTGTCAATATGACATATCCTTTAAAGGTCTTAAAGGTATGTCTAAATTCTACACAAAAATAAAACAGGAATATCAAAAGGAAACTAGGCTTAACTTAGAAAGAATGTTGTTCAGTCAAAACAGCCTTTGAAATATTTAGAATATATGGAAGTGAAGCATTTCACGTTATCATATCATTGAAAAATATTTATTAAGCACCTACCTAGAAATAGAACTTTGCCCTGATAAGATACAAAACAAGTTAAACAGGGGTATTGTAGTTGCTGTTAACATTTATAGATGAATGATGCCATTTACTATTTTCAACTAACCATTGGCATATTAAATAACGCTTAGTTTAAAAGACTAGTAATAAGAAGTATTCCATTAACAATGGCTTTTTCATAAAAGTTTTTAATCTTAAAACTACAGATGTTAATGCTTTTGTTTCTTTATTTGGATCTTTACAATGGCACTCTGATGTTAAAATGTCAGGTGGGATTGGTATTTCTGGTAAATGAGTAGACAGAATATGCAGAGTTTTTATTTTGTTTGGTTTTTTAGCCCTTCTAGCCAAAGAGGTGCATTCTACTTTGAGTCTGTCAAACAGAAGTGAGATTTGATATCAACCTCAAAATGAGAAGTTTAAAAGATTCTGAAAGATTTTCTCAGAAAAATCAGTTTGGGACATTATGGTTGTGTCTCTATGATAAGAAAACACTAAGAACAATGAAAATTTCAACCAGTAAACTCAAATATTCAGATGTTTTACTAGAATTTTCAATTCTCAGTGACACATTTCAGCACTATATATCAAAAACTTAAATGAACTTAATTCCATTAATGCTATCAGAATCAGCCACCAACCTTGGACAAAGAGGCAGTATCAATATCCTAACTTGAGGTCAATGTAAAGTAGAACATAGCAACCTACAGGAAGGAGTTGACTAGCCACAAGAACCCTGAAATTTAAAATTTTTCTCCATTAAGGCAAAATAAGCCATCAGAAGGGAGGGTAGAAGTTTCTCCAGTAATGGCTCTACTTTGGAGTTTGGGTAATCTCAAGGAGAATAAGAAAAGGAGAAGGGAAAGCTGGCTGGAGCAGTGTGAGCTTCACAGAAGCTAGCATCTACCCTAGCTGCAGTTCCCTTCTTTAAGACCACGGAAGAAAACTGTTAGCTGAATAGAGAGGCTTGCTGGAGCCTTGGGGGTGGGAGAGAACAGTTTGAGTACTCCCTTTCTCAGCTCAGCAGGGCCTTCCCTAATGTAATGACTGAAGGAGAGAGACTTTAGGGTGTTCAGGTGGCATCAGCATGGCAATCCTTGACTGAGTCAAAGTTGCATAAAGTGAGAAACTAGAAAAAAACCATTCTTTCAGTCTCTTTCCATGATACAAGTACAGTCATAATACCTAAAGCAGTGTGAGACAAAGCAGAAAAATAACTACAGAGCAATATCCCTAATGAATATTGATGCAAAAATTTAAATAAAATATTAGTAAGCAGGCTACAACAATATATAAGAAAGTCTACATAGTATGACTACATTGAGTTTATAACAGAAATGTTGGTTCAACATAAGGAAGATGACATAATAAAGCATTTTAAATAATAACAAAAATCACATGGTTATATCAAGAGATACTAATTTTTTTATACAATCCAACACTCATTTCTATGAAAAACTCAAAAAATCATAGAAATAAACAAACATTTTCTTTACATAATATTTATCTAAATCTAGGAGCAAACATTTTATATAATGGAGAAAAGTTGAAAGACTTTTCCAATATGAACAGGGGTAAAGGAGTATGTCTATTAATAACATTACTATTTAACATAATGCTAGAAATGCTAATTATATGAAAAAAATGAGAAAAAGAAATGGAAGGAATAAACATAGGCAAAAATTACTTTTTGCAGATGACATGATGGTGTACTTAGAAAACTCTAGAGAGTCAACTAAAATTTAATTACAATAATTCATAACTTCAACAAATTGGCAGGATATAAGACAAATCTACAAATATCATTCGTATTACTACACATAACCAACAAAGCCCAGCAGGAAGAGCTAGAAAGAGAAATTTCATGCAATGCAACTACAGGAGCTATAAAATATTTGGAAGTATATGCATCAAGATTTACCCAAAGATTATATGACTTCAAATATAAAACACTCTCTTAAGAGAAATATAGACCTAAATAATTGGAAAAACATTAATTGTTCATGGATAGTTTAAGACAGTATAATAAAAATGACAATTCTATCCAAATTAATTTACTTATTCAGTGTTATAGTGAACTCCCAAAAGAATATTTTATAGAGCTAGGAGAAAAAATGAAATTCATATGTCAAAACAAAATGTTAAGAATCTCAAAGGTAATAAGGGGGAAAAATCAGGAAGGAAAGGCATCTGTCAGTCCTAGATCTCAAACTCTACTACAAAGGAGAAATCATTAAGAATTATTTAGTACAAGTTTTTTTTTTTTTTAAAAGAGAGGTTGAATAGATAAAGTATGAAACATACAGAAACGAAGAAACATTATAGCATAGTGTATGATAAACCCAAAGACCCTAGTTACTGAGGGAAGGATTCACCATCTGAGAAAAACTGATGGGAAAATTGGACAGCAGTCTAGCAGAAATTAGGTTCAGACCAACACTTCATACCATGAACCAAGATAAACTTCAAATGGATACATAGTCTAGATATAAAAAGTCACATCATAAATAAGTTAGCAGTGCAAGGAAGAAATTGCCTTCTGAATCTATGGATAGGAAAAGAATTCATGACTTAATTAGCAATGAAGAGTATCACATAAAATAAAGCAGGCAATTTAAATTACATCAAATTAAAAAGGTTTTGCACAAACAAATCTAATATAGGAAGAATGATAAGGAAAATGGGAAAAATCTTTTGTAGTCAATGTGTCTGATAAAAGTCTTGTATCTAAGATATATAAGAAACTGATTCAAATTTACAAGATTAAGAACTATTTTCCAATAGGTAAATGATCAAAAGATATGAAAAGACATTTTTCAAGAGAAAAAAATCCAAGCTATCAACAATCATATAAAAAAGTGTTCTAAATGACTAATAATTAGAGAAATTAAAATTAAAGCAGTCTTGAAGATCCATCTCACACATACCAGACTGGCAGAGATGAGAAAAAAGAAAATGACAAATGCTAGAGGAAAACAGGTAGACTAGTGTGGTATTAGTGGATCTGTAAATTGGTCCAGCCATTCTGGAAAATGATTTGGAACTATATCTAGAAAAGTTACCAAACTGTGTATTCCATTTGACCTAGCTTTATTTACATTATTAGCCCAAGGAAGTCAAAGGAGGAAAGGGATTTCTAAATACAAGAATACTTATGGCAGCTGTTTTTTTGTGATAGCCAAAAACTGAAAACAAAGGGTCTTATCCTTCTATTGGGGAATAGCTAAAAAAATTGTGGTATATGAATGGAATACTATTGTGCCACAAGCAATAATGAAATGCACAATTTTAGAAGACTAGGAAGACGTCTATGAAGTGAATAGAACTAGATGAACATTTTATACAATTATAACAATATTGTAGAAAAAACGACTTTGAAAGACTTTAAGATCAATGTAATGATAACCCATGAGTCCAAAAGAATGAAAGTGAAATATGCCATCACCTCTTAACAGAGAAGTGATGAACTTAAAATGCAGAAAGAAATAGTTTTTGAGATGGCTGATGTGAGAATTTGCTCTGCTGGACTGTGTAGCTCTATACTGAGTGATTTGTTCTTAAGGGTGTGTGTGTGTGTGTGTTGTTTTTTTAAATTGGTGGGTTGGGGAGAGGGTAGTGTGATAAACTAATTTTAAAAATAAATGTTACTGGTAGTACAGTAGATAGAGTACTGGGCCTAGATTCAGGAAGACTTATCTTTGTGAGTTAAAATCTGGCCATAGACACTTCCTCACTCCGTGAACCGGGGCAAATCACTTAACTCTGTTTCCTTAACTCAGTTTTCTCATCTGTAAAATGAGCTGAAGAAGGAAATGGCAAACCACTCCAGTATTTTTGCCAAGGAAACCCCAAGTGGAGTCATGAAGAGTTGGACATGACTGAAAAACAACTGAACAATGACAACGTGTCGCTTGAAAAATTGAAAATACATTTTAAAGAAAGGCACTGTAATCCCTCAAAGGTACTCTCTGGAATTCTGAGGGAGAGATTAAGCTTTGTTCTGTGGGACACAGCTCATTCATCAAAGAGAGTGTAAGTTGGAATACGAACCTCTAGAGCCAATATGGGCTACAAAGGAAAGTCTGTTCTCAGTCTTTCATTCTAAAGCAATTCACTGAGACTCAGCCTTAAAAATGACAAAAATCCAAGCCTTTCCCAACACAGAAATATATAAAACACAAACTTTGAATGACAAAAAATTCTTCCCGGCTAGAGTATTCTCTTAGTATGCAGCACAGTATACTACCCATACTACCACCTCAAAAAATAGTTATTGATGATGCCAGTGGTGGTGATGGTAGCATTAACTTCCTGAGATAAATCTTCATTTCCTCTTCTGGAAAATGAGGGTAATTTTATCTTTATTATCCACCTCACAGGTCTGTTTTGAAGATAAAATGAGATAACAGATGTAAAGTATTTTTTAAACTCTAAATTTCTACATATTTTAAATGTGCAACAAATGTTTGTTAAGCATTTTCTATGTACAAGATACTATATTAAGTGTTGGAAACACAAGGAAAAACTACGAAACAGGTTTTGCTGTTAAGAAGCTTACATTTCACTCAGGGAATACAACATATACACAAATAAGTATAGTACAAAGTAGTGAGTCAAAGTGCATCAGGGAATTTGAAGACAGAGAGGACTGAAAGCTGAAAATATCAGTAAGGGTCCCCAGGGATGACCCTAGAGTTAAGCCTTTAAATTAGATAATGTCAGTTGGTAGTAGGAGTTGAAGTAGTAATGGTGGTAGTAGTAACAGTGGTAGTAGTAGTAGCAGCAGCAACAGTTGTAGTGGTAGTAGTGATAGTAATAGCAGTAGTACTACTGGTAGTAAACATAGCCCTTTATACTTTCAAACTGTGTGCAGGATTGCAAAAAGAGATGGGGGTAGTAATGTAAAATGAAAAAAAAAATACTGGGTTAGAAGTTAGGAGACCTGGGTCCTAAACCTAATTCTATCGTTAACTTACTGTGTGACCTTAGAAAAATGACTTTAATGCTCTGGACCTCAATTTCCTCATCTATAAAAAGAGGGGAGAAGTTGTCTAAATAATCTCTAATGTCCTTTGTAGCTTTAAAATTGTTTGATTTTATAGAATGCTGTTTAAAATTAATGAGGAAACAAGGCCAAAGAGTAAAATTTCTTGCTCAGGGTCACGTAGGTAGTAAGTAGCAGAGTATAGATTTGAACTTTGCTTCTCCTAAACCTAAAGTCAGTGTGCTCTTTCCACTGTACTCAACTGCTTCGCCCTTGGTCTCTATCCCTGGTGGCTAGATGTAGTGATGTCAGTGACATCATTGGCTTTATATTCCTGAAGCTGAAAGAAAAAAATTATAAAACCTGGGAGAGATTTAGACAGTTTACAAGAGATAGTCCCAGGAGTTCCCATATAACCAGCATTTGGTAGCAAAGCAATGTCAAAAGAGGTTAAAAATTCCAAAGTAGTTTGGTAAAGGATCTCTGTATATTTGGTGATTACTTAAAAAGAATGGGCTGAGCAAACCAATGTTAAATTAAGTGCTAATTTCTAATACTCCAGAAAATTAGTAAGGTTTAGGAGAAAACAAAAAGGAAATCTATAAGTTACGTTAAAAGTCAATATTCTGATGAGCACTGTGTCATGTCAGGGCATGGAAGTATCAAGAGTATGTTTTCAAGAGAAATCATACTAGAGATCTGAAGTTTCATTTGAGAGCTAGAAGATAAGAAACTGAAGAAATTCATAATCTTTTCAAAGAGCTAGGGGTTATATTTGTTTTTCTTCCAGAGGCACTCACCATTTATGTGTAGATGACATCCTTACTTGAGGAAAAGGTGAAAAGGTTTGTGGAATGCCTCTCCAGCTTATTCAAGAATATGAGAAATTTCCAGACAGGTTAAAAAAAAATCTATGAAGAAAGTCTGGAAGAAAAAAGATTTTATGGTGCTAGAAGAAATAAAAAAAATCTACATAAAAAATGATGGAGGGACAACTGTGAACTAGTACAGCCATTCTGGAAAGCAATTTGGAAGTATGCCCCCCAGATTATTAAGTTGTGAATATTCTTTGACCTAGCAATACTACTAGATTTATATCCCAAAGAGATGAAAGAGAAAAAGGTCCTATACGTATGAAAATATTGACAGCAGCTCTTTTTGTGGTGAAGGATACTTGGAGGGTGGGGAAACCAAATAATAAACCACGAGACCAGAAGAATGAAAGTGAAACACGCCACTCGCCTCCTGACAGAGACCCCTTCTGTGGGTTTCTGACCACTCTGGGGCTTTCGCAGGGTAGCTATCTGCTCTTGTTACCTGTCTCCAGACATGGAGCTTAGCAGGTTACACATGTGGTTGGTGCACCCAGAGCTGGGAAGCTATGAGTTTGTCTACCTTCATGCTTTCTAACAGCCCCCTTTCCTAGTTGGTGGCTCTGATGAATGACTTTTGTGAAATTCTGAGTTGGAAGAACTACAGTGTAGTTTCTTATTGGATTTCTTGATCATTATTTGGTCAGGTACAAATTTCAGGTTTTTGCTGGGTAAGTATGTGGGAGCTGGGCAGTCTGCCTCCATTCAGGCAGATACATTGGCCAGAAGTCAGATGGATTGGCTTTCACCAGGGTAAAAGGCGAATAAAGAGCTGAAGCTGGGATACTAAGTTGCCTTAGTATTACAGGGTCTTGTTGCTGTATCTGTTCTACTTTCTTCCTGCTCCCTCATGTCCTGATAACCGCCTTTGTAAGGCTTGTTCTGTTCCCACCCTCAAGTATCTGGTTTTGTTTTGTTTTTTGGATACTTTACATACATTTATCCCAGTTTTCCTATAAGTTATTTATATAGTGTACAAGTTCCTTGTACATTATTTACTTTAACTTTTCCTTTAATTTTTTCTTAACTGATGTCTACCTTTATTATCATTTCATTTAGAAAAACAACCCAAGTCACTGTTACATAATAAGCATTTAGCTAAATTCATAAAGCTGAAAGCAGCCTCTTCTTCTGCTCCAATAATGGTAGATCACTTGTGGTTCCTTCCAACCCTGTGATTCTAAGATTTTAACTTGTTTTGGAAACCTGAAAGCTTATTAGTGCCAAGATTTTCAGAGTCAGCTTGGGCTGGAAATCTGCGAGTGAATTTTGAACTGATAAGAAATCTCAAACAAGATCAAGGAACTGTATATAAGAACAACATTAGATGAGTGTTTTTCTTGATTTTTTTTTCTGTTGTTGTTGCTATAAAAAACCTACTCCTTCCCCTTTGATATAGTAAGAATGGGTGTTTCAGCAGTTACTGACATAGAAATGACGCTGGCAAATGCTGCAAAGAATATAATAAAATTTAAAGTACAAGTCATGGAATACAACGTGATTTAACTTCAGTGTACTTGCAATGTGAAAGAAAAGCTAGACTTGCTCTACTTTCTTGGGGGGAGGGGGAAATTGTGAAAAAAGCACTCTGTAGCCCTTAGAGTATTAAGTAAATAAGTCATGATGATTATTGCCACGCAGTGCTCCATCCCTATTACTGATCTCTTTCCCAAGCTACAGATCTATATCTCCTATTACCCGTAAGACTTTTGGTAACCAAGCATATGTCCATATATATGCCAACAGCACTCTAACCTGACAGAAACTTATCCTTCCCCCCAAACCTAGCCCTCCTGACTTCATAATGTTTTTAGCTATACTTGACAGAAATGATCTCCTTCTCTATTGGATTTATCTTTCTCATAATTTTGGCTATTTAGCATTTTACTCAATGAAAAATACTGAAGTTCCCCTCTCTCCACATACCATTTTTAAACTCAAAAGGAGCTTGAATTCTGAAAAAAGAAAAATCAAAGAGCGAATGACAGAAATGTTTACCAAATGCCATAATAACTATTCAACTAATTCAATCAAAAATGCATATGCTGGTAACTTAAAAAAATAGAACCCAAAGATGATTTAAATGGAACTTGATATAAATATGAGGTTAGGCAATCTCCCTTTTTCTCCATTAAAAAGCATGGCATAGTAATTTCTTTTTAATTCCTCCCTTTACATTGTGTGTTTATATATGACATGACTTGATCTGCTCCCAAATCACCTAATTCTGTCTACAATATTAGTGGTAACACCCACCTAACACTTCAGCACATTTTCCCCTACAAAATAAGCTTTGGGTTGTCATTAAATAGGTTTGGACATATTAGTTTTGCCTTCATCCTCACTAAAATATAATGGGTAATACATTACTAATTAGGAGTAATAACATTGAATATGCATACATGGTAATTAGGTATTTTTCATTGGTGTTGTTTCCAGAAATAATTTCTAGATTTCCCTAAAAGAAAGTATATAAATCATAGTTTCAACAGCAGCATGGTTAGATGAATAATGCATACTGGCTAGAAAACATAATGGGAACATTCTTTGTTTTATTATGCGAACTCCCCACACAGTGTGTCATGTGGAATTTGTGTGGGAACTTATTTACTATACTGGAGTATCTGTCACTAGGGTATATTTATGCAGAGAAAAACAAGATGGTATTATAGAAGTCAAATGTCAACTCAGAACTTAATACTCTGGAATGTTTGGAAAGTGTTTCAATGTTTTTGGCCTACATGAAAAGTAAAATTTGCCTTTAAAAAGCAAGGATTAAGTTGAGTGATGGAAAATGTTTGACCAGAATAAAAATAAAATTAATGTCAGAGACAGGGTTGTCATAAACTCATGGAGGGAAATCCTTCCTGGGCTTGATCATGTCAAAAGGAAAAGTTTTCTCTCCCCAGGGGCCCACGTAGAATTGAAAAAAAGATAATTCTCTATTCCAATTTCCCACAAGCTGCTAATTCCCCTAAGAATTAGCCCATTGGGTTAGTGGGTATAGTAATTCTGCTTTGGAGTTGAGCTCAAATCCAAGGCAGAAGATGAGACGTGCTGAAGGGGGTTCCTTTTCCAGGGTGCAGTGTGCTTTCTTACCTCCTGTTGATTTCTAGTACAATTTGGAATACTAGAGAGTAAACATATGTACACATATGTATACTTTTTTCTTAGAGATTTCACACATTTTTATGAAAAATCATATAGAAAATGCTGAAGATACTGAAAAATCAAGACTACAGAAAAGTCTAGCTAATATGGTGAGTTTTGAGATGGAAAAGAAAACTGTAGAGGGAGATCCTCTACAAACATTTATTACTATTTATTATATGTAAGACATTGTTTTAGGTGCTGGATCTGTGCCTTCCTACTGAGGCAACCCTAATTTGAGCTTTACAGAATCAATGAAGTTCAGAGTTGAAAGAGGCCTGAGGTAGTCCAGGACAGTAAAGAATAATAAAAAGCCTCTGTTCATTTGGTTTTTTTTTTAGTTGTATTGGCAAAAGAGGGAGGACCAAAGAGAGGATAAGGCTACTGGTTGGGGTAGATAAGTTATGTTAATGGGTATAGAAAAGAGCTGCTTAAGTCTTACTTTGCTTCTTGTTTTTACTATCAAGGAGAATGATTTTGGGACAAGAAAAGTAAAAATAAAAAGAGTTAATAAGGAATTGACATCCAAGATCAGTAAAGAAAGAGTAAGAAAACACTTAAAGAGTTCAGGTCATGGGGTCCAGGTGAACTACATCCTCTGATATTGACAGTACTCACAAAGGAGATCACTGAGTCACTGTTCATGATATTGACAGATCATGGAAAAAGACAGGGACTGGAATATTGGAGAAGGGCATTTACGAAGCGAGAGACAGAAAGAGAGAGAGAGAGAGAGAGACAGAGAAAAACAGAGAGAGAGAGAGACAGAGAGAGAGAGAGAGAGAGAGAGAGAGAGAGAGAGAGAGTGACAGAGAGAGAGAAACCAAACCAGGTTGGTAATCTTTAATTTCTGGAAAAGTTCTAAACTTATTAGAGGCATGCTTAGTAAATATCTTAAAAAAGAAGCAGTAATCATAAAAAGCCAACAGTGCTTCATTAGGAACAGGTCATGACAGACTAATCTTACCAACTTCTTTGATAGGGTAACTAGAACACTAGATAAGGGGCGTAGACTTCTGTTTGGGGAGAAGTTTGGGGTCACTCAAAGCACTGCATAATTTTCCAGAGGCAATCTGATTCACTCTCTATTCTCTTCACAGTCTAACTTCTTGTTCATCCAGTTTTAGGCCAATATATATATGTACTGACTGACAATTCTTTGGGTTATTCATCCAACTGTATACTGTCAAATAGATTTTATATCCTTGCCAAGTAGAGAGAGATGGCAGCCAAGAGTAATACTTCTTTGCCATATTACTGTTGTTATTTCAAACAAATTGTTTCCTAAATACATCTATGAAATATAATTTTACAAATACGGATTAATGTCCCACTACCATTTTCTCTACCTCTAAATTCTTTTGAATAGCTATGTTAGTTGACAAAAAAGTAATTTATGTATGTAGTTATTCACTCACAATTATTGATCCAACTGCAGGACCACATCTTTTAAATGAACCAGAGAAAACTTTGTTTTCAAGATTTCTCCCTGAATTCTATACCAGGGTTAGGGCACAAGAATGCTAAGAGAGGTAGAGAACCCTAATATTTTCTCCTTGGAGTCACACTGTGCCACAGGATGAATTCAGTCTCTGGGTCAGTCACAGGAGAAGCCCCATGTGGGAACTTCCTCTACCCTAAGATAATAGGAGATATTACCATAGTGCTTTAAGATTTTCAAAGTATTTGATTCTTGCTTTTAAGGAGTTAACACCCTCCTTGGGTGGAAAAAAAAATTAATGTCATAAAAATTCTTGGGTATAATGCCAAACAGTATCTAATTAAGGACTACATTATATGGTACAGAAATTATAAATACTATAGGAGTCCAAGAAAGGGGGAGATTAATGTAGGTTGAGTAATTGGAGAAGTAAAAGAAGAGATGGGAATAGACCTAGGCCATAAGGATAAGTTTGACTTAGGTAGAGGGAGGGTAGGTAGGGAAGGTATTGCTAGGAGGGGAGCCAACACAATCCAAAGTACTGGGAATAAGGATGGTCTGTGTAGGGAACAGTAAAGATGCTGGCCTAACTGTAATAGAGGGTTCCTGTTGAGGAGTAAGTAAATAAAGTAAGGTGTGGTTAAATTATGGGGTATCTGGAACACTAAAGAGGGGTTTAGACCTGTGAAATGCAAAAACCAGGCATTACAGAATGTCGAGTAGAGGAGAGATGTGACACAAGTGGTGTTTAAGGAGGACTAATTAGGCTGGTAATAAAATATGGGATGGACTAAAGCATGGAAGAGACTAGTCAGGGAGGTTTATTAGGAGGTTGTTGCAGTCATCCAAATGCAAGGTGATGAGAGCCTAGAACGAGGTGATTATGGTGGTGGTGGTGGGAACAGGGAAGTGTTATTTCTATTTAAAAAAAAAATTTATAGATCATGATGACTAACTAAATGCATGGATGAAGGAGAGAAATGAATCAAAGACTTCTCCAAGGTTTTGTGCTTGTGTAACTCGGAGAATGATAGTGCCATTAATAAGTAAGTTAAAGGGGCAAAGTTTTGGAAGGGGAATGGGGAATGAGAGAATACATTTGGTTTCAGGTATGTTGACTTGGTAGGCTGAAAGTAGGCAGTTAGAGATGTGGTTATTAGAATTTGGGGAAAAGGCACAAAAATAAGAAAGACTTCACAAAACAATGCATTCTAAAATAGATGTTATATTTTTCTAATGGAACTTAATGCTTTTTTTTAAAGCCTGTTTTAAACAGAGTTGTATTGCTAAGTGAAACAACCTTCAGATACTTAGAGCAGCAACAGGGGGAAGATGATGAATCAGACAAATTGCCAAACTCACTTAGATTCCACCAAGCTAAAAATTCTAATGTTTTGGCAACTCACTTGTTAAATCAGAGCTCGTTATTTGTTCATCTTGATTTATTGTACTCCTGGGAAGATTTCTGGAATGAATACAGAGAGCCCTTCTGTTGATTAGCCTTGTAGCTTTGGACTGAATGTGGATTTAAAAGTAAAAGGCTTCCATTCTAGGTTTTACATAATATGTCCTCTTTCATCTGTTATTAAGTGCAACTGTCTCTTACAGAAATGTTTTGAAGATGAATAATTCTATATATGTATGACATAATGAGCTCTTCAGATGTTCTTATACATTAAAAATCCTTCTTTTATACTTGCAAGGGCACTGGATGAATTTTTTTTTAGACTGAAGGAAAATGTAAAAAATTGAAATTACTTATGTTAATATGAAAATTAATTAGATGATTAATGGTGGTATTTAATCTCAATAATAATAAAACACACTGTCAATACTGAGTAGAGTGATAATTAGGGATTTTTTTTCATCCTAGGCAACAGATAAGAGTTTTCTACTTTGCCAAAGTACAGCAGATCCTCCTTAAAAGTTAGTTTAGGCTCAGCCCAGCTGGTATTTCTTAAAGGTGTTAGTAAGTACTTAACACGTTGTTCAATCCTTCCCAGGATGGCTGTAGGGCAGCCCTGAACTTCTAAAGAAGGTGCTAAACTTTCATTAACAACTTGTAATAGAAACCACAGTTCTTAGGGGCTAGTCTGAGAGCCTAGGCTTAACGTATTTACACTGTGTAAGGAGTGGAAAAAATGGAAATTGACAAAATCCAATTAAAATTGTGTCAACTTAGTATAATAGCAACAAAGGAAATTTTAATGGAGATAGAGGGAAAAAAGCATAAATAGTGAAAGTATGAATGCTTGTTGATAATAAAAATAGCTAACTTTTATATAGCACTTACTATGTACTAGGCACTGTGCTATACGCTTCACAAATATCTCACTTGATCCTCACAACAACCCTGGGACGTAGGTACTATTATTACCTTTGTTTTACATTTGAGGAAACTTGAGACAACTGAAGTTAAGAGATGTGACTGAGGTCATACAGCTAGTAAATATCTGAGGTTGGATTTGAACTCAGGTCTTCTGACTCTGCAGATTACTATAGTTAATAAATGGCTTTGTTGTTTAAACAGAGATTGAAAAAATATATATAAAATGATGTTATCTACTAGATTTCTTCCTAAGTGTGTGAAATGTAACAATTATTTTATTCTTAAGTCTGTATCATGAATGGAAGATTTTGGAAATGCTATTGAATAACAGCCATGTTGAAATTAGTCAATAAACATTTATTAAACATTTACCATGAGGCAGACATTGCGATAAGCACTGGGGATATGAGAGAGAGGGAGAGAGAGGGAGAGAGGGAGAGAGGAGAGAGGGAGGGAGAAAGAGAGAGAGAGAGGGAGAAAGAGAGAGAGAGAGAGAGAGAGAGAGAGAGAGAGAGAGAGAGAGAGAGAGAGAGAGTTCCTCAAGGAGTTACATTCTAATGGGGTGGGGGAAGAAGACACATAACATGTAGATATATATGGATACATAGGATATTTGCAAAATGAAAACAAGATAGATATGAGGGAATAAACTAGCAGTTGGGTAGCTAGGAGGCACAGTGGATAAAGTGCCAGATCTGGAGTCAGCAAGACTCATCTCCCTAAATTCAAATTCATCCTCAAACACCTGTGACCCTGAACTAACCACTTAACCCTTTTAACTTCAGTTTCCTCATTTGTAAAATGAGCTATAAAATTAGATAAAACACTGGCGTTGGGGTCAGAAGGACTGAATTAAGATCTGACTTCAGACACTTACTAGGTGTGTGACCTTGGGCAAGTCACTTCTTAGCCCCAATTACCTTCAAAAAAAAAAAGGAGCACAGAATGAATCCAAGTTTGCATATCTGAATGACTGGCAGGACAGTGATATTCTTGCCAGTAATAAGGAAGTTCAAGGGAGAGCTGGGTTTTGGAAAGAAAGTCCTATTTTTGACATGTTGAGAGTAGGATACCTCTAGGACCTCCAGGTCTAAAAGTCTAATAGGTGGTTCAAGATGTGGGTTTGGAGGGCTGGAGCCTGGAGTCATTGGCACAGAGGTGGTAACTGAGCCGGTAGGAACTGAAGAGGTCATTGAGTGAGATCCTGTAGAGAAAAAGGGGAGGAGGGCTCAATATAGAGCCTTGGGGGCATCCTTGCACTATGGTGTGATACAGATAAGTGAGAGGCTGAGGAGTGGTCAGCCTGAGGCACAACCCTGAGAGAACAAAGTCTTGAAAACCTGAGAGAAGGCAGTGATCAAATGCTAGAGAGTAGCCTAGAAGGATGAGGCCATTTGATTTGGAAATTAAGACATGATTGGTAACTTTGGAAAGAGCAGTTTCAGTTGAGGGGCAGAAGCCATATTTCAGAGGGTTTAGAAGAGAGTGAGATGAAAAGAAGTGGAGGCTATGAATGTAAATAACTTTTTCAAGGAGTTTGACAGAGAAAAGGAGAAGGAAAGGATGATAGTTATCAGGGTTGGTGGAATCTACAGCAGCTTTTCTAAAGTTGGGGGTGGGGAACTAGGGCATTTGTGTAAGCAGCAGGGAAGGGAGAGGTGAGAGGAATGAATGTATTCCAGAAATTCCAGAAAATAGATCAGACTGATCAGACTGTGAGATGACTGGCTATGAGAAAAAAAAACCAGTTAAGTGCTAGGAAAGGCTTTATGTGTGGAGGTGGTAAATCTCCCCAGTGTGTTTGTGTTATAATTATAAAAGTGAAATACATTTTTACTAGTCTGGGTGATAAGACATCATTTAAAAACTTTCATTATTTTTTCTAGATTTAAGCACTGTTGAGTTTCTTTTTTTAAATTTATTTTTAGTTTTCAACATTCATTTCCATAAGATTTTGAGTTCCAAATTTTCTCCCCATCTCTCCCCTCTGCCTACCCCAAGACAACGTGTGTTCTGATTACTCCTTCCCCAATCTGCCCTCCCTTCTATCACACTCCTCCCTTCCCTTATCCCCATCTCCTCTATTTTCTTGTAGAGCAAGATAGATTTCTATACCCCACTGCCTATATGTCTTATTTCTCAGTTGCATGTAAAAGCAATTTTTAACATTCATTTTTAAAACTTTGAGCTCCAACTTTTCTCCCTTCTTCCCTCCCCACCATCCCCACTGAGAAGGCAAGCAATTCTATATATGTTATACACGTATAGTTATGCAAAAGGCTTCCATAAAAGTCATGTTGTGAAAGACTAACTATACTTCCCTCATCCTATCCTGCCCCCCATTATTCTATTCTCTTTTGACCTTGTCCCTCCCCAACCGTGTTTACTTCTAATTACCTCCTTCTCCCATTTGCCCTCTCTTCTATCATTCCCCCCATACCCCACTTATCCCCTTCTCCCCTACTTTCAGTAATGTAAGATAGCTTTTCATTTTCATTGAGTGTGCAAGTTATTCCCTTAAGCCAAATATGATGAGAGTAAGGTTCACTTTTTCCCTCTCACCTTGCCCCCTTCCCCCTCCTTTGAAAAACTTTTTTCTTGCCTCTTTTATAAAAAGTAAGAGATAATTTCCCCCTTCTATTTCTCCCTTTCTCTTCCCAATATATTCCTCTCTCACCTCTAATTTTATTTTTTTAGATATCATCCCTTCCTATTCAACTTACCCTGTGCCCTCTGTCTATATAATCTGTCCCACTACTGAAATACTGAGAAAAGTCTCAAGAGTTACAAATATTATCTTTCCATGTAGGAATGTAAACAGTTCAACTTTAGTAAGTCCCTTATGATTTCTCTTTCCTTTTTTACCTTTTCAGGCCTCTCTTAACTCTTGTGTTTGAAAGTCAAATTTTCTTTTCAGCTCTGGTCTTTTCATCAAGAATGCTTGAAAGTCCTTTATTTCATTGAATGACCATTTTTTCCCCTGAAGTATTATATTCAGTTTTGCTGGGTAGGTGGTTTCAATCTTAGCTGCTCTGACCTTTGGAATATCATATTCTATGCCCTATGATCCCTTAATGTAGAAGCTGCTAGATCTTGTGTTATCCTGATTGTGTTTCCACAGTACTCGAATTGTTTCTTTCTGGCTGCTTGCAATATTCTCTCCTTGACCTGGGAGCTCTGGAATTTGGCTACAATATTCCTAGGAGTTTTCCTTTGGGGATCTCTTTCAGGAGGTGATCGGTGGATTCTTTTAAAACTTACTTTATCCTCTGGTTCTAGACTATCAGGGCAGTTTTCCTTGATAATTTCTTGAAAGATGATGTCTAGGTTCTTTTTTTTTTTATCCTGGCTTTCAGGAGGTCTAATGATTTTTAAATTGTCTCTCCTGAATCTATTTTCCAGGTCAGCTATTTTTCGAATGAGATATTTCATATTGTTTGCTATTTTTTCCTTCCTTTGGTTTTGTTTTATAATTTCTCGATTTTTCATAGTCATTAACTTCCATCGTTAAGGAATTATTTTCCTCAGTGAGCTTTCGGACCTCCTTTTCCATCTGGTCAATTCTGCTTTTTAGGGAATTCTTCTCTTCATTGGCTTTTTGGATCTCTTTTGTCTTTTGGGATTGTCTATTTTTTAAAGTATTATTTTCTTCAACACTTTTTTGGGTCTCCTTTAGCAAGCAGTTGACTTGTTTTTCATGATTTTCTCGCATAACTCTCATTTCTCTTCCCAGTTTTTGCTCTGCTTCTCTTACTTGATTTTCAAAATCCTTTTTGAGCTCTTCATGTCCTGAGCCCAATTCATATTTTTCTTGAAGGCTTTAGTTGGAGGAGCTCTGATTTTGTTGTCTTCTGTTCGCATGTTTTGGGCTTCCTTGTAACCAAATAAGGTTCTATAGTCTGATTCTTTTTCTAGTTTTTGCTCATTTTTCCAGCCATTTACTTGACTTTTGAGCTCTTTGTCAAGGTCAATCTCTGCTTTCAGTGGGGGTGGGGGTGTACTATCAGCAGTTCGATCCCCCCACAATCTGTGCTCCTACAGCTCCAGAAACAGTTACTGCTGATGCTCCTGCTGCTGCTGTGGCTGCCACAGGTTGCCCCCGTCCCGGGCTGCCCTGGGGCTGGGGCCAGACCACTTCACTCTCCCACACTGGTCCCACAGGCTTTTTCCACTACCACTGGCTTTTTCTAATTGGTCCGCAGAATTTTGGGGTCATGAAATCTGGAAACCATCACAAGTGCAAGAGATTCAGTTCCCCCCCAAGGCTTGCTCAAGTCCCATCTGTGCTGTGTGGAGCACAGTGGACTGTGCTCTGCCCCCAGTGTGGCACAGTGGATACTTCCCAGTGACCTTCCTGGCTGTCTTGGACTGGAGATTTGCTTCATTCCGTGATTCTGTGGGTTCTGCAACTCCAGAATTTGTTTAAAGTCATTTTTTACAGCTATTTAACTGGGCCGTGCTGTTACTCTGCCATGTTGGCTCTGCCCCCCCTGTACTGAGTTTCAATTCAATATCAAATGGCCTTAAACTAGATTAGAACTTAAAATATAAAACATTCAATTGAGAGAACAGAGAACTAAAACCAAAACAGAATTGAGGGCTTAGGGTAGGCTTTAAAGATTGTAATATTGTCTCTGAAAATCATTCCTTAGCCCTAAGGATATACCTGTTTGCAGTAAGGTAGTGCAGTGGATAGAATGATAGACTTGGAGTTCAAATATAGCCTAGAGTTCAAATCCAGACACTTATTAACTGTGTAAACCTGGGCAAATCACTTAAACTCTGCCTCAGAGTAAAAGTAAAATGTAGATAATAAAAGGCAGAAAGTAGCCCCTACTTTCAAGAGTTGTTGTGAGAATAAGAACTTGCAATGATAAAGTGCTTTGTAAATTTTGATACACTATATAAAATTATAGCTATCATTATCTTTATTAGTGGGACAGAAGCCAAGTGATCCCTTTACCTTTCAGGTATTAAGTGCTATAACCAAACTAGGCTTCCTGCTTGCTGTTTCCTCAATTTCTCCAACTCTATGTATTTGCTTGTTCTGTAGCTTTTATCAAAATGACTTTCCTACAGTGTCCTTTACCTCCTCCCCACTTCAAGCTCTACCAGGTTGAAATGAAGGTTCTACGAATCAGCATGACATAGGGCTCAGGAGTAGTACAATAATGGCAGTCATGGCCTGAACTGCCTCACTAGTGCTGGACGTTATGCCATTTATTTCGCAAGAGAGCACATGCTAGTATGTCTTACTTATGCAAGTATGCAGGAAGGTTACAATGAAATTTTTACCATCAGAGTTGGCCCTGACTAGCTATTGACCAAGAGATTTAGTAGTCAGTGGTGACCAGGTGACCAGTATTTTTTATCTCTGTATTATATATAAATATTATCCTTTTATTTTTAGATATTCTGCTGCTTCTGGTATACATATATATATATATATATAGGATATATAGGAACACATATGTTTGTGTTCAGCTCTTTTTCTGGATTATTATGGCCAATGTCAAATATAATTTGAACAACTAGTTACTACTGATGTACAGGTAGGAAAAAACAAGTAAACTGATGTACAAGAAGTAGGAAAAAACATATAAACTATATCCTATTACTAAATGGTCAAGTCATATTCATGGACCTGAATTCTATGAAGAGTTTTAGATTTTTTAAAATTAGTCTGAACCTTTGATTTTATTGATGCCAGGAATTCCTGGTGTGGAATCTCCCTCTATCAACAGAGATTGCAGTTGTTATACAACTTTTGGAATTAGAGTTGCCTGGAACATGTGGAAGTCACATGACTTTACCAGAGTCACACATGTAGAACTTGAATCCAGCTCTCCATCCATTGCCATCTCATCTCATGTCATTATCTGTATTGGCTCTCATGAATAATTAATTCCAAAAGAATCAAACTAATATTCTTTCCAGATTTAAAATTCTTTTAAATTTCTTTTTGTACCCTCCTGTCCTCAACACAGGTCTAAAATAATCTAGGCATGAGTTAAATAAAAAATAACCAAATTTTAAGTAACCTTTCAGACATTTAAAAAATTTGCATTTGAATGTATGTACTGGGTACCATTTTCTATGAATAATGTTTTGGTAATGTCCCTGGAAAAAAACAGTTTGACCAAGAGTGAACATTGCCTTTAATTATAGGAACAACTAATATCCGGAACTCATTATTCAAACCAAGGGATAGAGAATCACAGAAGTATATAATAGACAGAATAATGATAGTGCATTTGTTCTCTTTGTTAAGACGTTTTTACCAAAAAGCAAATTTAAAAAAAGGAGGATTTTAAAAAATCAATTATGTAAACAATTGGTATATAAATTTTTACCATTCATTTTAAAGATATCAACCTTTGAGTACCTTTTTAAAAAACATTTAACTAAAACTTGGCTACCAAATTTTCCTACAAAATATCTTGATGGTACTAGGAGTGAAATTAACTATAAAAGCAATGTATTGTATACTAGGTTACCAAGTGTTTCATTTTTTAAAAGTAATAATAAGTTGTATTGATAGCTTTGCTTTTTACATCACAATCATTTCTGGATATACAACACACATACACACAAACACACACCTCAAATTGTGAGTCCTCTCTTGTAACTCAAGAAAAACAGTTGAATGAAACCAACAGATACAGCAACTATATCTTATAGTATGTACACCATTCCACACAAAATCCCCAAATTTTCTAATAACATGAGAATGGGGCATTTCTTTTATCTATTTTCCCCTGGCCAAAATTGGATCTATTGTTTTTGAATGATAATTCCCACTGTTAAAATTTAGGTACCTCTTCCTAAAAAATGGTTACAAGTAAATCAAGTATTCAAAAGTGAGTGACTGTATTCGGTATGTGAAACTATGGTGAATACTCAGTGAGTCATAATTAAGATGAGTTTAATCATATCTTCAAAATATATTATTTGAGAAATATTATTGAAAATGTCAACTTTATGGTGCAGAAATGTACATATTCAGTCAAATGTACTATGTACATATTCAGTCAAATTAATCTGAGTATATACTATTACAGGTATTATAGTTAAAAATGTCTACAAAATGGATAATTCACATTAGTTACTATTTCTATTATGGTAATTATATATTATATGTACATATACTTAATTAATAATGGAAACACATTATTAACCTTAAACGTCCTATAAATATTAGCTATCATTATTATTCACCAGGTTAAAAAGGAAAATATTCTCCAGCTTTAAAAAAAAAAGTAAGAAGGGGAAACTTGTAGAATGAATACAGAAATATAATTAAACCAGTCATCAGTAAGTCTAACAAATTGTTAAAATGTTGAAAGTTTACTGCTGAAACTTAATGCTAGAATACATTTCCTCATTTCTCCTCCTGAGTAGTCATGTTTTAATTAATATATTCAAATAGCAGCCTTGTTTGCCTTTATCCTAACTTTCTAAAGAGATTTTGTAAGGTTGCATGTATAGAAACCAACATTTCCAGTCAGCAGCAGGTACACTGGCCACACCTGTCTGAGACTGGCAGGCACAGAAAGCAGAATGAGTCACATTAGGAGACATTCTTGCATGTGTTTTCAGCCATGTCTAGGAAGCTCTTACCAGAAGTGTCTGTAAATAGAATGTGGCCCTATAGGCGCATGTATCTGTTCAGTTAATTAGTTAATTTCAAAGTTATCTAAGTATCACTTGCAGAGTTTTCTAAGTTAACATATGTGAGAACAGTTAAGTAACCAAGTACTTACAGAACAGCAAATGAAGCCACAAAAAAGGAGAGAGCTGTTCCAAAACTACAAACATCTTTTTTCTATTTGGACAAAACAACATCTTAGCAAAAAACAAACTCATTATCACGATTCTGCCTAAAATACAAACTTTCCTGATTCTATATCTCTTGGTTTGAAAGATGAATTCTAGACAGCAATTATTCCCATAGTAAAAGGCAACATTCACTCTTGATCAAAATGTTTTATTCACGGACATTAACAAAATATCAACAAATATCAAAATATAAGCCAAAATGTTGACATTTAGAGGCTGCACGAAATTTAAAAAACCAAACATTTTGTGTGGTATTGGGTTTCTTTTCATGATTTAAAGAAAATATGCCTATTTTTTTAAAATTAAGGCATCTTAAGCTAAGTTTGAACATTTCGGTTCTGTTTGCATATTCACATCCTCCTGCCATCTAGGAATGTGGTGTTCCTTTCTACTTTACCATGTTGCTGAGTAGGATTGAAGACACAGAAGCCTACTCATTGAGATGGTGATTTATGACCTTGGAGCTTTTCTAAAGGGGAAAGCCTTAAGACTGTTCCCTTAGCTTTTCATTGTAAATGGATACTTCTTTCTAATTAAATTTGGATATTTTTCTCAAACTTGAACTGTGGATTATGATTTAACATTTTGTATACTAGATATCACATGCACTATAGAGACAGACGTTGTACCAATGGGCTCACAAGCTAAATAAAGAAAGAAAAGCTTTAGTGGTTGGAGATAGCAGGGTTTTATTTTGTTTTTTCTTTCTCCTTTCCAAATGTGCTGCTCCTTTAGGGAGAGACTTGGAGTTAGGAAATACAGTATTCATGTGTAAAACTGATGTTTTCTCTTGTTAGACTTTCTGATTCAAGGCTATAATGATAAGCCTGCCAAAATACGGATCATAAGTGAGGTGTGACCACCTGATGTAAGTAACAAATAGCCACAACAGGCATTTATAATTGAAAATAGTGCTCATGCTTCCCTTTTTTTGTATTCCTTTACTCTGTCTCAAAGAAGGTGAGATAGAGCACAGATACCTGGGAGGATAGCCTTAGGTATGAAATCAGTCTGTGTTATATTAAGAAACCCTGCAGCAGACAGCCATGCAGTCCTCACTGTGCATTGTCAGAAACAATCAATGCAAAACATCCTACCTACTTATAAAAAAACCTTTTCCTTGCTACAATCTGTGTCCTAAAGCAACCATATGGGGACATTGCCCCATAGTAGCAGATATTAAGTCAGAGGACCTTGATTCAAAGCTTATTGCTTGTGGAAGTCACAACCCCTCTGGGAGCCTCAGTTTCTTCATCTGTGAGGTGAAGGGGGTTGAATTAGAAGGTCTCTAAGTTCTCTTATTGTCATAAATCCATGATCCTATCATTCTAAGCATGGGGATATTTTCCTATTTGGTACCTGCATGGAACTGGACAGAAGTCAGAGACAAAATAGCACTACAAAAGTGATTAGCACATCCTCCACTATGAATGGAACTTTAGTTGGATTTCTTTCTGTGATATTTCTGGCACAATTAAAAGACATTTCCCCTCCTCCTTAAAATGACAAGAATGAAATTCCATTATCTAAATCAAGTAATACTCCTAAAGTTTCTTGAAAACAAATACTATCAAAACTACCATCATGCTTAGCTAACAAACAAAATTATTATGAACAGAAAAAACTTGGAAAATCACCCAAGACATACTTATGAAGTGACTTGCTAGGTTAGCTAGTTAATCCTAGGATTCTAGGCTCATAGATTTGGAACTGGAAGGGAACTTAGAGGTCAGTGAGTCTAGCCTCCACACACATTTTTCATTTGAATCTGAGGCCCAAGAGGTAAAGAGACTTGCCCAGGATGTCACAGCTATTAACTGCCTGAGGTAGAATTTGAATTCAGGTCAGAAAAGGCAGAATTAGAACTCAGGTCTTCTTCATGCTACGCTAGAGAGCTCTTTCTGTTATACCATCTTTATAGAATGTATTCAAATTGTTTGATTGATTTATTTCTTGATCATGAGTTAGAATGAAAGACAAACATTTTATTCCATTTTTAATGTAGCACTTTCCATATAGTTAATACTGCTTATAATTGATAATTATTTACATTAATCATAATTAATATAATTAATAATAATTAATAATACTGATGTTATTGTCAGTAATTATATTATGAAATATCACATAAAATGATTGCTTAACTGATTTCATATTTGAGCAGCGACAGGAGAAGGAAATAAACATTTCTCTAATTGCCTATTTGCCTGGCACTGTGCTAAGCACTTTTACAAATATCTCATTTGATCTTCACAACAATCCCACAAGTTAAGTACTATTATTATCCCCATTTTTGAGTTGAAAAAATTAAGTCAAACAGAGGTTAATTGACTTGTGTAGAGTCACACAATTAGTGTCTGATGTCAGATGTGAATTCAGGTCTTCCTAATTCCAGGCTGGACCAAGCAAGGGCTCAATTCACCAGCTGCCTCTGTAAGGCATAGAGACTGGACTTTCAGTTTCATTATTTAGGGAACTCAGATTAAGAAATTCCTATAAATTCAGGTTGGCATCTTCTTTAAAACTTAGTCATTTTAAGGAAACAACACGTAAGTATACTCCAGTCAAAAGGGTGTGTATCTTTAATTGGGTAATTCAGTCAAAAACCTTTTCTCCTCTTCTATTCTTTGTAGCTGTGTATACCATGCAGTATAGGAACTATTTGTGGGCCAAGATTACCAATTACATATTTTAATTCAGAGCTACAGCTGCACTTTGGGGACCAAGACAAGTCATTGGAAGTTTATAATTTTTTAAAACAAATTCTGGGGACTTTTGAAAAAATTACTTAAATTGGTTTATTCAGGAAACTTAAATCATGTGAATATTAAATCCTTCACAAAACTCATTTAGTTTCAATTTACTGCATTATTCTATCCCACTTTCCATTTTAATTTATAGAAAACAGTATGGTGGAAAGATTTCTCCAGCTTGTTAGATTCCCATAAAGTATATGCTTTGTGATGTATATTGATGCATGATGCCCTATCATGAGAAGGAAAATGTGACTGATTGGACTTTGTACTTTTATGAGAAAAGAACAAGTGTGGTTGCTTTCTAGGCAAAATCTTCTCTGTAACAAGTTTCCTCATACTGATTCACATAAAATAGGTATTTACTGACTCATGAATAAATGCTGAAGTCTGCCCAAAAAAACACGCGTATTTCCAGCATCCACTGAATACACAGCTTTAAGAATACATAGATGAAGCTATATATTTGTACTACCACAATCCTCTGCCTTCTATATTCACCTGAAGAATTCCAGAACCATGGATTACCAGCCACTAAAGATAATAATGATTGAAACACTGATAATTATCACTGATAACTAATATTTGTGAACCATCAGTATAACTTACTTGTAAATTTTTTCGTAAGAGACATGCCAATTGTTTGTTAGATACTTACACAATGAGGGAAATAGGGAAACAGAGTTGCAGGATTTCCTAGCCCAAACAACATGAAAACATTCATTTTTAGCTTGGTCTCACAATTCATAAAATTCACTAAAAGATCATAACTGATGCATAACAAATAAGTAACTATTCTAAGAAACAAACTTACAGAAGGCTATTGGTCTTTCCTAATTTTTAATGGAGTGATAACAGTTTTATAAATGAAGCTAAGAATTCCTAAGAATTTCCTAACACTCTAATCATGCTCAGAACCAGTTCATTCCACTGATTCATTCCATTTATAATCCTGTCATTAAACTGCCTTTAGACAACTGATGTGACACTTAATTGGATTTGGAGTCAGAGGAATTGGGTTTGAACCCTGTTTACACATATATCCCACCTGTGTGACCCTGGGTAAATTGCTTCTCCACTTGAAAACTCAGTTTCCTCAAAAAAAAAAAATTGGGTAGAACTAGATGACCTTTCCTAGTACTGAATCTATGATCTATGATGCTATGATCCCAAAAAGGACACAATGCAATATTAAAGAGAACATTCAGAGAATGGGACATTTTCCTTAATTTAAGCTTCTCCATAACTTGGTATTAACTAGAAAGCTTTCTTTTTTGTAATAAGTAGAAAAACTTTGAAGAATTGAAAAATAGGTTATGCTTTTGTGTAGTGTGCTACAATAAAAAGATTTTATTGTTTGATAAATCAGTATCTTATATTGCCTTGGGAGAGAATGGTCATCATTTTGAACATAAATTTTCATTGAACAGTAGTAGATAAAAAAGATAAAAATTTGATTATATGACCACAGGGGCTTGGAGGCCTTTAAAAAATAAAATAAATCATTGAAGTGAGTTTGTTTGGATGATGTTTTTTCACTTAAAAGTTAATTGCAGTAAAAAATTCTAGTTCACTGAGGATTCCATTAGCTGATTGGTGGTTGATCAAGGCCTTATTTACACATGAAAGCAATTAGAGTCCTTTGAAAGGATGATATCATGTCAGAAAATACATGATAAGATCTATATGAACCGATGCAAAATGAAGTGATCAAAACCAAGAGAATAATATACACAGTAACAGCAATATTGTACGATGATCAGCTGTGAAGGAGTAGTACGATGATGGAAGACAATTCTGGAGAACTTCTGGTGAAAAATACTGTCTACTTCCAGAAAAAGAATTGATGGAGTCTGAATACAGAGTGAAGCATACTTTAAAATCTTTTTCTTGTTTTTTTTTTGGTTTGTGTTTTCTTTTGTAACATGACTAATATGGAAATATGTTTTGCATGACTACACATGTATAATCTATATCAAATTTCTTGTCTTCTCAAGGAGGCGGGAGGAAAGGGAGGCAGGGAAAGAATTTGAAACTTAAAATTTTTAAAAACAAATGTTAAAAATTGTTTTTACATGTAATTGAGGTAAATTAAATTTAAAAGAGTACAGGCCTTAGCCAAGTATATTAAAATCAACTGTTGGTGGGACAGAAATCTTACAATACATGGAAAAGTGACTAGAAAAATGTAAATTATTACCAAGACTTGATCTCCGGTTAGTAAGATTTTTAATAAATGTAGCTGAAAAGAGAATAAATTTCTGTTTGTTTTCATATTTGCCTTAGCTTCACTTTCAGAGCTCTGTCCTTGTTTATAAGTGGGGCAGTTGGATCAATAAGTTGCATTATCAGACAGAATGTCTGACATATTTGTCAAAAGGTGTTAGCTGGTTGCTATGACTTTTCCACTTAGGGCTGTTGCAAGTGGGGAATGGAAAAGAGGCCATTCTGGCCTGCAGCAAATCATATAATATTCTCCTTCTCCTTTTCAGTCCATCAAGCATTTTTATACCAAAGAAAATAAGGTAAAATCCCCATTGTACTTTGAATGTCTCTGATGCTATGTTAGATATTGCCCAGAACTAAGGTTATTTATGTACATGCCTTATCTCTTCTTTTTGATAAGAAAGGAATGGTGTCTTCCCCACTTTAGGTTCATAGGAGTTAAAGCTGGAAGAGACCTTAAAGATTATCAAGGTCTAGGGTTCTTAACCTTTTTTGGGGTCATAGACCTCTCTGGTGGTGAGCCTGGTGAAGCCCATGGGCCCTTTCTCAAATAATGTATTTAAATGATTGAAGGAAATACGCAGTTTCAGTTAGAGGTTAATCAAAATTAAAATGGAATTTTTTTCCCTATCTAAAGCCCTTGAAATCTATACCCATGGACCTCTTTGGGGTCTGTGGGTCCTTGAATAAAAACTCCTTATCTAGCTCAACCCCCTTACTTTAGAGATAGGGATACTGAGGTATATGGAGGGAAAATTATTTGCTCAAATCGACACAGGTCAAAAGTAGCAGTGTTGGAATTTGAACTTGGATGCTCTGACTCCAAATCCAGGACTCTTTGTACTATATTCCTCTTTCTCTAGCCCTTGCAGCACTTGGGATATATTTTGGTCCATAAAGCCCACAGTAAATATTTGTTGAATTGAATTTTTTTCAGGGCCAGTCTTGAAGGGAAAAAATGACAAACATGCATGAGTCTCAGATCTCTCTCCCTCTCCTCCTCTCCCCCGTCCCCCTCTGTCTCCCTTGCCTCCCCCCTCACAACTATCTCAATTTATAGATGAGGAGAGGACTGTCTCTTCTCTCATCAGCTTTCTTCCTTAATCACTAACCAGCACCAGTAGTGTTGGCAACTTACCCACTTTTCCTTCCTTTCCCCCCACCATGATTAGGGACCAATGTTATTTCAATAAACTTTAGGGATGGCTCTGATCCTATTATCACAGATAGTGGATACTTTAAAAGATGTTTTTAAATGCATACTTATAGCACTGTGTCAATTGTTTTATCAAATCACACTTGAGACAGGAGTCTTACTATCTTTGGCCATAAAGCGTTAGAAGATTGCTACCCCAATAATAATAATAATGTAAATCACTGCTGTTAGTAATAAGACACTTAAAATAATCCTTTCAAGTGCACCTTTCTGATGACTCTTACATAGTTTTGTCATTAGCACTGCTACTTGATGTTAATGTGACGTTTCCTAGCTCTTCTCACAGATCTGGAGGCAGAAGGGACTTTAGCAGTCGTCTAGTCCAACCCTCTCATTTTACAAATGAAGAAACTGAGGCCCATAGAAATTAGTGACTTACCCAAAGTCACCCAGGTACTGTGGTAAGGGGCAGAGCTGGGATTAGAACCTACAGCCTCTGACCCCAAATATGTGGTTCCTTTCAGTGCATCCTACTGCCTCTATGTTTCCAACAAATACATGCAATCAATTTGTAATATAAAATGAATATTGATACTGGTAATCCAGGACATATTATTATTATAGATTATTATTAATGATAATAATATGCTTTAAAATTTTGAGGATCTGTGAATTCATCAACGTGAGTCCTCCTGTTGCAACCAACCCCTCTTTGGTTTGGCGATGGTCTTCTAGAATTGCTATGGCCAAAATCAACATTACCCTATTGATAAGCAGGTTATGAATTTCTCTGCGCTTAGTTAGGCTATATTTAGAACAGTAGACATATAGTGTATCACCAGACACACTTGATAGGGCCTGTTCACAGCTTGTACTCTTCTAGCATAGTCTTTGAGAACTCAGAGTCTCCCTCCATATTATAATGAGAGGTATTAGAGTAAGACTTTCATGAAAATCAACATTGTATAGTACTGTACAGTTCACATGAGGTGGTCTGTGTTATGCGTACATGTCTGGTTAATATATGGAACTTTTTTATAGAATTCAAGCATTTTAGGGAGCTCAGCAATTATTTAGAACAGAGAATGAGAAAAATTCATGATCTGGGAGAAAACTCCCAGTGTGGTCTGAAACAAATCAAAATGCTATTGGAAAATGTTTAACAAAATTAATAAAAATACAACAGAACACAGGCAATATTAACTTGTGATTTTCCAAATCCATATATGGCTGGCAGGAATGTTTCTATTCGAGTTTGACAAGACTAATTTAGAACAATCTCCCACCCTATGCAAGTATCCCTCCTACAACATCACTGATAACTGGAAATATAGTCTCTTCTTGAACACTTCCAGTGGCCAAGAACTCACTGCTTCAAAGGGCAATCCTTCCTATCATTTTATAATAAGAGTCATTGTTAGGAAGATTGTCCTCGCAGTGAATCAAAATCAGGTTGTGTATAATTTCAACTGACTGGCCCAAGTTCTGCCCTCCAGATTTACTTTTTAAAACTTTATTTCATTCTGAACTTATAAAATAAAATAGCATCTCCATAACAAAGTAGGATAGAAAAAAGAATGATTGTACATGTTCTAAATAACCGCTCTCTAAGAATTAAACACATTTATCACGCCCTCTTTTTTCTTTCCTTCCTCCCCTCTTTCCCTCACCAAAATCTCCTGTTCTTCAGATTAAACATCTTTAGTTCTTTCAGCCATTCTTAATGTGAATGAATGAATAAAAAAATAAAACATTTAAATATCATCCTATGTATCAAGCACTGTATTAAACTTGGGGGATACAAATAGAAAAGCAAGACAATCTCTGTCCTCAAGGAACTTACACTGCAATAAGGGAGACGTAGGAAAGTGGGGGGCATTAAAACATGGGAGTTACATGGATTAGGAGAGTTTGACATGCCCTTGCTAGCAACAATGGCAGTACTGATTTGATTATGGTTCCCAGAAGAAAATATGGAATGTTAAGGGATGGCATACATGTTATAAGGCAGAATGAGGGCAAGAAGATGGCAGGAGGAGGATGTGAAATGTGTCTGGGACCAGCTTTGGTCGTGTGAGTTTGTGCTCACCAATGAAGTTAGGCCATGGGGTGAGAAAGCTGAGTGGATTCAGTTCCTGAAGCCTTGATCTCTGGAGGTTTGGCGGGGTGAGGGGGTCCTCAAAGTGCAATATAGGAGGGTGAATGACAAGAACATGGGGGGAACAATTTCCAGTTTCTTTGATCTGTGGGTCACACTTTTCTGGATATATTCCAGAATTTTAGTTTACCTACTAAGATGTAGTAGCAGAACTAAATGCAATTCTACAGATATGGTTAAATCATTTCAGAATATAATAGGTATTAACCTTAGGGGTGGGGAATCTGAGGCTTTGGGCCCACCCTGAGCTAGATATTATACTTCTACTAATCTTGTCAAACATTCCATTAACCTTCTTTTTCAGTAGTCATGTCACATTGCTGGCCACATTTTTGCTGTCAAATAAGACCCCTGAGATTTTTCCTCATGAGTAGAAGGAAGAAAACAAGAATTTATTAAATATCTATCTAACATGTGCCAAGCACTGTGTTAAGAGCTTTACAATTATTATCTTCTTTGATCATCATAATGATCCTGGCACTAGTATTAGCCCCATTTTACAGGTGAGGCAACAGAGGCAGAATCCCACTAAGTGATTTGCTCAGAGCCAGAAAGCTAGTAAGTGAGGCTGAATTTGAACTCAGGTTTTCCTAACTCCAAGTTCAGCACTATATTCACTGTATTACCTAGCTGCAGCATGAATGGTCATCAATCTAGATCTCCTTCATTTTCTACCTGTGCAATTCATTCTCTAAAACTTACATGTATCCCTCTGTCCATCCTTCCAACTTGTCAAGATCCATCTTTCTTCTCATTCTGTTGTCTAACACATTAACTTTTTCTTCTCCACTTGGTTTCATCTACTACTTTCCTAAGTATTATATCTTCAGGGTCTGCATCTAAGTCACTAACAAATTTGTTAAATAAGGCAAGACCAAGTATAGAATCCTGCAAACATTCTTTCAGATGGCCATAAATCCATTCATTAACACTCTTTGGGCATGATTGCTTAATTAAACATGGACTTCCTAATTATTCTACATCCAGACCACATTTCTTAATTTTGTTCTCAAAGTTATCTCAAGAGGCTTTGTCCTCATTTTTATTGCCTTGTATTTTTTCACAGTACAATCCACTTTACGTACCATCATTTAAGGCCTTGATAATTTTGAATGTCTTATAAAGCTGCATTTTAGGCATTTAAAATATAATAGCAAGTAACTGCCGAATTGATCTTCATCATGACTTTTATCTTGAAACCATGATTACTAACATTCCCTGAAACTTTTAAAAGTTGGGGAGGGAAGACTTACCATACATGAAGATTTTAGTGTTGTAATCAAATAAAATCTGACATATGTAATGCATAATTATTGCTATGCTGCACGGTAATTAGGCATAACTGGTAAACAGTTCACATAAATGACTGTAATTAAAAGGACTGTAATTAGTATTACTTTTACACAGTCAGACAAGGCATTTCTGGGGTCAGCTAGGGAAATATGAAAAGGGATCTGGGTGGAGTAGGAAGTTAGCCTCTTTGAATATAACTTTACCTGTAACTTGGTGGGACCAACATATGGGACTTCTTATTCGTATCATACGAGATGTCTATCCAGGAGATGAGTGCCAGAGATTTTCTTCTTTGTTCCTTCTGATAGTGGCCAGAGTATCACAGGCCCCTGCCTCGCTAAATCAAGGAGAGGGATACTGCTCTGTTCTTCTACACCCTGACTTAAAATGATACATTCAGACAAGCCAAACAGTGTTGGAAATAAGGTTATATTTGAAATATATATGTGTGTATGTGTATGTGAGTGTGTATATGTCTCTCTATATCTATATCTATATCTATCTATGGAGAGAGAGAGAGAGAAAGAGAGAAACCCACCCCTCAAAACCCAAACCACCAAGCTGTATTAGTGGAAACAAAAATAAAAAATAAAATAAAATAACATGGACTAGTGAGTCAGAGTTGGAAAGCTCAGGTAGACTCCAAGTCGAACAGTAATCATGGTAGGCCAAGCTAAGTTTTTGGGTCTACAGCAAATCAAAATAGTTTATAAGTTAAATCTCACACAGCTCTGGGACAAGGAATTTTCCTACTTGAATCTTCCATTAGTGACATATTATTTCTGAATCTTTATATTCTTCCCTATCTCCTTTACCCCCTTCCTCCAAATACACCCTAGAAAATGTACTTTCAAGACCTATGATGTGAGAGAGAAAGGTATTGTATACTTAGACTTGGAAGGTACCTCAGAGGGCAGCTAAACCAAAAGTTTGCCCAAATTAAATTTGCTTACAATATCCCAGAGGAAATCATCCAAAATTTCTGCTGATTCACTACTCCATTGATTTCCACTGGTGAAACTCATAGTTCACTAAGGTAACCCATTCCAACACTGTAATTGTTAGGAGGTTGGTTTTTTTGTGACTTTGATGTTTTAAAATGTTGAGCCAAATTTTCCTACTGCAACTTTTACCCGCTGTTCCTAGCTTTTCCTTCTGGAGCCAAGGAGAACTAAATGAATCCCTCTTCCACATGGTAGACTTTCAAATATTTGAAATGGTTTTATTTAATCTCTGTTAGAATCAATATCAACACCTTTTGAGGGAAGGAACTCTTCCCCCTTGTCTTTGTAACCTCAGTACCTAGTGCAGTATCTGGTGCAAAATAAGCATTTAATAAGTATTTGTTGAATTGAATTGAGAGTCATGTGAGCAACAAATGACAATAGAAGAGATACTTTGTACAGAATTCTTCAACCATAAACCTCAAAAAAAAAAAAAAGGGAGGGGGAAATTACATCCCAGAAATAGAGTAATTTCACTGATTCCACAAAGAAGACAGAACCACCACACCCCCAACTCCTCATATAAAGCAAGCAGTGCACTTGAATGATTAGAGGTCTCACTCAATACCTTTTCCTGCCCTGAGACTTCATGCACCTAAAGCCATGAGCTCAAGCAAATTCTTGGGCTTGTGGATGTGGTACAGTGACTTCCTGGGCACCACCTCTGCCTCATTGTGAAAGAAATGGCAATGACTATTCATACTTGTGATGGAAAGAAAGGGGAAGAAGAACTCAAATGCTGAAATATGATCAGAGATTCAGTTTAACAGGGAAGAGAGTACTAGGTCTGATAAAAAGGGGGCTAGAAAATCGGATGAGGCAAGTCCTTTCCTTCAAGAGATCATTCACAGCAAGGCCCAGGCTGGCTGGTCCCCATATGCCCAATGTAAGGAGATGGAGATCATGAGCCACCCACGTAAGGGCTCTCTGTGCACCAATGGAAGGAGCAAAGCTAAAAAATGAGAATGATCGAGAACCCCAAAAAAGAAATGAGATATCAAAAATAAAAAGAGAAAAAACCTAGTAAAAAGTTTAGTTCAGAAGCAGATAAGCTAAGAAGGAACCTCCAAAAAACTGAAGAAAGAATGAATATAACTTCAAAAAGAAACCAAAGTAATTTAAATAAATACCAAAATAGTAAGAAAAATGAGCCAGCCAATATTGCCTGAGGAACAAATGAATGAATGAATGAAAGAAAAAACATGACAGATAGAATCTTGTGAACTCCCCAGAAATTATGAAACAATAACAAGAAACTTCAGAATGGCTCAAAAGATAAATAAAATCCATAAAATAATCGAATAAGTTGAAACAGAGTTCTTTTTGACCCAATGTTCATTTAATATTCCCATTCACCATATTCCACTTCCTTCTACACTAAAAACTCTATCACAAGAACCTACCAGCACTACTATTAAAAACATTTATTTAGACTAATAATTACATTTGGCATTACATAAAGAGAAATAGACAGATAAGATTATAATAATTGACATTTAGTGCTTTAAATTGTATGAAGCACTTTAGCCATCCTGTTATTTGAACCTCACCCCAACCCCATGAGGTCATTTTATAGGTATTAGTCTCATTGTTACAGGTAAACAAACTGAGACTTAGGAAGGTTGTTACTTGCCTAGGATCAATATGACTAGTAAAGTGTCACAGGCAGAGTTTGAATGCAGGTCTTCCTCATTCCAAGTTCAGTTCTCTTCTACTGCCTAGAAACTATCCCTTTTCTGTCAAGGTACCAGCAGTCTTCTAGTTTCAGAGGAATGGAACTTTGGAACCAAGTTTAGTTTGTTTTCTTCTTCTGTCCTCTCTATCTAATCTCTCCCCTAGATGCACTATTTCTTCATTCAAAAAGTCTCTAAATCTGTTCCTTTCCATTCTCATTGCTATCACTAGTAGGCTTTACCAATTACATCTGGATTATTGCTATGGCATCTTAACTAATTATGCCTCTTAGTGGCTCCTGTTCCCTAATCCATTCTATATACTGATGACTAACCAATCTTACTAGTTAACTTAAATGACCTTCTTCATATCATTTACCTGCTCAAGAACCTATGGCCTACCACAGTTCATTTCAACTCCTTTGATTGATTTTCAGTGTTTTCATAAATCTGGCCCTACCCTAGCTATTTAATCTTCTTTCCTATTACACCCCAAAATAACATGCTCATTTTTCCCTCTCTGCCTTTGTTCATTTTATTTTCTCTTTCTGGATTTTAAAAATTCTCCCAAGCCTAACTATTCCTCAGGATCCAGATAAGTTTCTTTTTCTTCTAGAAAAAAAAAATTTTCCCTTCTTTCTTCCTATTTTTCCACATAAACCATAGAATTCTAGAGATGGAAGGGATTTTAGATAGCAATCAAACAACATTTATTAACAAACATGGAGCTGGCTGGATATTTCTCTAGGTCACGCTACTAAGTGTCTACTAAGAGGCTACCCTTGGCCCTCATCTCTTCTGTCTCTCTACTATTTTGCTTGGTGATCTTATCAGCTTCCATTGGCTCAAGGACTGTATTCTCAGATCAATTTATCCAACCCTAGCCTCTCCCCTGGCCTCTAGCCTCACACCACCAGCTGCCTGTTGCACATCTTGAATTGAATGTCTCTACAGCAAAACAAACTTAACCTATGCAAAAAAGAACTCATTATCTTTTCCCCAAATCCACCCCTCTTCTGATTTTCTCTGTTACTCTTCTCCTAGTAACCTAGTCTCAGAATTTTAGCATCATCCTCAGCCCCTCACTCTCATTCACTCCATATATCCAATCTGTTTCCAAGTCTTGTCATTTCAACCTTTGCAGTATCTCTCATACAAGTCATCCCCTTCTCTCCACCACCCTAGTGCAGGCAGGCCTTTATCGTCTCACTCTTGGACTGTTGCAATAGCCTTCTGATTGGCCTCCCTAACTCAAGTCTCTCCCCAGCCCATTTCATACTCCATTCAGATACCAAACTCAAATGTCTCCAGGATCAAATATAAAATCCCCCCTCTCTCCCCCTTCCCGCCTCCCCCGCCTTGACTTTTAAAGACCTTTACAACCTGATTGCTTTCTATCTTTATAGTCTTATACTTAACTCCCTTCACATATTCTAAGAGCTAGCTCTTTCTTATGCATGGCTCTCTATCTCTTAACTCTGAATTTTCCCTGACTTTTTCCCCAAGCCTGAAATGCCCTCTCTCCTCACCTTTACGTTCTAGCTTCCCTAACTTTCTTCAAGACGGCTCAGATCCCATCTTATGAAAGAGGCCTTTCCAGGACCCCATTGTTCAGCTGTATTTAACTCTTCATGACCCCATTTGGGAGTCTTCTTGGCAGAGATACTGGGAGTAGTTTACCATTTCTTCTCCAGCTCATTTTTCAGATGAGGAAACTGAGGCAAACAGGGTTAAGTGGCTTGCCCGGGGTCACACAGCTAGTAAAATGAGGCTTCCTGACTCCAGGGCTGGCACTCTGTCCACTGTGCCACCTAGCTGCCCTTCTAAGACCCTCCCTCCCTTTCCCTAACTGTGCTTTCCCTCTGAGATTCCCTCCCTTTTACACTACGTATATCTTGTATGCATACAGCTATTTACATGTTGTAAACTCTCCTGTAAGGAGAGCTCCTTGAGGGCAGGGCCCATGTTTTTGTCTTTCTTTGTATCTGAAGCACAATACCTAGCAAATAAATATGTGCTTAATAAACCTAGATTGGCCCTGTTCTCATGTCCTTTACTTTACTAGAGGATACAACTTGTTTTCAGATAAATAAACATAATCTGTAGGTGCTGCGTTGGTGAGAATCCTTCCAGGCCACACCTATCTCCTCCCATGGGGTGTTTTTCAGGGTGTAACCTTCTCTTTGGTCATAATTCTTTCATCCTCCCCCCACCTCTCCCATCTGGGGCTGGAGATTTAATCAGTCGCACTCTGTTAAAACAATTAGCTCACTTTTAGCTTATTGGCTCTCAGATCCATATGGCCACTTTCTCTCTCATTTCTTGTACTATACATTAGGGGGAAAATGTTAATAAAATCATTAAAGCTCAGCATCTCCAGTTACAAAAATTCCTAACTTTCAGTCAGAGATTTTGACTCTCTGTTGAATTTAAATTTTGTATATTTTCAGCTAGCCCCTAGATTCCTCCATTCCCCTTTTCATGGCATGGTCAACGTATACAGAAATGCAACACAAGACTTCATGACAGACCACAAGTTTTTAAATGAAACAAAATCAGGATGAGGAAGCAATCTGGGTAAAAAAAGAAACAAGGACAGTGTATGTCACAGTGCCTGTTATTGTATAGGCATAAGGAAGAGACCTTTCGAAACTTCCTCAGTCTTTGTGGAAGTGATTACAGCCAGCAGCTTCAAGCCAAATTCTTGGTGTCCAGATTCCTTCCGGGATACAATACGATGGCCCACCAAGACCTTGTGCCTTGATTCAACTCAGGTCTCTTCCTTCTCTCTTTGATCACACTTTATTCACTCCTCTCTTCAACTCAGTGACAGGTGAGTATGAACTCCCACAGCTGCTCCTCCTCAGGTCCTTCAGTCCCAGCTCTTCATCAGTCTTCCCTAGAGCAGACTGAGTCTACCTTTTTCAAAATCCCTGGCATGATACAAGTCTAACTTCCAGAGATCCTAGCTCTAAGGTTACAATAGCCCACATCTCCGTCAGTGCCGAGAACATCTCAGAATGCTAGTTAATTCTCAAACCCCTATCACAAAATTAATAGTTATTATGTTATACAAAGTAAATAGTCATAGGAATGGGGATATTGCTAATAATTACTGGAATTAGGAAAAACCAATTAAAGGAGATAGTGCTTGAGCTGAACTTTGAAACTACTATTTATAAGAGGTAGAGGTCAGAGGGGAGAATTTGGCTGCAACACAGAATGAAAAAAGGGCGGTAGATTATAACACTAGATGGCTTCAAAGGTTTGGTTTAGAATTTATATTTTATCCCAATAGAAGTAGAGAGCCATTAAAGGTTATTGAGCAATAGTTTTGACCATTCTGGCAGCTTTGTGGAAGACACATGGGAAAAAGGGAGAGACTGGAAGGAAGAGTACAATTAGCCTAAGTGAGAGGTGAGTGTCTGCATTAGGGTGAGGGTCATGTGAGTGGAGATAAGGTCATGGATCAGCCTTCCCTCTTCCTTGTGGGAACAGGAAGTAGCAAGAATCATACAAGTGAGAGAGAAGGCTCCTGAAACCTTAGTACGGCTTCTAATTCTTCATAGTCATGTTCTGTTGACCCTAATGAACAAGTAGCCCAGGACAAGAAGGAAGAAAATATAAAGGACAGTAAATTTTAAGCATATCTGATAAGACAAGCAACAAAGGTTGTGGTATTATAAAGTTCTGGGCAAAGAAATGGTGACCTTAGGGAAGCAAGTGTTTTCATGACTGCCACTGATGAAAAGCAGAGGTTTCAGAAGAAAGGGGAAGCAAACAGCTTGAAGGAATTGTGAAGGGGAAAAAAATGGAATTAAAATGGCAATAATATCTGGATCTGTGGATTGTATTTCAGAAAGAATTTTGAAAAACTTCAGGAGTTAGTGGAAAGAACTAAGAGAGTTTTAGATTTCAGTCCTGCCTATGCTACAAACTCTGTGTCTGACCTTCCTCACCTACATGCATGTAAGAGTGGAAGAAACATTCAGTGAAGACCCCTTCTAGCTCTAAGTTCTACATGCAAGCATACTTAAGATATGTTGTAGATGCAGTTCTAGACAACTGCAATAAAGCAAGGTAAACAATTCTTTTGGTTTCCCAGTGCATATAAAAGTTATGTTCACACTATGCTGTAGCCTATTAAATGTGCAATAGTATTATGTCTAAAAAATGTATATACCTGGATTAAAAAATATTTTATTGCTACATCATCTGAGCCCTCAGGGAGTCATACTCTTTGATGGTGTATGACTTGTCTTGTCTCAGTGTTGATGGGTGCTGACTGATCAGGGTGGTGGTTACTGAAAGTTAGAGTAGCTGTGACAATTTCTTAAAATAAGACACCAATGAAGTTTGCCACATCCACTGACTCTTCCTTTCATGGAAGATTTCTCTGTAGCATGTGATGCTGTTTGATAGCATTTTATTCACAGCAGAACCTCTTTCAAAATTAGAATCAATCCTCTCAACTCCTGCCACTGCTTCATCTTCTAAGTTTACACAATATTCTTCAATACTGTGTCTCAGGGAATAAGGAGGCCCAAGGAGAGGGAGAGAGACTGGAGAATGGCAGGTTGGTGGAGTGCACGCACAGAACACACACATTTATCAATTAAGTTTACTATCTTATGTGGGTGCAGTTCGTGGCACCTCAAACAACTACAAAAGTAGCATCAAAGATCATTGATGACATCATAACAGATAATCATAATAATGAAAAAATTTGAAATATTGTGAGAATTTTCAAAATATTACACAGAGACATGATGTGAGCATGATAGACTTGCTCGACACAGAGTTGTCACAAGCTTTCAATTTGTAAAAAACAAACCAGCCCAAACCCCACAATATTTCCAAAGTGCAGTAAATCAAACCGCAATAAAACGAGGTATGGTTGTATGTTGCTAAAACTGCAGAAGTTCCCAGTGTTCTCCCAACTGTCAGATCTAATGGCCTTTCCATGGTCCATGTCTTTCCTGACCTGTCTGCAGCCTTTGAGGCTCATGATCTTCTCCTCCTGTATATTCTTTCCCATCTGGATTTTCCTGATACCATTTTCTTGTGACCTGTCTGACTACTCTTTCTCAGTCCCCTTTGTAAGCTCTTCATCCATTCCAGGCCCACCAACTGTGGAGTATCTGAAGTATATATACTGAACCTCTTCTCTCTTTAAGCTCTCTTTTGATGATCTCAACTTCTCTGGGCTCAATGATCATATCGATGCAAATGATTCACAAATCAATATATATAGTCCTAGTCACTCTCTTGAGAGTTCCACATCCTCAAAGAATTTTTGGACATCTTGTCCCATTGGCATCTCAAACCCATGTCCAAAACAGAAGTCATTCTTTTTCTTCCTTAATCCTTTCCTCTTCCAAACTTTCCTACTATTATCAAGGTACCATCATCCTGCCAGTCATCCAGGCTTATAATTTCATTGTCAACCTCACCTTCTCACTCTCCTTCACTCCATATCCAATCTGCTCCCAAATCTTGTCATTTCTATCTGCATAACATCTCTTCTCTAAGTGACTGTTTCTTCTCTACTTACATAGCCACTGCTCTAGTTCAGGCCTTCATTACCTCTTGCCTATCCTATTGCAGTGGCCTCCTAATTGGTTACTCTGCCTTGCCCTCCCCACCAACTCCCTCCCCTTCCACCCCATCCTCTACTCAACTCCCAAAGGGATTTTCCTAAAGCACAGATCTGACTGCATTATTCCTCCACTCAATAAACTCCAGTGACTACCTTTTACTTCCAAGATTGAATATAAGGTCCTCTTTTTTGGCATTTAAAGACCTTCATTACCTAAGTATCTCCTACTTTTTCAGTCTTCTTACACTTACTTTCCTCTATGGACACTACTATTCAGTTCCACTGGCTTAGTTGCCACACCTTGCACATGACACGCAATCTACCATGACCACCATTAGTGTGTTTTGGCACTGGCAGTCTCCCATGTCTAGAATTCTCTACATCTTCACCACTGTCTCTTAGTCTTTCCTGACTTCCTTCAAGATTCAGTTCAAAATCCACTTTCTGCAGGAAGGTTTTCCCTCTTTCCTTCAGATTCTAGTGTCTTCCCTTCCAAGATGACCTTCCATCTACTCGATATAGATATTATATGTTCCCCCAGTAACATGAGGGCTCCTTGACAGCAGAGACTGTTTTTGTGTTTTGACTTTCTTTGTACATCCAGTGCTTGCCATAGTAATCACTTAATAAATTCTTTGTGACTGGCTGACTGATGAAGGAAGTCATATAATATGATTCTTTTCTCACATTAAACCTAAGCAAACCTTAAATTCCCTAAGTATGTTGGCCAAGGAAACCAGGTTAGCACCTCATTAACACCCCACCACCAAGAAGCAAACAGATTCTTTCACCATCTGTTCTTCTGGAAAGGGATATCACCAGGCTCACAGCTATCACAGTGAGTGGACCTTAAATATGGAATCAATCACGTGCCCTAACTATAAATATCAGCAACCAAAAAAACCTCAGCAAGGCCTGGAGATTTTTTAGAGACATCAGCATGCTTTCTAAAAATAAACCTTGTAAATTTCATCCTTAGTGATTATTAAAGCAGATTATTTACTAGACTGTTATAACTGGGTTACAGAATGACCACAGGCATGTACAGGCTTATGCTATAGGAGGGAGCTAAGCTAGAAATGAATTTAGAAGCCAGTTTTAAACACTCAACTTCTACCTTACTTAGGTGACTAGATAAAAATGATTGTGTGCTTTCTGACCTTAGCTCAGTTTGAGAAACTTAGAAGACCCACTAGTGCTGTAATCCTTTGGGTGAGCTACGACCTCATCAATTTGGGTACTCTCTCCAGTGATGAGGGGTATTACCCATCCATGCCCTCTTCTCCTGTGAGAATTTTATCCATGCTCTCCTGTAAATAGTCCATGGGGCATGGAGGTGTACCTATGATGGGGGGAGGGACTTGGCTTATTCTCTTGACCGCTGCTTTATGCCTTGTTTGGTATTCATAGTCAGAGAGCTGTCAAACAAAGTTTTCTCTTGTTACATCTTTTTAGGGAGTCTTGTATGAGTTTGACATATGCATGGGAAACACCTTACTGGAAGAGAATCTTTATGACAACATTTTACTTTGTTCAGGGCCATTTCTACTTACTCAGGTAGCATACCAGGGACTGTCTAAATGTGGTCCTCACAGATATTTTCTATTTTATTTACTGTTCTCCTACTTTCATTTTTTAAATGACCCCAATATTATTTCCTTAGGTGGGTCTTTCCCCCAGTTTCCCATAAACTTATTTTTTACCTTCACTGCTCAAGGCATTATGAGTGTATACTGATGATAAACTTACTCCATCTTAAGATCTTACAGATTAGTTTCTTTTCTTAAATTGTGCTACCATATCTCTGCTTATCAAGGAAATCAATGTTTGCTGAATGAGGCTATTTGCAGGCTCTTTTGGTTTCTTTGTTGTGACTGATTTATATCAGTTAAACTTCCCTACAGGAAATGGTAAGAGATTGTATTGATGCCCATTATTTTATCCGTTTCCAATTTTTCAGCATGAACAACATGTCAGGTCAGTTTGGAGTTGCCGCAATTACACATCCTACTTTTCTAATTTTTATTTTTCCTTCTAATTTGATGTTTAGTTTGATTTTTGCTTTAACAAGTCATTGGTCCAACTTTACAACAATTGACTTATAATTTTACCCCTATACCAGTAACAATTGTTTCCTATTTTCTATAATATGCTCTCATTTAATATACTCAATTTAATTTTGAATGATGTGATCTGTCCAATCCAGTCTACCATGTCCAGTGCCTTTCAATATTCCTCTTAAATTGTTAATTTAAATATAGGTATAAAGTTGCTATGTAGTATGTAAGCTTTTGACCATTCTTATTTCTTACTCCTGAACCATGTTTTCCTACAAGCTTTATAATGTTCTTCCTTGTGCCTATTTTTGCACCGAAGTTACCAAATCCTACTTTATAAGTTGATTAAATCTGGAAGAGTCTTACCGAACTCTTCATAGATTTTCTCCACCTCCTTATCCTTTGCAATTGATGTTGACACATCAGCTGCAATTATTTTGAAAGCATTTTTCTTCCAAATGCTCACCCTGTGCACTGCAATATGAAATGACAAAATGTCCTGTAGAATGGTGTTTCTTGTTGCTTTTATACACAGAATAATAAAAACTCCTTTATTTGTCTTGCCAAGGAGATCCTACAGGCCATTTTCCATTCAGTTACCCCTCCCTTTTGTCTTTTGATTTCTCATAGAATTAAAATATCAAGCTTGAGTGAGATAATTCACCTCCCCCAGTAGGTCCATTCATTAATCACTGGACAAGGATTTCACATTTAGAGTAGCAGAAGTTATCTTAATGTTTGTAGATAGCATAAAACCCTATGAATTTTAGACCCTTTTCCCTTTTTTCTGCTACTCTAACATCCTCAGTGATAAGTTCTTATGCATTTGGTGAGACTGGTTCTTCAAAAAGCACCTTATAGCCTTATAGCCTTATAGCACCTTCTTGCACATGGTTTCTCCTCACCCCTTGTAAAGTTCTCTCAGGCTGAAGGCATCCCATGCACTCATATATAGCCAAAACTAAAGCTTATAAGCTTCCCCTGATATGTTTACTTTTTATTTGTCAACCAGAGGACATAACTAATTCAAATAAAAGGCACTTAATTAAATAGCATAGTAAGAAAAATAACCATAGAACATTTCTCCTATAAACCTGGGGCACATTTTCCACAAGTACACGAACCAATAGTAGGAAATATGGACATGCCAAGGTAATATGTGTGGAGGAGCACACTTGGAGGGAACATGAGTGGCTGGGGCACATATATAGAGGAGGCAACTCATGCCTCTGATACCATAGTGCTGCTAATATTTTCCAGTGTTGTCACCACCCTGTCTCTGCTGGCCTTGCTGAACCAACACATTGGTTTGGCAATGCCAAATAGTCTCTGCAAGGTGTTGCTTTACTGATATCTTTGTTCCTCTGGGCATTTGGTTGAGGAGTTTCTTTCTTCTTCCAGCTTTGGGTTGAACCAGAGTCCTCAGATGAACTACGACCTCTTCTTAATAAGAATAAGACTTAAGTCTACCATCTCTCTCTCTCTCTCTCTCTCTCTCTCTCTCTCTCTCTCTCTCTCTCTCTCTCTCTCTCTTTCTCTCTTGGTTTAGAACACAGAGGCTTAAACTTCAAATATTTTAGGGAGTTTGGCCCTTTATACACTATTTCAATGGCTTCCCCCACCCCCCACCTTCCCAATAATTAATTGTTAATTCTGTTAAGTCTGTTAATTTCCAGAGCTTGGCTATGGTTAGCTTTTTCCCTATAGAAGTGTCTTTACTTCCTGGGACCAAGATCTTTTGGAACATAGAATAGCCAGCCAACTAATAGAACCCACACACATTTTACCTAGCTTGGGGGCTTCCTTCTCCTTCTCAAGGGCAAAGTTTCTATTCTAATTCTCTAGCTGATTTAAGGTTTAGGAAGTGCTTATGATACCTATTTAATTTTCTAACGGGGATCATGTGATCAGAAGCCCATTTCAGGGGAAAAGGTCCTATCAAAGAAGCTCCATGAGTTTATATGGGTCCCAGGAACCCCCTTTTGCCCTCAGCCAGAGGGTAAGTGGATCTATCATGAAAATGAGAGGGAAGGAAGAAGAGAAGGTACAAAATCCCCTAGATGAGTTAAGGCACAGCTCTCTACCTGGATTTCTTTTGTTTTTAAATTTTATGTAGGGATTTTGAAATGTAGAGGTAGGGGAAGGAGTCTTTATTTTCTCAGTAAAGTATGACACAAGGTCCTCAGCTGCAAGGGAGGCTTAAGGAGAATAGGAAAAGTCTGAAACAGTCTCTGTTGGGAGTAGGATAAAGAATCAATTAGGGAGGAGTAAAAGGATTGTCTTGCTGTGATGAGGGCCCAACTGAGACTGAGATAACATAAATTTGTGATATCATTCCATTCCCTACCATCTGTTCCAGCAGATTCTCCTACAACCTTACATTACCCAACCCACCCCAATCATCAGTTTTTCATACTGGTTCCTTCCCTGATGCCTACAAAACATGACCAAGTCTTCCCAATCCTGAAAAAATAAAACAAAAATCGACCTCATTAGACCCTCTCCATCCCCTCAAGCTACACGTCTTCTCTTTCAGTCAAACTTTTAAAACTTTCAGTGCCCTCTGTCTCTTGAATCCCTTGTCTCTGTCTTATCTTTGCTCTTGTCTGGCCAAACCCCAACTCTGCATTTACTTTCATCTACTCCTCTGCCAAAATCACCACCAAGACAAGTAGGTCTCTTACAAATTTGTACCCCCTGGCTTTTGCCCCCAGTTACTGGTCATTATGGTTCCTTAACTTCTATGGCTTCTGGAAGACAGAAGAACTAAAGATTTAAGGGACACCTTAAACAGATCATCCAAAATAAAAAGGGAAATTACCTCTAATTTACATCAGAGAAGTTATTTCCATGCTATGAGAGAACAATCTTCTGACAGAAGAATTTTTTTTAACCTTCTAAAACGTGAATGTTATAGATGGCCCAGTGGATAGAGCCCTCCGCCAAAGGCAGAAAGACCTGAGTTCAAATATGTCCTCAGACACTTATTAGCTGTGTGACGCTGGGCAAGTCACTTCACCCTGTTTGCCCCAGTTCCTCATCTGTGAAATGAGCTGGAGAAGGAAATGGCAAACTGCTTCAGTATCTTTGTCAAGAAAACCCCAAATGGGGTCACAGAGTCAGACGTGCCTAAAATGACTGAACAACAACCTCAACCTACAACCCTACAAAATCGAAAATGTTTTCTTCATCAGACTACTTTAATAAAAACATCATTTGAAATCTGACAGATCAAAGGATCTTAGTAGTTTTTTAATTGTGAACTTTTCTTGGAATTTATATATTTCTGGTTATATCTTTTACTTGTAAAACCAAGCAGGAGGCAGAATCATTTCCTGCTGTGTTGGAAAGCTCTCAAAAAAAAAAAAGAGGGAGATCTTATGGGAAGAACTCTGGGACTGTTTTGAACTGGAGACTCTATAAATGTAGGTTGCTGCTTCATGTTTGTTTTCCCTCTGAATTGCTTACTTTGAAGCCTGGAGATAACATATCTTTAGTAAGTTTTAGATTATAGGTTCTTAACTTTTGCATCATGCCTAAGGAATTAAAGTTATGAGATTAAATAAATATCTCCTGTATTTTACCAGTAGCAATTGTTTTTTGTCCAGTTTCTTAACAAGAGAGTAGTTTATTTTTCTTTTTTATATGTTTAGAAACCAAGAGTTCCCCCATTAAGACATTTTATGAGAGGGTAAAATTATTTGATAAGGATTCTGTTTTGACAAAATTAGCGATTTAACTACCTTAAGCTTCATTGCAAAATTTAGTTATGTTATAATATGACAGGACACTGATTTTGAAAGGAAAAATGCTCAGTAATGAAAGATCCAAATATTGAGGAATGTGTTATGTTCATTTGTTATGGTCATGTAACTCTTTTGGACTTTCACAGATCAGAGCTTTTACTAAAATTCTTCATAATTATGGAGGAAGAGATGAGATTACTTATAAAGTTTAAGATCTTTTCCTATGTTAGCAATGAAGTATGCATTCCTCGTTAACACAGAAAAAATATGCTATTTTTTTTCCTCCTTCAAGAGCTAAGACTTTGATGGAATACTGCAGTAAGTGCTTAGGTTGGTCCCAACAAAGAACGTACTTATGATATTTAGAAAAATCATACAGGAGGCTTCTTGTAGGAGGTCTGCCCTTGAGCTGAGTTTGAATGAAGCTGGGAATTCTAAAAGGTAGAGGAAAAGGAAGAAGTGTTGGACAGGCCTGAGGAATAGTCTAATTAAAAACAAAGAGATAGCAGAAGGGTACTGTGTGAGGAACAGCCAGAAGGCCAGTTTGTTTGGATCACAGAGTGGATGAAGGAGAGGAATGTATAATAACTCTGAAAAGATACATAGGAACCAAGTTGTGAATGGTTTTAAATGCCACACAAAGGAGTTTGCATAATAAGAAAATGATGGGCAGATGTGATGTGCATTTGTAAGGTGCCTTTTCTATTAAAAACAACAGCTTTCTCACAGTAGGATTGTTGCTTAGGTTTTTACATATGACATTCATTGATTCATCAGAGACAACATGGTATAGTAGAAAGAGAGCTCATAGCAGCTAGAAGACTTCTGTTCTAACCCTGACTCTGTCATTCTAGCTGTATAGACGGGACAAATCACTGAAGGTCTTCCTGATTCAGTTTCCTCATCAGTTAGATAAGATGGTTTGACTGGATAATCTTTAAGGTATTTTCAGGGTCTAATAATCATAACATAAACATTTATTGCATCTGAGACCCTAATCTGAGAAAGTACTAAGGACAGTAAAAAGATGAGTATTATAATGATCTTTGGTCTCAAAGACTATATAATTTAAGAAGGAAGGAAACTAACATTTATTAAGTACCTACTATGTGCCAGGCTTATGCTAGGTGCTTTACAAACATTATTTCAGTTGATCTTCACAGCAATTCTGAGAGATAGGTACTATTATTATCCCCATTATACAGTGGAGCCAAAACTTAAGTGACTTAGCCAAAAGTTAAGTGATTTACCCAGGGTCACAGTTAGTAAGCCTCTGAGGCAGAATTTGACTCCAGTCTTCCTGACTTTTAGCGCTCTATCTACCATACCACTTAGCTGCCTAGTATTTACATAGCTACTTTAAGGTTTGCAAAAAGATTTACAAATAAAGTTATCTCATTTTATCTTCATAACGACTCTGAGAGGCTGGTACTATTATTATCTCTGTTATACAAGAGAGGAAACTGACATAGCTAGCAAGTATCTGAGGTTGAATTTGAACTCATGTCTTTCTGACTCCAAGTCTAGTGATCTACCTACTGAGTCATCTAGCTGCCATCTACCAAAGGAGATGATATGGACTGGAATAAGTATTCTATAAAGAAGCATATAGTCAGTGTTAAAAGAGAGACCCAACCAGAGAGCTAAAGGAAGAAAAAGAAGAAATCACATTAGGCATCATTGTGGTATAGAAGAAAAATCAAAAGGCAGGAGGATCTGGGTAGGAATTCTAACTCTCATTGCATATCTGTGCAACATTAGGCATGTCAGTGAGCTTCACATTAGGTCTCAGTTTTCTTACTTATAAAATGAGAGGCTTGCATTAAATGACTTCTTGGTTTTTTTTCCATCTTTAAATCTACATTCCTATGAGCCTAGATGGGAAATCAACAAAGATTTTAAGGCACAGCAAACATTTGAACTGGGATCTAAAAAAATAAATGGCATATAGGTGGAGATTGGCAGTGAGAGACTGGGAATTCATTCTTTTTTTTAAAAATTATTATTCATCAATATAATATAAAATATTGCACCAAGATCCCACAATCTATGGCAATGCATACCTTAGAAAACAAAGTTAGGCTCAGAAAGTATTTCTAATAATACCAATAATAAATGCATATCAGTATTGATACTTTGTATTTAATTGTATTTATTTTCTAGGTTTATTCTATATGCAGCCCTACTTTGAAGGTACAAGAATTTCCTGGATGTATGGCACCTGATCTTTAGGAGAGAAACTCTAAGAAGCTGGGTATGTAGACAACTAGGACTGGATTCCGGAGCCCCATGAGAAGAAAGCAAAAACAGGAGAGAGAGACATGGAAGCTGAGCTGAGTAGATGAATTCTCCATCTTGAGAAAGCCACATACGGAGAGGTGTCAGTACTTCTCATCTGCTTGCTCCATGGAATTTGCCTGGAGAAAGATTCTGAGAATCCCCTGATTGTGAGGACCTTGCCATTGGGAGGTGTGACCACTGAGCTTCTTAATGAATTTAGTTTGGAGGAAATGGAGCACTCCTGTTCTCCCCTCCCCTAGGTTTTCCTTAGGCTTTAAGAAAAAGGAAAAAGCACTGATTAATAGTCCCCTTTCCTGATCTAAGCAGGAAGCCCTTTCTTGCTCCCAGCAATCAGGAAATCACTGACTGGCTTACTTTCCACTGCTTGCACTGATTAGTCCCTCTCCCCATTGACTGCTTTGTTTGCTCCCCATTTCTGCTATACTTTGTCTTCTCTGATAGATTAAAATTAATTTAACATACTAACTTTTGCTAATATGATTATTTGGGGAGCATTAGAGGTAGGGAGTTAAAGTAGGGCTGGAATAAAAGTAATTTACACATCTAATTCTTGTAGAAGCTGACTTTGGGCAGGAACATGATCACTGAACTTTGGGTTACTATTGCTTTCTTGAGGGCCAGGCTGTAGCCCCTTTGGGAAGAAATAAAGACCAAAGAGGATGATTTATAATCTATACATGAATTCCCCCTAGATAACCTAGCTATCATACCTATTCATCTGTCATAGTATCTATCATATCTGTCTGTATCTTTTACATCATATTTGTCATCTATTTTAATCTGTCATATCTATCTCTATATATCTATTATCTATCATGTCTAACTATACCTATATGTCTTATCTATTACATCCTTTATATCTATCCTACATATCTATTATCGATGGTATCTATATAAATATATAATATAGCTGTCATTTACCTATCATATCTATTTCTATTATTTCTCTATCATATCTATCATATCTATCGATAGATATATATTTCTCTATCACATCTATCAATAGATATATCTCTAGAGACAGACAGATGGATAGATGGCTAGATGGACAGACTGATAAAGATGAAATACTTTAGTGTACTCAGCAGCCATAGACAACAGGAGGAGAGAGGAGAGGAATTTTGCCTCATGGACTTCCCTGGGTTTCTCTAACTCTGGGTCACCTGGAGGGACTTCACCATTCAGGAAGTCTGTGCAAAAGCGCATAGGGCAGTACTACATGTATAAATTTTTATATGTCCCGATTGTCTCCTCCATTAAAAATTTAATTGCCTTCAAAGTGGGATCATTCTATCTTTTGCATTTTTACCCCTAGGGCCTAGCTTAGTGCCTGTCACACGTCAGGTACTTAATAAATGTTTGTGGATTGTTTGATAATAGCAGCAGCTGAAATTCACCCAGTGCTTGCAGTTTTGGAGAATACTGTATGCCTGGCATTTCCTTTGAGCCTGCTTCAACACTAGCTGCCCACGCCTTCTGGTTCATACCATACCTTTAATACCTCCAGCAGCACGTAGCAGAGCACTGCACAAGACTCCCCCTCCAGGGACACACACAACCCAGGAAAGTTCCAACCTGGACACATGTGGAAAAGCTGCCCAGGGGACCTGGAATCTGCCTCTCTTGTTCTCCCTCTTGAGAGCACTGGTGACTTCTCAACATAAAGGACAGTTCGAAGCCCGTGCCCAGAAGCAAAGGCAGGCTTTTTCTTTGTAGGCTGGCTCTAGGGGGGAGGCAGGAAGAGAGGCTGGTGACCTCCCCTAGATGATGATCAATAGGTGCTGCCTTTCTCCTCCACGGACTTATTATTCCTGCTTTCCTGATTGTGGGAGCATCTCAGAATCTGTTGTAACATCCTTATAAACAATACTTCATTTTAAAAATGTTTGTGCTATTTATAAGGCACTATTTTAAATGCTGGGAAAAGAAAGAAAAAAAGAAATAATCCTTCCTTTCATGAATTTATATCCTACTGAAAACAAAACAAAGAAGGGATGGGGGAAAGAATTACAATGAAAGAAATTTCACAATCCTGAAGTTGTATTATGTACAGTTAGTGACACTTTCTTTGACTCTTCACTGATTTGCACAGGCTCAAACTTGTTTTCAGACTCCTGTTTTTAAAAAAATCACAGCACATCTAATCAGTGATGGTGTTTTCAAGGATTTTATGAACTTTCGATGAAAAATCCTCCCTTGAGTTTTTGTTACTATTTCTTTTCTTTTTCACTGACCTAGATATCCCGTCTGACCAATAAATCTTTCCTAGTTAGTCCCTTTGAGATGTAAGTTTGACTATTGTTCCACTTAATTTTTCTCCCTATCTGAAAATTCCTCACAGTCAATTTGCATTATCTGTCTTACTCAGTGGGAGATATCCCTTTACTAACACTTGCTGAGTCAAGGATAAGAACAGATACCAGACGTAAACTGACAAACAAAAAATACCATTCATTCAAAATAAATAGGCATTAGCACTATAGGAAAACCATGTTATCCCAAATCATGTTATATAAGATACCACTATATGCTTCTACAACACTCCATATTTCCTTAAAAGTATATTGTGTCTAATGGTATCCATGGGGGGGGGGGAGGGGAAAAAGAAATTTACAAGATAACTTTACTATATATTTAAAAGGAATAGCAAATTGTACATAATAGATTTGCAGTTTCATGTACAATCATTGCTTGTTTTATTCCATAAATTAAAAATGAAACAAATAAAAAATTTGAAGGTACATTCTAAAATCTAAAATAAATGTATCTTTGAAAAAGACTCAAGAAATACTGAATTTATAATATCAGAGGTGACGGTGCCATGATGGAAAGAGTATTCTACTTAGAACCAGGAGATCTGGGTTAAATCTCACTTTAGACACTTACTAGCTGTGTGATCTTGAGCAAGTCATTTCAGTTCTCTGGGCTTCCATTTCCTCCTCTCTAAATGGGTATGCTAATACTTGTACTCCCTCATTTACAGAGTGGTTATGAAAAAAGTGCTCTGTGAACCTTAAAGCGTTATATAAATGTGTATCATTAAACTTAGTCTTATTTTTATTGATATCTTTTATTTTTATGTTACCTTCATTTCCAAGTATATCCCTCCCCATTCTCTCACCCACTGAACCATCTCTTCTAACAAATATTTTAGAAGAAAGAAAAAAATCAGTTAAGTAAAACCAACCAATTCATCATTTGTTTCTTCCAGTATATTCAATATTCTGCATGCCTAGATTTCTACTACATCAGAGAAGTGAGGGAAAGAGATGTATTCTATCGCCTTTTCTCCAAGGTCACGTTTGGTCAGTATAATAAAACATCATCTGGGGGCACATACCTTGTTTGCTTGGTTCTGCTTATGCCAGTCTTCATCACTTCATATATCTGCCTTTTGAATCCATAGTATATTAGAGTTGTAGATTTATATGGTTTCATATATATCTGGTTATTTACAGGTTGTGTTCTCCATTTGAACGTATGCTCCTTGAGCGCAGGAACTATTTTTTTGTCTATTTTTGTATCCCTAACACTTAGCATAGTGCCTGGCACGTAATCAGAGCTTAGCAATTAGCAATTACATTTAATTACCCATGAACTCTGAGGGTCTTCCCCTCTCAGTTTGATTTTTTTTCTTTTGATTAAAGGGGCTATCCCTTGAATAACTACTTAAAGAAGTCTGTTCATTGAATGGGTATATCCCACTCAAAGTGAGAATGTGATAAGACCTTAGCCTGAAAGGGCCAGGATCTCCCATTGCATCCTGGGCCATCTCCAGTCATCTTGATGAATATCAAGTCACTAGGACCCAGAAGGCTCAGAAGAAAGTGAGGTTGGTGACCTTGCACAGCCCTCCCTCACTCAAATCAAAGTCAACTGCAAGTCATGTCATCATCTTGATGTCATCGTCTTCTTCGAGAACGCAGGACAAACACAACAACAACAACCAGTAAGAGATTAATAAATCCTACTAACTGACTGACTGTGATTATAAGCAAATGACTTCAACTCTCCTGGTCTCAGGCTGCTCTCTAAAAACATAAGTTGTAAAGAGAGTGCAAAGGGAAGCTAGGAAGCATAGTGGATAAAGGGCCAGGTCTGAGTTCAAATCTGGCCTCAAACACTTACTAGAAATATGACCCTGGGCAAGTCACTTAACCCTGTTTGCTTCAGTTTCCTCATCTGTAAAGTAAACTGGAGAAGGCAATGGCAAATCGCTCCAAGAAAACCCCAGATGTGGTCACAAAGACGCAGACATCACTTAAATGAATGAACAATAACATTATGTCTTTCTATTTGGATAAAATCTCCTTGAAGATGTTGTTATTACCTAATACCATGGAAAGGGTACAGCCCCTAGAACCATACTTGGGAAAAGGCATAACCTGTCAATGTGTTTTCGCCAGATTTTATCCAATGTTAGCCAAATGTTTTCGCCAAAAACACTTAGAAAGGACATAGTGGTAGGTGAAGTGGTAGGTGAAGGCAAGACCTTTAAGGAAGGGGTGGGGAAGACTATTGCAACAGGAATGGGGGTGGAGAAGTATAGCTGTGGCTATACAATAGATGAATATCTGAGACTCCACCCATGACTAGTTGAGGAAAAGCAAGTATAAATGTTTCATCATGGCCCTACCTATAATGCTGATGTACTAGTGTCAAGTTAGCTCATCCTTTTGAGAGTAACAGTGCAGAATGTGGATGAGTAGGAAAGTGGAAAGTGGACAAGTAAGAAAGTGGACAACAGATAAGGCTCCAAGAAGCTTCCTCAATAAACCAGGTAAAGCCCTGACTGTTGTACTTTGAGAAAATACAATCATGAGTTGGTGTGTTATGTCTATGTTCCTTTGGATTTTCCATACCAGTCCACTGTTGATCCAATGTTACTCTTAGAACCAGAAGTCAGATTGTATGACAGTATATATAAGCTATATGTAAAATTGTATATGTAAGCTATATATAATAAACTTCAGTCAGACTATATGTAGTCTGACTGAATATGGATGGTGATGACAAGTCCTGTGAATCAGTCTGGGTGTTATGAATAAGTTCAGTACATCTTCTTCAAATTGGACCTCCATAGCACATATAACCTATTCTGGATATGAAAAAGTCAAGAAAAGCTTTTAGGCTAGGTATGACCTAGATAAATGCTAGATAATGTGTTTTGGTTTATGTAATGTGCCCCCACTTCATCAAAGGCTTTTGAATTTAATATGTCAAAATTTGTGGGAATAGTCTATCTCAATAACATAACTTCTGGTTCATCACACTGAATTGGTCTGAATTGTTACTTAGTACATAAACTAGCTCCATCTGATTGTACAAGAAAAGAATAAAGTATAAAGAAAATATAAACAGAAGTATGGAAATATGAGGTCAATAGGGAACCCGTATAGATACACGTAAAATGGACAACATTGTCTCCATGAAAGATTTGCAGTGGTTATCTGGCTTTATTGATTTCCAGGTTTTCTTCTCTGCAAATAACAGACACCAACTTGATAAAGCATCTCAAAGCTTTCTAAAGGACACTGCAGATGGAATCTCTATCTCATACATGAAGTACTGGTTCACCTTGGCCCCTCCCTCGATATACTCAATTTACAGGAACAGCTCATCATAGAGATCCACACATCTGACTGTTCTTATGCCTCTTACAGGCTGATTCACCTTTTCCATGTTCTGGTCCTGTGCGTAGTTCTCTCTTGATTTAACAGGCACTTAATGGAAAGTATCATATAGGATAAGGAGCAATCCCTCCCAATTTTTTTTAGTACAGAGGAATTGTATCAAGGGATCAGGGTGCCTTATCTATATCCACACTGACTAAGATATCCTGGAGAATCTTCAAACCACCTACCTGCAGGTGCTATAGTCACAGCTAGTGAAGACCAAGAAAATACAGTTCTTGGCCCCAATGTCCTTGACATTGTCAAATGGTTCAGTATCAGAAACTCCCATGATTTTATTTTTAAAAAATGACATTAAAGAAAAGACATTTGTCTCTGTGCCCAAGGCACAGAGGATCTTTCCATCTGACTTGCAAGTGAAACCTTCCAAACTCAATAAATTCCAGTGGCTTCCTATCACCTTCAGGACACAATCTCTGTTGGGCATTCAAAGACCTTCATAACTTAACTCACTCCTATCCTTCCGGTCTTTTCATGCCTTATACCCTGACATGTCCTCTTTGATCCAGTGACATTAGCCTCTTTGCCATTGTACAAACAAGACACTCCGTGTCTCAGCTCTGGACATTTACTAGGGCTGTCCCTCATGCCTATGTTGTACTCCTTCCTTCTCTATGCCTACTGGTTTCCCTGGCTTCCTTTAAGTCCCATAAATTCCTATATTCTACAGGAAACCCTTCCCAACTTCTCTTAATTACAGTGCTTCCCTTTTAAAATTATTTCCTATTTCTCTTTTTTATAGATTGCTTAGCATCTATTTGAATGTTATCTCTGCCCCATTAGATGGTGAACTCCTTGAGGGTAGAAACTGTCTTTTGCCTCTTTTTGTATCCTTAGCACTTAGCATTGTGCCTGGCACCCAGTAGGTGCTTAACAAATGTTTATTGACAGATGGGACATATTATCTTCACCATCTCCCTCCTTAGAATATAAGTCTTTGAGAATAAGTCTTTGAGAGAAGAAATTGTCTTACTTTTCCATTTGTACCCCTAGCACTTAGCACAATGCTTTGCCCATCGTAAGCATTTAATAAAGCTTTATTCATTTGTTCATTAATCCAGGGATGGTCAGTCTCTGATAGAATCCCTTTTATCTGCATGTACCTATGGCAACCTTTCCAGTGAAGATTTGAAAAAGAGTGCTCACCTTGGCCATGCTAGATAGCTATGGGTCTTGTTAAAGATTTTATCAACGATCATTGGAGACTTTGGGTGGCTATTACTATGATATGGTATCTAAGAATATATTCAATCATGTGAAGAATGTGCTTGCACCAAGGAATCTGGAAGGGTGGGTAGGGAGGGAGATCAGCAGGCTTGCTGCAACCCCTGCCAGCCCCACTCCCTCTGAATGGAAGACATACTGACTTTTGTCATAAACCTCTTGCCATGCCAGGATGTGACACAGAAAACCTCCCCTGTGATGGACTTCTTCTAAAATTGAACCAAACTATAACCCTTAAATTCTTTTTCACCATGATTAATTGTAGATGGGTGGGAAGACTATATTGTTTAGTATATCTTTAACTCACAGAGGGTAGAGGGACACTTGAAGTATCTAATTGTCTAGGAATGATACACTCTCAAGGACAGAGCGTGGAGTAAGGACACAGTACATGTGCCACAGAATTGCTTAGAGGCTTTCCATCACTGTTAATACGCTGAGTCACAACCCTGAAGTCTGGGGGGCATTCTAAGGGAAGGATGGTGGCCACTTCTCTCTTTCATGGTGGGGTAGGAATGGAAAATATATGCTACTGCCATTTTTAAAAAATGAAGATTATATTAGAGAGTCATTTCAAGGCTACTTCTGATTCTGGTTCAAAATCTCCTTCTCTGAACCCTCAGCTTTCATCTTAGCTCTTTGGATTTTCATGTTCAAATAAACTCCTACTTCTGACTTAGCCCCACCTCTGGTCTATGGTCATATAGATCTCCTTTGGGACTCCATCCTTTTTTCCCCTGGGAAGGAGCTGGTTTTTCTAAGCCCTGGTAATTGCCTAATTACTGGTATGTGTCAGGCTCCTTGTGGAACATACAACACCAGTGATCTTTCCATTAAACTATACTATTTCTCCCCATTATTACTAATTGTGATGAGTAGACAGAGAAATCTGATTCTTCAGAAATTATATTGTGCATAATATAATAGGTATATTAAAATGTGAGTAATATACTGTAAAAAAAAATGATATACCATTTCCACTTTCCAATTGTCAAGTACAATTACCAAGTACAATAAGCTGTAAATAAGGAGAGTCCATCAGGTAAAGTAGCTATTTGCCTCACTGATCAGCTGAACTGAGTGCTGTAAACACTGGATAACATTCTGTACAATTTTTTCTGCAGCTGGGTACCAGGAATATTTTTGTCTCAGCTGAGAGTCAAATTCTTAAAGAAATCTGTGAGTACTTTTCTTTTTAACTGTGAAGGCACATGGATATTAAAGTATTGCATTTAAAAAATCTAAAATTTGACAGTTTATATGTTAGTTGACAGATCCCTATGTTTGGCAGTGATGCCTATCAGGAAATGGCCCCTTTTAATTTTGTCTCAAGACTATTTGCATGTGAACAGTTGCTTTTCACATAATGGTCTGATGCCAGTGCAATACTGTGTCTTATATAATTCTGGGAGCACAACAGCCAAATCTTGACAACCACTATGCTGTGAGCTACCAAGGGACTGACTAATTCTGTCATTTAGAGATGGGAGATGTTCTTAAGAAGTAAGTAAACCCAGAGGGAGTCTCTGATTTTCTAGGCTTAAATTGGTTTTGTCCACTTTTTAATTTAGCTTGGGAAGCTCCTTCTATGCCTTAGTATCAAGAGGAGTGGTTAAAGGGTATATAGAGGTCATAGAATTAGAAGAGACCTTAGAAAACATCTCCTGCCACTTTTTTCACTCTGTAGGTGACAAAACAGGCCCAAGAGGTCAAGTAATTGCCCAAGGTATATTTTTGATATTGACTTGCTATGTATATACATATAGATTACACACACCCTATTCCTTAGGCTACAAACTTGCAACAGGACCATAATGAGAACAGCGCTAAAGTAGCATGGGTCACTGGGTTAGTTAAGGAGACTATGGAATACTTTGCCATTCTTTTTAAAATGTATATGCACAAAGACATATATACATATTATATATGTGTCTGCACTTACATACAAAGCATCTAGCTTTGTATATACAGATACACAGTGTATATTATATATATCCAAATATATCCACATTGAATATGAAAATCTCCATTTTCTTCACATATTAGAAATATTCAAACATTTATGTATATATGTGTATGTGTATATATATATGCATATGTATATATATATAAATGTATACATATATTTGTATACAGGGTATATAAGGTATACCTTTCACTAAAATTTTCTTCCAATGCCTCACCATGTGACCTTGGGTTCTTGAAGGCAATCATAACAGAGTACAATCTCTTTCAAGTCTAGAAAGGTCTTGATTATGGGTCTGATGGCATCTATCATCTGAATATTATATGCATAAATATTCTCATTATCAAAATGTTATCAATCTTTTAATGAATTTTATTCACTATCATAACTAACAGAGGCATAAAGGAGTTACTTACATTTCACATGGATGAAAGGTAAACCTCCCCACCCCTGACTGAATCATAGTTTTTTTTGATGTACTGAAATATATATGTGTATAATTTATATGTGTATACATAGTACATCAATGTAAAAAAAATACTAAATTCATATTTGTTTAACTCAATTGTATTTTGTGGATGATATTTTTAATGTGCTTAACTTTCCATAACATATCCTGGTACTTCATATGACTTAGTAAAAATGGGGATGGGTTGGCAGTCCCTAAAGAATTAAAGTGTGATCATTTGAGGAAAAATGTCTTTTCACAGGTAGAGGTAGAGTTGTAAGGACAACAAGGCTGGGGTGAGGTCTAAGTTAACCTGAGTCTGTAAATGACAGTGACACCACCAGCTGATGTTAAGATAAAACTGAACTTTAGAAGAAAAGAATCTCCTTTAAGGAGGGGCCAAATGTTCTTAGTGATCCCCTTACTGCAGGTCTACAAAGGTAACTGGATTATAGCCAGTAGGATAGAGTAGACACTTAGGAAGGGTAGCTCTGCGCCTATTACTTCTAAAGCAAGTGCTATACATGCTGATAAGAGAGCTAGTAACTGGCTAGACCATGAGGGGGATTCACAGGACCTTTTCCAGTACTGCCCAAAGAGGCTGAGAAGAACTACAGATTTCTGAAAGTATGCAGAAAGGCATGGAGTCAGGCATGGAAGTAACCAATGCCAGCTGCCATGAGAACTGTCAAGTAGAAAGGCAGGGTCTTTCTTCCACAAGTACCTCTGACATAAGCATTACCTGTAGGTACACACACACACACACACACACACACACACACACACACACGCATATGCAGCTCCCACTTTCATCCACAATGTGTTTTTTAAAAATAGACTGTCAATGCTGATCATGTTTTCTCTGAGAAATAACATTATAATTAAGGGTAGGGCAAGAAAAAGAAGAAGAAGTAGAAGGGGGAAGAGGGAGAAGAGGCTGGCGTGAACCCAGATCTTGATTCTGAGGAAAGTTCTCTACCTATACTGTTTTTCATCTTTTTCATAAAGTACTTTTAAAAATTGGCACAAATGCAGAGAAACAGATCACTCATTCAAGAGGCCCCAATATTCTATGAAGTAAATATATTTAAAGCACATAAAATGCCTTACATAAATTTGAACTGAATAATAAGGTACTAAGGGCAGCTAAGTGGCTCAGTGGATTGAGTGCCAGGATTGGCGTCAGGAAGACTTATCCTAACTTCAAATCAGATCTCAGACATTTATTACCTGTATAACCCTGGAAAAGCCTCAGTTTCCTCATCTGTAAAAATGAGCTAGACAAGGAAATAGCAAACCACTTCAGTAGCTTGAGATGTTTCAGTGGACAGAGGGCCAGACCTGGATTCAGAAAGACTCTTCTTCCCGAGTCCATATCTGGCTCAGACACTTTCTAGCTGTATAACTCTGAGCAAGTCACTTAACCCTATTTGCCTCAGTTTCCTGATCTGTAAAATGAGTTAGAGAAGGAAATGGCAAACCATTCTAATATGGGGTCATGAAGAGTCAGCACCAACAAAAACTGTTACTTCTAATAAGCATTTTTACATTTGATTAATAATAAATTTGTTTACCTTACAAATTAACATAGATGGTGGTGGGGCTTAGATAATTCAAATGGGTGATATCTCTTCAAAGCTGTTTAGGGAAGTTTGAACTGATGCATTATCTTCTCTAAGTAAGTTACTCTATAAAAAGCAAAGGAATTAAATTTTTTTTAAAGAAATAGCCAGTGCAGCACCTAAATATTTTAGTAAATGAATGAGTGAAAAAAGCAGTAGGTGCTTACTACGTGCAAAGGACTGGGGATACAAATAGAAGAGTGGAGACTTTAAAACATTTTAAAATAGAATGGAAAGTCATTTGCCCAAGATAACTGAGGTGCATTCCTAACTGTGAAGTGGGAAGAGTGCTAGGTTTTCGGTAAGAGATCTGCCTGGGCCACAGAGCTCTTCTGTAATCTTGGGTAAGTCATTTAACCTCTGTCCCTCCATCACTTCATCTGTAAAATGAGGGGATTATTAAACTAGATGCTGCCTTCCGGTTCTAAATCTATGATTCTATTTTCCTTTAATCAGCTGCAAAAATTACCGAATGAACTCTTTCATATATTTTTATGTCAGTGCACTACCAAGAATAAGAAGGATTTAAAAAGAGTTATTGGAACTTCTAACTGCAGGGAATAGCATCAGCTTTGGAAAAATCCAGAACTACAAGGTCATGAGAATACAGCAAAACAGGAAAAATACAAGCAACCGGCATATTGGCCACTTGACTTGGTCCCAGAAGAATTCTACATTTCCTATAACACTACAATTTTAATATTATTCTGTTGAACTATAATGGTTCAAACTTGATTAACAAGAATGTAACACTTTGGGGGTGACATATGGCAGAGCGGCTTCTCACCTCCACCCCCTTTAATTCAGAGCTGGTAGGATATTCTCTGACTGCTTCCTGTTAGTAACGATAACTTTTAAATTTGGCTGCTGGGCTCAACTCTGGATACACTAAAGGGGAAATCCTCTCTCTCCAGGCCTCTTCTTCCTGCTTGCTTTGAAGTAGAAGACTTTCTGAGCTCCAGAGTGTTGGTGGGAAATGTCCTTCCCTCCTCCCCCGCTTACTGCAAGCCGAAAGCTAAGCAAGCTAAGAGCTGATGATCCCTAAGCAAGCTTGCGTTTGTTGTGGGGCTTCCCTCTGTATCTTCTTTCCTTTGGTATGGGGCCTTATGGGATCTTGAAAGGCACCTGGCATCTTCCCCTTCGTGGGCATCTGAGCAGCTAGGAGACACCACTGGCTATTAGAGACAGCCATAGCTGGTGAGAGAAAAAGAGAGAAACCACCAGAAAGAAAAGAGCTCCCTTGATGTTTGATTTGGCTATGCCCAGTGGAGACGACATGAAAAACAGCTAATGAGCAGCTCTGCATCAAATGTCGAAATGAAACTGGAATACTGCTGTTTCCATTGATTGTAATCACCCCATGAGTCTTTATTACTTAGCATTTCCTTTCCTCTGTAGGAATAAAACTGCTTGTTCCATAGTTCTTCCATGTTTATACTCTGCCTGCTTTTTTTTTTTTTTAAACTTCCTTCCCCCATTCAGCGTACAGTCCAAAATAGAATTGTTCCTCAGGAATCTGAGATGGAAGTAGAACTGAAGCACTGGGAGCCTACCTCCCTTTGAGGAGAAGGGCAGCTTTCAAACAAAGAAGCTTAGGTCAAACCTCAAAAGAAGGCAGAGCACTAGAATCCACCAAGCCACATCCCCTGTGACTTGGCCAAGCCGGGTCTGGCTAGCTGTTGTGCTAGATAAGCAAGATCTTCTCAAGTCCAATTTAATATCTCAATCAAGGCTACAAAGTCTGTCAGTGCTTATACATACAAATACATATATACATACATATATAGAAACACATACATGTATATGTATATATGTGTGTATATACATGCATACATGTATATATGTACACACATGTATATGTATCTAAATATATTAGATATATAAATAATATATATAAAATAATATATATAAAATAATATAAAATAATATTTTACAAATAGATATATTGTATAATAACAGCAGTAGTAGCAGTTCTGGTAGTAGTTAGCAGGGGCAGCTATATGTTGAAATGGACAGAGTGTTGTCCCCAGAGTCAAGAAAACCTGAGTTTGAACAGACACTTACTAGCTGTGTGACCCTAGACAACTCACTTAACCCTATTTCCCTCAGTTTTCTTGTCTGTAAAATGAGCTGGAAAAGGAAATGGCAAACTACTCCGGTATCTTTGCCAAGAAAACCCCAAATGGAGTCACAAAGAATTCCACACAACTGAAACAATTGAACCACAAAGGAGCAGCAACAGCAGCAGCCCCAGTGATAGAAGCAGTAGTAGTAATAGTGGCAGTGGTAGTAGAAGTAGTAACAGTAGTAGTGGTGGTGGTGGTGGTGGTGGTAGTAGTAGTAGTAGTAGTCAGCATTTATATAATACTGCAAAGCACTTTACCAGAATCTTGTTTTATTTATGTTTCAGTTCTTTATTATATTGTGCTGATACTAGAATCAGAAAGTCCTACGCTCTAATATAGATCAGACACTTACTAGCTGGGCAAGTTACTTAACTTCTGCTTGCCCAAATTTCTTCAACTGAGGGTGGGGAAAATAGGGATAATAACAGCACCTGCCTGGTAGAGTTGTTGTGAGGATCAAATGAGATGTTTGTAAAAGTATGCCTGGCCAATAGGAGGCACTACATTCATTCAATAAACATTTATAAGGGGCCCACTATGTGCCAGGCAACAAAGAAGCAAAAGATAGTTCCTGCCCACAAGGAGTTTACAGTCTAATGGGGGAGACAACACGCAAACAAATATACACAAAGCAAGCTATATACAGGAAATAATTAAGAGGGAAGACTAATTAGGAGGACGTGGGAAAAAATCCTGTAGGAGGCAGGATTTTAGTTGGGACTTAAATGCTTATTCTATTTCCCTTTCCCTTCCCTTTTTATTCTTATTACAACAACCCTGGGAAGTATGTGCTATTATCCTCATTTTACAGATGAGTAAAGTAAGGCAGACAGAGATTAAATGACTTTATCTAGGGTAATATAGTTTGAACTCCAGTCTTCCTGACTCCAGGTCCAGCATTCTAACTACTGTGCCACTTAGTTGCCTGTAGTGTTAATATTATATAACCGATATGCTATATTTGCTTTTTATTTAATACATTTTAGATGAAATGTTATCTATTGATAGGGAAGACCATGAGATACACTGTTGTTGCTTTCAAAAAGCATCTGCCAAGGTTTGCTATGGCTATCACGTTTAGCTTTATAATTTTACACATCATTTATCTCCCTAATACGTTGCCTATCAAGTGTGTGAACAAATAGTGTTCATCTTGTAACATTATCCCCCAAATGTCCAGCTATAATTGGTCTGACTGACCACAAATACTTTGTTCTAGGCTTAAATTCTTTGATAAAAAGATCAGGGGAGTAAATAGCCTCAGGACTGGGAGTAAGTTTAAAACAGATAAGAAAACAGAAGGCTGCGAATTTAGCCTGTGAGAATTGCTCCATCTCAATTTCTTATGAAGTTTTGGCTTTCAAGCTATGGAACAGAAAAGCGTCTTCTAAAGGAAAGTAAAAGCAGATAAACAAAATAGGCAAGCCCCATTCTCCAGTGCTTTGAATTCAGTGTGGAGCTCATTCAAAGATTTCTAACACCGATAATTCACTTCTTGTTTGTCAGTTTCTGTAGCAGTAACTGACCCACATGCACAGAGACAAAAGCAGACAGCAGAGGGTAGAAAAGGAAACGTCTCCTATGGGTTTACGTGAAAAAAGCAGACCAGAGGCTTTTACGTGCCGTCATTCCACAAACCCTGCCTTCACCATCAAGTCTAGAGACTTGCCCTTCCTTTTCTTTGCATACGTACATGTTTTTATTCCACACCTGTGTCCCTTTTACTACTTCTTTTCCTCTTGAAGGCTTCCATTGATGTTACTGTGGAGTCTTTTTCTTGATGTTGTTGAGGATGGAGAGGAAGATGGCAGGGAAAACCAGAAGCCAATTAGTAAATCAGTAGGCATTTAACAGGCACCTGCCATGTACCAGGGACCACATTAGGCACCAGAGATACACAAGAAAAGAAAAAGGAACAATCTCCATTCTAAAGAACCTTACCTCCTTTGGGGGGAGACAACATGTATATTACAGATAAGATAAATACAAAGTAAACATAATTTGGTGGAAGGACACACCCTAGCAGCTTGGATGGGTGATAAGGAAGGCCTTATGTAGAAAGCGGTGCTAGGGCTGAAGAAATTCTAAGAGATTGAGATGAAAAGAGTTCATTCTAAGAATGAAAAATCTGAAAAAATCTGAGCAAAGATGGGAAATAAAGTGATTTGTGTAAGAAACAGCAAGAAAACAAATACAGGTAGTCTACAGAGTGCATGATGAGGGAAAGGAAAGTACAATAGAGCTGAAAATTGGGGTTAGGGCTTTCGTTAGTTGTGGAGGGCTTTAAATGGCAGAGGAGTTTGTATTTGATCCTAGAAGTAATCGAGAGCCATTAGAGCTTATGGAGTAAGGAAGTGATATGTTCTCACCTGGGCTTTAATAACATCATTTTGGCACCTGTTTCCACACAGGTGGGATAGATGGGAGAGCAGAGAGACCTGATGTAGGGAGACCAAGTAGGGGATTATTGCAGTAGTCCAAGCAAGAAGCAATCTAAATAGGGATAATAATTAAATGCATGGAAATTGATTATATCAATTTATCAATATATAATCAACATACATATCAATTTCCATGAATTTAATTATCTATCTATTTATCTATCAGACAGTACAATAAAAACCGATTTGGGGACACTCCACAGTTAGGGGACACAATACAAATGATACAGTAAAGGAGACTGAGAAGGAGTAATAGACAGGTAAGAGAAAAAAATCAAGAGAAATCAGTCAGGAAACCCTGAGAAGAAAAAGTATCCAGCAGGATAGAGTAGTCAACAGTATCAGATCCCTCAGAGAGATCAAGAAGTACAAGGACTGCAGAAAACCCACCATATTAGGCAACTGACAGATCAAGGACAATTTAGGAGAGAGTTGTTTCTGTCCAGTAATAATGTAAGGACTGATAATAAGCTGGAGGAGAGGAAGTGGAGGCAAGAAGAACAGAAAGCTTCTTCTAGGAATTTGAGAAAGGGAGAAGAGATATAGGAAGATAATTTAAGAGGACGATAATGTCGAGTATGGATACCTAAAGGATAGGAAGACTGCGGTGTGTTTGTGAGAAGTAGGGAAGGAGCCAGTAGAATTTGTTGTTGGCATTGTCCTCACTGTTGTTCTCATTGCCAGCGATGTTGTCATTGTCATCCTTGTCAACACCTAGGTGGTGCAGGGGATAGAGTGCTGCTCCTGGAGTCAGGAAGACTCATCTTCCTGAGTTCAAATCTGACCTCAGAAACTTATTAACTGTGTGACCCTGGGTCTTCCTTGCACCCTATTTGCCTTAGTTTCCTCATCTGTTAAATGAGCTGGAGAAGGAAATGGCAAACCACTCCAGTATTTTTGCCAAGAAAACCCCAAATGGGGCCGTGCAGAGTTAGGCATGACTGAACCAGTAGAAAGAGAGGGATGAAATATTAGAGGGCTAGAGAGAGGAGATGATTAAAAGAGCAATCTGTTGCAGAAGGCTGGAGGAGATGAGGTCAAGTATATCTAAGGGAGCTGGCCATGGCAAGCACTTTTCATCAAAGCCTAGAGTAAATGAGGAGAGAAAAGGGGGTGATGTCAAGCTACTTTGAAACCAAGAAATGGGAAGAAAAGTAAGTCAATGCCTTCTGTTTTCTTAATAAAGTGCAAGGCAAGATCTTTAGCCTTGCATATATCTGGAGAAGGGTTGTATAGGAAGCTTGAGATGGTTTGCAACAGTTACTGTGGTGAAAGGGACAAAAAGCCAATCAAATAGGGGTACAAGAATTATTTTGCTTCAGTGAGGGCCAAGTTGAGAGTCGATGATGTAATTTTGTATTGGACTCGGCTAGCATGGTTGCATGCTTTTCTCTAGCTCTATTTAGCAGCAGAAGAGTCAAATAGTGGGAGTTGGGTTTTGTTGAGATGTTAGCAACTATAGGATAGGGAGCAAGAGATTTGAGAATACTTTCTTTTTGGTCCTAAAGTGTTTATGTTGTACTGGAGGGGAAATGTGCACAGAAAAATGAATACAAAATACATTTTAAAAAATAAGATACAAAGAAATTTGGGGGAGGAAGAAGAATCTCCTGGGGAGATCAGGAAAGGACTAGTACTGGACCCAACATTTGAGCTGATCCTAGAGGGAAAGTAGGTATTACAAAAAGTGGAAGGAAGGAGGAACAGCCTTCTGGAGCAGGGGACAGCTTGTACTGAGACAGGGGCAGGGTTGGGGTGGAGCTGAGAAGTAGTTCAGAAAAAGTACAAGGATATAACTTCATTCACTTCTAAACACACAAAAATGGAACAGTAAAAATAAATAGTAATGATAAGCATTGAAATTGTTTGAACTAAATAAAAGGAAAATCTAACTGATGATTTGGTTCTGACTAATTAAAGAAACAAATTTTTCTAAACATAGGAAGAGTTCATAAGACAGACTTGCCTCAGTGTGCTCTGCAGGGAATTAAGTATGTTGTATTTCTCCATTGATCTCCATAAGAAATTAATTGTACGGCTTTTGACCTTGAAAAAAGTAAAGCAAAATTTACCAACTCCTCTGCCAATAGCTTTTTTCCTACATTCTGTATTGAGTGTGAAAGAAGAATGTTTTGCAAATTACCAAAAATAGATGAAGCAGTTTTAATATGTATCCTTACTGTGCATTTTATAGAGCTCTCTACTATGAATAGGAAAGTGGATTATGGAGACTTAATTCTTACTTATATACTCTGAAAGGTACGAATATTTCCATTTAATCATACTTTGCTCAAAAAAAAATATCTAAGCATTGAAAAACTCTCCTTTATTCTTGGGTAAACTGTCCCTTTATGAACAGCAAAGTAGAATTCTGATGAAAAGGAGTAATCCAGTGAAGCCATAGTAGTGTAAAATTCCTTAAGGCTGAGTTAACTATAAGAATCCAATAGAGAGATATGCATTTGTTATAGCAAACATAAAGACTGTTCTATCAGGGTATGTTTTCTCCATGAAGCTTATGCAAACAGAGCTCCCAGGAAAAGAAACAAAGGCACCCAGTGTAGCACGATTATCAGTTCTTTGAATTCTCAGATCATCTGTGCATGCCTAAAATAACTTAAGTAGATTTCACCAGAATTAACTCATTGGTAGCACATTTGTCTAAAGTAATGAATCAGTAAAGGAAAAAACATGGAGTAACTTTAGAACAAAATTTTTCTACTGTAGTTTTCCAGACAAATATCCACTAAAATTACTATGGAGTCTTGTAATACATTCTATAGTTTTCATTGGTGCTTTGCCCCTAGTTTTTCTCTGCTACAAAAATTGTGGAATCTTCAGTAATTATGAGAATATGAGACATAGCCAATGGTTTATTCAAGTATAATTCATAAGGACTTTTGTTATTAGTATATTATAGTAAATTTCCATCATTTAGTCATCTGAAAATCTAAATCTTATTGAGAAGAAATTTTTGCAAATCTTAATAAGATGTAAAGTAAGGCAGAAAGCCAAACTAGGACTTAGGGAGTCCTGGGTTAAAGTCCTGCTTCTTGTACATACTGGCTTTGTGATCCTGGGATAAGTCAATTACCCTCTTAAGTGTTCTAAGTAAGCTCTAAAAGTACAAATTCCAGAAAAAGTGCCAATCTGCTTTGTCAGAGGGAGTTTCTTTACTGAGAATTCCTGAAACCAATGAAGCCGCAGGTATAGTTAGGTGTAAATATTTTAATTAGCAATAAAAATCAAAATAAGAAAAAGCTGGAATTGAATGACTCAAGAGGCATTTACTTAAATTACAAAATTGCTTCTTGTCTTCTCCAATTGATACTTATCAGAACTTCCCTAATAATTAAAAAGGGAAATAAAATTATTTTTAGCTAATCTGACCAATAATAAACCTCTTATTGATCTGGGAAAATAGAGAGGAATTCTTTAACTTTCAAGGAGGAGCATCAGTATTCATTTAAGTTAAATTAACTTACTAAATTGTGGTTGACTCCTCTTTGATCCATTATTACTGTGAAGTCTAATAACATCTTTCTTCAAGATAAGAAAAAAAGAGAGATGTCTAACTCCTGCTGCTCTGATTGATTTTCAAAGAGTGGTCCAAAGATCCCTGAGACTTTTCAGAGGGTCCATGAGGTTAAGATTATTTTAGTCCATGAAGTCAAAACTATTTTCATCATAATATTGGTATATTTTTATTCAAATATGGTAAATGTCAACGGATATAACCCATGTACACAAAAGTTCTTTTTTGGGGGGTTCTCAATAAGTTTTTTAATGTAAAGGGGTTCTAAGACCAAAAAATTTGAGATTCATAGAGTATCATATGTAAAGTTATTCTGTATACTTTCTTCAAATCCCTTAATTGTCCTATTTCCAAAGGCATTGCCAAACAAAATTTCTACCTTATTTACCACAGCATAGATAAAGAAGTCAGAAGTTGCACTCTATAACGAATTTCAGGTTTTTTGTTTTAGTTTTTAAAAATGCAAATATGAATGGAGAAGTCTTTTTTGCCTCTGCAAAATAAGTCATCTTTATAATTAGTTGGTTTATAGATGCTAGGCATCGAGGTGGTTCAGTGGGTAGAGTGCTGGACCTGGAATGAGGAAAACTCAATCTTCCTGAGTTCAAATGTGGCCTCAGACATTTACTAGCTGTGTGACCCTGGGCAAGTCACTGAACCCTGTTTGCCTTAGTTTCCTCATCTGTAAAATGAACCAGAGAAGGAAATGGTAAACCACTCCAGTATCATTGCCACAAAAACTCCAAATGGAGTCACAAAGAATTGGATAGGACAGAACAACTTATAGATGTTAATTTAAGATGTTGTTAATTTGTGTCTGAATCGATTTATTTTCCCAACACTCCCTAAAATAAGTTTTCATCCAAACCTTTATTCTAAACAGATTGCCACATTTTGTTTATCTGGAAACTAAAATATTTTTAACTGGAGTAATGAAAATGATTTTCTATCCTCAATTAATTTAGAATTTGTGATAATTTAAGCTTTATCTGAGCTGAAACTTACCTTTGCTCTATGAACAAGGGTTTTATTAAAAAAATATCTTGGACAAGATTGCTTATATGTAAAAAAATCTTATGATTGTAGGCTGTAACCCAAGGCTCTGTTTTTACCCTCTATTCTCTCAGGCTCAGATGCTAGTCTTTTTTCTCAGGCTTTTATTATAGAAATAAAATTGTTCTATGTTTTGAAGCATTGTGAGTTGGAGTGTTTGTAAGGAAAGCAGATGGCCAAATATTGAAGTTCCCAGGTTCCAGCAGTGAGCCAAATAAGTGAGAGGTCCCCAATGTGCACCCAGGCTCTGTCAATAAAGGACTTGGAGACAAGGGCTGTTCATGCTACTGCCAGTTTTTGTAAATTCACATGCTGTCAGCATTCTTGATTGAATTCTAAGGGTAGAAGTCATCTAGGAGCCAAACTGCTTCCACTTATCTCTGGTGAGTGTGCATATCTTTCTTCCATCTTCCTTTCCTTAGACAGTATTGCTAGAAGCCATGGGAGTCCACAGATTCAAGGCAAGTCTAATAACAACACTTTTCTATAACCATGAAGATCTCTGTACAGCATGTTAAATTAGGCTCCCCTCCTGAAAAGAGGAGGATCTTAGAAAGCAATTCCCATCTAAAGTTACAATAGAAACCATCAATTCATAGAAGTCACTTTTGTTGTGCTTCTCAGACATGTCGGACTCTTTCTGTGAGTGTGTGTGTGTGTGTGTGGGGGGGGGGGTTCCTTAGTAAAGCTTCTAGAATAGTTTGACATTTCCTTCTCCAGTGGATTAAGGGAAACAGAAGTTAAGTGACTTGCCCAGGTCACTCGAACTCAGGTCTTCCTGACTCCAGGTTCTATCTACTGCACCTAGCTGCCTGACAGAAATCACTTAAGGAATTATTATTAATTAATTAAAAATAGTTATTATGAATCCTCCTCAACTTTGCTAGAATATTGTAAATGAATATTCCTGAGGTTGAAAGGAGACATGGTGAGATTTCTTTTAGGGGAAAGTCTGTTTGCCTTATTGCCTTCAATCCAACATCAGTTGAAGGGGGAAGGAGATTCAAGCATATCAATAATAACCTTTTCTTATTTTACAGTTTTGCCTAGTGAACTAAGCCCAGTGAAGCAAGGTGCCTGGGAGAGCTACCACAACCAGTGAGGATAGGGTCCAGTGAAAGCAGTGCAGTGATATCAGCAGATGACAGCAGGGACCTGGAACATCAGAGACGTCCAAAGCCCTTCAAGTCTCTGTTCTGGGTCCTCTTCTTTTTCGTTGATAGTATCTATCCTGACAATCACATCAGCTACCATGAGTTCAATTATCATCTCTATAAAAAGGATTCTCTCTACTGAGCAAGAGTCCTGCATGTAAAACTGCCTATTAGACATTACAACTGGATATCTCATAGATATTTCAAATTCAATATGTCTAAAACATTATCTTCCCATTCCACTCCACCCCCTAACCCGAAATTCCCTATATATTATTAGGACATCGTGGTTTCAGTTCTCCAGGTTTGCAACCTTGGCATCTTCCTTGAGGTCTCACTCTCACTCACCCAACATATTTAATCAAATATTCCTGTTCCTACCTCGAGAATGACTTTCATTCCTGACTCCTTCTCTCTACTTTCACAGGTACCACTCTCCTTCTGGTTCTCAATACCTCTTGCCCAGACTATTGCAATAGCCTTCTGCTTAAACCAAGCAGTCTCAAGTCTCTCTCTGATCCACCCTCCGCTTAGCTGCAAAAGTGATTTTCTTTTAAAGTTCAAATCTAACCATATCACTCTACTTCTCAATGTACTCATGTCCCTCCTTATTGCCTCTTGGATCAAACAGAAAGTCCTCTGCTTGACATTTAAGGCTTTTCATGACCTGGCCTCTTCCTTCCTTTCCATTATTTTTCATACTTTACTCCTCTCCATGGTATTCTACAGCCCATTAATGCAAAGTTACTTATTCAAGTTTCTCAGGCATGACCCATCACCTCCCATCTCTTGTGTTTTTGTATTGCTTGTCTCCCCATGCCTGAAATAATATACTCCCTAACTTCTGCCTCTTGACATTCCTGCTTTTTTTCAAGACTCAGCTAAAATGCTATATTCTGCGCAGTACCCCTAACCATTGGAGTCTTTCCTTTAAGACTACCTTCCTTCTCCTCAGTATGTGTCTCATATATACCTATTTATGTATACCTGTTCTTTCCTATTACTATGTGAATTCCTTCAAGGCAGGGTCTATTTTTCTATTTTGTCTCTTTACATTCACAGAACTTAGCAAAAAACCTGTCATATATTAAGCAATTAATATATACTTCTTCATTGATTGATAGAATAATTGATTTTTGGAGTCTTCATGCATGATCTCTATCCATGCTAACTCTCTTAATTGTGTGTATAGCTGCGGCAGAGGGTGATCTAGGTTTATTGGGGAAGGAGAGAGATTCAATTGCAAATTTTTCCACTGTGCAATTTCATTAAATGACTCTGCTTTGAACTGTTTCTTCCGATTTCCTAGTAAAATATTGAGGCTCATGAGCTATAATTTTGAGTGGATGTAGAATAACAGAGTGTCTTGAACTTGGAGCAGCTACTCTAGGGGTCTCCCATGGGAGAGGGTACATCAGGTGCTACATTGTCATATCTTTACAGTAATCATTGATTTCTGTTCATTTTGTCTTCACAATATTTCTGCCATCTTCCTTCTCTTCTCCACTTATGCACTACTACCCAAGTTTAGAGCCCTGAAATATTTTAGTTTGTATAGCTGTAGTGGGAATTAATTCCAGTCATGGGGTTCAGCCTGTGTGAACACAGAGGCAGGAGAGTATAGGAAAGCACTGGGGTATAGCTGGTACAGTAATTTGGAAAGAATTAGCATGAGGGAAGTAATGTGAAATAATCCTGGACAGATAAACTGGACCCAATAAATCTAGGGCTTTAAATGCCAAGCTGATACATTCATATTTTATTCTAGATTCAGAAGGGAACCACTAATATGGACAAGTTTGTTCTTCAGGAAGATTATTTTGGCAGCTATGGAAAAAATAAATTAGAGAGTCTGGAAATTAGAATTCCAGTTAGGAAGACATTGCTTCCTAACAGATCAGGTAAGACATGATGAGGGCTGACCTATAGTGGTGACCGTGAGAGTGGAGAGAAGGGAATAGATGTGAGCTATTTTATGAAGGTAGAATTGACAAGACTTCACAATGGAATGGTATGCGTAAGGTGAGGAAGAGGAAAGAATCAATAATGATTCTAAGGTTATAAACCTGAATGAAGAGCAGGATGTTCATATTCTCAATAGAAATAGGCTAATATTTCTATTAATAAACCTACCCCTAATAGGTGAGTAGGTTTGGGGGGGAGATTCTGAGTTCTTGTTTGGACATACATTCATAGATGCCTAAGAGACATACAGTAGGAGATATCTAACAAGTAGATGGGACTGGAATTCAGGAAAGAGACTTTGAATGCACAGAGGTGATAATTCACAAAAGTTGATGAGATTCTTGGGGCAGCTAGGTGGTGCAGTGGATAGAGCACTGGCCCTGGAATAAGGAGGATCTAAGTTCAAATCCAGCCTTGGACACTTACTAGCTCTGTGATTCCTAGAAGAGGTATAAAGAAAGAAGGTGAAGGGGGCCCAAGGTGGAGTCCTGAAGGATACCATGGTTAAGGAGGAAGACATAGATAATAATTCAGCAAAAGTGTCAGGCAAGGAGTGGTAAGATAGACCTGGAAAGAACCTTTCCAAGGTTCTTATTCCAAGAAATGATTGTCTTAAAAGATCATGGAGGAGAAAATATCCAGGAAGAGGGGGTAGTCAACAAAAGATCATGGAGGAGAAAATATCCATCATGGAGGAGAAAATATCCAGGAAGAGGGGGTAGTCAACAGTATATAATGCTGCAGAATAGTCAAGAAAGGTGAGGATTGACAAAAGACCATTGGTTTTCTATTTAGAATTTAAAATAGATGGTAATTATAGAAAGAGAAATTTCAGTTGACTGGTGAGGTTAAGAAGAGGAGGCAGGGAAGTAAAAGGAGAAAAATTGCCTGCTATATCCAATAGTAGTTGAATACTAATTGGATACCAATCTGGAATCATAGAGAGTAGCAGGTTAAACAAAGACAATCAGAAGAGGGAAGCAAAATTCATGGCCAAAATTTATAGGAAACAATATCCAAGAAAAAGGCCAGCAGTAGGACCCCCAGTCTCAGATGATTTCTATGCACATATCTGCAAATACACATATGTAAGTATATGTATACATACACAGATATATATAAATATATGTGTAAGTGCATATACATATAGAGATATATATGATGTCCTAAAAGTCTTAGGGCAAGTTTAAATTTTAGTAGCTTAAAATTGCCCTAAGGCTTTTGAAACTCCTTAGATGTAATAAACATGCATAGAAAATGGATAATAAATAGAGTGAAATAACCATCTTAAAATACAAGGAGACAAATGTGATCTCACAGATAATCAGTGAGACTTAGTAAGATGGAACTCGTGACTATATGCCTCTAAAAGGGTACAACTTATTCAAAAGGAACAGAATATATAAAAGAGAATATGGAGTAACATTACATTTTAGGTGAAAGTGTATACACACACACACACACACACAAACACGCACACATTCTCTTTCTCACAAGAAGAACTCTACAAATATAACCAGGAAAGCATGTTGCAGAGTGTTTAAGGATCAATGAAGAAAGAGAAGCAACATTGTCATGCAGCTATGCTATAGATCATTCATAAAGAATGAAGAATTATTCAAGGTGCTTGGGATCTGGAATTGCAGTAAGATATATATGGTAAGTAATGGTATACTTACATTAACCAGATATCCCCTGGAGCTCTTTATCTTCCAAAAGCAGAGAAGCTCATGAATTTATGACTTGTTCAAAGGCAATTTCATTCTTTAAAAGGATGGAGGAGATGACTAAGGGAACTTCTCTTCTGGATCAGATTCTTACCAACAAAAAGGAACTGTTGACTGGCATGGAACTTTGTCTACAAAGAAATCCTCCATATCAGAATTCTTGATAGAGAAGAGGGGGAAGGCCATGCATAGTCTAATATGCACTAAAGCTTTTGGGAGGACAGATTTCAAAGGGTTCAGAGAAAAGATTTATAGGATCTAATGTCAGAGGAAGTTAGACCAAAAGAGCTGGAAATTTCTCAAAAGAAATTCTAAAAACAAAAAAAAAAAGAAAAAAAGAAAAGAAAAAGGAATTATTCCAATGAGGAGCACAAGGGAAAGCTGTCTAAAGAGACCAATGTAGTTGAATGGGGAACTTTATAGGTCAACTCTGATTTTTAAAAGAAGAAGGAAGCAGGAGTAAGAAACTGGGAATCAATACAAAATAGTGGCATTGTCCTGTAAGAATGATGTCAGGGGCACCATTGCCCAGAGTGAGCTAAGGCTGAGTGCTAAGGACAACAAAAAGATTCCTTTTTTTTTTTTTTTTTTTTTTAAAGCTGCATTGGGTGCTAGAAAAGGATCATAGAAGGGAAAGAACTTCAACTTGGAATAAATAGTATGATAATAGAAAATACTGATGAAGCTCAGGTACAATGACATTTATTTCATTTCTTTTTTCTCTTCCATGGAGAATGATCTTTGGAATGGGAAAGATAGGGAAAAAATGTTTTGTAGGGTGTGGAAACCCAAGATAAGTAAGGAGATGATCAAACAACAATTATGTGCCCTCAATCAATACAAGTAAACAGGCGCAGGCAAATTATGTTCTAGGATCCTGATAAAAAAAGATGGTTGTGTCATGACACCCTAAAAAGTTAATTCTATTCTAGACTGAATGAAGAGAAGCACACATTCAGAACAACGGACATAACTGTTTCTATATAATCACCCCAGCTCAGATGTGTGGAAGACTGTTCAGTCATACATACCATATATTAGGAAAGACATAAGCTGAAGCACGTACAGAGACTGGGATAAGGATGATGAAGAGACTGGACAACAAGTCACATGAGGATTGGTTGAAGGAACTGGGGATGCTTAGCCTAAGAAGATAAAACTTTTTTTGGGGAAAAGGCATGACAATAGATGGGAAGCATCTGAAATCACTCTCATGGAGAAGTTAGATCAGATGTATTCTATGTGGCTCCAGAGGGGAAGAATGAGCAGCAATGTGTAAAAGTTCCAGAGAGGTAAGTTTAAGCTTGATGTAAGGAAAAATTTCCTAACAATTAAAAAGTAGAATGGGATGCCTCAGAATGAAGCGGTTCTTGCTCAGTGGAAGTCAAGTAGATACTGGATGACCACTTGTTAGGAAGATTGTAGAAGGAAAGGTATGTGTTGGACTAGATGGCTCATAGGGTCCCTTCCAGTTCTGAGATTGTATGTATGAGCACCGGAAGCAATGTGGAAGCTCAAGGCCTGAGGAGAGAAAAGTCACATTCAAATGAGGCTTGGAATCAAGTAGAACTTCATGGAAGAGGTGTCATTTGAGCTGAATCTTTAAGGATAAATAGGCAAGGATATGAGAGGAAGACCAGCCAGGAGTAGGGTATTACAGCAGTAGAGAATAGTGAGATCAAAGTCATGGATGCAGGAAAGTTTGAGACATGTCCAGGGATGACAGATAGTACAGCTGCCTGAAGTATAGAATATAATGAGAGGAATGTCAAATAAGGCAGGAAAGGTAGGTAATATGAAGCTAGACTGTGGATCACTTTGAACATCAGACTAAGGGAAAGAGGACATCATTGGGGAGGCTAATAAAGTAGGGAATTACTAAAAGCATTTTTTCCAAAGTTAGAAATGTGATATAATCAGATCTGTACATCAGTATGACAGAAGGGGGAGACAGAAATGAGAGAGACTGGTGGGGACTGGGAAGAAATGATGAAAACACGGTTACTCTATCAGTTCAGGGGGGTGGTGGTAAAGCCCTATACTAAAATGGTGGCAGCAGGAATAAAGAGGATGATACAATTGCAGAAATACTAAATGGAACAAAGTCAACTTGGCATCTGTTTGTAATACTAGAAACTGCTGGAGAAAAAACTATCTGGCAAAATAATTTGAACTTTCCTTGATCTCCCCCAAAATAAACTGCTATTTGATACCGATTTTCCTCATAAAACAATAAAAGATAGTAGATATAGAACTTTTTACTAAGATTTATCATAATGTCATAAATCTAGGAATAAATAAAAAAAAACACTTATTTTCTAAGTCCATTCACTTTCTTTCTTTTTTTTAACATCAAAGAATGGTCATATTTTTAAACATTAAAGTAGAAGTAGTGATTATATTAATATACTCACCCCACCCAAGCTCATTGCTACAGTACCTGAATTTTTGCCAAAGTGCTTGGCTTATTGCTAGAATATACCAAGCACAGCACTGTTTTTGAACATTATTCTACCACTCCCTTAAACTTTTCACTTTACAAATATTTTTATATCTCTGTTTACTGCATGTTTGTAATTTTTTGTTTTTGATGTGTAAAGAAGTTCTGAACAAATTTATTTCACAAATATGTTTTATATAGTTTTTAAAATTAAAGTTGAAATAGTAAACAAAATTCATATATCATTATTAATACCAATATGTTTTTCTGACACTAATCACAAATAAAGTGAACCTGTGGATATCTGCAAAATTATGAGTGAGAAAATCACAAGAATTGATGATATAAAATTGTCCCATCCTATTCCATAAGCTTAGAGATAGTTTTACATATTTGTTTATCTTACTAACAATAAACTACGTATAGTATAGAGGGCCCATGAGTGACAAATAGGTTATTATCAAAAACTTAATGAAAAGGTTGGTATTAGGTTTCTAAGGAAAATGCATTTCAAGTTCTGTCAGATTCTCGGGATAGCTCAACAGCCTGAACTAAACTAAACTATAATATAGTTGAAATATGATAGAATTGGAAAGATAAAATAGTAGAAAACCACTCTTGTAATATCATTAGTAATTAAGCAAAATAAAATTGAATAATAAATAACAACCCTTAAAAAAACTTCAATTTTGACATTTTAAGAAAAGTAAGCTAATTAGAGGACTGTGGCAAGGTTGGTGATAGACACTTTCATGGAAACCATAAAGGAAACCTAGACAAAAAATTTATGATATTGGTTTTTTCCCTTTTAAGTCCAATTTTGCCCTTAATCTTATGATTTTATTTTCCTTTATATAGTTACATCCTTAGTATTACTCATGTTTATTTGGCATTTTGTCTTACAATGGCAGAAGGCTAGACTCATGGTTGTAGAGAGAGAGAGATTGACATGGAACTCTCCTCTACCAAACTTCCCTTTTTATGTCAAGGTCACCACCATCTTCCAGTCTTCTAGGTCTGCAACCTTAGAGTCATCCTCAACTCTTCATTCTCTCTCATTCCAAATAATCAATCATTCGTGAAGTTTTGTCCAGTCAAATTGTATAACATCTTCCAAATCTGTCCTTTCTTTTCATTCACACAGTCACCATTTCTCTCATCTGAACTACTGCAATATCTTGTAACTGGCCTCTGGGATTCATGTGTCCCCTTTTGTTATGGAGAAATATCTACCCATGGTGCCACAATGGGCTGAGCTATTTCCTTAAAAGGGGGATAGATTTGTGTAAATTATTGTAGACCTGTGTGTGGGGGTGGGGAGGAGAGAGATGGACAGAGGGGGAGAGAGAGACAGAGAGAGACAGAGAGACAGAGACAGAGACAGAGACAGAGACAGAGTTTTAAAGAGGCAGTCTGGAAATGAAATGGTACTTGAGGTTTGATTGGCTCAGAGGACTAAGGCTTTCCTGGTCACCTGCATACAAAAAACGTGGAAAGGAGACTGAGCTGCCCGCGAAGGCCTGACTAGTTGATCATCCTGGGCAGTAGAGAAAAGCAGGGAAGCCATGCTCAAATGAATCAACTCTGGATGATTGGCTAAATGTCCTTTTCTATTCTGCATAACCTTCCCTTGCTGTGGCTAAATAAACCCAGTATTGCTAACTATTAAATGGATTATGAGTGTCTTATTTCATTCCAAACTCATACCTGAGGTACAAACAAGCACAATCAAGTGAGTCTTGGCCTATTAAGCCTTTAATCCATCTTTTCACAGAGATGTCAAAGAGATTTTCCTAAAGCACAAGTCTGACCACGTTACTCCTTCACAAAAAATCCTGTGGCTCTCTACCATTTCTAGGTTTGGGATCAAATAGAAACATTTTAGCTTGTCATATAAAGCCTCTCACAACCTGGCTCCAACCTACCTCCCCACATTCATTTCACAATACTCCCTTTTGCACAATCTACAGTCCAAAGTGACGCTCCATCTTCCATTTCCATTCCTCTTCAAAAGGCTGTTCTCTTTGCCTCTTCCCTCCTCATCTTTGCCTCTTACAATTCCTGGTTTTCTTCAAAAGTTCAGATGACATACCTTCTGCTACATGGCACCTTTCCTGATTGCCCCAGCTGCTAGTGCCTTCCCTTAATGGGAGAAGTACAAAGAGGAAGTCAAGATAGCTGTTTTACAGATTCCGCAATGGAAACTCTATCTCATTTCCCTGGTATTACTCCTCTTCTAACTTTAATCCAAATTAATAAGAACTAACCAACTAAAAGGTGTATATTTAATTAAGTTTATGAATTTCTCCAACTGGGGAGCTATCTGTTCATACAATATCTTTCTTTATAAATGACTGTGATTATTATTACCACAGAATGCTAGAGCTGGAAAGGATTTTAGGGATCTAGTCCAATTCCCTCATTTTTTAGCTGAAGAAACTGACACTCAAAGGCATGGTTACTTATGTAAGCTGTAGAACTTTTCCAAGTAACTTAAATGATCCTTGACACACCTAGAAAAACCACTAAATATGTCATATCCATAAATTCTGATTTCCAGCGTGATTGGGAAATGGACTCTTTTGGCTAGACTAAAAGACAATTGCCTCTAGAAACAGTGCTAGTAATAATATTAAAGTTAATAAAATAGATATACTTTTCAATAAATTAAAATTTAGCAAAATATACTAGACAAAACTTATAGCAAAGAAAAACTGTTCATATTTATATAGCATTTTATGGTAAAAAAGATGTAGCATATTACCAACAAAGGCATATAGAATGTTTCCCTATAAAAGGACATAGGCTGATATTGTGTCACAAAAGGGAGGAATAACCAGGAGACAGCCTGCTTACTCCACTAGCAACTACACAATGTTAAACAATTTAGAGGAAGACTACTAGCATGTCATATGGACATCCTTTGGAGGATGTGGGGAAAGAAATCTCATAGAATAAACAGATTTGGGTAAAGGTAATCTACAACCCTGGGGAGCCAGGTGGCAAAACAGACAGAGTTCTGGGCCTGGAGACAGGAAGACCTGAGTTCAAATTTGAACCTCAGATACTTACTAGCTGTGTGACCCTGGACAAGTCACTTAACCCTATTTGCCTCAGTATTCTCATCTGTAAAATGAGCTGGAGAAGGAAATAGCAAACCACTCTAGTATCTTTGCCAAGAAAATCCCAAATAGGGTCACAAAGACTCAAACATGACTGAAAATGGCTGAATAACCGACTACACCATTAGAGAATGTATTTACATCAATAAGATCACAAATTCATACAAAAATTGACATTATCTTGAAGTGCGGTTTACAAAATGCACATATCATTGCCTTTATCTTTGAAAGATGTTTACCAACAAAATTTAATCATCCTTTGATGATTCAGATTGTCCCTTGAGGACATATAGTATTTAAAAGTCATCGTTATGAACACAGTTTTTCACCATATTTTACACACTTGACAATACCAACAAATTGAGAGCTTTGATCAGTGAAGAGGGAGATAGTCAATAAACATTTGTTAAGTACCTACCAGGTGCCAGGACTATGCTAAGAATATTAATTATGCCAATCATATTCTATCTTGCTTTCAGTGCTGGGTATTTTCTTTAAACAGTCTTTATTTAAGAAGAACCATATGAAACCTGAAATGAGGGTTAGGGAAAGAAGGTCCACATACAATTAAAGGAGGAAACACTCCCAGTGAACAAATAGGATAACATTTTGTTTGAAAATGGGGTCACAAAAATAAGTGCTTCTTGTATTTTATTTAAACATCACTTTATGCATTATTTAATGAGAAAGAATTTGACACCTAACCTTTTGACTCATGTCACTCACAGTAAAATCTGAGGCTATTTTTATAGACTAAATTCTCCCTAAAGTGCTTCTGGCTAAAGACACAGATAAGAGCAAGACCATAATCTAAAGAGCATTTTGTTTGAATGGAAAATAAAAACCAGATGATAAAAAACCTCTTCAAAGTTCTTCTCAGGGTTCTCTTACTTGGCTTTTCTCATAGAAGATATGGAAAATTCCCATTCCAGAAATGTTGGGGGTGGAAGCTCAATTCCATGTGGACAGTCTTGGGCGGGTAAAGGTGGGAACTTCTAAATCTTAGAGTTCTCATGAGGCCCCTCATGAAACACCAGGGAATTGAGGAGTGAGACCGAGCTATCTCATGTATTTCCGCCTCTTCCCGTGAGAAACGTGATGGGAGGAGCATCCCCGCCCTCGAGACTGTCCCGGATCTGGGCACACCTATTGTTATCTAACAGGCACGGTATTCAGGTGCAAACTACACGGCCGGAGAGCTTAATTAGGGTCAGGAAAGCCTGAAGGCGCTCTTAGCGCGGAGGGGCCCTGACAGGACAGAAGGCTCCGTTTTTCCTCTCTTCGCTCTCCCCTCCCCCTCTCTCCCCACTTACACTTCTACTTCCAATCTCTTACCGTAAGATCTTTGCCTCCTTGGGAGATTTCTCTCTCCCTCCTAAGGAAGAGCTCCCCCTGCACATGTAACCAGGACCCTGAATAAAGCCTAACCCTTGTTTGACTCCGGAAAGTCTCTTCTCTCATACGTTTATCTGGTTTGGCCAACCGAAGACCTGGGACAGGTAAGGTAAGACTCGGGTAGCCCTCAGGCCTCTAGGCCTGGCACAGAAAGCTATTGAGGGAAATGATAACTGTCTGACTCACATAAAGGAATTAATATACCAAATATAAGTAGAAAATCTAAATAGTATCCATTAAAATACTACTAACTTTTTAAAAGGCTTATTGAGAGCTTTGATTAATCTGATGATTTTTTTTTTAGTTTTTACTTGCTAGTAAAGATTACTCCCTAAATTAAAAATATTTTCATTATATAACTCAGAAAACTTTATGGGTTATAAGGATATGTGTGTGTACACACACATACATACACACACATTTATGTACATATATATACATATTTATATGTATATATATATATGTATATATAACTTCATCCTAAAAACTACCTTGTGAGTTAGGCAATAGAGTTATTGTTATCATTCCCCTTTTTACAGGTAAGAAATATAAGGATCAGAGACATTAACACATGACTAGTGTCCTGCAGAACTAGGTTAAGTGACTGCAAATGCAGTGTTCAATCAAAGTTGTCTAAAACCAGAGGTTCTTAATCTTTTTTGTGCCTTGGACTCTTTTTTTTTGGTGTTGAGTCTGATGACAAACATCCCCTTCTCAGAATATTGTTTTTAAATAACTGAAGGAAATAATAAATTTCAGATAGAAGTTGGCAAAAATAAAGATGTAGTTTTTTTTCCCATCCAAGTTCATGGACCCCCTGAAATTTACCAATGGATCACTTATAAAGGATCTGTGTACACCAGGTTAACCCTGCTCTAGATCAAGGATACCTGTTCCATTTCTTCACTTCTTAATCTTCTCAATTCACTACAATCTGGCTTTCAACTCCATCACTTAACTGAAAATTCTCTCTTCAAGTATACTATTACCTCTTAAGTACTAAGTCCAATGGGCAGCTACTGGTGCAGTGGATAGAGCAGGAATCAAGAGGACCTGAGTTCAAGTCTTACCTCAGACACTTGATACTCACTAGCTGTGTGACCTTGGCCAAGTCACTTAACCCCAATGGCCTCATCCTGGGTCATCTCCAGTCTTCCTGATGAGTATCTGGTCACTGGATTCACATGGCTCAGGAGGAGAAGTGAGGCTGATGACCTGCACAGCCCTCCCTCACTCAAAACAAAGTCAAGTGCAAGTCATGTCATTATTTCTCTGATGGCATGGTCTTTTTCAGCAACGAAGGACGAGCACACACTAAATCCAAGGGCCATTCTTCAGTCTCTACTTGTCCTCTCTGTAGCTTTCGCAATTGTCAACTACGTCTTTCTCTTAGACACTCTGTCCTCCATTGACTTCCATGACATCTCTCTTTCTCGGTTTTTCTCCTGCCTTGTCTGACCACTCTCAGTCTCTTTGGGAGGATTATTACTGTGTTTAGCAGTAATGTGTATCCATAAGGCTTAGATCCAAGCCTTTTTCCTCTTCAACAGCTTCAATCAATTCAACTAAATTGCAAATTTAATGCAAATAATTTCCAAATCTATACATGCTGCCTTCATACCTAATTCTGCTATTTCCACCTATCCATACTAACAGGAGGTGATTAAATGGGTATTTAAAGATAGCAAGTGGACTTATAATTTTGTTGGTATGGGGAACTCCTAGATGAGGGAACTCCTTTTACCAATGCAGGTCAACACCTTGTCTGTAATTTATATATTCTTAGAGAGTCACCTAAAACACTGAGAATTTAATTGACTTGCCCAGGGTCTTACAGCCAATATGTGTCAGAAACAATACTCGAACCCAGGTCTCTTGGCTTCTAGCTCAGCTCTCTATTTACTATGCCAGCACGTCTCTCTGGTATACTTGAATAAATTTGCTGTAGAACAGGAATTCTTAACCTGGTTCCATGAAATTGTTATTAATACTCTTTTGATAACAATTTTAATATTATAGGTTTCCTTTGTAATTCTATGAATTTTTATTTTGTGCATTTCACTGTTCTGAAAAGAGGTTAAAAGAGACAAGATACAAAAAAAAGATTAAGGATCTCTGTTGTGTAATGTATTTACTCCAGTAATACATGCTCACAACATATTAAAACATATTTTCAAAAAGGAACTTTTTATAAAAAGTTACAGGATTTTTGTTTTTTAGAATTAGCACAATGAATGGCATTAAGTATTCAGAGTTGACCTATTTTTTAATCAAAGGGCACAGCCATGTGACCAGAGAACTTATGCTCTTTTCCTTGATTTCCAGATTAATAACTGCCATTTCTCTGTTAAGCTGAACTGTGGTTCGGTTGTGTTTGTATATGCCTTCAATTGTTTTATCTTTTCACGCATGAAGGAGAATTCAGAATGCTCATTTCAGCCAACTATACAGCTGATACTTAATGTCAAAGCCAATGCCATCATCACCTGGGAGATGTGTTTGCGGTGCCGAGTCAGCACTCTGAAATCAGTCTCCTGTGTGCTGAGCCAGCATGCCCCAGCTGTCCCTCATCACTTCTCTATCTGTTTGCCTACAGCTGAGATAACATAGCTATGCATCCAGATGTGTCACAGTGTTTCTTAATGCCAAAATGCACCTACTAAAACTCTCAAAGTGGAATTTTAGAATGGGCTGCTGTTATGGTAATAAAATGCCTTGTCACAAATAATTCCCAACCCTGGTTTTATAGTGCCCATGACGTTGCAAGTTACTCTTGGGAATTGCTAAATTCCCAAAAAGCATTCTAAGAAGAAAATTATAGTAATTCACACATTAATTTAAAATAGAAATACATGACACGGAAAATTTTTTTTCTAGGCCTATGTGACAGGGACTAAATCTGGAAATTAAACTAATGGTAATATTACTTTACAACTTCCAAATGATTGAGACCTTCTTTGTTTACAAACTCCTCTGTTTGGTATTTAAAGCCCTTCCCAATCTGGCTCCAGGCCATCTTTCCAGGCTAATTACACACTACTTCCCTTTATACACTCTACACTCCAGTCACACTGTCCTTACCCAGTATAAGTGCCATTCCTTTGCTCAGTCTGTCTGTCTGTCCCCTGTGCCTGGAAAGCTCTGTCTCCTAACATCCATGTCTTAGAACCCCTAGTTTCCTTCAAAGCTGCAGCTTCCCACATCAGGCCTTTCCTAATCCTCCACCAGTTACTAGGGCCTCCCTCCCCCCACCTCTGAATCACTAGGGATTTATTTTTACATAAATGCTACATTTACTTATCTGTGAACATGTAGTAATATCTTAGCAGAGTGTAAGCTCCTCCGCATAGGGACTGTCTCACTTTTGTATCTGTATCCCTACAGCCAAGAGAGTACCTGTCACATTTTGGGAGCTTATAAATACAGGCTATCCCAAAAGTCTTTTTAAAGAAATTTTGGCACACCCTGTACCTGTCAATTGAGTGACTGAATGAGGTTTTAGGAAACCAGATCTGTTGGTTGTCATATAATTGTCTCCATTAATATCAGGAATTTTCATTAAAGAGCAACATGGATGAAAGAAAATTACTTATTGCAACTCATTTTTGAGAATTCTAATAATACTGTAGGCATTTAAGTAATACAAAAGATCTGTGATTTCATCAGTGCGAACATTCCTTCCACAGACATAGATTACAGCCCCTCTATGCTCTAGCAAACAGTCTGCATGAGTTATTATGACAGCCAAAGAAAATTTATCTAGTAGCCAACTCTCAGGTGATAAACCTCTCCCTGGTTAGCTTGGCTGGACCTCAGACGATACTCACCATCAGTCACAGGGCCCAGACTGAGAGTATTTCCAGCTTCACCAGGCCTGCCAGAGCTTGCACTCCAGACGTAGCCTCTGAGAACTGAGGGTGACCTTCATGATAAGATAAGGCATTGAGTAGAATGTGTCTTATATTAACTAATCAAGATTACAGGTAAATCTTAGTACTTACATATTTAGATCTAACCACTCAGTCAAATGAGAAATATTTCAGGACATAGTTACAAAATGAACCCTTTTAATATCTGTGATCAGTATTAAAACAGCAGATACAAAAATGGAACTAGCTTCAGCTGGATAGTGTTCTGATTTGGGCAAAGCAATGAAAATTAGAGGATCAATTGTGTTGTCTCACCCCTACTCATTATCCAGATGTTTGTCTGACAAACATACTACAAAAATGGAGTTTCAAGATGTTACTTAGCAAAGAATGGATTAAGGAATAAATTATCCAGGTTTAGGAGAGATGAAATATAGGGAAATTATTTTATCTATTCTTCAGAAATCAGCAGAATCTCTTTAGTTTCCCTTATAATGTTGAATCTATAAATGAAATGTCTAGTCCCTTTGGAGCAGGAGTTAGAATTTTTTTCTATATTTTGCAAGTATTTATAATGTACTGAACCACAAATTATTTACATCTAAGTACTTTATGAAAGAAAAAAGTTTTTGGATGACTGGTAGTCAGTTTTTAAAGGGAAAAAACTCATCAATAATACATCTCCAAGAATTGACAAGCTACATTTAATTTTTTAAAAAATGCTCAAACTGTATTTTGAACAAACTTAAAAAAATTCCAGTTTTTTCATCAGTTACACTGCAGTGCCCCAAATGGCAATTTGAAGAACTCACATCATCATGTACTCTGCATTCCACTCGAAAGATATTCTGCCTTGTATACGGTTTTTTTTTTAATAGTTTGATTTTTTTCAAAACCCACAGTTAGAATATAATCAATGAAATTGGGAATAGGGAAACAGCTAGCGAAAATGCAGTCAGGCTATGGAATATTTTTTCAAGAAATGGCAAATAGGCCTTCTCGGCATTCATGACACAAACATTTTACAAAGAAAACAGTGTGATGTGTTTGATGACAAAAGTCACTCAGCCCTTTGGAATCTCTGGTTTTCTTCCTAATGGTGCTACTAACTTTTTCATTCACTACTTTTCCTATTGCACAAATCTCTCATCCTATCTTTGCATATTTCTTTATTTCTTTTCTCAGTTGATGGAAAAATTTAAGGCTCTGAAATCCTGGAATAGAACAAAATTTACAGTTATTACATAATTTTGTGAATCCAAAAGATTTACTAGATAGTTTCTATGATGCCCCGTGTGACAAAGGTATTTTATTCCAAATTCTTAGGATCAGTCTTAAAGGTCTCTTCCAGGTCTAAATCTATGATCCTGTGAATAACAGTAATCAAAGGCTATTGAACAGAGAAGTGACATCAGACTTGTGCATGCACAAAGAAGAATAAATTGGCAAAAATAAAAAGGCTGCCTTGGAGATGGGTCAAGACTTACTGTTAAAAGAGGTCAAATGATAAGGTCTTGACTACTATTGTAACAGTGGGAATGGAAAGAAGGAGAAAGATATGATAAATATTAGAGATACAGAATGGCTGGTTTTAGAAGCTGATTGGATGTAGGGACAGAACAAGGGATAGAATAATGTTATAGAATTCAAGGAAGGAAAAAGTACAAGAAGGAGGGTAGTCAATAGTTTCAAATACCGCAGAAAAGTCAAGATAGAGTTTATTAGATTATAAATTAAGTGACTGTGGAAAAAGTGGTTCTGATAAATTAGTAGGGATAGAAATTTGATTTCCAAATGATCAAAAGACTATTTTTTCCTGAGAGGGTGGGGAAATTCAACATTAGTCCAGAATGCATTCCACACACAAAATCTCCCTGCCTTAATCTATTCCACTATTTCTCTGCAAGCGCCCCACCCCCCACACTGCTTGCTCTAGCATTTTTTTCTCTTTAATTTCTTTTTTATGTTTTCTAAACCACTCCCAAACATCTAGAAAATACAGAAGCTTGAGAAAATGCAGATGCATTTAGGATATTTTCTATAGACTTAAAAGCAGTCATCTATTCTTTCAGGAAAAGTGAGCCCTTAGAGTCCTTAAGATAATAACAGTAACAGCAGCAGCAGTCCTAGCAGTAGCTGGCATTTATAAAGTGCTTTCAGTTTGCAAAGCATTTTACAAATATTATATGATTTTATCCTCATAACAACTCTGGGAGACAGGTGCTATCCTTTGTTTACAGATGAGGAAGTAGAGGCAGACAGAGGTTTAAGTGACTTGCTCAGGATCACATAGCTAGTGTCTGAGTCCTGATTTGAACTCAGGTCTTCCTGACTCCAGGTATAGAACCCTAGCCACTGTGCCATCAAGCCATCATAAGTTAATAAGTACCTTTTAAAATGATCAAAAAACAAGTCTATGTAATCATCTGCTTTGCATAAATAGCTTTCTCTTTCAATTACAGCACAAAATATAATGTTTAAAAAGAACTAGTTCACCTGGGAATAGTTCTTACATTTGAAAGACATTGCCTGAAGCAAATAAATCCCCATTCATATTAACATGAGACAGATATATCTGGTGAATTTGATGAGAAACAAAGGTAAGATTAAATACTACACAGATCAAGAGAAAGAGAACTGAAGCACATTTTCGTTATATATTGTAGAAATTATATCAAACATCTTTTAGCTCATATCTACATGACAGTAAGTAAACATTTTGAGATATAACAAAATGGGAATTTTAATGAATATGTTGTATCCACTAGACAAGACATCTTAGGTTATGTAATAGGAAATGATATTTCTGAACCTAGGTGAATTTTCCCCCCCCCATTTTTACTCATTCCAGCTGATAAATGTTCACTAATTAGTTGAAACACCCTCACTCTGAGTCTCCAGTTTAATTATTAATTCCCCAGAGCTCAAGTCCCATATCTTCAATCTTAAAATGTTGTCATGTGAGTATTCCCTCACTTGGCACAGACAGTAACCCATTAATGCCTTGTCATATGTCGTTGTATTCTCCTAAATTCTCAACGTAGGATGTACCTAGAGGGTTGGATTTCTTCTACTAAGTTTTTGTATATATCAAATGAGATAACATATGAAGTGCTTTGGAAACTTTCAAGTTCCATATAAATGCCAGTTATCATTATTATTTCATGGGTACCAATGCATTTGATCTATTCAGTTCTCTCTAAATGATCAGTGCATCTCTTGTGATAGATTTCCTGAGTGTTATCTCTTCTATTATCTATCCTTCCCTTATAATACCTGCCCCCCAAATGTCCTGCCCATGTCATCAATTATCCTAATCAAGCAGTCTCAAAACTTTACTGTGATGTGCAATTCATTCTTTTCCACTGTTCTGCCAGGTCTTCCTTTGAAATGTCTTTGAGCAAGTGGGATCAACAGAACTAGGATAGTACTCACTGATGATCACTGTATTTGAGAGTAAGTCAGAGACAGATGAAAAAAACAGACCAGAGAAAGAGACAGACAGAAAGAACAAGAGGGAGGGAGAGGGAGAGAGAAGAAGAAAGAGAGAGAGAGAGAGAGAGAGAGAGACAGAGAGAGAGAGAGAGGCAGAGAGACAGAGACAGAACAAGAAGTGGGGAGGGAGGGAGGGGGAGAGAGAGAGAGAGAGAAACAAAGACACAGAGAGAGGATGTTTATCAATTGAGGAACAGCCGAACAAGTTATGTTTTAAAACCATACTGGAATCCTATTGTACTAAAGAAATGATGAGCAGGATGGATTCTGAAAAATCCAGGAAGACATATCAACTTATATGAAGAATGAGTAGATCCAGGGGAATGTCTTCTACAATAAAAACAATATTGTGATATTATGACAATGTGATGATGATCAGTTATGAAAGACTTCGTTAATCTGATCAATACAATGATCCAAGACAATTCCAAAGGACTCATAATGACTTCTTCAGAGAGAGCTTATGAACTCTGAACACAGATGAAAACATACCCTTTTTCACTTTTTTTCTTTCCTTTTTTTTTTTGCAAGATGGCAAACATGGAAATATGTTTTGCATGACTTCACATGTATAATTGACTCAATGGGTGGGAGAAAGGCTGGGGGAAGAGGAGAATTTGGAACTCAAACTTTCTAAAAATGAGCGTTGAATGAATGAATAAAGAAATGAGTGGCATGGTCAATGAAGAATTTTGAAGAAAAATGAAAGTTAAAGATTCTTCAAGGAATTGCACGAAAGGAAGAGGAAGTGGGCAGGTGAAGGAGGACAGATTAACAGCTAGAAGATTTCTGGCCCCTCTGTGATGTACAGGAGCACATCGTATGGTGCCTCCCCTTTCCCCCACAAATCTATAGGATGATATGGACAATCACCTCCCAAAATAGAAAGGCTTTAATGGCACAGGATCTGCATCTTTAGAGGGAATTTTCAAATCAATGAGTTCACAGATTCATTTCAATACTTGAGTTAAAAGTTTGTAATTTACAACCTACAGAAGAGAAAACTGGGTAAATTTATGAAAATCCACAATGAAAGAATTTTTGCTTCAACTTTTTTATTAAGACACTCAAATTTTGGAGTTTTGTTTGGCAATTTACCTCATATTTGGTTTGACTCTTATCAGTATTTGTTATAAATGTGTTAGTAGAAATAATAATAATAATAGGCAACTTTTAAAAGGGATATCTTTGAACTAATCTCATTCTTAACATCTCTGGGCCTTGGTTTCTTTATCTGTATAATGAGGAGGTTAGACTAAGGTCTGTCACCAGGGTCCCTTACAGGGTCCCTTGCTGTCTGTGGGTCTATTCTAATTGCCAATACCCTAATTTAGACCCCCATCACCTCAGGCCAAAATTAATACAATACTTACCTCCTGAATGGTCCAATTCCAACCTCTTCCCACCATCCAACCCACCCTATGCTGTAATGCTGGACTAATCTTCTGAAAACACTGATGTCACTGTATTACTCTGCTTTTCAAAACCCTAGAAGGACTCCCTGCTGTTCCCTTCTTTTCAAGGCCTTTCTTAATCTGGTCATGCTCCCTAACTAGCCAATCTTTTTCCTCTCTTAAATCTTGAAGGTCTCTTTCAGCTCTAAATTTAGGACTCAAATCTTTTGCTCTGGATAGACTTTGCCCAGAATGTCCTCCTATTTCCCTATGAGGCCAAATTTAAATCCTGGTTCTTCCATGAATAATATTTATTGCTGTCCTTAGTGATCGTTCCCTTCTCTGATACAGTTTATTCTCTGGATGACATAATTTTGTTCTTAATTATATTTTGTCCTGTCTTCTCACCACTTTTTCACAAGTATTATTTCTAGTGGACAGATAAGAAAACTATAAGTGAGTCACAGAGCCAGGACCAGAATCTAGGTCTCCTGACTTCTAGTCCAGTGCCAATTCTACTGTCTTGCATTACATGTTTCATAATAAGTTGATCATGTAAACCTATATTTTTAATGCTCTATTTCACTTTCCCCACAAAGATTTTGAAGAAAAAAATTATAGCTTAGCTAAAAATTGCTTCTAAATCCATAACATGATGCAATACTGTCTTCTGCACAATATATTCAAAATAATGCAAATTTGAACTACCCACCCAATTTCTTTTTCTAAGTCTTACTCTCATCTTGGGGGAAAATTCTGATTAATGTCAAGGCTATCTTAATAAAAATCAGAATCAGAGTATCATGTGTTAATAAAATAGGTACTAGATCTCTTTCTATGTGGATTTAAAAAATAAATCTCAGTTATAAGAAGATGTACAGAAGACACCGAGTTTGCTCAAAAGACTGGATCAATGAAAAATATACAATGCAATTACAACATCCTACACTGGCCAGTTTCATTTTTGTTTAACAGTACTCTGCAAGTCTTAGAGTTCTGTACTGGGAACTACATACCCAGGAGGAATTCTGTAACCATGCAGAAAAATACAAGATGGAATAATGACAGTATCCATAACTTTAGCTGTGCTCTAGAGAACCCAAACCATCGCTTTTCATTGTGAAGTTGAATCTCAACTTGCCAAATGAATGCCTTATTAACTTCCCATCACAGAAAAATGTCTCCAACAAAGCAGCAGGTGCAGCCACAACATTTTTCTCTTTCTCTTTAGCAAATGCAGCAGGCCATAAGCAAAACCACCCCCCAGGCAAAATCCAAGAAAGAATTGGAGCCTCAGAAGCTAAATAAGCTCCAACATACTAGCCTGGAAGCCAGAGAAGCAGCAAAGCTAAATAATCTCTGTTCCCAGATTCTGAAAATTTGACCAGGGGTACTGTATTATCAAATACTTTTGTAACTCTAGAAAGCACTGTCTTTATATGTAGATTTCTCGTTTATGAAAGACAAGACTAATGCTGCAAAAATGACAGCCCTATACAGAGACTGACATGACTAATGTGGGAATTTTTTTGCTTTTGACTGTTTACAAGTTACAAGGGGATGGAGAGATAAAATATGAACACTTGTTAATGCATATAGAGTCAGAATGAAGGACATTGCCCTAGCCAGATGCCTCTTTCTACTTATCTTCAAAGGTGTAAACACAGGAAAGCAGCCCCTCTATCACGGAGGCACAATATCCATTTATTTTATAGTTAATTTATTTCTGAGGGTTTTTATGGTTTGTTTAGGATTCTCAAAATTAGGCAACAAGTACACTTTTTCTTCCCATCCTTCCCCCTAGCATGAAACCTTTGATTTCATTGGAAGAGAACTCCCAATGAGGCACTCCCTCCACCAATGCAGTTTGACATACACTCTACAACCTAGTCTCAGAGAGCTGCCTTGGGCACTGAGAATGTAAGTGATCTGTCCAAGGTCACATAGCCAGATTGGACTTCAATTTAGGTCTTCCTGACTGTGGGGCTTGCTTTTTATCCTCAAATTACCCCACACTACCTCAAACGATACTTTTTTTTAACCTTAAAAAAATGGGGAGGGAATGTTATACTTTTTTTTTAGGAGAAAAAAGTAAGCTAAAGGATTAGGAAAAGGAAAATTAAGACAAGCTGCCCAAGTGTTCGTTTACAAGAATGATCCAATCTTGCTTGTTCATTCCAAACATCCCAGTTTATCTTTGTTTACCTGCCTGTGCTCTACCTTCAGTCTGGAATTACGTTTTAAGAACAGTGGGATGTTTGCTGAATAGCAGGAAACAGGAAGCAGGAAACAGAAAGGGAGGACAGAAGGGGAGACAATGGTGAGCGTAAGAAAGGACAGGAAATGAAGAGTAGTTATATACACAATTGTGCAATCCAAAGTGAATTTCCTAATACTCCTAGCTTCTGCATCCAGAGAAAATGTTGTTACTGTGGGTGGCCTTGCCTCTTTATTTGGCTCTGGCTCTGCTCCCAAAGCATATTCAGGAATCTGAGTCATGACCCATAACCTACAGTTTTTTTTTTCCAGGTTAACTCTAGCACTTTATTTTTATTACAATTACTATACTAGGGAGAAAACAATGAGGGTCAGAAAGGGAGATAAGGAATGAGAAAATGTATACTTTTATTTTTTTTTCATGAGAATAAGAAGAAAGAATGAAAAAGTACAGATATATGGGAAAATATCACAAAAAGAGGCAACCTTAACAGTAGTCAGGAATGAGGAATCTAGTAATTTATAATAAACAGTGGCAAGATTTACAGAGTACCCATTGGTAATGTAAAAAAACATAGAAGTATTATATCTGTAATAAGTTTGAGGTCCTGAAATCTTTAGTTAGCAGTTTCTATAATTATCTAGAATTAGTGTTTTTTTTTTAAAAGAAATAAGTGGTGTGAAAATGCAAGGATTAGTTATGTGAAAAATTTCTAATTGAGGCCTGCAAAGCCTCCGTGTGGACAGAAGAAATTATGTTTTTGTGCATAGTACAAAGGGAAATTTTCTATGGAAATGTAATGGCAGTTTAAAACAACAGAAAAAATAAAAAGGGATGTAGTTGTTAAGAAAGCAATAAAAAAGGACATTAATTGGATAATAAACCTAAAAGATAAAAATCAATAATGAGGTAATGATATTAATGGTGGTCACGTAATACTACAAATATATAAGTAATTTAACGTAGAGCACCAGTTCTCAAACTTCTTGGTTCCAGGACCTCTTAATTCTTAAAATTACCAAAGAATCTTGATGAGTTTTTATTTTTATGTGAGTTATATTGATTGGTATTTACTGTGCTGGAAGAAATTAAGATGTCTTAGTATTATTAAAAAAGGTTTACCCTCACAGACTCTGTGTGTGTGTGTGTGTGTGTGTGTTGGGGATTACCCATCCCCACACCAAGAGCTGCTAATGGTGTCTTTGAAGAGGCGCATGGCAGAGGGAGATAGATAGGAGTTCATCCAGACGGCCTGGACGATGTGAGCTCTTAAACCCTAACTTTCTGGGGGGATTGCTGAGGGCTGATACTAACATTCTCACTTTAAGGATCCCAGACTCCCTCTCAGGGACCTCCCAAGGTCCCCAGACCACACTTTGAGAATCAATGAGTTGGTCAGGGGGAATTCTCTAAACACCTTGATGAATTTATAAGTGGGGAAATTTTGCTCTGAAAGCCTCTCCCCTATGGAGGGTATGGTTATGTCCATTATCACTTTGTTTAGAGAACAAAAAACAATTTATTAACACATTCATTCGTGTGACTCTGCCCTTGGTGCCTCCTACAGGATATATAGTGAACTGATGGGGGGTTGCTACAAATATGATGTGGTTGACCAGGACTGTTGGGAGGAAGAAGAACCTTCTGTCTGAAGAACTTCCCCTACGTATTGACCTATAAAACAGAGTTAAGAGAATGCATTTAGCCTTTTTTTTTTTGCTGTCCTTTTCCTTCAAATCTTTCTTACTGACAGTTTCCGAAGCACAGCAGGACTCTGTGTGAGTGTGTGTGTGTGTGTGTGTGTGTGTGTATGTGTGTCTGTGTGTTTTGGGGGAGTGGATTCTCCAGCCCTATGCCAAGAGCTGCTAATGGTGTCTTTAAAGACCCACATATCAGTGGTTGATAGTTATGTGCTCATACAGTTGGCTTGGACAACGTGAGCTCTTAAACCCAAACTTTCTGGGTGAATTGCTGAGGGCTGACACTAGTATTCGTCACTTTATGAGTCCTGGAGTCTGGCCTTCTTGCCAGAGGAGGATTTCCTAGTCAGCACTGTCCCGGAATCCGGCCTTTTAGCCAGAAAGGAGAATCTCTGGGCAGTCCCATCTTTCTCTGTTGCCTTCAGAAATCTGGTCTTCCTATCTAGTGAAGGAAAATGTCATGAACTATGTGCATCCTGAAGAGAGATAAGGTTCACTGTCTTATGGCCCTGGAAGCTAGGAGGAGTAAGGAAATAGAGCCCTGAATTGCACAGCAGAGAAAGAAAACTGGATTCCATTATTACAGTGAGTTATTTAAACAGGGTGAGACCCAGGGAAAAGGGGTTTCTTTGCTAGCAGCAATAAATTTCACTATTCCAGGGGTGTCTAAGCCCTTTGAGTCCTTGAAGGGAATGTTAGAGAGGGGTTGAGCAGAATGTCAAGGAGTTGCCTGACTAAAGTTCCAAGTTTAGATCTCTTCTTTCAAAGGATGTCTATTGCCAGAAATTGCTGAGGGGGAGAGAATTTTTGAAGCTTATGAAATAATAGGATCCACTATAGAGGGAGAAGAACTGGGTTGATTGCTATGAGGCTACTGTGAATCCTTAGTGTTTTCTCAGCTTTGTCTACGGACTGTTATAAGTACTTTGAATCTTTTATATTTTCTGTGATAAAGGCTGTCTTTTATCCCATAGATACCACTGTTAACTTGAATGCTTGTATGGGAGCTCAGGAACGCTTTTACTTACCTATAGGAAAATCTAAACATGAAATATTTTTGTTGATTTTCCTAGTATAAACTTGGACTGGGACAAGATGAGCCAAAGAGATAGTGATATTTTTTAGGTGGGTTCAAGCTTGGACCTGGTTCAAAGAAGCCCAGAGCTCGGGGCACTGAGACCCAGGTTACATTAAAATTAACTGAAACATTACCAGGATAACAACATAAGAAAGATATTCCACTGGAATAGATAATAGATGACCATATTCAAGGATACTCTAGAGGAAAGAAGCTGAGATTGAGATAAATTTATCTTCTTGAATGAAATCAATTAAAAAAAGGATAGAAATAATACTGCTGTATGAAATAATAAAGTCATGAGCACTGTCTTTTAATGTAAAGGCACTAACAGTAACTACAATGCTTAATTAGAACAGATATTTTTGTGAGAAGCAATCTAAATATGAGGTACTATGAAACTACAAAAGGATTTAGGAAAAATTATGGTCCTTATTGCAAATGATATTCAAAAGTTACAGCAGAGAGCTAGAAAATGAAAAACTAATTGGGGGGAATTCAGAATGGAATAGTTGCTGTGATTTTGTAAAATTAATTTTATTTATTTTCAGTGTTCTACAATCACTGCCACATAACTTAGATTTCTTCCCCCTCCCTCCTTCCCTGTGATGACAACAATTTTATATAGGTTCTACACATTCATTCCTATTAAATACATTTTCACTATAGTCATGCTGCATAGAAGAATTAAAATGGAGAAATCATATAACAAACCAAAATGTAATACACACACAAAATGATCTGCTATATTCTGCGACTGAATTCCATAGCTCTTTCTCTGGATGTGGAAGGGATTTTGCCTTAAAAGATCATTGGGAATTTTTTTAAGTCTTCACATTGCAATGAAGTTCTAAGGCTACCAGAAAAAACTCTCACACACTGTGGTCGTTGCTGTGCACAAAGTTCTCCTGGTTCTGCTCCTTTCACTCAGCATCAGTTCATATAAGTCTTTCCAGGCCTCTCTGAAGTCTTCCTGTTCATCATTTCTTATAGCACAATAGTATTCCATTACATTCATATGCCACAATTTATTCAGCCATTCCCCAGTCGATGATCATCCCCTTCATTTCCAGTTTTTGGCCACCACGAAGAGTGCTGCTATAAATATTTTTGTACATGTGGGACTCTTTCACATTTTTATGATCTCTTGGGGATACAATCCTAGAAAGGATATTGCTGGGTCAAAGGGTATGCACATTTGTGTAGCCCTTTGGGCATAGTTCCAAATTGCTTTCCAGAATGGTTGGATCAGCTCATAGCTCCACCAACAATGAATTAGTGTTCCAACTCTCCCACATCCTCTCCAACATTTATCATCTTCCTGTTCTGTCATGTTTGCCAATCTGATAGGTGTGATGTGATACCTCAGAGGTGTTTTGATTTGCATCTCTCTAATCAATAGTGGTTTAGAGCATTTTGTCATATGACTATAGATATCTTTAATTTCTTTCTCTGAAAACTGCCTGTTCATATCCTTTGACCATTTATCAACTGGGGAATGACTTGTACTCTTGTACATTTGACTCAGTTCTCTATATACTTTAGAAATGAGGCCTTTATCACAGACACTAGCTGCAAAAATTTTCACAGTTTTCTGCATCCCTCTGAATCTTGGTTGCATTGGGTTTGGTTGCACAAAGCTTTTCAGTTTAATGTAATCAAAATTATCCATCTTGTACTTCATAATACTTTCTATCTCTTCTTTAGTCAAAAATTCTTCCCTTCTCCATAAATCTGATAAATACACTATTCCTTGCTCCACCAACTTAGCCATGGTATCAATCTTTATACCTAGATCATGTACCCATTTGGACTTTATTCTTGTGTATGGTGTCAGGCATTGGTCTATTCCTAGTTTCTGCCACACTGTTATCCAGTTTTCTCAGCAATTTTTGTTGAACAGTGAGTTCTTATCCCAGAAGCTGGAGTCCTTGAGTTTATCAAACAGTAGACTGCTATATTCATTGCCTACTGTGTCTTGAGTACCTAGCATATTCCACTTGTCTACCCTTCTGTTTCTTAGCCTATCCCAAGTGGTTTTGATAATTGCTGCTTTATAATACAATTTGACATCTGGTAGCACTAGGTCACCTTCCCTAGCATTTCTTTTCATTAGTCTGCTTGATATTCTGGACCTTTTGCTCTTCCAGATGAATTTTGATATTATTTTTTCCAGCTCTAGAAAGTAATTATCTGATAGTTTAATGGGTATGGCACTAAATAAGCAAATTAATTTAGGTAGAATTGTCATTTTATTACATTGGCTTGGCCTACCCACAAGCAACTAATGTTTTTCCACTTACTTAGATCTGACTTCATTTATGCGAAAAGTGTCTTATAGTTGGGTTTTGGCAGGTAAACTCCCAAATATTTTATAGCGCCTACTCCAGCTTTAAATGGGATTCCTCTTTCCATCTCTTGCTGTTGGGCTTTGTTAGTAATATATAGAAATGCAGAAGATTTGTGTGAGTTTATTTTGTAACCTGTAACTTTGCCAAAGTTGTTTATTATTTCAAGCAGGTTTTTACTTGAATCTCTGGGATTCTCTAAGTGTATCATCATATCATCTGTTGCTGTGATTTTTTGAAAAGAAGTGGTGAACAGGAGAGATGCCACACGACTGAAGACTAGCAAATGTCTCAACTTTTTTTTTTTTAAATAGAGGAGGTTGGATTCACTTAACTAAAGGTCAATGAGCAAATTTTTAGGATGTATCACTAAAAGAATTGTTTATATATAATTCTAGGACATGGTACTATATGCTAGAGATGAAAAAAATAGAGAAAACAGTTCTTACTCTCAAGGAGCTTATATTCTAAGGTAGCAATAACATGTATATAAAATGGTAATATAAGAAATATACACGATCTTCCAATGATACTATGTATTCATTGTTTCTTACAGTACAATAATATTTCATTATATACTGTGTTTAATTCAATACTTCGTATAATTATAAAATTATCTATTACGTATACTGCTGCATTATATTATTTGATATTTTTAAATGTAGCAACCAGCTAGGGTGCAGGTCTAAAAGGTATAAAGGACTGCTTACCTTGGTGGAGCTTGGCATAATGTCTGCCTGTCCCCCAGGTTCTATGAACCAGACTCTTGCCACCCCAAACATCTGGCCCTAAACAGATTTGGGGTGCTCTCGTCTTGTTAACAAGCTACAGCTTATGAGTCAATACCTGTTGCAGAAGATGAAGAAGTAAAGAAATTCTATGAAGAATTTGACATTATCTTCCTCTAAATCATGTCAACATATAATTGGGGATTTCAATGCAAAGGCAGATACAGGAGAGTATGACAAAAATATTCTGGAAAATATGATTCAGTATTAAGGAATGAAAGAGTCTAAAAGCTTATAGATTACTTCAAAGTTGCTTCCCTATATGTCATGGATACTTACTCTAAAGAAGTGGTTGAAAAGCACTGGATATGGCTAGTGCTAAGCAATATCACAAAAAAATGAAATCAACTATATCCTAAGAGACAGTAAACAACTCATTAGTGACATGACATACACTTCAAAATTAGCTGTCAAAATTAACACCAAATTAGTAGAAAGGATGACGATGAGAAGATAATACGTGCAGTTACAGTATCTCTAACCTTATTAATTTTTAACAGATGCAGATTATTGCAATTTTCTAAAGAAATTTAACTGATATAAAATAATAGCAACAATTCTGGGATAAAAGAAGGCTCAGTTAACAAACACTTAATTTCCTTGCTAAGTAGAGAGATAGGGATTCCAAGGTTGAGGTACATTTTCAGTACAAAGTTATTTGATTTGTGTTCAAAAAGCAGTATGAAAGTTACCATCAAGGACTTGTATGACAAGATACGAAGGACTGTTGGAACAAAGGAAAACAGGTTATAGCCTGAGAACTCCACCAGTATCTATGAAATATAGATAAAAATGAAACAAAACCAAACCCAGGGGAAAGCCTCTGGCAACTGGACTAGATTGTCTATGGAGAAAGTTTAGAAGAAAATCGACAAAAATCAGACAGGGTGAGACTGTAATCTGCACTGTTGGAAGGAGTATACATGCTGATGAGATCAAGGATACTTTAAAGAATCAATGTGTTGAAGTAATTTTTGATAGCTGAGTTTTAGTAGTCACAGAAGCTTTATTAAAGGGACTTCCAGGGAAATGTGGATAATGAGGAAGAGGCAAAATTAGTTAACATATTTACCAGTAAAAAGGAAGAAAAGAAGGGATGATTTCTATAGGATGCAGCAGAGTGAAAGGAAATTTTTCTCAAGGAAATTGAGACCTTTATTTGATAATAGTGGGGAAGAAGCTGATGGAGAGGGAAAGTTAGAAGGTATTAGATAGAATGAATAATTAAGTGGAAAAAAATATAGAAATGGTCTAACTGATGTGAAATAATACAGGAGAGGGAATTAGCCTTGAAAGGGGGGAAAATTATCTCTTCTTTTAAGATAGGCAGGAAGCCAGGAAGGGATAGATACTTGTTCAAGATAGTTATTTTGTGCTGGAAATGTAATATAATGTGATCTGCTCTGCCACATAATTCAGTTCAAGGAGAACACTTAATCAATGTTTGTTGAGGTCAGGTCATCAAGAATGAGAGGAGAAATAGTAACTGACATTTATATGGCTCTTTAAGGTGTACATGGCATATTACAAGCATTCTTTCATTTGAGAAAATAAGGAAGAGGTGGTGAATGAATTGGTCTGGGGAGGCTCTGGAGAGAAATTCCCAACACCCAACACAGGTCTACTCTCAGTATCAGGCCAACAGTCTGGTTCCTGGAACAAAGAGAAGACAGCTGGCTTCCTTCTATTGGCTAGCAGCATTGCTACTGTAGCTTTAACCAAACCACAGTCAGCCATAACAGGTTAGAGAGCAAATCCCTGAGACAGCAAACATATTGGATCTAGGGCAATGGAAAGGAGAGGTCAAGGATATCTGCACACATCACAGTTTTGTTTTAAATTTCTCTCTTACCTGAAAAACAACCACCACAACCTTTGACTATAATAGGGAAGTTAGAAAGAAAGGAGGCTTGGGTGGTGTGTGGGAGAAGATGAGTCTAGTTTTGGATATTCTGAGTTTAAGATGTCTACAGGATATCAATTTTAAGACTCCAACAGGGTTTTCAGTTTTTGCTTGGCTCAGCTTGGGCACCTTATGCTTAAAATACAAAAAGAGGAGTTTATATCAGATGCTGAGGGTAATAGAAAGCCAAGGGTGTTTATTAAACAGGGGAGAGAACCAGTCAAACCAGATGACTTTGATAGTTGAGAGAAAGATGGACTGAAGGAGAGACAAGGCAAGGAGACCAAGCAGAAAGCTACCACAATAGTCCAACTGTGAGGTGATGAGGGTCTTGTTCAGGGCAATGACAATGTCTAAAGAGAGAAGAGGACATGGATGAGAGATACTGGAAAGGTAGAATTGACAGGACTTGACAAGTGATACAAATGTGAGGGGAGGGGAAGAGAAGGGGAGAAAGAAAACAAGCATTTATTAAATACTTACTATGGGCTAGGCACTGTGCTAAGTGTTTTACAAATATTATCTCATTTGATCCTCACAACAACACTGTGAGGCAGGTGCTATTATAATCCCCATTTTAAGCTGAGGAAACAGGCACGTAGCAGTTAAGTGGCTTGCCCAGGATCATATAGCAAATAAGTTTCTGAGGACAGATTTGAGGATTTGAACTTAGGTCTTCCTAGCTCCAAGTCTAATACTCTCTCCATGGCATCACCAAACTGCCCAGAAAGAGTGAGTTAAGGAAAAAAACAAAGTTGAAACTTGGGTGATTAGATATTGACACCCTTGACTGTAATAGGGAAATTAGAAAGAAAGGAGGCTCGGGTCGGGGTGGTGAGGAGCGAGTGGGAGAAGATGAGTACGGTTTTGGACATTCTGAGTTTAAGATGCCTACAGGATATCAAGTTTTAGACTCCATTTGGCAGCTGGAGATTCAAGATTGTAAGTTAGGGCAGAGAACAGATAAGAATCATCTGCATAGAGACAATTATTGAATTGATGGGAACTGATGAGGTCACTAAATAAAACAGAACAAAAGAGGGCTCAAGCTAGAGCCTTAGAAGACACACACAGTGGGTGTATTCTGGATGAATTTCCATCAAAAGAGACTGAGAAGGAGCAGTCAAACAAGTATGGCAAAGTCAGTGTCATGCAAACCTATAGAGAAGAAAATATTAAGGAAAAGAGGATGATCAAATGTCAAAAGTTGCAGAGAAGTCAAGAAGGATGAGAAATGAGAAAAGGCCATTAGGTTTGGCAACTAAATAGTCACTGGTAACTTTGGAGAGAGTTGTTTCAGTTGACTGATGAAGTCAGAAGCCAGACCCAAAGAGTTAAAAAGAGTGTGAGAGGAAGTGAAGGGTAGACACTGATTGTAAATGACCTTCTCAGGGAACTTAGGTCCCAAAGGAAGTAGGGATATGCTTCAGTAACTGGCAGAGATAGATGTATCACATGTGGGGTTTTGAGGATGAAGGAGACAAGAGCATGTTTGCAGGCAGTGAGGAAGGAGCCAGTAGACAGGAAAAGATGGAAGATTAAAAGGATGAGGATGAAAAAGGGGGCAATCTTCTGGAAAAGATGGGATGGAATGGGATCACTAGTGCATGTAGAGGTGGTTTATCTTCACAAGGAGGAGTCTCATTTCTTCATGTAAGACATATGAAGGAGGAGATGGTGGGGTAAGGCATCTGAGTGACGTGTGGGGAGGAGGAGGAGGGGATAAGAGAGTTTTCGTGAGTGGTCTCAATTATTTTTAGTGAAATAGAAAACCAAATTCTCAAATGGGAGGGTGGAGGGAGGAGAGCCATGGGGAGTTTGAGGAGAGATGAAAAAGCATTATGGTGGCTGAAGTCAACACCTTCTTTGCTACTTATAGTTTTAGAGAGCTAACTAGAGCACTAGAGACTTATCCAGCCACATGGCTGGTATGTATCAGAAATGGGACATGAACCCAGGTCTTCCTGGTTTTAAGGTTAGCTTTCTGCCCACTGTGCCAAGCTTCCTTTCTTATAGTAGGGAGCGAATCACACAAGTAATATGTAATGCATATGTAATATCTATAATACAATATAAAGTCAAACTATGTTATAAAGGATGTGATTAAGTAGTTCAGAGGGCCTATCTTGGACTTAATAAAAATACCACCTTACATTTCAATTGTTTATGTACATAACAGAAATTCATCATTTCAAGTATAATCCTGATTTTTTGCTTTTTTCTTCACATATTGAAATATTTGTTGATGTGAAGTTCATAATAACCAAATAACAAAAATAAAAATTGTGTGGCTAGCAAAGTACTTTTATGCTTCATTATGATTTTATGCTTTTGCAAGTGCATTATCTTGTATAATTATTATAAAAACCTTGTGAGGTAAACAGGATAGGTATTAGATCCATTTTACAGATGAGGAAACTGAGGCTCAAAGTTATTCCTCAATGCCATCAAGAGAGTTTAATTACTAAGAGTACAAAAAGGTCTCATGATAGCACTGATGTACCTATAACAATATTCTCATGTCATTTGTTTTTGTTTTTTTCTGTCCATAATTATTTCTAACTAAATTTAAATACATTACTTCAGATCAGTGCACCAGTTTAATACACGATAGGCATGTTTTTGTTTCCTCTGTAAGTAGTAAAGCAAAACCCAAGCATTTCCATTTGAAAACAGGTATTTTGTTGTTATTATTACCCAAGTGTATACGCAAGGCATGCTTCTGTGTGCCACAGCTGATTTACTAATTGCCAGTTGGACGTGCAGAGCAGTCAGCAAAAGCTGAATAAGCACCCAGTATCTGTTTTCTTAAACATCTGAAGCAATATATATTATGATTCATGGGACTCTAATTAAGTTAATATTAATCTTTTAAATAGAAGAAAAGTAGGGCTGGGAAAGATCTGAATATAAAAAGCTGTCAGCTGTGATTTTTTCAAACACTTAAATTCTACATCACTCTGTCCCATCATAAGTTTGCTCCACCCAAGATGATGCCAAGTTTAACCACGAACACAGGCATCTCTATAAAAGAAACCTGGAAAACTGGAGAAACAGGAATGATTACTTTATATTACCACTTGGAAAGGAATCTAAAATTTATGAGTGATAAATCATGAATGAATTGTGTTTATCTTTCATGGAGAGAAATAAATAGAGGTTTCTATAAACATACTTAATACTCATGTACATTTCATCTTCAAAGATATTTATAAGGCTTCACTAATTAGCTGAACTACAACTTATGTCACAATAGTGGTCGATATACTTTGAGGAAGTAAGGTTGGAAAGTTAGAGTTTGCTATCAGATCCTGGATGGACAGTAGGTTCAACCATCAGCCTCTGAAATATTTATCTTCCTATGGGTATAAAGAGCTTAGTAAATTAATGGTATATGTATTTTTGGGAACACCAAAGCAAAGCTTTGGGAAAAAACCTGAGAAATACAAAGATAGAAATATCTGGAAAGTGATTTTTAGTCATGAAGTAACAAGTCATCTTTGTGATTCTTCACAACTTACATCTAAATTATCTCTGAATTGTACTGCTTCTTTGGTTGTGCTAATAGCACAGAGGCCCTTGACTCTTTATTTTGATTGCAATACTATCCATTGGCTTAAGTTGTTTTCTTTCTTTTTCACTTTCTCAAATTAGTCCAATTGTACTGCCTAAATAATGTCTTTTCGTCCTTCTTTTCCCATATTTCTGTCACCTGTATTTCTAGGAGGAATTTAAATTTTCCCACTCACTCCCTTTGCTTCAATTATAAATGTGACATGAATAATTATTCTCCTCATGCACTGGGAAATTGGCACTTTTGCTATTCCTTGCACCCGACATTTCATCTCCTATCTCTCTCTCTCTCTCTCTCTCTCTCTCTCTCTCTCTCTCTCTCCGTCTGTCTGTCTGTCTGTCTGTCTGTCTATCTAACTGTCTGTCTGTCTACCTATCTCTCCATCTACATATGTATGTACATACACATATACGTGTGTGTGTGTGTGTGTGTGTGTGTGTGTGTGTGTGTGTATGCCTTTGCTTAAGTCTGGAAAGCACTCTCTTTGACTCTACTGCTTAGATCTCTAGTTTACCCCAAAGCTTAGATGTCCCAAATTTCTAGTGCCTCCCCCTTAAAATTATTCAGTAATTATCTTTATATATTGTGTATATATTTATGTGTAAGATTCTTTAAGGCAAGAAAAGTTTTCTTTCCTTTTTTTTGTAGTTCTAGTGTTTCATGTTGCCTATTATATAAGATCAAAAATGAGATATTTGTAAAGCACTTAGCACAATGCCTGGCACATAGTAGGCATTTGATGGTGCTTGTTTCCTTCCCTATGCAGTAGATGCTTAATAAATGCTTGTTGACTGACTGACACTGGAAACTTCTGGCTAGCTCAGGTTGAATGTAGGGAGTTTTGAGTAATCATAGATAAAGAGAAGTATGGCTTTAGCTCCTATGCCTTCTATAGCCACAGACTAAAAACTACAAACCAAGTAGTAAAACTTGGAATTAGGAAATTAAAACAAAGAAAATAACTAGGAGGAAATCTCCCCAACCACCAGCACCTCTCCTCTAGCACTCATCTATAGATTTTCACACCAAAGAGCAACTCATGCTTCTATGGTTGATTGGGATGGAAGTACCTTGCACAGCTCCGTATCCCAGCAACCAGTCACAACCTCATTGCTGTTCAGCTCCACCTCTGTAGTTGACATTCTGTTCCTTGTCAAAAGCTGCCATTTTTGGCTTCTGTACTCAAAAACTCTGCCATCTACAGGAGATACGTCTGATGCAGCTGCTTCATCCTCAAAGGGCGAGTTATCAGTCTTTCTTTTGTGAGACTGGCAAGTCAATATGCCTGGGCTAATTAACACATTTTCAACTCTTTGGTTAGTCAAGATCTCAGCCAAGTCTGGCTGGTACACAAGAGAGTCCTGGGTGGGGAGGTGGGGGCTGGCAAGATTGTTTTTAGTCCTACTTTTTCACCCCCAAGCAAGAAATCTCACGATGATATATAATTTCCCTTAATCCTTAGGTGAGCAAATTCCTTTTTCATCATGCCCCTGGCAGGTAGCTTAGGTGCAAGCAGATTACTTTGAAGCTTTATTAAATCTCAAGAAGGCACTGAGCAACCCTAGATGGCACAGAGGAGTTGGCAGATGGTGACCTTTGATCTACACTTTTGCGGCTATGTCTCTCTTTCCCCTTACATGAGTAATCACTATCTAAATTCATCATCTCAGTTCTTGCTTCTGTGCATTTTTTCCATACTCACCACAGCCCTCTGTCATACCAGTGGCTATTTGGAACTTGTATTTTGGAATACTTGAATATTTGTAACTTAGAATTTGTACATAGCATCATGTCACTGATCACAACAAGAAGTCTTATCTAGTGGTGTGGTGTGAGGAAAACTGAACACAGAAGACGTAACATCTATATACAGCTGCCACTTGGCACCAAACACTTGATCCTTACATGTCCTCAATAATCTGTGACATCTGTCATGGTTGCCATATCTATAAATATCTAGAATAGCCTCTTCTTGCTCATCTAGTTGGAGTAATTCTCATTATACTAAAGTTACAGTACAGGCTATAGTAGACTGTGTATACAGGGGAAGGCACTGGGACCACCAGGGGTTTAGGATGAAGGATAGATAAGAAAGTGAGCCAGATTCAGGAAGCAGTAATCAGATGGTGGGTTTAGAACTAACTAAATAGTACAGGGTTGGGGTTCATGAAAGCACTTCCTGACCAAAGGTCAGAGCTAAGTCAAGTACTAAGATAAGATTTGAAGGATCATGAAGGTAGTGAAAATAAGCAATTGATCCAGAATCTATATGAAAAAAAGAGACTAGGAGAATAGCTTTAAGAACTTAGGTAAGAAACTTGGGCAACCAAGATTCAGGAACCTAGCCAAGTAGTAGATGAGTATGTCATACCATCAACAGGAAAGATTTTCATCATTTACTTTAACGAGTAGATTTTATATACTTCTCATGAGGACATGAGTTCATGATGAACCTAGAAGCAACAGCCACAGATTAGTGGGAATACCTGACTGGAGTGAGGTAAGAGAAGGGCACCTTCCAAATAGGTAGCACATGACTGATAAATCTTAACAATCCAGTTTAGTTCCTCAAATTCATGCTCAAAATGAAATAATTCTAATACTTGAAAATAACTCCATGAAATTTCCCCAGAACTGTAGGTGGTATAATGTGACTGCAAACAGAAGAGTCACTGGCTTCTTCTCCCTTAAATATGTTTGTAATATTGTGCTATTGTGTCTGCTTATGTTTCAGGTCTTCTTTTATAAGAAAAATATGCCAAAAATATACCTTGACATAGAAGAATTTGTGTGATTTTCCACAAGTGGGTCAATAGATCATCAGATGCTTATGTACATTTCAACACAGAAAAACATGGACAAAATATTGAAACCTATTTAGCAACCATACTGACCACAGACAGAACACATGACATAGACAAAAAAGTATACACAGATAGCTTCTGTTTGAAAAAATATATATAACATATGATACAGATATATATATCAGGCTAGAGGATGACTGTACATGTATATATTTATGTGTGTGCACATATATAAACATGTGTATATGGCCTATATATACACACACACATATATACATATGTGGTCTATATTTTATAAACTAGGGGCCTGATGCATTCAACATTTATTAAAATAATTTTCAGACTGTGGCTCAATAGTATCCTATTAAAATCTTAGCTGCTTAAGATTGTGAAACAAAATTCTTCTTTGAAATAGGTGAATGGACACCATCAATGTTTTACAAGCAATCATCACAGAATAGAGGCTAAGAAGATAAGATGACACCAATCTTTGACACTATTCTATTTAAATAAGAAAGAAATTGATGTATCGTGCAACTAGTTCAAATGCAAATCTACTAAAATCATACATGAATCTTCAGAAGACAATGTCTAGTACCATAAAAAGTTTATTAGACAACCACCCAAATGAGGTGCTATATAAAACAAGTTGGTGCCTAGAACTGTCAATACAAGATATAATATTGACATGAACAAATGAATACTTAAGGAAGACATAAAGATCTTAGTAGAAATATTTTTTATTCAATAAATCATAAATAATGTCCTATAACGCCAAGAAAATGAAATCTTTAAAATAGAAATATTCCTAATAAGGCTCTTAAAAGCTCTAGGCCAACCTATTCAAGTCTAGTCCTAATTTAGCCAACCTAGTCTAAATATACCCAGACAAATGAAAAATTTGTCTAATTATTAAAGAGAGAAAACTATCAGAGTTTAATAAAATACTCTATATAATAATGATCTAGACTGTAGTAGTCCTTTCTGAGATAGCAGGACAATGAATTTTTGATAACTTTAAATTTTTGCTCCAGCCCGCAGCTAGGTGGTGCAGTGGATAGAGCACCAGTGCAGGAGTCAGGAGGACTCACCTCACCTCATACACTTGACACTAGCTATGTGACCTTGGGCAAGTCACTTAACCCCAATTGCCTCATCCTGGGTCATCTCCAGTCATCCTCATGAATATCTGGTCACTGGATTCAGATGGCTCTGGAGGAAGTGAGGCTGGTGACCTGCACAGCCCTCCCTCATTCAAAACAAAGTCAAGTGCAAGTCGTGTCATTATTTCTCTGATGGCATGGTCTTCTTCCACAACAAAGAGTGAACACACACATACACACACACACACACACACACACATCATACTACTAGAATTTTCAGAGGAGAAAAAGTAAAGTACATGAATCACTAAACATAACTTTTTCTATTCTAAATAAATTTTGTTTTGCATTTGGACAACGCATTACTTTTCATATGCATGTAACATGGATATATGCATATGTATAACCTCTACGTATATAGGCATTATCTATATACAGATACAGATGTGTGCATATATAGATGCATACATATATACAGACACATATATGTGTGTATGTGTGGATACACAGACACAAAATGAAATATTTTCTTTTCTGTAGAAATCAAAGGCAAAACAGATTTAAAAAAATTAAATAGCAAGAAAAATATGTAAAATTGTATATCTACAATAAAATGATAGGTAAAATAAAATTCTATTAAGTTTGTATAAATAAATCACAGTAATTTTAAGTGTATAATTACAATGATAAAAGTGAAATATTTTAAGAACTTGCTTAAGGGTGGGTTTTTGTTTAATTTTCCTTTACTTATAATAACTTCTGGTACAGTACTCCTCTGTTGCATTATTGTGGCACAGAGAAACACTCCAGGTTTCTAACGGCTACACCAGAGGAGAAGACATGGTAGTCCTACCATGCTGGAAAGTCTTCATGTAAAAGTGACTGAGTGACTTTAATGAATATGTGCCTACTGTCCAGGGAATGACCAAGCTAAATGAAGAGAGGCTCTCCAGAAGGTTGGTCATCGGCTCCTGCTGGATGTAGCAACTCATGGAGATCATCTGCTAAGGCATGGAGGATTTAGGGTCTAAGTCTACCATCTATGGAAGAGAAAGCCCATGTTGATGCAATTGTGAATCCTTTTTTGAAGCACTGAAATGCTTGTAATTAAGCAACAGAATCCATAAATTTTTCATTCATTGTTGTATATATGAAGACAAGGGATAATAAAAGTTCATGAATAAAAACTCCAAGCTGGTGCATAGAACCACCTCACATTATAATTATGAACAATAAAACAATTTGCTTTCAAAGCAGATCAACTAAACTGTATGTTGAAGACATATACCTAGTTTTAAACAAGAAAGCACTAAATATAAAATAGTTTTCCATGAAGCTACTAAAAACATTGATTAAAAAGCCTGGCCTCATTCTGGTAGCACATAAATCCTTCATCAAGGGCAGAATGACTTTGATTTTTCATCATGAGTCAAAATATAACAACATAGAAAGCACTTTTATCTCTCTCCAACTAGTGACCTTCAAGTATTCCTGAAGCTCTCTGCATATGAATCATTCTCACATATGTTCAAGATTACCCAAGGTTTCCCACATTCCCAAGCATTAGAGTTCTAAGATATGTTCTATCTTTAGTTGGGAAAGGTTCCCTTACCCACACTTCCAGTTTTGATATGGTCATTATGCATTTTTGTAGAACGGTAAATTGGGAGGAAGAATGGCATGTAGATAAAAATGCTTAGATGGAAGGAAAATTTTTTTTCGCCTGGCCTTTTAACTACTCATACCCTAGAATGAGATGCCCTCATGTGGTCATTTCAATTGCCTGTGTAGTTGGACTTACCCAGGTTGTAACATAAAGGAGAAGATTAAAAAATAAAACACAATTTTTAAATGTGTATTTTCTGTTCATTATTAAATTAGAAGATTAGTTTCTTTTTTCTTTCTTTTCTTCTTTCTCTTTCTTTCCTTCTTTCTCTCTTTCTTTCTCTTTCTTTCCTTCTTTCTCTTTCTTTCCTTCTTTCTCTTTCTTTCTTTCTTTCTCTCTTTCTTTCTTTCTCTTTCTTTCTTTCTTTCTCTCTCTCTCTCTCTTTCTTTCTTTTTCTTTTTTTCTTTCATCTGTTTCCAAGAGTTAGAGGGTTTCTCTTCTATAGTTTCAATGTCTTGAACACTATGACCACACAGTACAAAATAATTATTGGGCAATCTGATATAAATCACTGGCTTTGGAAGTCACAGAACACTCAGATTCTAATTTTTTTCCATTTTGCACAACTCAATCATATGAAAGCCTTAGAAAAATATTAATTTCATAGGTAAAAGGCATCTCTCCTCCCTTTCTAAGCCAAACTTCTTGAAAAAAAATGTTGTCGAAGTTCATTGCCTCCACGTCTCTCACTCTTCAACCCTTTACAGTCTGGTTTCATTATTCAGCCCAAACCACCGTCCCTACAGTTGTCAATGATCTTTTAATTGAAAAATCTAGTGATCTTTTCTCAGTCCTAACCCTTATTCTTTTTTCTATTGAAGCAACCGGGGTTAAGCGACTTTGCCCAGAGTCATACAACTAGGTGTCAGGTTGGATTTGAACTCAGGTCCTTCTGACTTCAGGACCATTGCCACCTAACTACCCCAGGCCTAATCCTTCTTGACCTATTGCTGCATTGTTGACCATCATTTTCTCTTAGACACTATTTCCTCTCCGGATTTTTGTGATGTTATTTTCTTTTGCTCGACCCCTTTCCTGTCCAAACACTTCCTGGTCTCCTTTGTTGGCTCACCATCCACATCATACCTCTTGACTATGGATGTTTCCTAGGGTTCTGCTTAGGCCCTCTATACTCTCTCTTTTTCTCTCTCTCTTTCTTATATATCATCAGATTCCCATGGATTTAACTATCACCTCTATGCAAGTTATCTCTAAAATTTACATATCCATCCCCACTCTCTTCCCTGGGATTCCAGTCCCAGACCACCAGTTATTTACTGAACATTTTAAACTGAATGTCCCAAAGACATTTTAAACTCAACACAGCTAAAACTGAACTCACTGAACTCTCTATCTTTCCCCTTAAACTCTTTTCTCCTCCATATTTTACTATTTCTGTCAAAAGTACCACCATCTTTCCAGTGGCTTAGGTTTGTAATCTTGGCTTTACCTTTTGTTCCTCACTCTCGCTCCAACTTGCCATTTTTACCTGAAATTTCTTCTATTAAACCTCATCTCTTCAATCACAGTCCCTTAGTTTAGGCCCTCAACCACCTCTCATCTAAATCATCATCCATCCTTCACATTGTTGCCAACGTAATTTTCCTTGAATGCAGATCTAACCTTGTGACTCTCATGGTCAACCAATACTAGTGGCTTCTTATTGTTTCTAGAATAAAATACAAACTCTAGTTAGCTTTCAAATCCCTTCACAACCTGGGTTCAACTTACTTTTCTGGCCTCACTAGATGTTATTCTCCTTCCTGCATTGTGTGATCTAGCCAAACTGGTCTTCTCTTTGGTCCTTGCACCATCTCCTGTCTCTCTGCTTTGTAATGGTTGTCCCCCATGTCTGGAAATCACTTTTTCCACACCTCATCCCTCTCTAGGAAATTACCTAGAGGTTTAATCCTGGGAGCATGTGTATATTAAAGGCCCTGTTCAATTTCTCTTTTTCCTACAGAAATGATCAGGAGTATGGTAGACAACTGAAAAAAAGTATTTGCTTTTCTCTTCAAATATTATTCCTGCTTTAGGCAGAAGAGTCTGGGGGAGAAGCTCGATTTTTTTCTTTTGACTTTCTGTAAATCACATTCTAGCCTTTTCTGTTTTCTTGTGAGAATAATCACAAGCAATTTGAATCTGAGTGTCCCAAGAAGTATTTCTTTTGAACTGTTTACAAAACTTTCTCTTTATCATTAAGGTTTTAGACTTGGATGAAGATGTACCGAGGTCATATGACTGATATATCTTTCTGAAGGTGTCCAGTTCATTCTACAGCCTGCTCCTTAATTTTCCTACTTTTAGAAAATTCTTTTGAGTAACTTTTCAAAAGACAATGGTTGGACTCTTGCATTTTTCAGGTAATCTGATGGTTTTGTTATTTTCTCTCCAAAGTCTGTCTTGTAATTTGTCACCTATGTTATTTTTTTCTCCAGACCTTTTCCTAATTGAGTTGTTCTTTGAGTTTATTTTGCTACTTGTCCTTCTACTTCTGATAATTTTATTTCCAGTTGATTCCATGACAGTCAGTTTGGTATAGCAGATAGAGGACCTGGTCTTGGAGTGAAGAAGGCCTGCTATGAAATCCTGCCTCCAACACATAAAAACCATGTGACCAGGGGTAGGTCACTTAACTTCTCAGAGTCCCAGGAAATTTTCTAATAATATAAATTACAGACAAGTTGCCAATCTGCTTTGGTGAAAAGTGTTTCCTCTCTAGGCACTCACTACATCAACGAAATCTACTGCATCAATGAAAATCACAGGTCTAAACCCATTCTCCTCAAATTGATTGTGTCTTTAAATTTCTATTTTTGCTTGTTTTTTTATTTGCATTATCGATTTATCTTTTCATATTTTAATATCACTTCATCTCTCATTACAGATAGTATGGCTTCTTGTTTTAAAAAAGTTTTTACTGATACTTTGTCTCCTTAAATTACATTCATATCCCTTCTTCATCCAGTGAATCACTGCTTGAAACAATAGCTTAAAATGAAAATCAGAAAATCATTTCTTTTAAATGATATTCATATAACATCAAAAGCATAAGTAGGAAAGCAGTATGGCACAAGGGAAAGAATGCTGGATTGGGGATCTGAGGACCTGGGTTTGAATTTTGACTCTACCACTTACTGCCTGTATGAGCTTGGGAAAGTCACTTAACTTCTTGCTGCCTCAGTTTTCTAATCCACAAAATAAGGGGAATGGGCTCTGTGGCCTCTAAATCCTCTTCTAGCTCTTAAATCTATGATCTCATGACTTCCATTCTGTGCTTGTTATCAGAACACGATTTGAACTGGCTCTCTTGTCTGGAGGACCAATCTTGCTACATTTGGAGGGACTTATAATTAGGTTAACTGTTTTGTAAGAAAATGATGGAGAAAATGTATAAATGACAGTTGACAGATTGATTTTTAAATGCCTCAATTGCCATTTTGGTAAATGATAAGTCCTGGCAATCTAATTATTCATATGCTTACTTTCTCTTTGATACAAATTCAGTACAGGGAAAATAATCCAACACATTTATCAAAGGTGTCCTTGATGAAGGTCTGAGAAGGGAATAAGCAGAATTTAGCAAATAACATTCTACAGCAAACCACATCTATACAATGAAAACCATAAAGAATATAAGATCCCACTGGTTTAATTTTTTGTTCACTACAAATAAATTTTAATTCAGTGGAGCAAAATTCTGATATTCTTCCAACATGGTATCTCAAATGGTATTTGAAAATCTAGGCTTCCTTGAAAGATGTAATAATGGAGAGAATTTTGTTCAGTGATTCTCTGATTATTAATATTAAATGAGACAGAGAGGGTGTGAGCTCACTGCTGTCATGGAAGAGGTCTAGTACAGAATTCAAATAGAAGAAGCATTCCCTATAGATGATGAGGGCAATGAGCTGGGCCAAGAATTGAAAAGATGGGGATGAAGACCGTAGATTATCTTTGGAAAATTATACAATTCTCTTAATTACCTCAAGCTTCTCCCTAAAACACAGAAAAAAAACCGGTCTGTTTTTAACATCAATATTCTACCTTTAATGATATATGGATGTGAGTCATGGAAAATGACAGTTTCCAAAGAAATGAAATTGCGAGTCAAACATAGAGCAACAGAGAGGTACCTGTTCATGGGTATGAACAGAATGCAACACATTACGAGCAAGGAATTATCAAGAAGAAGCAGCTTAATAGATGTCATGAAAGAAATGTGTTACTTATAGAGGGGAGTGTGGGGGAGAGAGGATAGTCATGAGCCTGCATGCCCTACTGGTATCTGGACATTGTCAAGAAAAGTTGGTCCTTAGCATATTGGACGGAGCCCCCGTGATAGATTTATAGGAGGACGCAGACAAGAGTCTCATAGAATTACCAAGCGTAGATAAGTGGATAGTGGCAGTCTGCATTGATGGAGTAAACACCATCACTGAAATCACAGATATACCAGAGCACTAGAACAACCTGTTGTAGGGTCAAATAAATTGTGATTGCTGGGATTCATTTGTTATTGTTTGGTATGTAAAGGTTTCTATGATCCTTCTTATTTTATGTATAGATATGTTTGTTTCTTAGAATTTTGCCACTGCAAATGCTAGACTTTCTTATTCTATAAATTGCTTGCCAAAGAAAGTATACTTGCATACACACATTTATATAATTATTTCATTGAAATTATTAAATTAAACTAAATTAAAATAATTAGTGAAAAAAGTTTTTTTTTTTTTTGAAAATTTATTCTCCCTCCCCTAGAAAATCTGAGTTAACATTCACACTTAGACTCCCAAGGGAGAAAAGCATCAGACCCTCCTCAAGGCTTTGTTGCTTGCTCTAGGAAAACTTCTCAAGGCCATTCTCCTGGCATTGGGGAACCTCCTGGAAACAACCATGCTCATACCAATTGGCTAGAGACTATAAATGTTGATTGTTTCTCATGCTTTTGCTTTCATCCCTAAAACAAGCCCAACAATTCTCCCATTCTTTTATTTGTAATAACCTCAGAGATAAATACTTGTCTGGGTTCAAACAGAGTTTTGACATCCTCCCATTAGTTTAACTTGTATAAGTCATGGAAGATTCCAATATTAAACTTTATTCACCTCACGGAAAGATCCCAAAGGAAAGATCCAGAAGCAGAGTTAGAATATGACACCTTGTTCCCTACCAATTACCATCCTGCAATCCCCTCAGAATGATGGAGCATCTCTAATGAGTCAGACATGGTGTTTTTCCTATACAAAAAGGGAAAGTTAGGAAGGAATCTTTGGAGTTGACACAGTATGACCCCAATTTGGACTTGACTTTGGAGTCACATTTCATTCCCCACATCCAGCTCTCCCACAGCTTCTCTAGGCTGGATAGACTATCCTTTAATACATCTCATTTAGAGATGTAATCTTTGCATGAGACATTTTCCTTCTCTCTCCCTACCTCTCTTCCCCTCTCCTCTCACCCCCTATGCCCAGTTACCACATAATCACTCATTTGGAGATGCTTGGAATGTCAAATATTTGAGCTCTAAAAGAATATTCCCTGTAATGAGTAGCCTTCATTTGCAACCCCAGGAAGCAGATATTACAGGGACACTTATTTCACAGATAAGGAAACTAAAACTCAGAAAATTAAGTAGGTTGGCTACGATTACACAGCGTGGGGAAAAGCCAGTAAGATGCTACCATAGGGCAGCTAGATAGTGCAGTAGATAGAGCACTGGCTCTGGTGACAGGAGGACTTGAGTTCAAATCTAGTCTTAAATAATTTATTCTTATCAGTTGTGTGAGCTGAGCAAGTCCCTTGACTCCTATTTCCTCTCCAAAAACAAAACAAAAGTAGGCCACCATGCTTCATCCAGAGGAAAAAGGATATATGGAGGGGAAAGATCATAATATCAAGACCTGAAAGGGTCCTAAAAAGCTTAAATAACTTAACCACGGGCACGTGGGTAATAATGGACAGAGCCAGGATTTGAAACCAAATCTTTTGAATTCAAGATCAGTGTTCTTTCTACCCAGCTTGATTCTAATGCTCATTGATTGACAGATCACATTTTGTTGTTATTTAGCATTGACTTTATGTTAATAATCTCCACTTGCATTTTAAGCCCTTTGCTTTAAAAGTGGAATGAAAGACTTCAATATGTCTCATAAGAAAGTCAGTTGCCAGTATTAAGCATATAGAAAGCCTTTATTTGGGGGCAGAGAAGTCACAGAAATCATACAAGCTCTCCTTGACCAGCCCTGAGAAGACTTAGTTCTTTTAGGGTACCTGGAAGTAGGATGTGGGGAAGAGGGAGTAGAAGATTTTCAAAAGTACTGGCTTCCTCCATGACATTCCTTCCCTTGTGAGGGGAATGTTGGCATAGGCCCAGATGGTGCCTTATGAAGGCCTTGAGTTGGAAGCTACTGGCAAGGAGTTTGTGTCCTTTGTCACACTTAACCTCTGAAATTTATTACAGTCGGTCAATAAACATTTATTAAGTGCTATGTGCCAAGTACTATGCTGAGTGACAGGAATATAAACAGGAGTGTGGTGGAGCTAACTCAAACCAGCTCAGAGAGTCAATTGTTAAATTTTTAATGCAAGCAGATTAAACTTAAACTTAAAAGTGGGTCAGGATACATTTTTCTTTTCTTGAAAGCTGGTTGTTAAACATTTACAAGCATACCAATGGTTACAAAGGAAGACCAAAGACATTCCCTGCCCTCAAGGAATTCATCCTTTGACTGCATTCTTCTCTCCATGATTTAAGAAGAACATCAAAGGCCTAGAGATGGAAGGGACTTTCAGGAACCACCTAAACCATCCCCTCATTTTACAGAGGGAGAAACTGAGGAGGCAAGGGGGTAAAGTGACATGCCCAACATCATGCAGCAAACATCAGAGAAAGGATTTGATAATACACTTTGCAGGAGCTATGCTAAGTAAGTTAGACTGCCACCTCCAACTCCTATCATCAATCCAATTTGTCTCCTCCCTCTGCCCCTAAAACAGAACCGTCAAGCCGCTTGCCAGATTAAAATGTAATTGGGAAATGCTGAACAAAATAAATAAAAATACAATACAGCACAAATAATGTTAATTTGAGGTTTTCTAAGTCAATATACCAGGATCTGTTTCTATTTGAGTCTGACAGCAATTCCTTAAGTCCCTTAAATGTATAGATTATATTTTATGTTTCACATTTAGTATTTAATGATGTTACGACTCACATTTTGCTCCTCCATTTCTGTGACCTGTGGGTTGTAGAGGAGCCAGAGTAGTGGACTTGGAGTCAAAAGTCTGGATTTGAATTCTCACTTAAACGCGTACTACTATGTGATCTTGGGCAAACCACTTAACCCCTCAACCTCAGTTTCCTTATTTGTATCATTAAGATAATAATAGCTCCTACTCCACACTGTTGTTGTGAGGGTCAAATTTAATAATATACATAAAGTGGTTTGCAAACTATTATTGACAACCTTGAATACATTTGAGGGAGCAGTGAAAAGAACATTGGTTTGGAAGTTAGTGGACCTGAGCTTGAATCCCCAGTTCTACCACTTACTACCTGAGAGATCTTGGGCAAACTATTTAATCTCTAGGGGCTTGGTTTCCTCTTTTGAGAAAGGAGTTGGACTAGATGACTCCTAAACTACCTTCTAGCTGTAAAATCTATGAGCGCATATCCTTATATCTTCATTATTATTTCTACCTGTGTTAATGGAGTTTCTGATGAAGAAGTTTGTTGCCAGAACTTTTAAAGAAGAAAGAAAATGAGAAGGGTCAAGTATAAAACAGGAAAAAATAGAACTTCCCTTCCATTATTACCATCATTCTGAGCTCAAGGAATTAGGTAGCATGATGTCATGAAGAGAATGCCAGACTAGAGATCAGAAGACTTGTCCTGATTTATGAGCTGTGTGACTCATAAGCAAGTCACTTCCCAGGGCCTCAGTTTCCTTGTCAGTAAAGTAAAGGGGTTGGACTAGATTCCTTCTAGAATGAACACATTTATGACTGTATTGATTAGGTCATAAGGTGGACAGAGTGCTGAGCCTGGAGCCAGAAAGACCTGAATACTAATCTAGTCTCAATTGCTCTAGTGATGTGACCCAGGGGAAATCACTTCTGTCTGTCTCCAGTTTCCTCAACTGTAAAATAAGGATCATAAAATAACCTCATAGGGTGGTTATGAGGATCAAATGATATATTTGTAAAGCACTTAGCACAGTGCCTGAAATATATAATAAATGCTTATTCCCTGAAGTGAGCCCATCCATTTGTCCCCAGATTTATGAAGAACTCGAAGCAAACTAGATATCCGTCCACTCAGTTATAGTAAAGGTGGAAGCCAACTTACACGTGACAGACTTAGCTAAGCATAGCCACTCCAACTGAATGATCTGGTAGCCACAGAAACTCCCGTTTCGTTCCAGTAGTCACTACTCAGAATTTCTCTGCCCAGGATGTCTCCCTCACTCAAACCCTGTCCTCATACTTCATATCACCTCAGGGTTGGCTCAGAACAGGGCAGGGTTAGTGGTGGCCCAAATGGCAGTGACAAGAGGGCTGAGGAAGGAAAAAGGGAAGAAGAAATTCTTGTAGTCTTCTCCTATTCTCTAACCCTAGGGCTAATAATTGACAGTCATCAGGTCCCATCTCATTTGTTCATACACAGACCACACCCCACCACTACAGTGTAGGAAAGTCAAGTGTGGGCACTCCCTGTACCAAGGCAGCCCATAAACCATTTATGGCTTAGTAGATAAGTCCCAGGAAATTTCTTGAGGTTAGATGGCCTGCATGTGGTCACATAACTAGATTGTCAAAGGAGAGATTTGAACTCTTGCCTTCTTGACTCCAAGTCATGAACACTAGCCATGATAACACGTGGCTTTTATACCAATGACAAAACAGCCAAAAGAAACTGAGTCTGAGTGTTCTGATTTAAGGTAGATTAACGTTGTTTCAGCTTTGTTATGTTTTACATGAAAAATCCACTGTTTTCATCTTGTATAAGGGTGAAGTGAAAAACGAGAAGAGGGGAACATAGGAGAGTGCTTTTTGTTTCTGATTTCTGCTGTGAATATGGACAACTTCAAATGGATTATGTCCTTGCATTAGGGATAAGCAAAGAAGAAGGGCTAGGAATCTTCATTCTTATCCACTCCTGGCCAAATGATCCAAAGAGGAAGGGAAGCCTGGTCAGATGCAATATGTGGTGTCAATATAAGGGAAGTAGGTTGGCCCAAGCCCTGTGGCTGATGAAATAAAATAAAGAGGATGTTCAAGGTGGTGCTCAGCATCCCAGGGATATCATATTGGTTTCAAAGCCTGGCTCCTAGAACTCCTTAAACCCCAGAACTCTTTTGATCTGCAACCCTTTCCCTGCTTCAATTACTTCTTTCACTATAGACGTTCATCATACACTTTACTGCTTGAAACCCTTTCCTCCCACCGTAGATCCACACCAATGGCTCAGAGCTGGGGAAGGAACCCTGTTCACCTGGAGGCTGGTAGGAATGCAGAAGAGGTGTCCCCACTGTGATAAGGACATATGCATTTCGAGTATCCCCAAGTTGGAAATCATAAGATATTTTTGTTTTTTAAACATTTTATTGACTTTTTTTCCCCTTTAATCTCTATGCTTTCTTACTGATTGCTTCTTACTCCACCCTCCAAGAAAACACTCCCTGGTAACAAATAAATAGAGTCAAGCAAAACAAACCAACCTATCAACCATGTCTAAAAGCATATACTTCATTACATATTTATTGCCCATTGCCTCTCTGTTAAGAGGAGGTGGACAAGAGGCGGACGTCACCTTTGAATCTCCAAAGTCGTGATTGATCAATGCATCGATTAAAGTCATGAAGTCTTTAAATACTGTCTCCCTATATATTATAACATTTTCAATAGAAACACTGTGGTTAGAAATGGAGTACTATACAGTTACCTTACAAGTTAAATAATATTTTTGTGGACTAGCCTGAAGGCCTAACCATGACATATACTATTTATTTTTTCTGATTTTTTAAAATTAAACTATTTCTCAATTATATTTTAAATAATTTTAAACATTCATTTTTTAAAAAAATTTGAGTTCCAAATTCTCTCCATCCCTCCCAATCCTCCCTCCACTTGAGAAGGCAAGAAAGTTGATATCGATTATACATGTGAAGTCATGCAAAACATATTTCCATATTAGCCATAATATTTGATTTTTAAGGCAAATACATTCCAACTTCTAAACAAGTGAGTGACAAACTCATTTCTGGAAAACAACCTATCTGTAGGGTGGTTGCTGTCTATATTTCTTTATGGCTATAGGATGTCCCAGAACTCTAAGACCCACTAAACAATAAAGGCATTTTCTAATACACTAAATAACCTCATGGCCTAAAAGAATTAATACATCTTTTTAAAAGGAGTAATTTATACCTTTCTTTCTAATTGTTTCAAATTCACTGCATTCAATGACCAAATAAAATTAAAACCCAATATTTCTAAGTTTTAAAATTCAGTTTTCTGGAAAATGTATGAACTTTAATATTTATCATTTATTATTTAAACATAACCAATATGATAGAGATTATAGTAACTATTATACAGCATGTTTTGGGAATAGGGTATTTTATCAAATAATTGGGTTAAGAGAGGGTTACTATTTACCATACATGTATCAGCAATTTTCCAAGTATAATATAACATACTATTGATAACATTAAAACTGTGTTGAATATAATCATATATTTCTTCTGGATCTTTAAGTACCTTCATCATCATTATGAACAATATAAATTACAACAGTATTATAGATGTGTTAATTGAAAAATTTTGCTGAAAAAGCATTCTGTGTTACACTCTATATTTTTATTACTGTAAATTTTTATAGAAATGGAAAATTGAACAAAGCTAGTGTAGACAAAACTGATTTTCAAAGTCTTTAAAAATGAGAATAAATGCATTGAAAAATCTACTTACAGTAAATTCACAGAAATCAATGCTATCGAGGCTTTTGCTTCTGTGTATCCTCCCTTTAATTCGTCTTAAAGAAGGCTTTCCTTGGCTTACACTAGAAGTAGCACCAGTAGGATTGTCAGAGGATGGAGTTACCCTGCAAAAACACAAAGGGAAGTGTACATTTCAATAATTTTTATTACATATGTAATAATATTTCTCTGTTCTCTCAAGAACATCTAAGAAATGTCATGGTACCTTTTTATCATAACAACTGAAGTCATCAGTGGTGTTTCTTTCAATACAATATTTTGTCTTGGAGTTACTGTTTTCAAAGATTTCTTGATAATTCATCAAACGTTAAATCCAACAGACATTTATTCAAAGTCTACTATATGCAGGGCACCATCACAGTTACCGCTCTCAAGGATCTTACAGTCTAATAGGGAAAGGGAGTTGGCATATATGGAAGATATGTGGATATTCTCCTTTTTCCAAAGCATGCCTACTTATAACTACTATTCAATGAGGAGAGACAGAAGGCACTGCAAGACAACAATCTTAACCAGCTTTAACCACCACCTTCTCTTAGACTCAGTTGCTGAATACAAGAACCCTAATATAAATACTCCTCAGATCACTGCCCCTGACCTCAGTTTGGTCCCTGTAGCCTTTATCAAAGGGAGCTACTACTGTGAAGAAGGGACATACCATCCCTACCACCATCAATACCAACTACTGACTAACTGAGAATAATCAGCAGGTAAATCCAATAACCCAAAGAAAAGAAGTACAACCAGGCCACTGGCCTTGCTTCCAGCCCCAAATGATATATGACTCAGAAACTTCCTCTGCAGGTGCTGCAGGCTCCAGCTCCTCAGCAGCCACCACTACTGAAGACCCATAAAAGAAAGTTCTTGCCAACAAAGTCATTAGCACTGGCATCTGGTTCAACATCAGAAGTCAATATGGCTAGCATGGTGCTGCACATCTGTGATCCCAGCTATCATGGGGGGGCTGAGATTGGTACAACTCTTGAGCTCAGTAGTTCTGAGCTATAAGTAAGCTATGCAGATTAAGTTCCTGAACTGTTTGACATTAGTATGGTGAACCCCCAGGAGTGTATGTGTGGAAACCACCAGATTGTTCAAAGAGGGGCTAACCAACAGCTTGGAAAATGGAGGTCAAAGCAACCATGACAATCATTTGTAGAAACAGACCTGTGAGTAGTCCCTGCATGTGTTGCTTGGGTGAGATGGGGAGATGCAAGAAAAAAGAAAGAAAAGGAAAATAAAGAAGCAAAGAAAAGAGAAATCAGTATGATCTTACTAATAGAAATGACATCACAGAAAATATATAAGCATCTGCTTTGCACTTGAACTCTAAGCATCATGGGATGTTTCAATCTGACCTACAGTTGAAATTTCCTTTATGGATTTTTCTCCTTCCTACCTACATTATAATGTGAACTCCTTGAGGTCAGGAATTGCCTTCCTTTTCTATTTGTAGTTCCAGTGCTCAGCACATAGTAAGGGCTTAATAAATGCATTTTCATTCATTCATTCATTAAGTCATTCATTCTTTCAGTCAGTCAGTGTCAGTCAACTAACATTTATTAAACATTTACTATGTGTTAGGTTCTGTGCTAAGCACAGTCTATTCATTAATACTAAGGCAGGTGAGTGAGCAATGACCTCAATACTCCCAAGAAAAGGGTGAGAACAGCTCCCCAGGGTTCAATCGTTGCCTTATCCCACCATTCCCAAATGATGCTGCTCCATATCCTTCCCCTGGAACAGGTGATTGCAGAGATCTGTGAATGCAGGAAGGGTCCGGCCTCCACAGCCCTTACAAATCAGCCCAGGGTCTAAGTAATGAAAATTTCTAACATCATAATTTATCAAAAAGGCTTGTGCCATCATTCCCATCACATTATCTCCTTCCCAACTTTTTGTAACCTGAAGAGGACCGCATGTTCACATTATAGATTAGAGTACATTTACTAAATGGAATTGAAAGTAAAAGATATAACATTAAAGCTTGCAAGTTACCAAGTCACTAATTTCTAAAAATGTCTGAAATTTCAACTTCTCACAATTCCCCTCCCCATCTCTTCTTTGATGTGACTCATGATTCTCAAAGAAAAGGCACAGAATTATTTATTAAGCCCTGACTATATGCTAGACACTTTGTTAATCACTTTACAGATATCTCATTTCTTATATCAACCCTGAGAAGTTGGTATTATTTAGTCAAGGAAACTGAGGCAGGTGAAGGTTAATTGACTTGCCCAGGATTAGACAGTAAATGTTTAAGGTTGAATTTAAACTCAGGCCTTTCTGACTCCAGGTTCAGTGTTCTATCCATGGTACCACCTAGAACACAGTGGAGGTATCACATACAGAAGCTCTGGTACAAAAATATTTTCAAACATTCTCTCCTCTCCTCATATCACAATCACAAGGGAGAAAAGTGACACAACATTGTGTGCAGTTATTGTGGAAAAGGATACAAATGGGAAGGCTCAACAACTCTTCACACACTCCCATTACCAGCCACGAGTGTTGTGAGTAAAGAAGTCTTAATTCTCAGTTAGATCAATCTGTACCCAGTGAAAGGTCCTCCTTCCATTAAGAAAAATAAGTGAAAGCAGTTTGTAAGACTTTGGTGAGAAATTCCTGAGGTCCAAGGTTCTGGATATAATCATAACAAATGGGTTGTCTGTTTGAACTCTTTGCCTTTAGGACACAGATTGTGTGAGTCTTCTCCCCTTCCTCCTACACACATGGCATTTGCCTCCTGGCCAATTGTAAGCCAGTAGTTGTCTGCTTCCAGTGATTCAACAGAATGGTCACTGAAGAGTCTTTCTGATATCATCAATATTACCCAGTGCTGGTTCCAAAGAATCACACCAACTATCCATGTGGAGATTTATTCATGTAAGTTCACACTCATGTTCTGTGTCAGATGCAGCCCTTCCTGGCATGTTTCTCATGTGTCCTCCTCTGGAAACTTCTTGCATGTTTTCTAGAAGGAACAGAGACTGCTTTTTTTAAAATAACTAAATCCATTATGACATTAAATGACTTTAATTAAGCAACTACTTTTATATTAAATCCCAGGTAATTCACTCCTGGCCCTTCAAATTTCCTGTTCTTGTCTGGTACCTAAAAGATCCAGGAAATTGTAAGAGAGGAAAGTGAAGCCTTTTTGAATTTGAGTTACAATGTATGATACTAAGCAAAGTGTGAATAGGGCAAAGTAGAACCAGGCAAAGTATGACAGGAAATTTCAAGACAGAAGAGATCATTTTCAACTCAACGGGGTATAGAAGAGAGGAGGAAGAAGAAAGTTAGAGAAAGCTTCATAGAAGAGGTGACCTTTGACCACGATGGGTCTTGGAGGTACTTCAAAAGATAAACAGAAAGTGGGGTGGAGGAGTAGTCTATTTCATTCCTGGGGGATGGTTTGAGCAAAGGCACAAAGATGAAAGAGGAAGGATTTGAATGTGAGAAGCACATGACCAAAGTAGACATGTGCTTGCCCACAAATCCTGAGAAAGGAGTTCGTGTATGATGTCCTAGGTCTTAGTCTCCCATACAAAGAAGATATCTACATTTCCTAGGTAGCATCAACCCAGAATCTTGCCTTCTAGCAGAGAAAGGAGAAGTCCTGGGCCATGCCACACTTGAAGGCTGTCCCCAGAATAAGCCCAAGGTTGAGAATTCAAGGATCTGACATTATATAGAGAGAAATGAGTTCTTAAGCAGCATGTTTCTTGGAGAAAGGACTGTCCAGCGGGCTCTTGAAGCTAGGGTGTAGAGGGCTAAAGCCATCTGAAGGGAGAACAAAAAGCCTATTCAGTTTCCTATTCCCATTAAATGATTTAGGCAGTCTCAGTCCTACAGGAAGGTACATGCCTGTCCAGTAGCCGCAGAGTCTATTTGCCTTGTCCAGAAAACCTGAAGCAAAGGGGAAAATATGAGTCTAGGAGTACATGCTTAGAACCCTGTGAGAGGGAAAAATTTCCCCATAATGATGTTAACCCCCAGTTAAGCTCTTTTCTAAGGAAAGATTATGGGGTTCTTTGGGTCTTTTGCATTATCTGCCAGGCAAAATATAGGCTGATCCCTATCTGATATGCATTTATTATCTTGAATGCTTGTATGAGAATTGGGGATACTGTTACCTATATCTGTGGAAATGTAGACATGAAAATATTTGAAAATTTCCCAGAGTAAACTTAAGGTGGGGGGAGGGTGAGAAGAAAAATGTATGAGCCCAGAATGTGGGAGCCTAGAGGTTGAAAACATGAAATACGCACACACGCAGTAACAGACTATCTCTAGAAATAGTAAGAGAAAGGTCTTTCTCTACCAGTCATCTACCATAGTGCTTTACAGTACTTTAAAAGAAGTAGGTATGAATTAAATATTCCTGAGTGATTGAGTTGCAGTCAAGTAACTAAGTTGTAAAAAATTACTTTCAAGATTAAATTAAAACATAAAGGACAATTTATGGATTTATTTAAATTTAACTTTTTAATTAGCCCAGTTGATTTATAAACATTGAATACAAGGTTTATCTATATTGTCTATATCGAAGGTGTCAAACATGACTACCTGCAGAACCAGATTAAAATATATTTGGTCAATATTTAACAAAATAAATAAAAATATAGTAAAACATAGGTAACATATTTTAAAACTAAGTCAACATGCAGCCCATAGAGATTCTTATACACATAGATTAGTGACCTTTTCTATTTGAGTTTGACACCACTGATGTCATCCTATCTATGAATAGTCTACTCTCTCTATGAATAAGATTAACTGACATGGAATTATTATTAAATAGTATGGAAACGTAATGACCATGAAAAAGAGTTTCAAAAGTGTACAAAAATTTCTTTTGTGTCCCCTACACGTATCAGGACCAGTATAAACATTCCTACCTAATCAGATTGAATGAAAAGTACTTGCTCTTGAAAACTAAAAAAAAGCAATTATGAAGATATTTCCAAATTTCATGTCACCTAGACACAAACAGATTTCAGCCCAGCACAATTTCCACCTGATCACCAGGGAACCAACTTCAACTCCATGCTACTCCTTGATGCCACTACTGATTTCAAGATGTCCCCCAAACAACAATCTCACCCCAACTGATTTTTCTATAATATAAACATTGTGAACATTAAAGCAGAACTTGGAAATGTCAAGTAAAGCCAATCAATCAAAAAACCCCTTTTCAATTTTCAAAGAAGAAAAACAAGGTAGGAAATGTCATAGGGAACTGGTTCCCAGTTTAAGGTTAAGACCCAAATTAGTGCTAATGAAGGTTCCACAAAAGGTTCTTGAAACCTCCTTGTGAAAGCTTCCTTTTTTAGTCTCTTTGAGTTCAAACTAAGGTTGGGAAGCTTAAAAAATTTCTCAAGCAGATTACTATTAGTCCTTAAATCATAAACCTATGATAAATCTTTTTAACCAATAAAAAAATACTGGGATATTTTCTGTATTGTTAAAAACACAGAGTTAAAGACAGAGGAAGAGTTTTTTTCTTTCAGAAAGGAGAGATTTTGCTCAGCAAGGCCAAACTGGGAATATAATCACACAGAGGCATACACAGAAACAGAGAAGGGGCTGATGTTATATTACATAAACTTTACAGAACCTGAGGGCAAATGTAGAAAGATAACTGAGATCTGTTCCTGTTCCCATTTTGTTAAAAAAAAAAAAAGACAGCCCACCAAAAAGCAATACACTTTTGAGGGAGGAAAGACTTCTTCAGTCTGAGAGACTTTTAAGTGTCACTAGATCCATTTTGAGAGCTAGCCTCTGGAGGCAAGGATATGAACCAAGACACTGTGACTACAATAACCCACCCAGTCTGACTGTGCAGGCATGATTCCCTTAATGCTGCCACCATAACAATACAATAATGTTACCAGTACCCAACCTTGCTCACAAAATCCCCCTGCTGGTTAAATATAGTTAGAGATGTATTGATTTACCAGTGTCTCAGTATCATGTTACTTTGGTACCTAACAATTTTATTGTCATATCTACTATTGGCTCACTATTACTCAAACTACACAATTACATTTTATTCTTCCTGTTCATGGACATTAACATTTTATTCTTGTACTAACTTGAAAAGATGAAATAGTCCATAGCACTGGTATCCAGTTGGAGCAGGAATCAGTGAGAAGTCACTTGAGGGAGGCTCATTGGGCTTCTCAGCCACTACCTCACTTGTTGCAACGTTGATTGGACTCTTCTGCTTTCAAGGAATAGAATGGAAAGTGTAAGGTATGGACAGGACCAAGGGCCAACTACCAGGTTCCTTCCAATCCTAAACCAAGAAAGAATTTTAACGAGGTGTACCAAGTTACTTCTTTGAAGGGATTGACTAGCAGTAGAATTTTTTGAAGAACCTCCATCAGTTCTAAGGGTCTCACATAGCTGTACATTCTTCTTTTTGCTCCCAAAAGCTCATTCTACCTCAATGACAGAGAAAAAACAACCTAGAACCTTGAGAATGCTGAGTAAACCATGTGGACAACAGGTAATTCCTCTGTCCCCAAGGTTTTCAAATGCAAAGACTTGAAAAGTGGGCGGGGACAAAAGATGAGTTACATATGCATTGAATTTTTAAACCTTTTTTTTGCCATTGTGTAATCTCTTCATGTGTATATTTTTATGCCTTGACCTATGATGGGTATAACCAGTGCAGCTAGATATGGTGGAAAAATAGTGCCAGTAGGTTTGTCAAGATAAACATATATATGAATAAATTTTAAAAATATAAAAGTGTGCCCATGTGTGTGTGTTTGTGTGTGCATCCCTAAATTTAAGATGATGCTGGGAAAAATTTTGATGATTGGGAACCTGTGAAAGTCAGAATAGAAAGAGATACCTGAGGTTTTTCTTGACCAATTGGTTTTTGGATACAATAATATTTAACAAGTTAGTGTGTGTCTGAATTAACCATATAAATAGTATAATTCCTTAGGCACCCTTACAAATGTAATCCTTTAGAACAGGGGTTCTTAACCTGAGGTTCATGAACGTATTTCTAAAAATTCCTTTGATAATTATTTCAATATAATTGGTTTCTTTTGTAATCCCATGTATTTCATTTTACACATTTAAAAACATTATTCTGAGAAGAGGGTTTCACCAGACTGCCAAAGGGACCCATGACTCAAAAAGGTTAAGATGCTGTGCCTTAGAGCTAATTGCAATATTCCTTGGGGAAGGAAGGAAATTATGATGTTGATAACAACTAATAGAACTTACTATGTTCTAGGCAATGTGCTAAACCCTTTATTATTATTATCTCATTAAGCATTTATTAAATGCCTACTACATGCCAGGAATTTTAAAAAATTATCTCATTTGATCCTCACAACAACCTTGGGAAGGAGTTGCTCTTATCATCCTTAGTTTATAGCTGAGGAGATTGGGGCAAACAGGTTAAGTGACTTGTCTAGGGTCACACAGCTAGTAAATCTGAGGTCAGATCTGATTTCAGGTCTGAAATCCTGAAATCCTGAAATCCTGAAACACCAAGACCAGTATGATCTATAACTTATACAGAAGAATAATGCCATTCTTCAATCTCTGTGTTCCAGTAGGTTTCTATGGCTAAAGACTAAATGGATAAAATAACAGTCAACATTCAGACAACACTTTTAAATTCATTTTAGATACAATTATCCCCATTTCACAGATAAGGAAACTGTGACAAAGAGGTGAAGGGATTTGCCTAGGGTCACAAAAATAGTAAATGTTAAAGGTGAGATTTAAACAGGGGTCTTCCTGTTCAGTTCCAAGTCTATCTACTGCACTACAGTTGCCTCCCTGACTAGCTTACCAGTGATGAACCTCTCCATATGTGTCCAGGCTGATTCACACATGGTCTGTTACTAGGATATCCTCAAAAGATTTCCAGTGTGGTAGAAATGTCCAGAACCTGCCATTGTTGTCCAAATCTTTATGAGTCCAGGTCATCACCAAATCACTAAGTAGAACTCTGATGCAAGTATCCCTTGTTGCTTAACACAATGACCTACACATCTATTTGTTTAACTGAAACTACTCTTGAAATAAATCATTAATATCAACTAATATTTGCTTGAGTGACTAGTATGTGAAAAGAACAATTCTAAGTGTTATGGGGTTTACAAAAGCCTATAAGATAGTGTCCTTGCCCTCAAACATTCTACAATTTAATAGGTGTTTCATGACAAAAGTCAGTTTAAAGATGGTAGATTTAAAAATGTCAAAATAAAAATGCTGATACCCTTCCAGCGCCACAAAATCTAATATGCAATCACAATAAAAAAAATCATCTCTAGTTTCTTCCCAAATATCATGCAACATGTTCATATTGAACATACCAAAAACCAAACACCCAACTATTTCTTCACTATGGTGCTACAGAAAGACCGGACTAAGAGTCAGAAGACAAATGGTTATATGGCATTGAGCAAGCCATTCCTCTTCTCTGGAACTTAATTTATCATGTGTAAACCATTTTGACAAACAAATTTTCATGCTTCCCTTTTCATAAAACAATTTATGCAAATAATTTTCTTTATCTCAGATTTTATTCAAACAAAATTTAGGATTTATTATAATGCTTACAATAACAAAACATTCAATAGAAAAAATAACATACAGAATAAAATCCTTCATAATCTTACTATTTATAACAAGACAATATTAATATGATGAGTAGACTTCTTTTGGAGTGCAAAGTTTCTCAAACTGTGGTGACATTGATGTTGCCAGTTATGTTTTTCAACCACTAATCAAGCTATTTTGTTGTTTAACAGCTAAAGCAGAAAACCCTATTTCATGTAAATGGTGTACAATTTATATTGCTTTCTTGATAAACCATAGAATTCTTTATTTGCTTGTAACTAAAGCATAATAAGATTTTTAGGTTCAAAAGCTTCTTTCAATGTACTGTCACAACACAAATGTATTCACCATTCATGTTCAGATAGGGCAAAATAAAATGTATCATATTTGTCATGATAAATATGTTTTTTATCCAATTCATGCTTGGAAATATCAGGTTCTTCAAAAACAAATGAAAATTGAGTCTGTGGGTGGGTCAAGTGATTAATAAAAGCAGATTTTTATTGCCTTCTATTTAATTTTCGGTGTAGGTATATTTTGTATTAAAACATACCAAAATATTATTTTATAAATTTGATAGTCACAGATCTGATTTTGTTATAAATATGATTACTTTATCCTACTGGGTCTGGGTCTGAACTTGAAGACCTTGTACTGATTTAATTATAATACTTAATTTAAGAAATCCACCAAATTATGTTTCAAGTGAATTTACATATGCACATATATATACATATATATGAAATTGCTTCATCTTTGTTAAAGGCACCAACAAAAGTGATAATTCATTCTTTTGATTCAAACATCTTTTAAAGTCCTTTGGCATGAGAAAACTAACATGTTTTACAATAACACATAAGTGTCCTATGTCTCCATATTTTCACACAACTTTGCAAAGAGACTTCTTTCAACACTAGAATGACTGGAATTTAAGAATACTTTGAAGGATCAAGCTGTGTTGATTGATGCAGTGCACTTTTTTTAATCCGTAAGAAGTAGTAAAAGAATAATATATAGTAAGATGAAAATTATTTCAAATAAAATTATATTTTTGCATCAGTTGAGGAGCACCTAGTTGTGGATGAACTACTTCTAGTAGTACAATTCTAGTAGACTTCTTTTTATAAAGTCGATTATTCTTGTATCAACTTGAAAAGGTGTAAGTTAGTATCTCACTCATACTTCTCAATACTAGGGATTGTGAAGTATACAATGTGTCTAAACTGAAAGAAGTGACAATTTTTGGCTAGTGTTTGTAGACCTACATTTCATCCTGACATAAATTGAGCTTCAAAGGGGTCAGCATCTAATACACTTGTCCTACATTATATTAATTTCATTTAAAAATTCATGCATTATATAAAAGAAATTCTGTTGGTGTGGCATTATCGTCAATAAGTTTGCAAAGTAATAAACTTCCTCCATATGTTTCAAAAATACATATATAATCAAATGAGCATCTTTAACTACATATGTTGCTTTATCTATCTGCAATGCAAAATAGAAATATTTTAGTTCCTAAAATAATTTATAATAAAGATCTTCATCCTTATAAACAATTTTCCTTTTCCTTATACTATCTTCAACTGAAACTTCCAATTCACTTTGAATGATTTTCCATTGATTTGACTATATAGATAAATGCAGGTGATACCAGCTTTCCTATCAAATGAGACTTTCTCCATTTAGCAATTCTAAAACCAACATTATCTGATACAAGTAATTCTTTTGATGTCATAGCATAGGTTTTTTTTTAAAACCTTTGTTTTTGCTTTTTTAAAAGAACTTTTTCTCTGGAAAAATTATTGCTTGCTAAATATTTCTTCATGTACATTTTCAAGATATTACTTAAATTAGATTTTGTCATTTGCAAGTAACACATCCATACAAACCCTGTCTTTTCTCTCTGTTAAAACAGCATTTTTGAATATTAATAATAAAAATAGAAGATACAGGTTTTTCTAAATTTGAACTCTTTTACTTTTGGTTTCTATAATTCCACTAAACTGTCCTTCTTTCAGCTGCTTGTTTCAGCTGCTCAGAAAATTTTCTCTTCAAACCAGGTGTGTATTCATCTACCAAGAAGGAATACCATTTCACTTTTTGAAATAAATAATATCGTCAATAAAGGTAGTGAAATTTTAAGCCAATTAAATATGAATTTGATTCTTGAAAAATCCAACAAATTACTATCTATAACTACTCTGAAATTTAGATTTTTTTTTAAAAAAATGTTTGAAGGGTTTAAAGAAAATCAGCTTTGGCTACAGTACTTAACAAAATGACACCGAGAAATAAAACATTATGACACTTGAAACAACCACACAAAGATTGTTTAATTTTGAGTTTATATACTTTAACAACAATTAGCATGACAAAATAACTCATCTGTTTCACTAGCCTATGTTGATGAGTGAATGTTAAGGGTGGGAGAGTGTATGTGTATCAAGGTTTGACATGCACTGATTCAAATTTCACCTCATTTGTACAAACCTTATTAAACGACTGCTACTCTATATTCATTGCCATTTGAAGAAAATGTAATGTTAATCTTGCCTAATCAATTTGATTTGCACTTTTTTTTGCTAAAAAAAAAACCCCAAGTTGAATTTATGAGAATTATACTAGAAAATATACTATAACTTTGGTCACTGCTTCTTTCCACTCTGCTACAGGGGCACACCCTGCAGTTTAGAAAACTTTAGTGATATAGACCAAGCACAGGACTTAAGAACTGAGAACCTAGGTTAAAATCTCTACTCTGTTAGTTATCACCACTGTGACCATCCCTTCTCTGAGTCTCAGCTCCCATTTCTGTAAAATGAAGGAGCTTTTCTAGATTTTTAAGGATCTTTATGACACTAAATCCTATGATCTCTAATAGTGTGTTATCCAATGTAGCTGTTGTGACCCTAGATATCACCTGGCACTGATCTCAGTCAAGGGGAAATGACGCTAGATGCCACCAGGGTATCAGTCTCTTCTAATCAAGCTGTATTCTTTTGGTGTGCACCACAAACAAAAGAAAAGTGCATGATGGGACAAGTTGATTTTCTCCTTGCCTGGAAGAGATTGAAAAAGTTATGAAACATGACTGTGAACTGTGGGAATTACTGTCCTGGATAGTGTTGCTTTCTCTCTGCCCTAGGAAAGAGCTTACCAGGAATTTTAGTTCTGTGGTTCAGGGAGGGGGTAGGGGAAGGAAGAGTTGCTGGAGAAGAGTTAAGAGGTTTTGTTATAGTTTTGAACAAAGGTGCTAGCTTCCTACCAAGGGGTGCAGCTTTATCTGACAGAGAGCACAGATCCACAGGAGAGAGGCAATTGCAATGGTGGTCAAAAGAGACAAAGAGGGAGTTAGGATAAGGATTCCTAGACAACAGTGTTGATTGAAACCATACTTTTGAAAGCTGTAAAAAACTTAACTTATCCAACATTTTTCCTCGCCACCCACTCCCATGACTTGACTATCACTTGCTTTCCATATGGCTCTCTCTCTCTCTGTCTCTCTCTCTCCTTAATGGCTTTTATTTTCTGATTTTGTTTCATATAAAAACCATTTATCATGACTGCTTTGTGATACAAATCTGCAAATTAGCTGAATTCAGGAACGGACAATGGAAGATGCCAGTGAATAGCCTGATATGCACAGAATAAAGCTGGGTCAGAGAATTTAACCTCTGTTTATAATGCTACACTTCCTTGCCTAGGAATTTTGCACTATAGTCAGGAGAAAATTTTACTTTTAGAGACAGAAACAGGGACGTGGTGTAAAGAACTCCCAGGTCAGGAAACTCCCCCTACCAATGTGGGTCAGTAGGTTCTCTGAAATTGATAGTCTTCATACAAAGTTACCTAGAGCACTGAGAGTTTAAATTACTTGTGCAGAGTCACACAACAAAGTATGTATTAAAACAGGAATAGAACCCAGGTCCTTACGATTTCAGTGCTGGCTCTCTATCTGTGCCCCATTGTCTTTCTTATGGCTATAATTTCATTAATAATTTTCACAAGCTCCTGAATACCAGAGAGACATTTCAGAGGCAATTCAGGGGACCATGCACCCCTCAGTTAATGAGTCATTGTTGAACTAGAGGGAAGTCCAGTCTCCAAAGTGCAATGAGTATAAATCAAGGAGAGTCATTCTAGTAGTGCTAACTAGTGGGAAGAGAAAGACATGATCTGGTATGAATATGCCCTCCAACATTTCTAAGGTGAGAGGGAAAGCCCTCTAAACCTTGTCACTTGCTGGTTACACTTATCTTTGGCTCCTCCGTCAATATATTTCTTGCTTTTGGTGACTTAATTCATTCAGCTTTGGAATCATCACCTTTAGTGCTGACTGGTGAGCCAACTAGTATAAATCCACATGACTCATTACATCTAACTGGCCCCAGATCCCAGACTATGCTTCACATTCTATCCAACTGGTCATCTGCTAACTGCCATGATGCTCTGCTTGCATCTTAACCCCATATTCAGCCCCCTCACTTTCTGTCTCTCACTCTGGCAACAATAATCAATACTACCATTGCTGCCTCAAAGGACTAGTCAGCTGACTCCCTTATAGTTATCTTCACTATCCCAGAAACTTTCCAAACCAAAACACCCTTTCCTAGTGATCACTTTCTTATATGTATTGTCTCCCCTTAAGTTCTTGAGGGCTTGTATCACCAGTGCTTCAAGCAGTGCATCATACAATAAATGCTTTCCATTGATTCATTCAAATCATTTAAAAATGTTGCTACTTCTTCCTTTTTACAAGTCATTCTTTTTTTGCTTATCTCACTGCTAAAATTCTTCCCTATGGATGTCTCTTAACACAACTATTTCAATTTTTCTACCTAGTTTTTTCCTTTCAGTTCAAAATAATGCATGTAGCATAACTTTTTTTTTAATATCAGTCAGACAATCATGCAAGAAGGTTTGTTTCCCCACTAATTCAATTGCTTTCTAACTCTGTTTAAATTTTTATCATCACCTTCAAAGCTCTCCTCTAAGCAATTTTTCCTTACTCTCCTCTATCTCTAAGATACCTGCACTGTGGCTCCCCAGAAACTATAATTTCTTAGTGCACTTTTGCATTGTCTTATTTCCTGGAAATAGCTTTCCTCAAATTCCTAGAAGCCACTTCTCTTCCCTTTTTTGCACATACTTAAGATTCAATCACTCAAGAAAGCCTTAATAACTTATATTACAATTCAAACCAAAATCAACTTGTTGCAAACATCACCTGTGACAGACATCGAATAGGCTCTGTTGTTGTCTACCTCTTGCTTGAATGTATCCTTTATGTATTTAAACAGTTACTCTGTATTAACCACTCATATAGTAGAGCTGTCATCTAATTCTGAACTTATTAAAATACTTAGAACCCATCTGGGTTTCCATAGTATGTAAGTTTAACAGCAATTTAAAAAAAAAAAAAAAGCAATATAAGCTCAACTATGTGAGCCAAATTGTGATGAATTAGAATTTTAAAGACATTTTAAAAATTCTGTTTTCTTAATCGAGTTGTTATGTTCAATGTTTGTTTACAAATCAGTGTAACTGGAAAAATCACTTACAGAATTCTTGATAATGAATTATAATGTTAATATATTTATAGGAACATACTAGTCATTTCTTTTTTCCTACCAATTTAAGGAAGAACATGTTAACAAATCTCCATTTGTTGTGTTCCCTATTGCAGCTGTCAAGCAAGCTGACAGTGAATTTTCTTAGAACTCATTTAAATTGAGATCGGAAGGTACAAACGTGGAACAAGATCAGAGAAACCTACAGACTGCCATGTCGAATTCAGCACCTCTTCACTGTAAATGTCACTTTCTAACAATAAAATGACCTAATGAAACATTTCCACCGAATGAGGCACAGTTACAAATCCCGGAGGGGTTCAGAAATGATTGGCTTAGGGTTTTGTTTTAGAATTAATTTCTTCCCTCTCCCTTAGTGCCCCCCCCCCCACCCGGTTGCATTTTAAGGTACAGAAAAGGAGCAGCCTCACTGCTTTTCCCTTCACTTGGGTGAGAGGCTGAACGAGTGGCTAGATGAATGAATGGATGGATGGATGGATGGATGGATGGATGGATGGATGGATGGATGGATGGATGGACAGTTCCTTCCATGCAGCCGCCCAAGCTGCATCCTCGTTCTTTCTCCTAGGGGCGTTCAGCAGAAAATGACAAACATAAAATCAGGCAGGAACTTTCCTTTTTTTCACCCATTTTTTAAAAAATGCGGCATTTATCTTTTTTTAAAGCATTCTTCTCACAAACACACACACACACACACACACAGAGGCACGCATGCACGCACTAGCAGTTCACACATCCCTGGGCCAGGTGTCTCACACACACACACACACACACACACACACACACACACACACACACACACACACACACACACACACACAGAGGCATCCTCCAACAAGATGGGCACCACCGCGCTCAGCATCCCCGTCGCCGCCTCCCCGGTCCCCTTGCTCTCCCGCCCGCCTGCCCCGGCGTGCCCCGGCTTCCACAGAAAGGAAAGGTCGGAGCGGCCTGCCTGGGGGGGCCGACCGAGGGATGGCGGGGTCCCGGCCCCCCAGCCCGGCCGGGTAGCGGCCCCGCCAGCAGCCCGCGCCAACCGCCCCGCCCCGCCCGCGCGCTCCGCCCGCCCTCTCGCCCCTCACCAGAGCTTCCTCTTGAGGGGCAGGAGGCTGCCCCGGTTGGACGGGGTGACCCCGATCGCCATCTGCAGCACCGTCAGGTATTTCTGATATTTCATCTTGTCCCCGCCCCGCTCCCGGGCCGGTCCCCACCGCCGCCGCCGCAGACACAGCCGCTCCAACCGCCGCATAGACTCAGCTGCGTCCCATCGGCCGAGCCGCCGCTACAGTCACAGCTCCAGATGCCGCCGCCGCCGCCGCCGCCGCCGCCGCCGTGCGTGGCGCTCCCGCCGCCCGGCCCCGCCCCGCCCCGCAGAACCGCCCTCTCGCCGCGCTCCGCCGGCCGGGCCGGGCCTCCCCGGGGCTCAGCGGCTGAGAGCCTGGGGTGGCCGCCCGCCGGTCCGCTCCGGGATAATCTCATTAGTGCCCAGAATAGCGTCGGGGGCGCTAATCCCGCCTCCCCGCCTCCCCTCCGCCCGCTCCCCGCAGGCTGGCAGGCTGGCAGGCAGCCTGGGAGGCTGGAGCTTACGGGAGCTCCCCCCACCCCCAGCTGCCCTCCCTCTCCCCACACCTCCCTCCCCAACCAGGGCACCTGCTGGAAAGAGCATCATCCGCTGCCTACCCGCCCAGGGTCACAGACCAGAGCGTCTGAAGCTGGGAGAGACCCGAGGGATCATCTAGTCTCACCCCCTCCCTCAGTCTGAGATTAGGATTCGCAGCTCTAAACAGGGAAATGGATTTGCCCAGGGTGAATTTACACGGGTAGTGAGATTCTATAAAGCGGGATTTGAACCCGGGTCATCCGAACGCAAAATCTGCGCGTCCTCTCCGAGGCACGGGAGGAGAGGCCATGCATTCATTCTCCAGGTGGGTGTGGGGAACCCGAGTTCCTGTTCCACCTCTGGCTTTGTAAAACTTTCATTACAGCTTCACCACCTGAGTAGTATCCATAGACCGTTGGATTTAGATTCAGGAAGACCATGGTTTGAATCCCACCCCAGATGGTGTAATCTCTGATCTTAGATGATTTCGTTAATCCCACTGACCTCAGTTTCCCTATCTGTAAAATGGGGACAATCATAATGCACCAATTACCTCATAAGATTGTTGTGAGGCTCAAATGAGATCATACAAGTGAAAGGCTTTACAGACCTTAAAAGTTCTATATAAATAAGTTATTTGTAATCTCTACAGCCAACTTCAGAAACAGCTTCAGTTTACCAAGTTAATAACTAACTCTTGTTAGATAATTTTTTGACATTTCTAAAGAAAAGTGAGCCCTACCAATCTGATTCTTCCATAGAGATAAATAATTTTATTTTAAATTTTCATATGAAAATGTGAGTGGCATTGTTTCAAATTCTTAGGAGACAGTCCATCTTATGAGACAATCATTTTCCCAAGATCTCTTTTAATGCCTTTGGAACTCATATTTCTTTTCAGATTCCTAATCTGCACATCAAGACGATTAGGGCAAAAAGACTTCCTTTTTAATCCAGATCTTCCATCATCACTTTTGCGTTAGAATGGTAGGAATGTTTATCCACTCCAAAACCTAGTAATTTGTCTCTCAGAAGTTCCAGCTATTGAGAGCTATCTTTTTCATTAATTCTACAAGAAGTACAAGGGAAGGATTTGGAATACTATTCTTGAAAATCATCAGTACCTTGTAAATATTTCATTTTAACTATGGGCTGGATCTTCTATAACTCTTTTACTATATTATCACTTTAAAGATTTTCCAATACTATGTTTTATGTTCAAGGATATGTAGCATAATTAAAACAAAAGGTTGGACATTTATGTATCACTTTATAGTTATAAATGGCCACATCGATCCTCATCCCTTTGTGGTATGTAAATTATTAAATAATGAAAATATTGTTTTCTTTATTTTATAGAACAGGAAGTAGATTAAGAGGGGTTATAATTTATCCAAGATCACTTAGTCAGTGGGCATAATACTCTACACACACTAGGAACTTAATAAATGTTGACTTAAGTATCAAGGACTCTAAATCTAGTATTATTTTCACTACCCAGCTGAGCCTCAATTATCCAGATTGGTTGAAATAGGTACAATGACTGTATAAAAAACTGGATCATCTGAAGAATGCAGTGGTAGAAAAAGTGCTAAACTCCAGAGGCTATGAGAAAGTCCTAGGGGGATCCCTGAAAGTAAGAGAAAGTCAATGGTTAAGCAGATTTAACTGGAGCCTACTTTAGGTGTTTATATTCTTTTGAACCATAATCTAATCACATTGTTTAAAATTTTTTAAAATTAGGGTTTCAAGTTTGTCCTGTCAATACAATAAAGATATAATTTTATAGATAATGCTTTAGTGAATGGATCAGGTTCTATACATTTGCTTCCTCTAGAAATTGTAGATTAAAGAGAGGCTTGAGCATTTGGTCTAAGTAACCATTGACAGGTACCACCCACCATTTTCCTGCTAGCTACTACATGAAGTGAAAGTATGATGCCCAGATGGCCAGTCTTTTAGGGTTGGTTTTATAATTGTAAAACTTCTTAGAGATGCTTGCCAGATGACTTTCCCTATTTTATGCCCACCAAATCTCAAGCAGTCGTGGGACTGAGTTGTCCAATTTTTATCACTAACCACTGGCACGCTAGTTCTTCCACTAACATAAGACTTTCCCTGGACTATCAACAGAAACATTAAGTTTGAACGAGCAGGGTCCCCTAATAAAATCCTTCCCTGCAATTGACAAGATGACTTTGTTCTGAACCAATTATAGATGCTTCAGAGTCAGGCAATGCACCTGAACTCCTAAAAAAAGGAGGGGGAGGAGAAATCAGGTGTATTCAATCAACTTCAGAGGCTATTCGACAATTATTAAATACTTTCAGGTAGGTGGTGTAGTAGATAGAGTGCCAGGCCTGGAGTCAGGAAGTCTTGAATTCAAATCTGACCTCAGATATTTACTAGTTGACTAACTCTGGGCAAGTCACTTAACCCTGTTTGCCTCAGTTTCCTCATCTGTAAAATGAGTTGGAGAAGGAAATGGCAAACCACTTTAATATCTTTGCCAAGAAAACCCTAAATGGGATCATGAGGAGTCTGACACAACTGAAAATGACTGAACAAGAACAATAACATTTGTAAGGCTCTGTGGTAGGTGAAAGAGATACAAAGACACAAACCATCCCTGCCCTCAAGAAGTACGTGTATGTATGTATGTATGTAGATGTATGTATAAGTGTAGATATATATACATGTAGATGTATGCTATACATGTAGACATATGCATGTAGATGTATGCATGTATATATACATGTATGCATATATGTATACACACACATATATACATATATACACATCTATTCTTAAATGCATTTTGTTAATATGGATACTCTTTTTCCAACAATCCAAGTCATAACCAATTCACGTTTTCTCATGTGGAACCCTTGTTCCTTCTCACACATGAAACAAAGTAAAACACAAACTGATTCTCAGTCCTGCCTGGCCATATTCCACCTTCTTTGTAGACAGCAGTAGAGGGATGGAAAAGGTGTCAGAGGGTTCTAAAAAAATCACACCACTTTTATACCAATTATAAATACAAATTAGTATAGTATAAGGAAAATCTAAGAAGGAAAGAGTGAGTTGAGCTTTCAAGGAAGTCAAGGATTCTGAGAAATCCGAGCAGTAAGAGAAGGCAGACATGTGCTTGGGAATCTGGCAAGCAGTAAAATAAACATTTTCTGGGAAGAGCTGGGGGTGGTTAGAGGGAAGGATAGGATGCTGAATCTGCCAGGCTCAAACCCAACTGCTAAATATTGGCCCCAGGTTTTCTTCCTTAGCATTCAGATTCAGCTTTCTTCTCATTTACATGAAATTTTAGAAAACTGCCACCATGGGTGGGCCCAAGTAGTGCCAATACATAGAAGAATTTCTAAAGGCACTCATCAGTATTTTTCTTTGTGCCCCAAATGCATCACGGTACAATGGAAAGTTTTGGAGTCAAGATGACTTCAAATCTTAGTTTTGCCACTTAGGATCTCTGTAATCTTATACAAGTCACTTAACTGTTCCTTATCTGTTAAATGAAAAGGCTGAATGAACTAGCTGACCTCTTATGGCCCTCCTAGCTTTAAATGTGAGGTCCTGTGATCCTTAATCCAGTGAAATCGTTCAGAAGAAAGATGTCAAGGGCATGGCCCCAGGGGGCCACATGCAGCCTCTTACACACTTGGATGCAGCTACATAAACGTGTGGTTTTCTAAGTCAATCTGCAGCCTCCAGAGATCCTTATGTATGACTTCGTGGCCTCGGTTTCTGAGTTTGACACCACCGATGATTGTAGAAAGCTGGAGGGAAAGCATTAGTCAATGACATTAACCTTTTCACACCAGATGTGCTATATATCCTCTTCCCACCATGATGCTGAGATAGTCTTCAGTCAAACTATTCGTAAGAACCACTGGAAATTCATCTCCTTTAAGACATTCGCCTAAAGTATACAGATTTAATTAGGATGTCCACTTCTCCAAAATATTTTTTTTAAATGAAGCTCAGTGCATCCTTTTAATTAGGGCAGCTAGGTGGCAACAGGAAAGTGCCAGGCTTGGATTCAGAAGACTATTCTTCCTTAGTTCAAATCTGGTCTCAGACACTAACTGTGTGACTCTGGGCTGCCTCAGTTTCCTCATCTGTAAAATGAGGTAGAGAAGGAAATGGCAAACAACTCCAGTACCTTTGCCAAGAAAACCCCAAATGGGGTCACAGAGAATCTGATTTGACTGGAAAAAACTTGCATGAACATCTCTTTAAGTTAACCACTGAGACTGTATTATATATTATTAATAGCACAAAGATACTTCATTACATTTCAAATCCATTCCAATTTGTAAAAAATTTGCCTGGGAATGTGTAAACTTGGTGTCTTCAAAGAAAGCCTTGGAATGACAAAGGTAGTATTAGTGTTCTGTCAAGTCACTTCCTAAGTGGGCTGTGGAGGAACTGTAATTTATTGATCTAACTACAGAAACACTTGTTTAATGTATTATTTGCTCTGCTATACCAGCTGTAAATGGGAAAAACCCTCTGAATCTAGAACAGATAAATGGCAACCCCAAAGAAATAAGGCAAAGGATGCCTATACAAGACTGTCAGCATGTGCATTTATAGTGGGTAATAAAGCTCTACTGTTACCCAAAACAGGGGCGGGGAACCTGCAGCCTTGAGGCCACACATGACCCTCTAGGTCCTCAAGTGCTCTGTCTCTAACTAAATCCAAACTTCACAGAACAATTGACGTTTGGATTCAGTGAAAGGGCTGCACACTTGAGGACCTAGAGCTCCACAGGATCCTCACCCCTGCCCAAATAAAAGCAAGGGATGATTTAGACTTAGGCAAGTGATGCCAAAAATAGTCATATAACTGCAGTAGGAGGGAGAGTAGCTTCCAAAAACAGTGTCCAAATCCACAAAAAAATAGCCTCATGTCCATACCAACAATAAGGAAAACCTGAAGGACTAAAGTAAGAATTGGATGTTAAAAAAAAAGATACTAAATACAGTACCATGAGACTAGTAGCTAAAGATCAAAGGACCCCAGAGGTCCCCAAAATTTAGGAAAACAGTAGTAGAAATTTAACTGTAGTTGGGTAAATCTACTTAACTAGGCAAATAATAAATTTGAAATCTTGAATGTATTCAGATATAAGGTTTAATCTAGGATGTTTAACACTAACAAGTGGAAAATATTCATTGTATTGAAAAAATGTAGTTAATTTTATTATCTTGCATGGCTAAAGAATTGAGCTTTCCTTTTAATAAATTTTGTAAAAATGTTTTATGGGTGTCTTTTCTTTTTATGTCATAGCCATTTCCAAATATTCTTCCCACACATGACAAATGAGCAGTCTTTTACAAAAGGAAAAAAAAATTAAAAATCAACTGACCGTGTGACATTCTGCACCCATAGAGCCCCACCTCTCTCTCTACTGTAAGTAAGTGCTTTCTCATCTCTAAGTCTAAGATTTGTTATCATAATTAACTAATATTTTACTTTGTCTGTGTATTTTCTTTAATTGTTACTGTCATTGTATTACTTTCCTGTGTCAGCTTACTTCCTTTTGTGTTGGTTCATATAGATACTGTCAATTAGATAATTTGATATCAGTGTTACCAAGAATTATGAATTTTGAAATAGTTAAAATTATCCATCTACCATCCCTTTAGCGTGAGTATCCCATGGGCTTCTGTCTTGTTCCATCTTCTCTTTCTAAACTGTCTTTTGTGGTGGTCTCATCTACTCCCACAGTTTTAAGTATTATTTCTACGGAGAAGACTTCCAAATCTATATATCTAGTCCTAATCTCTCTCCTGCACTCTAATTATGCACTGCCAACTACCCACTGGATGTCCTTCAGCATTTCTTATAGGAACCATAATCTCAGTTGTCCTTGACTTCTCTTTTCCTAACCCTCCATGTTCCATCAGTGGCTAAAGCTGGTTGGTTAGTCCAAAACATCATTTGAATCCAGCCTTCTTACTCTGTTCATGGCCACCAGTAATTCACTGACCCTTTACCACCTTGTTTGGATTCTGTAATAGACTCCTACTTGATTTCTCTCCTCTCAGTTTCTTCTCTAATTCAAGAAGTCTACCAAAATAATCTTACTAAGGCACAAATCTGATCCATGTCATATTCCTACTCAAAAAGTTTTTTGCCTCCAGGGTAAACTTCTTGCATTTTCTTCACAATCTACCTGACACCTACCTTTCCAGCCTTATATCCTTTGATGAATTCTACCTCTCAGCCAATCTGTGTTACTAGTTTTGCCCTGAACTGGACACATCTCACATCATTCTGCATTTTCAAAAGTCATTCCCCATGCCCAAAATATGCTTCATCTTCATCTACACCTCTCACGATCTTTTTCCTCCTTAGCTGTAGTACCATGTCTTCCACAAAATCTTCCTTGATTCCCTTGGTTGTTAGTGCCCTCTCCCACCTAAAAAGACCATGTTCTTTCTTTTTATTTATTTTTGTACACATTGTGTCCCCTCCTCTCCCTCAGTAGGATTTGTTCCTTGAGGGAAGAAGTATTTTGGAGTTGTTATGGTTTTTGTCTTTATATACTCAACACTACAGTACCTTACACATGACAGTGACTCAAAATATGTTTATTGAATTTAGGATATACAGAAAACTGAAAATGAATTAGATATAGTCTTTATTTTTTCTGTAATTGAGAAGGAAAAGTTCTCAGCTGATAGATACCAAATATCCTTAGGCTTTAGATGAAGGAAAGTGTGGGTTGAGTTGAGGTTGAGAAAATGAAAGTTAATAGAAACTTTTGACATGTTCTGATATTGCAAGCCTTCTCCCCCTTCTTCCTCTCTCCAGTCTCATTTCATTACCACTTATTTAAGTTCATTACCCTTACATTTAGGTGTAGAAGGGTCATTTAGTCAAATTCCTTCATTTGACAAATGGAGGTCCAGAAACTCTTCTGAGGTCACACAGGTAAGTAAGCACATCATCTGACTGCCAGCGCTCTTTCTACTGTAATACTTTAACCCATGTTGACTAAGTGAAATGCAGAATTTGATGTAATCTTTCCTCCCTAAATCTTTCCTTCTAGGACCTTACTTTCTGTTTTTAAGTTTGTTTGTTTTTTAAAGTATTCAATCGAGGTCATTCCTGAATATTCTTTCTACTTACTACATGTGCAGACCATTGCCAGATATTGCATTTGAGTTACCCAGGAAAGTAGAAGGGTAAAAACATGAATACAAGAAACTGTTTTAAGAAGTCATGACTAGAAAGATAGAGATAGTTGGCTGAGAAGATTATGGATGACAAAGATGATAAATATAGTGAAAGCACTTGACTTGGGGTAATCTGAATTTTATGTGATGCTTTGAAACAGAAAATAAGACATAAGGGATAGTTTGACCAGCTGATGCTCACAGAAGAATTAAATTCAACTGAAAAAGCATACGTTAAGTAATCAGTATGTGTGAGGCACTTTTCACACAAAGACTCACAAACAAACAACAAGCCAAGATTGTACTCAAGAAGTTTATGTTCTGATGAAAAGGTTATTTAACTCAACATGTGACAGTCTGGAGAGGGGGAGGATAAAGAAGGTCTTGGAGATGTTATGGAAGAACAATTTTAAAATTATTTTTTCACCCACAAAGCACATTTCCTTAGAGAAACTAGCAGAAATGACAGAAAGACAAGGAAAGTCGAAGTTACATTAACAACAGGGGGATTATTGGGCAATATAAGCAAGTATCTGAAATATAATTTTAAGGCAAGATTATTAAGAAAATTTCTTATGAAGCTAGACAATGAAAATAAACTTCAGCTATACTAACAATACAGTTAAAATATTTTTTGCCTGTAATATGTTCATCAAGTTCAGATTGTATGAAGCAAAAATTCTTTTAAATTGCATTTAAAGAGATCCCTCTAGAAGACACAGCATTACACAGAAATTCAGTATCTATAGCCCTAAGTCAGAATTTTTAAAGTTCAAAATTTTTTTTAAATTAAATTAAAAAAAATTTTAATCTGAGTTGTTTCACTCAGGATCTATTTTCTTTTTTAATGTTAAAAATACAGCAGACTTGGAACTAAATAAAAACACTCACCTTCCGAGGCTCTTCTTGTCAATGTGTCTTTACAGATAAGCTATATTAATATAAATCAATAGATATAGAAAATATTACCAGCTTACTTATTTATTCCATATTAGTTAAGGAAAAACCTCAAACACCTTTCCACAGTGCTATGTAAAAGCACTTATACATCTTCGTTCTTCTCAAATCTACATTACATTCACTTATCACCTTTTAATACAAACGCCCTTTCTCTCTCTGAATATTGTTATCACCCTATATTCCAGTAACCAATTATCTCTCTTTTCATCTCTAGTGCCCTATTGGCCTTTTCAGGATGAAATTGCTTTTTTTTTGTCATTGCTTTTTATTCTTATGTTTTTGTTACTGGGAAAGAGATCAGGAATAATTTCTAGTTTTATCTCTAAGTTATTATTAAGGAAAATGAATGTGAAGAAATGGAATTGAACAGGCAGACAGGATTTTCTTAAAGACACTCAGTGTGAGACTTTTCAATTTGATAAAATTGAAGATGAATCTAATACCTCCTCATGTAATTATAAAATTTCCTCAGAGTAGGTACATCCCACATAGAGAAAATACTCATTTCACTCAAAAATATACTAGAAGTTCAAATTTATTTTTGAGTTTTGTATGTGATAATTTATATGGTAGTATAACTCTACTTATTTGGAGTGGAGTAGGGATAGAGAATTGATATTATTTACTGTATGACTAAGGCTCCTCTCTTCCCTTTTCTTTTTCTCTCTTCCTCCCTACCTCTTCTTTTCTTCTCTCCTTTCCTTCCTTCCTCCCTCCCTCCTTGCCTTCCTTCCTTCCTTCCTTCCTTCCTTCCTTCCTTCCTTCCTTCCTTTCTTCCTTCCTCTCTCCCTCCCTCCCTCCCTCCCTCCCTCCCTCCCTTCCTTCCTTCCTTCCTTCCTTCCTTCCTTCCTTCCTTCCTTCCTTCCTTCCTTCCTTCCTTCCTTTCTTCCTTCCTCTCTCCCTCCCTCCCTCCCTCCCTCCCTCCCTCCCTCCCTCCCTTCCTTCCTTCCTTCCTTCCTTCCTTCCTTCCTTCCTTCCTTCCTTCCTTCCTTCCTTCCTTCCTTCCTTCCTTTCTTCCTTCCCAGAGTCTAGAAAGCAACCCTTTACCTAAGGGAGAGACACAAGCTACGATCTTGCCTATGGGTTTGGGGAAATGAGAATATTGAAGTTACTAAAGAGGGTTTAAAAAAGTGCTCACTTTTTGTGGGGACCAGGGGCAGAGATCATGGTGGCTATTTGTCTTTCAGAAAGGAAGGCATCTAGATATCAGCCTAGGATCATAGGTTAGTAAAGCCAAGGACAAGGGTAGAATCACCTGTGATAAGTGGTTAGTGCAACCACTTCAAATCAGCGCAGATGAGCTTTCCATTTTAAGGGAGAAAAATGGCTAAGCTAAACAAATCAACAAAGCAACCACATGTAACAGAGTCTGTAGTATTTCTTACCCACAGTCCCCCAGTTCTCTACTGAGCGGAGATAGGATGCATTTCTTCTTTAGAACCTTGTTTGGTAATCTCAATTAATAAGAATTTAAGTAACTTTCAGTGTTGTTTTCATTTCCATTATCACATCCCTTTACGCTGTTACATTATTTCCTTATGCAATTATGTGTCTTGATCAGGTTCTGCATGTTACGTACAAATCTTCTATTTCTCTGAATTCCTCATGTTCACTGTTTTGTATAGCACAATAGAATTCTGTCATATCCATGTGTCATGATTTATCCCGACATTTTTCAGTTGATAGATACTGTGTTTCTAGTTTTTTTGCTACCATGCAAAATGCTGTTTTTGGTAACTGTTTCGATTATACCTAGATTTTGGCATAAAACTAAAGCATTCTAAGTAACACCTATATCAACCATTACAGTGAATTGTGCAAGGTAGAAACACATTGAATCACGTATGAGGGGAAAATAAATTGAGAAGGGCGGAGAGGGAAGCATCTTTCTTGTCTAGAACTGAGATAGAAAAAGGCAAATTTCCCTACCAGGTCTATGGCCAAATTATGAAGAATGTACCTAGGGTGCTCACGTAAGAGATATTTTTATTAGCCAGAAAAGACAGGTCAATCAATTAGCAAACTTTTATTAAGTACCTGCTATATGCCAGGCACTTTGCTAAATACTGGGGATACAAAACCGAAAGGAATATATATGGTCCCTGACCTCCAGAAGCATTCTAATGGGAGTGATAATATGAACATATGCATTTATACAAAATATATGCAAAATTATTAAAAAGTCAGGAAGGAGAGCACTAGCAGCTGAGGGCCTCAGAAAGGCTTCATGTAGAAGATGGTTCTTGAGCTTAATCTTGAAGGAAACTCTGGATTGCAGGAGGCAAAAGTGAGAAAGGAGTGCTTTTCAGGCATAAGAGGCAGTTAGTGCAAATGTACAGTGATGAGAAATGGAATATCATGTGTGAAGAATGCCTAGGTTATAAAGTGTATGGAGGGGAGTAGTATGCAAAAAAATTGGAAAGGCAGGAAGGGGCCATTTTGTGAAGAGCTTTAAATGCAAAACAGAGTTTTTATTTTATCCCAGAAGCAATAAGGAGCCACTGGAGTTTGTTGAATAGGAGGGTGATGTGATCTGACATGTACTTTAGGATAATCACTTTGTTACCTACCTGAAGGATGGATTGGAACCTGAAGAGATTGGATTGGGCAAGGAGACCAGTCAGGTGACTATTGCAATAGTTGAGACAAGATGTAATTAGGGATAGACAAGCATGGTGACTGTGTGAATGGGGAGATGGGGTTGCATGTTTTGGGACTGGGTGGTTGGTTTGGTTTTGGGTTGGTTTTTGTTTTATTTTGAGATTGGGTCTCCCTGTTTCATCCAGGCTGGCAATGCAGTGATCACTCATGGGCCTGATTCCAGTGCTGATTGGCACAGGAGCTATGGCCCATTACATTTCCAACCTGGACCAGGCTGCCAGTCCTTAGGTAGCCTGATAGCCCTCTACTCTAAGGGGCTCACCATAATGGTGCTAGACTTCATGTGGACACCCAATTAACTTAGTCCATCATAGCGCAAAACTCCCAGGCTCAAGCAATGCACCAGTCTCAGCCTCCCCAGTATCAGGGATTAATAGCATGCATCACTATACTTGTTGAGATGGGGCCATATGTAAGAGATGTCATGATCACAGAAATGAAAAAAAATTGGCAACTCATTGGATATGTGGTGTGAGTGAGAGTGATTAGCTAGAGATGACGACGAGGTGGCAAAGCAAGGTGGTGAATCTGAGTGTCTGAAAGGGTGGTGGTATTCTCACTAGTAATAGGGGAGTTGGGAAGAGGTGGGGTAAGAATGATGAGTCCTGTTTCAGAAGTGTTAAGTTTGAGATCCTTAACATATCTGGTTCAAAATGTCCAAAAGGCAATTGCAAATGTGAGGTAAAATTTGAACTCCAACTCTTTTTGACTTGAAGTTCAGTGCTCCTTCCAAAATACCATCCTGTAATAGCCAGGAGAAAAACAAGGTGGAAAACTGTCCCAAAAACCCAGAAAGGAGAGTATATTCATGATGGGGGAGTAGTCAGTAGTGTCATATGCCATGGAGAGGTTAGGATCATAGTTTAAAAGAAGGAATTATTTGAGTCTGAGTGCAGAAAACAGGGTATTTACCAAAGCCTGGAGTCCTTAAACTCAGAGTTAAAAGTAGAGGCAGTGGATTATAGAAAGATGAAGATAGCTATAATTTATAAACTAAAACCATTGAGTAGAAACTAAAAAGTGTTCAAAGATCCACCCAGTCAGAGATGGGAGTCATTTGATTTACAGAATCATAGAATTTCAGAATCAGGAGGGACCTCAGAGGCTATCTAGTTTTGGACAAGATTCCTTCTACAACACACCCAACAATTGTTCTTTCCTTGAAGACCCCCTAGGAAGGGGAAATCAGTTTCTTAAAGGAACCCATTTCACCTTTGAATAGCTCTAATAAATACAACATTTTTTTCTTAAATCAAGCCTAAATCTGCCCTTCTGAAATATCTGTTCCTTCCATCTTGGATCCAAGCAGAACAAGCCTAATTCCCCTTCCCTCTGATGGTCCTCCAAATATATGAAGACAATGATCATATCTTTCCAAGGCTTTACTTTTCTAGGCTAAACCTCTCAAGTTATTTCACCTAATTCTCATATGATATAAACTTAAAACCCTTCATCATCCTGGTCACTGTTCTCTGGATGCTCTCTAGTTCTTTCTAACGTATGTTGCCCAGAAATGAACACAATACTTCTGAGTGGTCAGAACAGAGTTGACTCTGATAAGAACTTTACTTTCACCACTGTTAAATTTCATCCCAATAGATTCAGCTCAACATTTTAGTCCGTCAAGATGTTTTTGGATCCTGATTCCTATTCATTATCACATTAGTTACCCCTTCTAGCTTTGTGCTATCTATAAATTTGGAAAGGAAGACATTTATGCCTTCACACATTACTAAGATGTGGCAGGAGGCTGCAATAGAGCACTCTAGAAAAGTATGTTTGTCTCTGTGCTATTTAACATTTTTATCAGTGATTCCATTAAATGTACAGATGGAATGCTCAGACACTATGTGCATGCCACTGGGCAAGTCACTTAACCCTGTTTTATCCCATTTCCTCATCTATAAAACAAGGTGGAGAAAGAAACGGCAAACCACTCCACTATATTTGCCAAGAAAACCCCAAATAGGGTCACAAAGAGTCAGGTAAGACTGAAAAATGACCAAACAACAACATAGATGGAATACTCACAAAAGTTTGCATAAAGATAACACAGAGCTAGGCACTAACAAATTGAATGATAGAATCAAAATTCAAAAACATCTGGACTAAAAATAAAATCTGAACTGCCTAGAATATTGGGCTGAATCTGATAAGTTGAAATTCAATTGAGATAAATGTAAAGTCCCTACACTTGGATCAAAAAACAAACTTCACAAGCTCAAGATGTGAGAGACATGGTTAGACAGCAGTTATTCTTAAAAAGATCAGAGGATTTTAGTGGACCAGAAGCTTAATATGAGTCAGCAATGGGACTAAAGTAAGAGTTAAAAAAGCTAACATAATCCTGGGCTGCATTAGAAGAATAGTTTCCAGGAATAAGGACACGAGAGGACCACTGTGAAATTCCTTAGCCATACCTCCTCTGGTATTGCCATAAGAAGAACATTGGTAAGCTGGAGAGAGTGCAGAGGAAGGCCACCAAGATAATGAAGGACCTTGAATCCACTTCTTAGGAGGTGATATTCAGGGCACTGGTAATATTTAGTATGGAGAAGACTCAGGAAGAACATGATAGCTGTCTTCCAGCATCTTCTACCTGTCACATGGAGAAGGGATTTGTTGTTTGGTTCTCGTTCAGTCATGTCTGATTCATTTGGGGGATTTTCTTGGCAAAGACACTAAAGTGGTTTGCCATTTCCCTCTCCAGCCCATTTTACAGATGAGGAAATTGAGACAAAAAGGGTAGGAAGTATCTGAGGTGGGATTTGAACTCAGGGAGATGAGTCTTCCTGATTCCAGGCTGGGCGCTCTAGTCACTGTACCACCTAGCTGGGATTAATCTTGCTCTATTTGGCCTTAGAGGAAAGAACCAGAAGTAATGGTTGGAAACTGCAGAGGCAAATTTAGGTGAAATATCAAGAAAAACTTCATAATAGTTAGAACTGTCCAAAAGTGGAATGGGCTGCCTTGAGAGTTCTTGGAATGTCTCCTCTTTGGAGGCCTTCAAGTAAAGATTAGCTGACAACTTGACGACTGCCATAGTATTGAACTATTAATAAATATTCTTTGAGTCAGGCCATTCAATAAGTTATATATCTATCTAATTGCCTTCTTGTCTGGTCCATGTCTCTATCTTTTCCACAAGAATAGTATGAGCAAAGGTGTGCTGGTAATGTGTAACAAGCCGCAAGGGGGAGGGAAGGGGATTCACATTTTCTCCATTACCATAAGCCTCAATACCAGTCCATTCAATGATAGGATGTTACCTCACCCTAAGTGAGTACCAGCATAGACCTTGGCCCTTTCAGGCCAAGATCTCCCAGTGCATCCAAGGTCTCCCAGTGCATCCTGGGTCATCTCCAGTGATCCTGAGGAATATCAGGTCACTAGATTCAGATGGCTCTGGAGGAGAAGTAAGGCTAGTGACCTTGCATAGCCCTCCCTCACTCAAAACAAAGTCAAGTGCAAGTCATGTCATCATTTCTCTGATGACATGGTCTTCTTCAGCAAAAATTCATCCCACAAGATATAGGAGAGAATGAGGACAAAGCCAAGAACAGGTCACTGAGGCACTCCACTAGAGTTCTCTTTCTGTGTTGACAGGGATTCCTTAATCATTATACTTGGTTATGGTCATTCCTCCAGATCTGAATCAACTTAATTATATTATAATAGAGCACATATTTCTCCATCTTTTCAACCAGGACATCCCAAGAAACCCTGTCAAGTTCTTTGCTGGAATCCAGGTATGCTATCTCTATAGCATTTGACTGAATTACCAATATAGCAATTTGGTATGTGGAAGAGAATATAGGCCAAATAGAGCATGATTAATCCCAGCTAGGTGGTACAGTGACTAGAGCGCCCAGCCTGGAATCAGGAAGACTCATCTCCCTGAGTTCAAATCCCACCTCAGATACTTCCTACCCTTTTTGTCTCAATTTCCTCATCTGTAAAATGGGCTGGAGAGGGAAATGGCAAACCACTTTAGTGTCTTTGCCAAGAAAATCCCCCAAATGAATCAGACATGACTGAACGAGAACCAAACAACAACTTACTAGGTGTGTAACCATGGGAAAATTACTTTATCTTTATGTGCCTTAATCTCTTTCATCTGTAGAATGGAGAAAATAACATCTATTACCTAAATGTACATTTAATGTAGTACCTACCTGAAAGGGTTGTGGTGAGGCTCAAAGGTGATAATACATATAAAGTGCTTTGTAAACATCAAAATGCTATTTAAACATTACTTATTATTATCTGTTTAAGGAGATCTAGCACATATGTAGAATGCCTCTGTCAGTATCTACCTGTGAGGAAAGGCTAAGGACCCTATGGTTGGGAGAATTGTGACAATGTTTAATGGAATTGCATTGGAGAGACTGTGGAGCATATATAGACATTTAGTAACTGGTACCGGTCTACTAAACATGGTTTGGAAAATATTTTTTTTGATTGCCTATTTAACTGGAACTGTGGATACCTTCAAAAAGCATCACAGCCATTCTCTTTGGGCCATTTTCTCTTTGTCTGTACTTAGGTGGTTTGATTCCATCACTGCTGGCAAACAATGCCGTAAGTGAAAAGGCTTTGGGTCTTTTGTTGTCCTAGGCCATGTGACCCTATGAGTACTGGCAAAGGTTCTTTACTGGCTTTGGCATTTGTTACTTTCTCTTTTAGGCAAAGGGAGAGCAGTGCCTCCATGTCCCAACATCTGGGCTTAGTGGCGATTTCCATAGTGCTGTCCAGAAAAGTAAGAAGTAATCTTTGGCAGTAATCTTCAGGACTCAGCTCTCAATGGATGAGATAAAGACTCAGCTGACAGAAATTCTGCATTTAGAAATGAACTTGGTGGGACCAATGTTATATAAAAATTGAACTAAAAGTGAGTTCACTCTCTCCAGAAAACAAGGTGGTATAAGAGAGTGTGTACCTCTGAGATGATAGAGGAAAATGTTTGTACTTTGTTCTTGTATCTTTAACATAAATATCCTTTTTGTAAAAGTTAATTGATATTCAGTGGTTAAATGGAATTAGGGTGCTACTTACTAACATCCAACAATAGGGAGAACATAGCCAGTGGGGGCTTAAGCAGATAGTAGTAGAGAAGAGAAACTCCCAAACCTCTGAATATATCCCTAGGACACTGTGAGAAAGATATCATTTTCCTGATTCTGGAAGAGTAAGCCAGACTATTCTGTCTACATCAGTTCAGTGAGCCCATTCAAGAAAGATATGGTAGGAAAAGTCAAGAGGCAGACAGAAGTCTATAAAACTGGGACAGGGTTGGGGAATGGAAATGTGGTAAAGTTCTATTTGAAGTCCATACATGCTGCACCTGTAGCTTGGGGAGTTCTTAGCCCAGAGAGAGTTAAGGGGGTCAGATAACATCTCAGAAAGAGATTACAGGGAACCCTTTGCTGGCACTGGGTACAGTTGGCACTGATTGGCAACTCTATTGCCCATAAGCAATTCTGGGTTGCAGTTCCAGGACAGAGAAGATTGCAGGGTGTTAGTCACAAGAAGCAGAGGCTCTGGTCACACAATTCCAAAGCAAAGGGAAGTGCTAGCATGCAGATTGAGAGGACCAGGGGCCCTTTCTTGGTGAATACCAGAGAATAGACCAAGAGAGCAGGGACCATTTCTCTCCCAGGACTGCACCACTTTGGAAGCACCAAAAACTTACAACCCTCCAGAACTAGCTCTGAAAACAACAGCACAGTAACAGATTGGTAAAAGAGGCCTGCCCAAAATTCTGAAGGAAGTAACACCTTAAAAACAGAATTGGCCTAATGGTAAAAGAGGCACAAAAATTCCCTGAAGAAAAGAACTTCTTAAAAATTACAGTTAGGCAAGTGGAAGTTAATGATTTCATGAGACATTGAGAAATAATAAAAAAGTCAAAAATAATGGAAAAAATAGAAGAAAATGTGAAATATCTCATTGGAAAAACAACTGATCTGGAAAATAGATAGAGGAGAGATAATTTAAGAATTATTGGACTACCTGAATGCCATGATCAAAGGAAAATCTTAGACATCATGTTTCAAGAAATTATCATGTAAAACAGTTCTGTTATCTTAGATCCAGAGGGTAAAATGGAAAGTGAATGAATCCACCAATCACCTCCTGAAAGAGATCCCAGAATGAAAATTCCAAGTAATGTTATAGCTAAATCTCAGAGCTCCAAGATAAAAGAGAAACTACTTTAAGTAGCCAGAAAGAAACTATTCAAATATCATGGAGTCATAGTCAGGAGCACACAGAATTTAATGGCTTCCACATAAAAGGAGCAGAGGGCTTGCAATATGATGTTCCAGAAGGCAAAGGAACGAGGATTAAAACCAAGAATCACCTACCCAGCAAAACTGAGTATAATATTTCAGGAGGAAAAATGGTCATTCAATGAAATAGAGGACTTTCAAGCATTCCTGATGAAAAGACAAGAGCTGAATAGGAAATCTGACATTTAACTAAGGACTCAAGAGAAACATAAAATGGTAAACATGAAAGAATTATCATAAGGGACTCAATAAAGTTAAACTGTTTACATTCCTATATAGGAATAAGATACATGTAACACCTAAGATTTTATTATTATTAGGGCAGTTAAAAGGAGTTTACATAGATTGAGGGCACAAGTGTGAATTTATATTGGGATGATCTCAAAAAAAATTGAAATAGGGAGAAAGGGAAGTGATTATCAACCCTTTAATAAGTTTTGTTCATTTCCTGAATCTTCTCTAATTTCTCAGATCTTATAAAAAAAATCCCTCTGCCCAAACTAGGTATAGATAAAGTCTCTTTCATCCTAAAAGTAGTATTATTGAGGACTACATTTATAACTTTTCAGGAGCTTAAGGCCAGTGATAGCTTTGTAGAGCTAATTAAACATACTCATAAAGTATGTTACTAAGTATAGATGTTTCTAATCAAAATTATGTAAATTAAATTAGTATTTTGGCCAAAAGTAAAAAACAATGGTTCTCTTTGGTACTTTTTTCAGCTCCTGGGGCACGCATTTTAACCAATGCCTTTGCAAGTAAAGTGAAAAAGAGAAGTAGACATTTATCTGGTGAATTTAAAGAATTTTAAAAAACCAAATTGGATAACCCAAGTCTCCAAAGCTGTTTCTTACCTCATTATAAGTTTTTTGAGTCATGCATGATCCAAAGAATAGCCTTAATTCACTGTCTTATTTTTTTCTATACAGATACAATCCAGGAAGCCTATATAACACTATAACAACGGTATGTGAAGCAGAACTTCAGCTCCCGCATTGTCTGTGTCTCCTTCTACTATTTTCTCCTGCTTTCATTATCAGTTCCTCAATTTTGGTTTTCCCTTCCTGGTATTTTTCAAAGGATGACTACAGAAACACAGTACTAATGTGGAGTGGGGTTAAGGAAGTGCCATTTATTGAGTAATGTCTCTGGAGCCAACCACAACTTGACTGACTGATTCTGATGTTTTAATAGAGCCCCACAGGTCCCAACTGTGACCACCAAGCTGCTCTCTTTTGACTTCGTCATGACTTCCTTATACTCTGACTCTTTTTCAGCTTCCTCTTATGTGTTAACCTCTTCCCATTAGGTTGTAATTTCCTTGAGGAAGGGACTTTATCTCCACAGCTTAGCCCAGTGCTTGGCACTTAGTAGGAACATAGAAAATGTTTGTTGACTGACTGACCAATTTTCTTTCACTAATCACAAATTTTGTGCAGCAGCATCTGCTTTCATCAAACAACAGAAATCCCATATGATCTGTTCAAGTAGCTAAGGACTCATTCATAGATAAATTTCCTTACTTGAGTGATGATTGACTGATTCAATCAAGATGTGTGGAGTGTGTGTGGGAGGGGGGCAGGTTTCATGATTAATTGAAAATTAGGGGCATGAGAAGGGTCCAAGACACAGATATGATGACAGTAACAAAAAGGTCATAGCTGACAGCCCAACAATGTGGAAGTAGAGAGAAAAACTATAAAAGCTGACATGAGAATTCAGAAAGTGCAGTGAGATCATTTAGTATAATGGCAAATAGATCTACTTGCTTCAACAGCCCCTATCAATATCATTAAATAACATAGCATAACACTTTGTGTTCACTTTAATCCCATCATTAAGAAAAAGATAAATCATGTTTGGTATACTTTGGTATATTTTGGTATACTTTGGTATACTTTGTTCAAAAAGAGTCTGCATAAAGTGTTGCTGAAAGATTTTTATAGAAATCACTGAAATATTAAAAAAAAAAAACCTTTGGTGCATATTTGGAAAATCCAGAAGATCACAGAATTTATAGTGGAAAGGGATATTCAATATTGCCTGCTACAATCCCATAACTTTGTAGATGATGAAATTGAGTCTCACAAATGTAAAGTGACTTGCTGAAGGTCACACAGAGTGAGGATTTGAATTCAGGCTCTCTGACTCCAAATATAATGATCCTTTCACTACATTAGCACTTAGAATAGTTCATTGCCTTAGGATGTCAAATAAATTAAGTTTTAATTAATTTTGTCTGATTTGGTTTCGTGGGAACACAGAACCATCCTGTCATCTGATTTCTGTTCTATAAACAAAATTTATGGATTATTCATGGTAATGATTATAATAAACATAGCACTTTTAAAAATGTGCAAAGTGCTTTATATTAAAATTATCTCATTTAGTCCTCAAAACAACTTTGTGAAATACTATGGGAGTGGAATCAAGACCTGGTTTTTTCTTGATTTCCCTTTTCCTTGGTGCAACTGACACATGGATAGGAAATTCTTTGAAGCTGATGAGAAGATATAATAGGTCATTGCAAGGGAGAGAAACATTTAGGCAGGTATCATTTGATTGAATTTAATTTTTTGTATTTTAGGGTACTGATTTACAAAATCTGCGTAATGTGACTGCCTTTGCAGGGGGTAGTGAGCCTGACCTATCTAACAGGAAACAGAAAGCTCTGTTTAACTCTGCCCATTGTGTTTCCTATGAGTCTCTCCCTGGAGTTTCTAATGAATATGCTGCCTAGTGTTATGAGCCAAATTCTGCCTTCAGATGTTAAGATACAAACCCCTGGGAGGAGCTAAAGGCTGAATTTGTTTTTTTTACTGGCAAAAACATTTAGGCACAATGGGCTCTTTGAACACTTTGTGAACAAAAATAGGAAGGTAGCTGTGCCCGAAGAACTTTTCCTCCCAGTGGGTGATGTTTGTGTAGAAAGGTTGCTCAGACCTAAAATTAGGGTAAATATTGTACTAGTGGGGGAAGGTAGCTATAAAAGAGACAAGACATAATGAAAAGTCATGACCACTAAAGAGGATGAGAGCATAATTACAGCCTTATCAACTGGTAACAAGGGAACCCAAACAGCTTTAATCATGTATTGTATTATCAATTAAGACAACAACCTAAAATTTTTCTGACAGCAACTCCTTGGTGCCAAATTTTTCATAAGCTGATACATTTAGAAATTTCAGCCTACTAATAAAGTCAGATTTGCTTTGAAGTATGTATTATTCTCATTTTTATAATTAGAAATTATTCATATTTGCATAGAAATACATTTAAGTCTTTCTAAAAGTAGCCAAGGATTGATTTCAACATGCTCAAGGACTTTAAAAAATGTTTATTGTTGCATAAGGACTTTTAAAACATATTATTAAAATATGTGGGACAGTTGCTTTGGATTTATGGCATATAAACATACATAATTAATGACTTTTCTCTTTTCAATTTTACTGTGCTTAATTAGACTTTTCAGGCTTAGTAAATAGCCTACTTAAAAGAAAAAGTAATGAATAGTAAAGAAATATGAACCATTATAGAAACAAATAGCTCTTGGTGCTTATGTTCCATTTGCAGACTGTGCTGGAACTTTCTTCATAGTTAGTTCCTTAATGTGGTCTATAAAAAGTATAAGCAGACCTAGAAATTAGAGAATTCTAACTGGATTATGGTGTTATAGAAAATAAAACATAATTCAACTAATGAAGGCTAAAAATTTTTGAAATATAAATAATATTTAAAAAATTGAAGTTTCAATTCTTCAGAAGACCTCTGTCATCAATACTGGTATTCCTTCTTATGGTATAAATCTCAACATTCCAACCTTCGTATCCCGTGATATTCTTGTATGTGTTTTCACCTATAAGAAATCTACTCAGTGTGTGGGAGGTCATCCTCCAGGTCCTTCTATATTTTGTGGGTACCAGTGTAACATTTGGGTTATTTTTTTTTAAATTAGTGATAGCATAATAAGGATAAGATAAAATAGCATAGTGAATTGAAGGTCAGTCTGGGAGTCAGGAAGGCCTGGATTCAAATCTTGCCTTTGACAAGGGGGCTGTGTGACCATAGATAAGTGATTTAAACTTTTAATGCCCCCACACAACTCTAAGACTATAAATTCTAGAGCAGTTGTGAGCTCCTTCAATAGAAAGAGTTTCCACACATGGGACTTCTTCGCACACAATGAGGTGTGTCACTGGTCTGACCAAAAAATAATTGACAGACTTGAATCTAGCCTATTTTTTTCCTCCTGGTCTACAAACTAAAACATAAAGGAAACATTAAAGAAGTGAAGTATGTTCACTTGTTAAACCAAACTATGTAACATGAATAATCTTTCAACTTTTGCAAGGAATAGGTGTTGGGATTATAAAAAAGGTGTTTTAACTAAATATGGTAGAATGTAGCAAAAAGAAGACTGGACTTGGGCCTCATGGAATCTGGGTTCTAGTCCTTTCCTCAACATTTTGCCACAGTTGAATAGCTATGAGTCACTGCTTGTCTTGGCCTTGCTTTCTTCATCTGTAGAATGAAGGATTTGGACTACCAGTAAATGATCTCAAAGGTCTTTTCCAGCTCTAAAAATCCGTGATTCTATACCAAATCATGTGGCCCTACTGCTTATTAGCAGGTTTTACAGAGAGGTACATGTGAATACTGGATAACAGAACTGAATCAACCAAGTAATGATGTCTGTATCTCAGGGCCTGCAAAAACAATGGTGACTCCTAAGGCGACTCTAATGGTGGGACAAAGGATATACTATAGAAGAAACATGAATTCAGTACTTGCAATGTAGAGCTTGAATTTATGATAAAAATTCAGGCAGAAGCAAAAAGAAAGGTTAATTTTACAGAAATTCATTTTACATAAAACTACTGGAATTCATGGACAGCTAGATAGCATCATGGATGGAACTCTGGGCTTGGAATCAGGAAGACTCAGTTCAACTCTGGTCTCAGACACTTACTAGCTGTGTAACCTTGGGCAAGTCACTTAACCCTATTTGTCTCAGTCTCCTCATCTGTAAAATGAGCTAGAGAAGGAAACAGCAAACCACTTCAGTATCTTTGCCAAGAAAACCCCAAATGGAGAGTTGGACACAAATGGAAAATGACTGAATAACAACAGCTTTGAAATTTATCTGGCACATTAAGGAAAAGACACATTCTTATAGACACTGACACATGGAATGAAAGTCTTCAGCAGCTAAGGAAAAAACTACACAGATTTCACTACTAGTCTAGTTTTAGGTTTGCCAGCTTCATGTTAGCTCAGCTCTATCCCTACCAATTGCTTAGAAACTGGTTGATTCAATTCAGTTTTGTGTGTGTGTGTGTGTGTGTGTGTGTGTGTATGTGTGTGTTTATTAAGGCACAAAGGAATGTACTAGGCAATGTGTTGTCCAAGATGTGGGAAAGGGAATGCAAATGAAAAACTTAAATGGTACCTTCCATCAAGAAGTATTTTTTCAATTAAGGTCTACAACATAAACACAGATAAAAATAATACAGAGAAGGGAGAAAAGAGTTCAAAGGAGAGATCAAAGAGCTTTAGAAATAAAGAAGACAAGGAGTTCTAATAAAGGGACAGGGATCACAGATGGTTTCATGGAGGATCCTACATCTTTATTCAGGTCTAGAGTTCAATTTCATCAGTGTAGGGAACTTCTGTTGCAAAAACCAGCTCTCCCTCACTTAAATCCCAGTTCACTTGCACATCGTGGCCTCTCCTCCCTGATGTCTCAGTCCTCTGAGAATGAAGGACAAACAAAAAGAGTGGAAACATACTAGCAACTATTCTTGGAGGTATAGTCTGAAAGAGAGGAGCTTGGAGAGCACTGATTGGTTGAGTTGTCCAGGGTCATCAAGTCAGGTATGTGTCTGAGATGAGTGTTCCTGACTCTAAGACTGGCTCTCTATCCACTATGCCACAACACTTCTCTCACAGACTACAGCATGACAGAATTTGACCTGGGAGGGACCTTAGAAATTATATAGTCCAAATTCCCTCAGTTTACAGATAAGGAAACAGAAACCTAGTAGGGGACAGAGGCAAGATTCAAACCCAGGTCTTTAACTTCTTTAACTTAACAAATCTAGCATTCTTTTCTCACATTATGCTTTACCCTGCCAGCCCCTCAAGCTATCTTCCTACTTCTCTCTTCCATGTCACTACCAAGTTACTAAAAAGAATAAAACACCCAGTGCCTCTACTTTCTCCCCATCCATTCACTCTTCTACCCCTTGCATTCTAGATTCCTTCCTCTCCACCTCTCACACCTTGCTCAAACACATTTTCCCCCTGAAGTTATCTTCTTACCAAATTCAATAATCTCTTTTTTCCTCCTCACCTGGTTTTACCTCTGCAGCATCTGATACTGCGGACCACCTCCTCCAACTTGAGCCCCCTTCGTCTCTTGACTCCCATGACTGCACTCTCACAATTCTTTGTCTGCTTGCACAATGCTCTTCTGTCACCTTTCTTTCTTCCCTCTTGAGTAAGAGGAGGAGGACGTGTTCCTATCTTTCTGAGGCCCAATCATCTCCTCCAACATCCTGCTTCTTTAACTATATCCCTTGTAGGATACTTGACCACATGGCATCTTTCTCCTTTGCTTATGCTTCTGGCTACAAACATATTTTATTTAGTTATTTTCTGCTTTAAGAAAAAGGTAGGGGGAGGGGGTCTTCACTTGACTGTACCACTGCATTACTCTTTCTAGGTGCTTTCCTATTTATCATAGAATTTTGGAGGTAGTAGAGGCCTTGGAGGTGACTCAGTACCTTCATTTTACAGGTAAGGATTCTCAGCTGCAGAAAGGTTTAAGTGGCTTACTTAAGGCTTTTCAGCTAGTTAAGAGCAGGGCTGGATCTGAAGCCTCCTTCTCCTGACTCTGGATCAGGAGATAAAGAAGAGATGCTGCCTCTGACATCAGGTTGCACACAGAGCTCCCTGATGAGCTCAGATTTTAAAAAGAAGGCCTTGTTTAAAATAAAATGGAAACCAAAGTGTGTAAACAAAGAATAATACAAAAGAGTGGCACAGACCCACAGGAATAATATTAAGGAGGAATACTGATGCTCTGTTTGGGGCTTCTGAAAAAATGACAATAAAATTGGCTAAAAGAAAATCTGTGTTTGGAGGAAAAAAGGGAAAGAGTTTGGATAGCATAGGGCCCCTGCTTGGGGTCAGTGGTGTAATCTTAATACATAGCTGAAAGAGAAGATGAAACTACTCAACTCCTATTTTGCTTCTGCCTTCTCTGTCCAGGAAAGTGATCTTCACGCTAGAAAGGGTAGAACAAAAAAAAAACGTTACAAGGGAATTTGAGCCCAAGATAGGAGGGGAGATAGTAAGACTACCTAGCTGCTCTAAATGAGTTCAAGTGTCCGAGTCAGGACATAGTATATCCCAGGTTACTCAAAGAATTTGCAGGTGTGATCACTGAATTGTTTTTTGACAATCTTTTAGAAATCTTAGGCAACAGCAAAGTTATTGTAAGACGGGAGATGGGGCAAAGGTTGTCCTGAATAGCAAAATTCATTTCAATTCAACAAATGTCTTTTAAGTACTACTGGGTACAAGGCAATATGCTAGACAGAGATGGGGGGTCTGGAAGGTGGTACAGAGACAAAGAACTAAACTGAACCTGGGAAGAAGATAAGGATTCTGAAAAGTGGAGAGCATTTCAGTCCTGGAGGATGGTTTGTGCAAGTACCTGGAGGCAAAAGGTAGAATCTGAGTTCAGGAAATGGCAAATAATTCCATTTGAATGGATTGGAGGGTATGATTAAAGAGGAGTACCATGAACTAAGGTTGGAAGAGTATATTGGAATTAAATTGTGCAGGGACACAGATTACTCAAAGCTTTTGAGCAGAGAGTAAATTGTGGAGATCTGTGTCCCAGAAATTTTTTGGCAGTGGTATTGAGGTTGAATTGGGGGAGGAAGAGACTAGTGTGAGGAGGACCAATTAGGAGTGCTCAGGCACTGGTGATGAAGGCTTAAATTAAGGTAGTAACCATCTGAGAAGAGAAAAGGGAAGGGTAGATGTCATGGAGATAAAATTGATGGGACTTAACTATTGATAATTGAATTGATTTCACTTTTTAAATCATTGTCAAAATTTTATCATTATTTATTGCTCCTTTATCAGGAGCAAATCTTTCCAGTGTGTCATTATTGTTATTTAGTCATGTCTAATTCTTCCTGATCTCATTTGGAGTTTCCTTGGCAAAGATACTGGATTGATTTGCCATTGCCTTCTCCAGCTCGTTTTACAGATATGAAAATTGAGGCAAACAGTGTTAAGTCATTTGCCAAGGGTCACACAGATAGTAAGTATCTGAGGCTGAATTTGAACTCAGGTCCTTCTCACTCCAGGGCTATGCATCACATAGCTACCCTGAATCACTCCAATAGGAACACACTACCAAAAATGTGTGTTAGAAGTATCAGGGCCAGAGATCGTTCAAAATTTGCAAGTCTAGAAGACAGACGGATAAGAATGGAAGCAGCAAATGTCTGGATCTTTAAGGAAAATGGGCATAAGAAAGCAAAGTGAAATAGAGACCAACTGGTGAACTAGGCAGTAGCTAGAGAAGGGGTGGGTCAAAGATTGTTTTCTGGACAGGATAAATCTAAGTGCTTAAATGGGATGAGGAAGGGAGTAGAACCTGGAAGACATCACTGATTTCAGATGCTATTAAGCATTTATAACTGCAGGCAGCAAGGTTGATGCAACATGTAATAGAGTATTAGACCTGTAGTAAGGAAGACACAAGTTTAAATTGTCTCAGATGCTTATTAGCTATATGACCCTTTCTGCCTCAGTTTCCTCAACTGTAAAATGTGAATGAGAATAGCACCTACCTCCTAGGGTTGTTGTGAGGATCAAATGAAGTAATCATTGTAAAGTACTTAGAACAGTACCTGGACCACAGTAAGTATTTAATAAATTGATAAATACTTATTTCCTCCCTCCCTTCCTCCCTCCCTTCCTTCCTTCTTCCTTGTAAAAGATGAACTAAAAATATGCATAAATAATATTATGTCTGATACCAGCATTCAATAACACAAAATTTGCTTAAAATTTGTGTCAAAGGTACAATTGAGAGGAGTTCCTAGCCAGGATCTCAAAGCTTTCATTTAACATGGATAAGGCCTGGGAAATCTAAGCCATTGCTGAGTTTGGAAGACCCCAAGGGGATCTTAAGACCAGTCTTAAGAATTTAAGTCTACTCCATGTGAACTTGAGGTAAACCTTGAATGACATCATGGAATGAATTTATTACATTGTAGACAAGAAATGGCCTTACCACATTAAATATATTTAAAAGCAATTAATCTGATGCAAACCAAATCTGTTATAAAAAGATTTATTAAATTGGACTTATATAAATTTGTATAAATGAAAGTTATCACCTTGAAAAGTCCTTCACTGAAGTCCTGCTCTGATATCTCATTGTGGTTTTTCAGAGGTCATATCAATAGGATACAAACTCAGATAAGTCCTACCAAGCTGTTAAGTATGGCCCCCAAATAGAGATTTCATGTTTGTGTTTCAAGGACCAACCCAGGCAAAGTTCATCTAAGTGCATTATCAGAAAGTTGACTCCTGGATGGTTAATTTTTTTTCAATCATAGAGGCTTACAAAACCATTGAGTAAGGTATGGAAAGGCTGTAATCTGCCATTTATTAGAAGGGGTGGCATGAAGACAGTACCCATACCAAAGAAAGATGCATAGATGCTACACACAAACAAAATTGTTCATGCCTAGATGGTTTGAAACCAACAGGGCTAACATGACACAGTTTAAGATGGGCTTCAGTAAATTTACAAAATGAGGCAACTCAAGAGTAATCAACTCATGCTTCCAGGCGATCCTGTCATAGCTCCTTTGAGATTGTTTTTTAGGCAATGGTACATTTACTCTGTCCCAATTAAAATGGCAAGGGATTTAAGAATCCAGAAGAGAAAAAAGTGCTGACAGTGGAAACTTGGGCCTGAAAAACCATGAAGAAATTGACAAAGGGTTAGTATTGTAGATAAATTCAGTAACATGTTGAGCCTTGTCTTTTAAAAATAATTAATTATTCCATTGGAGGGTTCAATGCTTGACACTTTGTTTTCTAATCAATCAAATCAGGGCAAAATATTAATGAACATGATGCATGCTCTTAATTTTTTCCTCCTGTTTACCTTTTTGTTCTACCTAAGCCTTATTGGATGCTCAGGATTTCAATCTCCAAATTTAAGGAACTTGAATTTTATATTTTACTTGATTTAGTTGATAGTTCCAGTATTACAGAAAAACAATATACCGGTGAAGAAATAGATTTTTAAATTTTTACTATTTTTATAAATTTGGGATGGTGGGGGAGGAAATGGCAAAGTCAAAGCAAAGAGAAAACAATTCCATAATTCAGCTATTCCAAATTCCAGTAAGGACTATTACAACAAGGAATTTTCCTATTTAACGAAATTAGGTATTGATCACATTTTGACTCCTTACCGAGGTTTTTTTGTCAGTAGCCTACTCAGCTAGAATGCTGCTGATCATTTTATTTATTAAAAATGTTATTGTACTCACCTGTTGTAGGACACTTTTTTTAGCCTCACTAATTTATAATGGTTCTCACTAGGAAGGGATTGATTATATGTCATAGTGTATTACTGCAGTGCTACAATGTATCGTAATTTCTACAGGACCAAGTCAGCATTCTAATGACTTCATATTTATGCTCCCGACAGCTGCTTATTCCTTTCAATGTAATTTCAGAGAAAAATGTCCAGGAGGGATTTGCTGCCCCAGTTCTATCAGGAAACATATTTAATATATTTTGTGATATTTTTCCCATACAAGCATCTATTATTCAGTCATTTTAAACCTTAAAAAATGATATTTTGACCATTAACTTAAAACTAAAAAACTTTAAAATTTAATGGGCAGTAACGATTATGAAAACCATGTCATGTGGTTATGCTTGTGAAAGGCAGGAACAATTACTTCATTGCTAAGGTTTGTTTACTTGTATTCTTCTTTCTTTCCCTGGTCTGTAAAATGAGTAGAAAAGGCAGTCTTCACATAACAGATCTAGAAGGGACCTTGAAAGGTTATCTGGCCTAGGTTCTTGCCTTCAGCAATGTCCAAGTCACTCAGAAATGATCACAGGATCATGTAGTTAGAGCCAAATGACTCAAGGGTCACCTAGTCCAACCCCTTCATTTTTCAGATGAAGAAACCAAAGGGGTTTGACTGAGATCACTCACACAGTAAAATGAAAAATCAGAATTAAATTGCAGGTCCTCTGATTCCAAATCCACCATCACAGGATTATCTGTGATCTTGAAAGTCTCTACACTGACCAACTGATAGTTATGGTCAGGGATCAAGCAGTGTCAGGATTTGGGTCACCAAGAGAAAGACAAAAGGGGGAATAGTAAGTTTGAATTAGCCAAAGATATGATAGAGTCATATTGTAGGGTTACAAGTAGAGAGGCATGATACATAGGCCAAGGAATCTATTAGGAAAAGTCAGTTACTTGGGCAGAAAGTCTAACATTATATCAAAACAGTATACCAGTGAGGAAATATATTTTATTATTTTTATGTTATTCAGTTTTTTCAGTCATGTCTATCACTGTGGGTTTTCTTGGCAAAGAAACTGGAGTAGTTTGCCATTTCCTTCTCCAGTTCATCTTACAGAGGAGGAAACTGAGGTAAACAGGGTTAAGTGACTTGCCCAGGGTCACAAATCTAGCAGGTGTTTGAAGCCAGTTTTGAACTTAGGAAGATGAGTCTTCCTTACTCCAGGCCCAGTACTGTATTCACCGCATCTAGCTACCCACTATTTTTATAAATTTGGGGGGATAAATAGCAAAGTCAAAGCAAAGAGAAATCAATTATGTAGTTCAACTGTTCCAAATGGTGGTCAAGAAGAATTATTACAACAAGCAATTTTCCTATTTACTGAAATTAGGTATTGATCAGATTTTGACTCTCTTAACTAGAATTTTTGTCATTGGCCTATCCAGCTAGAATGCCACTCATCATTTTACCTGTTAAAAATATTATTGTATGGTTGACATTCACATAGCACTTGAAGTTTCACAAAATGCTTTATATGTAATTATCTCATTTGATCCTCACAACAGCCCTGTAAGGCAAATACTACTATTAGCCTTATTTTATAGATGAGGAAGCTGAGACTGAGAAAATTAATTTGACTTGTCCAAAGACACACAGCTATTAAGTAAGTGTCTAAGACCATCTTTGAACTTAGGTCTTTCTTACTTCATAGCCAACGTGCAATGCTATATATCTTGCTGCTGTGAGCACCTCAGGGCTTCCAGAAGAGCAGCCAAAGAGAGCTGCTACCTTTTATGTTAGATCGGATCAGACCTTGCCTGACCAGTTTCTCTGGATTGTCCCTGCTTAGAGATTTTCCCTATCTGAGGCAGACCTATGGCCTTAGGACAGATTGGGGAGCTTCTCTGAGTGGAGGGTAGAAAAGACTGGAAATACAGAGGGGGAATGGATCAAGAGCACAATTATCCCAGAAAGGAAGAAGACTCACTTATTCCTCAGAGACTTGATCAAAAAGGGAGGGAATAGGATATGGTTAAATATTTTGAAACATGGAATAGAGGAGAAGAGGAAATTCGACATTTGGCCTCTTTTTTTTTTCTTAGCAGTGTAGTTGGTAAGGTCTTCTGCTGACAGTAGGGAGAAAAAAGGGTTAGGCGGTCTTAGGAGAGAGGAGAAAATTTGGACCAGAAAGTATTAAAAGTGGGATAGAGTCAGTCAAAGAAGGATAAAAAGCCTAGCTCAGCAGGAAGGGCCCCATCAGTCAACTAACATTTATGAAATGCTTGCTATGTGCTAAGCACTGTGCTATACTAAAAAAGGCAAAAAGCAGACCCTGTTCTCTTGGAGTTCACAGCCTAAGGTAGGGAGACAACATGTGAACAGCTATGTACAAACAGGATACATACAGGGTAAGTTGGAGGTACTATCAGAGGGAAAGTGCTAAGATTAAGGAAAGAGCTTCTTGTGGAAGCTTTAGGAAGCTAGAGAAGGTGGGAGGTAGAGAAGAGAAGGAAGAACATTCCAGCATGGAGGACACACAAGGAAAATGATCACAGTTGGGAGCTAGAGTATCTTATTTGAGGAATCAACAGCAAGGAGGCCCAGTTGAGATTATATAACATAAATTTGTAGTGAATCCAGTTGTCATGGTTACATGATTTTCTCCAGGCTAATTTGACAGTGAGTAGAAACCAAGAAAGTAGATGATGGAGCTAATTCAGGAGTGAGTGTGTCAAGGTTGATAGGTGACAGGATGCGGGAAACCAATTCATGGGTAGATTGGAATTGTTCACCTTTAGGATCATGGCTATGAGGGGAGAGAAGGGGACAGAGCAGGAGAGATTGAAAGGACAGAGAGGGGTAGATGGGCTAGAGATCATGAGGAGAGTGAGGCAGGAGATATTTAAGGATAGGTTGTTGTGGCTGTAAGCCTGGCTGCCTAGCCTTGCTGCTCCCTTAGTCTGTGAGTTCAGATTCAATGTTGGGACACAATGAGGCACTCAGAAGTCATTGAATTGTTAACAGTGGAGGTATACTTAGTCATAAATAGCAACGCTAGGCAACAATGAAACCTTGGAGTCTACTATGGGTCCTGTCCAGAGCATCTAGAGCCTAGGCTTGAAATGTTTGTGAGATCCCTCTGGAACCAGCCCTCCATTTACTCTGAATGCATTGATCTAGAGCTTAGAATTTTGACAACCCAGTGGCTAAGGAAGAATAAAGTGGTGATTAGGCTCTGGGAGGCTAGATTGAAATTGCAGCTACTTCAGAAGCCTTATCTCAAGATATTGGGGGTGGGGTACACCCAAGAGATATTTTCAAGAAATGCAGGCTCCTGTTCTCTGAGCCCAAAGACACAAAAGCTCCCTTAATATGTGTATCTACTGTGTACAAAGCATCACACACACACACATACACACACACACACACACACAAAACCCCCCCAAAATAACTTTTGCCCTCAGGAAATTTATATTCTACTTTATCTTACAATGTATAGAAAAAAATGAAAACCTTGAGATACCCCAGAAAGCAGGGAAGATTGCAAGAATCTTTTAGCTTAAGAAAAGTAATGAATATGGTGAGAGATGGAAGAAGTGTTCATGAATGTTCTGCTTAAAGTCACAAAGACCTGGCATGAACTTAAAGAGCAAAGGAAGAACTTCCAATTGTTCAATCAGATACTCAGCTTACACCGAATTTGAGACAGAATCATCACAAACTCGCTCCTAGAGTGTGACTGTGCCCACGTTCTGGGCAACTTAAACCTGGCCATAGACAGACAATGAGATACCTAGAGGGACATATACACCACTTGCTATCTTGGCCACCTTCCCAAAAAGGTTGAATGACCAACCGACAGAGTCACAAACAAAAGAATATGCCCAGATATCCCCAGACCACCAAAGGTACCCTGTTCCACCATGTACCAGTCCCACTCATGGCTTTTCTGCAATGTCTTCTCCCATATGGTCACTTGTCAACAGTAAAGTTCTCTGGGTTAGTAACAAACCCCAGCAATGAAAATATTTCTTCCTTTCTTTAAATATATCAGAATGAGACAGTCTACAGAGGGGCAGAAATACTGGAGAATTCTGTTAGTATAAACAGTCAAGCCTACCTCCTTCTAGCCACCGTAGCTCTTACTCACCTTCTTTTTTGTATTATCACATGAATATTGATTTAGTTGATATTTTCTTTGGTCTTATATTTCATATCTGCATCTGGGGCCATCTCCAGTCATCCTGATCTATATCTTGCCACTGGACCCAGATGGCTCTGGAGGAGCAAGTGAGGCTGATGACTTTGCACAGCCCTGCCTCACTTAAATCCAATTTACCTGCAAGTCATGATATCACCTTCCTGATACCATTGGTCCTCTTTGAGAAGGAAGGTCCTATATCAGTATCACTGATATCTGGACTTTTATCCTAACCTTTCTCAAATCATCTTGATATCTTTTGCTGGCTAAAAATTTTTCCCCAAAATTTTTACCATACTGAAATGTGAGTAGCTGTCATGTAACAGTCAGATCTGGGGCTGTAGCAACAGAAGTATCTGCTGTCCCTGGGGTATTGGTATTGCTTTCCTGGAGAGCTATGACTGTGGTTTAATTCTAAGTTAGAGTTCTTGCCAAGGGAGTCAGTCAAACTGGGGAATCCTAAGAGACACTGGGCAGGTGTTACCAGGACTGGTGTCAGAACTGAGAAAGTATATAGACTAGTGGAGCTTACCATCCCTGAAGCATTGTTTCCTTATCTGCCTTGCTTCTGTCTAGTGTTTTCCCTCTATTATTTCCCCTATATATATATAGATTGTTTGGTTTTAGGGGCACTTGTTTATAGTGCAGCTGTTTCTATGTTGTATCCCTCCTTAGATGGTGAGTTCCTTCAAGGGACAGGCTATCATTAGGATTTTTTTAAATACCGTCCATGGCACATGGTAGGTGCTGAGCAAGTATTTATGGATTGACTGTTGGCTAACAGCTACTTTTAATTATAACAGGAGACCCTCGACATCTCCGAGCCAGGACCTTTTGCTATGCTTCCCAGGGGGAAATATGGGAGAATGTGGTTTGGCCTGTTTGTGTTAATCTGCTTGAACAGTTGCAGGCTAAGCCTCCACCATTTTCATCAAGATAGCTACAAATCTAATAACAAAAGAATTTAAGACACAAAAACTGTAAATAATAGGAGGAAATCAAGAAAGCAGAATAATTCTCTCCTGCCATACATAAATAGGGGCAATTGCATTATAGGATTCATGGGAAATATAATCTTACCCCTACCCTCTAATCACCACTAATCATCCCCAGTATGTCAATAACAGGAACTGGTTGTTCTCAGACTTATGGCTCAGTGGAAAAAACTTAAGAATTCCAAGTTGTCTGCCTCATGGAATCCCACAGAAGCCTTTTGGGGGCAAGCCAAAAATCTGCTGAAGCTTCACAGCTTGGCTCCATTGTCATCAGGATTACACTGAGTATCCTAGGGATGCCGTAACAGTACCACTCCACAGATGCTCTCATAAATTCTCTTTGCAACAACCACTGCCCATTGCCCATTTTCCTGACATTTCAGGTGATATTTCAAGCAGAAGTAATTATTTATAATTTTATGGAGGTATTAAGGAGAATTAGAAAATAGCTTTGAGGACAGATTATATCAATCGATGGTTTAGGACAGGTTCCCCAAGCCCATTTTAGGGAATGGGTGCAGTTGCTGTGAATGTAACTGTGTGAGGAGAATAAAGGATTCAGCCCCGGGTTCAAGAGCCCTGAATGAATGAATGTAAAGTTTGGTAGCCTTGGGTGGGATCAAAGAATTTCATTTCTTTGTATTCTAAAATAAATTTTTATTAATGACTTCTTCAATTAATTGTTTTTATATTGCTAAAATTTCCCTATGCCCTTCCCCTTCCCTTCTCAGAAAGCCATCCCTTATTTTTTTTTTAAAAGGGGTCTTTTTTAAAGGAAAAAGAAAAAGAAAAAACAAAAACCCTTAGCAAAACTGATCAATATATTGAAAGAAAATCTAACAATATGTGGAACATTCCATACCCATGGACCACCCTCCCTCCAACAGCTACAAAGGACTGGGAGGAAATATTTTCTCCTATTTCTTCTTTGGAGATAAACTTATTCTTTGTAACTTTGTAACATTCATTTTCAATTGTTTTGTGGTTATTCTTTCTATTTACATAATGGCATTCATAATGCATATTATTTTCTTGGCTCTGCTTACTTGTCTTTGCATCAGTTCTTTCTGCCATTCTCAATATGCATCATACCCATCCTTTCTTCTGAAACAGTAATATTCTATTGTATTCTTATACTACAATTTGTTTAGGCATTCCTCAATCAGTGCATATCCATTTTGTTTCCAATTCTTTTCTACCACCAAAAAAATACTGCTATAAATATTTGAGTGTATATGAAGCCTTTCTCTGCAAGTACCGCCTTGGGGTATGTACTTAGTGCTAAAAACTCTGTGTTAGAGTGTGCACAGTTTATATACTTCATTTACATAACTCCAAATTGCTTTACAGGAAGGCAGTACTAATTCATAGTGAATGTATTAGAGTGTGCCAGTCTTTTCACAGCCTCTCCAGCATTGACTACTTCTGCCTTGTCTTTTTTGCTAATTTGTTGAGATCAGAGAGTTTCTGAAAGGCAAAGTCAGCTTAAGTAGCCCTGGTACATTTAGCATGCTCAAGTGGACATTTGAGAGTGGCCTGAGAGAGTGAGTCAGGATCTGACCATAAACCCTATGCCCAAGGATAGGGTTGATACTGTCCAGCCCCACCACGCAGAAGATTCTAGAATAAAGTGAGATGTGATGAAAAGCTATACGATCTGATTCTGTCTAGCTTGTGATTCAGTGTGAATCAATTGATCAAAAAGATTTACTAAGTAACTACTGCACATTGACACTTTGTTAAGTACTAGGTGATACAAAGACAAAAGTGAAGCAAGGCCTGCCCTCAAGAGGCTTATATTCCAACAGGAGGCATGTTCATAGGTGGTACGGATAGAGCTGGAGCTGGAGTCAGGAAGATCTGAATTCAATCCTGCCTCAGACACTAGTTGTCTGAGCCTAGCCAAGTCATGAGACCTCTTTCAGACTCAGTTTCCTGATCTGTAAAACAGAGATCATAATACATGTAGTACTTACCTCATAGAACTGTTGTGACAATCAAATGAAATTTTATGTTATATAAATGTTAGCTTTTATTAGGTATAAGAATGCATAACATATACAAAATGAATACCAGGTAGTTTGAGGAGGGAGTGCGCTAACAGCTGAGAGGACTGGGAAAGGTCTCCTCTGAGGGTACAAGTTCATCTGAGTCTTAAAGTACACTTGAGGCAAAACAGACAGCACCAAGGGAACAATAAATGGAAGGACTCTGTATGTGGAACAGTAAGTACGCCAGAAGAGTAGTGCATAAGAAGACCAGAAAAGCGGGAATCATGGGCACCTAAGCTTTCTTCTGGTCTTTGTTTTAAAAGGAATTATATCTGGGAGTCTGGAGGGGTACCACACTGATCTAAAACACTGGCAGCATAATCTCTCCCAAACTTTTCAGAGCTAGCTTGGAGACATTGTTCCATCAACTTGACTAGAAAAATAGAATTGTGATTATGTCGTATATCTTATGCATGGAACAAGGCAAGATTGGAAGTTTGGGCCTCTGGATGTTGCTAGTGACTTTGAACCTTCATTGCAAAACTCCCATTTGAGAGACTTCACCACTAACACAGGTGCAGGGCTAGCAGGGAGGTACAGGGCACCAGAATCCAAGAGTGGTAGGAAAATAGGACTCAACGTTTGCAAGCTGAGACTGCAGGATGTATGGGAAGCACTTACCTGATCTTCTCTCCTCTTCAGCTCAGGTTTGGCACCTGGTGCCTGCTTCTTCTGTCATTTCTGCCCCATTAACAAATTAAGACCACACACAGCCAACCAACTTGGGCTTTTCTGACTCTAGAGTTATCCCAGAAATGTGCCTGTAGTGACCATCCTATACAGTTGTATAGAGACTGTAGGGCCAAACTGAAACAGGCACACCCCCTATGGGTGAGTATAGCAAATTGTAATTCTCCTTATCTAGTTCAACACTGTTTCTCTCGTACCAAAATCCTTGATTCTCAGACCTCGTCTTCTACTTTTTCCTCAGAATTGGCTGTGCTTCCGTTATTGTTAATTATGATCCCACACTTTAACACATCAAAAACACAAAGAAAACTTTTCAGTGCTGTTGAAGTAGTTTGCTTCCAAACAGCTCCAAAACTTGTTCCTGCTTACCTTCCATATCTTGTCTTTCAGGGTTCGGGAGGGATAGTTCTAAAGAATTCACCTCAAGCTGTGGGAAAGATTAAGGGTAGAAGTTTATAGGGGTATAGGATCATAGACCTGTAATAGACCTGTAACTGAAAGAGAGACCTCAGGGGCCATCTAATCCAATCTCCTCATTTTACAGATGAGGAAACTGAGACCCAGAGAGGATAAGTGGTTTCCCCAAGACCACAGAAGTAGAAATATAAGAAAAACTATTTTAACTCAGTTGCTCTGACAGCAGATCCAATGGTCTTTTCCTTGTTAATACAAGGACTCCATATCTAGGACTCCACCTGAGGTTAGGACTATAGGTAAGAAAAAATAGGAGAAAAGCAGATAGTCTCTATGCCTTCTCATCAATAGATGGGGCTTTTAAAAGACGAAGAGCCTGGCTGTCATTCCTTGTGCTCACTGGTCCCTAACCTTCTCCCTTAGAAGGACGATTTCTGCACTTGTTTGGGTCACAGCAGAGAGATGACCAGTTTGTGGCTGCCATTGACCTCACCCCCCAAATCCACTTCTGTCAACCTGCTTGGTAACCAAGGGTTTCTGTCATATTCCATTGCCTCTTCACCCTCCTGTACCCTCTATAGTTGATGGGAAGTTTCTTGGGCTCTCCTGTTCTTTACCTCTGTTCCACTCCTGTAGCTCAAGGACAGAAAAGGGCATGGCGATCAGTAGGCACACTTTGCCAGGCCTAGATCTCCTTCTGTCCTCAAACTATCATTACCCCAAAGGACTGAGGTAAATAAAAATTCAGAACAGATAATGGTTCTAGATTCTAAGGATCCTCATTTCTCACATGACTGCACTCACTTTGTATTTCTTTGACTTCTCTACTATGTCCCCCCGGCAATCCTTCCCTTCCCTTCTACTGCCTTTCTTTTCTTTTCCTCCATTAGAATATAAGCCTCTTGAGGACAGGGACTCTGTATTCCCAGCACTTAGCACAGTGCCTGGCACATTTATTGTTGTTGAGTTGTTTCAATTGTGTCTGACTCTTCATGACCCCATATGGGGTTTTCTTGGCAAAGATACTGCAGTGGTTTGCCATTTCTTTCTCTGGTTCATAGTAAGCACTTAATAAATGCTTATTGACTAAGACCCAGTTTACACATATTCCTATCTCATCAATTAGTCTTTGCCTTCTTCAGTTCATGACATTACATGTAATGCCTCTGCTCATTTTTAAGACCTTTCCCTTTACCCCTCACACTTGCCTCTTTCTTTTTTTTTTTTTAATTTTTATTGTGAATTCAACAATCAGAAACATCTTAAGGCATGAAGAGGGATTTATACGTATACAGTGTTTGCTTAAAAATGCATATATTTAACATATAGTAACATAAAACAATAACATTCTCCAGTTGGGTCCAACTTTTAATGACCTCATTGAGAGTTTTCTTGGCAAAGATACCAGATACTCGAGCAGTTTGCCATTTCCTTCTCCAGTTCATTTTATAGATGAGGAAACTGAGGCAAACAAGGTTAAGTGACTTGCCCAGGGTCATGCAGCTAGTAAGAGTCTAAGGCCAATTTTGAACTCATGAAGATGAGTCTTCTTGGTTCTTGGCTTGGCATTCTATTCACTATGCCACCTGCTGCCCCCAAATAATAACATAATTATTGATACATTAGTATTATTACCAATAGAATCTGTTATATATTAGCATTGCATATGATATGATTAATACATTATAATATTAAATAAAAGCTGAAGTAGATAGTAACAGATTGCTCTATTTTTTTATCCCTCTCCCACCTTCCTTCCCTTTGTGCAACTTTTAAAATGCTTTATTAATGTTCTTTTTCCAAACCTTTCAAGATATTGGCCATATCTCAGAATTTGTGTCTGGTTTTATGTCACTCACTACCAAGAAGTCGAACTTACACGTCATCAATCTTTTGATAGCACTGGTATCCACAACCACCCATAACTCATTTGGTTTTACAATTGACAGTCTTGGCTACCAGACTAGGCTTTCACTTTGTGACCACTAGGCCCTTTCATTTCTGAGATTTATATCCCTGGCCACTGACCTCTGCTTGTCTGTACTATAATTCTGCTCCCACTCTTGCCTATCTTCTTGCTCTGACTAGAACCTTGATCTCTCTCCATGTTGGGAAGTTTAAGATAGCACTCTGGAAACTGTGTAGTGCATGGTCCCTTCTGGGTCTCAGCCATGGAAGGGAGCAGTACATGTACAAATCTCTGCGTTTGAGAGGTTTGCATTCTAGTTGAAAAGATGGCACACACACACATGCACAAACACACACAAATAATAATGGTAGGTAGAAATTGCTAAAATATGCAAAGCAAGCTACTCTGAGAATTTTCTTCTTGCCTATATTACTTTAACATTTCTAAGAAGAATTCAACTTTATTTGTGACATGGTGATGCAGACAAGGAGCTGAGTCCAGCAAAACCTTGAGAGGTCAGTCTATGTATTTTACAATTTGTTTGATTTCTAATTTAATCACAATTGCAAAAACTTAGGTCATTTTGTAAATCTTGACTTTACAAATAGGCTAGGTTTTGTGTACACCCTTTAATTTCCAGACACTATCAGGCAAAACAATAGTGCTGGCTAGATTTTGTTTTAAATTTCAGGTTTATTTTTAGCTCCTGAAACAAAACAGAACTCAGGAAGTGTGAAGCTACTTGAACCAAAACTGAAAAAAGGTTTTCTCAACCTTTCTGCAAAATGAAGATGCAGAGTTCACAGGGGTTTTAATTATAACACACTGAATACATACAATAAGTCACTCCAAGTTGTGAGATTTAAATCGGTACCTATTTTTGTTGTCAAGGCAAATCACAGGCTTCAGTTTGAAGCTACTATATGAATAAGTTGTTTAGTGGGTTACTAAATCTCTGGGTATCAAAAACTTTGACGTCACTGAGGCATATAGAACACTAAGGAAAACTGTCTGAAGAAATCCTTGGAGTCACCTTAGCAAAAAATGATTCTGGTCCTTCAGTAGTAATGTGCATGTCAACAGCAGAAAAAAGATCTAAGCTTCCTGGGAAGAAACATTACTCAGAAATTAGTTAAACACATTATTCTCTCCTTTAATCCCTGGAGGGTACTGGCAGGAGGTCGGGGAAGAATCTCCCTTTCTCACCTTCCAATATTTCCAGTTTAATTTTTAAGTGAGTGGGATGCAATGGAAACTGCCCTAGTTCCATTCTGTAACTATGCTTTTGGCTAAATGGAACTCTGGAGAGGGTCCATAGCTAATTCACTTTCCATGGGATAGTGAATTTGTCCTGGATCACAAGAAGGTATTTGTCAGCTTTTTTGTCATATCTTGATTTTGGTACTTTCAGATGACCATGAAAAATGATCAGATCCAGGTAAGACTGAGTGTCACTATTAGAACCCAGTGTTATGGGATCGTCCAGACTAGGGAAGACCAGGACTGAGAGTCTTGACGGAACTTCCAAAGCAGGACAGAGGAACTGGGTAGTGTTCAAGAAAGTTCAATCACATAAGTGAACCAGCAGGGAATTTGGTAGTTGGAAAAAGTTGAAGGTACACGTTGATTAGGGTGGTGCAGGGAGGGCTAGCAGATTGGAAGTCAGTTTCAGAGAGGCAGGTAAATGGAGGAACCCTAAATAAAGGGCAAAGGCATAGTATAATGGAGTCCAGTAACAGCATGAAGTAGAGGTTCAAGATAGTCAGTAACCATGATAAGTGGTCTAGAAGCAGATTTCTATCTGCTTTCTAGCCTATAAGGAGAGGTATAGTTAAGGGAATTCTGGTGGCAAGTGAGAAGTGAAGGTCAAGGTAGCTAACTGGTGTCTTATTTGTGGAATGTTTGCATTATAAGGGACATGAGATTTCTAGGGCAAAGTGGACAAACATGTCAGTCATTTTCCTTAAATATTCATGAATTCTTTTACAACTATTTGGATCCACTGACAACTCCACCAACAATGTATTAGTTGTACTTAGCAGACCTTCCACATTGACTATTTCCATCTTTTGTTACCTCTTTCTGAGTATGGACAAAATCTCAGGGTTGTTTTGATGTTCATTTCTATTATTAGTAGTAGTGATTTGAAACAGTATTTCAAATGATTTGCAATTCTTCATTTGATAAATATTTGTTTGTATCCATTGACTACTTAATTCATTATGTTCACTTTTAGACCTTTATCAGAGATAATTGATTCAAGGTCTTTTTTTTTCCATCTTCAAATGACAGATTCCCCTCTTATCCTAGTTGCATTGATTTTTTTTCCACATAAAAGGTTTTTAATTTTGCATATATTTTAAAATATCCTTTTAAATTCAGAATTATCCGCCCCCCTCCAACTGCCTTATATAACAGACAAAGGAGAGGTGTTGCCTTTTGTTTCCCTCCATTTTAAAATCTTTTATAATTATGTTGTATATATGGAACTTATTGTTGCATATGGTGTTAAATTCTGATCTAATCTTTTTTTAAACCAAAATGATTTATACTTTTCCCACTTATTCTTGTCAAAATATGGCCTTGTCTCAAGTAGGTTGTCATTGCATTTTGCAAAAACTATTGAATTTTATTATTTCTGATTCTCACTTTTATAGTCTGTTCTGCTGATCTACTTTACTATTTTTTAACCATTGTCAAATAGTTTTGTTGATTTCTGCCTCATATAGTTTAAGATCTGAAAGTGTTATTTACCTTTCACTTCTACTTTTTTTTAAAAAAATAATTTTACTTGAAATTCTAGACCTATCCCTCCAATTCTAAAAAGTAACCCCTTGGTTATTTGATATGGTATGTGGTATTTATAAATTTTAGATAATATCACCATTTTAGATGTAGTTCATCCAGGAGAAGTGAATACCCCCTAATTACTTACTTTATGTTTGTAAAGAAGGTTTTGTAATTGTGTGTGTGTGTATGTGTATCTTGATCTGTCTAATAGTTTGATCTGAATTTTTTAGTGCACGTTGAAATTATTTTTAATGGAATTTCTCTTTCCATCATTTCTTCTTGGTTTTTGTAATTGCTATGTAGAAATGTGGATGGTTTTATGGATTAATTTTATCTCCTGTTACTTGACTCAAACTATTCATTATCTCACATAGTTTCTTTACTGATTCTCTACGGTTCTAAATAAAGCATCATAAAATCATGTTTACAAATAAGGATAATTTTGTTTCTTCTTTGCCAGTTTTTATATCATTAATTTCTTTCTCTTGTCTTATTGTCATTACATGCATTTCTAGAATCATGTCAAAAAATAGTGGAAAGCAGAGGTATCCTTGCTTTACCTTTCTATTTATTGGGAAAGTCTATAGTATTTCTTCTTTAGAAATAATGCTAGCCTTTGCTTTTAGATCACTGTAGTTTAAACCACATTTTAGATGTCCCTTCTAAAGAAACCACTTTTTAAAATACAAATTTTAAAATTAATGAATACTACATTTTCCCAAATACTTTTTCTGCATCTATTTTTACGTTCACGTGGTTTTGGTTATCTTTGTTTTTAATATGAGTATATTAATTATTTTGCTAATGTTAAACTATTCTGGGTTTAAATTCAACTTTTTCATACTGAATTTTTAAATATAGTGCTGTAGTCATTTTACTGGACTTTAAAAAACTTTTTTTAGTATCATTATTCATTATAATATTGGTTTATAGTTCTCTTTGTCTACTTTATACTTAGCCATTTTAGGTATTAGTAGCATATTTCTCTCATAAAAGGATTTTGGTAACATTTTATTTCTCAGTCACTATAATTTTGTGGTATAGGTATTAATTGTTATTTAAGCGTTGGATAGAATTCACTTGTAAACTCAGACCACAGATTCTTTTTTTTTTATAGTTTCTTTATTCATTTATTTTTAGAGATTAAGTTGTTTAGTATCTTTATTTCTGGCTTTGTACATTTGGGTATTTTATATTTTTGTAGGTAATTATCTATTTCCATTGACTTCTCAGTTTTGCTGGAATATAATCATACATAGTAGATGCTGAAAATTCTTTTAATGAATTTCTGCTTTTCTTATGAATTCACCATATTCATTTAAACATTTTTTGGTTAATATTATTTTCCTTTCTCTTTTTAAAAAAATAAAATCAGCTAAAGGTTTATTGATTTTTTCCTTCACTGTTCCCTTGCCCTTTGTTCCACGCATTATTCAGGATGTCTTTATTGAATCTTTGTTTAGGTCTGTACCTTTTCCTCCTGTTTTATATTACTATTTTTATTGTATTACATTCTACAAATGTCTAATATTTATACTTTCTTAAAACTTACATGTTTGTTTTTTATCTTTCTTTCCCCTTGCATATGGTCTATACTTGTAAAAATGTACCATGTGATGCTGAGAAGTAAATTTGTTCTTTAATGTTTCCATTCTATTGAGGATATCTTTCCAATATAACAACCCCAAAGTCTGTTAAATTCTATTTTTTTTATCCTTTTGCTAGATTTATCTGTTTCTGAGAGAGGAATATTAGCATCTCCTACGTTATTTTATTGTTTTCAATGTCTTTTTGCAATTCAGTTAACTTTTCAGTTATGAATTTAGATGACATTTCTTTTAGTGCATATATATTTAAAATTACATTTCATTGTCTGTGGTATATTTAATCAGGTATATTTAATCTTTTTTTTATCTCTCCTGATATTCTAAATGTTTATTTTTATTTTATCTGACAAATAATTGAAATTTTTGCTTTTTTAAAAACCTTGCCTGATACATAATGCATGTTTAGTTCAGCTTTTCTTTTTACAGTAAAGAGTCTTTACTTTTAAATGTTTCTTATATGCAGTAATAATCTTGGATTTTCTTTTCTTACCATGCTACCTTTCTCTTTTATTTTTTTGAATTATTTAATTCATTCATATTCAAAATTATAATTATTAAGCTGGTGTTTTTCTTCACTTATAAATAATCTTTAAATTATTTTCATCCTCTTTTATCCTCTTGTCAGTACTTTGTCTCTGCAGTTAATTTTGCTTATATTGAGTTAGAGCTAGGCTATTTCCACAGACTCTTCCTTCTGCTCCTTGTTTACTTGCCTTATCTCAAGTTCCTTGAATTTGCTTAAATTGTTCATTTATCTTTCTTTCTATCAATTAGTACATTGATTAATCTATTTCACCTCTCTTTTAACTTTGCCATTTGTCCACTCAATTAAGCATGTGGTTCAAAATTCCCTCCCTCCTCCTCCCTCTTAGCTTAAGTAACATTCTTTTGTGTTTCCTTTTTTCAATGTTTTCATTTGTTTTATCTTCCTCTTTATTTTTATTTCTTTCTAGTATATTTTGAATTTACTTCTTCCATTCATGAGCTATATTCTTACATGGATCTTTCTTCTCCCTATTTCTTTCAATGAGAGATAGAGCTTCCAGAGTACCCTGGATGCTGGCTGCCCCTAGGGACCCATATATCCTTCCTCATGAGAAAGAATGAAGCCTTAGGAAGCTCAATGCATGCCTGAGGAAGGTTCTCTTCATATTGTGCTTGTTCTCCTCTGAAGGATAACCATTATGAGGTCTATTTCCCCACCACAAATGTAGAACTCTCAACCGCTAGTGAACTCTTTTAAGTAGTGCCCTTTTATTTGCCCTTTTAAGGGGAGCCTTGCCTATTCCCCCTGCCCCTCCATACCCCACCCTCGCCATACTGGTTCTCCTCTACTACTTGCTAATTCAGGAAGAGTTGAATAAGAGACCCCCAAGACATAATAAAATGTTTATGTTACATAAATTATGTTTATGTTATCCAAATTTTAGCTAAATCCACTAAACTTATACATGCTACTGCTTGCTGCAGATCAGTAGCCCTTTTCAGGTTTTATTTATTAGGTTTGATATGCACAAGAACTCCCAAAGGATACAGAATGTGAATAGTTGTTTTTCCTTTTTTCTCTCTGTAGACAAAAATACTTACTTCTGATTCTTGGTCCAAAAACCTGCTTGTTTTTTGAAGTAACAAAAGGAAGAGGATGCATTTTGGAAATGTCTGATTTTCTGATAAGTACTAAGTATTTAAATAATGTTGGAATTTCATGCGGATCTCTGCAGATAAATAGGTCACACATGTAAGTACATATTTACAAGTTTAGAAAGAGTCTGTTATCTGGAGGTTTTTGTTGATAGAACATAAATGTAACCCATGTGTTAATTGGGCCTTGGTTCCTGGGTTTACCTTGGAGGCCTCTTTCAATAATAATTTTTTGGACTCATTTTCTCTTACCTGGGGTTTTTCCTGCTGTAGGGCCCCCTTCATGTCTCCTTAGGCCATGCTCAGCTGGTGTTCCAAGCAAGCACATGGAAACTTGAAGTGGCTCAGTTCTGGGAATGCTTAATGAAGGGCCGTTCTCCTTCTCCTCCCTTCCTTCAGAGCATGAACAGATAGATATCTTCTGATTTCTACCTGTGGGTTCAAACGCTCAGGACAGCTCAGACAGCCTTCTTAGTACTTCAAAGTTAACAGAAAGGGGAGGCCTAAGGGTCAGGGATCTCCCCTTTAGTATATTCACAGACTTATATTCAGCATCTGATTAAGACACTTTTTAATCAGCACACAGAACCCTTGAATCAATATGACTGACAGGAAGCAATCAAGGGATATCTGTATCTATTCTGCAGTGTATGTCCGTGTGTGTGTGTGTGTCTGTCTGTGTGTGTGTGTGTGTTAAAAGTGGGACAATAAGCTTCCCTGGGCTTGTCTGAAATGCTGGAGGAGCTGTATAGTCAGTAATTATAATTTGATTGTTAATTATCTAAAGAGCCCTTAGCTCCCCTGCACACACTCAAACTACTAAGATACTAGATATAAGACAGGTGTCTTTTAACTTAATGAGAGAGAGAAACACAGAGAGAGAGAGAGAGAGAGAGAGAGAGAGAGAGAGAGAGAAAGGTTTTCCAAAGGATATTAGACAATGGGTTCCACCTTCAAATAGGATCCACACAATATGAATATCTTAAGGAAAGGAAAGGTCTAGATTGCTCCTAGGTGCTTGCTATGATGATCTTGGACCTCTTTCAGGGTCCAAGTGATGCTGAGATTTTCATTTCCCTTTCTCCCTTGCTGAATCTTGGTAGCTCGGTTTCTCATTCTCACTGAGGTCCTATCTCTCCCCCTATAGCTCCAGTTCCTGGAAGCGCATGGTTCCCTACAGATCAAAGTATGTGACACTCTCCAAAGTCTTGTGCAACTGTCTGTGTCTTTGTTCCCCTCTCTGTTTACATTTCCTGGACTCTTTCTTAGAATAGATTCTTTTAAAGGGTAGAGCCAAGGACCATCTCAGATATGCAAACTTCAGTAATTGCAAGAGTTTTTTTTTTTTCCTGTTGTTTGCTCATTTTCCAGTCTATTACTTGACTTTAACTCTTTGTTAAAGTAGAGTTCTGCTTACAAGATTGTTGGGGGTGTAAGCTCAGTTTTCATGTGGACAGTCTCAGGCAGGTAAAAGTGAGGACTTCTAAACCTCAGAGTTCTCACGAGGCCCCCCAGGGAACAGCTGAGGATTGAGGCGTGAAACACGGGCTATCTCATGCATTTCCACCTCTTCTCAGTGGGAAATTTGCTGGGGAGAGCATCCCACCCTTGAGATTGGCCCGTGGTCTGAGCACACCTGTTGTTGATTAGCTAGGGGCTGAGAGCATGCACGGTATTCACGTGCAAACTATGTGGCGAGGAGAGCTTAAGTAGGGACAGGAAAGCCTGAAGGCCCTCTTCTGGATGCGGAGTCCCCTCCGGGGGCTCTTCTTGCTGCGGGGCCCTTAGAGGGAAGAGGGTCCCTCCCCTCTTCTGCTCCCATCCTCTTACTGTATGATCCTTGCCCCTTGGGAGGAGGAGGATTCCTTTCTCCTGAGGAAGAACTCACCCTGCATATGGATATGTAACTAAGACCCTGAATAAAGCCTAACCCTTGTTTGACTCTGGAAAGTCTCTTCTCTCAATACGTTTATCCGGTTGGCCACCGAAGACCTGGATGAAAGGTAAGTAGACTCCGGTAGCTCATTGGCCTCTAGGCCGAACAGAAGATGGAGAGTGAATTGTTGCAAGCTTCAGGGGTTTTGTGCAACTGTTTTCAGAATTACTTCCAAGCTCCTGTAAGTTTTCAGTTCTTCCAAAGTGGTATGACCTAAGGAGAGGTGTTTGCTACTCTTCTAGCTGTGCTCTGGTCTGTGAGTGACCACAAGTATTCTTTTTTTGCCCTGGAACTGTGAAGAAGGTTCTCCCCTCCAATGGCCACAAGCTCTGCTATGCTGGTGTTCCTTCTTGCCCTGGGACTGCCACCCAGGACTGCAATCCAGATTCAAGTATGGGCAAAGCAACAGAACCCTGCCTCAGTGCTAGCAAAAAGACTCCTGTAGTCTCCTTCTGTAGACTCCTATAGTCGTTCGACCCCCTTATCGTCTGTGGGCTGAGAGCTTCAGGCCTGGACTGTGCTGGCATAGCCTGTGCTCCACTCTCATTCAAGTGCGACTAACCTCTCCTGCTGATCTTCTAAGTTGTCTTTGACATCTGTGGACTAAGAGATCTGGAAACTGCCTCTGCTGCCAATGATTCAGTTGCCCCAAGGCCTGCTCCCAGTTTGCTGGGGACCCGTGTGCTCTGGCATGGCCTGTGCTGGACTGTGCTCCTCTCTCACCCTAGTGTAACAGACCTTGCCTGATGACCTTCCAAGTTGTCTTAGATTGGAAATTTATTTCACTCCATCTTTTTACGGGCTCTGGTGCTCCAGAATCTGTCAATCGTCATTTTTTAAAGGTATTTGGAGGGGTTTGGGGCAGAGCACAGGCAAGTCCCTGACTTTACTCCACCATCTTGGACCTGCCTGCTAGAGATTAATTTTTCATTGAAAGAAGAGGCATGGGCATATCTATCATCCATCCATCTATCTATCTATCTATCTATCTATCTATCTATCTATCTATCTATCTATCTATCTATCTATATCATCTCCCTATTCATCTATCTTTCTGCAGGGAATTAATGGTATATGAAAAGGGTTCCATATTATATTAGTATCACCTATCTCTTTCTTTAGCACACTGATTACATGTGTGTGGAAAGCCATGTGATCCATTTTGAGCCTGAGTGATGCCTGGAGTGTTCACAGAGAGACCTAGGGTAGCGTTATTTTTCCAGTTGATTGAGTTTAAAATAGTATCATACATCAGTAAAAGCTTCTTTCTGAGGTGCTTTGCCTTAGAGACAACTCTTTGTAATGTTGCCATGGTAATAGGAACTTTAGGTAGTACTTTTTATAGATCAAACTTCTCCCCTCTGGTGTCAAGTTATGTAAATGAACCTCACAAAACAGTATGGTATTTGCCTATCAATGGCCAAATTATTTTTAAAAATAATATTTTGTAAAGTCTTATCTAATTTACTTTCAGTGCAGTGTTTTTCAGCATATATACATGCAGCAGCATGGTATAGTGGAGTTAATACTGGCCTTGAAGCCAAGAAGAGCTAGGTTTAAGTCACAGTATCACAAAATCACGAAATTTGAGAATTGAAAAGGACCTCAGTCGTCATCTTGTCCAACCCACTATAGCACACCCAATAAAGGGTCTTCCATCCTTTTCTTGAAGACCTGTATGGAGGGGAAATCTATTACTGTTGGAGGCAAGCCATTCCACAGTTCTAATTGTCAGGAAAGTTTTCCTGATGTCAAGGTTCAATTGGCCTCTTTATAACTTTTACTCGCTGCTCCTGATTCTGCCATCTAATGCCAACTAGCACAAATCTAATCCCTTTCTCCTTGAAATAATTGAACATAGCTCTCATGTTTCCCATGAGTCTTCTTTTGTCTGTGTTAAACCTGCCTAATTCCTTCAACCAGTTCTCATATATCATGTATTCAAGGACCTTCACCATCCTGGTGCTCCTCTGGACATTCTCCAGGTAATCATCGCCTTAAATTATGGTTCCCCAACCTAACACAGTACTCCAGAGGAGGTTTGACAAGAGCAGAGCATGATGGGACTATCATCATCTCCCTGTTCCTGGAAGACATGTTCTTCTCAATAACCTCTTTCGCTCCTACATTGTACTTCTGATACATATTAAGAAGAAGGAATAGCAAATAAGAGTATTGGAAGAAATAACTTGGAATCATAAGTAGACCAGCCTGAGTAGAAAAGAAACAGACAAAGTTGGAAACAACTGGGCAAACTGATGAAAGTCTTCGAGTTTGACAATGAGATGTACAAATATGTTGCAATAGGTAATGGGGAGTAATTGTAGGTTGTGAAACAGAGATATGATACCACAAGGGTGTTTCAGGATCCAATTATTTTCAGTTCCACTCACTTGACACTTACTGATATATTGCCATGTGCTATTGTTTACCTATCTTGTATATATGTAAAAGTGTTTATGTTAATCTTATCTCCCCAATGAAATCAAAAACAACTTGAGGTCAGGGACCAAGTTTATGCTTCTTCGTGTTCCTTATAACACCTAACACTATGGTACTCAATAAATATTTGTTGAATTGTATGTATCTAGAAAGCTATAAAAGTGCCTTTTATAGACAGTGACTGAGTCAGCAGAAGGTAGTGGCCCCACCCAGAGTATAAGCAAACAGACTTCTGGAATAAAAAGGCCTGTTTCCAGGAAACAGCTTAAGTTCAGACAAAGTATTTTCTCTTATCCATTCGGAGACCTTGACATACCAATTTTTTGTCATGTTAATTTTGTATCCCCGTGCACTTAGCACAATATGTGGCACATAGTAGGTGCATGATAAATGCTTGTTGACTTGTAAAATTCCTTTGGTTTCAAAATATTGCTGTAAACACACTGACTTAGCTTGGACTTTGGTGTTTCACAGTCACTGCGATATCTAACCTTGGTCCAGCCTTTATGTTGCCTTTGCCCTTTTTACCTTTTTGAACCTTATTTCTTTTCTGCCCTATTGACGGACACTAGGACTTCCTTAATTACTGACCTGTTGCAGTCGTATGTCAGGTGACACAAGATAGAAAACAATAGAATGTAAGTAGCCCTGCTAATAAATGACTGTATTATGCACATTGCTAAGTAATATAAATTCTTGGTACATTCAAATGCAATGTGCTAAATTACGAATCACAACACACAAAAATTAATTGTGTATTAATAGATGTAACTTAGTTTTTGAAGCACATAATATTTCTAAGTATAGATGTAAATCAAATTTGTAGATACAAATGTCAATCAAATTCTTACCTTCATAATTTTAGAACTGTAATAATTTGAAATAATTTAAAATTTTATTTTAAGGTGAGTCTGACTTAACCCTGCACTTGATGCAGGTTCAGTCTTGGAACAAAATGAGATACTTGTGGGTCCTTCAACCGTTAACAAAATGAGGTTCATTTAGCCATAGCTCAACCAGGATATTTTAGCACTTAGCTTGAGTAGTCTTGCCACCCCTTCTTATCTCTGTGTAGAAATTCATCTGGTCGAGGTCTGATGACTATCCAAGTCTGAAGGGTCCAGACTCTATATGGGAGGGTCTATTATGCCCTTAGGTGACCAGGAAGCTCCATCAATATTCCTACCAGTAATGTGTCTTAAGTGATTGGCTCAGGAAGAGCTTTGTCCCTTTTAGGGAAAAACTAGCTTAACTCTATACTGGGGGTGGAGGGGGAAACCCTAGTCCTGTTATGCTAGTTTTCTATAAGTAAGCATGATATAGTGAATAAGTATTTATTTTTCCCTTGAATTAGGAAGACCAAGGTTCAATTCCTATTCTTGACAGCTAACTATGTGACCTTGGTTAAGTCATTTATTCTTTCTGAGTCTTAGGCAATTTCTTAAGACTGTAAATTAGAATTGTGTTTCAATTATATTGGTAGAGGGAATTCCCATACCAGCGAAGTCACATGTCTGTGGATGTGCCTTGTGTGTATGTATGTACAGGTATTTTTACCTCTATTATTTGGAATGTGACCTTGCATAAATCACCCAAATGTTGCAACTAGTTTATGCCCCTGGAAAATGAGCACAGTTAGTTCTAACAGGAGCCATAATGGAGTCATAATTTACTCACCATTTCGCAATTCACAAATAAGGAAACTGTGCTGGTACAGAAAGTTTTTATAAACTGTTTTGGCATTCTGACTGTATATATTCTGTTTAAAATCTTAAATGTTGCCAATACTTCACCAAAGTCCTACTTACCATGTTGCAGAAGTGAGTTCTTTTTCCTAGCATTTGAACTCTGGGCCAGTCCCTTTGTGTCTGTGGGCTCCAATTTCCCAATCTATAAAATGAGGATTGTGCTGTTACTGGCACTCCTTATCTCACCAAGTTGTTGTGGGGAAATCACTTTGTAAACCTTAAGCATTGTAGAATTAATAAAGACAATTGACTATATAACTAAATATGATTTAGTTTGGGGAAGGTAAGCATGGGTTATTGGAAAGATCACTGGATTTAGACTTCATTAATCTGGAATTGAAATACAGTCTTGCTGCTCGCCACCTGTATAAACTTGGGAAAGTTGCTTAACTTCTCTGGACCTGTTTCCTCATCTGTGAAATGAGAGGGTTGGACAAGATAACCTCTGAAATATCTTTCAGCTCTAATAGCTGTCAATGATCCCGTGATCCCAAGTTATAGAAAGATCTGGTACTTTCCTTCAATTCCTTCCTGCACTCCCTCTCCCTTCCTGTTTCCCCACCTACCCACAGAGTTTATGTGGCAATCAAGCTAAGTATTCATTCCTCCTTTATAACCTTAATAACTTGGCAATCACCAGGAGGAAACCCATTGTAGCATCTCCTTACCCACACACAGAGAAGGGGAGATAATAGTATATCAATGCCAGAAAAATTTCCAATCTGCTGAGAACTGATATGGAACACAAAAGGGATATTAACAATGACTCTTTTATGAAGATACAATAATTTCAAGAAAAAGGGTAATGCATCATGTATATAAAAAAAAGAACTTAGTAATGGGCCATCCCCATTGCCTAAAACTGGTTCATTCAAAAGTTCCCACCTATTTCCCCAGCCCTCACCATCACTTTCATAAATATTTAAGAGCACTAGGATCCAAATTCATCATGCTTGTAGACTGATCAATATCATATTGCCCAGAAATCAGACACCATGGTAAAATACTTATTTCTTCAAGAGGTGTCCTCTCCATAAATTCTTACTCATTTACATGGCCCTCAGGGACCATAGTTCTTGGGTGGGGTTTCCACCTCTCAAGCTAATTAAAGTCATTCACTGGGAGCTACCTCTTCACTTCCTGGGCATCACTTCCTACTATCTCCCCTTTACTGAAATCTCCAATGAGGTAGTGACCCTTCTCAGTCCTAAGGACAACTAATCTCAACGCTTTCCTTCCCGGAAACACATTCAAATCTCCTCCCATCCTTTACTAACTCTCTCTAAATCTCACCATCCCTGTTAATTATCACCCTACATTTCTCCTCTTTTCAGCTAAACTCATTGAAAAAAGCTATCTGTATTTGTTGCCTCCTCTTCGTCTTCTCTCCTGCTCTTCCAAACCCTGGGCAATCTGGCTTCCAATGTCATCAAATTACTAACTCTCTCTCCAGAGTTAGTAATAGCCCCTTAATTACCCAGTCAAATGGCCCTTTCTCAAAATTCATCTTTAATGATGTCTATGCAACATTTGACACTGTTGATCACCTTCTTTTTCCCTAGATACTCACTTTCCTTTTTGGGCTTTTGTAGCACTGCTCTTTTAACTCTCCTGCCTGTCTGACTGCTCCTTCTCAGTCTCTTTGGCTGGATCTTCTTTCACATCCCACACACTAACTGTGGATGTTCCCCAAGTTTCATTCTTGCTCAAATCCTTCCCTCCCACAAGTCCTGTCTCAGTAAGAAATGTTTCCCCTCTCCCAGCTCTGAGAAGAGGAGACCATATTTGGGCAAGGTCCTAGGCAATGAAGGCAGGGATATACCCTAGGCAAAAACTGTAAGGACAGTGTAGAAGGTCTGTACTTGGTCCTCATGTCCCACCCTGAATTGTGTCCTTAATAGCAATTTGTCCCATCTGAGAGCTTCCTTTTATGTTCTTATGATGTTGACTTTAACACCTCCATTGGCTTTTGATCCTGGCTTCCCTGGGTGCATTTGTTCACTTTCTAGCTTATCTATGAGAGGCAGAGTGGAGTAATAGATAAAAGAAAACCTGACTGACAAATCAAATTCTGTCTCTGCCACACTAGCTGTGCACAAGTTATTCAACCCTTTGGGCTTCAATATCCTTACCTATACCATAGGAGTAATATTACCTACCTCACAGGCTAATTATAAGGCTCAAATGAGATAATATGTGTGAAGTGCTATATACATATCTATTATCAACATTATATTGTTATTACTATCTTACACGTCTCTATGAACAACCTTTACAAATCTTGACTCTGATTCTAGATTATCCCTTTGGTCTTCAAGAGCGTAACATCAGGAATTTTACAGGTCTGTAGTTTGTTTTGCTTTCAGTAATGTCTTAATTTGTTCAAAATAGTCATCATTTTATTTAAAATATAAGTCCCAATAGTCTTTGTCTAGGAAAGTGTGTCAATTAATTATGAAATATCAACTCTCTCCTTTTTAAAGTACAAATTTTGAGAATCTATACTTTTCTAACCATTTAACCCTGATCACAAATATTTGCCCTGTGCTTAGGATACTTGCTCTCTCCTGGACATCTCTTTGCATTATAATGAAAATGTAAATATTGGCTGACATCTCTAGGGATTACATAATCAGTCAGCAAGGGTGTTACAGAGAATATTGCTAAAATTTTAAAAGACAGTTGAGACTAGAATACATATTCTTTGCATCACTTCTGTTGGCAGAGTTCTATTAATTTTTAGGCAATCAATAAAAATGACAGATTCCAAGAATAATGAAAATTCTAGGTGGAATAGATCCATTTTGTTCATTGTTGGAAACTAGGTTTCTGCCATGTATTAATCTCTTCATGTTTGGGTAAAGTCTCAGACAACTGGTGATGGAGGAAGGTGGCCTAAACCATTTAAAAAGACATTTTTATCACAGTCTCATCTGTTCTGGTACCCCCTACCTTCTGCCCCTTCTGCCTGAAAGGTACTATTCATAGCCATGGAACATGAATACACAGAGGAAAGAAAATATAGACAACCCACCCAGATCTCGGGGCTACCTTCCCACCAGAATACACAGAGAAATGTGTCTAGTCAGTGACGTCTCCCAGGAATCTCAACTCACGTACTCAGGCTCTTCTTCAATTCTAGAGAATTACCAAGCAAAATGGCCCAAAGTCTTCATAATAGTCAGCAAGAGGCACTAATCTTCCCTTGTTTTAATATCCCAAAGAGAAGCTACACCTACATAATTATAATGGCTTTTTAATATACCCCAAGTGAGACTGACCCCAAGTTTTCCCCAAATCTTTGTTCTGACAGAGTGAGCCCCTGCTCCCTTTGGCCAAGGTGCTGACCTTGGTATAGCCTGTATCCAGTTTGTCTCTCAACCTCACCTTTTCTTCTTTTTGTCAGGGAAGATAGTTGACCCCTCCCTGGAGGACTGATAAAAGTCCTTAATTTGGGAGAGGCTATGGTGCAGTGGAAAATATGATGAACTTGGAGTCCCTGTACCTGACTTAAGTTCCTAGCTCCGCAACCTTTGCTGTGTGGCCCTTGGCAAGTAACTTAACCACTTTAGGCCTCAGTGTCCTCCCCCATGGAAATGAGGGATTTCGACTAGTTGACTTCTAAGGTCCCTTTTAGCTCTACGTCTATTCTCTAGAGGCAGCTAGGTGGTGTGTTAGAACACTGGACCTGGAATCAGGAAGACCTGAGGTCAAATCTGACCTCAGACCCTTCTGAGCTGCATGACCTTTCTGATTCAGTTTCCTCATCTGTAAGATGGGGATAATAATATCTATCTACCTCACAGGATACTGTGAGGGCAAAATGAAATATTTGTAAAAATATTTTGCCAGCCTTAAAGCACTACATAATGCCAACTGTTATTACTATGTCCTGTAGGATGTGCTCTTTGCACTTTTTAAAATAATATCAATGACTCAGCTTCTGCGAACAATAGGAAGTTTCCTATGTTTCATGCTCATCCACTATTCCTGCCCACAAAGGATGGGTATGGTCAATTTCATCGCTGCTTTGAGAATCTGAGGAAGTCCATGGTTTTGGTACAAAAGCATGAAAAATTGGTTGAATCCTATAGCTCCTTGAGGATCCTGGTACATAAATACTGGGTTTACCTATTGGCTGATCATGCACAGGGCCAAGAATCTATTGATGAAAACATGGGAGAGCTTGTGTGTTGAGAAACATACTTATCAGATATGGGAAGGGGGTTCTCACAACATAGAGCCTTCATCTTCTTCTAGTACTCTCCTGTTTTCTCTGCCCATGTACCCATATCAGTCCTTGCTGAGAGAGCCAGATTTCCCTCAGTCAGTATTGTCGTTGAGTTGTGTAACCCATACATACCATAAGTCCATCTGAAGTCCGTTTAGACTCAGCATAAATCTTCTGAAGGATTCTTGGTGGAAAATCTACTTTTCTGGCTTGCTGTATAAACCATGGTCAAGCAATTAGAGAAGTATTTCTTGAATTTGCATAATATATTCCTGTTCACACCAGGAAGAATTGGGACATTATCTAAGTAGGCAGGGTATGACATCCTGATCAAGAAAATTTGTCAAAATTTCATTTAAGAAAATGCTAGCAACGTCATAGATGCATTAAACAACTTAGAGGCCATAACAAGAGATTCATGAAATCCAAACCATATTTTAAAATGATCTTCTACTTATTCTTTGCCCTAATTCTAAGGAAGTTATAGGTCAGTCATAATTCAAGCTAAGTATAGATCTGTGTTCTCTAATTCCAGCCAAAATATCAGTGAGGGAAGGGAATAGGTTTATCTAACACTGATATGCTAGACACTGAGCTAAGTACTTTACAGATATTATCTCATTTGATCCTCATAATAGCTTTAAAATGTAGGTGTTAATATTTTCCCCATTTTACAATTGAGGAACCTAAAGCAAACAAAGATTAAGTCATTTGTCCAAGTTCACATGCCTAGTAAATGTCTGAGGCTGGATTTGAACCCTGTCTTTTCTAACTCCAGGTCTAGAGTTTTATCTGCTGTGTCTCCTAGCAGCACTACAGTAGAAATGGGTGGCAGTTATGGACAGTGAAATCATTCAAACTTTGGTAGTTGATGTAAGAAGGCAACATGGTATACTAGAAAGAGCAAGATTTCTAGACCTAGGTTTAAATGCTTCTTCCAATTGTGTGACCTTGGTCAAGTCACTTAAATTCCCTTGGTCTGTTTCCTCATCTGTAAAATGAAGGGGGTTGGAATAGAAGGAGTCTTCCTTCCCTTCCACATTGTGACTTTGCAGTTCTGATATATTACAGGTTGGCATAAAAAATTAAATGGGAATTTTAGGGGAATTTTGTGGAATCTGCAGATAATACTTGACGGCCAGCAGGTGACCCTGAGACTATGACCGAATAAGTAACTGAAACTTTACAATAAGGTGCTGTCAACACCCATAAAAGAAATAAAAAAATTCAGACTTCTTCTCTGACATGAAGGGAGGGCCAAAAAATTTTACACAGATTTGCCAGATCGTAGGGGTGCCACACCCCTAACCCCCCATGATGTGGAAGGGATAACTGTAGTTCCCTTTCAGTTCCATTATGATTTTTATCTCTCAATATACCTCTCTCTTCTTAAGAACCTAAAGGAGAGATGCTCTTCTTAGTAACTAGGAGAGTAGAATGAACCCCTGTTGAACATTTGCTCAGATGTATTCTCATATATCTCTCATTTAATGCACACATTCATTTGTACAAGAAGTATGTGCCTGATAGGTCTATGGGACCATGGTAATCATAAAAATGGAGGGTAACTGGCCAGTTCATTCCTAAATAAAGGCCCCATGTAACTTCTCATTCTCAGTGAGAATCCCTTCTAGCCTCCTTCTAAGGAAAGCAATCACTGCTGAAATGGAAGCCTTAGTAAGCCCACTCAGGCAGCTTGTGCTTGAGAAACCTGGACATCTAAGCTCTATCCAAAACTAGAGTTCTATGATCTGAGCCATGACAGCTGAAATACCCCCTAAAGCCTGCTTCATGTGATTCTGTGTCTTCTGCGTCATGACAAGGGGCATGCTACCCCAGCCCCTTTCCCCAGGGCTTTCAATCCTTAGGTGTGACCACTTTCTCACGTTTGGCATTTCTTCATCCGTAATAAAAATATTAACTATATAGTGCTTACTCTGTGCCAGGCATTGTGCTGAGTGCTTTATGATTATTATCTCATACAACAACCTTGGGAGGTAGGTGCTATTATTATCCTCATTTTACAGATAAGGAAACTGAGGCAAACAGAGATTAAGTGAGTTGCTCAGGGTCAGCTAGTGTCTGAAGCTGAATTTGAACTCACATCTTCCTGACTCCAGACCCTATGCTCTATGCCCTGTCCCACCTAGTTGCCTACTATCTGTAGAAATGCCAAATCTTGTCATTTTGACCATCACAGCATTTTTTTATATACTTCCCATCTTCTCCACTCATAAGGCCTTCATCACCTTTTGCCTGGACTATTGCAATCACTTTTTCAGTGATTTCTCTGCTTCTCCTCTCTCCAATCCATTTTCCATTTAGCTGCCAATCTGATTTTTCTAAAGCATGCTTGACCATATTATGCCCCATCTCTAGCTCAATGAGCTCCTTTTGCTCTCTGTTATCTCCAGAACCAAATAAAAACTCTTCTCTGTGTTATTCTTCATCTAGCCTCACTATTTTTTTCAGTCTTCTAATAATTTGCTCTTCTCTGCACAAGTTTCTCCAGAGGCAGCTAGGTAGTGGAGTAGGTAGAGCACTGGACCTGAAATGAGGAAGACCTGAGGTCAAATCTGGCTTAAGACTCTTAGGAGCTGCATGACCTTGGGCAAGTAACTTATAACCTATGTCTGCTTTAGAGGCTTACTTGCTGTCACTTGAACACAACGCTCTGTCTTCTACCTCTGTGCCTTTACCTTGCCTGGAATCCATTGTGCTCTCATATTTGTCTCTTCGTTTTCCCAGATTCCTTCAAGTCACCCAGATATGGGGTCACAACCCACAGTTTAAGAAGCGCTAAAGGTTTAAGAAACCCTGACCTAGAGCCATACCTTCTCCATGAAGTCTCTTCACCCAGATGCAAGTTCATCCTTCCTCTCTCCATTTATCTTTATGTACATACATAATACCAACTACCATCTATGGGTTAGACAATAGCTGAAGTAGCAAGGTACCTTGGGGGAATAAATGGAGGGAGGCTGTGCTAGACAAGTCAAGCTACTTCGATCACCCTAGACATCCCCTCCCTTCAGCTCCTGATGGAGATCAGGGCCCTCCAGACCAAGGGTCCTGCTTCCATCCAGGTCTCGAAGCAGCCCTGTGGAGATGGGCCTAGTGACTGCTTATGAGGGCATACAGCCCAGAAAAGTCACTAACAAATGGTTTAGTGTTAGAATTGTATATGATTTTGTCCAAATGACTTTACCAAAGATGTATTACCCACTGCTCTACCACCTTACTCTAAGGATTTTGAGACCTTCCCTGATGACTTGGACCTGAAACCTTCTCTCTGTCTAGTCTCCCTCATTAGAATAGGAGCACGTAAGTGGCACAATGGACAAAGCACTGGGCTTGAAATCAGGAAGACATCCTGATTCCTGAGTTCAAATTTGGCCTCACACACTTATAAGCTGTGTGACCCTGGACAAGTCACTAATCCTGTTTGCTTCAGTCTCCTTATCTATAAAATAAGCTGGAGAAGAAAATGGCAAACCACTCCAGTATTTCTGCCAAGAAAACCCCGCATGGGGTCATGAAGGTTAAAAATGACCAAACAACAACCTTAAGAGCAGGAATTGGGTTATTTATTTTTGTATTCCTATCTCTTGTGCTTAACACAGTACTTTGCACACAGTAAGTACTTAATGATAATAAATGACTTTTCCACTTATTCATTCATACCTCCCCCTATTGGAAGAAGAACTCCTTGAGGGAAGAGATTGGTTTTTGCCTTTTTGGAGGGGGGGGCGGGGATAATTCTCATCCCTTAGCACAGGGTCTGGCACACAGTAAGAGCTTAATGAATGTTGATGGACTTACTGAGTCACTGTGACTGACCTTATGAGAGTCTAAAGAGATGGCGTATGAAAAACTCTTTGCCAGTTTTAAAGGCACTCTACAAATATCAGCTATCACCATCAATCCATCACAAAGTGTTGCTCCCATTTCCTGACCTGACGGGAAGTGAGCCATGTAGTTCTTTTTGGTTGGGGCACCATGCCAAAGCTTTAAATTTAGTTTCTTCTGAAAGGCCTTTATATCTGTGTCCAGACATCTCGAATCATCATCAGAATGTTAAGTCTGAGGTCATTTTGGCCTGTTTGGCAGTAAGGGAAATCTCCCTTGCACTGAACGGTAGAACAAAAGGATCAGATAATAGTATATTGTCTTAGAAATGTAGTGGGCCTTTCTGACCTCTCCACCAATACATCTATGGTCTGACATGGCTTCATTTTTGTCCTGAGTTTTGTGGAGTCTGGAGGCAAAGGGGACCATAGTGTCAATACATGAAGATGGCTTTTGTAGAAAGGGGAAAGATGTCACCCCCCTCCATCTCCCATTTCTACAGAGCCATTAAATATTGGAGGGCATCTCAGTCTCTGTGCCACTGTGAACACTAGATTTATGACATTCAGGTAAGAGCCTAAAGCCTCTGGAGCATTTTGCCCACACTCCATTTTTGTGTGTGTGTGTGTGTGTGTGTGTGTGTGTGTGTGTAACAGGGTGGGAGGGGCAACATTTCAACCAGTTGAAAGTAGTAATAATAGAAGCCCTGCAATCCTATTTGTCCATGTAGTTGCAAACAGGAGAAATAATTGGAGTTTCTTCAACACTGTCCATTAGCCAGGAGTCAATGACATATAAGCTGGTCCAGTTTGGTTGTGATCCTAGAGGTAGTTAACACAATACTGATTTCCCACCGTCTTATGACTCACACCATGAGTGATGAGGTAGCATTGGAGCTTAGGAAAACATATAGTAACCCAAATGAGGTTTTCTTCTAGAAAATGAAAGTCACAGTTTGTGCTGTCTAGAGCTATAGTATTGATATTAACATGTTTATATTTAATTGCACCATTTAGATCAAATGCTTTCTTAGGTCATGGCATTTAGAGGTGACTCAGTGAGATAGCAAAAAGGAACAAAGTGTGTGTAGGTGAGGGGCACATGAACAGGACCAGGGGAAACACAAACATATTTCTCCATAGACTGGAACCCTGGAAATCACCCATTCACCCATTCAGGAGGAAGAGTTGAGGACTGATTGGCAACCAGCTATCCTGAGGACCCAAAAGAAAAGTAGAAACAGGTTGACTGGGACCTAGTGCCCCCTGTTGAACACCCACACATCCACACCTTCACCCACCGCCACACACCAAAGCAAAGTGTAGACTAAAAGCTCTAGAAGCTGTGCTCATATGTTAGAGCCTGAGCATCATAAATCTAGTGTTTATAGTAGAGACTGACATGCCCTGTGATATTCATTGGTCCTGTAGGTTTGGAAGAGGCATCTACTCCATTAAAAAAAAAAAGACAAAATTCAGTAGCACAAGGAATTTGTAGCCCATCAAAAATGCAATGCGATGTAAATCTGTTTTCTCCCCACCCCTCCAAGTTAATAAACATCTGGTACTATCTATACTCTGTAGTGAAATGAACAGCAAACTCATTGAAAAAAAAAGCAAATTTCCTGCTAGTGGTTGTTTCCTGTTTCCTCACTTAATAAACTGATTTATTTATTGTATATCTGGAAGTTATAATTTACATTGAATCAGTCTTTGGGAACTCAAATGTTTTTTCTGCTGCTGCTCTACTTGAAGAAAGCAAAAGTAATGACAGGTGCTAAGGGGACACTCCACTGGGTTCTTCCAGGTGATTGTAAATTCATCCTTAAGCAACTGAAAGATCAGCTGGGAAATGAAATTATTTGGTTACCTAGGTTATTACCCATATGATTTTTCTTGAATCATGCTTAAAAATATAAAATCCACAGTCTACCAAAAACATTCTTTACATGTAGGACCTGGGATGACAATAGACCAAGTTTGTAGCTCTCAAATAAATACATCTTTAAAAACAGTGAATTCTTAAGCCTTTTCAGCGTTAGCATTTTTTTTGAATTCTTTACTTGACTTAAAAAATTATTTGCATTTCTTGACCAATATTGTATTCCTTGAAATTAATCATGAAAGAAAATGAGGAATCAACATCTTTCTAAAAAGCATATATTCTGTTTTATTTCATTTTGCCTACAGAATGATTTGAATATTATGATTTTCATCATGAGGGGTAGATGTAACAAATTAAAATTTTGGAAGAATTTGCTAACAGTAATGAAAATGTCAGGGATATATCGACTTGTTCTTTGGCAAAAAATAAAATCAGACAAAATTAAATTTAAATCAATGTGGAATTGAATAACTACATCAGAGTACCATCTAGTGGTCAAAGATTTCTACTCTATTTAAGTGAATGATTACATTTCTTATTATTTGCAAGTCAGGTCAGAGAAGAACTTTATTTTCATGCCTAGCATGGCTGTGAATTTAGGCGATGAATGTGAAAGACCATCTTTTGCTATTTAAATGTATTAATGCTAAGCATTGAAGGGAAAACACGTTAAACAAACAAACAAAAAATCGTATCATATTCTCATTGTGCATCTTTTAAAAATGTTTCTAAGTTCTTGGATGTTCATTTTTTGACGTCTCAAGAAACTATGGTTAGTCAAGTGGTTAAAATGGATGCTTTTAATACCAGTTGCAAGGTATGGAAAATATGAGTCAATTAGTGTTGTTGTCCCCTCCCCTCCATTATACCCCTGTCAATCAGAGAATCTCAAGGTTGGAAGGGACCTGGGAGCTATGTAGCCCAACTCATACATTCTCAGGAATCCCCTGCACATTATCTCCAAGTGATCATCCAATCTCCAGGGAGGGGGACTCACTACTTCATGAAATAGCCCATTTCAGTTTTGTATAGTTCTAAGTGGTAGAGTTGTTATTGTCTCATCAAGGTATTATCTCTTTTAAATATCCATCCATTTTGCTCCTAGGTTTGTGCTCTGCAGTCAAGCAGAACAAGTCTAATCTCTGCCACAAGCCAGTTTGAAATATTTGAATACAGCTGATGTCTTTCACTGACAACCCTCCTTCCCCACTAAAGCCTCCAAGACCCCTTTATAGGCTAAATGTACCCAGTTACTTCAACTGATCAAAGACGATCAAACTCCTAATTCTAAGTACCGGTCACACTCCTTGGTACAGATTAGGATTGCATTAAGGTTTTTGGCAGCTATGTCACACTGCTGATTTATAATGAATTTGAGATTCACTAAAAACTGGATCTCTTCAACACAAATTATTTAGTCATATGAAATTGATATTCGGATCCCAAGGTTAGGATCTGGTGTGTATCCCTATTAAAAATCATACTAGAGTCAGCTGGGAGAGGGAGACTGATCCAAAATGTCACATTGGGAAGAATGGAACAAGTGAGGTGGTCCTTTCAAATGCTACAAAAACAAATACATAGAAATTTTCTCTCAACCCCTGACCCCCAAAATAAAAACCAGTCAAGATTCAGTTGATCATTCTAGCCTGCCAAAATTTTTCTGGATCTAATGTATTAGCTATCCTTCCCTGTTTTATGTCATTTGCAAATGTGATTAATATTCTACCTATGACTTCATTCAGATCACTGATTAAAAATGTAAATAACAAAGATAAGACAGATTTATAGGGTACTAGATTTCCTCCCTCAAAGTTGACATTGGCTCATTAATGATTCACATATTTCTGATTCCACCCAGTCCACATCTCTCTATGTTGTCCACAAAAACAACATGAGAGACTGTCATGACTTTTCAAAAAAATCTAACCATACTTGATTATTCCTCTGTTTTATTGGTCTATTGACACCAGTACTTTATTGAGTAAATGAGGTTAAGCTGCTATGACCCACACTTGATGAAGCCATGCTGAGTTTTTGCTGTCATCGCTTCCCTTTCTAGATCATTATGAAACCACCCAGAATTTGACCAGGGATAAAAGGCAAACTTAATCATCTACAGTGTAACAGTCATGTCAACATCATGAATCCATCAAGAGTCATCCTTGCTGGAGAAGGAAAGAAATTATCTTTCAGATCTAGTTCACACCTAAATAAATGATAGAGAGGATTGCACAAGATAATATGGACAATTTTAATTATGTAAAATTTTACAATTGTTTCTGTACAAACAAATCTAATATAGTAAAATTAGAAGAGAAACAGGTGCCTGGGGTGCAGGGGAATCACCTGTAAAAGTCTCATATCTAAGATATATAAGGTGCTGATTCAAATTTATAAAACGAAGAACCACTCCTCCATAGATAAATAGTCAAAAGATATGAACAGTAACTTTGAAAGGAAGAAATTCAAGCTATCAACAGTTACATGAAAAAATGTTCTAAATCACTAATAATTTAAAAAATGCAAATGAAAGCAATTTTAAGGCTCCATCTCACACCTATTAGACTGGCAAATGAGATAATCAACAGAGAAAATGGTAAATGTTGGAGGAACTGTGGGATAACAGGTACATTAATGCACTAGTGGTGAAGCTCTCACTCGGTTCAATCATTCTGGAATGTAATTTGGAACTATGTCCCAAAAGTTATTAAAATGTATATAACCTTTGACCCAGCTCTACCACTCCTAGGCCTGTATACCAAAGAAGTCAAAGAAAGGGGAAAGTATTTTTATGTACCAAAACTATTTATAGTATCTCTTTTCTTGGTAGCAAAAATAGGAAATTAAGGGAATATCCTCCTATTGAGGAAAAGCTAAATAAATTGTAGTATAAGAATGTGATGTAATATTATTTTGTTATAAGAAATGAAGAAATGATAGTTTCAGAGGAAAATTGTAAGACTTCTATGAACTTATGCAGAGAGAAATCAGTAGAACTAAAAGAATAATTTATACATTGATAGTATCAGTCAGAAAAACAACTTGGAAAGACTTTAGAACTCTGATCAGTGCAATAATAAACCGTGAATCCAAAGGAATGAAGATGAAATGTGCCACTCACCTCCGAATAGAAGCAAAGCTGAACTTAAAATACAGAAGTCAGCATATGTTTTTTAGACATGGCCAAATGGCAGCTAAATATTATAGGTTTCATTTTTTTGTTTTGTGTTTTTCTCATTGGGGGTAATGGGAAGGACAGATTAATTTTTTAATGAATAAAAAAGAGGCCTCCTTACCCTCTTCCATTTTGTGAAAATTGAGACGAAATTTGCCTTTCTCCATTTCTGTATTCCCCATGATCTTTCAAAGGTTACCTTGCTGGCAAACTTCTCAGTAATCATGTTTTCCCATTCATTCAATACACTGAGATACAGTTTTCTTATCACAAACACTAGGATTCACTAAGTCGGTGAGGTCCTCTTGCTTTCTCTTTACTTATGTTGTTTCAATTCCATGATAACCATTTTTACTCTTTCTTTCCTCACCCCCAAACTATTCTCCTAAGCAGAGAACACTGAAGCAAAATAAAAGTTGAATTTTTCTGCCTTCTTCCTGTCCTTGTTATTTTTATATCATCTGCCTTAAGCTACAGCCCAAATCTTAGATGTTTCTTTTGCCCCAGCAGAGTTTTAAAAAATATGCTCTTTCTTATCCTTAGAATTCACCACTAGCCTTGGGCTCATTCTGAATTATAACTCTACCGTAAATATTTTTATAGGATGTGCCACCTTATTTACAATCATCCTCCATTACGTGCCTTTTCTTCATTGTCTATACATGTCTGTTTCTTCTAAAGTCATTGATAGGTCCATCCAAATTATTCTCTTTAGACATTTCCACCCTCTCTTCCCAATTTGAATTGCTTCCAATTCTGTCTTTAGGATTTCCTTCCTAAGAGTTTCCTATCCCTCCTGGGTTGACTTCTGCAGAATTCAAGCCATGAGAGCCTATCACAGATCATTGATATGCATGTGTGCCTGCACCTGAGGGTGAATTGCCATAGGATTTTGCCCTTAAGATTAAAGTAAGGGCCTGCTGCAGTCCTCCCAGGGTGTGCCAGTACACCTGGCCTATATACTATTCACTTCTGCACTCAAATATTCGCTCTCTTAATCTGCTCAGCATGGTATAAACAAAGCAGAATTGAAGTGGCTCAAGAGAAATATGAGATGTGCAAATGTTCACATGGACTATTTGTGTGCCTGACCTATGGTAAAACTCTCATTGATCTGATCAACCAGACACACTATCATAATGATGTCATTTTGGTCCTCTTTGAGTATGAGGAACAGCAGCCAACCAACTCTTAATATACAGACTATGCCCAGTGGGTCTCTCCTTTTCCAACACAAATCCTAAGATGGAGTAGTTACTTGTTTGTCCCAAGTAACTGACAACACTCATATACCGGAACTATAAATGCAATCCCCATTTCAGGAGACTCCTTTTCTAAGTGGAAGGAACATGTATTAAGAGCGGTTTACTTTTGCTTGCATGGTTTTTTCGAGGATTAGCTCTATTGTTTAATATTTGTTCCCAGCTCCCCCTCACCTCCCACAGTGGTAACTTTTGCAAGTAATTGTGTGGGCTTCCTTGCCTTCATCCCTCCCAGTCCTGACTGGCTCTAAGAAAGTAGTAGCTTCCTCCACAGTCAGTCTCAAGATAAATACTAGCCTGAGAACTTGGAAGATGTCAACCTTAAGGTAACTGGGTCTATAACTCTATGTAACAGTGTATAGTTACTGACTATATGTCATTCTTAGTTTAATCATGAGAACCTATCCATTGTAGGTTTTTCTCTGGATTATAAGCTTCTGCATTTGAGGCCACAAAAGGTCTTGAATAAGTGCCAAGGTTGAGCTGTCTGAAAGACCAAATATGAGGTCCCACAAGATTGTCCATGAGCTCAATCATGTGCCCTGCTCAATTAGCCCTCCTATGACTTCAACAAAGATCAAAAGGTGACATTCCTGACAAGCCATATTAGGTGGAACTTTCTCCATATAAACAAAGTGTTAACGGTATAGCTTTACATTGCATTGTTGCCAAAGACTCATCTTGTGACCATCACATAGATTCGAGTGCTTGAATCACCATATTGAAGGTTGATATAAGGTCAGGAATTCTATAGAGACACAGTAGTATTTCCCACAGCTGGAAGTACCCAAAGAGGTCCCGGTAGATTTTGTGTTCTCTTTATTTACTACCCATCTAAGATTCAACTGACTTCAATGTCTGCCTCAGTGAAACCTACTGGAATATATAGGAGCTGTGTTGACCTTTATTTTCACCTTTTAGTAGCACAGAAATAACTTATACCGTATAACCACCTTTTAAAAAGTACTGGCTGGGAATGGGCAAGGGAACCTGACCACTTCTCCAACACATGGAATTGGGACCTCAAACCTAAGTCTGTCCAAGAGTCCTTGTCTCTACTTAAAATTCCTCACTCCGTTCAAGTCTGAGTTCACATATAACTTCCAACATAAGACCTTCCCTGTGATCCCCCAGTTGTTAAAGCTCCCCTACTGAATTACTTTGGATTTACTTATCTGTGTACCACTTGTTTTTAGAATGAAAGATCCTTGAAGATAGAGACTATTATATTTTTTAAAAACATATCTCTGTATCCCCAGAACCAAGCGTAATGCCTGGTACATAGCAGGTACTTAATCAATGCTTATTGGAAAATTGTTACTTGAAATGAATTCTATTCAAGGTCACCTTGTGTCTCCTTTTCTCTACTTTCCTTGTCTTTGGGCACTTTTACTATTCAGATATGCTCTGTAGGATAGACTATGACAGCTTCTTACTGAAGATTCTCAATACCGTTATCGCTGCACAACATGGGGAAGGGGAAGTTGGGAGTGGAGCAATACACCTTATGGAGCTGCAGATCACCCCAGCCTGATGTTTATTCTTAATCTCTTTCTTTCTATCTGTGTGTGTGTGTGTGTGTGTGTGTGTGTGTGTGTGTGTGTCCGTTTCTCTCTATTTCAGTCTCTTCAATAGTACTGTTACTGCATGTTGGGGTAATGAGAGGAGGGTGGTGGAGCAGTACACCTTCTAGAGCTGCAGAGCACCACTACCACTCCCCAGCAGGATATTTATTGTTAATTTCTTTCTTTTTGACTGTCTTGCTGTGTGTCTGTTTGTCTTTGTCTCTTTGTGTCTCTGTCTCTGACTCTGCCTCTCTCGTTCTCTTCCTCCCAATATAAAACTCATTTCTACATATAACTTTCCTTATGCTTGAAGCATCTGACATTCCCTCTCACACCCTACTCCTCTCGCAATCATTTCTTCCTCTTTGTCCACTCATGCAGAGATACTACTCCTCCAAAGTCCCAGCTCACTCTCACAGATTCTAAAGACCCAAGTGCTAGTTTCTCTGATCACATTTCCAATGCCAGCTATTGTTCTTTCTTCATTCTCAAAGAGGACTGTGACATCAGGAACGTAATGCCATGATTTGCAAGTGAATTGGACTTCAGTGAGGAAGGACTATGCAAAGTCTCCAGTCTCACTTTCTCCTCTGGAGCTATCTGGGTCCAGTGGCCAAATACAGATCAGGATGGCTAGAGATGGCCCCATCAATCACCAGCACTGAGATGAAGGAGGTAGCTAGCGATGCTTCTTATATAGCTCTGGACCAAAGTTGGCATCTGTGCACCCCCATAGCTTCTGGCATACATAACCAACACTTTCTTTGACCATGTCAATACAATTTCTGAGCCAGCTCTTTTACAAAAGCCCTCTACCATCCTTTTACAATCTGCTGTTGCAGACATTCCATATTACTCCCCTTCATGCATTCTATTCCAGATGCCTGGGAGTACTTCCTTCCTCTTCCTCAGAATCATCACCTTATCTCCCATTTCTTTACTTTCATAGAATCCATGCCTGGAATGCATTTTCTCTGCTGTTTCTCAGAAAATTCAAATTCTTTCAAGACTCAGCTGAAGTGCTTTCCTTTGGGAAGTCTTTCTTAATCCCCACTTCTTTACTTCCTCTTCCCCTTTAGGTGCTAGCTCCTAATTCCATGGCCTCCACACATCCTGTCCCAAGTGATATTAACTTAATTGACTGCGATTGGAAGTTAGCAGATTCTTAACCTTAATGAAAAAGAAACTGCCTGTACGTGTGAGGGTCTCAAGTAGAAATACAATGATGAGCAAGGTTTCATCTAATTACAGTTAATTATATGCTTTCAATCTCCTCTTCTTATGATAGACTTTAGATTCTGGCTTGTGCTCAGAAGAGTACAGGAGTACTCACAATGCTTTCTGATTTTAGCAGCTCGTACTGGGTAAATCTCGCAGACTACTACTACTACTAATGAATAAAATCATTGTGATGATGATAGCTGCTTTAAGGTTTACAAAACACTTTATAAACATTATCCTATTTTTATCCTCCCACCAACCCTTGTGGGGGGGGGGAAGGTTAATGCTATTACTATCCCCATTTTACAGATGATAAGGTAGACAGAGGGAAGTCAAGTGGCTTATTCAGGATCACACAGCTACTCAGTGTCTAATACTGAATTTGAATCCAGGCCTCCTTGGCCTGAGCTGTCTATCCATTGTTTCACCTAATACTATTTACTTTTTGCTACTATGAACAACTAATATTGTGGATGTTTTGATTATTAATGAAATTTTAAAGAAACATAGCTCTCCATCCAACATTCTCCTGTTTAGAAAGCATGAGAGGGAGTATTGGACAGAGTACCAACCTTAGTCAGGAAAAGCTGGTTCAAGTGTTGCCTCTGACTCATATAGACCATGCAATCCCCAGCAAGTCATGTAACCTTTCAGTGCTTTATGTCGTTCTCCAAGATGATAAATTTCGGATCTGCATTAGTAGAGACCATTTTTTGATTGCATGTTTTCTCATTGTTAGTTACCTACACCAAGGAAATCATAAATCTTTAGACTAAAAATATATATATCAAATGCTATACTTGATATACCACTATTTTTTTGTCAAATGCTCAATGTGTCTAGCATAGAACTTTGCACACAGTGGTCATTTGCTACATTTTTTTAATGAATTAATTTTTGAGGCCAATAACTGTTCTTCATTTTGTTGTTATATTCCTGGCACCTGGCATTAGGACCTTGCCAGGTATGATATTTGTAAATACTTGTGAAGCTGAATTGAATAAATTAATTTTAAAGGCTTTACTCTCTATGTCTGTAGACTTGTGGAAAGTTAGGTGGTACAGAGGCTAAAGTGCTGGGCCTGGAGTCAGGAAGATCTGAGTTCAAATTGAGCCTCAGACGCTACTAGTTCTGTGACCTGGGCAAGTCACTTAACACTGTTTGCCTCAGTTTCTTCATCTGTAAAATGAGTTGGGAAAGGAAATGGCAAATCATTCCAGTATCTTTGCCAAGAAAACCTCCAAAAGGAGTCATGAAGAGTTGGACAGGATGGACAAAACATTCTGTAGATAAGGTAAGAGGTATCCTCAATATCTATCACTGTGTGTTTCTCCCAATTTATTTTGTGTTTATTATATGTTTTGTCAGATTAACCTGAATTATTATCTGCTTTCTCAAAGTTGGAAAACTGAAGCATGAAACAGTTAAATTAGTTGCTTAAGGCCATATCCATATTCAGAACCAGATTTAGATCTAGAGTTTTTGATCTCAGATCTGTCTTTCTAATAAAGGCAACCTCTTTTGTAGAATGATGAAATGTGATTTGATCACAGCCCTAGGAGAGGCTGAAAAATACCAACACTCCTACCACAAAAAACTGTTTCATTTACAGTCTAAATTCATCAGCCATCTTAGTGTGACTTGAAGTTTTAGCAACTTCTTTTCTCAAAACAACAACAGCCAAACCTCAGTTAAAAGAACTCCATCAAAAAAAGTTTGAAATATGCATTCATAATTTTATAAGAAATGATGCATAAGCTATGGTAGGAGATACTAAGACATCAAGAATGATAATAGATTTCTGTTTACAATTTTGGGTTTTATATCCCTTTCATTTCTAAACATTTCCTTCTCACTTTCCTATTTAGAAAATCATACCTTGTAATGAAAGAAAAAAAGAAGCAGCTCAGTCAAATTATCCAAATATACATCAACCAATGCTAATAGCTGATAGTTTCAGCAAGCTTCCATACCTATAATTCTGCACTTTTGCAAAAAAGAAGAATTTTCTCATCTTTTCTTCAACTACCATTTATATATAGTGCTTACTATGGGCTAGGTACTACCTTATTGATTCTCATAACAACCCTGGGAAGTAGGGGTTATTATTATCCCCATTTTACAGATAAGGAAAGTGAGGTAAACAGAGATAAAGCTATTGCCCAGGATCACACAGCTAGGAAGTTTCTGAGCCTGGGTTTAAAACTCATGTCTTCCTGACTCCAGACCCAACAGTCTATCCATTGAATTACCTAGCTGCCAGCATGGACTCTTGTTTCTTTCCATTTACATTGATGGAAGGATTGTATGTCTGTTTTTCTGACTCTGCTTACTTCACCTTGCATCAGTTCACATATGTCTTCCCATACTTTCCCATTATTTTCTATAGCATTAGATTTATTTTAAAGGAAAAATGCTAATGTTGAAGTGAGGGTAATAAAAATAAAGGCTGTGCATCTAACGTGAGCTTTTTAACTAAATCAGGAAATAAAAGAAGAGGTTTTGCTTAGGCGAACGATGTTTAATAGTAAGCTAAATAACAATAGTCAAGCCAAGGAAAAGCTCTTATTTTATTTCCAAATGCAGCTCCAAATCAAGAAATAATAAAAGCCAGCAAACTTACAAATTTCTGTTCTTGCCCTAAGCATTGTTCTTTAAAAATTAGAGTACACCTTTCAGTACTTAGAAATTAAAATGTGTTAATCTACTAGCTTTTATACCTCAGCAGGAGGACAATTAAAGAACACAGGTTAATTTGTCGATAGTAAATTATTCACAATGTTCTTCAGCTGATTTACTTAAGTAATTCATGATACATGCCCATGTCAATTAGAATTTTACTTAACTAAATTTTAAAAATGCCCTATTAAGACAGCCTTAAGTAATTAATGTAGTTGCAGTGGTCTGTTTCAGAGAAAAGCTAATGAAATGCTGACACAAGATAATTTAAACTGAATCTTCATTCAGTCCCAATTTTCCCAGTAAAATAAAATGTCTAGTTTTAAAGTGGTAAGAGATCTCCCGGAAAAAAACAAAAACAATATAGCATCACATTTTTATTTTGGAGTATATTGACATTTAAGGATAACCTTAAGGTCCACCTTGATTGACTATCTCTGATCACATTAATCTTCTCTGCTCTGAACTCTTCTAGCAAATATTCAGTCTGTACTATTTAATTCAGTGCATTAATTATACTGTATAATTTTTACACACATGAATTCAATTCACTTAACATTTATTATGAGGCCGCTGGTATGTGTAAGTTATAGAGCTTTGGACATGGGAAGACAAAAATCTGTGGGCCCTGCCTTCAAGAAGTTTACAATTCATTGTGGGAGATTAGGCTCCTATTCAAATAATTACAAAAGAATTTTAATTGGTGCAAAGATCTTTCTCTTGTTCCCTTTGCTCAAATTGCTTAGAGTTTTGCCAGGAACACATGCTGCAGACTTAGAGAAGCATAGCTCCCTGCCTATCCTTTTCATTTTAGACAAGTTGGTGGTAAATAATAATGTTAGTGATAGTAATTATGACAATAGCAGTAATCCCATCAAGACCCAACACATCATCCATGCAAATTGAAGAAGGGGAAGCCATAAATGCAGAAGTAAGGAAATATCAGCCAAAGTGATGTACATCCTAGATTTCATGTGCTCTGAGACTATTAGCCCTAGAAAAAAGCTGAAATGCAAGGTCTGTTGGACTCTGGTAATACTACTCATTGAGTTATTTCCCTAGCCACGATGATGAAATTGCTGCTCTTGGGAATCTAAGAAATAGATTCTGTGGGAGTAGATGGTAGATTGGCTCTACTTAAAAGTCTTGGTGATGGTCCTTGAGGACAGCTTAACATGGAAGACAGTATCATGAGTGGTTCTGTTTCAGGTTCTGTCTGGTATCGCAAGAAGACAAGATACAATGGAACAAGTAAGAGATACCCAAATCCCATCTTCTAGAAATGCTTCAGTCCAGATATTGCTGACCACTTAAGTGCACAAACCATGAGTATGCATGAAATGGACTGAAAATGTGAATATTTTCTTTGTTATCTTAAAATTGCAAACATCTCACCAGTTATAGGCAATGGCTTCACACTGCTTTTGTGAATGGTTCCTTCGGTTCCAACAGCAACCTACTACTCAGTGTGGGCCAATCATGAAAAATAACTTCCTTCTTGGGACAGCTTGGTGGTGCAGGAGATAGAGTGCTGGGCCTGGAGACAGAAGATTTGAGTTTGAATTCCACTTCTGATACTTACTAGCTGTGTGACCCTAGGCAAGTCACTTCAACTGGTTTGCCTCAGTTTCATCATCTGTACAACGAGCTGGAGAAGTAAATGGCAAACCACTCCAGTATCTTGGCCAAGAAAAGCCCAAATGGGGTCATGAAATCAGACAAGACTAAGCAACAAAAGCGTAGGTTAGTGTCAAGGAGACACTAAAATCTGAAGACAAAAATGTTGAGAGACCCTGAGGTCATTAAAAATCTTTACTTAATGCAAATCCCAGAATTATGCCTAATAATGAAATAGATGATAAAAGCAATGCTGGTGTCTCAAAGGATTTAAAGTAGACTGGAATTCCATAAAGTCCTCCCTCCTTCCCTCTTCCTCTTTTAACTTGTATAGCATGAAACCACATATCAGGCCAGTTGTGCCAAAATGGAATAATTCCACAAAGCTGCTATCATTATGAATGAACTTGTTCTCCCACAATAAATGATAGAAAATATAAGAACAATTCAGGACCTGGATAAAGTAGACATGAATTCACTGAGCAAAAATAAAAGGCTAATAGCTGGAATGTCCCACTGAATTTGTCAAATGTGACCCAACGTAATCTACCTCCAAATGGAACCTATGAAGATGATTAAGATCCAAAAGTGATATCAAAATTTTTGCGGGATATTTCTTAACACTTTGCTCTCTGACTTTTTGTCACACCACTTAATTAGAACTGCTCATTCATGGTTACGAATGTTCTTATTATCTAAAGGGGTTTTTTTCTGTCCTCATTCTACTTGACCTCTCTGTCATTTTTTATATTGTCTACAGCCTCTTCATCCTGGATATTCTGTCCTCCCTTGTCTTCCATAACATTGTTCTCTCTCTGTTTTCCTCTTGCTTTTCCTTTGCTGGATCATCACCTTTCTCTCACCCACTTGAGCAGTCAGTAGTGTTTCCTAAAGCTATGTTCTAGGGCCCCTTTCTTCTCTCAGGTTCAATTATCATCCATATGAAGATAACTGCAGTCTATATGTTGCTGTTTAGTCGTTTTCCAGTCTTATCCAACTCTTCATGACCCCATTTGGGATTTTCTTGGCAAAGATACTGGAATAACTTGTCATTTCCTTCTTGGGCTCATTTTACAGATGAGGAAATTGAGGAAAATGGGGTTAAGTGACTTGCCCGGAGTCATACAGCTAGTAAGTATCTGAGGTAATATTTGAACTCAGGAAGAGGCATCTTTCTATCCAGCATTCTATCCACTGAGCCAGCTAACTGCCCTATATACAGTCTATATATCCAGCCCTAATCTCTCTCTTGAACATCAGTCACACATGCTTAATTGTCTCTTGGACATCTCCACCTGTATATCCCATAAGCATGTCAAACTCAACATATTCAGAATGCAATTTTTAAACTTCCTCTTTTAAATCCACCCCTTTTCTCAAAGATGGCACCACTGTCTTTTCAGTTGCCCAGGTTCACAATCTTGGAGTCATCTTTGATTTTTTATATTCCCTCACTCCTTGTATTCAACCATTAGTTGCCAACTCTTATCAATTTGTATTCACAAGGTGTCTGGAATCTATTTCCTTCTCTTCCCTAATATGGTCCCTACTATGGTTCAAGCTCTGATCACCTCTTGCCTCAATAGCCTGCTAATTGGTCCTCTCCTTTTCAATTCCTCCATCCTCTCCAAATATACCTCCCATAGAACCGCCAAATTAATATTCCTAAAACACAGGTCTGATCATGTCATTTTCCTGTTCAAGAATCATCAGTTGTTCTTTTTTGCCTCTTGTATATAATACAAAACCATCCAATCAAAATTTATAGCTCTCCATGGTCTGACTTGTCTATCTTTCTAGGTTTATTTCATCTTGCTCCCCTTCATGCACTCTTCCTTTCAGACAGACTAGCTTATTGGTCATTCAGGTACTTCCCTCTATGTGGTCTTTCCTGCCCCCTCCCTTCATGGTATCAGTACTTAGCCTTCTTTCTCCTCAAATTATATTCTATTTATTATGTACATTTTATGTCCCCTGGGTATAGCATAAACTTTAGAGCATGGGCTATTTGGTTTTTGTCTTTATAACTTCAGTGCCTAGTACAGTGACCTGTGTTTTATAGACCTTTAATAAACTCTTAATTGAATTAGACTGTGGAGGTCCCTTTCAACCTTCACTATGATTCTATAGGTTTGCTTAATGATAACATTCACAGCAGATTAGTCAGAGGCATTGTTTATGAACTAGAGCATTTAAATGAATTGGAGAGCCAGAATATCACATATTTTAGGATTGATATGACAATATCCAACTGAGACCAATCAAATTAGACTAGAATGAAAATGTTGTTTTGTTTAATGCATTATAGCTAGCATATTTGGCTAAGTCCCAGGATGGGGATGGAGAAACACAAATCACAATGCTCTGATTTGCTAAAATAGCATCTGGTGAATGAATTTGTTTGATGTGGGTCCAAGGCATCCATAGTTTTGTAAACTTGACATATGTCATCAGTGTTCCATCAAAATCACTAATAACAGAGTTAAATTAAAAACAGGATTTTCAAAGCCATGCTCAAAAAATGGGCATTTAAAATGTATAGGCATTACCATCATTTCTTTCCATTTGTTCCATTACTCTCTCTTCCTATGATTTTTATTATTCAATTTAAGATTTGTAATTAAAAGAGCAATTCTAAAATGTGCTCTTCTTTGTACCTTGCCATATAAGCCTTTAATTTAACTTGACAGCTGGGTGTCCATGGTTACTACATGGTTATCCTCATGAATTTTGCTGGTTCTGATTGGTTGCTTGGTAGGTATTGGATACTGTTGCCTTGGAGAATTTATGAAGAGATATGTGGGTTGAAGATTTATTTGTTTCTCTGATAAATTTCCTGTTCTTAAAAATTGAGGTTATCATTTTATGAAGGTTAAAATTAATATGGCTTTTCCCCATTCTCCAGTTTTCTCTTTCAGTGTACAGTTGTATGGCTGAGTAATGCTTTTTTCTTGACAGCTGAATAAGCATAAAAAGGAGAAAGAAAAAATGCCTGCTGTTTCCCATTTATGATGTTTGGATGGTGTTTGGTTGGAAGGCTTAGGAAGTAGTGCAGTAAAGCATAACAATTTTCAATAGCCAACTCTCAATAAACTATGTCTAGTTTATCCAATTTGAGTATATATCCAAAGTTGGCATCCTTCCATCACAGTATACTTTCTGGCATCTTTCTCCTATCAGTCAAGAATAAAGCTAATTTTAATAATCATATGGGAAAACATGATCAACAGTGTAAATTTTTGAAAAAATATGTAATATCTTCAAAACATAGATAAAAATTATTTTTGTGTTATCATCCATACCAATATAATTATCAACAACTGGTAACTATACTCTGGTTGTCTTTTAGTTTTCACCATTATTACACTGTTCCCATAACTATTGGGATAAAAGTCATTTCTTCAAAGTATCTTTTGTTGAAATGATAAACTGTCACAGATATAAATTTTGGCATGAAAATGGAATGGATGTTTACTTACATTTTGACATGAATACATAATTGACATATAAATAATAATCTTACATAGAAATTTCATTGATTGGAGAAAGACCTCCATACTGTATTTTTTAAAGAAAAATTAAAAATGTACACTATAAACTTTGTGGACAACCCTAGAAAATTAAGCATTGCTCCAGAACGCATGTGGATTCCCCATTATACTGGAACATGTTGAGCAAGGTTCTCCTCAGTGTTGGAAATCACTCCTAGATAAAGTAGTAAATGGTCAGAGGAAAAGATAGAAGAGTATGATGAAAAAAGCACTGGATTTGAAGTCAAAGGACTTGGGTTCCAGTTATGACTGCTGCTTACTAGCTCTTAGACTCTGGGGAAATCATTTATCATCTATGTGATTGTAAAATGAAAGAGCTGGATGAGATGCCTTCTAGCCCATCTTACAGTCTTCTGAAGCTAGTCAGGTGCTCGATCTATTCTCCTTCCTTTAGCCAGAGGAGGGCATTATCAGTTTCAGAGACCATTTAATGCACTTCAGTGGGAAATAATCAATCAATAAACATTTATTAAGGAGAAAAACCAGAAGAGTAATGTCCTGAAAACCTAGAGAACAGACAGTGTCAAGGAACAGAGAATAATAAATAATGTCAAAGGCTGCAGAGAGGTCGAGGAGAGTAAGGAACTAGAAAAGGGCATTGGATTTGGCAATTAAGAGATCATCAATATCTTTGGAGAGAGGAGGTTCAGTGGAATGATAAAGTAAGAAGTCAGGTTGTGAGGGATTAAGAAGAGAGTGAGAGATGAGAAAGTGCTGGCACCTAACGAAGTCAACTTTTTTGAGGAGTTTGGCTACAAAGGACAGAAGAGATGTAGGATGAGAGTAAGTAGGGATGGATTTCTTAGGATAGGGGAGACATGGACATGTTTGTAAGCAGTAGGAAATGAGACAATAAAGGGGGAGAAACTGAAAATAAGTGAAAGAGTGGGAAAGACAAAGGAGGCAATCTGTTGGAGGAGACAGGAAGGAATGGGGTTCTTTGAGTAAGTAGAGGGATAAGGAATAAGGTCACTTCATCATGCAAAACAGGGGTGGAGGAAGAGAAGGGTTCAGAAGGAGCCTAAGAGACAAGACATGAGGAAGAGGGAAGAAGAGGGAGTTCATTGAATGGCCTCAAACTTTTTTTTTTTCTGTAAAACATTAAGTATTAGCTGAGAGAATGGGGGGTAAGGGGGAGCCATGGGAGGTTTGAGGACAGATGAAAGGGTTTGGAAAAGCTGCTGTGGAAAATAAGATAGGGAGTTCATAAGAGAGACATAGTAGAATTTCCTAGCATCAGTGAGGGCCCAGTTGAGGTCATGTAGCATAAATTTGTCATGGACCTAGGATGTTGCATGATTTTCTCCACCTTCATCAGCAGTGATGCATTATAGTATAGATTGATGGACAAATGTTTTGATTAAAAATCACTACATTTCAGATAAATTTCAGTGAAGTTTCTTTCTACAGCCTAGAGTGGTTTGGAAGGTTAGGGGTCTTAACTCTTTGCAGGTTCAGTCTGGGATGCAGAAGTAGAGATAAATAATGTGTGACCATAGAGGGACGAAGCAATCATAGGAGATTCGTGATATCTGCCATAAATTCTTTGCCTTGGTAGAACAAAATACAGCCTTAGAAGCCCTCATCAAACAAACTGTCTCTTTTATATGCTAAGATTATACATAATTCCCTGACAGATGCAACTGAGAGAATAGCTTGTTCAGTGCGCTCAGTGTCAACAGCAAGTGAAGCATAAACCAAGGAGACAAATGTTCATGCAAGGTATCTATCAAGGTGGTGGAGGCTGTTCTCTGCAAAGTCCACATAGGAAAGGGATTCTCTATCAGTGGAAAACTCCTATAGCCTGTCTGCAAATGACATTGTGCTGATTGTACTGAGCCCTGGAACACCGCAGGGCCTTGTCAGTAAGATCTGTGGTCACTTAAAAAAGATGGACCTACTACACATCCATCCAGGCAAAACAAAGTTAATCATGATGATGAGGATGATATCTTGGCCACATTATGATATATAGCTATACAGATATATTAGCATTGGGTTAGTCCATCAGTACATGCATCTTGTACTAGCACTAAAGGTGGACAATGGACTGAGTACAGAACCAAATAAGAGAGTAGCAGGCTAAATGACTGTTCACAACTGAGGTTTCAATGAATTCAAGCTATTTGCTCCAAAAAAAAAAAAGGCCAATATCTTTCTTTTTAAAATATGAATTTTAACTTCTAATGACAAGTACAGATATTCAAATATTGAAACAAGAGCATAAGAAAATAAGAAAAAAATTATGTACAAAATGAAACAAACCACCATTTCCCCCTCACCTCTCCCAATTGTGATTTATGTGTATGTGTACGCACGTATTTATAAGATAGGGATAGAGGCTGGATCTGTTATTTCATTAGTATAGGGATCTCCCAGATAAGCAAACTCTGTCTACTAAGTGGGTGGACACTTTCTCCACAACTTATAGGCATAGAGAATTCCTTAGAACACTGAAAGGTAAAGTTACTCATCCAGGGTCACAGAGCAGCACACTTCAGAGGCTATCCATGGAAAGATAGCTCTCTAGCCATTTCAACATATGGCCTCTTGTGTGTGTGTGTGTGTGTGTGTGTGTGTGTGTGTGTATACATCTATCTGCAGATATAGATATATGTACATACATGTATATGTACATAGGCACATACATATATGTGTATATGTAAAATCATTCTATCAGATTTCACCAAGACCTAGGCATCTCTACTGAATCAATCAACCAAAGTCATTTTAACCAGGTATGGTAAAAGGCCTTGAAAACCTTTGGATGAGATGAGATGACTGTACAGGAGGTGCTTTTAGAGTGACTGAAGAAATATGATCATAATTTGTGGGTGTTGTTTAAAATTGTAGACCACTTTGGAACTTATAATATTCCTGTAGCAATCAAAGAGAGCAGTTCTGATCAGCCCTTGAGAGGAATTGCTTGGGAGGAGGTAAAGATTAGCGCTTTGGTCTCCTTCACCCTCCCGGCTTGGACCAGGGGATTATTTTGTGAACCTTGGAATGTTGGAGGATTTGGACATCACATTGTTGTTCCAGGAACATCCCCAGGATTGCAACAATGGATGGCAGTGTCAGTCAGTCAGTTAACATTTTTAAAAACACGTACTAGGTGCTCAGCACCATAGTAAGTGCTAAGAATGGTAATATAAGTAGAAAGAGTCCCTATCATTAAAGAGCTTACATTATAGTGGTAGAAGACAACACCTTAAAGGAAGATGAAAAGGGAAGAGACTTGGAGGAGAGAGGAGACACAAATATACTTGGTTTGTAGCATGGAGAGGAATGAGACTTGGCTGGCCTAGGCTCCCTACCTGTAAAGAAATGGAGGTTCTGGGAGGAGTCATCCAGTCAGAGGGAGAATCCATAGAGGCAGAGTGTACTTGTCAATGGGTAAATTCCAGGGCTGATGTAATATAGTTATCCCTTCCACTTTGCAACTTTTGCCTTCAGTTTTGATATATAAAACTCATAAGAAATTAAGTGGAATCTTTTTTTTTGGAGTTTTGCAGAAGTTGCAAACTACATAAAAAGTTTAGAAACTCAGAAATGCATAAAACATATGCATAATATTTTATGTTATCAACATACTTTATCTTTTAATACCACAATAATTCAGATTTATTTTCTAGTATAAAAGGGGGGCCAAAAATTTCTGTGTGGATTTTCTGGATTGCAGGGGTGCCATGCCCCTCGCACTGGCAATGTAGAAGGGATAACTGTACTTCACTTTATTGGGATGGCAGAAATCATACAATTGAGTTTGACCTTGGTTTGACCTTTAAAGGGACTGGTGACCGCCCCCCCCCCCCCCCCCCCCCCGCCTCAAAGTGTCAAACAGAGAAGAAAAGCACGGACAGAGGTAAAGTTACAGATATAGGCACAGACATAGACACAGGCCCACATACCAAGGGACACAGACATAGACAAAGGCAAAGAAATACCAGGCTGCAAGTGGGCCTGGAGAGAGGTCTGTGTATCCACATGATATTTTGGGAAAGCCATGTTTACCTAGGGACTGGGACCAAATGAAAAGAGAGAAAGAGATATGGAGCTTCAATAAAAGCAGGTAGGAGAGAAGAAGAGACACTGCACGACTTGGCTCTGGATAGAGAGAGGTCTTTAGGTACAGCCCTCCACAAGAACTCCAAAGGAAATAGCTCGGAACCACATACACTGAAGAACTCTCTGGGTCTACACGTACAAGCACTCAACAGATCCAGAGGGAAAGTGGCCCCTGGAGGAGACAACTTGATTATTCTCTGAAAAAGAGAAGGAAAGCTTTGCTAAACATCAAGGGGAGGTTGATAAAGTGGAGGGAATGACAGGTACAATGCTTTTTTGTTGGGTTAAATAAAACCTGAGATATCTGATGACTCGCTCACCTTAACGCTTGCGGAGGTGTGATGGGCCCTTTGGAGGGAGAGATACAAACCAAATTTGGATGTTCCCAAAAGAAACCCTGGGAATGGGGAACCATAAAAATGATCATTAAGACGAACTCAGCTAATTATGACATAGGCTGAGGCCCACCTGACACAAAAATTAAATTTTGTAGGCTTATCTGGGATCATAGATTTTTTTTTATTTTGGGGGGACTAGCATTTCTGCATTAACTTTCTGAATTGAAATGGCACCCTTATAAGCACCAAGACAGGAATGAGCCTAGAGGTGTTGTGGATAAGTGGTCACCACATCTGCTAAATTTTGAAGGGTTGGTACACAGTTGTATTCATGGACCCTAAACAAGGATTATTGATTTGGGGGTACTTATGGATTATGACATGAGAACTATTCAAAAGATTTTGTACACTTCTATAGACTTTCTGGGAAAATGTAAGTGAGCTGGGGGCCTTAATAGAGAGAGAGATAGACTACGGAAAATACATAGAGACGACTAAAAACTGAGATAACCTCTCCTTTGGCCATCAATCTGAGGACCACAGAACCCATGGTTCTGTGATTGGATGATCAGTCGCTATCTGAGGGTACACACAAATATGCTTATTCTCTCAGGGAGTGTCTGCTTCCCTTTAAAACTTGGCTGAAATATGCCATAAAGATGCTGCAGATACTATTTCATTTGTTTTTACTTTCTCATGGTTTTTCCCTTGTGTTATGATTCTTTTTACACAATATGACTAATATAGAAACATGTTTAACATGATTGTACATGTATAACCTAGATCAAATTGCTTGTTACCTTGGGAAGGGGGAAAGAAAGGGAGGGAGGGAGATAAATTTGGAACTTAAAATCATATAAAAATGAATGCTGAAAACTATCTCTACATCTAATTGGAAAAAAATCAAATATTATTAAGAATATAAAAAAAGATGCTTCAGGAATGGCAGATGACTGAAAGAGAAACATCATTACTTACTGGACAATCACAAGGGATCTTCCTTAATGTCCTACGTATACTGTAGATGGAGCTCCCATTGTTAAAGGTACTAGGATGCTGGTATGCACTGGGTAGCTCATTTAGTGGCACTGAGTGCAGAATACATTGACATCAAATTCCTAATTGTCTTCCAAAAGGAGAGAGACAGTGTCTTTAATTTCATGCAAGGGGTGGAAAGACTATCACAGAGAGCAGCAGGGGTAGTGACTATGAAGTTCATGAACCACACTTATCCAACCCAAATGATCAGGAAGACTCTAGCTGATGAACCGGTATTTTTTTGTAACTAGAGCTACCTGATCAGTGGGAATAAGCCCACCAGTACTCCTGGAGGGAGAGGCAGAGAAATAGACAAGGAGATCAGTAGAACATGATTACAAAAAGTGACTGGGAAGTCAAGTATCATCCATCAAGATGAAAAGAAAGTTTAACTCAGGCTAGACAGACCACATCAGAGAAAATGGAGCCAGGCCTGCTACCTGTCAGATCACTGTTCAGAGGGATAAATAAGAGGGCTCAGGTCTAGAGGCCATAAGTATATGCTACAAGAAAAGTACCACAATGACTGTTGCCAAGAGGGGCACTCAAGAAGAAAATATAGCATTAGTTTAATCAGAGAACTGGAATTGGAATAGGGACAGGGTAGAGGACAAGACGTATCCAACGACTCTTGAGAAGTTAACTCCTCCCTCAAAAACCTTGCTTAGATCCAGCCTTCTCAGAATCCTAACATATAACTTACCTATGACATCAAGAATTAAAGATGTGAACTATTCTGTTCTGCTGAACAGCGCATCTCAAGATATAAGTATAACCTAGTCGTTTTCTGAAGGAAACATAACAGGGTTATTATGAAATGGAATGGAGTAATATTTGTTAAACACTTATTATATGTTAGGCACTGTGTTAAGTGCAGGAGATACAAATACAAGTAAGCAGAATGGTCCCTGCCCTCCAGGAGCTTATGTTCTAATACAGGGATGGAACCCATATAGAGGAGTGGTAACTAGGGAGGAGTATTTTGGTAGCATTGATTTGATTCCTGTTCTGAGAGCTAGAAAGGGAAAGTGGGAAAGTAATTGATGAGGAAGGGGAGGGAGTAGTATGTCTACACAAAGTAGTACAGTATTATGATGGCCAGGGAGTACTGAGGTGGGTATGGGGCCAGGATACTTATGGTGAATGCTTACCAATCGGAAGTCCATGGTCCAAAGCCCTTTATTAGACAGTCTTCTGACTCATTCTCAAGGAATGAATCACACAAGCCACAGAACAGGGAAGTGTATGTTTGTCAAAGGTGTTGGCCACTGTCACAGAGTAAGTCTAGTACAGAGTCCAAACAGAAGAGGAATTTTCTATCGATGATGAGGCATTCCAAATGTATTTGCAGATGACATTGTGCTAACTGAATCATGCCCCAGAACATTGCTTCCTAAATGAGAATCCATCCTACCTCTTTTTATAGGAAAAACAAAATACATTAAGGAAGGAAGGAAATAAGCATTCATTAGGTGCCTATTATGACCCACAAATACTAAATACTTATTGTCCAATATAAGTAGTATGCAGTTGCATACCCATTGAGTTGATTCAAAAGTCCATTTATGTTGGACAGACACTGAAGATGGAAAGTGAACCAGGCCCAGAATTAAATAGCAGGCAGAGTTCAGGTTGGGTAGCCTCTGGGAAACTGTGCAATGTTTATACTGACACCAAGATTCTCTTTGAAGCAAAAATTATTTTTTAAAATATTGGTAATTATATTCCCAGTGCTTCGCACAATGCCTGACACACAGTAAGTGCTTCATAAATGCTTTACCTGTCTATACCTGCTCCTTCCATTTCCTCACTAACATTCACTTCTTAACCCCTTGCCATCTGGCTTCTAGCTCCACTCTTGGAATGAAATTACTCTCTACAAGTTTGTCAATGACTTCTCAACTTCTGAATCTGGTGGATTTTTTTGCCCCTCAGTATTTTTTTTTTTTACTTCTGTGCAGTTTTTTTTCTTTTTCTTTTTTTTAAAAACAATATGGATTACACTCTTTCTCCTAAAATAGCCTCTGTTCCTTTGACTTCCATGATGCTGCTCCCTCTTCATCCTCTTTCTATCTGTATGACCTTGTTTTTCCCTTCTCCATTCCTTGATCATCATCTATCTTGCTCTCCCTGAGCATGCATCTTCCAGAGGGCTCTATCCTGGACCCTCTCTCCTTACTTTCTGTTCTTTCTCGATGGTGATGTGTTCTGTCACCATATGATTTCAAGTATCCCCTTTGTAGATAATTCCTACATCTATGTATCTAGTCCTAATCTCCTGAATCCATTGGACATTTCCTCCTGAATGTGATATAGTTACTCAAACTTACTATTCCAAACCAGAAAACCTCTCCCCTAAATCTACCTCTCCTCCGAACTTTTCTTTCTACTGAGAGTACATAAAAGTAAAATGAATTGCCCATGGTAACATAGCCATAAACAGGGACCAAAAAAAAACTAGGACCAAAACTGGGACTTTTTAAATTCCAGGTTTGGTGTTCTTTCCATTGGATCCCTCTGAAAGCTTATTCTGAACTCTGTAAGTAAATAGATTAGAACCAAAATCATATTTACCTTAACAAGCAACTGAAAGGTAAAACTAATTAGATGTGGAAATTAAACATAGGAAAATAATGGTTTACACAATTTTGTACCATGTTCACTAATTATGATAAGGCACTAGGCACTTAAAATCCATAAGTAAGTCACTGACAATTTACATAGGAATTGTAAATACAATGTTTCTCACCCCTAAAAGTAGGAAGGAATGAGAGATACATGTTAATGTATTTCTTTTTGCTTTATTCTTTCTTACATCTCACTTTAAGAATTCAGAAATGTGCAAAATGGGCTTTGTGGGTAGTATGAACTATTGTTAACATTCCAAACCTTAGTTTACTATGCTAAAAGAACCAAAGAAAATTCACAATTTAACCATGTTAGCAAATTCAAAAGATCGCAAGAAATGTAAAGAATATGATTTTCTTGGAAAAGCAACTTAAAAGTATTCTATACTACCACTGTCCAGCTCTTAGTATTTGGTTTATGTCTGCTTACTGAAATATAAAATTTACTTTGGCAATTCATACCCAATAGTGCCCAATATGTTTTATAGAATCATACAATTTTATAGAATTAACAAAACTACAGTAATTATAAAATAATGATTAAGCATGCCCCCAAAGCAAGCATTAACTGCTTACAATGAAACAGTGAAATCCTGATTTCATGGACTTTCTTGATAGCATAATAAATACGGAAATCATCAACAGTAGAATCATATGCGTATTTTGTCCTGTGAGGACATGGACATCAGCTAGCTAGTTTAGCTTTTTCAAAAAAGGGACAGAGTGGAGTAATAAGCGTAAGGATAGGAAGAACAATGCAAATTGTTCACATAAAAAGTGACGTGATTTTTTTAAAAATGATAACCTTAACGTACTTGCTAAATGATTGAAGACTTCCCTCTTGTTCTTCATCCTCAAAGGCAATTTTCAATTTCATTTCAGTCATAGCCCTTGTTGTCATATCTGCAACTGATACATCTTGTAATCTTCTGTGTGTTTGATCTATATTAAAACACAGACAGTTATCAAATATTTAACACAAAGTATGAGGCTACCTATTGCATGTTACTACATAATATGCTTTGCAGCTAAAAAAAAAAAGCTGCCATCTGTTTGAACTGTCCGTTATAGACTTACAAAAGTACAAAATATTACACAGCCTACTTAAAAATAATCTAGCTCTTCTCTCCTACTCCTCCATGAATAAATTAAAATGAATATTGATCATTACTAATTACTCAAAAGTATTTTTTTTCCTTAGGAAAGGGAAAGTAGATATTCTATAAATCCACCATATTGCTTTTTCCTTCTACAATCAACAGATCATTGGAATAGATACTCTCCTTCTTAACTGACATAATGAACTTAAAAAAAAAGCAGGGAATTTAGGAAAGGAATTTAATGATTGTAGCATTTAAATAGTGCCTTCAGGTGTGAAGAATGCTCTACATAGATTATCTCATATTCTCATTTGTTCAGTCATTTCAGTCAGGTCTGACTCTTCATGACTCCATTTGGGTTTTTTTGGCTGAGATACTGGAGTGGTTTGTTATTTCCTTCTCCAGCTCATTTTACAGATGAGGAAACTAAAGTAAAAAGGGTTAAGTGACTTGTCCAGGATCACACAGCTAGTAAGTGTCTGAGGACAGATTTGAACTCAGGAAGATGAGTCTTCTGACTTCAGGCCTGGCACTCAATCTACTGCACCACCTAGCTACCTTCATTTTATCCTCACAGCATCCCTATGAATTAGGTAGTATTATTGTCCCTATTTTACAGATGAGGAAACTGAGTCTGAGAGAGGTTGCCCTGAGTTGCACAGCTAGTAAATATTGAAGGCAGGATTCAAACCCAGGCATTACTGATTCCAAATCCAGCATTGTATCACTATACTCTTGTTTCCCATGTGTGCTTCTTTCTTGGTCCAAATTAATGTAACATGAGCAAACTTTTGCTTCAGGTGAGATATCAGTGAAAGGACTGCCTTAAAAGATGATTAGCTTTGGGGAGCCACCTCAAAAGGTGAGCTGGGAAAGCACTTCTGAAGCTTTCCAGTTCCCTACCCCTATTTAGACCCCCTTCCAGAACCATAGCTAAAAGTACTGGCACAGAGTGTAAGCCCTGAGAAAGCTATGCCATAATCACATTTTTAAGGCAAATTCTGATAGGGGTCAGGGAGGAAAGAGAAATATTGGAACACTGCATCCAAGGAAGGAGACTAGATCTTTGGTGCAGAGGGGATTTGGGAGAAAGTTGGGCTGGGAAGGCTTCCATTTGAGGCACCAGGGGAATAGACATGTTATGTTCTAAATGGGACCATTAGCACAGTAGTAGGTTCGGGGAAATGGCCCCATTAGGCCACATAAAGCTCCTCTTGGAAGTCACCTTCAACTTATTATGCACCCATACTTCCCTCTGGGCTCTGTTTATATAAAATTCTCCTTTGGGCACTGATTCCGGTGCTGAACTAGCAACAGTTACTGCGACTATTCTTTCCGTGTGTAAGGTTTTGCTCTTTCCCTCCTGTTTTTAGAAGTCTTCAAAAGCCTTTCCACAGCTCTTAATAGAACAAAAGGCTATTTGGACAAAATTATCTAACTTTTAATAATTCATCGTTTTAAGGACAATATAACAGTATGCCCTTAAAACACTGGGAAATTAATTTTTCAAAGTAGGCTTCAGAGGACAGGTTTCTCTATATGACAGAGATAGCAAAGCAATGCCATCCGCCACTTTCCCCGTTGACTATCTAGAACTATGGGGATATTATACTTTTCTGATTATTCCAGTAGAATTAAACAATTTTCTCCTTCTAAAATTATGTATTAGTGAATTAGGTGAGGAGTTGTTTATTTTGGGGGGCAGGAGGGGGAAAAAGGGTGGAAGGGTGGGAACCACCAGGTTAGTTTGCAACAACTTGTTCTTCTAAGAAATCTCCCTAAATTTAAAGCCATGTCAACAATTATTTGTAAGTTCATTAAATCCTAAATTCTGACTATCGATAGGAACTTTTGTTACTTAGATACATAGAAAACCTATTACAAGGTGCAACAGAAAGAATGCATTTTTTGGAGTTTGAAAATAAGTGAATTCTACTTTTGTGCTTACAACTAGTGTGTCTTAGGCAATAAGCATTCAATGTTTTTGTACCTCAGTTTCTGACTTGTAAAAATACAAGAGCTAGCTAAATATCAAGATCTCTTCCTGATCCAATTCTAAGTTTCTATGAATGCCATAAAGGATAGAATTTCATATTTTGAAACATCTACCTAGTGACATTTTTCAGAGTTGTGAATTTTTGTTTAAGTCAAAAGTGTACCTCTAACTGGCATAATCTTCTCTTACCATAGATATGTGAGCTATTTCTAAATTATAACTATTTTTGGTTATAGTAAACTTCACCAAGGTTTTATTCTTCTATATTACCACTGTTTATAGTATAGTATTTTTATCTAACAATCTACTTTTACTGTATTACAATACTTAAGAAATTTCAAAAGTCTACTTAGAAACATTAATCTTTAAAATGTCACAATAAAAGTTCACATGCATATGACAAAAATACTCAATATATCAAATTAAAACTCGCATGTATATAGCAATATGGGCTTGTAGTTTACAATGTTTTATAGCTATCTCTCTAAATGATATATGTATGTATAATATATATAATTTCTTTATACTAGATATCTAGATTGACTTTGGTTGAACTGATTACTCAAAACAATCCAATAAATCGTTTATTATGTTGATTTTTCAAGGAACCAATGGGCTATTTCTCTGAGTACACTGGCTGCTCTGGCATTGTGTAGCTATTTTAATAACTCACATTCATATAGAGCTTTATAATTTTCAAAGCATTTTCCTCACAATATTTCTGTGAAATTATTAGTATTATTTACTTCTTTTTACAGATCAGGAAACTGACTTTGTCTATGCTCAAACCACAAGTTTTGGGGCTGGGACTGAAATGCCTGCTTCCTGGTTCTGGGTTCAGGCTCATTGCACTACAACTTGGTACCTACCAAAAATGCCACCCATGAAAAGTGTCCTAAAACCCCAGAACCACTCCCTTCATTGTCAAAGCAATTTCTCTCCTTGAGTATGGATAGTCAGTCAACTTGGAGAAAGCATATGTAAATTGCTTTCATTTCTTCCTATTTTATTATTTAGCATTTTAAATCCAGAAAGTTAAAAATCATTCCATTAGAAAAATGGAAAAATGAGTAACAGATTGTGACAAAAGTTGAATAAGCTTTTACCTATTTTTGTTCTAAAAAGGAAAGTACTTGATAATTTTTTGTTGCTTCAACAGCATATCTTATATATCTTAAAATGGGTAGTTTTATAATATAAATGTTACAAATAAACCAAAACAAAAAATAATGCATAGTAGAAAGCTGTAGTGTAAGATGTCAAAGATACTTTTAGTTGTCTACATCACAGAGCAAATCATAATCTTACCTTGATAATAAAGCAAAAAACTCATGAGCAGATGAGGACAGACTTCCTCCAAAAGAGAACAGAAAGCAGAGAAAGCACTTGGACCTTTCAAAAAGAGTTTATATAAGAAATATTCCACTCTCTTCCTAGTATAGTCCTAAGACAGAATGTCTTTGTATTCCATCAAGAAAAAAACTCTATCATAAACCAGGTAGGGAAGTACTTTGCTCACATCTAATTCCTTCAATATTTTCTCTTTATAATTATTCATGGTCTCTGAAAGCCACTTGTTATTTTTTCTTATTGTAGGTGTCTCATAATGCTAAAACCAAGACCTGGCTCTTCCATCAAACATCTTGGCATTTATGTTCCAAAGAATTATTTTCCCTCTGTACTCTCTGCTCACGTTGCAGTCCCCAACAGACAAGGTATGCATACTATGGACAGCTGGAATGCAAATACAAACTGCTGTCTATAATTATTATAAATCTGCTGGAAGAAGGAAGGCCTTTATCTAAACCTGAGAGAAAGCTAACTCAGTGCCTAGCTCCTTTGCCTAAGAGGATTACTTTACACTAATTAGCCCCTTTATAATTGGTAACTTCTGAATCATAAAAGACTCAGGGTTGTTTAACTGCTGTTTCTTTTTCATTCTGAATTTCATCCCTAAATAATGGGTCTCCCCCCACCTGGAAAGACCTCATTTAGAGATGCAACATCTCAAGCTTAAATAATTTCTGCCAAATGGCGCTTATCATAAAATAAATACTTGAACTGAATGCATATCAGAAACCATGACTTAAATCTTTAGATTCCCACCATCCCTCAGATTTGTAGAATCCAAGAGATGCAGATAGAATACAGACATACCTAGTTACAAAGAAAAGTAGCTCCAAAGTGATAACCTCAATTATTTATGTAATTATGTTTGTTTTACTTGCTTGGTTTCATGATGCCCACACATTAAAGCACAAAGTATTTCTTAGTAATACAGTATGTATTTGTAAAGATTTAATATATTTCTTCATGTGAGTTGAGAGTTGACTTCTTAATGTTTACCTTTATTAAATAATATTAAATTAGCACGTCCCCTTTGCCCCATCCCCCACATTAGTTTCCACTTAATGGAACAAGATTAAGAGAGGAGATTATGGTCATTTACAGCCTAGGTGTTCTGCCACTGGTAATTTGTCACCATGGATCATATTTATATAATGTAGTTGCTCAAAGCACAGATGTCTCAAACAGTTTATTGTAATTTTTTTTTGGTTTCAAGTTTAGAGAAACTCTTTCAGGACAGAAATTAACCCTATCATCACTTTCTACCAACAGCTCAGTTCCTTTCCTACCAGCTTTATCTGCTGAAACCAGTGAATTGTGGAGCCAATCATGAATTTCCTATTTGTGTAAATTATGATGCCCTTTTCCTCAGAGCCCTGGTATTCTTTTCCTTATTGTGAAGGTAAAGGGAAATTGGTTTAGTGAAATCCAAATCCAAATATTGTAATTCCTATATTCCCCCCAGGATACTGGAAGAAAGATAAAGGCATAGGAATATCGTACCATTTTTTGGCCATTTCTTATTATAATATAACCTGGGGACATCAGCTTCTGTGCCATCAGTACTTAACATTTGTATTTATGTGAACATAATATTTACTTGGAAGGTGAAATCATTAGCACACAGGACATTTTTCCTGACTTGATTCCATGCATGACCTTATACCTCAGTTACACTGGAAGCTTGATGGTGAGGGTTGGGGCTTTGGAGGGGGATGTAATTATGACAGTATCTTGAGTAAAGAGGTTTGAATTGAATGGAGAACTGATTTTTTTGACTATGTGGATCACAAAAAATTGTGGTCAAGTTCTCAAAGAGATGGCAGTACCAGATGATTTTACTTGTCTTCTGAAGAACTTATATGTGGGACAGGGAGGAATGATTAGAACCAAACATGAAACTACTGGTTGGTTTAAGATTGGGAAAAGAATATGACAAGGCTGTATATTGTCACCTTATTTATTTAATTTATACGCAGAGTACCTCATGTGATATGTCAAGTTGGGTGAATTAGAAGTCAGATTTAAGGTTGCCTGGTAAAATAGCCACAATCTCACTTATGCAGATGATACCACTCAGGTGGCAGAAAGTGAAGAGGAATTAAGAAGACTCTTGATGAGAGTGAAAAAGGAGAATGTAAAAAGTTGACGTGAAGCTTAACATGAAAAAAAAACCAAATAATGGCATTTGGTCCCATTACTTATTGGCAAATAGAAGGAGAAGAAATGGAAGCAGTGTCAGATTTTACATTCTTGGGCTCAAAGATACTTGCTTCAATCATGAAATCAGAAGACACTTGCTCTTTGGAAGGAAAGCTATGGCAAATCTGGACAGCATACTAAGAAACAAAGACATCAATTTGCCAACAAAGGTTTTTCCAGTAGCATTATATGACTGTGAGAGTTGGACTATAAGGAACAGGTAGCTTACAGCATGACCACCAGAAGGACTACCATCAGGTCAGGTTGAGGCAGGAGCCTTATAGAATTCCGAACTTTGGATTTCCTGTGATACCATCCCCTGGCCATGTGACTTCATGTTCTCCTCTGACAAGTTTTCTGACCTTTACCTCACTGTACTAGGTCACACACCCCATCAAAGTACAGAAATAAAACTTACTTCCTGTTTTCCCTCACCTGTGTAATGAGAAGACAGTACTCCCAGGAAAAAACTCTGATGCTGGGAAAGATTGAAAGCAAAAGGAGAAGGGGATGCAGAGAATGAGATGAATAGATAGTGTCATGGAAGCAATGAACATTAGCTTGGACAAACTAGCAGTCCAAGACAGTAGAGGACAGAAAGGCCTGGTGTACTACAGTTCATGGAGTCACAAAGAGTTGAACACAACTGAACAACAGATATGTATAAAAACATATACGTGTATACATCATACATAATATACACATTATATATGTACATGTGATGTGGATAGGTAACTACATATATATGTATAACATATGTAACATATATTACACATATGCTATATTAAAAAATCCAAAAATAGTTCTGGGGCACATAAATTACTGTGTAGGATAACTTCCAGCTGCATTGTAGATGGGTCCATAAAGGGCAAAGTCCCTAAATGTCCCAATGTGATCACTGTAATTCTGCAAATTTGGTTACCTCATTTAATATTCTTAATATTGCCAATTACAGTATAAGAAATGAGTTGCATTTTGTAATCTTCAGACACAGTGCCATCTTGTGGTAGTTTATCACCGTGCAACCACTCTTTGTCCCAAGAAAACCATAACCATTTTAAAAATCACATATTAAAAAGTTTTTGTTGCTATAGTGAATAAAAATTTTAAAGTGCTTTTAAAAATTCTGTATATTGAGTTTTTTCTTATGTAATTTGTTTCCTGTCTTTATATTTGTTTTCCTAAATAATGTTGAACATGTTAGATAATATTTATCATTTCTTCTCAAGGCTTTCTTCTTTAACTAGCCTCATTTATTTTGCCTTATTCTTCTATCTTTCTAGAAGTCTCTAGAACAGAGAATTCCATAAGTTTCAGAAGTCATCATACTTAATGTCTCACTAGTTTACTCAGCTCCTTTATTCAAAATATGGTAGCAGATGTGATCCAATCATTATAATGTCTGAAGTTATGACCAAAAGAAGCATAAGAAGCTTTGCCTCCTTCTTTTGTCACAGTAGAAATGAAAACAGGCTAGGGCTAGTAGCAGTGGCCCAGTGATTTCGTTGGTTTAAGAGGAAATTGTCATGAGAGGATATTCCCTCTTCTAATGAAGGTCAATACTTCCTCTGTGATTTATGGTCTTAGAGAATTGCTTAAAGCAATTAAGCGACTTGCCTGAGGTCACACCTCCAGTATTTGTTAGACCAAAGACTTGAACTATCCTCTGCCTGTCACAAAGATGAAAATAATATTTACTGAATTATGACCTTAAGCATATAGAGTTGCATGCATATGTTTTCATTATACTAATTTAGCATATTAGACACACCTTGAGGAATGAAAATTATATAATTTTATCTTTCATATTTTATTGCCACAGATGAAAAGTGTCATTTAAAAAAAGATTGAATGTATATTCATAGACCAGAGAGAATTCTTTCATCTTCAGAATGATTTGAAATGCTCAATATAGCACATTATAGCATTTTAGAGAAGAAACCTTAGAAATAACCTAGTCCAACTGCCTCATTTATATAATGTTCAGATTTATTGGAGGAATTTTGTTAAGGATGACTGAAAACATCATAGTGTAAACGTTGAAACAGTAACATAAAATTAAAGAAGTCAACAACTAAAGCCTGTAGGATCTTATGGTGATATTCATTTGTTAATCTTTATACAGGACTGATTTTACCATGTAAACAGAACAATAACCGAGAACAACAAAATGTTAGGGGCAGCAAAAAATTTTCAGTAACTATGGGTTACAAGAAGTATATATTTTACAATTTGCTTAGGGCACTAAAAACCTTTGAGCCAGCATCACCTGCCTGGTGTGTTGGAAGGGAACATGTTCTCTTAACCAGATCCCAGAGTTAAAAAAGAGATGCTCCATTAATCTTAACATAAAATTTTTCAAACGCCTATAAAAGTCAAGAAGAATAATGGGTGATATTATAGGAAATGTACCATAGCCATGTAGTAGAGCATTTACCCATTAGTTACTCGCTACACGGGAGGAAGGATAGATACAGAGATAAAGAAATAGGGAAGAGAAATAAATAAACAGTAAGACATAACCAGTTAAATGGAAAAAGCAGAAAAGAATGAGGTCACACACAAAAAAATAAAACCCAGCTCTCTGCAATTTGTATCTTTTTCTCACAGGCAGAATTTGTCATTTATTTTTGGTTTCTAAAATTTGTTGTGCAGCATGAAAAAAAGAATATCTTGATAAGGAAGATATTATGCAAAATTCAGATTTCCCAAACTATAAGGGAGCTAAGAAATCTGAATTAGGGTACCTCCATTTGGATCTATGAAAGTTCTCCAGAAAGTCCCATGGATGACTGCAGACTGTCTATCCCCAAACCCCATAGTCAGCATTTTGGTTTTAGGCCACAGGCCTCACACTTGAAATCTCAGTGCCACTTTGGGTCCTGGCCAGGATAGAATATAGTTATTTAGAGGTCAGAAACCTATGTAGGCCTACTACCATTGCAAGGAGTCCTCCAAAAAACACTACCTTAAATAATACAAAGTGATTTTGCAGGTCTCCAGGTCAAGATCTTAAGTATAGAATACTGTGCTAAAGAACATTACCAATTTTGACAGTTTCTGCCATGAATAGTAAGTCAATAAAAGAACACTAATATGAAATCCCAATTTTAAATTTGTAATCCTTTAATAGGCACCTGGGAGGCATAGTAGATAGGAAATGAGGCCTCGAGTCCGGAAAACCTGAGTTCTCTTCTGACATTTTTTTGACACTTAACCTCTGTTTATCTCAGTTTCACCATCTATAATAATAGCACCTGTCTTCCAGGGTTGTTACGAGCGCTAAATGAGATAATAACTGTAAAACACTTAGCACAGTGTCTGGCACATGGTAAATACTATATAAGTGTCAATCATCACCACCACCACCACCACCACCATCATCGTTAATTTGGCCCTAAAAGTTCATATGATCCCCAAATAGAAAGGCTGACTGTGGGAGTTCAGAATGGATTACAATTGCTTCAAGAGTGTCTTTAAGGTTGCAGGGAAAACCATACTCATGACCTATATTGTATGACTCAGAATTGCCAGATGTTTCTGGAATCAAACTACTGTCCTAAGAAAACCCAGACTGTCAGTATATACAGTAATACGTTAGTAATGAGATCCCAGAAATTGTTATGGGAAACATAAATTATAAGTAACTTGGGAGATGGGAATTTCCCACTGGAGTAAACTTCCAAATAGGGTTAGGGTATTTCCAACAGAGGGTAGCTATGATATTGGCCCAGGGAACATTTCATATGGTCATCACAGCTTTCCTGGGATTTTTCTGAATCTGGTCCAAACTCATGGGGTGAACTCAAAGATCCTGGAAGTTCTGAAGCTATTTTGTGTGTTAGGCCAAACACAGGGCTACTGACAAGTAAAATGAGTCCAGACACTGCCACAGCAAGAAAAAGAACTTTGGTCCCCTTCTAATTTATACTTGGTGATTACTTTCTTTGTGAGCCTGGTTGGTTTTTTGGTGGGTTTTTTGTTTTGTTTTTTTTGCTTGCAATCAGACTGATTTGTTCTTTGACCCTAATGGACTGTGTGCTTTCAAAGGAAATTGGTGATAACACCCCCGTTGGTGCTAAACACTGAGGCTTCCAGATTATTTAGGTGGAGGCAATGAGCCAGAAAGACGTGTTCAGGTCCAACCTGCTAACACTTTACTTTTAATTTATCAAAGGGAAAAAGGGAACCAGTGACCTTTGCTCTACATTCTCACAGCTACACCCAAATCTTTGGTGTTCTTATACTGCGGAGGCAGGGGCTGTCCTGAGAGCACCCCAGCACTGATTCAACACTCCAAGGTCATAGAGTATTTCTGAGGTAGAGGGAGCAGCAAAATATGGGAAAGAAAACATTAACACATTTATTTGTTTATTAGAATGTTATCAACTTCTCCAGGTTACATCTTCTTTTTAAATATCTCTTTTTAGAAAATGAAAGTATTTACATAGGCTACTTATTCAGCTATAGCTAAATACTAGCAATGCAGTACCTTGGCAATAGAATTAACTCCAAAGTCAAGGGACTTTTCTTCATATCCCACCTCTGACACTTACTAGAAACATGGCCTTGGGCAAGTCACTTAAACTACCTGAGCCTCAGTTTCTGTGTCTGTAAGAATGAGGGGCTTGGACTTAGATGACCACTGAGGTTCCTTGTAGTGCTAGGTGTATGATCCTGTGAGCATCTTTGATCTCATTTTTTAATTACATCAGCCCAATGATCTTTTCTTACTTTCATTTCCCAAAGAATGTATAATTCTTACTCATTTGGCGCTTATACAACTACATGACCTGGTTATCTCTTATTATGTATGTGAGTCAAGGTTTTAGCTTTTTTCTCCTAGTACTGGCAGTAATGCTAGGACTATTTTTGACATCCCTCCAGGCTCATTTCCCACCCTAGGTGTAAGTGTCAGATAATTCAAATATAATCCAACCCAGAGGACCCTGGGGATAAACCACTGGGGTAAATAGATTGGGGGTTATGACCAGACCCTAGACTTGTAGGAAATGTTGACACGTATGAGATGGTGCTAATGCGGGCAGAAAGTGCCCGCTGGTGTGTACTGGGGGGAAAAGAGGACATTGGGTAGTAGTGTGTACATGCTTGGTTCACACTCCCAGAGCCAGGCTGCTTCAATTGCCCCTCAAGTTTCTAGGGGGTCCTCAGGGGTTTGTGAGTGTCTTCTCTATTACCATCAACTTGAACCCCCTCCAGGTGGGTTCCCCTCACTGTTTGGCAGTGCCCCAATTCTATTTAACCACTTAAAATCAATAGCTTTTACAGAAGGATATTTACTTCAAAATGCTGCATAAACTAACAAATATTTCCTCCAGCACCAAGTGGCACACTGCCCCTTGTACCACCTCAGTTTCTGGGGGTCGTAGGCTCAAAGCTTAGTTCAGTTCCTATATAGTACTAGTCCTACCAAACTGACATCTAGATTTCGATCTTAATGCTAGATGAGTCCTACTACTTCTACTTATAGGATGGGGTCTCAAAGGTCAATCCTTGCTCTTAAGGGACTAAGGCCGAGGGGTGGGGACTCTGCAGCCTCAAGGCCACACATGGTTTTCTAGGTCCTTGGGTATGGCCTTTTGACCAAGTCCAAGTTTTACAGAACAAATTCTTTTATTAAGGTGATTTGTTTTCTGAAGTTTGGATTCAGTCAAAGGGCTGCACTTGAGGACCTAGAGGGCCATATGTGGCCTCCAAGCTGCAGGATCCCCAGTCCTGACTAAGGCTTTTTCTCTGGGTCACATGGCTCATCCAACACCATGAGAACAGAGCAGCTGAATGAGATAAGAGAGATAGCTTAAGCAAACTCAGGCTGTTTGGAAGATTCCCCCAAGTTCAACCACACAGCCAATCAAAAACAGTTGCTCTCAACAACATGGTTAACAGACCAAAAACACTCACAGGATTTCTATGCATTGCCCGTTCTCTCCAAGGACTTCTCTTGAATGTCAACATGACTGTTTTGGAAGCAGGCTTTCCAATTACTCCATGAAGGAAAGTTGCATCAGCCAAGCAAGCTGATGGGGTTTGCACATGTACCAGAATCCACAGTGCTGTAAGGAGTAAGGGCTTAGGATCTTCACCCCTCTGAGGCCATGTGGTCCTGACAAACAAGCCTGGGTCCTTGGTCTCTGCACTTGTTCTTTTCCCTTTTAGGTAAAGGAGATTGGAGTCTCTGACCTTGTGACTTTGAAAGGTCAGGAGGATACTCTGGTGTTCTAAAGTCAGGGTTTTAGAGCCAGTGCGTGCAAAAAAGCCTGAGTTTGCTTAAGCCATCTCTCTTACCTCAGTCTTTTCAGCTACTCTGTTCCCATGGTATTGATACACAAGATAGTAGAGGGGCCAAGGTGGCAGTGAGGGCATAGAACCTGGGTTTCTTGGTCATCTTCCCCTTCCAGATGCTCTCTCCTCTCTGGCTTTTTGTCACACAGCAGTCTCCAAGTTCTTCTTAATATCACATGATCCATAACTATGGTTATATTCAGGGGTGTGCCAGTAAATGTTTAACACCCAGCTCCCCTCCCATATATGTATGTTTATATATGCATAAATAAACTAAGGTGGTAGCACCTTATATGCATATATATATACGTATATACACACATATATGTATATGCAAGATACAATTTTAAATTTAGACTGCATTATTAATTTTTTCTCCTTCACTTTCTTAAAGACGAGACAGCAAAACAATAGATCAAACCCTGATTTGTAGTGTTTACCAAATTCCAAAATGTAAATTTACAATCAGCTCTAGTGAGTCAGTTTGAACTGACTCTAGCACAGCCTGGGGTGTATCCCAAGGTACTGTCCTAGACCACCTTCCCCCCTCTAAGCTCTTTCCTGGTAACCTTATCCGCTCCATGGGTTTAACTATGATCTCTATTCAGATGACTCAGGTTTAGATATCTAGTCTTCAATTTCATACCAACTGAACTTTTCAAATTGGATGTTTTGATACTATAGCCACAGCTCTCAAAGACCAGGGGAAAAAAAGTTCTGCCTACCAAAGTCCTTGGTCCTGTTCAATCAGAAAATAATATGATTCTGTTTACATTAAAGGAGTATTACTATCTGTTTTGCTGCTATACCCTAAGGAGGGCAGCTAGGTGGTACAACGGATGGAGCACCACTGCAGGAGTCAGGAGGATCTGAGTTGAAATCTCACCTCAGACACTTGACACTCGCTAGCTATGTGACCTTGGGCAAGTCACCTAACCCCAATTGCCTCATCCTGGGTCATCTCCAGTCATCCTGATGAATATTTGGTCACTGGATTCAGATGGCTCTGGAGGAGAAGTGAGGCTGGTGACCTGCACAGCCCTCCCTCACTCAAAACAAAGTCAAGTGCAAGTCATGTCATCATTTCTCTGATGGTATGGTCTTCTTTGGCAAAGAAGGACGAACACACATATACCCTAAGGACCACAGAATCTTTCCATTTAACCTTTCATATATATGTCTCCCCCATTAGAATGTGAGTTCCCTGAGAACAGGAACTATTTACAAATACACTTACATGGTCTTTGTACATAGCAATCATTTATTAAATGCTTTCTTCATTCTTTCATTCATATCCCAGATATATCCCAAACCAAAAATGAACTCATTTCTTTTCCCTCAAATTCTCCCCTCTTCCAAACTTTCTAATTTTAACTAGACACTAACATCATTCCAGTGTCTCAGGTTTGAATCTTAGCATTTTCCTGGACTGCTCACTCTCACTCTACATATCTAATCAGTTGACAAGTCTTGGCTATTTCTATTTCCAAACCTCTCTTGCATCTGAATGCTTCTCTTTACTCATTCTGCTACTACCTCAGTTCACACCCTTATCATCTCTTAACTAGACTTTTGCAATAACCTTCCAATTGGTCTCTCTTCCTCAGGTCTCTTACCACTCCAGTTCAGCCTACCTACCGCTGCCAAAGTGATTTTCCTTAAGTGCAGATCTGACCATGTCATGATACTACTCAATCTAATTACAGTAGCTCATAATAGCTTTTAGGATAAAACATAAAGTTCTCTATTTAGCTTTTAAAATCTGTCACAATCTGTCTGCAGCCAGTCCTTACATCCTCAATGAACACTCTTCAATTCAGTCAAACTGGCTTTCTCTCTGCTCCTCATACAAAACACTCCATCGTCCCATCTTCATGCCTTTCTCCTGGACCTTCTCCATGCTTGGAATGCACTCCCCCCTCCCCTATGGCTCATATAATCTCTCTTTTCCTTCAAGATGCAGCTCACGCACCACCTACAAGGAACCTTTTCTGATCCTACCAACTGCTAGCATTCCCTCCTTGGGGAAGGGCCCAGGTCTGCCAACTGTGCTTCTGATTTTCTGGGCTTTAGCTGCCTTGGAATTGCCTTCCAGTGCCCGGGGCCTCCTCACTCTCAGACATCCCTTTACCATTCTGGTCCCATTCTCCTATTGGGGAATTTCTCCTCGGGTCTCCATTGTGTGGAAAGGCCCTGGCAGTCTGACAGCTTTCTGGACTTCACACTGTCCCTCTAGCTCTCTCCCCTACACTCCTAGGCCCCCTCCCCATTCTCAGCTCCCTCTTGAGAGATATCTTCCATTAGAATATAAGTTCCTTAAGGGCAGACATCATTTCTTTTTGCTTGTATTTGTATCCCCAGCTCATTACGATGGCTGTCACATAGTAAGCATTTAATAAGCACTTGCTGCCTGCCTGTCTATTCTCTCTGTATTTCTATATAGTTATACATGTACTTGTCTTTCCCATTAGAATGTAAGCTATACGTTCATGGCACATGCTAGCACAGTGCTAAATGTTTGTTGATTGATTGACAAAAATGAACAGAATACGACTAAGGAAAGATGCCTGGTTCCCTCCACTAGAGACTTCCTCTAAAATAACATTGACTCCTTAAATATTACTTTTTGAATCTGATCATTCAACCCTTCTGAATGCACCTAACTGTTTTTACCTACTCCTTATCATTCCATTTGGTCCACACTTTGTCAAAAGTTGTGCTAAAATCTAGGCAAGTTATGACTGGAGCATTCCCCTGATGTACCACTCTGGCTAGCCTGGAGGACAGGAGTGTTTATTTTAGTTAGGAAACAGCTTCTGGTCTCATACTACTTAGCACAATGCTTTGCACACAGTAAACATTCAGTAACTGAAACTGTCTTCCCCAGCTTTCATGACTGAGTCTTAAAGGATCTGTACAGTTCATAAAGGAGAAGGGAGAGGAGAATATTCCAAGTGGGATTTAGGGCATAAACAACGTTGCAGCAGGGGCAAGAATGAGAAGGGCCACGATGGGAGCTAAGGATTCGTGTAGAGGAGTGTTACTGGGGGGAGGTCGGACTGGACAAGGGACCTGGGGAGGGGCTGAGGAAAGCCTTGGATGCCAGGATGAAGAGGGTACTTTACTCTATGGCGAAGGGGAAGCCAGCTATCTCACTCAAAATGAGAATGCTACAGGACCTTTAGCCTGAAAGGGCCAGGGTCTCCCACTGCATCCCGGACCATCTCCAGCCGTCCTGATGAATATCTGGCCACTGGATCCAGATGGCTCAGGAGAAGAAAGTGAGGCTGGTGACCTGCACAGCCCTCCCTCACTCAAATCAGAGTCAGCTGCAAGTCATGTCATCATCTGGATGTCCTGGTCCTTTTCCAGAACGAAGGACAAACACAAGGGGAAGCCCAGGAAAGGATCTGAACGGGGGATGTCACGGTGGAGGGGTTGCTTCAGAAACAAGCCGTGGTGTGCCTGAAAAGTGGGTGGGAGGGACGGGAGAGCAAGGCATGGCCCAGGACAGGCTCAGTAGCTCCTGCATGCCTGGGTTTGGGCTAAAACCGAGGCATGGGTTAGTCCAGCGTCTGGTGACTGGAAAAATGGAGATCTCTACTTCGGAAAGAGAGGGGAAGGTGGCTGGGAGAGAAAGCACGATCACTGTTTCCTGTCCTAATCGCGGCATTCCGGAGCTCAAAGGGGCTCCGAGTCCCCGGAGCGCTCTCCCTCCCTCTGCTCCTCCGTGAAGGAAGCAGCTCGCCCTAGGCGACCTCCAAGGTCGTCGCCAGCTCAAAGTCCGGGGCTGGAGGGGTGTCCGTGACGGCGCCCGCGCTCCCCCGCGCTCCCCCGCGCTCCGGGCTCCCGGGCTGGGCTCTCCCCGCGCGGCCACACCCGCACAGCCCTCCCCGGCCCAACCCCCCTGCGGCCCGCGGGACCGCGGCGGCGGCGGCGGGATCATGGCGGCCGACGCGGTGGCCTCTCGCCTGGCGCGGCAGGAGCAGGACATCCGCTGGCTGACTGCGGAGATCGGGCGCCTGAAGGAGCAGCAGCCGCCGCAGCCCGGGCCGGAGCCGGGGCCGGAGGCATGGCCGCGCTGGGCCGGCAGCCCCAGCCCGGAGCTCGAGCGCCTGCGGGACGAGAACGAGAAGCTGCGCTACCGGCTCCAGCACCTGCGGCGCAGCCTGGCGGCGGAGCTGAGCCGGCGGCCCGAGCAGCCCCGCGAGGCCGCCCGAGCTCAGGTAAAGCGGGGCCGAGGCCCGGGCGGGGACCGAGGAGCGCGGGCCTGGGCCGGGGCCGGGGGCGCCAGGCCTTGACCTTGACCTCGGAGGAAACCTTCGGTCTCGGGGATTCCCCGAGCCCCGGGGCCGGGGCGGGCGCGAGTGGGCCGGTAACTGGGTGATGTGCCCACGAGAGGATTTGCCCTCCCTCAGTTTCTCCCCCGCCCTCCCAGTGTTCCCTCTTCTCCCACTTAGGCCCAAACGGGTGCAAGTGGTCACGGGAGCAACCGCGTCACCATGGAGGACGATGGCACCGAGTTCAGTGCCACACGCGTGGGGTGAGGTTCTGCGCGGAGCAAGCACCGGGCCCCGCGGATACTGAAACAAAAAGGCAGCTGGCCCCGCCCCCTCCCGGAGCTCTCCTGTTCTCCTCTCGGTCCGATCCTTCTGCAGGCACCGGAGGCTGGATGCCCGCATCACCAGACACCCTTGGCGGGCCGGCTCTCTTGACGTTACCTTTCTTCCTGACGTCATCGATCCCATGTGATCAATTATCATAAGCAGATGTCCGGCCTAGCCACGTGTCCAGACCCCCTCTATCTCCCTTGCCACAGCCCCTCATCACTGCTTACTGGACACGTCACCTGGATAAACCCCTTACGTTAAAACGGGAGCTCTTTGAGGCACGGGTGTCTCATTATTTTAGCTTTGTACTTGGAACTGACACTTAGTTGGCACTTGGTAAAATCTTGTTGATTGATCCCAAGTTTAGCTCTTCAGAAGAAAAGATTTGGTCACATTTGGTCCTCAAACTCATCCTTCCCACTCCTTCCCCCTCTATGCTGACAGGTGGGATGACACCTCTTGGGGAAACTTATTTTTGTTGAGGGTACCACTGTTCTTCCAGTTGCTTATGTTCCATAAAATAGGAGTCATTCTCAACTCTTCACTCTACCTCACTCCTCATCCATCTAATCAATTGTTAAGTCGGGTTGATTCTACTTCCACAGCATTTTTTGTATCTGTCCCCACTCCATTCATGTGCAGGACCTCAAACTTTTCACCTAGGCTATTGCACTAGCCTTCTAAACTCATCTTTCTGCCTCAAATTTGTCCCCCTTTAATCCATTTTATGCAGCTTTGAAACTGATGTTCCAAAAGCTTTGTTCTGACCGTGTCACTCTCTGCTCAGGAAGCTTTGATGACCCCCTTCTCACCTGTAGCATGCAAACTGCAAAGGCTTGGAGACAGGTGGCATGATACATTGTGGAGAATGACTAGTAGGCTACTTTGGAATTTACAGCATGTAATACAGAGTCGGCAAGATGAGTGGAAACCAGACTGTACAGGGATTTAAATGCCGGGCTGGAGAGTTTGTTTTGTCCCAGAGGAAACATGGGCTTGTCTTATTATCCTTGCCCATCCAGGGCAAGGGCTGTTCTCCTGGAGTCTATGAATTTGCTTCTGAAAAATATTTTGATAACTTTATGTCAATATAATTGATTTCCTTTGTAATCCTTTGTATTTTATCTTGTACATTGAACAGGTCCATAGTCTTCACCAGACTGCCAAAGGAAGGAAGGAAACAAACATTTATTAGGTGCCTACTATGTGCCAGGCATTGTGCTAAGCACTTTACAGATATGGACTCCATGACATAAAACCCTCAGTTCTCAGATTATATGAAGTATAAACAGATGTGTGTGTTTACATACATATGCACACATACATATATTTATATGTTGTCATTATTCAATTGTTTCAGTCATGTCTGACTCTTCATGACACCATTTGGGGTTTCCTTGGCAGGGATACTGACTTCAGTTTGCCATTTCCTTCTCCAGTTCATTTTACAGATGAGGAAACTGAGGCAAATAGGATTAAGTGATTTACCTAGCATCACACAGACAGTAAGTGTCTGAGGCTGGATTTGAATTCAGATCTTCCTGACTCCAAGCCCAATCATCTAGCTGTCCCTATATTTGTATATATGTATATGTGTATATCAGCTCCTGAAATAAATACTTTGTAAGAACAGGAAGCACTTTTACATCATTCTGGAGTCTGTATAGCCACCATTTACAATTCACTTCATCTCTGATAAAACTGAATTATGAGCTAGATATCATCTCAAATCTTTGATGGGGGTTTCATGAGCATCCACATCCACTTTGAGTTGCTGACAATAATGAAAGGGAGCTAAAGTTGCTCCAATATAGGAGTCACCGATACAATATAATTTATTCTTTTTTTTTCTGGTTTCATCAGTTGCTTCCTGGGTATTTCTCTTTGCCCACAGACATTTCAAATTCAACATGTCCAAAACTGAACTCATCAACTATCCCCCTAAACCCTCCACTCCTTCAAACTTCCCCTTTTTTTAATTATCTCCCTAGTCACCCAGATTCATAACTTTGGACTCATCCTTAACCTTTTCTTCTGTCTCATCCTCCATATTTCATCAGTTGCCAAGTCCTGTCATCTCTCTTTACCATATTTTATGTCTAACTCTTCTGTACTCATTGGATCATCACTCTAGTCCAGAATCTTATCATCTTCTATCTAGACAATTTTACTTGCCTGTAAATTAGTCTACCTGTTTCTGGTCTTAGTCATTCTCCACACAACTGCCAAAATAATCTTATTGAAAGGCAGGTTTAACTGTATTGCTTCTCTGCTGAAAAAGCTTTGATAGCTCCCAGTTAGTTGCCTCTGAAATAAAACACAAACTCCATAGCCTGACATTTAAGGCCATCCATAATCTGGCCCCAGTCCACCTCTCCAGCTTTATTTTATATTTCTTCCCATCATTCACTCTATACTCCAGCCAAACTGGGCTGTTGGTGGTCCTTTGAACTCAGCATGCATTTGAGCCAATGATCCCACTTTTCTAGAATGTGCTTTCTTTTCCTATCTATCTCTTAATATCATCCCTTTCCTTCAAGGCCCAGCCCAGATGTTCCTGTAATGGTCTGTGTGTTAATGTTCTGCCCTCCACAGATTACTTTTTTTTACTTTATGCATATATGGTGCATACCATAGAACGTACCATAGAATGTAAATTCCTTGGGTCTAGGGACTGTTTCCTCTTTGACTTTGTATCCCTAGTGCCTTAGAGATACTAGGTGCTTAACAAATATTTGTGAAATTGGGTTGTTATTGAATCAGATTAGGAACCAGTAGGCTGGTCCCTCACAAGGGTAGGTTCCATATATTTGGTTTATTGTGTCATTTGTCACCTCTAACAATTCACTCTCAGAAATTTTCTATAGAAGAAAAAAGATCAGTTTTATTTGCTTGAAGAATGCCAAAGTATCTCTTGCTTGTCATTTAGTAAATTGTTCAGTTGATCTAAATGTTCTGATGGTTTCTTTCCTGGCTACCCTACATAAAATCCCCAAACTCCATGATTCTTATATCTTAACCCTACTAGCCTCAGTCCCTATCCCTCCTGTTCTACCTCAGGCCTGGCTGAGGCCAGGGGAGCCACCATTAATAATTAAGGGCTGAAGGGTAGAGGAAGAGGATTGTCAAATAACCAATTTATTAAGCAACTGTTTGTTAGTTGGGGACTGCCCTTCCAAAGGCATTCCATCAAGTATGAGGGCAGTCGATGAGTATCATCTTAGATGAAATTTTCATTGTTTCTAAGGGGTAGTTTTATAACCATTTTCTAGTGACATAAGTGATTATTTTTCCAAGGACAAAAAATCCCAAAACTCCAAAGAAATTTATATTGGTTGAAGTAAAGTATATGTATCAAGTCTGTGATGAAATTAGTATTGATGATTGGTTAGGCCATTATTTCTCAGCCTGTCAGTTGAAGAAGGTTCAGCATAAGTGAAAGATATATGAACTTTGTATTTCTAGAGCATGGAATTCTTGTTTGGCACCACCCTCAGGAACTATCAGTAATAATAAATAAATAGCCCATATTTATGCAATATTTTACATTCATTGTCTTCCCTCAGGTGTCTCAATGACCTTGTCCAGTCCTGCTTTTTGTCATCTGTATGAGTGGTTTTTAATATTCTGTCTTTTAGCTTCCTTCCACCACAAATCAAAAAGATGTTCAAAGTAAAAATAAAGAGGAGAAGAAAAAAGAAAATGAAATTGTAAATGGCTTGAAGAGTGAGGTAAGTAATTCTTAATAAGATTATACTTGAAAGGGTTACCTCTGATTTTTAATACTGAGTATTAAAGTGTGATTATCTAGATACATTAAATTAAATAATTTATAAGAATATTGTATGTAAAACTATGCAGAACTTATGTCTTAAATGCAGTAGGGTATCAGTTATATAACTTGCTTCAGGGATCTGTGACTTCTTTTGTATGGGCATATCTTTCACCAAGGTAGATCACAATCCTTCTAATACTTAGTGAAGTTCTGTGGTCGAAAAATTCACCTGGAGGTCAGCTCTTTTGTGAGATAACTTTCCTAACTTAGGCAGGTCTTCAACAGACATTCAGTTATTGGGCCTGTACTTGCAACTTACATAAATAGTTGTCTCAAGTTGAAATGGTTGCTCCTCCTTTATATAAATCTCATCTAAGAAGCATTTATTATGTGCCTACTATTTGCAATACATTGTGCTAGTTACCCACTATACAAAGACAAAAATAAGAGCACTGTTCTTGGTCCTGAGGAATTACAATCTGAAGAATTAAGACTAACATGAACAGGCCAATTTAAGAACAGTATAAGATAGTATAAGTGTACTTTCAAAAATCTTAGGGCACTTGTAAGTTATACTAGCATGAAACTGCACTCAGACTTTTGGGATAACCTATATCTAATTAAGTAGTAATTTGTGTAGCATTAAGTAAGTGAGGAAAGAGAAATTAATGGTCTGTAATTGTCTTGGAGGGGTTTATGGAAAAGGTAGAATTTGAACCGTGCTATTTAAAGATAAACAGGATTCGTATAGATGGAGAAGAGATAGAGAGTCCAAGTGAGGGAACAGCATGAGCAAATGCATGGAAAATGGGAAAATTGGGGGCAGGAAGGAGCTAGCCATGGGTCCATATATGGGAGTAGGAAGAAGGAAGGTTGGCTATGTGTTTATGTCATTGTCTTGTAATGATTTACAGTTATGTAGTGGGCCAAACTTCATAGAAGATAGACTGATGCTTTATGAAACATTGAAGAGAGAGCATGACACCTTGCTTGCCCATAGAGCAGCAAACGAGAGCAAATTGATCAAAATAATGCTGATTGATGGAAAAGTAGTTGAAGGGGAGTCTTGGAAAACAACACCATATCAAGTGGCTGCTGGAATTAGGTAAATTGTGGTATAAAGAAGATCATGGGTGCTAATCAAGTCATTGAGCAAAACACATGATGGTATTTTTTTTTCCTGAGAATGCCATTTTCTGTGATCAATAAGAATAAACCAATGGGAACTAGGTTCTTCACCAACACCACCTTTGGTCTTCTTAGGAATGCCATTTAAATTCAGGAAATGCATAACTCAGAATATAATCCTGTCTTTTTCCAACTCCAGATACTCAATTTTTCAGGTCATAATTCACATAAAACAGGTTATCAAAGATAACAGAGAAAAAAATCTACTCTTTTCCTTGACTTAATAATATTGTGTTATTTGAGTTCTTAGAAGTTTTTGTCTTCTTTTTAAAAAGCAGATAATTTTCATGAGTTATGTGTATGGATGTGTGTATATGTGTGTGTTTCTGTGTGCACACACTTGTACTTTAGGGGTGGGAGAGGAAGGTTAAGATCTGGACTAGAATTCAGAAGACCTGAGTTCTGATCCCAGTTCCATCACTAAGTATGTGATCATTGGAAAATCACTGAATCTCCAAGCATCAGTTCACTTATCTACAAAATGGGCATGATAACATACATGCTGCCTACCTCAGATAACTGTTGCAAGGATTAGACAAGATAATGTATGTGAAAACATTTTGAAAGGTATAAAGTGCTATACATTTAGGAGGCAGTATGGTACATAAAGGAGCCAGAGTACTTGGTTCAAAGCCAACTTTTATATACATATTATCTTCATGACCTTGGGGCAACCCTCGACCTCAGTTTCCTCATCCATAAAAGGAGGGAGTTAGATTAGATGTCCTCTGACATCTCTCCCTACCCTAGATCTGGGATCCTGTGAAATAAGCATTATTATAGGTCCAAAATCCTTTTACCCTAGAATGACAAAAATATACCATCCTTGAGATTATACAAGAATTTGACAGAGGCTCAGAAGGTAGGTCCAAAAGAGAAGTCCCAAATATTTTCTAATGGCAACATTACTGAGTCAGCCTTGAGAGATTACTATGAAGAGAATATGACTCATTTGAGAGAGTGTGTGTATGTGTGTGTGACATATTTAAGCTTTAAATCACATTACTTTATGTATATGTATTTATGCACACATATGTAGCATGTACTTTTGCCATCTTTGTTTATAAATAACATTGCCCAGTAGAGTTTAATTAATTTCAAAATTATTTTTTCTTCATTAGTCAAGGACTAGCTGATAACACAGTAATAGCCAAAGTAAATGGTGAATTGTGGGATTTGGATCGTCCATTGGAAGAAGATTCTACATTAGAGTTACTTAAGTTTGATAATGAGGAAGCTCAGGCTGTAAGTATATTTTAAGAACTGATGTCTAAATTTTACTTAAAAGCTCTATTATGGAAATAGCAGTTCATTGAAATTTAGAGAGACACATGGTCTTTGTACTCTAAGACAGTGGTGTCACATAAATAGAAATGAATTTCTGAGTCACATATTGACTTAGAAAATCACAAACTAACATTATGGCATATTGTATTTTTATTTATTTTGTTAAACATTTCCCAATTACATTTTTATCTCCTACAGTCAGCAGCCCTCTGGGAGTTTTGTGAGCCATCAGTTTGGCACCACTGCTCTCAGAGTTAACATGTAGTAGATGTTTAATACATTTACCGACAGTTCTTGTTTTATGTAAGTGGACCACTCTGCAGACCTCTGTGTAAAGTGATTTTTCATTGATGTGAACTAGCTCACTAATGTGAGGAAGGTGAGGGGACCGACACAACACACGGGTCAAGGACATGTAGGGACTGGAGACAGAGAAGTGAGAGTAGGAGGAGGAACATACAGACCAGGGACAGAAACACGGTATCCTTGCATGGTCAGACAGAAGATAGTCAGACTTTTTTTTTTCCTCTCAAAATGCTTCTAAACCTGTTTTGTAGATTGACCAGTTCCAGCTTAATTTTCCATATAGAACAAGAAGTAAATTGAAATGCATTTAATTCTAGAGCTTTCCATAGACACATGCTTATATCTTATGCTTGTTTTCCTCCTTATGAACATACTGTGTCTCTGATTACAGTAACAGGGCATTTTTGTTCTTGGGTCTGTTTATAATATTCCCATTATTCACCAACAGCAAAGTATGACTAGATTCTAGTCAATAAATGAACATTTATCAAATGCCTATTGATTACGTTCGTCCTTTGTTTTTGAAGAAGATCATGATGTCAGAGAAATGATGACATGACTTGCACTTGACTTTATTTTGAGTGAGGGAGGGCTGTGCAGGTCACCAGCCTCACTTCTCCTCCAGAGCCATCTGAATCCAATGACCAGATATTCATCAGGATGAACTGAGTCAAACAGGATGCCATGGATAGACAGCATTGTACCAGTGTCCTATGCTTTAAGCAAAGGCATTATACAAAATCCACATTTACAGAATTATTTACTAGTCATTTTATTAAAGCATTACTTACTTTAGAAAATTAATATCAGCATTTGTTTAAAAATTAAATTCCTTTATGGTAACAAATTCCTTTATGAGAACTTCATTGACACATCTCAGAAGGCATGTAGGATGAAGGGTGAAACATACCTACAATTAGCTCTGTGCTGTAAATTAAAAACTTTGCACCCTCCCTAATTTTGTATTCTAAAAAGAAAATAGAATATACTTCTTAATCTATATCTTTATGGATATGTATACATATATGTGAATATATATCTCTCTATATTTATGTCTATATCTATTATTGCATCACTATATAGATCTATCTATCTCTACCCATTTACTTCTCTGTCTCTAGGACTGCATCGTTCTCAGGTCAATTGATTGCCATTATTATTATTAGGTTTTTATCCAACTACATATATTTCTGCATAAACTATATAGAGATCTATATGTACATATATAAATATAAATCATTTTAGTAGCATAGAATGCCATTTAATATAGGTATATGTATATATAGATACATTTATCTATATGTATATCTATGCCATTTAGTATTGTATGTATTTATGTATCTATAATATAAGTATATATAGATATGGGTATATATACATACTTAGTATAGTATAGGTATATATTAATATAGATGTATTGTCTATACACATACACATGTGTATATATGTACATATGTGTACATATACATATACATATTGTATATACACACATACATATACTAAATGGCATTTCATGCTGCCATAAGATGATTTTCAAGCTAAAAATTCATAGAAGTACAAGTAACCTCAGAGGTCAATGTAATACCCATGCAAAGTATACATCATATCTATATTTCAACTAAGTGATCATCCAGTCTCCTCTTAAATATCTACAGTGGCTGAAATTTCTAGTCATTCTAGAGAGTCTGTTCTATTTAGGGGCAACTGTAATAGGAAATTTTTCTATAGATTTTACCACCGTGAAATTTCCATTCTATGACCTGAAATCAAGTAGAAATAAGTCCACTCCCTCTTCTGTATCATATTCCTTTAGATATTTGAAGACTGCTATTATGTCCTGACTCAGTCTTCCTTCTCTAAGCTAATTATTTCTAGTTTGTTCAGCTAATCTGTATCTGTTACGCTTGTGTTGATGATGCCTTTTTGGATACATTAGTAGCCAATAAAAAAAGTATATTTAGTTTTCTGTTCATTTTTTTCCAAAGGTAAAAGCTACACCACAAAGCCATATGCCTGATAGAAAACATGATTTTAGAGCTAAGAGGGACTTCGGTATTCTTCTCATCTAGTGGTGTCAAATTCAGTTAAAAATAGATGCCTGTGGGTTGCATATTGACTTACAAAACTACAAGCTAACATTATCTATGTTGTATTGTATTTTTACTTATTTTGTTAAACATTTCCCAATTATGTTTCAGTCTGGTACCCCAGATGTGGCTCCTAGACCAAGAACTGGTTAAGAATTTGAATGGTTAATGTTGTTGGACTGGTTTGAACTTTCTGGTAATATCCCAAGGGTTTGCAGGCTTAACTGTGGTGCGCAGCTATGATCTCATGCCTAAGAAAACATAAACACCTCCTATTTGGAGGTGTAAAAATACATGCCTCTAAAAATAAGAGAAGCTAATGTTTTGCATGATGTGTTGCAGGTTTTATAAAGTTCTCCCAGTAATAATATATGGACTCTCCCTATCCATTCAGAACACTAATAGTTGTTATTGGTTTCTAAATTTAATATATGTGTGTAAGTATATATTGTATATATGTATGCATATATAATATAGGCAATACATATATAATATGCACATAATTTACAGTTATATAGAATAAAAATTGCAAATCAAAAATTAAATTTTAAAAAAACTTTACCCCATTTTAAATAAAATTGGTTATCCTCAGAATTCAATAAATGCCTATTTACCTAAAAATGTGAGTGTCATACATTAGTGGCTAAGTGTTCTGTAGAGCAATATGAAATTGTTTAATGCATGTGAATGTATTATTTAGCTATTTTAATAGCCCTGAAAGCAAATAGCTTGCCTGATACTGTGCTCCATAGTTAGAGAGCATTGCCCTTGGGAGTGACACACAAATGGGTCAGAGTTCTTTATAAAGTTATTTTGTTTCTATGTTCTGTGAGAATTGTAGGGGACTGTATCTACATTCTGTACTAATTGATTAATTCACTCACTCAACAAACCAGTCAACTGATAGGTATTTATCAAATGTTTCTTATGTACCAGGTATCATCCTAGGTGTTGGGGATATGAACACAAAAATGAAACAGTCCTTGCCCTCAGAAAGCTTACATTCTATTAGGGTGATATCATATATATATTGAAATATATAGAAAATATATTTTGTGAAGACAATGGCAGCAGGGAGACCAGGAAAGGTCTCACACAGAAAAGGGCAATTGAGCTGAACTTTGAAGGAAGCTGGGGATTCTAAGAGGCAGAGGTAAAGAGAATAAATTTTCATTTATTAAATGAAAACTGCTGTGGAGGGTGAAGATACAAGAATAAATAAGATATAGTCCCTGTAATGTGAATAGGAAAGGATTGTTTGCTGACTGAACATGAGTCCCTGGCTGCAGGAGAGGCACACGGCCTGCCATAACAGACAGAGACCCCATCTCAGAACTTGGAACCATGTTTCCAGTCCTGCCTCTGACAACGCTGGTTGCGTAGCCTCTCCTATAGCCTAATACTAGGGCTCTAGGCAGCTCTTAAGACTGTAAGGGAAAGGTGCCAATCTGCAATTACATGGAGTTTCTTATACTAGGGAAAGCACAGCTCCAGCCCCTAACCTGATTCTATTGGAAGTACATCTCAAGCCTTGGATCTAGACTTGTAGACATTGCTGGGGCTGAGGATATGGAAAAAAGATATGGAAAAGCCTCTTCTCCCCCTGTGCACGAGTAAAGAACTGAATTTCTTGCACTGTTACACAAATAAGCATTGTTATTGAAAAGTCAACCAACTTTTTTCTAATTTTTATTAAATCCCTTTGTGGATGCCATGTCAGAACTTTATCTGTATTTATTCCTCTGCCATATTTAAAGGTCTTGACTCCAGTGTTGCATTTGGAGAGTATTACTAAGTAAGTTTTGGATCTCTACAGGGTTGTTGGAAGCTTTAAATAAGATAATGTATGTAAAAGGCTTCCTAGATGTTAAATGTTATATTTGCTATATAAATGTCAGCTATTTTTATTATTGTAATTATTTTTAACAATATGAATTCTTTCTTTACATGGTCTATAGGTATACTGGCATTCTAGTGCTCATATTCTTGGAGAAGCTATGGAAAGTTATTATGGAGGCTGCTTGTGTTATGGCCCACCTATTGAAAATGGATTTTATTATGACATGTTCATTGAAGACAGGTAACTTTTGATTAATTTAGGGCTAACTGTGAGTATGCTGACTATTAGAATAAGAAGAATTTTGATTGAAATGGTTACAAATAACTAATCTTATTCTTTTAATAATTTTTGGAGGGTCTTAATTTCAGTTAAAGAAACATTAAGCGCCTACTGTGTTCAGGTTAATGTGCTAGACAATTGGGTGAGATAACAAAATTTAGTTTAATGACATCATCCTCAAGACGTTTAAGACATCATCCTCAAGAGGTTTAAAGCCTGGTAGGGAGCCAAGACATGTATACACAGAAAACCATATAACTGTATAATTATATAAGTATAACTATATGTGTGTGTATGAGTGTGTGTGTGTGTGTGTGTGTATGTGTGTGTGTGTGTGTGTGTATGAGTGTGTGTGTAAATGCATTGGAGATGTGTCGGTAGAATGCTATGTGAAATCCAAAGGGAGAAAGGTTATTAGCAACTGTGTAGCAAAGTCCTAGACACATAGTAACTGTTTTACAAATAGTTGTTGAATGAATGAATTTGAGGTGGGCAGAAATCAAGGAAGGCTTCCTGGAGGAAGTAGCATTTGAGTTGGGCTTTAATAGGAAGACATTAGGCCAAGAGTGGGAGGCACAGGGTAAGGCTTGGAAATAGGGTAGGGTCTGTATGGGAGACTTTGAGTAGTACACTTGATTTAAAGCTTGAAATACGTAGAAGGACATTAGTAGATAAGGCTTAGAAAACTGAGTTATTACTGTGCCAGTATCTACTATGGGCCCAGTTCTGTGCTTGACACTATGAAAGATAAAAAGAAAGTCAAGTCCTGGTCCCTGTGCTTAAGTAAGAAACAATTCACTCATTCTCATGACTCCTTTAGGGGATCAAATGTAATTTGTCAAGGTAAAAAGACTGCCAAAGAGAAGAAACAGTTAGAGAACAACACAGATCAATGAATCATTGAGTTTGGCAGGAATTCAGGAAAGGGAAAAGACAAGTACAGGTTGGAGAAGTTAGTAAAGGCTTCAAAAAGGAACTTCATTGATGTAACACTTGAGAAGGCCTGGAAAGATGATTTAGACCAGGGGTGGGGAACCTGCAGCCTCAAAGCCACATGTAGCCCCCTAGGTCCGCAAGTGCTACTCTTTGACTAAATCCAAACTTCACAGAACAAATCCTTTTATTAAATTTTAGACAAATAGGTCAAAGGCCAGAATGGAGGCCTTCCAGAAAGTGGGAATCACAAGAACCAAAACAGAAATCAATAGATTTAGCACATTTATGGCTATCTTGAGGTTAGTAATTATTTCAGCTTCAGTTTATTTTTCATATAGCATTTTGAAGTGTTCTATCCTTTGTACTTTCAATCTGGCAAATGTTGCCTTAATCATAATAGAAATATTTTATTTAAGTATTAGGATCATAGACTTAAAACTGCATGACAAGAATACAAAAATTATTTCATTTTTCACCTCAGTTATGATTTTTTTTTAAAAAAGGCTATAAAAAGTGTATGGAACTTGACTTTGAAGTGAGAAATTTTAAAGAATTAACTGAGAAGACATTTTGATTACATTAAGACAAGAGTGTCGCTTGAATACAAAATTGTAACTACAATCGTATGTTTTCTTATGGTCTAGCAAAATAATTTGGTGCTCTCATCAGTTATTTCTGAGATATAGGCAAATGTCTTAGCCTCTTTCTCCCCTCCCCTTTTGTGAAATGGAAATATCTACTTATACTTTAGAAGCTTTTAAGGATCAGATAAAGTTCCCTTGACTCTGAGGAAAAGATATTATAAAACCATCAATTTTTTGTGATAACAAAGTATAACAATTAGAGATATAAAACATAATTGCAAGTCATTTAGGAAGATAACATACAATGTCTTCTCAAAATTAATTTTTATTCTTGTAAACAAAAATACTATTTTCTATTTAGAGGAGTATCCAGTACAGAATTTCAAACATTAGAGAATATGTGTAAAACTATCATGAAAGAGAAGCAACCTTTTGAAAGATTAGAAATCAGCAAGGAAATCCTTCTGGACATGTTTAAGGTAATTTATTGAAACACTCTTAATATTTAGAAGTGTTCAGCTCATGTAATAATGCAAGAATAATGCAAATGTCTTAACAATTTTACAAAAAAAACCCAACCCTAATTTCTATAACTCCTGAAATATTTTTTTTTCAGATTGTTTGACAGTTGGTTCTTTGGGTAAATTAACAGAACCAGTAACTCCTGCATTTACCTACCCATATATTTCCTGATAATTCTAGAAATAGGAAAGAGAGGGATATCTATCCATGGCACCAATCTAGCTTTATGTAGCTATTGGTGGAAGGAAGTTGTTGAAAAGATTAAACTGCCAATGTAAAATTAAGTAAATTAAAATCATTGGATGAAAGGGTCATGCATTCTTTCCTGATTGGGACTTAGCTTTATTTCTGATAGAGAGACAAGTAGATAAAGAGTCAGGTGGATAATTTTTGTGTGTTTTTATAACTTATTTAACTTTGTAAGCACATTGTCTTTATTCAACTACTTTTATAATTTAATTTGTATCTCAGTTTTTGCTATTTTCTTTGGATTTTCTTGTTGCTTTTCTTTTAAATTGTTAGCCATAAATCTGGCAATCCCTGAATTTCATTTGGGCCTACATGTTTCTATGACATCCTTGTTTGTAAATATTGATAATTTTATTTTTAAAATTGTACATTAAAAAAGTGTTAGTCTTATATCCCAAATATTATACAAAGAATAAAGAATTTGTTTATTTGGATCAGAAAATAGAAAAAAATACTCGTTAATATATATGTTATGGATACTTTAAGGACCATAGCCCAATAAAATCTTAATACAGGGGGAAAATTTGCTGAGTATTTCTCTTAAAATTTCTAGATATGAAGCCAAATTAACACTGATCAATTATTCCTTTCATAATTATATCCATTAAATAGATATTTGCTATAAAATACTTTGTACCATGCAGAAATGAAAGCAAAACAGTACTAATAAATATTTTGCCATTATATTTTTGATGTTCCTCTGTATTTAAATAAATTAATAATGAAACTTCACCCTTTGACCTTTTTTCTATATTCAATGTATTATCTTTTTTTCTGAATATAAGTGTTTTTACTAAAATAGTTTATGGCTAATATGCATGTTTTCTTTGTAGTATAATAAATTTAAATGCCGAATCCTGAATGAGAAGGTTGACACCCCAACTACCACGGTATACAGGTAAAGGGTAAATCATTAACAAGGAGCTTATTACTAAATACTCCATTATTAGGAAGTGCTAGAAAAATGTCCTTTAGTTTAGGTTAAATCATTACTTTCTTCCTACCAGACACTGAAAATTTCTATGTAGAATTTGATTTGTAAGATTGAGAAAAAATAATAGTCTCTACAACAACAAAAGAAATTGCTGTAATAATACTTTACAAGTATGTAAAAGCCAATGTAATAAAACACATGGTGGTGCATATATATGTATCTATATTTACATAGATATATATATTTTGAATAGTCAAAATAACAATAACTCTGCCTGAATATCTCACTAATTGCATTATAGGTGTGGTCCACTGATTGACCTTTGTAGAGGTCCACATGTAAGACACACTGGAAAAATTAAAGCCATAAAAATATTTAAGGTAAGCATTTATATTTCTAATAATATTAACTGAAGACTAAAAATTAAAATATGGCTATCATATTTTTTAAAAATCTTTTAAAATATTTTATTTTCTTTATTAGTTTTCACATTTTCTTCTGGAAATAATGTAATTTTAAATTTTGTGCAATCTTTATTTGTCTAATTATTATAATCATCTCCTTTTACATTAATACAAATACTATATATAATATCTGTTTCTCTTTTGATATATTATTTCATGATATTGCATCATATGCTGTAATTTAGTATGAATTGTTGTAATATGGTGATATATACGGAGCTCTTTATTTTTTATCTCTTTGGGGCTTATGCGTAGCATTTGACAATTAAAAAAGTACTATAAGAGAAGCCTCTTTTATAGTCGGTATCAATATCGCAATTCAAAAACTATGAATATATTAAAATAGTTTTATTTCTCAATGTTTGTTATCGTTACTAAAATATACATTCTTTCTTGTTTGAATCGTAGAATTCCTCAACCTATTGGGAAGGAAAGGCTGACATGGAGACTTTGCAGAGGATTTATGGAATATCCTTTCCTGATAATAAAATGATGAAAACCTGGGAAAAGCTCCAAGAGGAAGCAAAAAACAGAGACCATAGGAAAATTGGAAAGGTATACCGCAAATACATAATTGCTACTAATAAAATAATATTAATTTTAATGGGATATGTGGGCTATTCAGGGAGGACTAGCCCCTGCAGTGTGAGGGCTTGCTAGTCTTGTCAGGACTGCTCATTCACGTTTGGTTGGTGTCCACCTGGCACCCAGCTCTCACCTGGGGCTCCAAGATGTGCAGTAGCCACAGCCCAGTAAAGCGCTTTGGCAAACGGGTTACACCAGGTTGAAGGTAACAAACAGGCCTAAAACCCATCGGTGATTTAGGGGGTGTGTACCCCAAGCATGTGAAGACTTCCCCCAGTGAAATGGGCAGAGAAGAACAATTTGTTCCAATGGCCATGAAGGCAGCTGAAGCAGGCACTGTGAAGCAGGAGCACTTAGAGCTTGGTCAGACATGAAAGACACCAAGGTCATCCACTGCATTCTGGGCCACTGCCAGTCATCTTGACTTTTGCCTTACTGCTGGACTTTGATGACTCAGGAAGAGTGGGTGAAGCTGATGACTTTGCACAATTCTGCCTCACTTAAATCCAATTCATGCTCGAGTCAATATATCACCCTGTGATGTCATGGGTCCTCTTCAAAAATGAGGGACAAGCAACAAACATGTCACCTTGGTAGGCCTAAAATATGTCATGTAAAGCTAAATTCTTTTACTATAATTCTTCCTTTGTTTTCTACTTTCCCCCCTTATCTGACCTCCAAAAGGACAAACTAATTCTGTACCCGTGTCTGTTCCATTCCAGTTTCTTTCCTTGCTATTCAAATTAACATTCTACATCCCATCATCTATTCCTGCATATTCACTTATTGCATATTTAAAATTGTGTTTGTCTCTTCTAAATGCCTTATTCTTGAATAATTAAAATTATTCTACGTAATGTTTACCCCATATTGGGTACCCTCTACTTAGGATCTATCATGCACAAGAAACCATTTCAATCAGAATTGGTTGAGTAATGATTACTTTTCTTTCAAAATACTTTATTAATCAATACTTTCTTCATAAAATACATATCAGGAAGGGTAAAGTAAGAAAACTAGAAATATATTAGGAAATTAAAGAAAGGAGAAAATGAAAGCTCAACAATGCAAAGAAAAGCCAGTCATAAACTATTAAAAAGGAATTACTGTTTCTTATGAGATGTTTCAGCAACGTATGAAAAGCATGGATTATGTAGTAGAAATTTTCTGGTTTTGTCCCTGGTATATTATGGGTATTCAAATATTTAAAAGGACTAAACTTAAAATATTATTGTTTTAATGTAGGAACAAGAACTTTTCTTTTTTCATGATCTGAGCCCTGGAAGCTGTTTTTTCCTTCCAAGAGGAGCTTTTATCTATAATACACTCATAGATTTTATAAAAGTAAGTGGATTTATTATCTTCAAATATTGCTTTATTAGCATTTGGTGTCTTCATTTTAGGTACATAAACTTTAAAATATTAGTCCCTTTATACTTTATTTTCCTTTTTTTAGTAAACATAGTAAATGAAAAATTCCAAGCTACTTTCATTAATTCTGTTTTCAACACGTTAACATTTTTAGGCCAATATGTCATCATAGGACCTAGAGTTAAAAAGGACCTTCAAGATCATCTAATTCACCTGCCTAATTTTAGAGATGAGGAAACTGAGGGCTAGGTAGGTAAGGGGATGTGCCAAAGCTTAAATAGGTAGGACCAGAACTGGGATTAGAATTTAGGTCATCTAACTTTCAATTCTAAGAGTTTGCTATATGATTTTTTTTTTTTTTAAATGGAAGCACGTTTATTTTTCCTAAGAAAATGCAAGTGTTTGGATTTTTCCTAAACATATATTTTCTAAGTTATATCTGAAATCTATATACAAAATCAAGGATTGCAATTATATTCATTGTCATCATCTCATTTCATCTTTGTATTGCTTATCTAGAATAGTGCCTTCAAATTTTTTTTGTTTTTGTATTGTCTTCATTTCAAAATATATTCCTCCCTTTTACTCACCTAAAAGGTCATCTCTTGCAACAAAGAATAAAAGGGAGGGAAATAAGTAGCTCAGCAAAATAAACTGATACATCCACAGAGTGTGAAAGTGTATACCAAGTTCTGCATCCATAGTGTCCCACCTCTGCAAAGGAGGGAGAGCAATACATTTGCTCATCTCTTTTTGGGAGCCAAGCTTGGCTATCATAATTATACATTGTTCAGTTCTGCTTTTGTCATTGCTCTTTCTGTGGACGTTGATATATATTGTTTATTGTTTTCCTGCTTCAGTTTACTTCCCTTCCCTTCAGTTCATGTAATTCTCCCCATACATCCCTGTATTTTTTATATTTACTGTTTATGAATAGTAATGTTCCACTGCATTCACAGACTACGATTTATTTCCTTTGTTTCCAGTTCTTTTCTATTACAAAAAAGTGTTATGTTGAATATTTTGGTATCTATGAATTTTTTTAACCTCTTTGGAATATATGCCAACAGGGTATGGACATTTATCTTACTTTCTTTGCATAATTCCAAATTGCTTTTCCAGAATGATTATACCAACGTACAGCTCCATCAACAGTATGTTGAGTACGTGCTAATCTTCTGGAAGTCTCTCCAACATTAACTCTTTCTATCTTATGTCTTTTTTTTGCCAGTATTCTGGGTTTGACATAAAACCACATGTTGTCTTAGAGTGATCTGGAACAATCTTGCATATAATTATAATAGTTTCTAATTTTTCTTTTGAGATTTGTTTATTCATGTCCTCTAACCACTTACCCATTAAGCAATGACTCTTGGTCATATAGATTTGTGTTAGATACCTATAAACATTTGATATCATATTCTTATCAAAGACAATTGGCAGAAAATGTTTTTTCCTAATTGACAGTTTTCCTCATCCAAGTGATGTTGATTTTATTTGTGCAGGTAATCAAAATGGTCTTTTTTTTTTTAGTGATTTTATCTATCCCTTGTTTGAGGAATAGATAAATACTCCCCTTAAGAATTAAGAGAGTAACTTGTAAAAGCATCCATTCAAAAAAATTTTAAGTATAGACTATATATAATATACTGTGCTAGGCACTGGGTGAAGTACAAAATTTATATAATCTATGGGCCTTGTCTTTGTTGAGTTTAGTCTAATAAGAAGACATCTGTGTATTCACATACACAAAAAAACAGAGTACAAAATAATACATGAATACATTAGGAAAGTGCAAATAAAGTGGGTCAAAGTCATTACTGATAACAAAGTCAAGGAAGCCTTCCAAAAGTAAATAGCATTTGACTTAGACTTAAATGGATAAGAGAGAAAGAAGGACATCTGAGGCAAATGGGGTAAACAAACACAGGGAACTGGGGAAACATGGGATGTGTTCAGATGATTGGAAAGTAGTCCAGTTCATCTGGATCTTAGAGTGCATAAAGGGGAGTTTATTATGAGATTAAGACTGGAGAGTTAGTGTGACTGTAGAATTATGCCACTGAGTGGCAGCAAAGGAGTCTGAAATTTACTCATGAGACAGTAAGGAACTATTAAACAGGAGTGACATGACATTTTGCAAATAGTAGGCATGTAAACAAAATTTGATTGGATTTAATAGTATTTCTCATGCAAAAAAAAAAGAAGAAAAGAAAAAAAATTCTTCACCAGACACAGAGGTTTAGAGAATATTTTATCATACATGTTGCCTGAAAAGCCAGCATGCTCAGGCCTTCTTGTTTTCATAACAAAAAAGGATTCAAGATAAAGATGTTCTCCAGAACATATTTCTCATTCTCTTCTTATTTCTAGTGATTCCATAATGGGAGTTGTTAGGAAACAGGTATTCTCTGGTAGAGTTAACTGATCAAAGAAGATAATGTATATAAAGTGTTCTTAAAATGCCATATAAAGGTCAGTTATTAATGTCTATTCTTAATCATTATTGCCACATATGTGGGGAGAGCCTTCTACTTTTAGGTAATGAACGCTTACCACTTAAATTTTTATAGTTTAAATTTTTTCAATTAAAATTGGAAAGAAGCAAAGACACTAGAATTTAGTTATAATGAATATTGGCCACAAACTTTCTACAGAATGTAAAGTAATTTATTTTAAAATACAGAATAGTCAAAGAAAAAGTTTCTTATTAATTACTATCCTGGTTCATTGAAAATTAGCCTATATAGTAACCCACAGGTGAACTTTTGTTTTAAAGAATTAAATTACAACAAAATACTTAACATGGGACAGATACAATTTAATATTTTTACATGATTTAAAAAGTATATCAGGTTCTTCATTGTCATTTTGACCTTAGAGTCATCAATATGAACATTAGTAATCATTGTAGAGTACTATTGATGTGTTATGTGTGGGACGCTGGGCTTAATCTGTATTGACCCTATATGGTAGTTAATGTAAAAAAAAAATCTCTAAAAAATGTACCTTTCTCCTTACATTGGAGAGGTAGGGAACTTTGGGTGTGGAATATGTTGGTAAAGCAATTGATATGTTAGTTGACACACCGATAAAAAAAAAAACTCCACCATGGTAAAAAAGTGAATCCCAGAAGTCTTCTTGTGTACTTGCAATTTGTTCCTGTCTTATAAAAAATAGCGTAAAGTACAGTTTTTGCACCATTTGAAATTTGGCCTCATTTAGTCAATGATACATGTCAGATATGATCATAAGTGATAAAAAAAGGTACATTGCTAGTCTAATTTTGCTTGAAAGAGATTTACTCCTTAATTTTTTTCTTTGAATTAACATTTCATAGGAGGAATATCATCAGCGTAATTTTACAGAAGTGGTATCTCCTAATGTCTACAATTGTAAACTCTGGGAAACATCAGGACACTGGCAGCATTATAGTGAAAACATGTTTTCTTTTGATGTTGAAAAGGAGACATTCGCCCTTAAACCCATGAACTGTCCAGGGCACTGGTTAGTATTTTCAATCTAATTTCAGAGTGTTCAACTTTATGTATCTTTGTGTATGTGTAGATACATCCTTACATTTATTATGCTACTATTTATTGGGTTTGTTCTGAAGAGGTTTCTTCTAAAGAGGTCCTTTTAAAAATAATTCTTGGTAAAATTTTTTTTGGTATATTTCATTTCACAACTTATTTTAAAATATGCTTAGTCATTGGTAGGAGTAGATAGTTAACTGGAAAGTTTGAGGTTTTTGTTTTGATGCTTGGCGGGGGGCATTGCTCCTTAGGATATATTTTTTTACTTCTATACTTGAATTTTTTCAATCATCCAGCATTTATTAAGCATCTACTATGTGTCAGGCTCCGAGTTAGGCATTGATGATTCAAAGACCAAAACATGGAACAGTATCTACTTTCAAGTTGCTTCCATTCTAACTTTCTCTCTCTCTCTCTCTCTCTCTCTCTCTCTCTCTCTCTCTCTCTCTCTCTCTCTCTCTCTCTCTCTTCCATATAAGAGTTGGTTATGATGACATTTGATTCTCAGTGAGTAGCTTCAAGGCTATTATGAGGCTCACTTGAAACAATGGGGTCTGAAATGATACATTGTAGAGGAATTGGGCCACTCTAGGAATATGGAGTTATGTCCTCTCCCTATTTGCTGAGACAGTTGGGAGTTAGATATGCTCTCTGAGGAAGAGGGATCCTTTTGGTTATATATCTGATACGGCTCTTTCTCCCTCAATCTGGTGCTATGACATGTAATTCAGTAAGATTCATACATCTTGCTTGTGCCCTTGAAGCAGGTTGAGGAATTCAAGATTTCTATCTTGAATTCCAATTTTAGACAGATAGTCTTTAGAAAGTCACTTACAATCTTCATATAATTGCATGTTTCTTAGTCTGATCTTTGCTCATCGTCCACGTTCCTGGAGAGAAATGCCTATCAGACTAGCTGATTTTGGAGTTCTTCATCGGAATGAGCTGTCTGGAACTTTAAGTGGTTTAACCCGCGTCAGACGATTCCAACAGGACGATGCCCATATATTCTGCATGATGGAGCAAGTAAGCAAAAATACTGAATCGATAGAGCAGCAATCTGTTCTATAGTTTTTACCTGCTTTGTTATTTTCTCTGTGTATGTTTGTATCAATTATTTTTTGTTTTCCTGAATTATTTATAATTAAAAGCTCCTTCTGAGATATAAATATCAATAATAATGAAATTGTGAAGCTTAGAAAGATTGACATTTAGTGAAGACTTCTTAGAAATCTTATCTCATAAATGCACTGCTACTATGTGCTTTTTAATAAATCCAATTACTAGCTAAAGTTTGTTTAGTAGCAAGTAATTTTAGTTATTGACTTATTTCAGTCATATCCATCTCTTTGGGATCCCATTTAGGATTTTCTTGGCAAAGATACTGAAATGGTTTGCCATTTCCTTCTCCAGCTCATTTTACAGATGAGGAGACTGAGGCAAACAGGGTTAAATGACTTGCCTAGGGTCACACAGCTAGTAAGTGTCTGAGGCCAAATTTGAACTTAAGTCTTCCTGACTCCAGGCCTGGCCCTCTGTCTACCATCCCACCTAGATGACAAGAGTAAGTTTAGTAAGGTGTATAATTTTAGTAGGGTGTGATAAAAATGTGTTATCTAGAAATGTGCTGCAGTTTTTGACATTTTTTTAATTTCAAAAATATTTCAATAGTTTTGAGGGGAAAAAAGGTAGCTATGCTTAACAAAGAGCATTTTAAATTCACCATTTGGTTACATTTCAGATTGAAGAAGAAATGAAGGGATGCCTAGAGTTTTTACAATCAGTTTATGCAGTATTTGGATTTTCCTTTCAATTAAATTTTTCTACACGGCCTGAAAACTTCCTAGGAGAAATTGAAATATGGGACCAAGCTGAAAAGGTACAAACCAAAAAAAGTTTGCCATTTTCTTTTATGTTAGTTCCTTGTGAGTCCTCATCACTTTGTAATAGAATTTTTTTCAATTATAATTTCTTTTTCCACTGTTAATTGTTTATAGGTATATAGGTTAGGTAGCTTGTGGGCTGTCATACACATCATGGGAATTTACTTAGTGGTGGATCACCTGTATACCATTTTGTATTTATTCAAGTGTTAAAGTAACATAAAGCTTTTAAATTAGGAGAGTTGATTTTAAAATATTTATTTTATAGAGTCGTATTTTCATAGCAGGTTTAACTTTCTTTGTATTTAAAAAACTAAGAATAGAATGTTTATTACTTTTTTATCATTCAGTATAAAAATTATTAAAGGTGTCACATAAAATAGTTTACTTTGAATTATTTAAACTGTATTTTCTCTAGCTAAGATTTTTACTGCTTAAATTTATTTTTAGGTATACTAAATTGTACTAAAATAAACTTATATACATATTAAAGGCATATTCTTTACTTCAGTGATTCTTGCTTAACCTCATAAGTGACATGCACACTCAATAAAATATTTTTTAAGCTTCCTGAAGAATACATGGAAAAAGTAAATCTACAATGTAATAAGGGGTTACAACGCTCTCTCTCTCTCTCTCTTTTTTTTTTTTTAATATTAGCAACTTCAAAACAGCTTAAAGGAATTTGGAGAGCCATGGAAATTAAACCCAGGAGATGGAGCATTTTATGGGCCTAAAGTAAGTAAAGTAAAATTACTTCTCGAATAGCTTATGAAATGTGAGTTGAAAAATCCATGTATCTTACAAAAAATAATTTAATTTACAGATTGATATAAAAATCAAAGATGCCATTGGCAGGTACCACCAGTGTGGCACCATTCAGCTTGATTTCCAACTACCCCTCAGATTTAACCTTACATATGTTAGGTAAGTAGTTGAATTACTATCATAAGTACTGTAATTATTTTAATTTGATTGCTGATTTTAATTGTCATTTGAATGATGACAGTCTCTGTTACTTAATAAAACAAAAACATTAGATTGGGCCTACTGCCTCACCTGATATATGGTATGTTTTTAATAAATACTTATTTTTTGATTAATGATTGTCTCATCATATAAAACAAGCATGTCAGAGCTAGACAATTATCTTTCCTTCTACCCCATTTCAGCTTAGGGATAAGGCATATCAACATATTTTCTCTCCCTCAAACTTCTAACCTGAATTATGTTTGATCATTTTACTCAACCACATTTAGTTTTAAATATATAATTTTTGCATGATACCATTTCAATGGAAATTCCATTTTTATAAAATAAAATTATTGCATAGATATATTAATTTAACTGTTATTTATGAATCCTTTATATAATTCATTATACACACAGACTTAGAATTATGACATACGTTAGAGGTCAGTTAGTCCAGACTCATAATTTTACATGTAAGTAAACTGAGACCTAGAGAGCCTATGTTCTGTTATCAATATCCTTCTTGAAATGAAGCATCTGGATCTGGACAGCAATCCAAATTTAATCTAACCAGGGCAGCAAGATTATCACCTCCCTAGTCTTGAAAACAGTGTTTTTCTTAATGTAGTCTAAGTTATATTAGTAATTCTCTGACTAGGGCAGAGTACAGCAGGACTCTGGAAATATATATATGTATCTCTTTATATCTGGAAATCAGACCTTTCAATTGAAGCTAAGGTTGTATTAGCTTTTTAGACTTCTATATTACACTGTTGCTTCAATGAGTTTGCAGTCCACTAAAATCTTAGTGATTTTTAAACAGGAACTGCTATCTACCCAAACCTCACTCCTTTTGTCCTTTGAAGTTATTTTTTTAATCCAAATGTAAAATTTATTGAAGTTCATCTTAATAGACTTGGCTGGGTTTGGCTGTTTGGCATCATACAGTATGTTAATTACACCTCCAGCTTTGTGTCATCTACACATTTGAGAAGCATAGCTATGCTTTTATATAAGTCATTGATTAAAGGTAAACAGCAATGGGTCAAACATACATCCCAGAGGTACTCTACTGGAAACATCCTTCCAACTGGACCTCATTATATTAATCACTTCTCCTAATAGTTCAACTATCCGACCAGTACCATGTTCATCTGACTGTAATACTGATCTCCCCATCTTTTCCATGTAAATATACTGAGAAACTTCATCAAATGTTTTGCAGAAATCTAGACCAGCTCTTTCTATAGCATTCCTTTGATATACCAATGTAGTAATCTTGTCAAAAAAAAGAAGCTAACGTTAGTCTAGCATGACCTGTTCTAGCCTGATGGACAAAGTACTAGCCAAACAATCGTTAAAGGAGAGTTTAGGAAATCAGGAGCGGTAGAAGATCAAAGCATATATGACTTCCATCTTCATTCCATATTATAAACATTAACAAAATCCAGTATCGGTTTCTTTGTTTTATAGCCCAGGAACACACATTCACTCCTCTTTGACAACAAAAGTGCTAGAAGGAGCCTGCAAGAATAATAATTTGAATGTAAAACTCTTGACTCATTTTCTGTTTATCTTGTCAGTAACTAATTTCATAATCGCTAAATGCTTTGACAAGTGTTCCATTACATGGGGAGAATCTAGTGTACAGAGCAAATGAGTGACAAAGACATCAAACCCTAACTTCCTAGGGTTTCAGTTTCTGTAAACTGAGGGGGCTGGACACCATGGCGTTTGAGGTCTCCACCAGTGTAGAGTTCAGCCTTCCTGTATTCATAAGCTTTTGTCCAATAGCTTGCTTCCCCTTTCCAGCCAAGCCTTCACCTCCTGTGCTCACACTCTTTACCCTGGTATTTCCCATGCCTGGAAAGCTCTCCCTTTTCACATTTATCGCTCAGAAGCCCTAATTTACTTACAGGCTTGACTCAAGCACCATTTCTACATGAGGCCTTTCCTGATGCCCCTAGCTGCTAATGTCTTCCCCTCAATACCTTTGTATCCATTTTACATATAACTATTCACAAAAATACCGTTTCCCTGATTAATCTGTCAGCTTCTTGAGAATAAGAATTAGTTTCACTTTTGGCTTTGTAGCCTTAGAACCTAATGGTGCTTGGCACACGGTAGGTTCTTAGTAACTGTTTGTTGTTTGGCTGATTGAGTTCTCCTTTTAGTGAGAGTTTGATCCAAAGGTTGTTTTAAAAATGTGTCTTACAATTAACCTTTGCAATAGCAATTGAAATGCATGTACCAGAATAGATGGGAAACTTTTAAACTATTTGTTACTACTTTTTCATTATAAGAAAGTTATGACAGAAACAGTTCTTTTTGTTTTTTAATTACAGACTCTGATGTTCTGAAATGAGTCTTAACATTTTTTCAGAGCCATATTTTCAAATAAACTACAGTACATATGTAAAGGTTTTAGTGCAAATCAGATACTTAGTATTTTATCATATATTGTGAAGGAGAAAACTGGAAGACAGGAACATAGTTGTTATTGCTAAAAGATTATAAAATGTCTAACACTATAATTTTTATTTCAGCAAGGATGGTGATGATAAGACAAGGCCAGTGATCATTCACCGAGCTATTTTGGGATCCGTAGAGAGAATGATAGCCATTCTTTCAGAAAACTATGGAGGAAAATGGTAAATGATAAAAGAAAAAATATTTTTAACTGAAAATGTTATTGCTTTCTTTTATTTTAAAATTACCTTCATCTCCACATCTATCACTCTGCTCTCCCTACTCCTTCCCTCTTCATACTACTTTACCCAGAAAGTCATTCTATCTAACAAACATAAAAAGAAGGAGAGCCTTGGCCTTGAAGTCAGGAGGACCTGAGTTCAAATCTGGTCTTAGACACTTACTAGCTGTGTGACCCTGGAGAAGTCACACAACTGCTGTTTGCTTTAGTTTCTGCAAAATGAGGATAATAATACCATCTGTCTCACAGGTTTGTTGTGCATCTCAAATGAGATAATATTTGTAAAAGAGCTTAGCACAGTGCATGGCACATAGTAGATGCTCCATAAATGGTATTTTCTCCTTCCCTTCTATAAATACACGTTCAAGTGGAGAAGTAGAGAAATATTGGTTTGAAGTGATACAGTAACTATATCTTCATAATAAAAAAAGTATTCCAAATTTTGTCTCAAAATAATAAAGATTGTCAGAGAAAATCAGAAAGGTATATTAACATTTGTTAAACCCTGCTGCTCTAGTCTTTGTTAACTAGTTAGCAGAAATGAAAATTTTAAAATATGAAACAAGTAGAAGCATCTTTTTCTAGGAGTTTAACTGAGAAAATGCAGAAAGATACAGGATGCCAGCTTGAGGAATGGAAGGGTGTAAAGGTTTTTTAAGGATGGCAGAGTTCTGGACCTGTTTGTAGGTGGAAGAGATTGAGAGGGGCTGATGGTAGAGGCAGTCTGCCAGGGAAGATGGAAAAGGAGTGTGCCCAGAGCACATGTAGAAGGATTGGCCTTGGAGAGGAAAAGGATCACTTCATTATCAGACAAAGTAAAGGGAGCAAGAGGAGGAAGGATGACAAGGATTTTTGAGATAAAAAGAAGAGAAGAAAAGGGAGCTTATATTGAACAGCCTCATTTTCCTCAATACAGTAAAAGGAGAGATCCAGTGCTTTAACCTCTGGGTGGAGGGAGGGAGAGGTGTGGAAGGTGAGAAGAGAGAAGAGAGTCTGAAACAGCTTCTCTGGGGATTGGAATGGGAAGTTAATGGGAGAGAAGAAAAAGTATTGCTTTGCCCAAACTGCTTCCTATCTCACAGAATTGTGGGAAAAAGAATTTTCAGAAATAAAGATTTTTGAGGTATCAGTCTTTCCTCAGCAGCACTCTGTGGCCTGAAAACAGGAAGAGGGAAAAATGTAAATGAAAGCGTGATCCAGAGATAGACAAATTAAAAAGTATTTTATAACAAACATATGTTTATTTTAAACCTTAAAGATTCTGTCCCATGTTTATTATTGAAATTTGCATAAATAACAAGAACGTTCTTAAAACAATACATCATTTATATTTTTCAGGCCTTTCTGGCTGTCTCCACGTCAAGTAATGGTAATCCCTGTAGGGCCAACTTGTGAAGAATATGCACTACAGGCAAGCTAAAAGCTTTTTCTAATATGTACTAGATGGTTATAACTTTGCCTTACATTTCTCATAAGGGCTTTGAAGTGCTGCAGAGTTAAAAACTATTATATTAATGCAGTACCTGGGGTTCTGAATGGAATTAAATCTATCTAGTAGTAAAACAAATCACTATAAATAAAGAACTAAATCACTTAGGTGCTTCTTAAGATTTTTCAGAATTGGGCTTACAGTATTTATCTTGGGATGTAGTCAAGCTAACATTTTGCAATACTTTCTATTAAAATAAATGCTGTAATAAAAGAATTGTCTGAAATTTCCCCCAGATATCCGAGGAATTCTTTGAAGCTGGATTCATGGCTGATGTTGATCTAGATCAAAGCTGCACACTAAATAAGAAAATACGAAATGCACAACTGGCTCAGTATAATTTTATTCTAGGTAATTTAAATTTTTTACACATGCATTTTTACGAGGTTCAGAACGTGGAAATGTATTAAAGGTTAATTAACCTGCTTTGAAAGGTCAGAATAGGATAAGTATTTAGTTTTCCAGAGATTTATTCTTGCATTTTAATGACCAATAAAGTGACCAAAACTGACTAATTAAATGATCAATAAAGTGATCAGTATGGCATCATTATTTTATTTAGTGATCATATCTCAAACATGCAAAAAGAAGTTTTATGTTAAACAGACCCTGGGGTATGGCTTGTTTGCTTATTAATTGGAAGAATCCTTATATGCTTTTTATATGAATGCTATTTCTGAGCCATTGATGAAGGAAATTACTTAATGGATGTTGATTCTTTAAGTTGATTCTTTTCCATGAAATCAAATTCCTCCATTTTAGCCACTTGGTGGAAGTAGAATAATACATTTGTTTTACCTTTTTGATTTATAAGAAATTTTATGGATTGGACTAAGGGATATGTGTGGGAGTACTAATTTAAAATAATGAAAAAAGTGAATCTGGATGTCAAAATAAAATTTGTTTGACAATCACGGAAGGTAATTCTTTAGGGAGTGGTTGAATGCTAACTCTTGGACTTAGTTTCAGTATCATAGATGATGCAGAAATAAGAAATTGCATTTGTATACCTGTAGACATGACACTACTTCCTGTGAGACTTTGAAAAGTTCATTTCTACCTAAAATAATAAAAATAATGAGCCTAATATAGCAATAGGTTGGCATAATGGATAGAGATCTGGCCTTTAAGTCAGGAATCCTGAGGTTCAGCACCCATCTGTGACCTCTTGGCTTTGTGACCCTTCACAAGGTGCTTAACTTTCTGCTCCAGAAAACTCTCTAAGACTGTAAGGTGCAGAGAAGGTGCTTGGAAAAAGATACCTTCTCTCAGGGAGCTTATAAAGAAAACTATAATGTCATTAATTTTAAAGGAAAACAAGATTAAAAACATTTTGTGACATGTTCAAATGTCTAAGCTGTTAACTAAACTGTTGACTAAAAACAGAACACGCTTTTTCCTTTCTTCTTTAAACAGTGGTTGGAGAAAAAGAAAAAATAAATAATGCTGTCAATGTTCGAACAAGAGACAACAAAATTCATGGGGAGACTTCAGTAGCTTCCACCATTAATAAATTGAAGAAACTAAAGGAGTCTCGTACTTTACATGCAGAGGAAGAATTTTGAAGTTCTTGTCTTCTACTGGCCACCCTTCAGGCACCTTCTAAGATTTGAAGATGGAATTCCTTTCCTTAGCTTCCTAAAATTTTCCTTACTGCCAGAGCTTTGGACTCACCAACCACAAGGCACAGGCAGAAGGGAAAACATGTATGATTCAGTTTCAGTACCTAGTATTCTGAAATAAATCTAAATTATGCAGGTGTTTTGGGTAGCAATAAAAGAAGATAGTTTAGGAGAATTTTCAAGGAAAAACAGTGCCTTGGATTGTGTTTGTTAGACAAAGGAATTTGTTTTATTGAAAAGAGAAAATCATAGCAAATGTACCTTTTGTGATGTTACTAAGGGTTATTTAAGCTTTTCAAGACAGATGAACTTGAAATAAAAGCCTGTGAAACTTTTGGTTATACAAAGACAATCTTATTTTATTTTGCAATGATGATATTATGTCTTAGATATTTTATGGTTGTTGAGCTCTATGGAAAACTGTTCCTTCAGAATTCAGCAAATAATTCATGCAGCAAATATCTAGGACCTTTTTTTTTGTAGATGCTTTATACACACATTAAAAAAAGGAATCTGAATGAGTCTTGAATTCCTCATTACTTACTTTGGATAACAGAGAACTTCAAAGTAAGTGTAGAGGAAGGTACACTGCTACTATTTTTACTGCATACATTAAAGATCTGCAATTCTTATGCTGTTGGGTATCTTTTACAACTTAGTTAACTCCCTTTTTTAAAAAATGAAATAACACTACATTTTAAAATATTTTATTAAGCACCCTAGTAAATGCTCCAAAACATTTTCTCAATCAAATTATATCTTTGATTAAATGACAGTCTGCTTATAATTTTCTTTTTCAATAAATCCATAAAAAAAAATAAGCCAATTTCAGGATTTATTCAAGAAAACAAACCCATTTTCCATGAGCAGGTATAGCTCTAGGCAAAATAAAAAAATATTGCCAATCAATGTGTCTACAATCCTAGATGTGGGGTACAAAAGAAGTAGAATACATGTTCTCACGCACAAAGAGTTTGCAGTTTTATTGAGAAGACAAACTGTAACACTCAAGGAGCTAATGATGTGAAATAGAAAATAAGGTCAAAGTGAGTTAGAGAAAGTAGGCTAGAGTTCTCTTGGGATACTTTTCTATAGTGTTAGAACTTGAACTAGATATTGAGAACTAAAATACATATTGAATTAATAGGAGTGAGGAAAATCCTAGGATGGAGGAATGACATAATCTGTGAGGACAAAGAATAATGAGCTTCCTAAATATAGCAAAGAAGATTCATATTTAGGAGTAAGTAGAGATCTGGATAGGTACTGTTAATCCGTTACCAGATTAACAGTACTTTAATCCCAAAGTATATTTTTATTGGTGGAAATTTCAGGTACTGTGGTAGACCTGAAGGATGTTGGGATAGTCGTTATATATATGTACTAATAGGTACTGTGGTATAACCTTTGAGTTCCTTGATGTTTAATACCTTTTGAATTAACTATAGATGAAGGCTATATGCTTTTAAGAAAAGATTTAGAACAATTTACACAATTAAAAAATGTCATCTTCAACAATCAGCTCTTTCCTTGCCTGTTATTACCATCCTTATCACTTGGTTCATATAATGGTAGTATCATAGGATTATAGCTTTAGAGCTGGAAGAGAATTAGCCCTCTTAATTTTATAGATGAGAAAACTAAGGTCCAGAGGTTAATCGACTTGCCCAAGGTCTCCTTGGCAGTCAGCGGAACAGTCAGGACTCAAATAAAAATCCAGTGCCCTTGAGACTACACTGCAGGATGGGGGAGACTTTTGGCTCTGTTTCAAGTTACTCTACAAATGAGTTGCTTACTTTGGAGATGAACAGGGCCAGTTCTTCCTGGGCCCATCCTAAGCAATAGAGTCAATCCAATGCAAAATTGTGAAGTCAACAAAATTGGTATTTGTTACCTTAATCCCCACCTTTTTTTCCTATTCTCTCTTGTAGTGATATGTCCTTTCTCTATCAACTCAGTGACTTGTAGGTCCCTCTTGTTCTTTCCTCAAATAAAATTTAAAATGTATATTCTCCCCATCCTCTTGAATAAAATCTGCTCTCAGGGAAGGCCCTATCAAGTCACATCACACCATGATCTAAAAGTCAATGTTACCCGTCCTGGGGTGTGTCAGCTATGCTTTTGTGTCTGACCTTTGTTCTTAAAGAGGACCATGACATCAGGGAGTGATGATGTGACTTGCAGTTGATTTTGATGTGAGGGACGTTGGGCTTTCTTCGTCAAATGGAAGGCTGCCCAGCAGGATAAAGAATACTCATCAGTTTTCTGAGTCAAAAAGCACTTGGTCTGAAGCCACACCCTTATCCCCTTAGTGATGCCAGTACAGTCACCAGCTCACCGTGAGTTCATTCACTTCTAGGTAGAAAAGGCCCAGAGAGATCTAGTCCAACCCCGTCATTTCAGTGAAATTCCTCTATAATCCTATGGTAGTGTTACAGATCATCGGGTCACGGAGCTAGCGCTGAAGAGGACCTCACAAGCCAAGGTTTGATTCCCCCTCACTTTATCTGAGGAAAATGACGTTAAATGGCTCCCTTAGGGTGGCATGGCTAAGCCCCAGAGGCAGAATTCAAACCATGTCCTCTGACTCCGGAGAAGACAGCACTCTTTCCACTGTACCTAGACTATCCCACCTCCACTGTCCTTGCACTACACTTGTTTACGTTGTAGCCTCTTAATAGAATGTAAGCTCTTGAAGGCGGCCCTTGTATGCAGTAGGGTTTTAATAAATGTTTACTGAATTGAATTGAATCACTGCGTAAAGTCAATCCTTCAAACTTATTCCAAAGAACTTCCCAGGAGAGGTAGAAGATCGAAAACTAGGGAACAATTAAGTGAGAAAAAAAGTTTTAAAAAAAATATATATATATGTATTTTTACAAACATTTATTATTTTTCTTCAGCGTCTCTCCCTCGGTAGAAAAACATCAAAGACGCTCACAATAAGTCCTCACAGTCCACGTTGGCTACGGCTCCGTCAGGAGTGGGCAGCGTGGCCTCGGGGCTCCAGGAGGTCGCCGTCAATGCTCTCATTCGCTCCGGGGGGATGTCACCCTCGCTTCAGCTTTCAGCGTGGAAGGAGCCGCTCTCACCTGTCCTCTCCGCACTTACCCCTCGGCCTCACAGCGCCATCCCCGGGTCAAGGCAAGCGCAGTTTAGGACACTTTGAGCCGCGCCGACGTCTGTTCGTCATTCGGCCTTTTTTTCCCAACGGGGTGGATGGGAGCTAGAACCTCGGAGCTGTTTTAATTTGCACGTTTCTGCCGGCACTTTGTCTTCCGTATAGATACTGGTATCTCCACCACCTAGTCATAGCCTTTGACCACCTTATCTATCCGGAAGCAGCCTTTCCTTTCCACGCCTCCCAACGTCCAGGCGTCCGGGTTTGTTTGCACATGCGCCCGGAGGGCGTGGGGGAGGGGCAAAGGCGCGGCTCGTCTCCAGCCACTGAGGAGCCAACTCCTGGCCCCGCCTCACTCCCCGGCCGTCTCTCGGACACATCCCATTCGAGGACTCCTCATCCGCGTTGATGTGTGACGTAAGCACCCGGAAGTGAAAGCACGCCGACAAAATGGTGGCCGTGGCAGCTGCGACTGCGGCGTTGGGCGGACTGAGCCGCGCCCTGCTCTTCCTCTCGCAGCTTTACATCCTAACGGACGGCGGTGAGTCGAGGGCTAGCCCTCACGGGAGATGCGGAAGTCAGGCCTGGATGGTGGGGGCGGGAGCCGTTGAGGACGGCGAGTGTGTGTGCGGGGGAGGCGGACGGGGCAGTTGGTGCCGCTGCCTCCGGAGGAGGAGGGAAGCGCTCTCCGCCCCGCCCCCTCGCCTCTCTTCGCCCCGCCCCTCGCCTCTCCTCGCCCCGCCCCTCGCCTCTCCTCGCCCCGCCCCTGGGTGACGTCACCCTCCCGTAGCTCACGCGCCCCCTACTCCCTGGACCTTTCCCCGTCTATTGAAGGAGCCCCGGAAGCTGCGTTCAGCGCGCCGGCGGGGCCCCTCCTCCTCTTCTCCATCCGCCCTCCCTCTCCAGACGACGCAGATTGAGAGGGCCAACCATTCACGAATAACTGATCTAAGGGTCCCGCGAACCATTACCAGCCCCGCCGGTTACAGTTGAAGCCAGAGTGTTGTAAATATCTGGCTAAATTTTCATTAAACATTCTGGCCCAGGCCAAGAGGAATCCGAGCCCGACCGGCCGTTAGTCCCCGCTTAGGCATCGCCCACAGTGTGTTTAGTGCTGCTGGGGATAGAGAGGCAGGACTGCCCGTGCTAACTATGCGCGAACATGCCGTACGTGATAGAGTGAGGTAACCTGTGGGGAGAGGACCTTCCCGGCAGGTGGGGCAGCCCCTGCAAACGCATGGAGGCGGGAGATGAGGGTGAGACCAGCGTCCCAGCGTCGTAGAGTAGGTGGAGGGGAGCGAGGTCTCAGAAGACGGGAAGGCATGAAGGGGTCAGGTCGTTAGAGACACGCTGGACACTACGGAGGTGTCAAGGAAGGTTTCTGACAGCGGGGTTCGGAGGAATTGGAGGCTCTGGCCAAAGCTGCCCCCACCCCCTTCAGGAGGAGGGAGCCTGAGTACAGAAGTGCCATGAGCTGCGCAGATCCTCCCACAGGGGGTGGGTAGGTCACCATCTCCATGCCCACTGGGTGACCCCCCCTTGTATGACCCTCCCTCCCAAACATGCTCCAGCATAGGACCCATGATCAGAAATGGAGGGGTCAGTGTATGCCCCGCGGCTCTGCTTGTGTCCATGAGGTTCATGAAGCCAGCGCGGTGAAGGAAAGCCTTCTCTAGCTAACCCTAGGCGGTTTTTCTTGGCTGCTTCCGGCTGGATTTGGTTCCTTTATCAAAAACTTTGTAATTTTCTGAAGGCCACCGTCTGTCTTTTGATTGGCTGAGTCCACCTGCAGCCTCCTGGCCTTCTTATTATCAATTAACAGTAACTTACTGTGGAAACTTAACTGTTGCTGTCTCTCACACAGGTTATAAAGGGTTTTTAAAAAGCCAAATAGGATTTTTACATTTGTTCCTGGAGGTTGTAGGGAACCACTGTAGTTGAACGGTTATGACCCCTGCTTTCAGGGAATGGCCCGGAGTAGGCAGGAGGCTCAAGGCAGGGAGATCAACTAGAAAGGCTAGTATTGCAATAGTTCAAGTGGAAGATGAGTAGGGCCTGCAGCAGCCAGGAGGCAGGGGGTCTATTGGAAAGATGTTACAAAGGTAAAATTGACAGGACTTAGCACCATGTTGGATATGTAGGGGGAGAGCCTATGAAGAGTCAACAAAAACCCAAAGACAGAGTATGGTGATGCCTTTCAACAATAATAAGAAAGTTAGGAAGGGGCACTATATGATAAACTGGTAAGACAAGGGTGTACAGTACAAAAATATTAGCTGTAGAGTCAGAGAAATTGGGTTTAGAGTCTGTCTCGTGTTAATTACTTGTGAGTCCTTGTGCAAAAATTATTTAAACTCCTTGGGCTTCAGTTTCCTCCTTTGTAAAATGGGGAGCTTTGAATAAATGGTCTCAGAGATCCTTCCAACTCTTGATCTGTGATTCCAAAACTGAATTCTAAAACAGTCAGTTGTAAGTACTGTAGCAATTAAGTTTTATAATAAGTCTGGAGTCGAGGAAAAATTGACCAGCAGAGCAATAATTTATTCGTAGTCATCCAGGAAAGAAGGTGCCAGACTTGGTGGGCAAAAAATGTCAAGATTTGTTTGTCAAATGTACTGCTTTATTGGAGGCTAACTCGTTGATGGAGGATGGAACTATTTATTAAGGGTGTCTGCTCCTTTGACTCTGCAGAACAATCTAATGTTATTAATTTGATTTTCAAAGTAGCCTTTCCTGTTGGGGAAAGAATGAACTACTGAAATTCAGACCACTATCCAATTATTCTTATTATAAATTGGCACTCTTGTTTATTATTTGGTCTTGTGTGGTTAGTATGAAAGTCTGATCACTTCTGATGCTTCTCATGGACTGCAGAGTTTTCTACCAGATCTTTGGCTTTGACTCTTAGAAAGTTCTTCTGTCTTCTGAAGTCCAGACTAAAAAGCCAGTCAGCCTCTTTTGTTTATACTCTTTGTAACACTTATTATGGTTTTCACATGTAATACAGTTCTACAAAGATATAGTAAATGCAAAAGATAGAAGTGTTGGAAGCATTATCTCTCCTTAGATGTTTAATTAATAACATAGCATTCTACCCAAGATGAACACCAAGATGATAGGATTATGATTCAGAGTTGGAAGAGATCTAACAGCTCATCTAGTCTAACCTCCTAATTTTACAGATGAGGAATATGAAGCCTGACCAAGGTCACTCAGGCAGTAGGTAGCAGAGTCAACATTCAGACCCAGATCATCTGACATCAAACCCAAGGGGATCTCTTTCCGTTGTAGCATGATGATTTTCAGTAATATGGTGACGACTCTTGTCACCAAGACTCTGGGCAAAATGATAAAGAAGGTAAAGATTATATTTAATGTCTTCCCACCTCCCATTTCTGTGTTTCTCAATGCTTTTTTGTGTCCTTTTTCAAATTAGTGAGTAAAAGTTTTAATAAGGCTATTTTATTCTATTAACATATTTTGTGTTTAAATAGTTTTTAATGAAGTAGGTTGTCATCTTTATCTCAAGTCCTTATCCCCCAGTTTTCCATAGACTTAATATTCTTGTTATATGATTTTTTTTTTACTGTATTAGAAAAATTTACTTTCTTCCTCTATTTTCAGTGCAGTATCTAGTTGCTTCTCTGTTTTGTTTTTACTGCTGAGAATTAAGACCATTTTGCCTAGTTTAGGGCATTGCTAATTTTTCTTTTATTCTGAATAATTTTGTAAGAGAATAATCTTTTCTTTCACCTCACAGAAAGTACAGAAACTCCAGCTTATGTGATGAAGTGTCCAAGCAATGGTTTGTGTAGCAAGCTTCCTGCAGACTGCATAGAATGCAAGACAAATTACTCTTGTGTGTATGGAAAACCTGTCACTTTTGACTGCACTGTCAAACCTCATGTTACTTGTGTTGTAAGTATGGAAACATTCATCATAATGTATGTCAAAAAAAACCCAAAATACAAACCCAAACTCATGTTAGATATAATTCAGTCTTGATGTTTCGGAACAAAAAATCTAAAAAAACCCCAAGTACTATGTATTTTGCAGGTAGTACTTTATGAAAAAAGTATTAGCAGGTTGAAACCACTGAAATTAAACAGAAACTTTTGTTTTCATTCAAGTCATTTAGTATTTTGTAACATGTTACTCAAGTCAGTTACTGTGAGCCTTATGGGAAGTTGAAATTCCTACCTACTGTTGCTCGTTTAAGATGGATCCCCCTCAGAAGATCCACTGAGCAATTTTTTTGAGCACTAATGACAACTTTTGCATTTTAGGGCTGGTCTGTTTATTGGGCTATAAAGCAACCTGATTAAACTTATGGAAGTCATTCAGATTTTAAAAATATGTATTTTAAAAAAAGTAAGTGAAGAATAAAACCCACAATTCTATTGGAAGCATAATAACAAATATACTGATAAAGTCTTATTTCCCATGTGGAGTTCTTACTAGCATTTTTACTGGGTCCCAAGAATATTATTTTCCTGTATTCTTATAATTTAGTAAACCAGTAAACTGTTTCTAGTGTCTCAGTTTTATTTGGTTAAGATATCCTCTTGAATGGACTGTTCACAACACTAAATAAGGGGTATGGGCATATCAAAAAATAAACTAGATTATCACTGAAGTAGAAGAGTGGGAAGAAAACATGTTAAATGATGGTACAATTGAAATCCAAGAGAGATTTTCCCATTACCATTGTGCCCTTCATCTTTCTCCTCCTGCCGTGGTGGGGTGGGTAGGGAGAGGAGGTGGGTGGGGGGGTGAGTGTGTGCTTGCATGCATGTGCACGCACACATGTCTCAGATCTCTTCGATGGTTGTGTATTCTTTTTGTTTCTCCTTTTACCACCTGGTTGCTTCAAGTCCATTCTCTTCCTCAGGCTTTCTGGACCTTCTTGCTCTTTCATTTACTTGTTTGGGGTTCCATCTCATTCCAGTTTCTTTTCCTGTTAGGCTGTCTTTCTTTTACAAACATGACTAGGAAGTTTCAAAATGTAATATAACCTAAACCAGATATTCAGATTTGAGTTTTTATCCATTGGGAGGAAAGTTGCTGTGCTTACAACAGTTGGCAATATTAATTATGGCAAAGCCCTCCTACTGACTGCTTCATGTACCTAGGCTGTCCTAGCCAGAGAGAAGACACAACTGATTATGTCATCTATTTCCGTCATGAAACTGTATACTGGCTGCTCTCTTTAATCCAGGAATCAAAAAAAAAGTTCAGGAGTAGCAGAAAAAGGCAAGAATTTGAGGGGTGTCTTTGTCAAATTCCACAAAGAAAAATATGAGATTTAATAAGGGAAGCAGTGTGGTATAACAAGTCATTGTTTAATTAGTTAGTAAAATGCAAGTGGATTTTTATGAAGCATCTGTGATGTGTAGTGTCCTTGTTCTCCAAATTCCTTCCAACTCTAAAGTCCTCTGATTCTGTGTTTTTGAAACCTTGTACTGTATGGCAATGTAAACTCTTCTCGACACATTAACAGGTTGTTACTGTTTTATCAATGCTGTCTTTTGATGTATAGGATCAGAACTTCACAAAGCAACATAATTTTACAATCAATATGACCTGCAGCTTTTGCTGGCAACTTCCAGAAACAGATTATGAGTGTTCCAATGCTACAAACTGTATGACTGTCTCCTGTCCCCGACAGCGTTATAGTGCCAATTGTACAGTTCATGATCATATTCATTGCTTGGGTAAGTTATATTTTAAGCAGGTAATTTTGGGTGCTGCTAAACAAAAAAAAAAATTCAAATACTTTTTATATAGAATTTTAATTTGGATTGTACTGTCCCTTTATAGTAACTGTTTACTAGCCTCATGCTTATGGCTTTTGATAACAAAGGATCTGATTTGATAATGAACTAAATAAATAGATTCTGAAAATGAGCTGCTGCATCATTAAAAGTGTTCCACATTATGGAGGTAGCTTTTTGTATATCTAGTTTTTCAGGTACATTCAATTTTTATGAGGTTGAATTGTTAGTGTTCTATTTGTTTATTTTCTTTGTATCTGACAAGATGTTAAAAGTAGACTGGGTAAAGAATTTCATGGAATCTTTTTATTTCACGGAGTGGAAAATCTATTTTTACTAAAAAAAAGTAGCATTGACTTGTAGATCTACAGATCATAGTACCCATTAATCACCATTAACTCTTATGCCATAGTATTACTAACTGTTATACCCATTTTCATTGTATTGTGTTCCTTTTTTAAGGTAAACGTACCTTTCCCAAAATGCTGTACTGTAACTGGACTGGAGGTTACAAATGGTCTACTGCCCTGGCACTAAGGTAAAGAGTTACTGAAGGTTTTAACTTGAATTTTTAAAAAAGATGAGCAGTGGATCCCTTTGGCATACAGTGTAATCCAGTGAACATACTAAGCTAAATCAAAGTACTCATTGATTGACATTTTGCCATGTGCCAGATAATTTAGTTGACTAGATTGATGCCTTACTAAGAGGGACTTAGTGGACAGGAATCATCAACATGAATCCTCCCAAGGTGACTGTCTTAGAAATAACTTACTCAGTTGTTGATATTTGTATTCCTTTTTGGTTTAATTATATGTTAAAGTTTTAAATAATGCCAATAAAGCGTTTCACTTGATAGCATTGTTATAGGTGACAATTAGACCATGATTAAAATGGTAAAATATTATCAAGAATTTTTTTTTAAATGTAGGGTGTTTGCTTCTAATTTAATTTTAAAATTTCTCCTTGATATTCTTTAAAACAGAAAACTGAACATACTGATTGAAAGATATTCACAGAATCATAGATTTAGAGTTAGTGGAGACCGTAGAAGTCATTTATCTCAACCCTTTAATTTTACAGATGAGTGAATTGAGGCCCAAGTAGAGAAATTAACTTAATTAACTTAAAATTAACTTTGAATCAGATTCTTCCAACTGCAATATAGTACTCTTTCTTCTGCACTAGGCTTCATCCTCTGATTCCTAACAAAATTGCTTGCCCCAGGTATAGTGCTTAATATTAATAGTTTTTAAAATAGTTTCAAAACTGAGTTTTAACTGTTGAGTAGAAAAAATAAGTAACGCTTTGCTATTTTGAATTCTCTTAATAATCACTTTGTAAATGTTTTCCAGTGGAGAAATGTTTTTAAATATTAGAATTTTAACATTTTGTAGGGTCATGTAATCCATCCCTTCTTTTTGGAAATTAGGCAACTGAGATCCAGAAAAATTAAGTGACTTTCCCACGGTCTCATAACTAGTTAGTACCAGAAAGAAGACTAAAACCTTTACCTGCCACCACCAAGCTCCGTTTTAATACATTGCATTCTCTACATAGATTTTAATTTTTTGTTGTTCTGGAATTGGCATTCTGTCAGCGTTAAGTAACTTTCATTGTGCAAACTCCTTAGACTGATGCAGATCAGAAATTCTTTAACTTATTGTCAGTTGGGCCGAACTAGCACTAACCTGTGGGTAGCTGGAACTGAACAGAACTGGCTAGATACAGGAGAGTCAGGAATCAAACAGAAGTTTAATTTCAAAGTGAGGGAAATGGCTTGCAAGCAAGGAGGAAGATGAGATGCATGTGCTGGGGTCCCACCCCTAGTGGTGAGACATGTTTTAGTATGGCTGATCCTTGATTGATATACTTGTGGCTAGACAAAGACTCAAAGAGTGTAGCAACAGTAGTAAGGCATAACAGCAACAGTGAGAGCAGGTTGTCTAATGATAAAAAGTCTGTTCATAGTAGGGCTTCACGTCTGAGCCTGTTGGTGCCCAATCTCAGGGACTCTCAGTTCTACGTAAGTGGAAAGGATGTTGTTATGCTAAGCTCAGGCCACAGCTTGCTTACTGGGTCTTAGCTTTGGAAAAGTCTAGCGAGTCTACTAATAAGATCTGGACATTATAGTCATATATAGATGTTACAGAAATTGCCTAAGGACTGCGGGGGCTAAATGAGTATGTGAGAATGGACAGACTCATGAGTTAGAGGGAAACCTTGAAGCTGGCTTCTCCTGATTGACCAGCTCTCTATTCCATCCTGTGATACTCCCAATATCCTTTTAAAAATGTATTTTTCATTCTTAGAAAATGAAATGTTTTTTTCTAAAGAAGAAATCAAAAGTTGGGTTATTTAGTAATGTTTGATACTAGAGCTCTATCCTACTGCCATGTTGACTTGTTTCTACCTACTTTGTATACACATGCATATCTACACACATATATATTAAGTCTTTATACCTAGGTTTTGTTTTTTTTCCAGCTGCAGTGTTGAAAATTAATTTATAATGGAATTATTTGTTTAAAGTTCATGGTAGACATTCATTTGTTGAAACATAAATTGTTTGCAGACATGAAAGGAGTTTCTTTTACGTAGAATGAGTTATGGAATTAGTTTATAGTCAATTAGAACTTAATATTAATCAATCATTGTTTTATGTTATAGCATTACCCTTGGTGGATTTGGAGCAGATCGATTCTACCTGGGTCAGTGGCGAGAAGGTCTAGGCAAGCTGTTCAGCTTTGGCGGCCTGGGAATATGGACTTTGATAGATGTTCTACTGATTGGAGTTGGCTATGTTGGACCAGCTGATGGTTCGTTGTACATTTAAAATGATTAATGCGCTTCTGAAAGGGAGCAACGTTAGAAAAGTGCTTTAGAATGTATAAATCTGTTTTAATTGTCAAGTTGTTGCTATTTGTATGTTTTAATGTACAGTATCTGTACTTTGCCTGCCTTAATTAAGGTTAAATAAATGAGTGTCATTAAAACATGTTTATTTGGAATTTGTTTTCCTTTATCTGTAATAAATTCTTTATTTTCTATGAAAAGTATTTAAAGTTGCACAGTTAAACTAGAGGAACAAATTCTGCAGTGTTTGAACAGCATTCACTCTTTTGACTTTAGTTTTGTGTTCTATATAACTTATTCATAAAACTTGTCATTCAGAGATGTGATATTAATGTAATTTGTTTTGCAAAAAGTGTCAAAAGATTTTATTTTTTAGGTTACCAAATAAAATGATATGCCTAAACTCCAGCTGTCTATATAGATTTTGCTGTCTTCATATCTATTTACGATGCCTGCCACATAGTAAGCACTAAATAAATGTTTGTTGACCAGCTGATTTTGGCCTTTTTATTTTTAACAGTAGGCTCTGGTACTTTTTATCTTGTTTCAATTTGTATATATGCCTTTAAAGAAATGCATGAATACTGACACTTATCAGTAATATTTCAGGTTTATTTAAGAAGTATTGAGAATCTGTTTCTAGTGTCGTTTACAGTGATCCTATATGGAATGATCCCGTTCCTTTTTGTTCAGTGTTATTCAACAAATGCTCAATGTCACTTCATTTCTCCTGCACCTTCTCTGAGGACTTTTCTTTTGTTATTTTGGGTATTTATGAGTATTGCCTTAAGACAACCTGTATTTGTTGTTAACCACCCCCTTTAAGACCTAAAAACTACAAGATGCTTTCCAGTCCTTAATTGGCTTTTCCAAAGTGGTACCCTTTTAAAATGATTTATAAACTTAATTATTGATATTTTTTTTGTCTTTATATCACCTTCATTTTAAAATATATCCTTTCCTACTCAGTGAGCCATTGCTTGTAACAAAGAGAGATTGAGGAGGGAAGCAGTTGAGCAAAATTAATCAACACAGTAATAATGTTAGTCTGCCACTTATGTAAGGAGGGGAGGGTGGTACATTTTCTCAACTCTTCTGAAGTTAAGCTTGGTCATCATTATATAGCATTGTTTCTTTCATTCTATCTGTAGTTGTGTATATTTCCTGGTCTGCTTATCCCCAGCATCAGTTCATATGAGTCTTCTTATGTTCTCTGAATTCCTCATATTAATAATTTCTTGCTGTTATAGGGTAGGCCCGACCTCTGGTAGTTTAGATCCATGTTGGCATAAAAAGATCCACTGGTGGGCCATCAATTAACAGTTTAAAAAAGCTTTACTTAGCCCAAGCATAGAAAGGCTACTCAACAATGATGAAGAATTTAGCTTAGTTACCCCTCTATACCAAATGTGGAGGAAAAATTGGCAGAATTTTCCCTTGTTTGTCTAGAAAATGGATTCACCATGGTTTAATAAGTGAAACTGACCATGTCATTCCGCTGCTCAAAAAAAATTCCATTGGTGCATTTTTGCATCTAACATAAGATACAGACATTTTGGTTTGGCATTCAAAGCCCTTCACAATCTGATTCCTGTCTCCCTTTCCAGGCTTATACATTATTCTCCTTCGTGTGTTCTAAATTTCCTCAAAACCAGCCTGTTTGCTGTTCCATGTACACAATTATCCAACTTCTGTTTCGGTGTCTTGGCACCTTCCGCCTCTCTCTGCCTCTTAGAACTTCTTGCAGCTCAAGTGCCACCCATCTCCTCTACATAAAGTCTTTCCTGAACCCTTGTCTTAGATGTTTTGTATTTACTTGTGTACATGCTTTTTCCTACTTGTGTCTTTGTATCCCTGATACCTAGTATGATGACCAACAGAATAGTTACTTAATAAATCCTTGTTAATGCACTTCCACTTTAATTTGTTAAGTGCTAATATGTGAATTATATTGTGCTAAGTACTGCCAGACACTAAGATGCATAAGACATACTATACTAATCTGAAGGAATTTATAATCTAATAAGGAAATAAAATAGATGAAAAGTTATTATATTGGAAAATGAAATCATTTGGATTTGAAATCCGGACAGTTTCAAATTCCAGCTTTTTGATGTAGGTATGTGAACCTGAACAAGTGATTTCACTTCTGGGCCTCAGTTTCCTCATCTGTAAAATGAAAAGGCTGGACTAGATGTCCTCAAAGATCCCACCCAACTCTGTCTATGATTGCTTTAAAAGAAAATAGCTGCTTTAAACCCTGCAGTTCTAACTGTGATCACAAGGTGGTACTCTTGCCTTGCAATATAGTAAGAAAAGGATAACCAGCAATGTCCAATTTAAATTTGTTTTTCTTATTGGAAAATGAATTTTTTATAATTAAAATTTAATTTCAACTCCAAATTCTCTCCCTCCTCTTCCCTTACCTCATCCATTGTAATGGGAATTAAAAATCTTCCCCACCTGGGCCTTAGGTGGGGCTATTAAGGAACCTTTTCCTAAGGGGTGGGTTTGCTTGCTTGAAGACTTTTACACCTTTTGGTAATTAGGGTTTGCTTTGAAGTTTAGTTTTGGAAGAAGGTTCATGTGCAGATGAGACTATGGGCAGGTGTTTTAAGAAGTCTTCTTTCCCCACTCCTTTTGAAAACCCAGATGTTGGCGCTTCCCTCTCTGGTAATGATGTACTGCCTATGTTCAGACCGTTGGAAGCCCTGTCGGTCTTGCTTGTATTTTCTCTGTTGCTGTATGTTTGATTAAAATGATTGCTTTTCTTTTAGAAAAGCAGCTCTAAGAACCTGAACAGCAGGCCCTCCTGTGTATGCCAGGATCCTTGCTGTAACGCCCATTGAGAAGGCAAGAAAAAAACCATTACAAATATGTATAGTTATACAAAACAAATTTCCTCGTTAGCCATGTCAAAAAAAAAGAAGAAAATATGCTTCAGTTTGTACTCTTGAGTCCATCAGTTCTCTGCCTGGAAGTGGATAGCATGTTTTATCATAAATACATTAGAATTGTGGTTGGTTATTGTTTTGATCAGAGTTACTGAATCAGAGTTGATTACAATACTATGGTTATTGTATAAATTGCTCTCCTTTTTCTCACTTTACTTTGCATGGGTTCATACGATTTTTCCTAGGTTTTTCTGATCATCATTTCTTACAACACAACAGTATATTACATTCACATACATAACTTATTAAGCTGTTCCCCAACCAATGGGCATCGTCTCTGTTCCAATATTTTTTTTACCACAAAAAGAAATATAAATATTTGTGTACATGTGGGGTCCTTTTTCTCTTTCTTTGATCTCTTTGGTGTATAGCCCTAGTAACAGTATTGCTGGGTCAAAAAGTGTCTGTATAGTTTATTACATTTTGGGGCAGAGTTCCAATTGCTTTCCAGATTGATTGGATTGTTTCATAGTTCCACCAACAGTGCATTAGTGTACGTATTTTCCTATATCTCTTCCAGTTCTAATAATTGTCTCAGTGATTTGTTGGTACCTCAGAATAATGGTAATGTGCTTTTCCTTATACCTTTTCTTCTAAAGACATAGTAACCTACCTTCATAATACTGAGTATTTGGTTTCCTGCACTTTTTGTATTTTAGGATCTAAGTCTAGAACTGGATCTTGTAGGTCATGTAGTCAAATCCCTTTTTACAAATGAGGAAACTGAGGCTGAAACGTGACAATTTGCTGAGGTTCACATAAGTAGTAAGTGGCAAATATGGGATTCAAACTGTCCTGTGACTTCTAGTTCAGTGCGTTTTTTCTAGTGTACCATGATACTTCCCAGTTCATTATAAAATTTTTATATACGCCCAGTTGGAAAACTAATTTATCTCCCATAAAATAACATGTTCAGTACACATACTGCCTCCTTTGGGAAGCTTTTAAAAAAAAAATAGTTACTACTGCCCTCTCCTCAAATTATTTTGTATTTACTTATCTATTTACATATCCTCTCCCCCCAGTAGACTGTAAGTTCCATGAGGGCAGCAGTTTCTTTGTTACTGTATTTTTTTTTAAATCCTTAGCATGTCACAGTACCTTATCCACAGACAGTTTTATGTGTATGTATATGTAAATGTATATGTGCATATACATGTATATTTATGTATCGATATATACACATGCATGTATGTATATATTAAATATGTGTGTATGTACATACCCAGACCAACACCCACACCCCCCGCCCCCCACAGATTTGTTAACAAGAAGATTGATGTGATATTTGAATCTTTTGGTAAAACTTGAGAAATATGCTCCATCTCTGGTGGCTTAAAGTAAATCGGCAGAAGGCTCCCAGCTCTGCTGTTTATTTCACTAAAGAATGTCTGTGTTGGATTTTCTTAGACTACTGGGAAATCTTCTCCAGAGTTAATAGATATTTAATTCTTGAGGGAAACTGATGTCACTTGCAAAGAGGCAGTCCTGTTGCCAACCTGCAAGAGCTTTGTCCCTAACAGACCTTAAGATTTGGCTGCAACTCCTGTAGATAGAGCCAAATTTCTTGGGGAGGAGATACTCTTGACTGACAATGTAAATCACTGACCAGAGATGTTGAAAATACAAGCTATTAACCAAGGCTAATTTGGAGATGATGAGTAGACCACAATTAACCTTCTGGGGACTTCTCTATATGGCACACTTGCATCTCTGGAATAGCTAACGTAGCCGAGAGGTGGGAATATGTTCTATAAGAAAAACTAGGACCCTAGTTCAGAAAAGTGAAGGCTAAGAGGTTGGCATACTAGAAAGAATGCTGGATTTAGAGTCAAAAGACCTGGGTTTGAATTCTTTTTCTATTTTTACCTCTATATCTTTGGGCAAATCACTTCTATCTGGTCCTCAATTTCCCCAACCATAAAATGAGAGAATTAGACTAGATTATCTCTAGCTCTAAATCCTAAGGTCTTGAGTGTCAGACAATATAACTAAAATGTTTAAAATTATATATGGTGCAGATAAGGTCATTATGCACCTGTGCCCTTACACTTGAAATACATGGCTAAAGGATAGCCTCTTAGTTCAGATAAATTTGATATAAATAAGAAATGCTACTTCACAGAGAGGGGAAGAAACTTACTGCCCCCAGAGGGTAGTTAGTGGAAAGAAATTTTTTAAAAGAGTTCTAACAGATTTATGAAAATTACAGCCACAACTGGCCACTGTTTATCCTTCATTCTGGAAGAGGATCATGACATCAGGAAGGTGATGTCATCACATACAAGTGAACTGGATTTAAGTGAGGCAAGGCTGTGCAAAGTCACCAGCCTCACTTTCTCCTCCAGAACAATTTGCATCCAGTAGCAAGATATAGATCAGGACTGCTGGGATGGCCCCAGATGTAGTAGGAGACCAGGTTAGCACCCCCTTTGATAAGGATGAAAAAGGTCCTAGTGGCCTTTAAAATACATATACAGTTAAGGCATTTAATGCCACCTACTCTATGGCATTAAACTGGCTAGTGGGAAAAACCCAGACATAAGGAATCCTGAAAGTTGACAGAAAGGAAAGCAAAAATGCTCTATCAAGTTTCATCCTTTGTGTCAATAATTCTGAGACAGATGCACAAAATTTAGAACCAATATGGAAACACTTATGTTCCTATATAAGTCACAGTTTTAAGATCTACTCCTGAAGAATTAAATGCTGCATAAAGTCCAACTCCTCATAGCATAAGGACAGTGCTTGATTATCACAAATAGGACAATACCTCTGTTAACCACCAGATGGCATTTCTACAGGTTAGTTTGAGTATAGCAATGCTATTATGGTAGGAAAATCCAAATCTCTTCATGCTGCAGACAGCTAGGTATCCACAGCTTTGTGTCAAAGATTCCCACCATTATTTCTTCTCTTCATTATATTGTCTGTCTCTCTTACTAGGCACTGGTCAGCTGGTTGAGGGCAAGGAATGTATATTCATGTTTTTATATCCTACATTGTTTAACAAGGTCAATACCTTGCACAAATAAGTGGTTAATAAATATTTGTCAAATGTACAAATATATTTCATAGACACAAAACACAAATATGCAAAGCTCTAACTAGATCAAGCAACTAGGGCTTTGCCTGAGGCCACCAGCTGATAGCCTATAGCTGGCATATCCTCATCTCCACATTTGTCCTCTAGGCCTTGTGATTCTCTGCCTTCTACTGCCACCAACCCTGGGCCTTCATCGCATGAGGGTCTGATTGCTGTTAGTGTCTGTAGTGATTACTGCCCTGCTGTGATGGCTTCAGGGTCTGGGCCAATGACCAGGGGAGATGAGAGGGAGCTATATTTCTGGGGCTCAGGGATGCAGGGTCCTGCACTGTCTGTACCAGAGTCCCCAGGGAAGTGATGGTCAAATCTGCCTGGCTTACATAAGGTGCCTCCTGGCTCTTTCCTTAGGGAAGAAAAACCATGCACAGAATTTAAAGCATCTTAATAAGGTTTATTAAAAGATATTATTTGTAGCCATTAGAGATCTGAGAAAGCCTGGAAATGAGACAGGCCTATACCTAATAGCTAAATGGGAGAGGGATTTGGAGAGGTTTCCTGTAGAACATTTGATTTTAGCTGGAACTCGAAGGAAGACAGAAATGGCAAGAGGTAGAGGGGAGGAGGGAAGAACATCCAGGTATGTGAGAGAGCCAGAGAAAACGTTCCAGTTGGGAAAGACAGTGTCTTGTTCGAGGAACAGAAAGAAGGCCTGGGTCCCTGGGATTGGGGGAGCGTGTAAAGCATGAAAAAACTGTAAAGATAGGGATTGATGGACACCAAACAGTATTTTATGTTGGGAGCCGCTAGAATTTATACTAGTGATTATTCTATTTATACTGGGGAGCCACTGGAATTTATTGACTACAAGGGGGAAGAGGGCCTGGGGGAGGAAGGGGGTGTGGGTGACCAAGGTCAAATCTATGCTTTAAAAAGATCTTTTTGACAGCTGGCCAGCAGACAGACTTGTGGCAGGCAGTCTGGGCAGCAGGCGTGAGGTCAGGAATCCTTCCAGTCACCCAGGGCTCATAATCTCACCCTAAATTCTTCTCTTGGGCTTGTCCCACACATCCAACCAGCTGACAAATCTTGTAACTATTTTCTCTACCAACATTTTTCACCTGTGTCCCATTCCCTCCAGTCACAGAGGCATCACTTAATTCAAACCCTCATCACATCTTAACTGGACTATTGCAAGTTTTCTCTGTTGTCTCTGACTCACATACATTGCAATCCATTCCCCACTCAGCTGTCAAAGTGATTTTCTTAATGTATAGGACTGACTGCCACTGACTTGCTCACTAAACTGCAAGAGGTCCCTATTCCTTCTAGAATCAACATAAAGTCCTTTGTTTGGCATTCAAAGCTTTTTACAACTTGCTGTCTTCTTATCATTTCAGTCTTGTTATAGTCTACTCTCCTCCGCATACACTGCATTACAATGATACTGACCTACTTGCTATACCTAGCATGTGACATTATATCTCCCATCTCTGTGCTTTTACACATGCTGTTCCGCATACCAGGAGTGCTCTCCTTGCCAACCTCTCACTCTCTGAGTCTCTGTATTCCTTTAAGATTCAATTTGAACATCATCCTCTCAAAGACTCCTTTCTCGGTCCTTCTTAGCTTCTAAGAATCCTATCTCCTTTCTAAGATTATTTTCCTTCTACTCGATATTTGTTTTGCATGTTCTAATTTTTAAATATATATATTTTATACATTCTATATATTAGCATGTAAATTCCTTGTGGACAAAGAAGGTTCTGCTTTTTGTTTGTTTGTTTTTTAAATATCCCCTGGCACTCAACACAATGCCTGGCACATAGTGAGTGTTTAATAAACGCTTCTTGATTGATTGATGAATTCATAATAATGTAATGGCTAATCAAAAAGAGCTTTAAACTGGCAAAGAAGTTTGTGAGAGAATATAATGTTTCCTGAAGAGAAAAGTAATAATATAGGGATAGCTGACCAGAAGTAATAATGTAAGTAGAGCTGTCCAAAAATTCAGAAAGGTCCAAGGAGGAAGTGGTAATGAAGCTGTCTCAGATGTTAATACGTGAATATACAAAGTATGGGCAACAAGCAAAGAAACTGTGAATTTCAAATGTAAGTGGGCAAGTGTGACTTCATGGGTATCACTTATTTGTGGAGATCCATGACTAGACTATGGCTCTGGAATGGTAGACCTAATTCAAAAAGATTAGGATAAGTAAAAAGGGGTAATTTGGATTAGTAAATGCCCTTATGTGAGGAAAATCCAGGAACTAGAATGGGAAAACACAATGGAGAACATATGAGTGAAAATTAACAAACGCAGAAATAAAAACAATATTGTCATTGACTTATACTGCAGACCATTTGGATAACAAGAGCCAACAAATAAATTTAAGGAGCAGATCATGAACCTGCACAGACCCATGATATAGTAATGATGGGAGACCTCAATTATCCAGACTAAAGTTGCTAAAACTTCTAACAATTTCTTTGATTGCTTTAATTATAATTACAGTCTTCAAAAGGTAGAGAAAAGAATAAGCAGAGCTTCTATTTTGGACCTGATTCAGGAGGAACTGGTTACTGGGGTGAAAATGATAGGAACTTTGTGGGTTCATAGTTGCTCTGTCTTAGAATTTGTATTAGAGATGAAGAGAAAAGCCAAGAATGATCTAACCCCTACCCTAGATATTGAGAGATTAGATTCTGAGGGGCTCAGACAAAGAAGGGAAAGATTCCATGGTCTAAAATTCTATAGGAGGAGCTAACAAACCCTCAAGAATGGAATCCTAGATACAAAGAATAGCCATTCTTTTGAGGAAAAAAGAAGATTTTGTTTTAAAAGTATTTTAGCAATACTTTTTTTGTTTTTATGTCAAAGTCAAATACTTTGATCCCTCAGAAATGGACTTGTAACAAAAAAATTATTATATGGAAGTAGCTAATGAAATAATCACTTTCAAAAATATATGCATTGTCTTGCCTTTATAGCTCTGGGTCCTCTCAGCCAAGAGAAGAGAGCTATATTTCATTTTGTTTTTTCCAGGTCCGTTATTTGTTTTTTAATTGTTCTAAGTTAAGGTTCCTTTGAAAGCTCTTTTCATTTACATTGTGGTCATTCTTTATCTTTTTCTCCTGCCTCTGCTTACTTCCCTCTTCAATGTAAGTCTTATATTCATATAAGTCTTTCCACGTTTCCATGAATTCTTCATATTTGTAGTTTTTTACTGCACATTTAATTCAGCCATTCTCAAGTTGATGAGGTCACACTTTCTTTCCAGTTCTTTGTTACCACAGAAAGGTCTACTATGAATATTTCGACATATATTGGATCTTTTGTATTGTCCTCAACTTCCTTCAGTGTTTAAAAGGGTGGGATTGCTGGGTCAAAGGGCATGAACAGTTTAGTTTCTTTTCTTGCATAGTTCCAAATGTACATATCTAGAATCATCCAACCCATTCACAGCTCCATCAACAATGAACCAATGTGTTTATTGTCTACAACCCTGCTAATATTGACTATTTCTGCTTTTGGTTTGCTCTGCCAATTTTCAGACAATGGGGTAAAACCTTGGAATTATTTTAGTTGGCATATTAAAATTAATACTAGTTTGAAGCATTTTTATATAGTCATTTATAGTTGAAATTCCCCAATTTTTAAAATTGCTCATTTTCTTTCAGAACTCTGATATGAAGGGGATAACTCTTGGTCTTATATATTTTCACAGTGCCATGTATATCTTAGATATCATACTTTTATTAATAATATTTGATTTCTTCCCTGAACGCTTTCTATTATTCTCTTTGCATTGTTTTTATTTATGCAAAAACTTTTAAATTTTATGTAGTTGAAATCTCCGATTTTGTCTCCTATGATAACCTCTATACTCAGCCTTGTTTGGGTAACAGTTTATTGATAGTTGTAAAATGTACCTTCTGTTTTCCTCTGTTTTTTGATGATGTGACCTGTTAGGTTCAGTTTGCTGTTTGGTGTAAGTTATTGGCCTAAACCTAATTTTTACCTAACTACTTTCTAGTTTTCATAACACTTCTTGTTAAATAGCAAAGCTTTCCCTCAGTACTTTATATTCTTAATTTATCAAACACTAGGTGACTCTTTTCACTTGCTTCTGGTTCTTGCTCATCTAATTTGCTTCAATGATTTACTTTTATTTTTAAACTAATACTAAGTAGTTTTTATGATTGCTGCTTTATTATATAATTTTAATTCTGGCCAAATGCTATTCCCCTTTCATTTTTCTTTTTTTTCCATTATGACCCTTGAGATTCTGTACTTTTTGTTCCTCCAGAGGAATTTTATTATCTAATTTAGATGTTTAAAAGACAGAAGATGGAAGCATGTACAGGTAATGAATGATGAATTAGAAAATGAGACACAATTCTCAGAATAGTGTCCGGAGGGCTAAAAGTAGAAATGAGCTGAAGTTTGTAGGGAAAGCTAAGGACAATGGCAACAAAAAAAGTCTGTGTTATGTCTGTTATGTTATGTTATATGGAAGAAAGAGCAGGATCAAAGAAACGATAAGACAGTGGTGGGACAGTGATAACAGATAATGGAGAGACAGCAGCGTCAGTCAGCCCCATTTTGTTATTTATTACTCTGCCCTGCCCTCCCAAAGGAAAGAATGATCTTTGGCGTGGAAAGTATAGGACAAAATGGCTAATGGGGTGTTATGTTGTTGAAGATAAGTAGGATATGGTAAAAATCTTTGATGGATTCAAGTCACCAGACCCCGAGGAATGCAGTGAAAGGACTAGAAAAGGAGATCACTAAGCTACTTTTCAATAATTGTAGAAAAATTGTGGAGATTAAACCTATCACCAAATTAGAGAAGGGCAAATGTCTTCATTTGCAAAAAAAAAAAAAAAAAAAGGAAGAGAACAGATTCTGGGCACAAAAGGACTTGGCTGTGATTCTTGACAACATTAAAGCAATTAAAAAATTAAAAAAATTATTCAAGAGAGGATTAGTGACCATCCAGAAAAGAAAGCAGTAGCCACCAAGAGTCTCATAGTCTCATCAAGACCAAGTCGTAGGACACTCCTCTCATTGCCATTTTTCACATGATTCCTTGACTGATAAATTACAAAAATGTGATTGCTTACCTAGGAAAAAAAATAGATTAATTCAATTTTAGTAAAGCCCTTGATAGTATTTCATGCTCTTCTTGTTGAAAATATGGAAAGATATGAGAGTAAATGAAAGCACCATTTTGTTGTTGTTCAGCCGTTTTTAGTCACATCTGACTCTTTGTGACTCCACTTCTTGGCAGAGATCCTGGACTGATTTGCTGTTTCCTTCTCTAGGTCATTTGACAGCTGAGGAACTGAGGCAAACAGGCTTAAGTGACTGGCCCTTTATGCATGCATGCATTAACTGTATACTTGTCAAATTTGCAAATGACACAATGTTGGGAGACAGGGGAGAAGATAACACATTGGATGACCTAGAATCAGTACCTGATATGATTCTGATTACCTAGAACATTGAGATGAGTCTAACAAGATGAAATTTAACAAGGGCAAACATAAAGTGTTATACTTGGGTTAAAGTGACTTTCATAAATATAAGAAGGGTGGGGGAGATGTAAACAGGTCATCTGAAAAAGATCTGGAGTTCTTAGTAATGTACTCAACTGAATGATATAGCAATAGCAATTAAAAAATAAGTCTTAGGCTATATATTGAAGTCAGTCTGGACTGAGGGAAGTGATAAGTATGTGTACCCTACTATAGTCATCTTAGATATGGAGCGTTGTTCGGAATAAGTTATTCTTAACTAAGAAGGATATTGATAAACTTGAGGGTAACTAGTATGGTAAAGGGTACTTCAAGATCATGCCTCATGAAGACTGTTTGTAAATAGTTGGGAACACAATGGCTATCTTCAAGTATTTGAAGGGTTGACATGTGGAAGAAGAACACATCTTTTCTTTTAGGATCCAGGGGAAGATCTGTGAGCAATGAGTGAAAGTTACAAAGAAGTTATATAAGGAAATGTAAGGGAAAACTTGTAACAATTAGAGCTCTCCAAAATGGGAATGGCTTGCCTTTCAATGTAGGGATTTCTCTTTCATTGGAGGTCTTTAAGCAAAAGATAAACATTTGTTGGGTATGTTGCAGAGGGGATTCTTATCAATGAAAGGATCAGCAAGTATTTATTAAATGCATATCATGCAATACCCTGGCATTGTGCTAAGAGCTAGGGATACAAAGAATGAAATAATCCCTACTCTCTAATGGAATGTTGCACAGAGCCCGATTGTACTTGTGGTCCTTTCTAACTCTTGAGATACTGTGATTCTGTAAAGCAAAAATATGTGGCCACAACTCCATAGAAACCAAATTTCTGCCAAATTCCAAGTCATAATTTCAATTCAAGCATAGAAGCTTCCTTTTGAGCTAAATACACAGGGATCAACTTGTTTTGTGGCTTACAAAAAGAAAACAAGCCTTTTAACATCTTGTGCTTTGTGTTGAAAATTTCTCTTTGATACTGTTTTGTTTTTATGTATGATTTTTTCTTCACTCTCCTAGGATTATAGTGATTTTTGAGAGCCTCTCTGAGATAATTTGTCAATGTTTCAAATAATGCTTAATCCTTGTATGGAAGAAAGAGTATGTCTTTTCTGACCTTTAAAACAACACTGGTTTGAGAGGGCTGAGTTTTAAATGAAGGCAAATTCCCACCCGCTTTATTAGGCTTGTTTACTTAATTATCTACTTGATCAATTGCACATAGTTTCAGAGTATGTGGATATGTCAATCAATAAAACCAATACAAATTTATTAAGTGCCTGTTCTGTGCCAGGCACTGTGCTAAGCAGTGAGGATACAAAGAGAAGCCAAAGACAGTCCCTGCTCTTTAGGAGCTCACAGCATAATGGGGTAGGCAATAAGCAAATACATACATACAAATAAGCTATATACCGAATAAGCAGAAAATAATTAAAGAGGGAAGGCACTAGAATTAAGGGGTTGAGAATATATGTTTTTGGGAGGAGCAGTGGGTGAGCATGTGTTTGCATCTGCTGATATAGGGAAGGGCAATACACTGAAGAGATAAGAGAATATAAAAGTTTGAGGCCAGGCTAGTCTATTTCACAGAGGATTCAAACATTGCTATACTTTAGTATGGCACTTCTTGCACCAAGGTTTAGGGTCAGTCTTGTGGGTCCAGAAACTAAAGGATCTAATTTAATTAGTTCTAATTTATCTAGTTATCAGATCTAATTTCATCAATTTATCAGATTACATCTTAGAAACTTGATCTCTCTATTTTTTAACATTTATTTATTTTTAGTTTACAATATTCATTTCCACACAATTTTGAATTACAAATTTTCTCCCTGTCTCTCCCCTCCCCCCACCCCATAACACCTTGCATTCTGATTACCCTTTCCCTCAACATGCCCTCTGTTCTATCACTCCCCTCCCTTCCCTTATCCCCATCTTCTCTCTTTTCTTGTAGGGCAAGATAGGTTTCTATACCCCATTACATGTATTTCTTATTTCCCAGTTGCATGCAAAAACAGTTCTCAACATTTGCTCCTAAATCTTTGAGTTCCAACTTCTCTCTCTTCCTCCCTCCCTACTGTGAAGGCAAGCAATTCAATGTAGGCTATATATATGTAGTTATGCAAAAGGCTTTCATAATCGTCATGTTGTGTAAGACTAACTAAATTTCCCTCCATCCTATCCTGCCCCACCATCTATTGTATTCTCTCTTTTGACCTTGTCCCTCCCCATAAGTGTTTACTTCTAGTTACTCCCTCATCCCATTTGCCGTCCCTTCCATCATTCCCCTCACCCCACTTGTCTCCTCCTCGCCTACTTTCCTGTAGTATAAGCTAGATTTTCATACCAAATTGAATGAGCATGTCATTCCCTCCTTAAGCCATATGTGAACAGAGTAGCTTCACTTTCCCCTCTCACCTCCTCCCTTTTCTCCTCCATTGAAAAAGATTTTTCTTAACTCTTTTATGAGGGATAATTTGCCCCATTCCATTTCTCCCTTTCTCCTCCCGATATATTCCTCTCTCACCCCTCAATTTTGTTTTGTTTTTTAAGATATCATCCCTTCTTATTCAACTCACCCTGTGTTCTGTCTATATGTGTGTGTGTGTGTGTGTGTGTGTGTGTGTGTGTGTGTGTGTGTGTATAATCCCTCCAACTACCCAAGTACTGAAAAAAGTCTCAAGAGTTTACAAATATTATCTTTCCATTTAGGAATGTAAACAGTTCAACTTTAGAAAGTCCTTTATATTTTCTCTTTCCTGTTTACTTTTTCATGCTTCTCTTGATTCTTGTGTTTGAAAGTCAAATTTTCTATTCAGTTCTGGTCTTTTCATCATGAATACTTGAAAATCCTCTATATTATTGAATGACCTGAAGTACTATACTCAGTTTTGCTGGGTGATCTCTCTATTTTTTAGAAAAAAATTACATTTTTTTTCTGATAACAAGCATTTATTTTCTGAGGGGGAAAAGAAAAGAAAAATAAACCTTTTGTAACATATAAGCATAATCATGCAAAACAAACTCCTGCATTGGTCATGTCCAAAAAATATGTGTCTCATTCTACATATTTAATCCATTGCTTCTCTTTTAGGAGGTGAGCATCATTCACATCTTTGTGTGAATTGATTTGATTAGTCACTTTCTTCATCACTTTTTAATATTAATTAGGGACCTGATGAAAAAAGGCTGAGGAGCCAGTAGAATATAGAACATTTAGAGGGAAATGGTGGAAGAAGGATGAAAAGGTGTGGGGGCAGAATGAGTGCCAGACTTGGGAATCAGAAGAGACTTGCGCTTGAATCCTGCTTGCTAGGCTCAATAGTTGTGTATCCAGGGTCAAGTGACTCAATGTCTCCCAGCTTCAACTTCCTCATCTGTAAAATGGGGACAATGATATCTTTAATACCTACCCCACAGAGGGAGAGCTAAGGTACACAAAAGCACACTATGAGTAAAAGCTGTTTTGCTGGAGGCTGTCAGGGAACAAGATAAGGGAATTCAGTGCCTGGGGTCTTGGAGAGACCATGACCAAAACCAAAATGAAGTACTTCAAATTTTTGCCTGGGGAAAAAAAGCAATGAAAAAGCAATTAGGAGAATGAGGTCATAGGTCTGGTTCAGCTCAATAGATGAGTCAGCCAATTGCATTTTCTCTGTATTCCTTAATTTCTTCATATGTAAATGGAAGTTATCATGAGGATAAACTGGTATAATATATGTGAGTACGAAAAAGCTTCAATAATAAGTGCACTGACATGTTGCATGTTCATCTTTGAAGGACACGTCTTAGTTTAAATTTAGAAAAGGTCATCTCCAGTGGGCTGGCTACCAGGATATCTAATGATTTTTTTTTCTGGCCATAGTAACTCACAAAAACTATTTACTAGAGCTCTAAGGGATTGTGAAAGGAGGTTTGGTATAATGGAATGAACTCAGGACTCAGTGTCAGGGGAACCTACGTTTGAATCCTACTGCCAACATTTCATAGCTGTGTCCATGGGCAAAGGTTTTTACCTCTCTGACCTTCAGCCAAATTAATACTTGTCATATCTGCATCCTAGAGTTATTGTGAGGACCAATTGAAATGACATACACATATTGCTTTGGGGATTTTAAATTAATAAACTTTTAAGAAAATTTCCATTGCTAAGTGTAAGCATCCAATTGTATGAATAAGAACAAAATAAAGCACAAAAAACTTAACTACAGAAATAAGACTCTAAATTATTACACATGTAATCATACAGGTTGTTAAGTGGGGAGAAACAACCATGGATACAGATTGCCCCCAAAATCTTAGTTCGATTTTTTAGCTACTTAAGTTGAAAAATAAACTAAGACTTTTGGGACACCCCATATTTATTTTAAGAAGGAAACTACAAAATCATTCTATGCATTTAACAAGGATTTTGTTACTTTGTTATTTAATATTATCTCTTTTATATTATCGTAGTTATTATGTATATTATTCTGTCAGTCTTGCATTCTTAACTTTTATGTCATTTCCTATAATTCTTTCGATATTTCTTTGATTTCTTGATATTCATCATCCTTTAAGGCACAATAATATATTACCTTCAAATGCCATAATTTGTTCAGCCGTTTGTCTGTCACCGGACACACCATTTATTTTCAGTTTGTTACCATTACAAATAGTGTTGCCATGAAGATTCTTGTACAGATGGGTCTCTTTTTTTCCCCAATCAATAAAGCCTTTAGGCCATAAACTTCATACTAGGATGACAGAATCAGAGTATGAACATTTTTGTTCTCTTATTGTATAATTAATTTTTCTTTCCAAAAAGATGGAAATGATTCACATCTTGACAAGCAGTGCATCAGCATGCCAGTTTTCCTTTTTGTGTTTAATTTTATTGATGCATTTGATTTTATATTGTTGATGTTTTCCTACAACTCCCCTTCCTCTGCCAAAACCCTCACAAAATACATCCCCCCAAGCAGTTTATCTGTTTATTAACAGAAAGAAGGGGTATGTTGTTCCCCTTTGATGGCGTGTTACTAACATTAACCATTATATTTGACCAGATTTTGTTGTTTCTCCATCTGGACTTTATTTACAATGTAGTCGTTATGTCTACACGCACACAACACACACATACACACATGCACACACAGAGAGTACATATCTGTACATGTACACACACTCATATATCAAATGATTGTAAATCTATATATCAAATCTGGCCTCAGAAACTAGCTGTGTGACTGTCATTTAACTGTTTGCCTCAGTTTCCTCCTCTGTAAAATGAGCTGGAGAAGGAAATGGCAAACCATTCTAATATCTCTGCCAAGAAAACCCCAAATGGGGTCACCAAAAGTTGGACATGACTGAAATGACTGAACAACAACAGTCATTATGTACTTTCTTTAGTTTGTACCACTTTATATGTTTCTCTAAATGTTTCTCTAAAATTTTAATTCCTAATGATATAATAATATTCCATTATATAAATATAACATAATTTGGTCAGTCCTTCCCCAGTCATTTGACAGATGTTTTGCTTCTAACAACAACTAGGATTTATATAGTACCTACTATGAGCCACATACCATGTTAAGTGCTGTACGACCATTATCTCATCTGATTCTCACAACAACCCTTCCATTCATTCTTTAAAGACCAATTTAAATGACACTTCATCCAGAAACTCTTGCTTTCTGATCTTTTGCCTCAGATCCCAGATAACATTTTGTTGGGCTAGACACTGTACTATGAGTCACATCTCAGATATGTTTTAATTTGATTTTCTCTGATCATGAGTGATTTTGAACATCTTTTCAAGTGGTTGCTGATCATTATCATTTCTCCTTTCAAGAATTTCTTGTTCAAATTTGTTGACTGCTGGTCTCTTGAAGAACAGTTCTTATTAATTTATATAAATTCCTTAGAGGTTTTGAACGTTAATCTTTTATCGAAAATGGCTGATACAAAGAGTCTTTTCCCCCACTCTGTATCTTGTTTTCTTTTCTTAGCTACATTGCTTTTAGATGTCCAAAAATGTTAAAACACTTTTTATTTTGATAGACAACATGGTGTAGTGAAAAGAGGTCTGAATTTTGAATCAGACCAACCTGTGTTAATATCCCTGACCTGCTCCTTGCCAGTTGTGTGACTGCACTTAACCTCTATGAGATTTGTTTTTAAATTCATCTATAAAATGGAAATATTTGTGCAGACCTTACCAAGTTATTCTAAGTTTCAGATGTGATATAAAGTGTTTTATAAATCTTAAAAGTGTCACATAAATGTCAGGTATAATTATTGAGATTTGTAAGTGGCAAGAGTACCCAGGTGGATGAAGTCAATGATCTTTGAACTATGAAATATTGAAATTCTACTTATATAGAAATTTCCTATGATAGTGTAGCTCAAAATATTGTTGTCATAAAATGCAACATTCCCAAGGTGATAAGATGGTCAGCTAGTGAATGTTGAGTTGCCCCAACTGCTGAGACAAGTATATTTTTTTTATTGGTTTTTGGTTGCCATATTTCTTCTGTGCTAGGAATGTATGATTGCATAATGCATCATTCTATGCCATATAGTTTTGAATGTTCTTCAAATTATGTTATGACCAGTCCTTTCTCACAAAGGCCTACTCTGACCTATGATATGGAATAAGTGAAGCATTGTTGTGCTACGCTAACTTTTAAATTTATGTACTTGATTCATAATCTGAATCCATAGCAGCAGAGGATATTCACCAATTATTGCCCTGGTTGTCTCTCATTAATCAAGATTTCCTTTATTATATATTTGTAATCATTTTTAGGGGCAGTCATCTGATCTTGTATCCCCACAACAAAACTTTCTGTCATAACTAACAGCTCACCTTACTTGGGTTATGAATTAGACTGAGTTTTAGCTACATGGTTGTAATCATACTGATTCAGACAGGTAGATACCATGAAGCTTTTTTTTCCCACACCTAAATTTGCTTTTGGGTCATTTTTACATCTTCTGCTAGTTTTTACCTTATCTTCACAGGTTTGGGTGCTATAAAACTATATTTTATTGACCTTTTTATAGAGGTTGCAATTAGTCCTCCAGTGGAAGTTACGCCTCTATTTGGGAATCTGGTAGCAATAGAGAATTAATAATTATGTTACTTCTAGGCAGTTCTTAGAACTTTCTCTTCTCACATTATCTTGTATGTACTTATCTGTGTCCATGTTTCTATCCCCCCTATAGAATGTAAGCTCCGTTAGGGCAGACACTGCTTTGCTTTCATTTTTGTTTTTTTTATACTCATTTTATATCTCCAATTCATTTTTATATTCATTTTATATCTCCAATTCATTGCACATAATAACCTCAGTTGTTATATGTGCACAGAATATAGAAATTTGGTGTGAATTTATACTGAGCCCATTTGTATTAAGAGACAGTGAATTTTTTTTGCTTTAGTTGTTGAGTCGTTTTCATTTGTGTCACACTCCTCCTGACCCCATTTGAGTTTTCTTGGCAGAATTACTGGAGTGGTTTGCTGTTTCCTTCTCCAGCTCATTTGATTAAAGAGGAAACTGAGGCAAACAAGCTTAAGTGATTTGCCCAGTAAATATTTGATGCCAGATTTGAACTCAGGAATACAAGTATTCCTGATTCTAGGTCCAGCACTCTGTCCACTGCACACCTAGCTGACCCCCAGAGATGGTGAAAGCAGCTGATAAATATCTGTGACTATAGTATTTGACTCCAAAAGAAGTTTGCCATCCTTCACTTAGACTCCATTTTCTGACCTGCTCATGAACGGAGTAGGTGGTCTGGGGTTTGCTTACCACAGATTGAACCATTCAATTCCTTTTGTCTATATCAGGAGGAGACTTCACAGCTCCTTCATATCTGTGGTTGCCTGAGTTTAGCTGGTGACCTGCAAGCTAGTCACACATATGTGCATAGCTTCACTTCCCTCCATCAGTCCAAACAGGGACTCAAAAGAGACGTGTGGCAAAGTTTATACGAGTCTTAGGTCTTTCTTTGGTGAGTGATTTATATAGTGCCATTCAATAAACTGTGGGATTGGAATAGGATGGTTTAGTTAGGTCTTGGTTTTTGGAAATATCTGAATCTGAATAACAAACATACCTACTTTGGAAGTTACTTGTAAAAGTAAATCCTGGATATCAACTTTTTTATTAGCTTTCTGAGATCTAAAATTCTGGAAGATACTAGATCATTAATGTAATGTTAGAAGGGTCATTTAGTACAACCTCTTCATTTTACAGATGAGGAAACTGAGGCCCAGAGGGATTAAATAACTCAGGTCACACAGGCAATAAGTGGTAAGCTAGAAATCAAACCCAGGTCTTCTGACTCTCAATCAGTTTTCCCTCTCCATTTTATAATGCTGTCTCCTAGGAATGCTAGGAATTAAAAGCATCTATAACCTTGTCATAAGCTTCTAGTTAGACCTTAGACTTTATCATCCTTTTATGGCTGAAGAAACTAAGGATCAGAGAGAATAAATGCCCATAGTCTTATGTGTAATAAGCAGCAGAACCAGGAATTTGAACCCCAGTTCTTTAATTCTAGATGCAACATTTTCCCCATTAGATCACACTGCAGGAAAATGAAAGAGAATATCTCTGGTTAGCTGAACTATTTTGCTTGAATTCTGACTAAAAAGATTTGTCTCTGTTGTTTTTGGAGTAGTGGGAAAAGAGGGTATAGCCATAAATGGTTCTTGCTTGCTGCATGGAACCATAGATTGTAGATGAATTAAAGAATTTGATCTGTGAAATCAAAGTAAGTAACCAGGCCACCCTTTAGGCACTATGATTATCTGATCATAAGTCAAGTAAAACGGATTTTTTCCACCATCAATAAAACTTGGAGTCAGAAGGAAAGGTTGGCTCACTAGTGCTTTGGTACTAGTTCTTCTAGGACAGCTAATCCCAAGGGAAGTTTAACATCAGAACTTCCACAGCTGGTTAACAGCTAACATAAAGCCAAAGAAAATAGCCCCACCTTTAAGGCAACTGGACCTCTGCCTCAGTCATGGACTCAGAATTTGAGAGTGTACCGAGACCTGAGTGATTGATGCTCAAAGACAGAGAAGGTTGAGGTTCTCTTTCTATTTTTCTGGCCATGAAGTTGAGGGAGGGAAGGAAAAGAGGGATGGAGGACTTTTATTTGGAAATTGTAGAGAGGGCAAAACTAGCCTCTGAACCTTCAAGAAATTACCCCCTTGTGTAAGATAGCAATTTTTTTCTCTATGTATTTGGTATTTGTGCTAATAAATACCACTGTGTAAGAAATCTCCCTGGGTGAGAGTGACTCACACAGTTCTTGTGTCAGAAAATATTTGGCTTTCACTGCAGGGCCAGACTTTCGAAGGGAGGTAGGGGGTCATGCAGAATTCTTACTGTCTCTAAGAGTCAGTGTCACTGGAAGACTGAAGTGGTTTTATGTCACAGCTCATAGCTGCTGAAAATGGGAAAAAATAGAGCACATCTATCATCTAGCACTAAATATTTCTCTCTCTGGAACCAGCTTGGAAGAAACCCCAACATATTAGAGGGCTGCTTGCTGTTTTAATCCTTGCTAATTCATTGCTGTGTTGTCCCTACATTCAAACTGAGACCCACACCCAGAAGCTTCTGGTTTCCAAAGGCATTAGAGCCAGCAACAAGGTCTATGATAGCCAGATATGTCAGAGACAGCTGTGGACCTCCTCTTTTGCCAGTACACCCCCAGACAAATGGAATTCTAGAGATGTGGACTTGATCATTGGTCAAGTAGTTGGGGAGTTCGTTGATTAAATTAACAGAAGATAGCTTGTTGTAGTAGAAAGAGCACTGGGTTTGGAGCTTGACGACCTGTTCCAATCCTATCCCTGGTATTTCTTATCTAGTTGACCTTGGACAAACCATTTAATTTCTTTGGGCCTCAGTTTCTTCATCTGTAAAATGAGGGAAGGTAGACTAGATGACCTCTGAAGTCTCTTTCAACTCTAAATCTATAATCACAGTCCTTTGTTCCAATTTAGCAAATATTTATTAAATACCTACTTTGTCCATTGGTCCATTGTAGGTTGGATGCTAGGGATATAAGAATGAAAAACAGTTAAAATACCTCTCCTCAGGCTAGTTACAGTCTAAAATAAATAAAAAAAATGTGCACAAGTAGCTATAACACAAATTAGATTGTGATATTCAGCCTTTTGGCAAAGATCTAGGATCTCTCCTAGGAGAGATCAGATGATGAGAGACTTGAGAGGAATCTCAATAGACTGCTAAGTTCCTTAATGGCAAAAGTGGGCAGCTAGGTGGAGCAATGAATAGTGTACTGTCCTGGAGTCAGGAAGATCTAAGTTCAAATCCAGCCTTGGACACTCACTAGCTGGTAAGTCAGTTAACCCTGTTTACCTCAGTTTCTTCATTTGTCAAATAAGCTGGAGAAGGAAATAGTAAATGACTCCAGTAATCTTTGCCAAGAAAAATCCAATTGGAGTCATGAAGAGTCAGACATGACTGAAAATGAACACCAAGGACTGTTTTTGTTTGTTTACGGTGCCTTGCACATTTTAAAAAATGGCACTTGTGAGTTCATCAGCACCAAGAGCTCTCAGTGAGGACTTTTCTTTACCAAAGCAGATCAGCACTTTCCCTGCAGCTTGAAGTAGGTTAAGGGACTTTCCCAGGGTCATGTAGCCAAGACTTCCAGAAGATTGCCACTGCAATCATCCCTTCTTTTGCACAAATCTTCATCATATCCTTATTTACTACATACTTCTATTCATGGTTTTCAGTTAAGTTTTGGTGATATTTTAAACTTCATGAATTCAGTTGGGAAGGAATCTTAGAAATCATCTACTCACAGGATCATAGATTTAAAGTAAGAAAGGAGGATGTTAAAGTTAAATAATTTTAAATAATAAATAGGTCATTAAATAATTTTAAATATGAGGAAACTGAGATACAGAGATGCTAAGTGACTTGTCCACAGTCACACAACTAATAAGTAACTGAGGTAGAATTTGGATGCAAGTCTTCCTGACTGCAAATCCAATACCCTATCCACTATTATACACTGTCTTTCCACTTCCCCACCTTACCAATGAATAAACTGAGGCCCAGGGGAACTCATTTTCCCAATATATTTTCCTTGATATCCCTGCCAAGCATTGTGAGCTCCAGATCCAACCTTCCAAACTCACCATTTCCAGGAGCAAGCATAACAGTGGCAAAGGGTTCATTCCTATTAGCAACCACTTCCAAATTTCCATCTCTAACTCCACCACCATGTTTATTTTCTGTCTATGTTCTCAGGTAAAGTAGGTGGCTGGAGAAGAGAAAAAATACATTTGGACAGGATACACACCTGAATTTCCTCCATTTTTTTTTAAAACAAGCACTACCAATTTTAGTTCCCTTTTAGATTTAAGATCCAAAAAGACTCATTGCTATGCAATTTTGGATGACAGTGAGAAAATATCTCAATTAGAGTCATTCTGTTCTAAGTTATAGGACCAAAAATGACACAAATACATTCTAGGGTCCAGCCTTTTGCAAAGTCCTCTTCTCTCCTCTTCTCACTGGAAAAGGAACCAGGGCAAAGAACTTGACTGATAGCAACTGGGAGAAGAAACCGTCTTGGGCCATATGCTACATGTAATGTTTGTACATAAAGATGCTAATCCACACCTGTTAGTAAATGGTTCACTTAAGGGGTGTTGGGCACATGTATATTTCATGGAAATGTTCCAAGGAAGTTTCTTAGCCACCGTAATATCCATACTCTGTACAGATTCATTAAGCTGTGCAGGTGTGCAGAAGAGTGTTAACAAAAGAGAAATGTACTTTTAAAGTTTGCTAGAATATGGGTTTCTTTTCTTTTTATATTCAAGCCAAGTCTTCTCCTTACCCTTTGCTTTCCTCTGCCCCTGCATCTTGGCAGAATTTCTGGGACCACTTATCATCATTTCTGTCCCCATGAGTTTATGGAATTTTTGTTTGCACTGAAGTCTTGAGAAAGGCAGGGCCTTACTAGAAGCCTAAAGGGCTTTCAGGCCCTGAAAATCCCACCCATACTAGAAGTACTGTCCTTAGGAGGACTGTGATAAAATTTGTCTCTGAAGCTACCTCCACCTTTCAGCATCTTCTCCCTTACTTCAAAATATCTATTGCCCTCTTGTTATCAGAAGCCTAGCCTGCAATGCCTCTCTTCCCTGGCAGACGCACCTGGTGCTTTGAACTTAGAGAATTCTAGAATGCTGTATCTGGAAGGGACTTCAGAGTCAAAAGATGGAAAATGACTTGTCTAAGGTCACACAATGACAGAGCAGGGACAAGACCTGGGGGACTTGTGAGTGACCTTTTGAAAGTCATTAATCTGGTTTAATGTCTCATTCCTTTATGGCCCTGCATGATAAATAATTAATTTGATAAACAAGTTGAGATGGCCAGTGTAATAAGGGAGTGTTATGTTAATATGTTGCCCCTTTCAGATAATATAGCTTTTTTTGTTTTTAGGCAATCAGGGTTAAGTGACTTGCCCAGGGTCACACATCTAGTATGTGTCTGAGGCTGGATTTGAACTCATATCCTCCTGACTCCAGGGCCAGTGCTCTGTCCACACTGCACCACCTAACTGTCCCATTAGTGGTACTTTTTAATAGAGGTTTTCTGGAGACAATACCTAACCTTAAAAGAGTGACTTTCATGAGGGCATTATGGCTTGTGGTAGTGGTGGGGTGTGGATAGATTTGAGGGGGACTTGGGGGCAGATGAGTTTTTTAGGTATCAGAAATCAGCTCACCTACTTGGTGTTCAGTAAAATCGATCCTATATTCTGCCCCATCCTCATAACTTCTCTCCTATTTGAGAGTTGGTCCATGACAATCCAGTGGTCCAATATTTGAAATGAAAGGACTCAGCCCCTGGAAATTAACTAGTCACCTTTAGGGGAATGTATTAATATGAACTGACTTTATATAGAAACTGCATGAGGGGCCACCAAAGGCTACTGGGCATTTTCCTTCTTCCTGGTTCCATTCAGAATCTAGTCAGTGAAGGAGGGGGCATGATCTAGGAGCCAAAACTAAAGAAGCCAGACCACTCTCATTACTCATCTTGCCCTGAGGCCAGGATGATGCTGCCAGGATCTGAACATTTCCTTTGGTGTCATAGGCCTCACTGTGATAAGTCAGGTTATGAGAATGACGTAAAGGAGGCTTTCTGTAAATAGGAGAGAGATAGAGCATTGCCAGTCCTGCTGCTAATCCCCTGGCAATCTTAACAAGGAGACGGTGTGGTAGATTGAAAAGAGTTCTGGGTCTGGAAAAGGAAGCCCTCACTTTGGCTCTTTACGGCCTGTATCTCTTTACTTCCCTGGGCCTAGTTTCCTCAAGTAAAATGTGGGGTTTGGACTAGATGAGCTACAGGGTATGTTGCAGAACTAAATTTGAGTGATCTTCTCCCAATAGAAAGTAAGGTCCCTGAAGGCAGGTACTCTGTTCATTTTTTTCTTTTTATACCCAAGCACCTAACCCCTGGAATTCTTGTGGTTGCAGCATACAAATCAGATACCTCTACACAGGGTAAGTCACAAGACACTGTAGGACAAGCGAGGAAGATGGATCTGCAAACCCAGAAGCAAACAGTAAAATCTGTTTCTAGCTGTGTCTGTGAAAACTTAAGCCCTTCCTACTCTTCTTGACTTTATAAATACTTTGTAACCACTGGTTTCTTGCTTTGTAAGAACTTGATCCTAGTGATGCCCCAGTGACTGCAAGATTACATGAAGCAAACTTGACTAGTCTTTTCTGGTTTCCTAGGAAACCATCTTCCCAAGACTCAGGGACAACCCAAAGCCCCCTTAGGTATTGAGCAGATAACTCAATTTCTGAATAAGCTCTGACTTTAAGAAATATGTGCCTTCCAGGAAAGCAGAGCCCTGCTAACAAGGAATCTGAGTGCGTTGATTTTTAGACATGTGCTCTCCAAAGCCTCCCTCTGGCCTGGGTAAAAAGAGACTTAAGTGAACTCACAAGTCATCTGTATAGCAGACAGGTCAAGTACAATAAGAAATTCTGGAACATTTGCTTTTGCTCAGTTTTCTCTGATTTCTCTGAGTCCATTGCCTTGTGGGGATAGTTTTGCTTTCAGATGGAATGGAGACCTTACTGAAGATGATAGAAGAGGAGATTTTGCTAATGCACAAGACGATGGTAGTGAAAGGTTGGCAGCAGTGACAGGCTGTTTGAAGGGGGAAGTCCACATTAATAAATAAAAGGAAACTTGGATGCTAGAAAATAATCTTCATTAGTTTTGTGACAATTCATGGGAAAGAATTTTCTTTAGAGGAGAAAATTTGACCACTCACCAATGGATTGGGAATTACAAGACATAAAGTGGTTAATCAACATATTTTCTGACTCTGTGTAATAGAGGTAGTACAGTGTTGTTCTTGGAGTTGGAAAGACCTGGATTCCAATCCTCTCTCTGATACTTGTTAGCTATGTGACCCAAAGCAAGTGAATTAACCTTTGTATAACTCTGGCAATTCCTTAGGATTTATCAACTAACCCATAGACAGATTATGATCTAAGTGGTGGAGGGATTGATTTTTCATGCCTGAAGTTTCTCAACTGAAAAAATGTCAGATTATTCCTATATTACATGTATTCCTATATGCTATGTTGGTAGGCTCCAAAGAAAAGTTTGGGAGAGAAGAGGTATTAGACTAACTACTAAATTGAAGGTGTACAGAGCCGTTGTGCTGACCTCATTGTTGTATGCATGCAAAACAAGGACAATCTACCAGCTCCATGCCAGGAAACTGAATTGCTTCCATTTGAACTGTTTTAGGAAGATTCTGAGGATCACGTGGCAGGATAAGGTAACAGACACTGAAGTCCTTGCTCAAGTTGAACTGCCAAGCATTCAAACTATGCTTCAGAGAGCACAACTCTGATGGGCTGGTCATATTGTTAGAATGCAAAATGTATACTTGCCAAAAAGACTATTTTATGGAGAACCCACTTGGGGCAAGTGATCTCATGGTGATCAGAAGAAGCAATAAAAGGACACTCTCAAGGCCTCTCTCAAAAACTTTGCATTTGACTGTGCAGCAAGGGAGACACTGGCACAGGACTGCTCAGCATGGTGTGCCCATATAAGAAAAGGTGCTGTGCTCTATGAGCAAAGCAGAATTGAGACAGCACAAAGTAAACGGAGGATGTGCAGATTTGGAGTATCCACCCCAAATATTCACATGGACTACCTGTGCACAACCTGTGGTAGAGCATTCTGAGTTCGTATTGGTCTGATCAGCCACAGTCGGACACACTGAAACTTCACTTTATCATGGTGATGTCATTTTGGTCCTCCTCGAGAATGAAGGACAATAACCTATGTATTCCTGTATGATATGTGATGCCAGTTTTGAACACTATGGGGAACACAAAGAAATGTAAGAGTTGGCATAGCCTTCAGGAGACCTACAATTTAGTTAGGGGAAACGGGGATGTAATTATAAATCCATTAAAAATACAATGTGTTATATGATAAAAGCCAAAGGAATGTTTTATCTATAAGTGTCATAGGCTGGTGTATCATCATGGGCTGGTGGTCAAAGAAAATTTCATGGAGAAAGCCTTCTCTGGTCATGCCACTGAACAATGGAAGTCTTTTCTAACCCCTCTGGTTGTTAGGACTTTCTTATTTCTCAAATTATCCTATTAGTGCCTTCCTCTTCCTGTTCTCCATGCCAATGTCTGTCCCCAAAGTTTAGTTTGAGTTCCATTTTTCATTGAAGATAAATCAATAATGACAGACAATTGTATCTCATCAGAGAACTAGCTGTCTAACTCAAATGATCTCTGGGTCTCAATCATCACAATGGGAGGATATAGTTGGGTCTGTTGCAACAATCAGAGGAGATCAAGAGATTTGTCAAATGTGTTAATGTCTCCATGTTGAGGAAGTCAGAGACAGTTCATCCTTACTGAGGTCTGGAATTTGACAAAATTAAAATATATTTCATAGACATCCACAGGGAGGCACCACAAGGCTTTAAGTGATTTGGGGCCTTTAAGAGAAAATTTGACAACTCCATTTTTTTTTTATCTCACCTTTCACTTCCATTAAAACACAAACTTATTTAATTGGTGACAAGAATAAGTGGAAGGGAGGGAGATGACATTTAACTTAATCTCACTTCTTAAATGACACTCTGTTGCTATAGGTAAAATAGAATCTGCATGTTATTTTGTGCCCAGCAAAGTGGAGCAAAAAATGGAGTCTGGGCTTGGCACACCATTAGGTACTTGTAGGACAAAGTACTTGGAGTTATTTTTCAGGCAATGGTTTTCCCTGATTTCTTTTAGACCCCAACTAAAACCCCACCTACAGTAAACTTTCTACAACCCTTCTTGATTCTAATGCCTTCCCTCTGTTGATTATTTCCTAATGATCCTGGATATAATTTGTTTTGTAAGTATTTGTTTGCATGTTGTCTCCCCCTTAGACTGTAGGCTCCTTGAGGACAAGAACTGTCTTTGACATCTTGTATCCTTAGGCTTAGTATAGGGTCTGGCACATTGTAGAGGCTTAATGAATGTTTATTGATGATTAATTAATGGTAGAATTGTATAATAGTGCTTACTCGGGATCCTCATTGCTTGAGAACCAGATATGTTACATTTCACCCATTCCCCTCCACTCTCAAGTTTTCTGGTAACCTTAAGGGGGGTCAGGCTGTTTAGTCACTGCCATAGGCTCAAATGCCTATAGATTGTATTCCTCCAATTGTTAAAACCTTTTAGTTCCAATTAACCATTTAACAGTTAGCCTTTACAGAAGAATATTTACTTTAGCAAAGTTAAACAAGAACAAATACACAAACATTACCCCTCTAGTCCCTGGAGAGGCAAATACTGCTCCCCACCCCCCATTTTAGTCTCTGGGGAGCGGGATTAGGTTCACAGCTTTTCTTAGTTCCTATATATTCTCTTCCCACAAGTTCCAAGTCCAAAGTCTCCCTGGGCTTGCATCCTGTCCCCTTGGCTTCTCAGGGCTTTCCTGATGAGTTGGCTGCAACATTGGACCTGGAATCCTGGCTTTGCAGTCATCCGGGCTGAAACTCCTGGGTTTGGGAACTCTGCTGCCTGTGCCTAGAACTGAAAATGACTAATGAAACAGACCAAGCTCTGAACCTGATTCTGGGGGCCACATGGTCAAAGTTGAGGGGGATAGACCTTTCCCCCACACTCGGCTTAGTGCATGGTGTCTAGGCTGTGGATGAATAAGAATTTTACTCCTGGATGCAGTTGGAGAGAGAGAAAGACTATTTCAGTTTAGTAGTTTGAAAGATTCTACCTATTCTGGCTATACAGACAATGGAAAGAAGACTGCGCTCATGTAGTAGGGAACACAGAATGCCTTCTCCAGAGCAGGACTCTGTCTCCTACCTGGGTCTCTCCATGTTAGGGGCGCTGAACATGCAGAGAACCTATTTACACTTATATTGCGCCATCTACTCCACCTTGCCCAACTAATAGTGATCAAAGGATACATTTACAACAGAAGCCAACTGACCTAAGAAGGGATGACCTTGGTCCAATGCACAGCTGAGCACTTAGTAGTTATCGGAAAAAGAAATGTCACCCAGCTTCCCCCCCCACAAACCCCACAACATGGAATTATAATAATACCTTCACTCCCTACCTCACAAGGTTCTTATAAGGAAAAACTCTTTGCAAACCTTAAGGCACTGTAATTATGAATTGTTTCTGTTACCACTATTGTTACTGAGCTAAATAGATGATCCAATTTCATTCAACAAACATTTAGCTCCTATTAGCTCGTATGGTATCTGAAGAGGTACATTCTCTTGAAGCTTACAATATAGTAGAGGTATATGAATAAAGAAGGGAACTGATATGAGAGATGTGGAGGCAGTATAATGAGAGCTTAGCAACTGATTGGTTGAGGGAGACTCTAAGATGGCTCTGGGGTTATGAATCTGGAAGGATGGTGGTGCCCTCAATAGAAATATAGAATTTTGGAGGTTATAAAATAAAACATGAAGCACATAAAACAAAAAGAAAGTGCTATGTGAGATCTAAGCAGGAAGGAACCATACTGGATGAGAGAAAAGGGAAAGGCAGAGGATTAAGAGAGGCTCCTTAAAAGAAGAGGATTTTTGAGTTGCACTTTAAAGAATAGGTATGAATTCAACACATATGAGGGCAAGAGAATTTCAGGCATAGGGAACAACATGAGCAAAAATATTGAGAAAGGAAAGGGTGGTGTAGAAAAAATCTAGTGAATAGTCCAGTTTAGTTTGAGTAGGAATCTGGGGAGAAAATTAGAAGTAGATAAGGCTAGAAATGTGAGGTGGTGCAAAATTGTGGAGGTTCTTTGATGACAGGCAAAGGAATCTGACCTATTTAAGATGGTCAGGAACCACCAAAAGGTTTTGAAGCAGAAGGGTAATGTGACTACATGTCTATGCATGAAGAAATCATGACAACTACTTGAAAGATAAATTGAAAGGACAAGAGATTGGTGGTGACTATTATAAAAATCCACATGGGTAATTGCAGTAATGAGGACCTGTGCCAAGATGGTAATAATGCAAATAGAGAAAAAGACCCTAAAGAGATACTGTGAAGGTAGAATTTATAGTATTGGGTAACTGATAGGATATGGATGATCAGAGAAAGAAGAGCATAAGATAAAACCATGGTTTCAGACATTAGAGAAAGGTTGAATGGTGACACAGTGAGCTTAAAATGAGGAGCAGATCATGGAGGAAGGGGGAATAGAAATTTACAAATTTATTCTATTTATGAACAATAATTTCCAGTTGATACTGATTCATAAGTTAGTGAACTGCATTTTTTCTTGAACACTTCTACTACTCTTGCAGAAAACATCACATTAAAATTTATCTATTTGATTTTAACTTATGAATTGAAAAAAATGCTTTTATCAGTTTTATTTTCCCTATCAGAAAGCATGCTGGGGGAAGCACCAAAAAGGCTTCCTTTCTGATTTTGAGGAGTAGATAGTCAAACGCTACCATGATTGCAACATAAGATGATTTTTAAGATCCTTTTCCTTGATAATTTCATGAAACATGAATTCTAGGCTCTTTTTTTGATCATGGCTTTCAGGTAGTCCCATAATTTTTAAATTGTCTCTCCTGGATCTATTTTCCTGGCCAGTTGTTTTTCCAGTGAGATATTTCACATTGTCTTCTATTATTTTCATTCTTTTGGTTTTGTTTTGTAATTTCTTGGTTTCTCATAAAGTCATTAGCTTCCATCTGCTCCATCCTAATTTTTAAAGAGCTATTTTCTTCAGTGAGCTTTTGAACCTCCTTTTTCATTTGGCTAATTCTGCTTTTTAAAGCATTCTTCTCCTCATTGGCTTTTTGGACCTCTTTTGCCAATTGAGTTCGCCTATTTTTCAAGGTGTTATTTTCTTCATCATTTTTTTGGGTCTCCTTTAGCAAGCTGCTGACTTGCTTTTCATGATTTTCTTGCATCTCTCTCATTTCTCTTCCAAATTTTCTCCCCACCTGTCTTACTTGATTTTCACAATCCTTTTTGAGCTCTTCCATGACCTGAGACCATTGCATATTTATTTTGAGGTTTTGGATGTAGATGTTTAGGTCTTCCTCTGATGGTATGCATTGTTCTTCTTCATCTAAAAGGGTAGAAGAAAATACCTGTTCATCAAGAAAGTAGGCTTCTATAGTCTTATTTTTTTCTCCTTTTTTAAGGCATTGTCCCAGCTAGTTACTTGACTTTTGAGTCCTTTGTCAAGAGGAGGGTATACTCTGGGGACCTGTAAGTTCTCAGTTCTTCCAAGGTGACACAATCAAGGGAGAAGAGTTTACTCCTCTTTTGGCTTGCACTCTTATCTGGGAGCAACCATAAGCACTCTTTTCTGCCCAGGATCTGTGAGTAGAGTTCCCTCTCCAGAACCTCCATAAGCTCTACCAGGTCAGCCAACACTCCTCCTCACCCCAAGGCCACCACTCAGGGCTGAGATCCAGATCAGCTGTGTGATTCCCCTAGGGGCTTTAGTTGAGGCTTCCTAAAATGGATACTGTGCTGCAGCAACTGCTGCCACAGTGGGGCAGCTGGTGCCAGACTGCATTCCCTTCTCACCCAGGTGAAAGCACTTTCTCACTGCCCTTTGAAGTTGCCTTTGACATTTGTGGATTGAGGGATCTGGGAACCACAGCTGCTTCCAGGGATTCCACCTGCTCTGGTCCTGTCTCTGCCACATGGCCAAGGCTGGATTGTGATCTGGTCTGCACTTGGTGCAATAGATCTTTCCTGTTAGACTTCCAGGCAGCCTTAGGCTGGAAATCTCTTTCACTCTGTCATTTTGTGGCTTCTGCTGCTCTAGAATTTGTTTAGAGTCATTTTTTACAGGTATTATATGGGCTATAGGGAGTAGCTTCTACAGGTTCTTCCTTCTAATCTACCATCTTGGCTCTGCCCTAAGGTCCTTTTCAACTCTAAAATGATAACCTACTTTTTGGGTAATAGTCTCATGACTAATCCAAATGAAGTCCATGATTTCCATTTTGATTGTTGTCCTTCATACTTGAAGAGGATGAAAATGACATCACTATGTTGGGGATAAGGTCCTACTGGGACTGATCAGACTCCAAACACTCCACAGGGTTTTCTATAGGTTGGTAAAAAATAATTCATATGGACTAGTCTATATGAATATTTAGAGCAGAGATTTCTCTGAATATCTGCACCTCATGTTTCTCTTGAGTTACTGCTATTCTGCTTAGAAAATGCTCATAGAGTGTGGTGCCTTTTTTTTTTTTTGGAGGGGGGAGGTGAGGCAATTGAGGTTAAGTGACTTGCCCAAGGTCACAGAGGTAGTAGGTGTCAAGTGTCTGAGGACTGAGTCCTCCTAACTCCAGAGCTGGTGCTCTATTCACTGCATCCCCTAGCTGCCCCAGGATGGTGCCTTTTTTGATGCAGACACACCATGCTGGTCCTTTGCCAGTGTCTGCCATGTCTCACAATCAATTCCAGCTGAGTGTTCTTGTATCACTTCTTCTGACCTCCATATAAATGCTTACCTTGTGTGAGTTCTCTGTAAAATAGTCTTTTAGGCAAACATACATTTAGCATTTGAACAATGTGGCCAACCCATTAGAGTTGCACTTTGAACAGTAGAGTGTAAATGCCTTGTAGTTCAGCTCAAGAAAGGACCTCAGTGTCTAGTCCCTTATCTTGCCAGGTGATCTTCAGAATCTTCCTAAGACAAATTCAAAAGCTATTCAGTTTCCTGACATGGTGCTGGTAAACTGTCTAAGTTTCATAGGCATACAACAATGAGATCAGCAGCCTAATAACCTTTATCCTCCACACTTTCCTTTGGAGCCTCCCAAACACTGAGCTAGCTCTGGCAATATGTGCATCAATCTTAACATCTATGTGTACATCTCTGGAAAGTATACTGCCAAGGTAAATGAACTTATCTATAGCATCATTCAAAATCTCTCCATTTGCTGTAAACGATGGTTCCATGTATGGATAATAATATGCTGACTGCTAGAGAACCCCTGATTTCTTGGTGTTGATTGTCAGGTCAAAATTAGCACAAGCAGCAGGGAATTGATCCATATTCTGTTGCATTTTAGCCTTAGAAGCTACACTGAATGCACTATCATCCGTGAGCAAGAAGTCACACATCAATTCTCCCTCAAATTTAGTCTTGGCCTGTAGCCTTTTCAAGTTAAATAATTTGCTGTTGGTGCAGTAGCTGATCTTGCTAGCTGATCGTTTTGGTCCTTATTGAAAGTATTAGCTGAAAATATCATGCTAAAAATCATGGGAGCAAGCACATAGCCCTGCTTCATTCCCCTGTTGACTGGAAAAATGCAAGGGCACTATTGACTATCCATAATCCATGCAAGCATGCTGTTGTGGAACTGGTGTACAATACTGATGAACTTCTCCAGGCAACCAAATTTTGCCATGGTCTTCTATGAACCCTCATGACTGATGGCATCAAAGGTTTTGGTCAGATTGATGAATGCTGTGTACAGACCTCTGTTCTGCTCCTGGTATTTCTGTTGGAGTTGTCATGTAGCAAACACCATGTCAACTGTTCCTCAGTCTTTTCTGAAGCCACGCTGGTTCTTGGGTAGATGACCATCTTCCAGGTGAAGGATCAACTTTTTAAGGAAGACTCTGGCAGGAATCTTCTTAGCAATGACTATGAGAGAGGTTGTCCACTCCCCTACCCCTACTGTGATAGTCACAGGAGAACCTATTGCCCTCTCCTTTATTGAGTTGGACAATGGAGACATCCTTGAACTTCTGGTAGACAGCTTCCTCTTGCCATACACTCTGGAAGATCTCAGTCAGCTTTTGCATGAGCAGTGGATCCCCTACTTTTTAAATCTCAACTGGAATAAAATCAGCACCAAGTGCATTTCCACATGAAAGAAGCTTAATGGCATTCAAAACCTCTTCTTTAGTTGGAAATTCAACTAAAGAGGGATTGACTTCAACTTAAGGTATAAAGTCAATGACTTCAGCATTGGTTGATGACGGTCTGTTGAAAATGCTATGGAAGTGTTCAATCCATCTCTTCAGGATCATGTTTGAATCTCTAATCAATGTGGCTCCATTAGCTCTGAGTAGCTGAGATGTACCATAGGTATGTGACCCATAAATAACCTTCAGGGCATCATAAAAACACTTTATATTGTTACTATCACCTTAAAACTGAATTTCATTCACCTATTGACTGAGCCAAGAATCCTGCAATTCTCTGAACTTTACTGTGTGGAGTTCTCAGTTTTTGCTTAGTAGCTTCTGAATTTCCCCATCACTTTCATCAAATCAATCTTGTTATCTGTGAATGTTCAGGCCCAGATGAGTAAATGAGTGCTGTATACCAAATCTCTGAAAGCTGCCTGCTCCTTTTCTGCCCCACTGTTACCAACTCTGGGTTGGCTTTCCCTCCAAGTTAGCAACAAACTCCTTAGGCATAGAGAAATTCTCTAATTCAGGAGTGGGGAACCTGAGACCTTGAGACTATATGTGACCTTCTAGATCCTCAAGTGTGGCCCTTTTGATTGAATCCAAACTTCACAGAACAAATTGTTCACTTGAGGACATAGAGTTCTCCACCACTGCTAATCTGTTGGCATTGTCTTCTGGCAGTCATTTTGCCTTCCTTGGGGCTGCTGCTTTTCATGAGTACAAATTTTTAGCTTAGAGACGATAAGTCTGTTATTGGTTCAGCACTCTCTACCACATATTGCCTTCATCACTGTCACATCCTGTCTGCTTTTTCTTCCAATGACATAGTCTCTTAAAAGCCAACCTTTGCTGCAAGGGAGCATCCATGAAGTTTTATTGCATTTTGGTAAACTGAAGATAGAGTTGGGCATGAGAAGGTCATGAGACACACAAGTCTTCAGTGGTAAGGAACTATGGCTGTTTCTGTTTCTCGCTCCATTCTTCCCAAGAACTCCTTGCCATGTCTGATGATCTGTGCCTACTCTGACGTTAAAGGCACCCAGAATTACACTCTTGTCCTCTTTCAGCACATTGATGATGGGGGTCTCCAGGTAGTCATAAAGTTTTTCTTTGACCACATCAGGGTTCATCATGGTGAGAACATATGCACTGCTGATAGTGACATGCTGCTTTCCTGCAAGTGGCAATCTCATTGTAACGAGCCTGTTGCTTACTCCTTTTGGGAGGCATACAAGCTTGTTGACTAGATTTGTTTTGTTTTGATTGTGAAACCTATGCCAGCGTCATGATGTCCACTATCACTGCAGTTATTCTAGAAAAATGTGTATCTAGCTCCAACTTTGGTAAGCTGGACTTCATTTGCCAGCCTCATTTCATTGAGGGCTGCTATTTAGTTGTGATACCTGATGAACTTTCCCACAATGAGAGCTGCTTATCTTTTCAGGTTTACTGAATTTCATATTGTCTATATGCATGCATACATTCCATATACCAACAGTAAGCAGAAACATCTTCACAAAAGTTTTTGTACATTTTTGTGTGCATCTATTTCAACTGCAAGGTAGCATTCCCGAATACTGTAGTAAGCAAGTCAGAGTTAGGCTGGGTGAACTCACACCAAGAGGTGAGCAGCGTAGTCCTCTAAAAAAGCTGCTCAGGAACCAGGAGAACATTGTACACAGTAACAGTAACACTGTGTGATGATTAACTGTGATTGACTTAGCTCTTCTCAGCAGTACAATGATCCAAGACAATTCCAAAAGTCTCACAGTTGGCATCTAGAGAAAGAACTGTGGCGTCTGAATGCAGATCAAAGCATGTTATTTGCACATTTTTTTGTGGATTTCCCCTTTTGTTCTATTTCTTCTTTTACAACTTGAAGAATGTGGAAATACGTTTCCATGACTGCACATGTATAACCTATATCAGATTGCTTGCTGTCTTGGAAGAGGAGAGGGAAGGGAAGGGGGGAGACAGATTTGGAATTCAAAATCTCATAAAAATGAATGTTGAAAACTATCTTTACATGTAATTGGAAAAAGTAAAATACTATTTATAAAAATGTCTACTCAGACACTCAGAGGGCTGTTGAACCCCACTGCTGCTTTGGTCCAATGAGAAGATGATCCCATTACCTGGGCCACCTATGCAGGGTTATGACTTCAGCTACCAGTGTATCTGTATCTGCTGTTTCATCACTTGCTCATTGCCATAGGACTCTGAGGTAAGTAAAAATGGTAAAATGGTATGGATGATGTCTTTTGACTTGTGCATAAATTGGATTTAAGTGAGGCAGAGTTGTGCGAGGTCATGAAAGTCCAGTGGCAAGATAAAAGTCAATGCAATGCTCAGTATGCAGTGGATGACATGGCATCTTTGATGTCTAAGAGCTCTAAGCATTCCATAGCACCTGCTTCAGTCACCTTCTTGGTCATTGGAGCAAATTCTCGTCAGTCCATTTTTCCTGCAGAAGTCTTCAAACACTTGCGGTTGCCACCTTCCTAATTCACACTGGGTTTGAGGACTATTGCTTCTCCTCAACGTGGTTTAGCCCATTAGCCAAAACAGTTTCCTGGTGTGTGGCCATTATGTATGGTACAAGTTCTTGGAGCTACAAGTGAGGGCTGGATGACCAGTCAGACATCAAAGGGGGAAAGCAGCCCTGAAAAGAGTTCAGCAGCCCTCACATCAGGGATATGACACTTCCAGGTTCCCTTTCTACTCCTCTACCAAAGCATATAGCTGCTCAAGAAAGTTCTTCTTTAGAGTAGATGAACATGAAATGGGCATTGAACAAGTGCTGAAATCTAATAGTTTGTTACCATTGTGAACCATATGGGGATGGGGGAAATTGTGATTATTGCTTATTTCAGCAGGAAGGGGTAAAGTAATGCCTGGAAGAAATTATGGTAATATGTAAATTACTATACGATTACATAATATGAATAAACATTTTGCTAGTGAGCTTGAGAGAAACAAAATGTAAGTGATGGAGAAAAAAAAGAGAGAAGTAAGATAGGTGGTCTGCTGCGGAGCTCAGGAGAGAAGGGAGCTGCTACAACAACCCAGTGAGGTGGAAGATGTGTTTAGAACAATGATAGATCAATTATCTTTCCAAAAGAAATCAATATCTTGTCTATTGCTACTGAGCTGTCATAGCAAAAAACAAAGAAAAAAACCCCCAAACCCTATTGCAATCTAATGCACCTTGAATAGTTACTAACATTTCATTGGTCAAGTACAAGAAGCCGAACCAGAGGGAAAAGACCTTGGGGATTATGAGAATATTTAAAGATCAGGTTGAAAGGCAAGAAAATAAGAGAGGAAAGTGTGGAGGGGAGATGAGAATGATGGATGGGATAGGAAGAAGTACAAAAGAGAGTGGTACTCCCAAACGTAAAAGGAAAAAGATAACTTTTCATTGTCTCTTTATTGCTGTGTCAGGCTGTGTGGATGTTTTGCTACCTGTAATAAATCTCTGTTTTTTCTGGCCTTGTTATTTGGCACTTTTCCCCTAACTTGTTCAAAATTTGGTGGTGTTTTTTTTCCCATGTCCTGAATAGATATTTCCCAGAATTCCCATCTCAGGGCCTTCCTGTGGACAAATTGTCCATATCTACAAACTGAACCTTCAAGGAATTCCTGAAATAATTTCTCCCAACATTGACCTCAACACATTGCTATTATGTCCAAAGAAGAGACTACTTCTTTGTTTCCTCTTTGGAGAAAGTCTCACAGGATACCAAATCCCAGCTGAGAAGCTAGAGATCTTGGCTGAAGAGTCAAATTCTCTCATGGGAAAAAGGTAGTTATTCTTGCAGAGGATTTGCAAATAGCTACTTTTTTACAGCATTTGATACCAGGCTCCCAATGCCACCTCAGAAAGCTACTGAAAAATAATTTGGCTTTGTTCCCTCTGGCTGGTTTTTATCTCCAAGAAGAGATGGTTGCCTTCAGGCTTTTCTGTGTTTTATTATAATGACTCTTTGTGTCACTGGGAAATTGGAGAAGGAAAATCACATGACGGCAACTCATTTCGATTTGTTTTTTCCTGCTTTTAAGCTAGGCCTACCTGAAAGCTGGTCACTGGGATTATAGACCTTGTCCAATTTCTTAGGGATACTTTTCCTCGTCACCACTCGACATTAGTTGATGTCATGACTGGTTCATTCACTGTAAATAAGAACTTTCCAAACAGCAATATGCTTTGGTGAAGGAGTAGTATAGGTACCGTGAATTCCATTTGAGTCAGTCAGGAGACTATTATCTAAAAAGCAAGTTTATTGCTTTGAGTTGAAAATTGTCTTAGAGATCATCTAGAACAGTCTTTTTATATTAAAGACGATGAAGCTGAAGCTCACAGAAGGGGAAGTGACCTTACCCAAATCACACTAGCTCATGTCAGAACCAAAACTAGAACTGCCAAGACCTTAATTCTCAGTCCAGGATCTTTCCATTATACCAGTCTCCCACTTCTAATCTTCCTAAATAATTGTACATGTAGAAAAATTTTATTTATTGGATACCTTTCATTCTTTAGCCTGGAGGTGGATAGTTTGATTTTCCATGCCTTGAATTGGAAACATGGACACTTAGTATCAACATACTTCTACTCAAATATGTCATTGGATCTGTGATCTCATTGATATGAGTACTTCCCCAATGATTCTGATCGGAACCATCAATACCTGCTTATTCTGTTCAACGGTTGCCAACATCCTCCCATAATCCTGCCAAGGCAGGGGTTCACTCTGTTCTAGGGGTCTTCTTTTCTCAATTTTGACATCATGGAGATACTATAAATGGAGCACCTGAGCTATCTTTCACCCTCACCGTATGACCAGCCCATCCTCCTTTTCACTCAGACATTTCTTTGATGACATCCTTCACTCTACTTCTTGTAATTGCTAATTTATAATGTGTCACAGCTTGCTCACACCCACCACAGACCTCTGCATTGCATATTGGGTGATACTTGATTTAATCCTCTAGAGATGTGTTCCATGAATCACAGACATATAATAACAACATTAGAACAATGTTGATGCTAAAGAAATGGGTCTTTGTTTTGGAGAGAAATTTGAGGTCCTGTCAAGATCTGTCTTCAACTATTGGCCTATCATCAATCTTTTCCAAATAAATGTGTTCATTTACTTGTCTTCATCTGTGGGTTATGACTTTCCTATGGCTTGCTTAATTCCTGCTCTAAAAGGAATCATAAAAATCTTGGTTGAGCTACTATAAAGTCCAGCTTATAGTTTCTTGGTTTCTTGTCCTTTGTATTAACTCTATTACCTAACTCTATGGATTCCTGAATCATTGCTATGCCCTGACCCCTGGTTACTGCATTCTCCTAACCTTGACCTCCCTCTTTACTGTAGATCCTCTGATGAGGTTCTGTTCCCTACAACATTCTTGCCTATCTGAACTTTAAATGATTTGCACAGCTCATGTACTATTCTCTTTCTTGAACTTCCCTCAGCATCTCGATCATTCTCCTCCTGAAATATTCCTCCACCATGCTGGTCTCCTTTTCCCATTGGTGACTTTCTAGGACCTCCATTTGGAGGACAGCCCCAGATCAATCATGCTTCAGTCTCGGTGCTTTTTTGCTACCATAAGCCTGTGATGGATACCTTCTCTACCCCTCTTCCCACCCTTTCAGTTGCCTTTTGTGAATTGTCTTCCCCAGTTAGAATGTAATCTCCCTCAAGACAGGAGCTAGTTTTCTTTTTTTACTTAGCATGATTCCTGGAACACAGTAAATATTTAATGAATACTTAATGCTTTATCTTGCCTCTTCTTCTGGCCTTTGACAGAGGAGCTCACCTTGACTTCTAGTATCAGTAACATCAGGTCACTTCCCAACAAGTCCCTTCCTTGACTCACCTGGTCCTGGATTCCTATCTTGATTTGCTACTCCATTATTATGTGGTGTGAATTTCAGTAAGGTTATCAGAGTCCAGGAAAAAAGGATTTTTGGGCCAAACTTGGGTTGACAACCACCATTTTTGTGAAGCTTCGCTCTGATAGTTTGCAGGGGTAAGACAATCCTATGGGGACAAAAAAATTACAAGATTAGGAAAGAAGGTTTCTTCAAAGAAAAATTTTCCTATAAGCTTCCTTGTCCCCACCCCAAATCTCAGAAAGCTAGAATTTCCACTCTGGGTCAGATACAAGATTTTATTCATCTGGATATTGTATCCTAGGACTGAGGCACCAAGAGAATCATAGAAGACTATGATTTCTCTCATTTGATGTCAACTTCAGAAGTAGGTTAGAGGTGTTCTATAAACTATGTAAACTTGTTCTCCCTTTTAGAGCCTGAAAAACGGCGACCAATGAACAAAAGTTACAGGGAAGATAGATTTTATTCCAATATAAAGAAAAACTTCCTGATGATTAGAGCTGTCTGATAACAATAGTAACAGGTAGTATAATGCTTTATATTGTGTTTTAAGGTTTGTGAAGTGCTTTACATACATTATCTCATGTTATCCACATAGCAACCTTTTGAGGTAGATACTATTATTATCCCCATTTTGCAGAAGAGGAAACTGAGGCTGAGAGAATTTAAGTGATTTGCCCAGGGTCACACAGCTAGTATATATATAGGACAGGATTTGAACTAGGGTCTTTCTGTGGCCAAATCCAGCAAGTTGACTACTATACCACCTAGCTACATCATGATAACAAAGCATCAATTTAATCATTGATGATTAAAATGAGATAATGTGTACAGTAGTTTGCAAACCTTAAAGAGATGCACAAATATTAGTTATTATTATCAGATATATGATCTTTATGTGTCTTCACTATGGGGTGGTGGGTACAGAAGCAAAGGAAGATGCCTTCTAGGTAAAGACAGTAATGGAAAGTGAAAGGACATTAATAAACATAGATTTCTTTTCTTATAATAACCTTGAGTTTTGAGGCTAATTTTTAATCACATCAAAAGTGGAAAGAATTGTTTATTTAATGACATTTCCTTCCCAAGAAAAAAAAAACTTCAGGTCCCTTATCATGGGTTGTAGAAAATTTTCCTTTCTTGGATATATACATATATGTAAAAATATAAATATATGTGTTATACATATATATGTGGATATGTATCTATGTATATGTAAAATATAATTATATATTATATACATATGCATATATGCATTGTGTGTGGATGTGTGTATGTACATATCCATACACATACATACATATATCCATATCCACAATATACACACACACAGATACACATACACACACACACATATGAATCATCTGCCCAGAGAAGATAATTGAATTGAATCCATGGGGAGCTGATGGGATTACTAAATGAGGTGGTATAGAGCAAAAGACAAGCTAACCTGAGACAAGTCACTTCCTGTTTAAGCCTCAGTAAAACAAAGAGATTTGACTAGAAGATCTTGAAGTTATTAACAATTTGTCTTCATTTAACAAGTGGTACAGCTTAGAAGATTACTGAATTAAGAGTCATAAAAGATGGGCTGGAGTTTTTTCGGGATCACTTTATTATAATTTCCATCTTGTTTTAGGAATGCAAAGATAGTTATGTTCACCATATCCTGTAATGCCAGGATTAGGGAATGTCCTTGAAAACTTTGAAAAAGATGAGTTTAAAAAAATAAGAAAAAAGGATGTTTAGGACAAATAAAAAAATGTTCTTCTTTAGACAACAGGTGGTCAATTTACAGCATTTTACAGTTTACAACAATTTACTCCACAAAGGTAGAAAAGTAGAAATTAAATATATAGAAGTAGAAGAGAAATAATTTCACAAAAGGCTTCTCTGAATTAAGAGATGACAGATTCAAAATTGGTCCAAACCTGTGTAGTTCACTTTATGCTCATATTCTCCTTTCCCTAAGTCTTGGTTTAGGAATGAATCAACTTCCATACCACAAGTTAAGGGACCCTGACTATATATGCAGTGACATAGTGATTATAGATCTGGAAGGTACCGCAGAATTCATCTAATCCAATCCACTTATTTTACAGATGAGGAAAATGGGGTCCAAGAAGATTAAGTGACTATTTGTCCATATAATAAGCAACAGAGGTATGATTTGAACCTGGGTCTTCTGACTCCAAAGTCATCGTTCTCCCCACTATACCACTCTTGTAAAGGAGGTCACAGAGTTTTGAGTTTCCAAAGTGTAATCACTCTTACTTTCAGCATTTCTGCCCAACAAGAATGTGACTAATTGATTTATTCTATCTTGGTTAGTAGTGTAAATAACATAGCAAGCAGATTCCTGACTCAGTGTTTTACCTTCGCATTTTGAAAATGTCTTTGTAAATCTAAAGTACCTTCAATTGTTTCATCAATCAGCACTTACCAAGCATGTTACATGGAAGACAATGCACATGCTAGCTATGAAGAAAAGTAGAAAGCTACCTAGCCAAATCTTACATAATGTTGCCTTGACAAGTCAACGTGTCATTGACACATTGAAACTGTAACACTATCCACCATGACATTGAAAAACCAACCAGTAACATCATTCTATTTACAACATTTACAGAACTACTAGCTCTCTATAACTTTGTTTTCCCAATTATTTTATATTCATGAAACTAATTAATGACATTAAGGAGCTTATCCTTGCTCTCAAGAAAGGAGCTCAGGAGTCTTGTTTGGGAGCCAGTCTTCATTCTTTTTTTGCTGCTAAATTGTTTGGATACCAGAAAAGATGGAGAATTAGTCTCTGTTACAGAAAAGGCATTATTTTTCTGCTTCCTCTCTCACACTAACTCTGAATCAAAAAGAAAAAAATTGTGAATCTAAAATTTTGTTAATATAACAACTCTACGATACCATGAATATCTTTAGCCACAGTACAGAGAGCATTAGCTTTGTTTGCTCCTGTGAGCCCTGTATTTTAAGGAATAGATGTTACCCATCTCCACGATACTTTCTTTCCCCATACTTTATTATAGAGGCAATGTTCTTCACTAATGTTCTGTATCTCATCTGCCATTGAATTGTATTTTAAAACATTAATTATCCTTTCATTTTTGAGCATTTTTGAGATGTATATAAACTTAAAAATGTTAGCAGAATATGTCAATTTATACTCTGTGTCTACCTGGGTAGGGGAGGAGGAGAATGTACTTCACTGTATGTATATGTATATACATATATATGAATACACACATACACATACATACACACATGGAATTTACATATAGACACACAATTTTTATATGTACATATATATTCAGTTTTTAAAACTACCCTTTCTTAGAAGGAAAGACTTGAATGTAGTCAAATTTTAACATTTATCAGTAGCTAAAAATTTCTTATAGCTGCTACAGTAGCAATGTACACAGCAGCTAAAGGTCAACAGTGACTTCATTTTGCTAGGCTAGTAAGAAAATCCCAAAGATCAGGACCCTTCTTTATGAGAAAAAAAAGGAAATTTGGAAAATAATAAAATCAGATCTGTACTGACTTCAGAAGGTAAGGAGGAAGACCATTCCAAAGCAGACAGAGCTTTTTGCAGACTGAATTTAAAAAATAAGGTATGCATCCATTAATATATTAAGCATTTTCATGCACTATGTGGCCTGTTGGATCCTGAATATAAAGAATAATTCAGTCAGTACCACCACCATCACCCTCCAAGAAACCAGCTTGAAAATAAATACATGTAACATGCTCCTTGCAACTCAGAAGGCACTGAAAAGCAGCCAACTGGTGTGGAGCACTGTAATAATTTAACCTAAGTCCAAAAGACCTAGATAATTAAGGTGAAGTCCATATCCAATTAAGCAAGTTGCTCCCTCTATGCCAAATAGAGGTAGCAAAAAGGTACTTGAGCCACAGCTGCTGCTATGAGAAACCTAAGCTGCAAAGAGCAGAGATTGACCCCCAAAAGAGGGAGCTAATTACTACCCAGCTGCATGCACTAGATCTGTGGCTGGCAACTTTTTAAATGAGCCGTGCCAAGGTTCTGACCCCTTTCCTTCTGGCATGTGGAGTGGGGGAAGGGAGGGTGTGTGCTGACCTTGAGCCAGCCTGCAACTCACCAGGAAGATGGGGCAGAGGAGAAGTTAAAGCACATGTTAGCTGCCAATTCTTGCAGAGAGTTGGGCCACGGGAGAAATAATCAGTTCAAATGCCAATGAAAATCAGCCCATGTGATACCTTTGGCACACATGTGGTGGGCTGCCAACCTCTACCCTACTCTGGATGTTTGTCCTTGTTAGTAGCATCACCAAGGCTGCTGGGAAAAACAGAACCTTCTCTCTTACTCCATTTGGACATTTCTGCAGTACTAACTTGTCTGCATTGATGTTCCAGGGATTCTATAATGGATGAGTATCTAAAGGATCACTAGACATAAGGAAAGGATGAGCTGCTTGTTGGTAGGTATTTCTGTAACAGAGACTGGGCCTTTGAGTCATTCCTTACTCACTCCCCCAGGGGTTAGAAAATGGTCTAAATTCCATTGAGTGTTTTAGATATCAGTGTCTGTTAAATTTCTCTTACAATATAGGGAACTATATCTTGTCGGCTATCTCAGTCAGCTTTAGGATATTGGATATCGAGAAAGAGCCATAAATTTTGTTTTCAATTTTGTTCTTTGGCTTTTACACTTCAATATGACCCCAAAAGCTGAGTTTCTGCAACTCACACTTGATATTCAGGTGAGGGAGAGACAGGAGGGGGAACATGAAGCCAAAGTAGGCTTCTCTTCTAAAGAGGCTATCCCACCTTGAAATGGTGATCATAGATAGAAAAGAACCTGTTCCCAATAGAAAGATTATATGTCACCATACAGCACAGTATAGCTTGAATATGGTTTTTGCATCTTACTGCCAGAATGACCTTAGCCAAATCATTTAACTTTTGGAGATCTCAGTTTTCTCAAAGTAATATGATCAGGTGACTAAGGTGGTCTCTAGCTCTAAATCTTGTGAATATCCTATCCAAGAGCAGGGAAAAGTGTATGAATGTTTTTATTGGAGCACCCAAGTAGTCCCAAGTATAAAAGACTTCAACTTTGTAGATCTGAATCATGAGGTCAACGTTGTCTCTCACGTAGGCACTTCCCTGTTCTCTAAGAAATATCATTTAGAAGTGTTGGAGTGAGAAATCAGTCACCCAGGACTGCGACAAGCCTGTTCCTGTGGTAATTCTCCATCCCACTTCCCTCTCCTCATTACGTCCCATCTCCAGTCATTGGTCTCAACATCTCTTCTCAACTAAATGTTTTCTTTGGTTCTTATATATAGAAGACTTAATTTTGCTAAGAGGAATGTTCTATCAACCAATTCCTTTTTTAAATTTTGTTGTTTTTTTAAATTCAAATGATCTCCTATGTCATCTATTTGCTCAGTGAGAGGTCTTTTAATCAGACTTGGAGCTTTGATCAAAGTGTGTCTTTCTCCTGTTTCCTGTGAATTGCTCCAAAGTCAAGGAAACTTTTCGTTCCTAGCCTCTGACATTTTGATGCCTTTCTCTATGAGGGACATTTTTATACCCTTGGCTTTTCCCACTGAGAGCACTTCAAATACATTTCCACACCTGATGCAGTAGCACTCAAGCTTGATACTGTTTCTCTCATTATCTCTGCTTCCGGCTCTTTCTCCAGGGAACATATTTTAGTTTCTATCCTGATTGCTAAGTAAAAAAGATCACTGTGGAGTAGGTAAGGAACTCTTTCCAAGTCTTCCTAGTAATTTGAAGAAATTATATAATGTTGCTTTAAGTATAGGGACTGGACCTGTGATTTAATTGATATATGGAACTTGCAGGTGAGGAAACTCCTACTACCGGTGTAGGTCAGGACTTTCTCTGAAACTTAGTCCTGGAGTATGGAGAGGTTGAGTGACCTGCCCTGGGTCACACAGTCACTATGTGTCAGAGATGATGCTTGAACCCAGGTTTTCCTGACTTCAGTTAGCTGTCTATCCTTCTGTGATCTGTGTTTAATTCCATTTGTGTATAAAGTCATCTAAGGATTGTGTTTACACAGTTTCTCTGCCTCTCTCTCACTCACTCTCTCTGTCTCTGTCTCTGTCTCTCTGTGTCTCTCTGTCTCTCTCTATCTGTCTCACAAACAGGTTTCTGATATGCCCTAGAATTGAAGCCTGATAAAGTTCCTACTATTATTGTTGGTTTCCCCCTCATCCAACAATACAGACCTGGTGAATAGCAGCTGCTGTCTCCCTCCCTAAGCCAAGAATAAGGATCTTGATGGCTTTTGCCCCCATGCTGGAATAGCCTGCTGGTCTTAGACCAGTGACACCCCTGCCTCTTTCTTGCTCTATGTGCATGTACTGTGATCATCCTATTTCTGTTCTTTCCCTGACTCATGCTACCATCAGCTTCTTCTTTCATTTTTCTTCTCTCAGGCTTTTCTTTATCCTTTCAAATATCTTGACTCGAGGTCCATCAATGGACACTGACATGTGTCTAAAGGATCACTGTGAAGTATAATATGCCATATTAAACCTCCCAGGATCCCTGTAGGGGATTATTTAATATCTAGATGAGGAAATCAAGACAGCAAAGGTCAGTGGCAGAAACTTGAATCCAAATTTTAAGAAAACTCAGTTGTCTTGCCACTAATAATAATTCAGGTTTCTGTCGTACATCGCAAAGCCCTTTCCTTACTACATTCAGTCAGTCAAAAGCATTTATTAAATGCCTACTATGTGCCAGGCACTGTGATAAGTACTGGGGATACTTTTTTTGTTGCCAAGACATTTTTTAGTAGTGTCTGTATCTTCATGACCCCATTTAGGGTTTTCTTAGCAAAGATACTGGAGTAGTTTGCCATTTCCTTCTCCAGCTCATTTCACAGATGAGGAAACAGAGGCAAACAGGGTTAAGTGACTTGCCCAGGGTCACACAGCTAAGGCCAGATTTGAGTTCAGGAAGATGAGTTTTTCTCACTCCAGGCTCAGAACTCTATCCACTGTACCACCTAGGCAGATAGCAAGGCGAATGATGGTCCCAGCCTTTGGGAAGTTCCTAATCTAATAGGGGAGCTCATGTCCTTGGTAGGTAGCATAAATTCTATTATCCTCACTTTGCAGATGAGGAAACTGAGGCTCAGACAGGTAAAGTGATATATATGTAGATGGTGAATAATGAGAATAACATTCAAATTCAGGTCTTCTAGCTCAAGTCAATGAATAAATCAATTACCAAGCATTTATTATATCCCTGTGCTAAGCATTGGGTTGCAAATACAATCCCTATTCTCAAGGAGTTTATAGGACAGAGAAGTAAACATGCACATATATATACATGTACATATACATACATACATATATATACACAGAAGAAATAGAAGGAATATATAAAATCCTGTGGTCTTTTCACATGACATTGTTTCTCATAAGTAGGCATTTAATAAATGCTTATTGATTGATTGATAATAATTCACCATTATGTGGAGCCCTTAAGTACTCATGATACTTTTCTCACAAGCTCCTCCAGTCTTTTTTTTTGGTATCCCTATTGTGGTTAGCACAGTGCATTGCACACAGTAGGTGCTTAATAAATGTTTTTTGAATGACTGATTGAACCTGACAATGTACATTGTACAAGTATTATTAATTTGCATTTTGATGATGAAAAATTCAAGGATAGAGAAGTTAATTGCCTTGCTTGCTAAAGCTTATGCTATATTGGTACACATGCCCCCACTCTCTGAGATCACATATATCTCTTTTACTCCATCACCCCTATTAATTTAGTTAGAAAGCATTAACTTAGTCCTCTCAATACAAATTATACCAACACTTGTTTTCTCCCAGGGATTTCTAAAGCAGGGAAGGAAGGTAGCACTACAATTTATCAGGACTGATTTCTGCAATTATTTAAGTGCATTACTGGAATGGGGATAAAAACCACAGGTGGGCTGACTCTCCAGTTTTACAACATGACATTCCACACACAGAACAGGAAAATCACAGTTCTTGCCACAGAGAATAAATATTGCTGAGTTTTTGTGATACCAAAATGAGCTAGTTCTTTTTCCTTCTTGTGAATGGTTTGATATTCTTATGGGAAGAGATAAAATGAGATCTTATAACAGTAGACTTTTTGAGGAAGAAGAAACCTTAGAAACTGACTAATCCATCTCATTTGAGAGATGAGGAAAATGAAATCCGAAGAGGTCAGGGTTTGATCAGGGCCACCCAGATAGCAAGGGTAAGTGGCTTGTCTAATGGTCAAGCTGCACTACTCAACATGTTTTAATTCTTTGTTCAGTGAATGGTGGCATTTTGACTTAGATTATCTTTGTAGCCTTGCATCTCCCAAATGTCTCTGTGTTTGGAATGTGCATGTAGCCTGTCTGTCAAAGTGTGGCTATAAGGGACCATATGCCTGCTTTTCATAGGGAATGCCATATGGGCGAACCCGAAAGTACTGATCTTGATGGTATGCTGCAGTTAGAAGTGCTGAGAAGTACACATGTTTAGCAGAATATTCAGTAGACAGAGAACAGGTAGCATATGGCCTGGTTCATTAGGAAAACTCATTCCGTTCTATCTTGCTAGAATTTTAAGCAGTGAATTCTTACACATTCTCATAGCAGAACTTACATTGCATGATACAAAACTTTAATACTTTGTTGTTTCTAATGACACTTCAGATCCAGCAGTATCTCACTCTTTCTTTTAGGCTCCCTCTTGGCCATGTCTGTTTCCTTACCTAGTCTGACCTTCAGATTAGATACATCAATGATGTGGTGAAGAACTTGCAGAGGCAGCAGGGTGCGAGAAGATCTAGGTTTGTGTATCAATGCTAACCTTACTAGGTATGACACCTAAGGCAAGTTTCATAACCTCTGTGAAATATTTTTCCCATGGAAGCCAAACAAACATTTTATTGAATCTGGGGAAGAGTAAGTAGAATGTGGGTAGGCTGCCTGAAGCATGAGGGTACAAAGCAAAGAATTGGAGTTCTGGAACAAAAGCTAGCCACTGGTAGCACTAACTTAGCAGGTAAATGAATAACTCTCTAGAAAGGACAGAAGAAATAACAGCTGCTTCCAGTGGATGGAAGCCAGTTCCAGTAGGAGTGCACCCTGTGAGGGCAAAAGCTATTGAACCTGCCTTCTTATGAGATTGCCTCTGACAGCGCACAGATCTTTGCCAAAAGACAATCCTTGCTGTTCCTGAAATTTGTCTTTGAATCCTCCAAGAGTTGACACACATTGGCATCAGAATAGTTTGTGAGGCAGAATGTCCCATATGTCTTATAACTCTTTTCATTGACCTCTGAGCTCCCACAATTCATTGTAAAAAGTGGGAAGTGCACGACTATGAGTCCCTTCTCCCTATCAAAGATGTCAGAGGGAGACTTGGTTTCTTGGTTGAGCTTAGCCTCATCCACCAGAGGGAAGAAGATATTGTAGACTTTGCAATGAATTTTCTCATCTGTAAAAATGGAGACCATTCGTGTGTGTGTGTGTGTGTGTGTGTGTGTTCATTACAACAGTGTGTGTAGTAGGTAGGAAAAGTATTATTATTTCCATTTTTACAGATGGAAAGGCTGAATCTCTGAGTAGGTAAGTGGCTTATTCATGGCCACATAGCTAATAATAATAACAAATAAATTTAGCTAAGTTTTGCAGAGTACTATATATACATTTATATGTAAATCCTATTTGATGCTCATGGGTGACAGAGATCAAGTGACATACTCAGGGTCATATAGTTAGTAAGCATCTGAGCCGGGATTCAACGTGGAACTTTCTGGCACCAAGTTCATCACTCTATTCACCATACCACTTAGAGTCTTATTTAGCCAGAGTGTCTTACTTAGAACTTGAATCCAAGTCTCCTAATGTTAAGGCCAGGGTTCTATCCATCACATCACACTGTTTTTTGATTCCCGAACAAAAACTCTGTTAAGTTTATAAGTGTGAGGTTGTAGAAGCACCTTTATTTTTCAGATGAGAAAACAGAGACTCAAGGAAATAAAGTGACATATCCATGATTATCTGACTACTAAGTATCCAAACTGATATATAGGTCCTGGTCTTTGGACTCCCAAACTGGTTGTCTTTCTAGTTCAATGGAAAAGGCAGCTAGGTAGTGTAGTGGACAGAGTGCCAAATCTGGAGTTAGGAGAATATAAGTGTGCCCTTGGACAAATCACTTAGCTTTTTTTTTCAGGCTCAGTTTCCTTATCTGTAAAATGGTAAAAAAAAAAATAGCACCCATCTCAGAGGATCAAGGAGATAATAAAAAAAAAATAGCACCCATCTCAGAGGATCAAGGAGATAATAAAAAAAAAATAGCACCCATCTCAGAGGATCAAGGAGATAATATATGTAAAGTTCTTTGTAAGCCTTGAAGTACTATATAAATGTTAAATCAGTATCATCATCATCATCATCGTCATCATCATCATCATCATCATCATCATCGTCATCCTCATCATCATCATCGTTATTATTGCACTTTCTCTCTCCAACATCTTTCCAGTCTCCCAGGCTCAAAATATCTGAGTAATCTTGCTAGGCACCTATTATTCCCAGTCATGTAGCTCTCACTCATGTCTTGTGCTAAATTTCCCTTTGTCTCTCCTAAATTCCCTGCCTCCCCTTCCCTTCCATGTCCCCCCCCACCCAGATACATATAAACACAAATTCTTTTCCCATATGGAGAGTGCAGAAAGCTCAGAAAATTGCCATTCATGTATGCTGTGCAAGACAAAATATGGCTATGCTTGTCATCACAACTCTCTAATGCTGGGGAGTGGGGAGTATAGTGAGGGAGGAGGGCAGTGGGTAGGATGCAGAACACAAATCAACCCCCAAACAGCCACATTTGCTAGAACCAACTTCTTATGCCCCTTCCAGGGCTGCAACCCTCTGCATTATACTAATGCCCTCTTGGGTCTTGCTGTTCTCTCCCGTTCCTGTCTTCTACCCTAAGCTACTGTCTAAGCTGAAGGCAGCTGGGTGGGCAAGTGCATCTAGTTTTGGACTAGGAGTCAGGAACATCTGAATTTGAATCCTATGTCAGATGCTTTCTAGCTGTGTGATCCTTGGGCAGGTCACTCAGTCTTTTTTCAGCATCCCTTTCCTTATTGGCAAAATAGGGTTAATAATGACACCTATCTCCCAGGGTTGTAGTGAAACTTAAATGAGATAATATGTATAAAGCATTTTTCAAATGTTATGGTGCTATATAAATGATAGTTTTTATAATTACAAATTTCCGGGGCTTTAGTCTTCAACACTCCTTCATACTGCCCAATCGTTTCATTCCCCTCCTCTCTTTCCAGAGTAGCTTTCAACCCTTTTACTGCATTCTTTATTTTCACTCTTTTCTCTTATTCAGAAGTGCCCATGACAAACCTTCTTCCACATACAAAGAGGAAATTTTCTTTTGCCTTGCCTTAAATGTGTTGAGAGTATGTGCCAATGGGGAATTATTTTTATCTTTAAAAAATTGATTTTTTTGCTTTTCTACAATAGTTATTCCTGAATGAACTTCTTTCCCCAGTGACCTGTGCTTTATAAAAATGACAAAAAAGCAGTTAAAATCATCCAGGAGTCTGTATGGACAGTCTATGCAGCTTCCATTCTCATAGTTCTCCACCTCTTCAAAGAAAAGAAGCAGATAATTTCCTTATCTCTTCTCTAGGACCAAGTTTGGTGACTGTAATTAGTATTCAGTCTTGTTTTGCTGTTTTTTCCATTTGCATTATGATAGTCATTTTATTTTCCTTTCTGCTAGCTACACTCTGTATCAGTCCCTATAAGTCTTCTCAGATTTTTCGGAATTCTTCATATTTGTAGTTTCTTACAGTGTAATAATATCCCATTACATTCACGTGCTACTATTTGCTTAGCCGTTTGCCAGTTACTGGATATCCCACCTTTTTTTTCAGTTTTTTACTGCTACAAAAAGTGCTGCTATGAATATTTTGGTATATGTCAGGCCTCTCTATATTTGACTTTCTTGGGGATAGATATATGCATATACACATATACATACACATATGTATATGTAGGAGATATATACACATATTAATAAATACATACATAGGGGTATATATATACACACATATACATATATGTGTATATTTATGTGTATATGTGTGTATGTCGGTATGCATATATATATGTACACACACACAAATATATACCCCTAGCAATGGTATCTCTGAGATGCCAGTATTTCTATATTAGTCCTAAGGTATAACTTTTAGGAAACCACAAATACCTCTATATCTCTACAGCCTTAGAAGCAAAGTCATACCAACTTTATTAACATCCTCAAAGTAAGACATATCTTTGATGTACACTCCCTCCCAATCTAGTCAGCTTTCAATGCCTGTAAATTCTTTCGTAACTCTGTTGCATCAGTCACTTTTCAACCATTGCCATTGCCACCTCACCCCCCCCCCCCCCAGTTCAATTCAGTTCAATGAACATTTATTCAGGCCATTGTCACCTCTTGTTTGAATAATTGCTATGGCCTCCTAACTGGTTTCTCTGCCTCCTATCTCTTTCTCCAATCCATCTTGCATCCTACTGGATCAGGTTAATCATGGCGGAAACTACTCAAAAACCTTCACTAGTTTGCTCCTACTTCCAGTTAAAGTCCAAATATCTTCATCAATTTGACACTCAAGGCCCTCCATAATTTGGTCCTGTTCTTTCTAGCTTACCTTATCTCCTCCCATATGAACCCTCTGCTTTTGCTTTAGACAGGCTGGTTTGTTTACTTTCCTCGAGAACAGCTCACTCGTTATTACCTTTACATGTTGACTCACTATGTTTCAGAAATCATAGTTCTGGAACTTAGAAAATTGTAAGATTCTCTATTACTCTTTTTTTAGATTATCTAAATCTTATCTTATCTAAAGTTATCCTTTAAAGACCAACTCAAGTCCTCTATCTTCTATGAAACCTTTCCTGACTGCACCAATCCACACTGCTCTTTCTTCCTGATGCCAATAACACTTGTCTGTGTGTGACATATGAAAAGTCCAAGAGACATCATTTCTGGATAATTAATCATTTTATTAATTTTGGCTAGTGAATAATTAATAAAAAAGATGGTCATTTGTCTTTCTCTTGTGAACCAAAGATGAATCATGGAGGCCTCTCAACACTTTTATGGCCTTGGAAGAGGGGGTGTTCCTAACAAGTGGTAATCAACTCTGATTGGTTTAACAATTAATGAGAGCATGAATATTATCATAAGAGGTAGGCTTATTCTAATGAAGGGCTGGGAGATGGGACTTTGATTATGTAACTCTCACTCTCAGACCACTCCCAGCCTGGGGCAGTGTGAGCAAAGGGATCTACCCCTTACCTGTGCTTGTCTGAGTAGGACACAATGGGCCAGAATTCACCTAGACTGGATTCTCTTTGTAAGGTTTTCTAGTTGTGAGGGGTAACAATTCCACCTATATAAGATGGTCTAAGTGGGGTAAGTTTTTGAGAAAGGTCAATAATCTTCTTGAGAGACTGGACTTTGGATGAGAAAATAGGAAGAAAAAAAGAACTCTGGATTTCCGCCCCCTCTCCCCCATTAATTGGTTATTAATATAAGAGAGAAGTAATTATTTCTCTCATGTATCAATGAAATTATAAGCTCTTTGAGGACAGATACCAGGTCTTAAAAATCCTCATTCTTCTTTACAATGGCAAGTGCAAGGTTAGGAAAATAATCCGTGTGTGTGTGTGTGTGTGTGTGTGTATGTGTATTTGTCCTTCGTTGCCAAGAAGACCATGCCATCAGAGAAATAATGACATGACTCACACTTGACTTTGTTTTGAGTGAGGGAGGTCACTCAAAGTGTGCAGGTCACCAGCCTCACTTCTCCTCCAGTCATCTGAATCCAGTGACCAGATATTCATCAGGATGACTGGAGATGACCCAGGATGAGGCATTTGGGGTTAAGTGACTTGCCCAAGGTCACACAGCTAGTGAGTGTCAAGTGTCTGAGGTGAGATTTGACTCCTGCACTGGTGCTCTATCCACTGCACCACCTAGCTGCCCTTTTTAGGAAAATAATAGATGTCAAATGAAGGAATATATGGACAAATAGGAAATTAATCTTGGCTCCAGCATTTCTTCTCTTGAATAGGTTATTCCAGCCACAAGAACATTTTGATTATTCTGCATCTCAGTTGCCTTAAGAAGACCCTTCAGTCTGAGCAAAGCCTTCTTCATGATAACAATAACTCAGCCTAATATGCTAATGGTGGGCTTTTGTGTGCCTTACCTCATTTGATTGTCATAAAAAATCTGTGAAGTCAGTCAGGAATGCACTGAAGAGAGAGAATGAGATGGAGAAAAGTGATTTGCTCAATGTCACACCTTGAATGAGTAGTAGAATCAGGGATGAACCTTGGTCTGCTGACCCCATATAGAACTACAATTCCTTTCCCACTGCATGATGCTGCCCTTAGCCTGGCAGGTATAAAGAAATATCACACTCTAAATTCCAAGAATCACAATTCTTCTTGGAAGATTATAGGACAAACTGAGGGGAATAGACAAAGTCTACATGGGACTAGTTTGTAGCTTTGAGTAATTTCGCACTGCAACCTGGCTTGAGCCTTTTGATTCCAGATGGACTCTTGGAGAACCCAGACTGAGATAAGGTGTGTGTCCATGATGAGCGCAAGATATTATACAAAAGAGAAAAGGGTAGGGGGGAGAAGGAAAACAATAAGTATTTTTAAGCACCTAGTATATGCTACCTACTATTTTAAGCACTGTACTGATATTATCTCAGTTGGTCTCCAGGAGTTGCTGAATCTCATAGAAAAATGGAAACAGTGGCAATTTTCTCTAGTCCTGAAGCCTGGGTATATGGAGGGAGTCAAGAATGGCTCCCTAAATCTATTAGTCCAGTACTGTGTCATTGGTCATAGAGGCTGAGCGATACATAAAGAGGTCATGTTTCTGCTTGTTTTTGAATGTTCTCTGAGTAAAGAGAAAGGCAGTAGGTTGTTTTTCTTTTTTTACCTGTGTATAAAAGGAAATGATTTTGCTGTTACAAGGAAGCAGGGTAGAGGTTTTCAGCATAGTGCCTATGGTTTGTATGGGATATAAGCATATGATTGGAAGTTGAGAGTAGTAGCTGCTTCACCTAACTTCTTTGTAATTTTGCTAAGGGGAGCCCTGAGAATGATTTTCTATGACAAGGAAATAATAAAGGAATTTTAAAATCATAACTTAAATGAGTTAGAAGGAGACATACAAATGCCCACAGAGGAGATAAAGTATTAAAAATACAGACTTTCAAATGTTCAAGGGCATGACTAGTTAGGTGACTATGTACAGCTGTCTGGACCTACATCACAAAAGGGCTAATGATATCCACTGGGTTAGAAGCTTAAAGTCCTGAATACCTGCCCCACTCTCACACAGAAAAAGAAGTCTTACTGCCATTAAAAACCAGCCATTGATCGCAGAGAACAGCTGCAAAATCATCCAGAAAAACAATAGAACAGTGAATAGTGTGGAATAGAGCCCAGAGCAGTGGAAGACCTTGACTTAATGGTGACAGCCGCTCACCTAGTGACATTACCAGAGGATAAGGACAGCTCTACAGCATCAGAAGCATGAATTAACCCAGCCATCTGGGTACCCCTTCACTTGTTCTCTAGACAAACACACTCCCCATACTTTTGTAACTAGACTTACGATACTTGTTCCTATATGTTTCTTGTATATGTCCCTTCCCTCACTATTGATGTGGTAGCCTATAGGAAAGTGTACCTTCTGTGAATAGGGGATCTTTCTTGCCACTTATTTTGCCATGCCATTGGATAAAATGCCTTTTGCTTTGAAATAATGTGTCCTTAGGATTGTCTAATAAAAGTAAAGATATTGAGGTATAGCGTTTAAGTGGATTCTGACACCCTCCCTCCCCAGATAACCTCAAACTTGTGGTCATTTTTCTGGGGGCCCATGTCTAAGCAGGGTTTAAGATGCTATATTTCTTTCTGTATATAATTAACGCATGCACTGAGGGAAGAGGAAGGGTACCCCTGAACTTTGTATCTCTTCAAAAGAAAGACTCCTGCAATGGATGTTTGGATTCACCTCACTACAAGGATAACCCCAACTTTACTATTATTATGTGCATCAGTAGGATTATTGTTCATACTTCAGTCCTTCAAGAATCTTATCTGTGTGGGCACGCATTCCATTAATGCAAATTGTGACTCCTTTATACATTAGACAGTTTCAGGAATTACTAAAACTTCCATCATTTATCAACTTGTGGACAATCTGCTGGTGACAAGTCTTTTTGTTTTTAGCTCAGCTTGTTCTCACATTATATATACATATACATACATACATACATATATACATACGTATATATGTATATACGTGTATATATATATATATATACATATATACATATATATATATATATATATATATATATATATATATATATATATATATATATATATATATATACACAGCCTATAAAGACCTAAGAGCAAAGGTGTTCAATTTCTACCTTTTTCCCTAAGATAAATAATTAGGATTTACAATAAAATGTGAGATCTTTTGGTTTTAAAACTACCAATTTAGAGCCCTTCTTAATGGACTGTTGAATCCAGTGGTATTGTTCAATATAAGACAGACATCTTACATCTCCTGGGCTCTGACATTGTTATTGTTTTCCAGTCTGGATAAAATTAAGAAAAATCTCTTGCAGCTACTGCTCTTTCTACCACTGATTCATTTCCTGTTTGGTTGACTCCATAAAATACCATCTATCTCCAATAGACACATTTGGTAAGAGGCAGATAGCAGCATTTTTCAACTGTTTGATTGTGACAAAGAGATTGCTTTCTGTTTTTCTGCTCCAATGAAGGCTCACACATCTCTCTGGAATGAATTTCAAGAAGCATTCATATTGGGAATGGTCCTTCCTTCACCTGAGTCAGTTTCTGCTCTCATTTATTCCAAGTGCCCAAAGACCAGGCACAAGTGGAGACAGTAGATTGTCCCCTTCTTCAATTTCATCTTTCCTCAGAGGAAGCCAAAATCATACCCTTTTAAGGATTTAATCTGTCCATGCATTTCAAAAGTAAAAAAGGAGTTTGTTTAATCATTACAATGGGGAATTTAAATTGCATAATTGTCTCTCAAAAACCATTTTACTGACTTTTTTTAAAACAAAAAACCTTACCTTTGTTCCTGCTGGTGTGATAATTTTGGGGTCTGGGGAGCGAGGGGAGAATGTGCTCTTCTTGGAGTAGTCAAAGCTTCTTCCCTAGAAAGTCAGATAATGTCACCGTCCCTCCTAATTAGTTCACATATCTCCATAACTGGTTACCAACATGGCGTCCAAACACTACAGAAAACCTCAACAGCTTAATAGAGATGCTCTTATCCTAGTGTGGGAAATGTTAGGCACAGCTTGACATGAATGAGAGTTTTGGGTTTCACTTTGATTGCTAATGACTTAGGAGTAATTCATAAGCATAAAATAAAAAAGATCTTGCCAGATTATGAAATCCCAGTTTATTCCTTCTGACAGCTTTTCTTGGTTCTGCTAGTGTGTATGCACACCACAGACATCTTGCTTTTTCTTTCCTGAAGTCTGTCACTTTTTGTCTCTGTTGTTCTTTCTCATCTGTCATGCATATTTTGGGTTTCATTTAAGTCATGGATTCATAAAGCCCCATTTAAGTGTTGTTTTCTTCAAGAGAAGCAGTGTGGTATAATAGAAATATTTCTAAACTAGAAATCAAGAGATCTGTATTGTAGTCTCAACTCTATCACTAATTTCTGTATAACCAGAGGCAAATCTCTGAATCTTAGTTTCTTCATGTGTAAAATGAGGCAGTGTTAATTTGGTAGTCTCCAAGAAGTTGTTATTAAGTTGACTTTTAGTCATGTTTGACTCTCTGTGATCCCATTTGGGATTTTCTTGGCAAAGATACTGGAGTAGTGTGACATTTCCTTCTCCAGCTCACTTTACAAATGAGAAATTGAAGCAAACAGCGTTTGATGACTTGCCCAGGGTCGCACAATTAGTAAATGTCTGAGGTTGGATTTGAACTCAGGAAGATTAGTCTTCTTGACTCTAAGCCCAGCACTCTATGCACTGCACCACCTAGCTGTCCCTTCTGAGAATTCTTACAGCTCAAATCAATCAACAAGCATCTATTAAGCACCTACTATGTGATAGGCAATGTGCTATGTGTTGGAGATACAAAGACAAAATGTCTCAAGGAACTTACATTCCATCTCTGTTTTATACTCTAAGCTTCTCTGAGAGGCAGGAGGTTTTGTACTAAATCTTTGTAGTACTCAATACCAGATATATTTTATATGTCAATTTATTTGGATTTTTCATTTTGGCACTTGAAATTGTGATTTTTATTATAATAGTAATAACTAATAATAGCATTTACATAGTATTTTAAATTTTGCTTAGTATTTCACATATACTATTTCATTTCCTTCAATTTGGAGGATAGTTTATGCCCAGACCCATACCTGTTGTTTCAGGACACCAAAATTTAAGGCTCAGGGGGCACTGACAGTACTTGTACTCTTTTAGCAGGCATAAACAACCAAGCTTGGCATATAATTATCAAGAATAATTAGTTATGATGCTGAGTGAAGTGAGCAGAAGCAGGGGAGAACATTGTACACAGTAACGGCAACATTGTGCAATGATTATCTTTGATAGACTTGGCTCTTCTCAGCAATGCAGCGATCTAAGACAATTCCAAAAGACTCATGATGGAAAATGCTATCCACACCCAGAGAAAGAACTATGGAGTCTGAATGCAGATGGAAGCAGATTGTTTTCTCTCTTTTTTCTTTCTTGTGGTTTTTTTCCCCTTTTGTTCTGATTCATCTTTCACAATGTGACTAATGTGGAAATATGTTTAATATAATTGTGCATGTAAAGCTTATATCAGATTTCATGCTGTCTTGGGGAGCAGGAAAAATTAGAACTCAAAATCTTATAAAAGTGAATGTTGAAAACTAAAAATAAATTAATTTAAAAGTAAAAAAGAATAATTAGTTATAACAGTAAGCTACTAGCTAGTACATTTCTCATTCCAATGGCTTGCTGTAGGTGAGATCTTCTTTGTATAGACCTCAACCAGCTTCCTTTCCTAGTAGCAACCCTACAAGTTCCCCTGAGCCCCCACAACTTAATTTTTTAACTAGTTAATTTGAAGATATTTTTCATTTTATTCATGATGCTTGCATGGTGTAGAAGTGTGACTCACAGTAGTTGTTTTGGGTGCCAAAATCACTATCTTAATAAATGCTATTTGATTGACTGAAAATAGGTGATAAATATATTTTTCTTTTAATATTTTATATTTTCCAATTTCATGCAAAACCCATCTTTAGACATTGTCTTCTATTTAACAATTTTGAGTTCCAAATTCTCTCCCAGCCTTCCTCCCCTCACCCCTTACTAAGAAAGGCAAGCAATTTAATAGATGTTACATGTGTGCAGGCATGCAAAGCATACCTCTATATTCATCATAGTATGAAAGAAAATATAGACTAAAAAACCTCAAGAAAAATAAAGTAAAAAAAACAACCCTGTGTGCCTGGATTTGCATTCAGATTCCATCAGTTTTTCTCTGGAGATGGATAGCATTCTTCATTATAGGTCTTTTAGAATTGTCCCGGATCTTTGTATTGCTGAGAATAGCTAAGTCATTTACAATTGATCATTGCAAATATTGCTATTACTGTGTACAATGTTCTCCTACTTTGCATCAGTTCATATAAGTCTTTTCAGGTTTTTTCTAAAAGCATCCTGCTCATCATTTCTTATAGCACAATAATATTTCATCATAATCATGTACCACAACTTGTTCAGCCAGCCCCAACTGATGGACATCCCCTCAATTTTCAACTCTTTGCCACCACAAAAAGAACTGCTACAAACATTTTTGTACATATAGGTCCTTTTCCTTCTCTTAGCTTCTGTCACTCATTTTTGCAGCATGTGATTTTTTAAAAGCAGAAATTAATTTAGATAATTTGTTTGACCATCAAGCATAATTAACTATTGTGATGATTTAGTTCACAACTCTCTTCTGTTAAGGATGTGTCTTCTTTGGGGACTACAACACTAGCTCTACCATTTATTTGGCCCTAAGAAAGGTCCATAGAGAGAAAAGAGTTATAGTCTAATGGAAAGAGCACTAGCTTTGAGGTTAGAAGAACCAAACTCTTCTTGACACCAAGCTCTGATTAGAGATTACTGTCTCTATGACCTTGGGCAGATCATAACAGCTCTGTGTCTTTCATGATTTGCAAAATAATAATTGTAGCCATAGTACAGGTTACATGAATTATTGAGGATAAAACAAAATAATAGATGGAAACTGCTTTGAAAAAACTAGACCAATATGCAAATTCCAAATGGTATTTTTGTTAAGCAATTATTCTTATTTGGATTTGCCTATTAACCATTGGAGTCAGTTGTTAGGAAAAGAAGGCTATGGTTATATAGTATATGGTTAGAAGTATATCTTAAAAGATACCGCACAGGGTATAGTGGATAAATTTTAGGCTCACTCTCCCAATCCACACTCAGAACACCAGATTACTTATCCAAAAAGTGACTGGCTATGTCTCTCATCAGGATTCTAGGAATAAATCTGAGGGGTTGGGAAATATATATTTTTTTCTGAGACAATCCAGGTTAAGTGACTTGTCCGGGGTCAAGCGACTTGTCCAGGGTCAAGCAGCTAGTTAAGTGTCAAGTATCTGAGATCAGATTTGAGCTCAGTTCCTCCTGACTCCAGGGCTGAAATATCTTTCTAATACTATTTACTCATGAGCCTTCATCTGGTGCGAGTGCCATAATATCAATTGCCAGTTTCTCTCTCCAACATGAGATGAGAAAGTATAGCATGAACCATCTTTGATGAGAAGGCACAGCAACAACCAAAGTCCAATTACCTTGGAAACCCGGAGTTCATCATCCACCCCCTCTATTTCTGGATAAAGTGGACTAAAGTTTTAAGTGGTGACTTCTAACCATTCTTCTCTCCTTTCTACCTGGCCAAGTTAGTTTCTAAGTGTGAATGAGTTACTCCCTTGCTTGAAGGTCATGGTGTCTTAATTGTTTGTTGGATCAATTTATTGCTGGTCTGGGTCAAGCAGGTTGTTACTTAGGGCCAGCTCTTCACTGGCCATGACTGGCAATGCAGTTTACCAGCAGACTTTGCTGTGGACTACAGTTGTAGGACCTCTAATGACTCTTTTAACCTTTCAAAGCTTATAAGGTCAAAATATGATCTATCCTATCTCTGATATTCATTCACATAAAATCAGGAAAGAATAAATTCAACAGAGAAAAGTAGTGAGCCATGTGTTCATAGCCACATAGTGACTGGGTGAGATAGAGGAGCTCAGGCCCCTTCTTCATCCAGAAGCTCACAGTAGTTCTTCCTTACTGGAAGCTGGGACAGGGAGGGAAGGAAGGAGGAAAGGAGGGAGGGAGGGAGGGAAGGAAGAAAGAGAGAGAGAGAGAAAGAGAGTTACTTCATCTGTTTGTGTCTTTTAAATGCACAGTTCTACCTTAGCAGCAAATAGAAAAGTTTTACTGCCACACAATAAGGTAATAGGAAATAGAATACCTGTCCATGCTCTTCAGCAGGAAAAGGGTCCTTCTGTCACACATTTCTGGAAGTAGTCTCACCAAGACTCCGTGTAGATTGTAGTAGGAAGAACACATTGCACATACTTGAATGACCGATCCTCATTGGCCAGTCTTTACCCTTCTAGTATGTATGCAAACATGTCTTCCATATTGCAACACATAAAAAGAGGTCCCACCCAAAGTACATGAAGTCTAAATTTGTAGGTATTATGGGCTGGACAGAGGACTGCTAATCAAGATTTGCTTAGTGTCAGGGATTTAAAAGGGCTGGGGAAGTTTGCAGGAGATTGTGGTTATTCTTAAAGTAGACTTTCTATTACCACTATCAGGAAGGTAAGGAAATTCAGTTTTGGGAACAGGAAAGCAAAAGCTATTGATAATAGCCTTGATAAGGGCATCCCACTCTGAAACTATATGTAGTTAGCAGATATAAGGTGAAAGGTCCAGGGTTTCTTTGCTGGTGTTAAAGACTGGCCCATTATGTGGTAGACTTAGTTGTCTTTGAAGGAGGAATAAAGTTTCAGGTAAGACCTATTCACAAAACATGATACAGCTGCAAGAGTCTGATGTTCCAGGATAGAGATGTTTTCCCTTCTTTGTCCATGTGTTCTCTGGTGCTGTATTCCTGAAGTAGTTTTGTATTACAAACTATGCTGTGGATTGTCAGGGTTCTTGGGCACAGAGACTTGGCAGTGATGAGTCTATGTAATGAAGTCAGTGACAATATCATTCTTTATAACACCTTAGACTTTAATTAGTTAAAATTGGAAAACTACATTCAAATTTGAGCGAACTTTCCCGCCAACCCACTCTTTTTCCATTCTTTCCTCATGGTAGATTCCCTATAAGCAGTTTCAAACTAGTGTCCAAGGGTCTTTCTTGTACCCAAATAGGTCAACATCCCTTTCCCTACCCATCATCCAAGAATATGTGCTATGTTGCTCAATCAAGGCAAAGCTTGTGGCACTAGACACCAGAGGCAAAAAAACCTCAGTTATTTCTCTGGTATTGATATAGATAAATTCAAAATCAAATGCAGAATTTAATTGTAAAAAAAGATAAATGTCAGAAGTAAAGGATAGAGAAAGGCTGGCTTATCAGTCGTCCAGCTAAAAACACTCTAGAAGTTCAGATGACTAAAAGCTCATATACACCAAAAGAGGAATCAGAGTTGCAAAAGGAGTTAAAGCAATCTTGGGATAAATTAGTAGAAAATAGTGTTCATGATAAGGAGTACAATAGTTCTACTACTTTGGTCTACATAGGTCAGACAGTGTTTTATACCATGTTTTAATAAGTCTATTGACAAACTCCAGCATGCTTAGTGAAGGGTGACCAGGGCAGTGATAGTCTAGAAACAATCTTAAATGAAGAATAGTTGAAGGAATTAGGGATGCTTAGGGTGAAAAAGAAGAAACTTGTTCTAAGACAACTCCAAAAGATTCATGACAGAAAATTTTATCTACACCTAGAGAAAGAATTACAGGGTCTGAATGCAGATTGAAGCATACTATTTGTTCTTTCTTTTTTGGTTTTTCTTCTTTCTGATGGTTCATTCCATAAGTTATAAGTCTTCTTTGCAACATGACTAATGTGAAAATATGTTTAATGTGAATGTATATGTAGAACCTATATTGGATTGCATGCTATCTTGGGGAGGGGGAAAAAATTTGAAACTCAAAAGCTTGTGGAACTGAATGTTGCAAACTAAAAAGTAAAGAAACAAATTTTTAAAAAGAAAATAAAAAACAAAAAGTAGAAACTTAGGAAGAATATTATAGCTGTCTTGACGTATTTGAGTGCTCTCCTATGAAAGAAAGATTAGAATTGTTCTGTTTATCTCCAGAAGGCAGAAATTGCATACCTGATTACCCTCTACAGGACTGAGGGTTAACCTCATGCCCCTTGAAGCAGTGGATCAGGAAAAGCTTGTTTTTCATTCTCATTCCCCATCCATCCTTTGGCCACTTTCCTTCTTTGAGGTTCAATCCATCCATCTTAATCACTCAGTCTAAAATATCATAGTACATTAGGGTCTATTCTAGTTCTGACAACTGCCTGCTGGCCTAACTCACAGATTTAAGACACCCTGATGTATGAAATACTGAACAAAAGACCCTGGGAGAATGTTAACCTGCTCAATGTACCAACTGCATGCATCAAGAGATTGGTCTGGGAGAGTTGAGTTAAATCAGAAATTCAGACCATGAACAAACTTTGTTCTTTGTATAAGCTCTTGAACACCTGTCTAGGGGAGAGTTTCTCTCAAGAAAGTTTCTCTTTGCTTTCCAGTAAAGGCCACAAAAAACAAACTCCAGCCTCTATAAGAATATGCCCAAAGTCAGCTGTGAAATGAGTCAGATTTCTTCTCCATTTCCATTTCTGCCTCCTTTGTCTCCTCAGTCACTTATAAGACTCAAAGATCCAAAACACAGCTCTGGATGCAGAGGTAACGGTATCTTGTTTTCCTACCAGTCACTATCTTGAAAGTCACAGAAAATGAAGGATCATTTCTAATAAACTTTGGAGATGGAACTTTCTTGTATAGAAGGAGAAAGTTGGTGATTTGGACATAGACATAGGGAACCATAGAATTACTTCCTATCTCTAGCCCAGTCTGAAGCCTCCATTAGCTGTACTGAATATCTTTTCATAAATCTCATTTAGACATGTAAGTCTTGTGTGTGGGTTTTCTCCTTTTCCCTTCCACAATGAGGATGGTGACTTATTCTGTAATCAACGATTTGCAGAGATCAGCCTATCAAGTCTCTTCATTTTAAAACTGACATTCATGCAAATAGCCCTCATGCGAATTGCTTTGGTGAGTGGGCCCAGTATACAGGTCATGGCTTTATTCCTCCTTTCTCAAGGAATTCAGTGTCAGATTTAGTCTTTTCCCCAATGCCAACATCTGCCCTCATACTCAGGGACTTCAGTGAACAGATTTCCCCCCTCAAACATGATGGCCTCCTAATTCTCGAATTTCTTAAATTCCAGGGCCCTCCATTTTCATTCCACATCTGCCTCACATAGATAGTTCTGACCATCTCCTATATCTGTTTCACCCCCATGATTCATTACTCTTAAATTTTCTTCTTTGGCAACTATCTCTCCTCCTTCCACATTTCCTTCTCTTTGATTCCTCCTAACCCAATCGTCTTTGACCCCTCTCTGCTCTCCCAGTCCATCCTCCCTCTTCTAGACTTACTTAACTTCTGTCATAGTCTTGATCCTATTCAAACATAACTACATTTACTTGCTCCCTTGTTCTGTCCACATTTTACCAAATATAACCTTGAGTTAAAAACTGCCTTTTTTCCTTACTACTCAAGTGCTACTTGGACATGGACAAAGCCACATGACCATGTTGACTGGACTCACTGCAAATATGTTATCTGATCTTACGTAAGCTTTCAGTGCTTACCAGTAACCATTTAATTCTTCTCTTATTGACTAATGAATGTTCTGAAGCAACTATTTCAAATTTTCTTTCTCCCCAAATCTCTTCTACCTCTTTTTCCTCAGTCCCTATTAGCAGAGGACCTTACTTCCTACTTCACTGAAAAAAACAGAGGCCTTCTGTAACAAGTTCCCTCTCCTCCCCTGTTCCATACCTCAGAACTCTTCTTCATCACCCCTCCCTTATTTCCTCTTTTTCTATAAGTCTCAGATCAGGAACTGGCCCCTCTCTTCACTAAACCAACCCCTCCCTTTGTGTTCTTACTCCTTCATTATTTTGTCTCTCTTAGGAAGTTGCCCTACACAATCATTCCCTTTCTATCATCTTCAGTTTCTCATTATCCACTAGCCCCTTTCCTACAAATATGCTCAGTTTTCCCTATTCTGAAAAAATGTCCTTCACTTGACCTTGCCATGCCTTAAACTGTTTTGTCTACATCTTTCCTCTCTCCTATAACCAAACTCCTTGACATGGTCATATACACAAATTGCCTGCATTTTCTCACCTTCTAGTCATTTATCATTCTTTTGCAGTCTCTCTTCTCATCCTATCACATATCTTGAACTGTTTTTCTCCAAGGATAACACTTTTCTCTTAAATGTTAAACACAAATTTGGATATCCTACAGACGTGATGAATACAACATGTCCAGAATGGAACTCGTTATATTTTCCCCAAATTTAATCGCTTCTCTCAACTTTCCTCCTTCTGTTCAGGATGCCACTACCTTTCCAGTGACTCATTCAGCTTGAGACAGAGTCATCTTCAACTTTTCTGTACTCCACACCCATGTCCTATGAGTTGCCAAGTCTTGTCAATTCAATTTAACAACCTATTTTAAGTGCCTGTGCTTGTAGGTGGGGACATAGAGGTAACAAATAAAAAACATCTTAACCTCTTCAACATCTCTTGCATCTATCTCTTTCTCTCCATTCACTCAGCTGCTACCTTAATTTGACACATCATCACCTCTCATCTAGCCTAATGCAATAGTTTCCTAATTAGTTTTTGACTTTTGGTCTCTCCCATATCCAATCCATCCTTCCCACAGTTATCAATTAATTCAACAATCTTTGTTACGAGCCTGCTATATGGCAGATTTGTGCTAGACCTGTGGTAGAGCCTTCTGAGATCATATTGGTCTGACCAACTAGGTTGATCTAGATTGGTCTAGATTCATATAGAGGGCTAGCACCTCTGGTGTGAGGGCTTGCCAACTCCTTTTCAGGACTACTCATCCACTTTTGGTGTCTACCTTCACCCAACTCTCATCTGTGGCTCTAAGAAGCTGTAGCATGTACATCAGCCCTACCTGGTAAAACTATCTCAGCAGATGAGTTAAACCAGGTTGAGGGTAACCAACAGGCCTCAAAACCATCAGTGAGTTAAGGGGATGTCTACTCCAAGTACATGAAGACATCTCCTAAAGCAGAATGTGCAGATGAGAATAATTTGTTCCAAAGGCCATGAAGGTTGAAGCAGGCTTGGTGGAGTCATTAGAACTTGGTCAGATATAGAAGAAGCCAAGGTGATACACTGCATTGTGGGCCATCACCAGTTGTTCTGACTTGTCTTGCCACTGGACTTCCAACTCTGTAAGAGAGAGCAAGACTGATAACTATTCAATTCTGCTACACTTAAATCCGGTTCATGGATGAGTCAAGACATTTCTCCTTTGCCTGTGTAGTGTGTGTGTGTGTGTGTGTGTGTGTGTGTGTGTGTGTGTGTGTGTGTGTGGTAATAGCTTAATTTTTGTAATCATCTCTAGCCCTGAGGTATGGGAGATGGTGCCTCTTACCCCAGATCTTCAGTTCTCCCCTCTAGCCTGGAACCAAAGTCAAACCTCCAACTCCTGTAAGTGCCCACAGCCAGGGGCTTTCTGCCCCACTGCTTCTGCACTCACCTGGTGTGTTCTGGTTCTTTCTCCACCCGCAATTCTCCAAAGCACAGCTGGATCTGGCGTTGCTTGTCAGCTGAGGGTCCCTAGATCTTCCCTGGTGCTGACACCCAACTTGTCTCACTATTCCTGGGGGTAAAAGTTCCTGTGGCTGTGGCCAAGGCAGCTTCCCAAACCCACTAACCCCAGGGCTTGGTACTTGTTGTTTAAGTGGACCCTCTCCTGGAGGTGTTTACTCTTCACAGGAACCAAACCTTGGCCTGGGATTTTTCTTCTAATCTTCCTAAACTGTCCCAGGAAGACCCCGGTTGTGCCCCTATTCTTACTTATTTTTACCTGCACATTTTTATTATAAAATGTGCTACTTTGTCTCTTTTGGGGGGGAAAATCTTAATAGCTTGGAATTTTCTGACCTGCTCTGCCATCTTTCTAGAATCCTCCACCCCTTTCTTCCTTAAGGAAGGAGGGCATAGCCCTGAGGCCCACAGCTGATTCCCTCCATAGGAAAGGTTTCTATCAGGCTAGGATGATTTCTAGGTCTGCTGAGAGTGAGGCTTTCAAGGCTAGACAGAGGGACCTTAGAGACTCAGTTTTTTCTACCATTCATTCATCATATCATCTACCTAAAGACACTGGCAGCTACCATTCCTAGAATATGAAACTGAAGAAGGAATGGCTTGGAGGCTGTCCCCTGGAAGCCACTTCCTTCAATTCCACTGAGCCCTCTTTCTCCTCCCTTCACTCTTTCTCCCATCTACTTCTCTTAAGCAGTATGACTCATTTAGGATTTGTCATGTTGTTTCCCTGCTTGTCCTCATCTCTAGTCAGGATCTGGATATCACTGGAAAAATGTGTCATCCTCTTGGCTCTCCCGACAGTGCCTCATGTCTGCTTGTCAGAGGAGGTCATATCTTTGGTGGTGGAAGGAGGGGAGGGAAGGTTTCAGCACAGAGGGAAATTAGATACAGAGTCATGATGTCAAGAGCAGATCAGGTGTCTTAGCTCTCCCACTGTTTCATCATCTCTCGTACCTCTTCCCTATCCCACTTCTGTCAATGTTCTCCCTGTTATTTTCCTTAGTATTCTTGAGAACAGACATGAGTACATGCTCTGTGTCAATAAAATGCTCAGCCAGCAGTGGTATTTATTTCTTTTTGTGATTACCTCTAGATTTGTTTTGTTTGCTATTATATTTTAATGGGATGTTCTATCATAGCCTCTCTCTGTCTGTCTGTCTGTTTCTTTATCTCTTCATCCACAAATATGTGCATATACATATATATACATACATATGTGTACACGTGTGTGTGTGTGTTATGATAAACTGGGTAGTATCTAAATGAAGGTAGCCAGCTTGGTGAAGATCTTCACCTTCATGCCAGGGCAGGCTTGGTTGAAGTAAGTGGGGATGTTTCATCTGAGGAAGAGACTAATGAGAGTTGGAAGATAAGGGTGAAGGACTACTGTCTTCAAATATTTGTGTCCATCCATTGTGAAGAGTTGTAATATGTAACATGTATATGTAATATGTTGGTCTCAGAGCGTAGAACTAGGGACAATGGATGGAAGCTGTAAAGAGGTTGTTTTCAGCTAGATGTAGGGAAAAGCTTCCTAGGAATTGGAACTCTCCAGAAGTTGAACAGGCTGCCTTGGGAAATAGTGGGTTCCACCTTACTTCAATTTTCCTAGCAAATATTGGATGACTACTTATTTAGTGCAATAGTTAGGTGGCACAGTGGGTACAGTGCTGGGCTCAGAGTCAGGAAGATCTGGGTTCATATTCAGCTTCAGACACTTACTTCAGACACTTACTAGACATTGGGCAAGTAACTTAACCCTGTTTGCCTCAGTTTCCTCACCTGTAAAATGAGAAGCAAATGGCAAAGACACTCCAGTGTCTTTGTCAAGAAAAAAACAAATGAGGTCAAGAAGAGTCAGACGTGAGTGAACATGACTAAACAACTTTAGTATGTTTTGAGGGGATTATTTATCAGGTACAGGAGCCCCTGTAGACCCGAATCCTCTTCCATTTCAGCTTGATCCCCAAGTAGATGCAGTTATTGACTTCTATTTCTTTATCACTGATCTTAATACATGCTTAGTTATAGTGTTTGATGCAGATCTACTTAGCAGTGGAGTCTCTCAATTTCGTTTTGTCAAGGGCTGCGGGCCTCTCCTGTAACTGCTACCCTAAGGGAGGAAGATGTATTTAGGTTCAGTTTAATGAAGAACTTTGTAACAATTAGAGCTCTTTGTTAAAAAGCAACAAACCACAGAGCTTTTCGTTTTATTTTTGTTCAAAAATAGTACATGCTTCCCTGGGAGGTAATGCGTTTTCCTTCAGTGGAAGTAATCAAGCAGAGAAGAACTCTCACTGGGTGGGAAACTGGACTAGATCTCCTCTACAATCCCTTCCCACAATAAGACTCCATAATTCTATCAATTTACAACTCACCACTTAGCTGTGAGACTGGGTAAATCATTCCCAGGCTCTAAGACTCAGTTTCCTCATTTGCAATGGGAATATAATGCAATAGCAATCTTTTAAGGCTATGAGAAAGCCAAGGAAAATGCATTGTAAACCTTAAAGCACATGTAAATGTGAAATTTTATTTCAGGATAGCTGGGTTGGTTGAGTGAATTCAGCGAGATTGATTTTTTTTTCTCCCCTCAAACAAGTTTGTGTGTGCTGATACAGCTTCCATATCCCTGAAATAATTCATTCTCATTTCCTGCACTGCTTAGAGGATCATTGTATGGATTAACAAACTAATGTTTGCAAATCCCCTGGCATAATTCACAAGGGAAAAACACATAATTCATGCAGAAAATATTATTCTGCATTCTATGGCTGTATCACCTTGATAGTTGCAAAAGCTGCTTTCTAGACTAACATGCTCTTCCCACCATTGCGTCATTCAGGGAAAATAAATATTTTTCAAATTGAAGACATTTGACTTCCTGTCCATCAGTGAAGGATGATTCAGTCACTTTAACAGGCAGCTGAGAAAAGTGAAACTACCAAAAGATGATATTCAGTCATTTAAAATCTGACAGGAAGCAGAGAGAGCTTTGGATGACTAATGCTTTTATCTATCACAGCCGCGAGGACCGGCTTCTGATCTTGTGCCAAAAGACTTTATAGAAATGCCAGGTAAATAGCTAAGAACAGATGTGTCCTATATGAAGAGGTATTGACTTTAAATAAAAAATACACGAGCAAGATTGGGTAGATTGTCTTTCCACATCTTGAAAAGTGCTTTTGTGCCTTTCAGGAATGAGACATTTGCAATATATGCCATCTGCTTAGAAGACCTATGCAGTATAAAAAGTGAAACCCGTACTGAAGTGTCATCAGAATGTTACAAACTTGTCTACATCAGCCAAACTGGTTTTGTCCTAGTCTGCTTCAGTGAGCTGGACATATGTTTCTTTCTACACTCTCTGGACTGGAAGTTTATATTGTCTTATATTTTTGTCAACTCCTAGTTCTCTTTGGCCTCAGTCCTTTGTTAGATTCAATGAGATGTCCTAAAGAATTTCTGGCACTTAATGGAAAAGTTAACGTGTTTTAAGAATGCAAGCACATTTCCAGTACTAATGGAGCGCTACTAATGATTCAAGAACAAAACCTCATGCTGGATGTTAGATCTCAGCCCTGGTATTCAGCATTTTTTTGGTGGGGATACTCCCACTGATATTAGCATTGAATGAATGAATGATAAAGATTTTATTAGGCACTTACTCTGTGCCTGGCTGGCACTGTGCTAAGCAATGAGGATACCTTTGTATGTAAGAAAGGAAAAACAGTCTCTCCTTTCAAAAAGTCTACATTCTAATGGGAGAAAACAACATAAAAGAAGGGGACCTAGAAGGGGGGAGAGCCAATATTAATTTCATCATAAATGCCTACTGTTGCTACAAGCTACATTGGTCTCATTCAACAAATGTTGTTAAGTTTTGAATACCTACTATGTAGTCAGCCTGTTAGGTGCTATGGAGGAGACGGAATAAAAACAAGAAATTATCCCTGCCTTATATACATACCCAAAAATTAAAGGAGCATTTTTTATTATAGAAAATAACTGGAAACAAAGGAGATACCTATCAATTAGTGGAATCTGAACAAATTATGGTACATAAATGTAATGGAATATTATTGTCATAAAATGATGAAAGGGTGGTTTCATAGAAAAATAAAAAGACTTACATGGATTGATGCAGAATGAAATGAGCAGAACCAGGAGATTATACAGTAACAACTTCACTGTATATAAAGATAACTTTGGAGGACCTAAAAATTTTTACTCCTGCAGTGAATTATTACTCAAAGACAGAGAGGTAATGAACTAAGGTGTAGAATGAGACATATGTTTTTGAACATGGCAAAGTGTTGATTTGTTTTGCTTAACTATGTGTTTTTTTTCTTTTAAACCTATCTCTCTGTCTTTCTAGTCTCCCTATCTCACCCAGGCTGGAATGAAAGGGCCTACTTACAGGCCAAAGCCACTCTGATTAGCATAAGAGCTTTGACCTGCTCCATTTTTAATATGGAAATGTTTGCCCCTCCTTCAGTAACCTGGTGGTGGCCCTTGCCACATCTACTGAAGCCAATACAGATACTTGTTCAGCTTAATCCACTGCATCTGAGAACCCCCAAGCTCAAAAATCTACCAGCCTCAACCTCCTTGGTAGCAAGAGTTGCAGCCTTGGACCACCATGACTAGCTTATTTATTTATTTACATGCATTTATAATCTATTCCTCTGACCTCCCATTGAATAACAACAACAGTAAAAACCAAACCCAAAACCAAATAAAAACTAAAACTCTCATCATAAACATACAGTCCACTAAAAACAAATACCTATGTTGGCCATACACCTTAAAATATGTTTCTGCATTTTAAGTTCATTCTCTCTCTGGCAGGAGGTATGTGTTTCACCTTCAGTATTCCAGACTCATGGTTTATTGCTGAATTCATCAGAGTTCTAAAGTCTTTCCAAGTTGTTTTCCTCTAAAATGTTATTATTGTATAAATTGCTCTCCCAATTTTTCTCACTGTTTTCTACATTAATTCATATACTAGTTTCTTCTGAAATGTCCCCTTTGTCATTTCTTATGGCATAATATTTTACTCCATTCATATCCCACTGTATACATGTCATATAAATTTTCCAACAAGAGGATACCCCTTTGGTTTCCAGTTCTTGGCTACTATCATCTATAGACATTTTTGTACATTTAGGTTCTTTTTCCCTTTCTATATTTCCCTTTTTTCTGAAATAATTTATTTGTTTTCAGTTTTCAACAATCACTTCCATAAATTTTAAATTTTCTTCCCCTCCCTCCTGCTTCCCTCTCCAAGACAGCATGCAGTCTTATATGGGTTCTACAATACATTCCTATTAAACACATTTTCACATTAATCATGTTGCACAGAAGAATTAAAATGAATGGAAGAAACCATGAGAAAAGCCAAACCAAAACAAAACATAACAAAAGAGAAAATAGTTGCTTCATTTTGCATTTCACTCTATAGTTCTTTCTGTGGACATGGATGGAATTTTGCATCAAGAGTCTTTTGGAAGTGTTTTAGGTCCTTGCATTACTGTGAAGGGCTTAGTCTGTTAGAAACAGTCCTCACACACTATGACTTTGTATAAATGTTCTCCTGGTTCTGCTCATTTCACTCAGCATCAGTTCATATAAGTCTTTCCAGGTTTTTCTGAAGTTCGCCTGTTCGTCATTTCTTATAGCACAATAGTATTCCAATTCATTACCACAACTTGTTCAGCCATTCCCTAATTGATGGGTATCGCCTCGATTTCCAGTTCTTGGCCACCACAAAGAGAGCTGTTATAAATATTTTTGTCCATGTGGGTCCTTTTCCCATTTTTATGATCTCTTTGGAATACAGCCCTAGAAGGGGTATTGCTGGGACAAAGGGTATGCACATTTTATAGCCCCATGGGCATAGTTCTAAATTGCTCTCCAGAATGGTTGAATCAGCTCACAGCTCCACCAACATTGAATTAGTGTTCCAACTCTCCCACATCTTCTCTAACATTTATCATCCTTTTCCCCTTTCTTTATTGTTTTATTTACATTACTAGGTCTAGTCTACAGTGTATAGTGTATAGCCAGGTCAAAGGATATGAACAATTTAGTATCTTTTGGGGCATAGTTCCAAATCATTCTCCAGAATTGGTTGTTCACAGCACTACCAATAGTACACTATTGTGTGCTTTCCCAAAGACCCTTCAACATTTATCATTTTCCTCTTTTGTCAGACTATGCTTACTTGTTATAAGGATTGTTATCTTTCTTTCATTTGATTGCAGGAAGAGAGCAGTTAGGGTTTAATTATTTTAAGGGAGATATAGATGGCAAAAAAAGGATCACTGAAGCATTATTTTAAATGCATAGAAGAATATTAGAGAAAGTTCAGAAGGAAAAATGAGGATAGCTTTGAAAGTAAATATTAAATTTATTATATACTGAAAGCTTGTAGTAGATTCATATTTTCATGTAGAATCCTTTTCTATTCTGCATTGCATGTGGAAATGTTAATTTTTTGATGTTCATTAAAATCAGAATTGAAAAATAGAATTATCTTTTAAAATGCTTCCCGCCCTCAATTCAGTTTACAAAATTATGAAGCCTCTAAAGTCATCTAGGCCAACTCCTCATTTTATTAAAATATTCAAATCTATCTGTGATCTCACAGTATTGAAAAATCCCCCTTTAGTAATACAGATGACAACCTATGGATACCTGCCCATTCTATTGCCATATATTCCCTTAAGAATACTACAGAAAGTAGTATTGCTACAGAATGCTACAGAAAGTCCAGCCACCATGTTTGAGGTCCTCCTTGTTTTCTCCTGCATTTTGAGGGTACAAGTGGAGCCCTCTGGCTATCCACTTGTTATTCCTAGTTCATGTCACATGATCAGACCATCTCTTCCTGTCATACAATTTCTTGATATCTTTTACTCTTATTTTTCTTCAGATTTCCTCATTGGTTATATTTTACAGCCTGCTCAAACCTACCATGGACTTTTCCATTGCTCTCTGTTTTCTACACTAATTTTCAGTTCTTTGGAAACAATTGCATTCCATGTCTGGCTACCATATAGTAGCACCTGTAGAACATTAGTACTGAAAAGATAGGACTTTGTGCTCATGGAAAGACATTTTTCAATTTTTCATAACAACCAAGGTGGTTGTCTTAATAGAATTTCTCTTTCACTCCATCTTCAGTAATTCTTTTGTGTAAGAGGCTCTAATTGTTTTTACAGTAGTCTTTTTGAGGTGGCAGTAGCCAATATACTGATAATATACTTTCCCTCTGTTCAACTCTAGCCTCAATTTTTTATTGATTTGCACTGTCTCAGATATGTGCACTAATGGACAAACTCTGTAGGGTGTCTATTCAAATGCATGTTAAAATCTGAGCAATAGACATTCTTCTTCCACTTTGTCTTTCCTGTGTGGATGGACATGTTAAGCGCCTTTCAGTGATTATAGATCTTTTCAGCAGGTTCTCTAACGTTCTAGGGCTTGACATGAACACCCCCAAACAGAAGTTTCTCACCCTTCACTGAGGAATCCCTCTTAGACCTTGAACCGTGTCATAGATCTCTCTTATCACAGTGATAAATTCCTTTGGGCGGGGGGGTTATACATCTCCCTGTTTTATGTCTTACCTGAAGTTTATTATCAGAAGGCCATTGAACAGGTTTGTTTCTGTTGCTATATTTTCCAAGGAATATTGAATGATTTTGACATATGAATGGGAGATACCTTCTTAAAAAAATTAAAACCCAGTAAAGCAGTCTTTTGGTCTACCAAATCAAATGTGTTTTCATAATAATCAGTAGGTATAATGTTCTCTCTTCTCCCCACCCCAGTGAACTGTGAAATGATAAAGATGTGGTTCATTGTTGAATATCACTTGCAAAATCCTGCTTCTTCCCAACTAATAGCTATTGTCAATAAGAATGTCCTTGATTCTTCTATGGATGACACATAATGATTTTGTGTACATGAGAGAATAAACATATACGCTGGTATTAATTGATGTTCTTTCTTTTTTTTTGTTAAATTAGTATTATGAAGTTTCAAGATTTTTTTCCCATGCTTTTAAGATGGATGAATGCATGAAACATTTATTGAACACTTTTGGAATGCCTCTCATTGTGTTAAGTATTGAACACACAAATACAAGCAATCAAGACAGCTCCTACCTTCAAAAAACTTATATTCTTAACAGAGAAAGACAACGTATATTGGGGGACTAGAAATCAGGCATGGGAGGAAGTCAAAGGAAAGGGAAATGAGACAGGCAAGAAAAAAGAGACGCAGTCTTAGAGAAGGGAGGTTAGAGTGTCTTCTCTTCCTTCAGATATCATGTATACTAGAAACTCAAGATTCTCACAGTTGCATTATCTCCAGCATGGATCTCTTGTAAATATATTTGGTCCAATCCAGCTGCTTTCCCCTTTTTTTCTTCTCTTTAGTACTATTTCTACTTCCTTTATAAACACTTTGGGAACTGTGATGTTGAGCTCCAGGTGTGGTGGCTCTACTGTCCTTTATGATGTAAACAGCTTGAGGAAACAATCTGTGCAAATATTTCCCCCCCATCTTTGTAGTACTTCCTTTTCTTCCTTGAAAACCTTTAGGATTGCTTTGCCTGTTTGCATATCTTGCCAAGTTTCTTGGTTTTACCCTCTACTGCTTCTCTCTGCTTTATGAGAAGATATTGCTCATAATTATCCTTCATCATTCATATTATTTTACAAGTAAATTTTATACAGGGTGCTCTAAATGTTTTAATATCTTAAAACTACACTAAAACTTTTGTGATACACTATATTATTACCTGGTATGGCAGCTGTTTGGAGAATAACTCCAATATTTGCTGTCTAAGGCATTTTCTGGGCCCTTTGGGTTCCTTATTGTGGTAATTAATTTATATTGGTTAAACTTCTGGATAAATTGTTATTGTTGATGTCATTTCTGTTGTCTATTCCCCCAATTTTTATCGTTAGTTACTTGTTTAAATAACTTAATTTATTTTAGTTGAAAGCTATATGGTTTTCTCACTATTATTCTTCATTCTCTTCTCTTTTTTGGACAACTCTGATGTTAGCTCTGATGAGTCAGTGATCTGACTATATGAAGAGAATTCTTCACATCACTAATAAATCTTTTCCTATCTGTTAAAATATTTATTTCATTCTTTGTAGTATGATTTGATGCTTGCCACATTTAGTACTTAACAATTCCTTTCTTGAAGAAAGTATCCACATATCTTTGGCCTCTCTCACTCCTTTTTTCTAAACCATTCTTATTTCCCCATTTGGGTATATCTCACTCAAAGTGAGAATGTGATAAGACTTTAGCCTGAAATGTCCAGGGTCTCACATTGCATCCTGGGCCATCTCCAGTCATCCTGATGAATATCAGACTACTGAACCCAGATGTCTCAGAAGAAGAAAATGAGGTTGGTGACCTTGCACAGCTCTCCCTCATTCAAATCAAAGTCAACTACAAGTCATGTCATCATCTTGATGTCATGGTCTTCCTCAAGAACAAAGGATAAACACAGCTACATTTTCTTACCTAAAGTCACCAAGCATCAGAGCGTATGAGGATTTGATCTGAAGCACCTTAACAAGTCTTAATAAAATTTCTCTTTCACTCCATCCTCAGTACTCTTTTGTTTAATAAGCTCTTATTATTTTATGATAGTCTTTTTGAGATGACAGTAGCCAGTATACTGATAAATTTCATGCAGAAATTGACCTGTGCTGGACTGACGCTGAGTGAAGTGAGCAGAACCAGGAGAATATTGTACACAGTAACAGCAACATTGTATGATAATCAACTTTGATAGACTTGGGTCTTCTCAGCAATACAATGATCTAAGACAATTCCAAAAGACTCATGATGGAAAATGCTATCCAGTTCCAAGGAAAGAACTATGGAGTCTGAATGCAGATCAAAAAGTACTATTTTCACTTTTTTTTTGTTTTTTCTTCTTGTGGTTTTTTTCTCTTTTGTTCTGATGCTTCTTTTACAACAAGACTAATGTGAAAATATGTTTAATACAATTGTACATGTATAGCATATATCAGATTGCTTGCCATATTGGGGAGGGGGGAGGGAAGGAAGAGAGGGAAAAAACTGGAACTCAAAAATCTTATAAAAGTGAATGTTGAATTGTAAAAAAAGAAGAAGAAGAAATTGACCTATGCATTATCTTCCAGCCTGTGGAAACTCATGAATGATGTTCCTAAATGATACCCTCCTGAGTAGAGAAGGGGAGATTTCTACCTTCTATATGATGTGATCCCAGAATCCATCCATAGAGGTGTTATTTCCTAGATAGCACGCCTTGGGAATTTGCTTGTGGGTAAACTAAGCATGAGAGTAGCCAAGAATGAGAATTGGAGGATCAAGTCTTCCAGAGAGATGGAAATTTCCCAAGCAATATTGCCTCTGAGGAAGAAAAGGATCACTCACGAAAGGTACTGAAAGGGACCACAACTTGGGGAAGCTAAATTTGTGAACATTGCCGTACCTCTCATATTAAGTGGATGATATGGGCAGTTAGGCTCAATGGGAAGTGCTATTGCTTGTTCCGCAACCCCAATTACCTTCTCTTGGGAACTTAGAGGTTATTTGAATGCTTTGTGTTTTCTGGATCTGCTTATAAGTTCTTGTAAGTCCATCGAGTGCCTTATGTGCATTCTGTTTCTGTTTATTGCCTCCTGTGAGCCTTCTGCATTTTCTTTTGTGGTGAAATAAAAGCTGTCTCCTATCTGTTAACCATATTGTTATTTGATTTGTTATTGCTTCTAGAAGAACTAGGATTCCTTTGATATATATCTCTGTGAACCCAAGTTTAAGCCATATCTAAGTTATATTTGGAGTAAACTCCAGGTAGAGGCCTAATAAGTCAAAGACAGAAAGAATGACCTTCCTTTGGTCTATCCAAAGGACTGTATTTAGTATTGTAAGTTTAGAGCTTTGGGGGTCCTGAGTTATGGGCTATCCCATATAAACTGCTTCATTATGCTTCTTAAAGAAGGGCAATGGTGAAAAGTAATAGACAAGCGATTATTATATAGCCTCAAGGTAGGCAAGTCATCTTGTAAGGTGGAAAATAATTGAACTTTTAAAGAGTAATAATCTATATTTCTTTAAAAAATCCTTTTCTTATTTTTATATGATCTACATTTTTCACTACAGTCATTGCTATCCTCCTTCCTCTCTCTCAGAGACATCCTTTATAACAAAGAATAAAAAGGAGGGGGAAAACAGTGAAACTAACTATCAACCAAGTTAAGCATTATAGACAAGAGTTTTGTGTCTACATGCTCCCCCATCCCTGCAAAGAAGGGAATGAGGTGAAACTGTGCAAATAATGAACATTTCTAAAGTGCTTTAAGCACATGCTTTTCTCACAATATCTCTGTGAGTTTGATAATCCAGGTTTTAGTATCTCCATTTTCCAGATGAAGAGATTGGGGTTCTTTTTTAGAGTCACAAAGCTAGTCAGTGCAGGGAGTCCAGATTTCATCTCAGTTCTTCTGACTCTTTATCCTATAATTAATTCACTATATTGCATGTATTAGAAATAGGAGCTTTCCACAGACTATGAATTTGGCCTCAGCTCGTTTTAATTGGTCTGACACATGTAGAATCCAAAAAGCTCCATTTACCTTCCACGTGGGCAATAAAAGGCAACATTGGAATTCACCTTTCATGTAGGATTTATATATTTCCTGGATGACAGCCCAAACATTACTGGCACTCCCTGGCAGCTCCCGGGATGAGATAAGTTGAAGGCGCTGCATGCTTGTGAACCAACATCTACCAATGGAAATTTCCTGGGTGGCACTATAATATTTCCACATTCATAGAAAGAGTGCTTTTGGGAAACTCTCTTTGAAGTTCAGTAATAAAATGCATCTTGCTTAATCAAGCCACATGGCCAAATCTGTAACATATCTTTTTTTTTTTATTAAAAAGCTTTTTTTTTTTTTTTATGAGATCTCATGTGAGAACCTAATTGCTCCTGTGAGGGCTGTTTGGAATCTGTAAACAATGCCAAGTGATTTCTCATTTCACCATGAAAATGTGCCAAAGTCAGTAAAGTAACTTGATTAGTCAAAAGCCTCTTCAATGATATGCAATAAATACTTGACCACAGTGAAAATACTTTTCATCTGTGGATATCAGAGCACTTTGGAAACATTGCAACTGCATATCTTTAAACAGTGTTAGCTCTTAATTATCTGCAGGAAATAAAAGGCAAGTCCACAAGGAACTATCGACATTCAAAAGAAAAAAAATACTAAGGTGGGGGGGTGCAGTGTGGCACAGTGGGAAGGGATTCTGAATTTCTCATTAGAGTTCCCTATATTTGAAATCCTAGCTTTTCCACTGTGTCACTTTGGGCAAGTCATTCCTCTGTATGGGATTCAGTTTTCTCATCTGTCAGAAGTGGGGGTTGAACTCAGTGGCCTCCAATATCCCTTCTGGCTCAACATTTTTTATCATATACACATACCTCCATAGACTAATATGTAACCATCCTTTATTTGGACACTTGCTTTATTGATATCATTTTAATGGGCATTAGTAACAGATGAGAGATAGTGTCTTCTACAGGAGATAGAGTTAGCCTTGGAGTTGACCCAGTTTCAAATCTTGTCTCCAATACATACTGGTTGTGTGATCCTAGGCAAATCAGTTAACCTCTCAGTGCCCCAGAGGACTTTCTCAGACCTTAAGTTACTGAGCTTATGTTAATCTGCCTTGGTAGAATGTGCTTTCCCATCTGTATCTCCCTAAACTAAAGAAATCACAGGACCTTATGTTTGATTATCACTATGAACTATTTTTTGCTCTTACAACCCAATTCCTCTACAGATCAAGCATGAAACATACATATATACAAAGGAATATATAATATGCCTAACTCGGTGTTTCCCACAGTTCTGTCCTAGGTTCTCTTTCCTTCCTCCCTCTACATTCTCGGTAAACTGATGGGTTCCAGTTACCTCCATGTACATGACACCCCTATCCATATATCTAGCCTCAGTCTGCCTCCTGAGCTTAAGTCTGGCATCACTTCTTGGCTATTGGACATTTCAAACTTGATGTCCTGGAGACATTTTAATAGAGGTTCTTAATCTGGATCTTTGAATTTTTTAAAACTTATTTTTGACATTCATTTTTAAAAATTTTGAGTTCTCTTTCTACCTGTTCCCCATACTCTATGATCTAGCCAAACTGGCATTCTCTTTGATCCTCATATGCAATGCTCCATCTTTTACCTCTAACCCTTTGAACTGCCTATTTCACATGACTAGAAAACACTTTCTCCATGTCTATAGCTCATAGAATCCTTCTCTTCAAGCATCATCTTCTGCATAAAGACTTTCCTGATACCCCCTAATCCTTCCTCCCAAACTATTCGCATTAAATTATTTTGTATATGTTTGCATTCACTTTATATTTATATGTATTCTTATTCTCTACACCATCAGAATGTTAAGCTCTTGCAAATGGGGATTTTATTCTTTCTACTTGTACCCCCAGGGTTTGGAACATATAGTAGGTATATAGTATATGTATATAGTATATATATAGTATATAGCCTGGCACATAGTAGGTAATTAATGAATATTTGTTGATTGTTGATTGATTACAGTTTATAGCATAGGTGATTGGTGAACAATTAAGGAACAGCTCAGCTGTTCAGGAGTTGCTACTTAGTGCTGGGGTATGTTAGTAAATGTTTAATAAAATTAAAAAATATACATGGGAACATACTTTAAAGTTTGATTTGTATTGGTAAATATTTCTCCATCAGTTTTTAAAGTCTAAACAATCAACAGAATAAGAAAAAAAACACCCATTTGTATCATTTGCCAATTTCCAAGGTGTCTATATCCCTCCTGAAAATTGAACAAGTGGTCATCTTGTATGAGCTGGCTCCATTACATCTCTGGTTTTATGCTTATGCACAACAATGCACTGATTTTGTCTTGAAGGAAACCAGGGATTGTGAAAGGCAAGATGAAGGAAGGAGTGCATTCTAGGCATGGAGGGGTAGGATGTTACCTTTCTCTACTCATTCATGTTTTTCATGATTAACTCAGTGTGAGAGCAAGCAAAGTGGGATCATTTTTCTGTTTTAATTTATACTAGGAAGTATAATGCCTCTGAATAATGTGATTAAGGAGGATCTTTCCCACCCATTGTTGGGCCTGTCCATTGAGGGAAGCTTGATTAGGGGAGTTGTTTTGTAGGAGGGTCCCAAGTACCTTTTGTTTTTTTCTATTGAGGCACTGGGTCAGAAGGTTATGCCCTCTGGCTCCAAAAAGTGTATAAATACTCTGAGGGTGGGGTTTTACTTTGGGGCTTGCTGACTGGAAGTGTTTGTTTGGCCAGATGAGGACTCTGGGAAGCCACTAAGGAGCTCCCCAGCTTTGAAAACCTAGATGTCAGTGCTTCCCTCTCTGGTAATTATGGTCAGACAGTTGGACCTGTCTGTTAATTTGTGATATATGTATTGATTATGGTCAGACAAAAGAAGCCATCTTTGATTTCTCTGCTTTTTCTTTGAAGTTCAGGGTGCTGACTCCCCTAAACTAGGTGAATGATATATGTACTTGATTAAAGGGATGATATATGTGCTTCATTAAAGTGATTGTTAACCCTTCAAAAGTTGCCTTTCCTTTCAGAGAAGCAGATCAAAGAACCTGTGATACCAAGCCCCCCTGTTTATGTCAAGGGGCGTACTGATACACTCAGTTGCCTGTAAATATAGTAAAGTAAAAGTGAGGATTCTCCAGCATTATTTCCCACTATTCCCCAATATCTAATCTCAACTTTAGTCAAGCTGGTCTGTACAGTGTCCCATGATCACATTCTTTTATACCTCTCTCATGAAGGTATCAGTTATAGTGGAAAGAGTACTAGACTGGGAGTAAGATACGAGTTCTATACCAGCTCTGCCACTGACTTGTTTTGTGACCTCACCCAACTTGATTTACCTCTCTGGACCTCAGTTTCCTCATCTAAAAAATAAAGGTCAATTTACTAGACAAGTATGAATGCGCCTTCAGGTTTAGAGATCTTTGAATTTATGCTGATTCCTTATTTTATTTCTTCCAAGGTGTCAAGTGAACAAGAATTTATTAAACTCATTTTTTTGCAGGCACTGTGCTAAACACTGGGAATGCAAATACAAACACAGAGAAAAATAGTCTCTGCCCTCAAGGAGCTTACTTTCTAATGAGGGAGAAGATAACACATAAAAGTGGAGCTGAAATGAGTCAGTGAGGACCCACTCATGGTAGAGTCCAGAGAGTTAGCAGTAAGGCCCGGGAAGGAAAGAAGGTATGGCCAGTCTGGGTGGTATCCTTAAAATGGAGGTTCTGGGAGAAAGCGGTCAATCACAGGAAGGGGCCATGAAGGTGGAGTGTACATTTACATTCAGCTTGAGAAGTTTAGGAGTGGAGTGAGCTTCAAGGATGAGCAGGTTTGTGTGGCATGGTTTGAGAAAGTCCAGAAGGTCAGGAATAGAGCCCAGAGAAGAATGGAGCTTAATCATAGAGCAGTTAAAGTTCTATGTCTTGTGTGAAATAGAATTTTATTAATTTACCTTTTCTGAACTTATCGATCATTTACATTCTGGTCCATGCCAGTCCATCATCCACTCAAGCTGCTGAATTGATATTGCCAAAATGAAGATCTGATTATATTATACCATCCCTAGCCCCCCTTCAAAAAAATCCATTGGTTCCATATTACTGCCATGATCAAAGTATAACCTTCTGTTTGGGTTTTAAAGTCCCTTTCTGCCTTTCTAGTCTTTGAACACTCTACACACTTCCATATACAATGAGATGCAAAGACACTGATCTACTTGCTGTTCCTTGCAAAAGACGCTCCATTTCCTAATTCCAGACATTTTTGCTGAGTGGTTCCATTCCTGGAACTCTCTCCCTCTTCATCTTTACCTCCTGAATTCCTTCAAGTCTATGCTAAATTCCCTTTTCCAGTCCTCTTTAACTTTACTTTTTCTCTAAGATTACATGCAGTTTATCCACCATATCTTATTTGTATATAGTTGTTTGCATATTGTCTTCCACGTTAGTCTGTGAGCTTTGTGGAACAAGGATTGTTTTTTTGCCTTTTTTTTTTTGGTATCCCCATGGCTTGGCACAGTGCCTTGGACATAGCAAGTGCTTAATAAATTCTTCTTGACTTGTACCACATCACTCATCACTTAATTTTATGTATTCTTATGTTATTCATTATTATTTCATATGTATTAGTCTAATTTCCCCAACTAGATTATGATGACCTCAAGAGCATCAATCATAACTTATAAATGGCATTAACAATCACTTTTGTATGTCCCCAAAGAGCCTTGAATAATTTAGTTCAAAGATCACTAGATCTGAAATAAGAAGACCTGGATCCAAATCCTGATACTTCCACGTAGTTCACCAGTGTGGGCTTTGTCAAATTATTTAATCTCTGGGCTTCAATTTCCTCATTCCATAAAATGAGATAATTCACTTGGATAATGTTTAAGTTCCTTTCTAATTTCCTATCATTCAAAACTGAGCATATATTAGAATAAACTGAGTGTTAGGATAGTTGATTATGTAAAAGAAAAGAATCTACAAGATGTCAAGAGTAGGGGAGTTGTCAGAGTACTATAGGGCAACATGATTCAGGACGTTTGTTGGAGGCTGTGTGAATTGATGTTACACACCAAACTATTCCATGAGCCTAAATTTGTAGAAAATCTGAATTTTCTATAAAGTGTCATCCTATCTTCTGCAACCTCAGCACAGTGGTTCTCTAAGACTTAGTGGTAGGGTTAGGTGACCAGGGATGGAAGAGCAGGATATAGGAAGAAATGAGAAGAAATAGATATTTTAAGAGGTTTAAGAGTGGGACTACAAAATCTCCCTCTTCCTTGGCGCTGATCCCTTCTTAATGCAACTTTGTTAGTCCCTTGGAATCCAGATTTGAACTGCCCCTACCTTTTGGAGATAATTCACAGATAAACACCAGGATAATCTGGATAAGCAAGCCCAGCTTAACTGTAGGAATGTGGAGAACAGAAAGACAAGTGGGGACAGCGTAAGAGTGCCCCTCTAAACTCTAAGACTCACAGTGAGAGGAGGGCTATATGTGTAATAATGAGTGGGAGGCATATACCATCTGCCCACGGGGTTGAAAGCAAGCAAACAATACTGATCCCAGAGTAGGTGATATACACATCATTACACACATTCCTTTCCTCATCTTGAATCTTGGAGTTTAGAAGGATACCCCTATATGGGTTTCAAGAAACAGACTTGTTTGAATAGTGCAGGAAGGGAATGTTCCTATAGAACCTTTAGAGATGTGGAAAATAAAAGTTTAAGACTATGTGACTTGATGGACAAAGCATATTAAAGAACTTTGAAAGAATAGAGGTCTTCTTGCCCTGTGCTATGTTTTTTTTTTTTAGTATAAACAGTCAAATGAATTAAAGGCTCCAATGTGGTCATTCCATATGAAGCCATGGTTAAAGAAATGATCTTCTGGGGGTAAATAAACATTCTCCATCTGCTGGGGAAGAGAACTGTGTGTCAGTGAAGGAGCCAAAGTACAGGGGTAGGGAAGTAGAAATTTTTATGGAGTTGGGACCAGCAGTGTCTAGTGAGAGCTGTCAAGGAAAGAGAAATGAGTCATAAAGATGACATGGAGAAGAGCATGGATACGTAGGAGCAATCTCTAACTTTTCCATTTTGCCAATGTCCTTGGCAACACCTGACAAAACTATCTAGGTCTTTAGAAGCAAGGTTGGTCAGAGAGAGGGGAGGAAAACACAGGGAAGAGAAATTCTTTTCCCCTTACTCTTCTTGAGCTTGAAAGTAAGTTATTTCTGAGTCTGCTAGTTTGTAAATAAACTAGTTTTTATGTTTTAGCCTTGTGAACCTGAGTGCTTGTAAAAGGAGCTGGTGGCTTCCATTGGGGGAGCAGTTATATGAGAGATCATCAAGGTTAGAAGAAGAAAAGATTATTAATGGAAGCTGGTGTCTCTCTGCTGAGCCATACTGAGGCAACTATTTGTTATATTGATATTATCAGAACTATGGTCTCTTCCTAGAGCAAGTTTCCAAGACATGATGAGGATTTCAAGATCAATAAATAAGTATTGGTTTAATTTTTAAATCCCCTTTTTCCATATCTCTATAATATAAGTGTTAGGCTATCCTCAATCATTTCAGTCATGTCCAACTCTATGTGACCTTATTTGAATTGAGGTTTTTTTGGCAAAGATACTGGAATGGTTTCCCATTCTTTTCTGGCTCATTTTACAGATGGGAAAACTGAAGCAAACAGGGTTAAGTGACTTGCCCAGGGTCACACAGCTAGTAAGTATCTGATGCTGCATTTGAACTCAAGTCTTCTTGACTGACCAGATCTGTCACTCTATCTACTGTGACACCTAGCTGCCCCCCTTAGACACTTTTGATTCAGATCGAGTTTTTTCTTTCTTAGAAATTTACATTCTGGAAGGCATCTCCCCACCCCACCCCCAATAATAAGCCTGTTTCATTCATATGGAGAATATATTAATCAGTATATCTACTTTCTTTGATTATTTTCTTTAAAACATTAGGATAGTTAGCTGCCCCATTCTCATCTGCCTTGGTCTCTCTGGTATTTTTAACATAATGCAATTGGACTCTTTTTTTGTTTGTTTGTTTAAACAATTGGACCAACCAATGCTGGAGTAAAAATTCTCCCATTGTTCACTTCATTTTCATTTTCTTTCACTACATTAAATAGACTTGAAGTTTTTGTCTGAATGGCTACTCTGCTAAGTGAAATGCATCTTTTATTAGAATTCTCAATCTATACAGCTAAAAGATGGTCCATTTCTAATACTGCAACACTTCTGTTCCTTGTAGTTGTTTGTAAACCACAAAGAATGGGATGCATCTTTGTGTCTTTCTTTTGTTTTGCCTGCATGCTTTATAATGTTCTGTAGTGTAGATTCAAGCATTCTGATATCTCATTCCATTTTAGAGTTGCTATGACCATGCTCACGTCATTCAGTTATACCACATTGTTTTTCAGGGCAATAACAAGTGTCTTCTTTTTTAAATTTGGCAGTATTTCCATCTCAAGTCTTCCTCGTTTTGTCCATTCTGTTCGAGCACTTTAAAAAATTTAGCAGAGCTATTGGTAATGTGGTATGCAGCAACACAGCCCATCTAGCTATAATGACAGGCAGTTAGACTGACAATGTAGTGGTTGAATGTTAAAACCTTCGATTAGCTTTGTTCACAACACATCATTAAATTCTGGCTCACTTTAAAGGCAACCTGGTATCATTTTGTAATTCCCAATTAATCAAATTTTGCCTTATTTGAACTTGCATGAATTACAACCTAACTCTGGTCTCCTGAACTAAGGGTGCACTCTCCCTATCACACTCACTTTAGGTGGAGACTGGACTCTGAAGTGGTTGCTACAAAACAGTCCTCCCTCACCCTGAAAGGGCTATTCCCTGTCTCTGGGAGTCCTTTTCTAGCTTTGAGAAGTTCCTACTAAGTTCACTTCTGGGTGTGGAGTACCCAATGGACAAGTTCCTTCTTGCAGGCTGTGTGTCTCGCTGTTGAGTTGACTCACTCCCAGGCTGCATCCCTGACTGATCCTCGGGGCTGGCCCTTCACTGGACTTAGCTATTGATGCTACTAGCTCTAGTTGTGGAGGGGATCTTTCATGTTTCTCCCAATCTTTAGAAGCTCACAGGGTTGTAACCCAATCTGCGCTGTTTCTGATGCTCACTCAGTCCATCATTTGCAAAGGCAAGTAACGGAGGATGAATCTAAAAGCTTGGCACAGTCCTGACGTCAGGAAAGAACAAAACTTTGTTGTTGTTTTCAGTTATTTTTTGGTCATGTCTGACTCTTTGTGACCCCATATGGGGTTTTCTTGGCAAAGAAATTGGACTGATTTGCCATGTGCTTCTCCAGCTCATTTTATAGATGAGGAAACTGAGACAAACAGGGTAAAGTGCCTAGCCCAGGGTCACACAGCTAAGCAAATCTCTGAGGCCAGATTTGAACTTGGGAAGATGCGTCTTCCTGACTTCAAGCCTACCACTCTATCCACTGCACCACCTTTCTACCTTCTGCCCAAGAATAAATATGTAGAGATAAAAAACAAAGAAAGAAAAAACACCCAAGCAATGCATTCACACACCCAAAGCCAGGTAGAAGAACTCACAATAATTACTGCCCCATTCACTACCAGAGAAGCCAGAGAAAATTCATTTGTTCAAACTTTTTGTGCCCACACTCAGTTCTAGCACAGCAGATAATTAAAAGGCTTTTCTCTACTATTCAGTAAGCAGACAGGAAACAGGGCACTTTTGTGAGTTCTGAAGCAGGCAAGAAAAGGGTTCTTCCATCATGCATTTCTAGAAGCAGGATTAACAAGTATCCACATGAATTAGTAAGTGAGAGGAGAATATTGTGCATATTGTAAGGCCTGGGACCACATTGGCCTATCCCCTCATTATAGGAATGATGGGTAACTTCAGTTATTTGGATGTCTGCTCGATCTCACTCTCTCCCAGAAGGAGGACAGCTCATACTTTCTTGGCTTGACAAAGAGGGGAGTTGCTATTCTGGACCTGCTTGTCATTAATAAGAAGGAACTAGTTGCTGAAGTAGAAAGGGTGAGAATCTTGGGCAGAAATGACTACTTGGTCTTAAAATTTGTAATGGAAGAGAAGAGATCTGAATATCATCTGACTTGTACCTCAGATATGGGGATTTTAAATGCTTCAGAGAAAAGATAGGTTGACTCTCAGGGACTAAAATTCGACAGGAACAGTCAACTCAGGAGAAAGCTCTGAAGAATAAAATTCTGAAGGTACTAAAAGTAATAATTCTTGTGAGTAGGAAAAGGGGGTGTTGCCTAAAAAGATGAGTGTGGCTACACAAGGAACTCATTGACAAACTTGGAGTTTAATAAAGTTGTATGAAAGATATGGGAACAAAGACACATAATGGAGGAATGAAAACAAAAATATGGAACACTCTTATTCTTGTATCAGAAGTGCAAAATCACAGAATAAGCTGAGGCTGTTAATGAGTGTGAGGGGTAACAAAAAAGATGGAAGTTTTCAAAGAAACAGAAGTATCATATGCTCAAGGCTACATGGTTGTCAGGTCAGGGAAAGAATGAACAAGCATGGATTAAGACCTGTGTTAAGCACTTTACAAATACTGACTCATCTGATCCTTATAACAACCCTTTGCAGTTAAGGAAACTGAGGTATACAGCAGTTAAGTGACTTACCTGGTTTTGAGGCTGAATTTAAACTTAAGTCTTCTTGACTGAATGGCCAGGCCTGGAGTCAGAAAGACTCACCTTCCTGAATGCAAATATGGCCTTAGACATTTACTAGCCATGTCACCCTAGGCAAGTCACTTCACTTTGCCTCAGTTTCCTCATCTGTAAAATGAACTGGAGAGGAAAATGGCAAGCCATTCAGTATCGCTGCCAAGAAAACCACAACTGAGGTCATGAAGAGTTGTTCGCAACTGAAAAGACTGAACCACAGCTTCCTAACGGAAGAGGATATTTCCTTGGGCTCTTTCCACTGGGTTTGTAGGTACCTCTGTACAACAGGTGGTTTCCCTACCCAGAGGTTTACAACATTTCTTTCTTCTCACTTAAAATCTGCCAGAGAGAGAGGTCAAAGTCATCGGTTGGACTCCTTTGTATGTAGTCAGGTTGGCACAGTAGCCAATTAAAAGTTTTTATCACCATACAAACAGCAAATAGTCACAGAATGATTACAGATATTATGAAATGGAGGTAAAAGCCCTCTCTTTATTCATGCCTGGAAACATGAGTAATGTTCACAGCAAGCCCCCATGTGGGTTGGATGCTGCTTGGGGTAAAGGGAATGGTGATAGACAATAGATAGCATAACTACCCGATGCTCATTTTGATTAAGGTCTCTCTGCCAAGGATTATAATCTTTGGATTGGTTTAGAAAATGGCAGATAGACAGTTGACACCAAAGATAAATTAGAGAGCAGCTGGCTCCCCTTCAGGAATATGTCAGCAGACCCAGATGAACTACAACCCAGCACAGTGAATAAAAACTAGCATTCTGCACATCGCATCTATGGATTTTCACAGCTGTCCCACATGTGTAGAATATACTCCCATTTCATCTCTGCCTCTTAGAATAACTAGCTTCTTCCAACCCTAGAGGAAATCTTTTCTAATCCCCTGAGAAATTTTCTATCTCTCTGTCTCTTTTTCTGTGCCTCTTTTCAAATTGTTTTATTTACTGATTCATTTGCTTGTTTATATTCCTTAACAGAACATAAGCTTCTTTTTAAAAAAATTTTTTTAAATGAACATTTCCATATACAAAGTAGAGTAGATAATAAGCATTGTAAATGAAACCACAAATCTCTCTTATGTACAGCCAGCTTTTCCTGTTAAGTAGATAATAAATTCTATCTTCCTTTCGAAGTTGTCCTACTTGTATATGTTTCCTTCTGAACTTCCTTTTGTTTGCAAAAATTCATTTAAAATGCTTTAATGACCCCCTTTTTTTCTTTCCTTTTTTTTTGGACAATATTATTGCTAACTCACTTTTCCTCCCAATTTCTCCTTGGGGGAAAAAAGAAAAAAACAAAATCCTTTTAATGATAAATAACAATAATGTTGTTCAGTCATTTTTCAATCATGTCCAACTCTTCTGACCCCATTTGGGTTTTTTTTTGGCAACAATACTGAAGTGGTTTACCATTTACTTCTCCAGCTCATTTTACAGATAAAAAAAAAACTGAGGCAAATGAGGTTAAGTGACTTGCCCAGGGTCACACAGCTAGTAAGTCCCTGAGGCCAGATTTGAACCTGGGAAGATGAATCTTCCTGATTCCAAGTCATGCAATGTGTCACCTATGTGCCCTAAAACCAATACTAGTTAGCATAGAGTACTTTAAAGTTCATAATGTTCTTTACAAATAATATCTTCTTTATCTTCACAACAATCCTGGGAGGTAGGTACTATTATTACCCCAATTTTACAGGTGAAGAAACTGAGGCAGAAAGAAGCTACGTGATAACCTAGGATAATGCAGCTAATAAGTATCTGAGGTAAGATTTGAACTCAGATCTTCCAGATTCCAGGCCCAGAACTTTATCAGGATTGTCAAGTAAGATGAATCCACATATTGGCTATGTCCAAAAATGTATGTCTCATTATGCATCTGAAGGCCACCACTCTCTGTTAGGACATGGATAGCATGTTTTATTGACATAGCATGACTCTGGAGTCATGGTTGGTTAACTCATTGATAAAAATTTTTGTTCTTCAAAGTTGTCTTTCTTTACTAATTCTACTTTACACCACTTCAATTTACCAAATCTTCCCAGGATTCCTGAAACCATCCCTTTTGTCATTTCTAATGAACAATAAGAATCCATTGTAGAACATAAACACCTTGGGGGCAGGGGATGTTTGAAATTTCTGTGCTTTGCACGTAGTAAATGTTTAATAAATGCTTGTTGAATGAGGTTACTGAGCCATTTGAGAGTTTTTGAAGAATGGGGAAGATGCCCTAGGACTGGAGAAAGGCAAATGTCAGTTTAAAAAAAGAAAGGAAAACTTTAAGCCAGTGAGATGCATGAGAAGATTAAGATCAGTTCTGTATCATTTATTTATTGATTGTATTACAAGTAATTGATTTTGTCCTGTAACTGCTTAAGTCATGGTTCTTTGTCTCTGAACTAAGTTCAGAGTTTAGCTGTCCTGTAATAGGTTAAGTTTAAACATTCAGTTCTTCTTGCCTCAAGGAATTTAAATGGCCTTGGAGAATGCGTGTGAACATAAGGGAGTCTAGGTTTGCTATCTTTACCCCACCAAGCTATTCTTCAAGGATTTCTAGTTTGCTGTCCAAACATCTGGGCCTATCTTGTACCTGGACTCAAACAATGAACACTTCTTAGTCTCATGAGAAAAGAAGCTGGGTCGTTGCTAACCTTCATCACCAAACTTCCCACCAATTATGTTGTTTTCTGCATCTTAGCTTTGTAATCAGTCATTTTGTCCTCAATCCCATAATGTTATCTAGTCTGTTCTACTCCTAAAAACTTATTTTAGGGAACTGTCCATCTGCTCAGGGTCTCCAGAGTGCTAGGCCTGGAGTTAGGAAGACTCATCTTCCTGAGTTCAAATGTGACCTCGGACACTTCTTCGCTGTGTGACTCTGGGCAAATCACTGTTTTCCTCAGTTTCCTCATCTGAAGGAGAAGGAGATGGCAAGCCATTCTAGTATCTTTGCCAAGAAAACCCAAAATGGAGAAATGAAAATATGACTCAAAAAACAAATACCCCCTATCAAAGGGTCATAGATCTAGGACTTGAAGGGACCTCAGAAGTCATCTCATCCAACTCCTTCATTTTACTTGTGAGGAAACTGAGGTCACAGAAATTGTGGGCCTACCTGTGTAATTTAAGGTTATACAAGCCATGTCAGGAGTAGGATTTGAACCTAACACTATTGTCTCCAGAACCAGTGATCTTTCCACTGTATCCTACTGTTACCTCGCTACAGGAGTTAGTAGGTTCTCTCAGACTAGAGGTCCTAAAGCAAACGCCATAATGTTAAGTTGTTAGGTATGTGATAGATAAAATTGTTTTTCATGTATAGTTGGGACTAAATGGCCTCGGAGGTCCATTTAACCTCAGGAACCCTGTAACTTTCATTCTGAGATGCTGGCACTCCTGGTTTTCACCTTGTATTGGAATAACAAGATAGAAAAATGACAGATCTTTACCTGCTTCTTTCTTGTAAGGAGAGAGCCCTTGATACATGAGTTTCATAGATGTTAAAAAGTAAGGACCTTCCATAGTAAAACCTTTCTGGACTGATAAAAAAAAATTAAGAGAAAGTCACTAGGAAAGGGTAAATCACATATCAGTAAGACTGGTAATGAAGGGACAAGATGAGGCAAAGGTAAGAAGAGGTAGGGCCTGGCAGTGAGAGAGCATAGAGCAACTGGAAGACAAAAGAGACCCTGAAGTTTCATTGTCCTCATCCTATACCTGGGAGATGACATCAATTTAATTCAAATCAATTCCATTCAACAACATGTCTTAAAAGTGCTCACTATATCCAAGATATTGGATTAGACATTGGGAATGTTTGTGATAGGTGGAACAAATGTTTGGAAAACTACAAAAATATGCTCATTTCCCCAGAGAAATCGGTAGTCCATGCTTCGGAGTAATGAACATCCCTGTTAAATTGAAGAAGAAAAAGAAATACCCTACATCCCTTCGCTACTGATTGCTAAGTCAAGGATTTTCCTCCAGTTGATAAAACTCTGTTGTGTAATATTGTGAACTACATGATCCAGTGTTGAGGAACCATTCTTTTATAATGAGGGAAGCATGCGAATACTGTTCCGGCTTTCTTGAGCTATGAACCCCTTTTCATTGGCTATGACTCAAGAAAGCAAGAAAATGTACCTGGAAGAAAACAGAAAGAGGCCCAGAGAGGGGCACAGATAATCTGGACAGTTTTGTTATTATATTAGTATAAACCTGTATAAAATAATTCCATTCCATAATTCACTTGTCTTCGCTGTATATTGAAATGTTCATGTTTGTTGACATTTAAGTTTATAAGAAAATAATTTTTATAAGAAAATAATTTTTAAAAGAAAGAAAATATAGCTGGACTCTGCATATCATAAGGAAGACCTGAGCATAGGAGTTAAAAGGGATTTATCAGTTCTTTCATGAACCCTTGAAATACAATCAAAATGCTGGCTGTTTAAGTGCCCATCACGTGTATAAGCAAAGGCCAAAAAAAGTTCAAGACCATTCCTTTATCTTGTTGACAAAAAGCTTACTGGGGGCTAATCCTAAATTCTGTTATTTTAGCTTTCTTTCTTGAAAAACTTACACATATCTACTTCCGTTCTCCTGTCAAACTCCCTGAAGCCAGGAGCCCTGCCATCACACTATCCCAGGTTCTGTTATGTGAAGTGAGTGAATTGGACACAAAGTCTCAAAATATGCATTCCTGAGGGTTGTCATTTAATTTCCCTACATCTCAATTTTCTCATCTTAAAATGGGGAGAACTATCATCTCTCATGCCTTATAAAGTTTTCTTGTCCTGTTAATCATATAAGAAGTTAGAGATGAAAGAGATTTGAAAAGTATAAAGGGATATGAAGATGTGAAATAGTTATAAGAGCTACCTGCTTCCCAGCATTGTGGGAAGCTAAGCACTTTTCAGACTTTAAAGGGATAGAGAGGAAAGTTATGGTCTCATGGATGGAGGGGGAAACAAACGTTCTCTATACCAATGCAGGTTGGCACCTCCTCCGAAAGGAATGTTTCCTAAAGCAATGAGCGTCCACGTGACTTGCCTAAGTCCCAATGCCAACATTTGTCCAAGATGGGTCATGAACCCAGGTCTTTCTTCAGGTTTCAAGGCCTACTCTCTATCCACTATGTCATATTATCTCTTTCAAATCCTAACACGCTATGGAAATAGGAGTTATTATTATTGTCATTATTAATTCAAAGCCAAGAGAATGACAATGCAAATTCTGTTATATCACTCCTTTGTAAAACAAACAAACAGCTCTGTTGGACTATGCTACAAATTCACATATCATTCAGACACATACCCAAGGCTATCTATCTGCTCCTCCTCATCTAGATCAACTTCTGCCATAGCAGACCTGAAAAATGGACTTCTCCTCTCATGTCTTTCAGAATTCTGGCTTTAGTCTCTGTTAATATACACTTACCTTTGGACATCATGGGGCCCAGTCCAGTTGATGGTGACTGAGTGTGGACAAACTAGTCCACCTAGCCCACTTTATCTACTGACTAGCTCTAGATACCAGATTGAGCTCGAGTTTCACATTTTCCTCCCAGCAGTGCTTCTGACTTTTGGTATTTTCTGTCTAAGCTGCACTCTCACTCTGGAAGCTCCTTCAGAGACTAGAGTGTCACCCTGGAATATCCATCCACCTCTGTGGCTTTCTCACAGTGGAACATCATTCTGTCATACTGGCCCCCTTCATGTACTGGTGAGTTCCCCTAAGAGCCTCCGTTTTGGGGGAGGACCTAGACTAACCAGTCTTCGTTCTCTTTTTTGCTGTGCTTCTGACTTCCTGGACTTCAACATCATTCTTTCCATTGGCTACCTTCATCACTCTCCCTTTTTAATTCTTTTGTGTGGTGTCTTTCTCCAACAAAATGTAAGCCTTTTGAGGTCAGGGATTGTCTTTTTTGATTGTGTTTTTATTCCTAATGCTTAGTTTCATAACTGGCAAATAGCACTTAATAAATGCTTGCTCTCTTGCCCTCCATCTGTCCACCCAGATGATCTCATACTCTGCCTCCCACATTTCCCTCACTTTTCCACCTCTGTCAAACACTGATCACCAGTCCTCTATATGTATCATCTTCCTCTACAGGAATATAAGCTCCCTGAGGACAGGAACTGTCTCTCTTAAATATATTTCTTATCTCCAATATGGATCACAGTCCCTAGCATGTTGGTTGGTTGGTTGTTGTTCTTTTTCGAAGAGGACCAAAATGATGTCACCATGATAAAGTGAAGTTTCAGTGTGTCCAACTGTGGCTGATCAGACCAATACGAACTCAGAATGCTCTACCACAGGTTGGGCACAGATAGTCTGTGTGAATATGTGGGGTAGATATCCCAAATTTGAGCATCCTGCATTTACTTTGTGCTGTCTCAATTCTGCTTTGCTCATGGAGCATAGCACCCTTTCTGATGTGGGCACGCCATGCTGAGCGGTCCTGTGCCAGTGTCTCCCATGTTGCACAGTCAACTCCAAAGTTCTTGAGAGAGACCTTGAGAGTGTCCTTGAATCACGTCTTTTGACCAGCATGTGATCACCTGCCCCAAGTGAGTTCTCCATAAAATAGTCTTATCACCTATGTACCCTAGCGTGTAATATGTACTTAACAAATGCTTTTTTATTCATTCATTGAACCATGTTAATCTCTAGCCAATTTACTATTTTTAAAAAGTCTTATGGATTGATTTTGTTTTTCATACTCTAGCCATTTCCTCATACACCACTCTCCTCAACCTCCCACAACTCCACGTTGAATCCTCTCTTATAATAAAGAAAAACAATTAAGTGAAACTGATGGACATGACCTCAGCTAATAGCATATGCAACATTCCCTCTCATAGGGCCTCACCTCTCTACCGAGATGAAAGAAATGTATGTTAGTATATGAGAGTCTGAGATGAGCTGAATTAGACTCTTTTAGTATTTTTAGTATTAGTATTTATTTTTAGTTTTTAGTATTGCTTTTAGTTTTAGTATTGTTTTCATTGGTGCTACAGTTGAAAATATTGTTCTCTTGCTTCAGGCTACTTTGATCTGTCTTAGTTCATATAATTCTTCCCACGTTTTTCCAAATTCCTTGTAGTCATTATTTCTTACAGTACAATAGTATCTTGTGGTTGATGTTAAGTGAGTTCAATTGTGTCCACGTCTTCATGACCCCATTTGAGGTGTTCTTGGCAAAGAAAAGAAAACACTTAAAAACCACTGGAGTTGTTTGCTGTTTCCTTCTCCAGCTCATTCTACAGATGAGAAACTGAGGCAAACAGGGTTAAGTGATTTGCCTAGGGCCACACAGCTAATAAGTGTTTGAGGTCAGATTTGAACTCAGAAAGATGAATCTTCCTATCTCCAGTCTTGGTGCCACCTAACTGCCTTGTATAATATCATACGTAGGGGTATATGCTCAGTGATGAAATCTCTGAGTCGAAGGGTATAAACAATTTTGTAGCTTTTCTTACATATTGACAAGTTATTTTCCAGAATGGTTGGACTAATTCACAGCTTCACACTGTACCTCACTGCCTACTGACATGTTCAGGGATGACCTTATACATGACCTTGGAAAAGTCACTTTAACTCTCTTAGTTTCAGTTTTTATCACTTACAAAATGAGGGGCTTGGATTAGATAGTATTTAAGATGCTTTCCAGTTCTGACATTTTCAGAATCTATGAACCTATGGATAGAGGTATGGATTGCTAAATGTGACATGATTTAGAGGTTTTCAGAAAAAAGTCCCTGACCAAAATTTTGGCCCCCAAAAATGATACCCTAGGATCAGGAAAGTTGGCAGTAAAAAGAAGGTACTAGGTGCTAATGGGAGGGGAGGGATATAGAAAGCCAGAAAGAAGGGGCCTGAACATAAGTGTCACCTGAATGCCAGTTTTGACTTGAACATCAACACTGAGACGCAGGGATCCTGAATGTTACTGGGTTTCAGGCCCTTCATAAAGTGAAGAATTGGGAGGAAAAGGCAGAGATCCAAAGGGAGGAGAACTTCTCCTCTGATTGAGGGGAGGCTGCAATCCATGAAGCAATATGGTAAGTCTATTTCTGGGTTCTGTATTGTCATGACATCAGCATTCTCCTTTTCTCTTCTTAGCACCTGTCTCAACCTGATCGTGTGTTACTAGGAAGAGTGCAGGAGGCAAAGAAGCCTGGTTCTAATCCAACTTTGGTCCTTACTATCTCTGTTACACTGGGTAACTCATACCATCTCTCTATGCCAAAATATGTAAAACAAAAGGATTGGACAAGGTATTCCCCAGGTCTGCTCCAGCTCAAAATCCGATCACTCAAATCAAAATCTCATGAGTCAATGAACTCACATTAAATGTCTACCCTCTGCCAACCACTGTGCTCACCTCTGGGAAGAGAAATACAAAAGGGAAATAGTCTTTTCCCTCCAGGAGCTCACATTCTCCCAAGGAGACCCATGTTCACAGATAAGGGGAGAAAAAAGCATAAATATAAAATAAATAGCTGGCGGAACAATAAAGGAGGTGTCGCTTGAGTGGAGCCTTCCCCTCCAGTTCACACCCCTGACTTTCCAGTGCTTTCTTTGCAATGCCTTTCTGCACCTTCTAAGCTTACTCTATCTCTGGACTTCACACACTGGAAATACCTACACCCCTCCAGACTCTCCCTTTGATTGACTGGTTCATTCCAGGACCTTCATTTTAAAGGGAAGGCTCAGACCAGCCTCTTCAGGGTGCTGTCTTGACTCTCACAGGTTTTGTCTATAATGCCCTGTACCAAGTTCTTTCACTTCTTTTTTTTCCTCTCTCCCCTTTTAAAGCTTCTTTTTACATGTTTCATATGTTATATTAAAATATAAACTCCTTGAGGATAGGGGCTATCTTTCCTTCTGCTTGCATTTTTTAGCCTCAGCATTTAGCACAGTGCCAGGTGGGTAGGAAACACTTAACAAAGGCTTGTTGGCATGTTGACTTGATCGACTAGGGGTTCCCAGAGGCAATCATGAGGAAAGAGAGCATTCCAGGCAGGGAGGATGATTGTGAAATTGCATGTGCTTTATAAATAAGGAATAACAAGTAAGCCAATCTAGCTGGAATTCAGCATGTATAATAGAGATTAATGTGTAATCAGCCTAGAGATGTAGCCAGGACCATTAAATACCAACCAAACAGTTTCCTCATCTATAAAATGAGATCAATCCTAGAGATAATAAGGAGGAAGTGACACTTCTTGATCAGGGGAGTGACATGGCCTGACCTGTGCTTTAAGAATAACAATTTGATCAATTGTATGGAAGATGGATTAGAAAGGGAAATGGTTGGATGCAGGGAAGGTCCAATTAAGAGGCTGTAAACACCTGAGCTAGGTAAAGTACCAGTGCTAGGAGTAGAAAGAAAAGATATTAAGGGGATCTGATCAACAAGACTTAGCAACTCGTTGCAAATTCAGGAAAAGTGAAAGTAGTCAAGGATGAGTCCTCGATTGAAAAATTGGGTGACTGAAAAAAACGGTGGTGCTCTTCACAGAAACAGGGAAGCTAGGAAGAGGGATGGAATTTGAGGAAAAAGATAATGTGTCCTGTTTTGGTGCCTATGGGACATCAGATAAAGGTGTCTAGGAGGCAATTGGAGATCTAGGACTAGAACTCAGGAGAGAGATGACTTTGACCTGTAGACCTGAGAATTATTGACGTAGAGATAATAGTTGATTCTATGTGTTTGTCTAACGTGTTTGTGTTGTCCTTTGTTTTCGAAGAAGAGACATCAGAGAAATGATGTCATGACTTGCACTTGACTTTGTTTTGAGGGAGGGAGGGCTGTTTAATGATTAATGTTTGTTCATTGATTCATGAGATTTTGATTTGAGTGATCGGATTTTGAGCTGCAGTAGACCTGGGGAATATCTTGTCCAATTCTTTTGTTTTACATATTTTGGCACAGAGAGATTGTATGAAATTGCCCAGTGTAACAGAAATAGTAAGGAGCAAAGGTTGGATTAGAACCAGGCTTCTTTGCCTCCTGGACTCTTCCTAGTAATAGATAATTAGATTGAGAGTAGCTTCACTTTCTCCTCCTGAGCCATCTGGGTCCAGTGACCAGATGTTAATCAGGATGACTGGAGATGGCCCAGTATGCAATGGGAGACCTTGGCCTTTTTAGGCTAGGCCTTTTCAGTACTCACTTAGGGAGAGGTAAAGCCCACTGAGTGGATAGGCCTCTTTAAGAAGTGGTCAGGGAATGGCCCTTTCAATGAGAAAAGAAAAAAAATAACTAAATCAAACTAGGAGGGAAACAGAAATTGTTACTATTGATAATCACTCTAAGCTAGCCATTAAGTGGAGCTTGAGCAGGGACCTATTGTTGTTGAACCTATAGGCTTCAGAATGCACTGAGTTTAAGGTTTTGGGAATGACAAGGAAGGAAGGAAGGAAGGAAGGAAGGAAGGAAGGAAGGAAGGAAGGAAGGAAGGAAGAAAGGAAAGGCATTTAATGAGATAAGCAACAGAGGGAGAAGAATTGTTTATACTCTTTGATTCAAAGATCTTACTACTTACTTACTTACCCCAGGACATCAAGAACAAAAAGAAGGGACCTATATATAACATATTATATGAAATCACATTTTATAAATCACAAATTTTGTGGTAGCAAAAAAAGCGGACACTGATTGGAGACTGCTGAGCAAATGGTGATACACAAATATAATAATATACTATTACACTGTAAGAAATTGTGAATTTGAGGAATTTAGAAAAACATGGGAAGAATTATATGAACTAATACAGATCAAAGTAAACAGAAGCAAAAGAACTATACAAACTACCAACTCCCATTCTCATTGACCTCTAAAGGGTCTCAGCCTGAGCTGAGGGATCAATTAGTTTATCCTGCTCAATCTCTAACTGAGGTTGTACTTCAACTTCTGAGCAGATGTTTTGTTCTTGTTTAGCTGTGTCTGGCTCTTTGTGACCTCATTTGAGGTTTTCTTGGCAAAGACACTACAGCGATTGGCCATGAGGAGCTGAGGCAAACTGGGTTGTGACTTGCCCAGGATCACACAGGTAATAAGTGTCTGAGGTCATATTTGAATTCAGCAAAATGAATCTTCCTGACTCCAGGCCCAGCACTTTTTCACACTGTTCCACCTAGCTGTCCCTTCTCTTAAAGATCAAGGAAAAGATATCCTACTACAAATTGTCATCACCTAAAATGAAATGGGAATACTAAATTAGGAGTGAAATTTCTTTGGCTTAGAAGTTTGCTTAGGTTATTTGCAAAACTAAAAAGCCTTATGGAGCAGGGTCAAGAAAATGAAACCCAGTGTAGAAAATTCATTAAAGATTAGACTAGGAAATGGATTGAGGGATACAACGAATAAACAAAGGCCCACTGGTATAAAGAGAGTTTGTTTCCAATGCTCTTCTGTTTCCGTGAGCTAAGCCACTATCAAAACTGGCAAAGAAATCTGTTGATTTTGAAAGAAAATTATCTTGACCCTTTCTGTGTCCTATATCTCTGAGAGATGTAGCTCAGATACTCTATTTCAATAATGCCATTCGCTAGCATGACTTTTTCCAAAGATGTTTCAGTAGGAAATGTCCTCTGTAATTCAGTGGGGGCAACAGAATGTATTTGTCTCTAGGTTGATTTTGAGTGTTCATTTTCTAAATGATTTCCCTGGCAAGCACTGAAGCAGCTGCACTTCAGCATTTAATTAGTCATTTTTTTAAGCAGGACTGGGTCAAAGAATCCTTAGTTTGGAAAGACGAAAAAGAAACCTTCCTCTGTTCTCTCCGGCCCCAAGCTTCTCTCTTTAGGCTCCCGAGTGCCACAAATTCGGTGGCTCTGGTGCCAAATCTGGGGCTGTCCCCACAAAGTTAGGTTCAAAGGTGGACTTTAATATTTAATAACCCCCCCAGGTATCCGCCATAAGTTTATCCAGTTAAATGTGTAATTGGGAGCTCCTGCCCATAGACTGGTGCCTCTGTTGACAAGACCTTAAAGACCAGTTTCCCACTGGTTCCTAAATAGGCTTTTATAGCCGAGGCTTACAGATACAGTACTTTTTTTCAAAGGCTTTATACAGCAATTAATGAACTGCAAGCAAATACCTAAACCTCAGATCCCGAAAGACTTGCCAAATTCTTTGCTGCTGGTGGAGATTCTAATAGCAGTATTTGTTCTCTTAAGTTACCCCAAACAAGGAATATTTTACATCCATAAATAGCTGCTTTTTGGGGGACAGGTGAGCCACAGCAAGGATTTTTTTTTTTAAAGGGAAAAACAGAAAATGCATTATGCCTGAAGAAATTCCCAAGGATGTCCCATATATTCCTGGCAGGAAATACCATGTAATTTTCCTCACTTCAATGCCAATTTTCCTTATTTTTAATTTTAATGAATGAAGGTTCCAGAATTACCCTGTTAATACCACTCTTTCCATTCCCATTCCACCCCCCTCCCCCTTCACCATTATTGTTATTCTGAGACTTGCTTTTCCTCTAGTCTCTTTTCCGCCCATGTGCTGGGTTGCTGTGAACTTGGCTGTTAGAATAATACTTGCTGGCAAGGAGGTCTGTGACACTGGACAGCAAAGTTTCTGTGGAAGAGTATATAGCCAACATAAAAAGCCTAAGCAGAGTCAAATCAGTCACAGGATAAAGGGAAAGAGAGCCCTTCCATCTCCCTAGGTAGTAACAATGGCCTTTGCAGCTCCACAGACTTCTTCCTAACTTCAATTCAGCAAAACGAAAGGAGGCAATAAAACAGATGTTCCTCCCCACCTCATGCTTCATGCTCCACACATTACAGCAATATGAAACACTCTGCAAGAAGGGTTTCAAGGACTTCTGGATCTCATTGACATGGATACCACATCCAGCAATACACATGACAACCTATCCACTCATCTGTGTCCCTTGATAAATCTTCCCAATGGGATTTAGTCAAAGTGTAAGAGGTCTTCCCTGGATCCTTTTAGCATTTGCTCAATGGAGCATCCAAGTGGTCCACCTCATCCCTCAGTTTTTTATGTGACCAGCCACCTTATTTTTTGATCATTCATTCCCTAGATAACTTCTTTTCTGCTGCTTTAAGGAGTAAAGCTCGCTGTTGGCCATATGGTGCAGCCATATTGTCTTTCTTTCACCCCCAACTTTGATTCTTTTGAGATTGTCTTCCATGATTTTCAACTATACAGTATCACTGGGAGAATAGCAGCTGAGATTTGTAGATGATGATTTATCAAAAAAAATAGTATATATCTTTTATGTATTTGTTGTCTCTTTTATGTCCTTGTTATGTATCTACATGTTATTTCTCTTGTTTGAAATATGAGCTCCTTGAGAATAGGGATTGTTTTTGCCTTTCTTTGTAATCTCAAGATTTAACATAGTCCCTGGCATATAGCAGTCCTGTTTCATAAATCCTTTTTCATTGATTGATTGATCTTTTCCCTGTACTGTGATGCATTAGTGTTAAAAGATGAGTTGTTACAGTGGGAGAAACTTGGAAAAATTGAGAGCCTTTTGCAATTAACCAAATGCACTAATTCAATGGACTTCCCACTCAAAAGAGTATTGCCTCTGGCATTCGAGGAACTGGGTTCAAACATTACTTCTGAAACTTACTACCTGTGTAATTTGGGCAAGTCATTTAGCCATCCCAGGCCTCAGTTTTCTTATCAGTTAAATAATGAAGATGACTTCTGAGTTCCCTTCTTTCTCTAGGTCTACTATCCTATGATCTGTAATCTTTTGAGCTTCATGTTATGAATTGGACAATAGGTATTTTTCTTCCACTTGATTTTTCCTACGTGGATTCTTAAGCTAATCTGTTTTGAATAAGTCTATAGTATTTTGGGACTTGATTCAGTCAACCTAATGTCATTTGCAAAGAGAAGATTAAAGAAGACCTCCCCAACTCTAAAGAAATCCTTTTCCATTCGGAGTCTATGAGTAAAGGACAAGGCAAATCCTCCCAATAGGAGGCAATTATAAATATCCTTAACCAATGTTCCTCGTGATAGTCAAAAGATGGTTAGACTTATTTCTGGGATTGCATCTATTTGCAGTATTGCAAATGCTCAAATTTAGCTCATGGTTGTATGACTCTTATATGACCCAGAAGAACCGGAATTTAAGAATACTTCAAAGAATCATGCAAATTTTTACATCAGTGGGCATGCCTGATCCTTCTAGTGTTAACATATGCTCAGTCAAATTATATACATGTGTGTATATATGTATTCATATATAAATCAACAATAAATACAATAGTATTTGAAATTTTTTTATACTCTTCAGTAAATTATATGACTGAAATTTGTGGTTTATTGCAGAAATCATCCCTGAAATCCTTCCTCTACTCATATTTTCATTAAGGTTAAACTCAATTTTGGGGGGATCATTCTCACAAGAATTTTGTAGAGATGAGAAAGTAGTCATGTGATTCTGGGTTGGTAGATGCTGATATGTTTTGATCACTTTGGGGGTAATTATTCCATATGTGATTTTAAAAACTGTTTAATATTTTGAAAATAAGTCTCTTAGTGCTTTCAAAATTGTGTCAATTCCAGCATATATTTTCTGACTTCATCCTAAGTGCCATTTATACTTCCTGATTTGGGGTGTATGAGGTGTTCAGGGAGGATTAGCACCTCTAGTATGAGGGTTTGCCAAGTCCTTTTCAGGGCTGTTCATCCACCTTTAGAGTCCACCTTGACCCAACTCTCACCTGTGGCTCCAAAAAATTGTAGTAGGAGTGGGGAATCTGTGGCCTCGAGGCCACATATGACCTTCTAGGTCCTTGGGTGTGGTCTTTTGACTAAGTCCAAGTTTTACAGAACAAATTCTTTTATTAAGGGGATTTGTTCTGTGAAATTTGGATTCAATCAAAGGGCTGCACTGGAATATCTAATGGGCCACATGTGGCCTCCAGGCAGCAGGTTCCCCACCCCTGCTTGTAGCATTTGCAGCAGCCATACCCTGGTAAAACCGTTTCAGCCTTCAGGCTAAACCAGCTTGTGAGTAACTGACAGGCTACAAATCCATCAGTAAGTTAGAAAGATGTCTTCCCCGAGCATGTGAACACTCCCCCTGATAGAATGGACAGTTGAGAAAAATTTGTTCCAGTGGACATGAAGGTGACTGAAACAGGATCTGTGAATGCTTAGATCTTGGTCAGACATCACAGAAATGCTATAAAGTAGACCCAGGTTTTTGTGGTTACCCATATTTTACATCATGGTAGCCTATGTCTCCCCATGATGCTTTTGAATCCTAGAAGATTAGTACATCTGAAACTCTAAGTCTGAAACCTAACCCTCATTGGAATGGGTGGATGAGAACAATTTGTTCCAACAGCCATGAAGTCAACTGAAGCAGGTGTTGGAGCACTTAGAGCTTGGTCAGACATCAGACGCCAAAGGCATCCATTGCATCCAGGATCATTGCCAATCATCTTGACACTTACTTTGTCACTGAACTTTGACGACTCTGGAAGAGAGAGTGAGGCTGATGACTGTGCAGCTCTGCCTCACTTAAATCCAGTTCATGCAAAAGTCAAGATATCACCTGTGATGTCACTGGTCCTGTTCAAAAACAAAAATGAACACCAGTATCCTGATATAAATTGTAGGGAACAAGACTGCTTAAGTCCAGATGTGGCAGGTCCACTGTGACTGATGAGAAGAGATCACAGGCTGAAAATACTTTTTCATTTGTCCTTCCTGCCCTTGGGGACCTTTTGTAAGTGGAGGGACAAATACATTTGACATTCCTCACTGACACCCAGGCAATCACCCAACTGCAAAGCACTTTTTCATAAGAAAAGATTGTTTTAAGGATCAAATTAGATGCTTTTACAGTGGTTAGCACATTACTTGGCACATAGTAGGTGCTTACTAGATGTGTTGTCCCCTTTTTTCACTACTTTTTCTCTTCATTTTTCTTCTCCCTGTGCCTTCCCTCCTCAACTCTCTCTTACTGACTCTTTCTTCTCTAGACACAACAGAGAAGTAAAGTATATTTTATTAAGTATTCATCTTTTAAAGTTTCATGTTTCCTCTTCTTAAAAATTATATTAGTTTTCCATTTTATATTTCTCCAATAAAATAGCTCAAGTTAGTTGTAAGCTGCTTTTTATGTAGATGGGAACTTCATTCTCTTGTTCATCCCTGTGAGTCAGTGGTCCAGCCCATCCTTCCATCCAACTTCAATGTTTTTGTGTCCAATGACTCCATTTATACTAAGAATGTCAATCTTGATGAATGAAGATGTGGATAACCCAGCAAAACTAGGTAACACTTGTTTCATACGAAGGATTTGTTGCTGTTTGTTGGTTCCTGAATGTCCTGTCTTGGGCTAAGAAATATGTGACCCCACCTACCTCTGCACTGCTTAAAGCTGAGAGGAAGGATGACATAGTGGAAAGAAAACTGCATCTGCTATCAGAGTGGTATCAAATCCCAGCTTTGTGACTGTACCTGTGTTACCTTGGACGTGTCATTTTACCTAGTGTATATATTCTATACCTAATTTTCTTATCTGCAAAATGAGAGATTCAAATAGATGAGCTTTAATATCCCTTTTATTTCTAAATCTGTAGACCTTAATGATCATTGAAACTTTCTGGTAACTGAGGATTTCACCGGAAAATCCTTTTTGTCAGAATTCTTATTGAAAATAATTTGAAACATGTACACTTTCCTATCTTCATAAGTACAATATGATAAACTTCACTGAATCATGACTTGATTTCTAAAGACTTTTTGCATTTTTGCATCTACTAGACTTGCATTCCCTTTGCAAAATGCTAGAATGATTTCTATAGAAGAAATGGAACCACTACCTTACAGGGGAAAAAATGTATGAAGTTTGCAAATAAAAAGAAACTTATAACTACCTGTAGCTATTTTATTTGAGAAATATAAAACAGAAGAGAAAACTAATACAGTTTTTCAGAACAGGGAGCAAGAAACTTTAAAAAATGAATACACACTAAAACGTAGTTTAGTTCTTTACTGTGTCTACAGAAAGATCAAAAGGAGAGAAAATTAGGGAGGGAAAGTGCAGGGAGAGATAGAGACATATGAAAAGAAAAGGAGTAAAGAAATGGAGAAAAAGGGGGAGAGAGAAAAGGAGGGGAAGGCAGAAGAGGAAAAGAACACGAGGGAGAAGGAGGGAGAGAGAGAGGAAAGAGAACATTTATGATAAGGAAATAAAAAGTAGTGGAAAGAACTCTCTAGAGGCAGAAAGAGACCATGCCAGAAAGAGAAGCCACCAGTCCATCAAGACCTCACCCCAACCCAACCCTTTTCAGTAGCTCCTGTTTTCCATACCTGACCTACTACCTCTCCCTTCTGCCTTACCTCCTAATTTCCCCACCCCAAATCATTAAAATCTCCCCCCTCTAGCTTAGAGACCAGTTTAAAATTGGCTCAGAATCTGAGGTGCCAATCCCTTTAGCCCCTCACCTGCTCATAGGGCCTGGGAATCATGGCTACTCTCTCTTCCTCCAGTTCCCTACTTCCCTACTCTTCTGCCGAAAGAGTTTTAGAGAACTTACCTTTAGAAATCTCTCTAGTGTCAGTTTCTCTGTCACTAACATCCAGCTCTGTCACCAACTAAGACTTCTGAGTTCATCAGAAAGGTAAAGATGCCTCAGTATGGGACACTGGCACCTGTATCCTACTGCAGAAGCTCTCAGGTAGACACACTATTGTGTTGATTGACATTGACATCAGCAAGGCCGAGGATGGTCAATGGACTTTAAACTTTAGAAGTCTTGTTTTGGTATGATTGTATTTAAAGTGAGTGGTAAATCTTGTCTCATGGGCCAGAGGTTCTTCCCTAATATGTGCAATGCATGTTGATTGCAGAATGCATCTATCTATCTATCTATCTATCTATCTATCTATCTATCTATCTATCTATCTATCTGTCTGTCTGTCTGTCTGTCTGTCTGTCTGTCTGTCTGTCTGTCTGTCTGTCTGTCTGTCTGTCTGTCTATCCTTCCATCCATCCATCCATCCATCCATCCATCCATCCATCCATCCATCCATCCATCCATCCATCCATCCATCCATCTATCTATCTATCTATCTATCTATCTATCTATCTATCTATCTATCTATCTATCTATCTATCTATCTATCTGTCTATCTATCTATTGAACACAATAGCCCTTCCTCACTCAAAACAAAGTCAAGTTCAAGTCATGTCATTATTTCTCTGATGGCATGGTCTTCTTTAGCAATGAAGGACGAACACACACACACACACAGTATAAAATATCTGGGAGTTCACCTGCTAATACTTAATGTTTTTTGAAGAATGCATCTTCCCCTTCTTAATATTGAGATCAAATGATGACTTTCAGAGAATAGCAAAGTTATTTTTGGGATTTCTGACATCTATAGAATATTTTACACTTTTAAAAAGTTTACTTCCATGTACCTTGTTTTTTCATCCTTATTATGATGCCGTGGAGCCAGTGGAGCAGACGATGTTCTCCATGTTTAACAGACCTCTATCTGTAAGCTCAGAGAGGTTAGCTGATTGCTCAGGTTCACACAGCACAAAGATCTCCTAACACAATACCATATACAAGTCAGTTATTTCTAGAGGATCAGACCTGAGATTATCTTGTCTCTGGCATGTATAGACCCTCCAAAGATTTCAAAGAGTATAGAGATATTCCCAGAATCAGAGATAGGAACAGTAGATGCCTATCCTTCCAAAGCACTAGGATGCTAGTCACATATACATGTGGGGTAAGGAAGGTAGGAAAAGAAAGAAGGTTGTGGGGAGAATGACTGGAGTTAAGGAAGGTGTTAGGAACAATAAGGTCATTGAATGAGCCTCATTGACAGATATCTGGATTCTCTCAGAAAACAAAACTGGGGGTTTCTGAATGACTCAGCTAACTTTGTGGCCATGGTGGCAACAGTAATATGATGGCGCCACAAAGTCCATCTGAATTCAAGCTCTTAAAAAAGTAATATATTCAGCAGGCAATTCCAAAGTATTGTATGTGAAGACAATCACCCTAATGCTCCCTCCTTCCCCGCTTTTACCAACATATTTATAGCACATGAAATCAGGTCAAATGAGTATCAAGGGCAACTTGAGGGTTATATGTGGGAGAGGGTAAGGGCAGTCTCATTCACCTTGCCTTGATAATTGGAGTAGAGGTAGAATGGGCTGATTCCATATATAAGTCTCAGATTTGTTTAGGATCCAGTCTTCTTCTTGAGCCTTGATACTTCCTTGAGTGACTACCCAGCCACCAGAGCATGGGACTGAAGCAAACATCTTTATTTTTCCACATGCCCTAGGGAGAGCTCCAGTAGTGACTGAGGTAGCAATCAAACAAATGTAAGGCAAGAGAAATAAGAACTGAGAGGAAATGTCAAAAGAACTGGTATTTTATCCTGAAGAAGATAAGTTGTAGAAATTGTTTTCTCTGGCCAGGAAAACTATCCTTGAACTAAAAAGGACAGAGCAAAAAAAATGGCTATTAAGGAATTAAAGTCCAATCTAATATGAAGAGACTGTAGAATACCCACCTGCCTTCGGTAAGTACTGACGACTAGATTCAGGTGAACTGTACCCCAGGGTGTTAAAAGACTGGCAAACAAGATTACTGAGCCACATCAGCGATCACTGAAAGATTACAGAGAATGAGAAAAGTATGAGAAGACTAAAGAAAAGCAAGTTCTGTCTAAAATTTCAAAATGAAAGAGAGTTGAATCTGCAAACTGTATGACAGTGTATATGGGACAAAGTTCTAGAACATAATTACTAAAGAAGTAAAGCAAAATCTAGAAGAAAAAACAATGAATTAGTTGTTCTAGACTAAATATATTTCTTTTTGTCAGAATTACTAAACTAATATAACAGGAGAATGATGCACGTAATATTTAAAAAATATTTTTCACAAAGCCTCTCATGTTGTTCTCAAGATGGAGAGATGTGAGCTAGAAGACAGTTTGGTTAAATGTATTCAGAACTGGTTTAATTACTGCATCTAATGAAAAGTCATTAATCAATTGATATCAATGTGGAAGGCCGTCATCAGTGGAATGCCCCAGAAATCTATTTGGTCCTATGTTGTTTAATATTTTTTATCAGCAACTTGGGTAGATGCATAGATGATGTGCTTATTGAATTTACAAGTGACAGAAGGCTAGAAGGGTTTGCTACGACAAGATCATAGGACTATAGATCTAGAGTAGAAGGTACCTCAGAGACCATCAAGTCTTGTCTAAGACCACCTAGAATCATCTATCTTCAGAGTCAGGGTTCTTGATCCTGTACCATAATATATTGGATTACAGTCAGAATCTAAAAGGGATCAAACATTTGGCTGGTTGGCAACACTCCCAAGTGGGCCTGAAGCAGATTAAAATGTAATTGGAAAATACTTAAAATAAATAAAAATGCAATAAAATAAAGATAGCATTACAATTAGAACTAAATCAATATGTGACCCACAGAAATCCTTATGCATGGTTTAGTGGTCCCCCTTTCTATTTGAGTTTAACACCACTGGGCTAGAAATTCCTATTTAGAGAGTCATTTTTCTGAAAAAGATCTAGGGGTTACAGTAGGCTGCACAAACAGCAAAGCCAACAATATAATATGGCATCCCAAAAGACTAATGTGATATTAGACAATATTATGAGAGAGAGAATGTCTAGGACCAGGCAGGTGAGATCCCTACTTGTCTTTCCTAGTCAATCCATACTTGGAGGATTTTATTAATTTCATGCATAACATTTTAGTAATGAGATTGACAAATCCAAGACTATCCAGAGAAATCATGATGGTGAAACAACTGGAAATCAGTGCAAGGAACCAGGAATTATTTGTCCTTCATTCGCGAAGACGACTATGACATCCGGAAGGTGATGCATGACATACAGATGAATTGGATTTAAGTGAGGGAGGGCTATGTAAAGTCACCAGCCTCACTTTCTCCTCCCGGGATACACATCAGGACCACTGTAGATGGCCCTGTATATATTGGAAGACTGACCTTTCTAAGCTAGTCTTTACTCAGTTTGACTGACACAATTCCCATTCAGTGATTGAGGGTAGGTAAGAAATGAGGCAAAAAATGGCCACTTTTACCTAGTCCAAAAAAAAAAAAATTCTGGGAGGGGAAGTCCCTCTGGGTTTCTGACCAAAACAGAAATAGTTGCTATTTACACTCACATCATGACCAGGTGGGTCTTGGGCTGGGACCTATTGTTGGACAAGTAGCCAGAGTGATTTGAGCTTAAAGCATAGTCCTTAAAAAAGAAATCTATTCAAGAAACCCCAAGATATCTTATGAGGTTTTGTGGATCAAAATTTACATTCTTTTGGGCAGAGCACTCATGGTAGAAAGGTATTATACCCTATGTGGATAGAGGGAGAGATGAGGAGACTGAAGGAACCAGAAATACTTAAAGTGAAGAAGAAAAGACTTCAAGGGTACATGTTAGCTGTCTAAAAGTATGTGATGGTGAGCAGCATGGTGCAGTGGCAAAAACACAAGCCTTGGAGTCACCAGGATCTCCCTCTGAATCTTGCCTCTCTACTTATTAGCTATGTGACGTTTGGGAAGTCATTTAATTTCTCTCAGTCTCAGTTTCCTCATCTGTAAAATTATAATAATCCCCACCGCACAGGGTTATTGTGAATATCCAATGAGATTATATGTATATATAATTCCAGAGGGAAGAACTAAGGGCAGTGAATGGTAGAAACTGCAGAGGGCAGATATGGACTTTGTTATGGAGTCATCCAAAAATGGAATGGGCTGCCTTGGGAAGTAATCAGTTTCCCCTTAATTGAGCTTTTGAAATGAAGGTTGGATCACCACTTATCAGATATGTTTAATGATCCCTTTTAAGTCTGCTTCTGTGATCCTGACATAATAACTACAGATCCATGGAGACTTAACCTATCTGAACCTGTTTCCTTTTTTAATAAGATGAGCATAATAAGATAACTTGTTCTTCCTACCTTACAGAATTATTTCAAAGGAAATGCTTTGTAAACCCTAAAGTGCTATTGGGACAGCTAGGTGACACAGTGGATAGAGTGCCTGGCCAGGAAGACTCATCTTCCTGAGTTCAAATGTGACCTTGGACACTTACTACCTATGTGGCCCTGGGCAAGTCACTTTATCCTGTTTGCCTCAGTTTCCTCATCTGTAAAATGAGCTGGAGAGGGAAATGGAAAACCACTCCGGTTTCTTTGCCAAGAAAACGTCAAAGGGATCAGGAAAAGTTGGACATGACTGAAATGACTAAACAACAAAAGTGCTATCAAAATAAGTTATGTGGACTTGGATTATGGTCAGTGGTCCTCCAGTGTTATTGACTTAACCATAAGAAAAAATGGACTACAGTTGCTTTAGGAGGATGCTAAATTGTATAAGGACTCATTTCCTTGTTAGGATTTTTAAACACAACAATGAGTTATTCAGGAGTCCATGCAATTTCCTTCTCAGAATGGCTTAGGGAATGAGCTTGATATATACCCATCTATATCTGATGATTTATTCACTGTCTCCCACATGTCGGGAATATAGTAGCCACCTAAAGGCCTAATGTGTTTTTTATCATTCTCCATAATTTTTTTTTCTCACTGAAATGGAAACCATCACAGAAACCAATGCACACTGATATTCTAGGTGAGGATATTGCTTGTTGAGTGTAGAAACAAAATCTGCTTTGCTTGTTTCAGAAACCTTGAAAATATAAGACATACAAGTACTAGGGAAGTGTAAAATCAGATGGGCACAAATCCAGGATTCAATTTTTAACTTTCATAAAATTTCAAGTTCTAAAGAAAGAGTTAAGTTCAGTTAAACAAATATTTATTGAACTGCTACTATGGGTCTTACATTAGCCAACAAAATAAAGTTTTGGCATAACAGAGAGAAACAGTATTTGATGCTTTCCATATTTAAGTAAAAAACAAAAACAAGATGGAGCATGAAATATTTTTTTCCTTTCTACTTAGTGGAATGTGGAGGCCATGGCATTGTTCCTAAAACACTGTTCATTCTTTGTTATTCCATTGATAACATCATGTTGAACCCTCTTTCCTTCATGTTGAAATCTGCTGTCCTCATCACCTAACAGTTTGCACTCATCGCACCAAACTATGGGAGTTTGCACGAATACTTTAATGAAGTCCTTGGCTCTGCCATTTGAGGCTACGCCACTTACTTAGCATGAACTTGGACAGAGTCCGAACACAAAAAGTTCAGCCAGCAAAGTATCACTGTATCCAGCAGGAACCAAAACATGCACACGTGTGCAGACAAACCCCAATTTCCCAATTTTGACTAACCTCCAGTAAACACAGGTGCAGGAATGATTCCTATTAGAGAATGAAGCTACATTGTCAGCATCCACTCTACTCCTGGCTACATCCTTTCAACACAAAACAATATGTAAACATTGCTACACTAGACCTTGAGGAAGCTACAAATGGCCCTAAATGGCCTGAAATGTAATGCCAAAATGTTCCTCCATATTTTATCCAATACTCATTTCCATATGGGAATGGTATTTTAAAATTAGCTACTTTTCACAGTCTATTTTTTATCTACCAAAGGACTGAATATGAAAGCAGTCTTAGCAAGGACCTAACAATGTGAACATAGCTGGGGGTTTGAGTTTGCCTTTCTTTCCTTCCATCCCCCATTTTTGGTGAATTCAGTTAAAGCTACAAAGCAGGCATTTCTGGTGATTAGAGCATTGGTTTAGAAATTAGGAGACCTGGACTCCCTCCTGTCCTTCTATTGGATTTTCTGAATAGCTAAGCAGGCGATTTCATTTCTTTGCCATGATTTCTACATCTGTATAATGAGGATAATGTTACCCAGGAAGGAAGCTTAGTGAATTTTAATTCTATTCTGTCCTTTCTCTTCTATGCTCTTATTTCTTATTTTGATTTTTCGCTTGTCTTTAGCCTAGTTTTCTACTGTCTCGGGTCACTTTTTGAAATGTGAACTCTGAAATATGTAGAGTAATATGACAGTATTGCTTCACATGTACAGACTATTTTTATTTGAAAGAGCTTAAGGTGCTTCATATCATTATCATTTCATTTGTCCGTACAAAATTCAAAAAGGAAAAGGAGAGAAAGGAAGATCTGGAAAAAAGAAAGAAAGGAAAGTTTGGAAGAATTCGGATTCTATGAGTTTAAGGAAGAACTTGCTACCTATTATTGTTACTGTGTTATTTGTGGGGAAATGATGACTGTGTAAAGTCATATATCAATCACCATGTTGGAGTTACAAATAAAGACAACAGATTTTGTTCAGTACTCAAACACGGAATGTAGACATTCAGTCTGGAAGTCAATTTTCCTAAGGAAAATGAAATTCTAAAAATATTTGCTCTTACTTTAAAAAGTACTCCTGTTGAAACTCCCCAATTTTAGCTGCATTCCTGACTTGGGTGTCAAAATTGTTCATCTTATTTTTTTCCTTTTGGAGTTTAAAGATGAACTTTTGAGAGAAAATTGATTGCAAGTGCAAGAGCAATCCAAAGAAGGGAGAAATGTTAACTCCTTTATGAAAAATCTACCCAATTTCAAATGATACCACAGTGCTTATCCCACAGATACATATTCCTTTTTTAAAAATTTACTTCATTTTTAATTTATGGAGTAAAACAAGCATTTCCGTAACACAGTATAACAAAAAAGATGATTGCACATGAAACTGCAGATCTATTATGTACAACTTAAATATACAATACAGTTATCATGTAAATTTCTTTTCTTTTTTAGATATCCATCCTTAGAGGCTTCCATACCCAGTAGTTTGAGGGTACAGAAGTGGTGCTAAGTAGCAAGTCTCTTTGAGTTGCTATAGTGAGATATTTGGAATATCCAATATAATTGTGAATACCAGTTAGGCCAGTATTAAGGGAAGCAAGCCCCCAGGTGAAAGTCGAGCTCACAAATTATGAGGATGACTCACCCTGAACTGGGATGTTACTGGGGAGTTATGCTTCATCTAAGGTAATTCTTTTCACATGCTAGATTTTTATCTTGACCAGTGTCGCCTCCAATTTGCAAATTTTATTAATAGAGGTATATTATCAGGCAGGCCTATTTAGAAGCAGAGTCCTTCCAATTACCCAACAATGACAGCGAGAGCACAGCACTGTTAGAAACCAGAGATTGGAGAAATTGGCTTGCAGCTGGGTCCTCTGGGACTTAGTGAAATGCTCATTGTATGGTAAACACTTGATCAACACTGAGCCCTGTATGGGAAGCAGTACTGACTGTTGTCTGGGAAAAGTAAGAACTGTGGCTTCTGATCCACATTCTGATGCCAATTAGCTGCAGTTTTGCAGGAATCATAGCCTCAGTTTCCTCAACTGAATATCAGTCGTCCTGGTAGGACTCCTAAAAATTGCTTTCCTTCTCAATGCACTCATATGTTCACATAAGAGAGAGACTTGTTTATAGTCTGTTATTTTTCCTTTCAGAATTCTTTCCCATGGCCCCGTTGCACAATTACTGTTGGGCTTGCAGCTGTTTTAGAGAGATGGGTTGAAAGAGTCCTGGACTGAAAAGCAGAAGACCTTGATTCTCCTCCTAGCAGGGTCACCTAGCTGTGTGACCATGGGCAAATCACATAACCTCTCCAGGCCACAGTTTTCTCCATCGTAAAATGAGAGGATTGACAAGGTTGGCGTCCCTATAAAAGCCAAATCCAGCTGTTTGGCCAGCAGGTTAATAATCCACCTTTTTAGGCTTAGTATTAACTGACCCAGATTTTGTTCCAGTTTCTTGCCTTACTCCCACTGGTCATCATCGTTATCCTCAGACCCTCCCTAGGCTCCTCCACTCTCCAGCCTATTCCCTGGGTACCCTCATTATTCCTATCCTGCCCTTGTCTAGCATAACTATGCTCAGACCTTGACTCAAATTAAGACTATTTTCCCCAGCATTCCCTGTTTGCCAGTAGCCTGTACTAGTAATAACCAATAGCCACTGACCCTAGGCTGTCATCGCCTGCATCAGGCCTTGTGCTAATTATGTGATATCCTGCATACAGAACAGAGATAAGCTATAGAGGTCACCTCTTTGTTCACCACTGGTTATGTATGGTTCATCAAGACTCTCAAATAGTCATCTGATCCTCTGCCTGATTTCCTTTGAGTCACCATTTTTTTTCTTTTAGGCCACAAGTATGTGTTTGCTATTGCAACTACCCTCAAGAATTGTAATGAACAAGACTGTGAAAACCTAATTGGATGGGGAGTAGTGGATGGAGTAGTCAAATTAGCATCAGGAAGACCTGAGTTCAAGTCCTCTTCAATTTCTGCTTTAAATACTTATTAACTGTATGTCCCTGGGCAAGTCACTACCTCTCTCAGGTTCTATTTCTTCATCTGTAAAATGGGGTAGTAATAGCACTTACCTCAAAGTGTCCCTGTGAAAATCAAATGAAAATAAAATATGTAAAGTTCTTTGTAAAGCATTATTTAAAAGTTAGTTTTAATTGTAAGTTATCCCTATGGACTTTTACATTTGTAACTTGGCTGTAAGAATCAGGTGGAAGAAAAGTTTTACATCTTTGAAGGAATCAGGAGTTGATGGACTCATAATGGACTCTCACTGATTTCAATTGTTTTTCCCCTTCTGTCTACAAACCTTAATACCTAAATCTCTCCATTCTTCAAAAAAGCCCCCAAAACCTTCGTTAGGTAGTGCCACACCAGCCAGCTATCATCTCCTCCTCAAAACTCCTTGTTAGAATAGAAGTTCCTTGAAAGTAGGTACTTATTTTTGCTTTTTCTTTGCATTCTCATCATTTCACCCAGTGTCTGGCATATAGTAAGCACTTAATAAATGCTTAATTAGTTGCCTCAAAATCACCAGAGATGTGCAGCATGTCATTCACTCCATTAATCTACTTATTCATTCAATAAATATTTATTAAATCCCCATGATCTGCTCAGGATTGTGTTAGGCATTGTAAAATTACTTTTTAAAAATTATCCACATTCCTTGTCTTTAGTCAGTCAATAACTATTTATTAAGTGCCCACTAAGTGCCAGACACGTGCTATCCTGGGGATAAAATACAAATAAAAACAGCAGTCCCTACCTCAAGGAGCGTACAATCTAATAGGACAGAACAACATATAAAAGGAAGCTGAAAGGTGGGGAAAGGAAATGGCAAGGAACACGGCACCTGTTCAGGGGTGGGGAGGGATGGGAGAGGAATGACAGAGTTCCCAAGAAGTACCCAAACCCTAAAGTTGATGGAAAATGGAGAGAAAAAAATGTGCTGAGGTTCTGCCTTTCAGTCAAAGGGTTCTTCCAGTTGGAAGGGCAGAGGGGATTCACTAGATAGGAGTCCAGACAGATGAAATCTTGTAGCATCATGAGATTTCCAAATGTTGAGTTTCCTGGGGAAGGAAGGTATGATGGAGAGATCTAGAAAAGTCCTGAAGCAGTGCAGCTAATAGGAAATGGCAAGCTTCTTCAAGAGGCTTGTAGTTTTAACTGGGAGGACAAGACCAAGACACTGGAAAAACTAGGTTGACAACAAGATAATTTATATATATATATATAAACGTGACAAAGCTATAAATAGTTAAGTGCCAGATCAGATGACTGGTACAGACAGTAAGTGCTGTGAGTTTGCTGGAGAAAGTTTCTACCCTAAAAATTTGGGAAAATAGCTGCCACCATCATACTTGTTCTCTAGGAGATCTCTGATGGCCTAACTTTCTTGGCCTAGATGAGGATACTTTCCCTTAATTTGGCAGACATAAGGTAGGAATTTTCAAGAGGAGCTTTCCTTAACAACTAAAATAAATAGAAAATGAAACAATAGAAATCACAAAAGCAAAGAAGAGTTTGTTTGAAGATTTGCTTTGTTGACACAGTGTATAGAGAACTCAGTCCTCAATCCTATTTCTTGCCTCAAATATGTTAGAGGGAAGGAAGGAAAAAAAGAACTTATTCAATGCCTGCTACATGCCAGGTGCTATACTAAGTGCTTTACAAATATCTCATTTGATCCTCACAACAGTCCAGAGAGGTAGGTGTTTATTATTATCTTCATTTTACAGAGAGGGAAACTGAGGCAGTCAGCAATTAAGTGACTTACTCAGAATCACAGAACCAGTAAGCTTCTGAAGCTGGATTTCAAGTCTTCCTGACTCCAGGGATGATGCTTTATCCACTTTGCCAACTAGATTCCCGGTCCTAAACTTTCTTCTTTGAGTTTCAGATCTGTGGTTGCTTCCCTTACCTTTCCTTGTGAGTGTCATCGGGGGTTGCTTCTCCTGCCTTCCCTTAAGTGTTATTGGGGGTTGCTTTCACCACCTTTCCATGAGCTCTGAAGTCTTGGATTTCTAGACATCTTATCCTTGCACCTGACCCCTTTCTCTTTGAGTGAGTCAGTTTCTCTGTTGTGAAGACATTCCTCTCTCTTGCTCCCTTTATCAATCCACAGAAAAACTGCCTTCACTCTGACCTTTTTCTAAGGCCATGTGGTTTTGAACAACAGAACCATCTCTGAAGAAAAATGTTTGTTTCCTGTCAATTCCCTTTCGTGGGAAGCATCAGACCATTTTCTCCTCATATCAAACCTTTTCTGACCCAATTGAACCTCCCAATAAGGTCCTGTTTTGGGCCTGCAGGATAACTTCAGTTCTCAGCTTATTGCAGAGCCAAGATGACTGACATCCTCTAAATCCTGTCATACCTTTCCTAGGTTGTTACCATCTCCACTCACTTACTCAGGTTGTCTTTGGAGACCCAGCATCAACATGGCGATCTAGTAACACATATCCTGGGGAGTGGTATCATTACAACTCTATAACATGAAAAACATTTTGAGCATGTAACAATAATACACTATGTATGCTAACAAAGGGTTGCTTCCTTCATAATGTGCAAAGGAACTATCCTACTAGGATAATTTTGTAGGCAGGCTCTCCTTTATTAACCTCTCCCATTGCTTCTCCATTCTCTTTTTTTTGGGAGGTGCAGTGTAGAAAATGGATAACGAATTGATCTTGAAGCCAAAAAGACTTGAGTTCAAGTTCTTCCTCTGACCCTCTGTGACCCTGGGCATGACATGGTCAGACTACATTGGGGAAATCATTTCAACAGCTCTGCAGAGAATAGACTGGGTTAGGGAGAGACTTTAGGTAGGGACCAATTAAAAGACTATTGCAATAGCCCAGGACAGAGGTGAAGAGGACCTAAACTAGAGTGGTGGCTTTGTGAGTGGAGAGAAGACGATATATTTGAGAGACGGGGAGAAAGAAAGTCCCAAATTAGGCAATTTAATGACTCGGTGGGGTGAGTGAGAGTGGGGAGGAGAGTGAGATCAAGGTTGTGAACCTCAGCCACTAGGATGATGTGACTTTGGAAAAAGTAGCATCAGTTGAATGAGGAGGTTGGAAGTCAGACCACAGAGTGTTAAGAATCAAGGGAGGAGAAGTGGAGGCCTCTAGTATAGATGACTTTTTCAAGGAGTTTAGTCAAGAAGGGGCAGGGGGAGATAATATAATGAGGGATTTTTTTCTAGGGATGGGAGATGTGTAAGAATGTTTGCATACAGCAGGGAAGGAGCCAGTAGAGAGAGAGAGATTGAGACAGTAGGGATTAAAGTGGAGGCAATCTCCTAGAGATTGTTTCATAAAGCCCAAGTTTGACCATGTTACTTTCCCATTCAATAAATTGCAGTAGCTACCTATTATCTTCAGGATTAAACATAAAATCCTGCTTGACTTTTAAAACACTTCATAAAAGGCTTTCTTTTCTATTCCTCCCTGCCGCCTCCACTCTCTAGTCTTCTTTCACCTTACACCTTTCTGTGTACTCTCTAGTCCAGTGACCCTTGGCCTCCTTGTAGTTTCCTTATATACAACAAGTCATCTCCTGGTGTTGGACTTTCACTGATTGTCCCCTTGTCTGGAAGACTCTACCTGCTCAATCTCTGTCTCTTGACAAGTTTCATCTAAAACCTATCGTCCGCCAGAAGCCTTTCCCAACCCCCTTGCCGGTAAGATTATCTCCAATTTATCCTGTATCTATCTTGTTTGTAGAGTTGTTGGCATGTCACCTCCTCCATTAGACTGTGAGCTCCACAAGTATAGGGACTATTTTTTGCTTTGCTTTGTACCTCCAGAACTTAATACAATGTCTGGTACGTAGTAGGCTCATAGTAAATGCTTGTTAACTTTACTTCCCAGGATTTTTAGTTGTCATTTTTCAATTATGTCCAATTCCTCATGACCCCATTTGGGTTTTTCTTGGCAAAGATACTGGATGGTTTGCCATTTCTTTCGTCAGCTCATTTTACAGAAGAGGAAACTGAGGTAAACAGGGTAAAGTGCCTTCTCCAGGGTCACACAGCTTGGAAGTGTCTGAGGCCAGATTTGAACTCAGGAAGATGAGTTTTCTTGACTCCAGACTAGGCACTCTATCCCCTGTTCTACTTAAATGCCCTTCCCAGGGTTTAGCAAAGTTATAAAAATTTGACTTGATACTTGCAGATGGGAGGGGATGGGATCAAAGGTACTTATGGAGGGATCAGACTTGAAAAGGAGAACATTAAAGGATTTTTAAAAACTATAAAAGGGTGAAAGAAAGTCTGTGAAGGTTTTACATAAGAATCAATGATCAAATTCTCCTTCATAGTTTCAGTCCTCTAAAAATATATCTTCCAAATAGAATATAGAGTAACAACACATTATTATTTCAGGTAAACCAACTGAAAGGTCATTGGACATAATTCATAGGGAATTAGCTTATTAACGGAGAAATGTTAGTAGCAAAGTACTTACCAAGTTCCCCATCCCTGTCTTAGATTCTTCAGCAAACTCTTTTTAAGTCAATCCTTAAGGGCTACATCTGACCAATATAGGAGTAGTGCTACTAGCCTGAGGAAACAAATTTCCTGCATGGGCCTTTTTCTGCCTCCCATTACTTCTAAATAAAACATCTTTTGGTTCTTGCTGCATAATTGCAGAGCATTACTTTTAGAGTGGAGATATTCTTACCTTGGCTCTCAAACTCTATGTGGTTCTTTCATGTTTGATTTGTCTCTTTTAAGCATCTAATTTTATATTTTTATATTAGCTTACATTAGTTTCTTTTTTTCTTACATTAGTTTCTACAAGACTTTCAAGAGTCATGTGACTCTTTTACTTCATGGTGATTGCCAACATGGTTCCCAAGTTACATAATTCTAGAGAGTTTTGGGCTAATCACCTGGCCTCTACCTGTTTTTATAAAGAAAAAAGCCAAACAAATATTTAAAATAGATAAAAACTATTTGTACTTGGTTGGTGTGCAATGACTTGGGAAAAAAAGAATAACTAGGTTTGCACTTCTGTATTCTCATGTCCTTGACTTTCAACTTACACACAACTTTGCGAACAAGTTCTGTAGGGTACTTATATTTGTAATGAAAAGCCAATGATTTAAACACTATTAGATACAATGATCACTTTTTTCCTAGCCAAAATAATGTAAATAACCTCATACAGAGCCCTAAAACCTTATATAAATATGATAACAATCATAGACTTGACCACAGTGTTTTACTCTGTCCATCATGGCATATCTATCAATGAACTGGACCAAAACATGATCCCAGTTAAGCACATTCACTAGCATTCGTAGGAATGTCAGATGCAGATAGCTATTATCAGTACCTCAGGATCAACCTGAATTTCAAGGGTTGGAAGGACAGTGACTTATAGTGATGTCCCACAGGAGTCAGCCATAGGTCCCATATTATGCAGTATTTTAATCATTGACCTGGATGATGACAAAATAAAGAACATTCTTATTGGCTTGCAGATAATAGCAATCTTGGGGTGGAATGGGGGTGGATGATAGTACCTAGGAGAATGGGAGTGAAATTAGGATTAGAATTCAAAGTTAGACCCTAATAAGAGTACATCTACAACTAAAGAATGACTTGTAGAAGATTCATGAATGGGGCAATGTCAGAGATCCATGAAGATGATTAAATGATGGAGAAATAAAAACCTATAGTCAACTGTTCAAGAAGACTATGCGTTCTTTGTATCATTTCTAGTTTGGCCAAGAAAAGTCTAGGAGGAATGTGTAAGGAATGAAGGATGTTATCAATAAAGCACATGACTCTTTGTAGACTCCTCTGTTACCATGGAGAACAATGGGAAGGAGGGAGGGAGGGAGTCTTTCCCCCTGAAGGCCCTTGAGAAGAAACTGAAGAACTGACACTCAACTAAGCATCATGATACTCTTGGACTCACAGAGTGGTAAAGGATAATGCTTCATCTAGTTCAATGCCCTGTCGCTTATTTGTCTGTAACCAAGTAACAGAGATGTTTTCTTGCTGTTGGACTTTGCTGTTGCTTCCTGGTTTTACCTGAGCTCTTCCAACTTCATGAATCCTCTATCTTGCTCTTGCCCTTGACTTGGTGGCACCCTGGCCAAAGGAGTATAAATTTAAAGATGTCATGGTAATTAGAGGTCATTGAATACAACCTCCTCATTTTACAGATGGAGAAACTGAGGCCTGGAGAGATTAAATGGCTTGTCAAAGTTATACAGGTAGCAAGAAGCAGAGTTGAGCTCAGAGCTGGCAGAGATTTTAGAGGTCATCTGGTCCAACTCTCCTATTTCACAGGGGAGGTCCAGAGGAGTTAAGTCCCTTGCTTACATGGGTAGTAAGTGGAAGATATGGGATTGAAACCAAAGTCCTCTGACTCCATATCCAGCACTTCTTGCACCATACCAACTCCGTTTCTTATGAATGATTAAGTGTAGTAGTAGCTAAAGTCAATGGAGAAAACTGGATATCCATTCAGGATCCTTTCCAGGCCTGCACTGCAGTGATTTATTCTTTAGCATCAAATGACAGCTAGGTGGCATAATGCACAGGGCAGTGGACCTGTGTCAGGAAGACCTGATTCAAATTCAGCTTCAGACACTCACCATTTGTGTGATCTTAGGCAAGTCACTTAACCTCAGTCTGCTTCAGTTTCTCCATCTATAAAATATGGATAATGATAACACCTACTTCCCCTCCCTGGGTTGTTGTGAGGGTAAAATCCTTTGCAAACCCATAAAATGCTATATCAATGCAAGTTATTAGTAGTTCACTTTCCTTACCATTTACAGCTATAGTACTTGTACCTAAATTAGAGATCAATATCTCTAATTTATTTGCCAAGTCTGGTAATTAACTGGTATAGTGTCCTTTCTCGTATCTGTAGAGAACTATCAAATGAGGAAGGAGATGGAGGGAGTCATCTTTACTGCATGAATAAAATTCACCTGCAGAAAGAAAAGGTTGTTCCAGCTGTAGGTTTACAGGTTAACTAAGAGCCAATCCTAAGTGTCACTTGGGGTCCTTCCAGAATAAGGCTGTGTTTTTCACGCCAACCACATTTAGCTGGAAGCCAGGGGGGCAGAAGCACCACTTTGTAGCACTAATAGATCTCACTGTTCCCCTGAGGCCAGTGTAATGGGTGCTACCTTCCATGGCCTATGCTTTTTCTGTGATCCCTATTTACCTAGGATTGATGTTGGACAATCACTGTGTCCCCTTCAAAATCTTTCCACCACCAGGAGACAGTCTGTGGTGTTTGTTAAAGCCCTCATATAAACAGTTGTTTTTCCCAGTGACTGACCATCTCTCAATGTTAAATATTAACAAAAAGCTGCCTCCCCAGCTGCTTGGAAAGCTTTCTGCTTTAAATATTTAAATAATTGCTTTTCATGTCCCCGAGTGACTGCTTGACTCAAATGGTTCTGTAACCAGTTTTGTCTGTTTGGTTATTAAATTGCAGTAAATGTCAAACATTTATTTTGGGGTTTTTTAATTATTGTTATTGTCCTTTCTGTCTGAATGATTTTAAATTTTAAAGAATTGCTTCTTACACCTCCTGGAAATCTTAGGAAAGCATTTTGCTCCAAAGCAAATCCGCCTAGAGGTTGTGTGGTGGATGCCCTATGATTTCTCCCTCCTGTTTCATCTTTATTTCAAAGGATTGCTATCACACATTGCCTTTAAACTCAGTCAAATACAGATGTCACTAGTACCCATCCCATTGGGTTATGTGTGTGTGGGGGAGGGAGAGGGAATGGGATGGGGTGTAAACATCCAGTGAGTTGTGGAAATGTGGGAGCTGAGCATACACATTTGGCCCTAAGATATCAGATCTGTTCCTACTGCTCTCATCAGGATTTTATGTTTCTACAATGACAATTATTTGCTGCGGGCATGGTTTTGATGCACAGAAGAGAAGATTATAATCTCAGGTAAAGACTAAACGGCAGGAGCACATGCACATAGTATTGCAGATGTGGGGAACAATGTTGTGCTTCATAAGGGGGAGAGGGAGAAAAGGGATCACAGACAACCAGGAGGGCAATGCTTGACTGGAGGGGCTTGGGTTCTCAGATGTGCTGAACTATACTAGAGGATTCTGGAGTCTGCCAAAAAATTCATTGCAACCACAGAATTTTGTGACATACTGCTAGAAGCCAGGATCTCACCCAAATTCAGCTGCAAAAACTTTGGTGGTCCCAGATTGAGGTTGCGAAAGAAAGCCATAATGTGTATGAATTTGTTTGGATTTCTGCTTCCTTGGTTTGTGGTTTGTGGATGAAATTATCTCACAACTCACTAAATCTCCATAAAAATGGGCAGCCAGTTCATTTGACCTCCACTTACCAAGGAGAAATGGAACAGGTGTATCTGCTTCTCCCCCTTCAAACTCCAGTGTGGTGGGACATTAGGAAATATGGATTGGACTTGTGATTTAATTGGTATAGGGAAGTCCCTCTATCTAAACAGGCTCAGACCTATTTGGCAACTTATAGTCTTAGAAAGTTGCCTAGAGCACTGAGAGATTGCCTTGGGTCAAACAGCTAATCCTATCTTCTGATTCTGAGACTGGCTTACTATCTACTATGGTCTCTGACACTTATCATTTCTGCATTCTCTTCCTCTGCCTTTTCAGCAGAGTCCCAGAATGTCACTCAGTGGGAAGGGAGGGAGGTTGAAATTCCAAATTGTATAGTATAAGTATCCCCAATATAGGGTTTTGCTGTAACCCAAAGGATCCCCAAATATCTTAAAGACTTCACTATAAAATCATCATACACATTGATCTAAACCAGGAAGGGACTCCAGAAGTCACCTAATCCAATTCCTTTATTTTATAGATGAGGAAACTGAGGCCTGGAGAGGCTAAGTGTGAGACTACTACAGTATTCTTTTTTTAAAAATTAATTCATTTAACTTTTAACATTCATTTTCACAAAATTTTGGGTTCATTTTCTCCCCATGTGTCCCCTCCCCCCACCCCAAAACACCAAGCATTCTAATTGCCCCTATCACCAATCTGCCCTCTCTTCTATCATCCCTCCCTTCCCTTGTCCCCATCTTCTCTTTTGTCCTGTAGGGTCAGAGAACTTTCTATACCTCTTTACCTGTATTTCTTATTTCTTAGTAGCAAGAACAGAACTCAACAGTTGTTCCTAAAACTTTGAGTTCCAACTTCTCTTCATCCCTCCCTCCCTACCCATTCCCTTTGGAAGGCAAGCAATTCAATATAGGCCATATCTGTGTAGTTTTGCAAATGACTTCCATAATAGTTGTGTTGTGTAAGACTAACTATATTTCCCTCCATCCTATCCTGCCCCCCATTGCTTCTGTTCTCTCTTTTGATCCTGTTCCTCCCCAAGAGTGTTGACTTCAAATTGCTCCCTCCTCCCACTGTCCTCCCTTCCATCCTCCCCCCAACCCTGCTTATCCCCTTCTCCCCCACTTTCCTGTATTGTAAGATAGGTTTTCATATCAAAATGAATGTGCGTTTTATTCCTTCCTTTAGTTGAATGTGATGAGAGTAAACTTCATGTTTTTCTCTCACCTTCCTTCTTTTTCCCTCCACTAAAAAATCTTTTGCTTGCCTCTTTTATGAGAGACAATTTGCTCCATTCCATTTCTCCCTTTCTCCTCCCAATATATTTCTCTCTCACTGCTTACATTTCATTTTTTTAAGATGTGATCCCATCCTATTCAATTCACTCTGTGCTGTGTGTGTGTGTGTGTGTGTAATCCCACCAGCTACCCAGATACTGAAAAGTTTCAAGAGTTACAAATATTGGCTTTCCATGTAGGAATGTAAACAGTTCAACTTTAGTAAGTCCCTTATGACTTCTCTTTGCTGTTTATCTGTTCATGCCTCTCTTCATTCTTGTGTTTGAAAGTCAAATTTTCTTTTCAGCTCTGGTCTTTTCATCAAGAATGCTTGAAAGTCCCCAATTTCATTGAAAGACCATTTTTTCCCCTGAAATATTGTACTCAGTTTTGCTGGGTAGGTGATTCTTGGTTTTAGTCCTAGTTCCTTTGACTTCTGGAATATCCTATTCCATGCCCTTCGATCCCTTAATGTAGAAGCTGCTAGATCTTGTGTTATCCTGATTGCATTTCCATAGTACTTGAATTGTTTCTTTCTAGCTGCTTGCAATATTTTCTCCTTGACCTGGGAACTCTGGAATTTGACCACAATGTTCCTAAGAGTGTCTCTTTTTGGATCTTTTTCAGGTGGTGATCGGTGGATTCTTTTCAATATTTATTTTGCCCCCTGGTTCTAGAATTTCAGGGCAGTTTTCCTTGATAATTTCATGAAAGATGTTGTCTAGGCTCTTTTTTTGATCATGGCTTTCAGGTAGTCCCATAATTTTTAAATTGTCTCTCCTGGATCTATTTTCCAGGTCAGTTGTTTTTCCAATGAGATATTTCACATTATCTTCCATTTTTTCATTCTTTTGGTTTTGTTTTGTGATTTCTTGGTTTCTCATAAAGTCGTTAGCCTCCATCTGTTCCATTCTAATTTTGAAAGAACAATTTTGTTCAGTGAGCTTTTGAACCTCCTTTTCCATTTGGCTAATTCTGCTTTTGAAAGCATTCTTCTCCTCATTGGCTTTTTGAACCTCTTTTGCCAATTAAGTTAGCCTATTTTTCAAGGTGTTATTTTCTTCAGCATTTTTTGGGGTCTCCTTTAGCAAGGTGTTGACCTGCTTTTCATGCTTTTCTTTCATCTCTCTCATTTCTCTTCCCAGTTTTTCCTCCACCTCTCTTACTTGATTTTCAAAATCCTTTTTGAGCTCTTCCATGGCCTGAGCCCATGGTATATTTATTTTGGATGTGTGGGATACAGAAGCCTTGACTTCTATGTCTTTCCCGGATGGTAAACATTGTTCTTCCTCATCAGAAAGGAAGGGAGGAATTGTCTGTTCACCAAGAAAGTAACCTTCTATAGTCTTATTTTTTTTTCCCCTTTTCTGGGCATTTTCCCAGCCAGTGACTTGACTTCTGAGTTTTCGTTCCACACCCACCATGCCTCCAGATCCACCCAGCCAGCAATTGGGGTCTGAGATTCAAATGCTGCTCCCCAGCCTCAGGGCTTTGGGCAGGGGCGGGGCTGCTATTCAGTGTGAGATTAAGTTCAGGTGCTCAGGTAGGGGCAGTGCCTCCTCACAGGCCTCAGTTCCCTCAGGGAGTTTATGCAGAGACCTTCAACAATGGATCTGGGCTCCTGCCTGCTTGGGGAGCCCCTGTCCGATGCTGCCCCAGCTGCTGCCTCCTGAGGGGGCCTGAGTTATGGGGACACCCCACTCCCCTCTTGACCAGCCAAAGAGACCCTCTCACCAACCCTTGTCATCTGTGGGTGGAGGGACCTGTGTGGCTGCTGGAGATTCTGTCCCTGAAGCCTGTTCGGATCTGCTCCTCTCGGTGCTTAGTGGCCAAGGCAGGGCTGGGCTCTGCTCCGGGTCTGGTGCGCGATGGACCTTTTGCATCAGGTTTCCAGGTCTCTCTGGAACAGAAATCTAGTCTGCTCCATTGTTCTGTGGCTGCTCCAGAATTTGTTGGGAGTTCTTCTTTACAGGTATTTTATGGGCTGTGGGTTTGGAGCTAGCATATGTGTGTCTTTCTACTCTGCCATCTTGGCTCCTCCCTGTCTACAATATTCTTTAAAAACAAATAAGAAATCCTCAAAGGCAAAGATAATTTTACCTTAATTTTACTTAGACCAAGGATTCGTGACAAAAACCCAAAATTCTCTTTAATTTGCTTTTACTTTATTAAGAAATATTTTTGTTTTACATAATAGTTTTGTGAGACAGGGAGAAGAAAAGGAAGTATGTGTCAGGAAATCAAATTAACAAAGATATAGCTAGTGAATTACAAAAAGACTGGAAATCCCAGGATTCTTCCCCCAAAAGGGATTACATTAAAAAAAAGATCCCTCTAACATTTATTTGATGGTGCCTAATAGGGCATAATTACAGAGATTACACTCCATGATTAGAAAACAGGTCTTAGGAGGGTCAGAATACACAGAGGCTGAGGCAAGGGTCAACAGTAATAAAGAATGGGTAAAGACAAGTCCAAGAAATAGAGAACACAGCAGTAGACTCTCCCTAAAGGGCATTTCATCAGTTTCCCATGAGTGGTCAGCTGTTTCATCAGCTGTGGAAGTGTTCTGTATTTTGTGTTTTTGTTCTATGTCATTGATTCCTGAAGGCATTTAACACACTGGTTTCCTAGAATTATAAGAAGTTGCCTGGGATTTTCTGGGCCTGTTTGTCTCAATGAGAGTAACACACAAGGCTGTGTGTGTCTTTCCAAGTTGACTTTTATTTATTTAACTCCTCACATTTATGCTTCTGGATGAAAGCGCATTTGCCTTATCCCCTTTATTCTGTCAAGACTGCCGAGACATTCCCAAGTTATCAGATGTCTGAGAATTTCACCTACGAAAGGAAACTGCCTGTGACTAAGGCAATCACTTTATTAGTGAGCATTGCCCTTTACATATAGTATCTCATTGGATCCTCACAACCCTGTGAGGTAGGTACTCACCTCATTTTACAGATGAGGAAACTGAGACAGAGAAACGTCATACAGCTAGTGTTTGAGGCATATTTGGAACTCAGGTCTTCTTGACTCCAAGTTTGACATACTGTGCCAACTGGTTAACTGGGTGGCACTGTCAATAGAGTGCCAGGCCTGGTGAGTTCAAATCTAGCTTCAGACACTTCCTAGCTGTGTCACCCTATCTGCCTCAGCTCCCTTATCAGCAAAATGAGCTGGAGGAGGAAATGGCACACCACTCAATATCCTTGCCAAGAAAACCCCCAATGGGGTCATGTGAAAATGTCTTAACAGCAATAGCAGGATCCTGTCAAGTTGATCCTCAGGATGGTTTTAAGCAGGACCAACTTGTACAACATTACAGTGCTCCATGAATTTCTTTGATTTTTAGGAGCAGTAGTATCACACTGAGCCACTTTACCAATCAGTGGTAAAGCCAGAGTCCAATTAACCATCATTACAAGGTTGCTGCCAGGCCTTCAACGCTACCATAGGGCACACAAAATTTCAACTAGGTATCATCACTCTGAATGGCATTCTCTCTCTCTGTTGTCACCCCCACCCCATGGCATGAACACACTTTGGACTTTGAGATTACTTTGTGATTTCAGCAAAAACAGCAGTGGACACCACAGCATCATTATCTATCTCATCTTTTCAAGCACAGTTTGGTTAGAAATGATCCTGGGACAAATCTCTATCTGGCCCTTATTCTTTTATATTGAATATTCTGCAGGCTAGTGCACAGACAGATAAAATAACTGCTTAAATAAAAGCATTGGGACATAAGTTCATCTTCCGTAGATTCATTGAAATCACCTCGAGGACAGCTTCAGTAGCAGGATGATATGTATTCATTCTGTCACCATAGGATTTTCATTGCTTCTTCGCAGTCCTCATATTAATAACATTCCTTGGGCCATCTCTCCCATGTAATTCCTCATTTGTAGCATGTTGCAGCCTCATCATATCTGCCACATGCCTCTCCACTGCCTTTTAGGTGAACTTCAACTTTGGTTCTTTGGAAACTGTGATATTTCATAATTCATAACCATACAACACTGGAGAAGTGATCTTAAAAAGATGAGCCATTGTTTTAGGGAGAAGTTACTAGAAGACCAGTACAGTTTTCCGAAGGCAAGGCTACTTAGGATCCTCCCCCTCCTCTTCAATTCTTGACTCATAGCCTTGTCCATTTGTGGCCTCTGTCCATCATGTAATAATGATGGACCAGATTTATGTGCTGTCCATACAACTCTGAATCATAGGCATTCTTTATCCATTTGTTTTTTCCTATAAGGATAATTTGATTGAACTCCTTGATCTGAGTTCAAATTGGCCTCAGATTCTTTATTAGCTGTGTGACCTTGGACAAGTCACTTAACCCTTTTTATCTCAGTTTCCTCATCTATAAAATGAGCTGGAGAAGAACATGGCAAACCCCTCCAATGTCTTTGCCAAGAAAAGCCCAAGGTCACCTAGAATTGAGCACGACTGAAATGACTGAATGGCAACAACTTTTAAGTGATGATGGATTTTGTTCAGGAGGCTCTGTAGTATCCTAGAGCCTGATGTAGTCAGTGCCATATCATCTTTTGAGACATCTAGGGAGCACAGTGGCTATAGCGATAGACCTGGAGTCAGGCATTAATTAGTGGTATGACCTTGGGCAAGTCAGTTAACTTCTGTCTGCCTCAGTTTCCTCATCTGAAAAATGGGGATAATAATAGTACCTAATTCCCAGGATTGTTGGGAGAATAAAATGAGATGAAGTTTTTAAAGCACTTGGTAAACCTAAAGGACTGTATAAAGTCTAGTTAATTATCATCACCATCATCTATGAGTGGAAGCATCTAGAAGACCCCATCATCTATAGATCCTTCTTTCATTTGTACTCTACACTGCTTTTGGATTCAAATCCTACCTCCTGTGGTTACTAGTGTGTGATCTTGGTCAAACCAATTAATTTCTCTGGGCCTCCATTTCCTAATCTGTAAAATGCCATGGTGATGGCCAGTCACATCAGTGCCTAATATATTGCTAGGAATTCTAAGTGCATGTAAATAACATTTGTTCCACTCCCATCTGAATAGTTTTGAGCCCAAACATGGAAGTATATAGAACCACTGGGCATCTAGGTGTCCTTGAATCAGGAAGACATCTTTCAGAGTTCAAATCTGGCCTCTGACACTTACTAACTGTGTGGCCCTGGACAAGTCACTTAATCCTGCTTGTCTCAGTTTCCTCATCTATAAAATGAGCTGGAGAAGGAAATGGAAAACCATTTCAGTATCTTCTCCAAGAAAGCTACAAATGGGGTTATGAAGAGTTGGGCACAGCTTAAAAATGACTGACCAACAAAAAAGAAACACTGAAAACAAGCAGGCCTAAAAATGTGTCTAGTGCTGCTTAAAATGATGCTAAAATTAAACTAATAGGATCATAGATTTAGGGCTAGAAGAGACCATCCAGTCCAACCCCCTTGTTTTACAGAAAACTGGGACTCACAGAGAGAAAGGGACTTGCCCAAGGTCACATCACTGCTTAAATGGTGGAGCTGGAGTGTGAACCCAGGTATTATAACTCAAAATCTACCATGTTTTCCACTGGAACATGCTGTATCCCTATCACATGACTTTTTTTTATTTTGTAAAGAGTATCAATGTGCTCAGTCTCACTAAATGTTTGTAGGAAGTTAATCTAGTTCAAGGGTGAGATATTCTTGGTACTCATTTGATGAGGGTGGAGCTGAAACTGGTAGAAATTTTAGAGGACACATGTTTCTTCTGAATATACCAGGGAACCAGGCTGTTATATTCAATGCTGTAAGTGGGACTAGGCATGGCAGGGCTATTTCTCAACAATAGTTCTTCCAGGTAGATTTACTCTGGCTCAATAAAGAGTTCCATTTCCTGGGAAATAGGCCTGTGTTTCACAAGGCAACCTACCTGACTGCCTGTCTTGTTCCCAGAAACCACCTCTAGCAGTGAAACCAAGGGGAGGGTCTCAGATATATGAAGCAACTCCCAAATAGTTGCTTCTTTCCCATCCCCACAACCCTTCCTTCTTGGCTGCACTGACCCCTTTTCTATACTCACATGTTAGGTGGACTAGATTTGCTGGTTTGGTTGGGATGGTCATAGTTTTTGTCAACCTGTCCTGGATGAACAAGCTCCCCAGGAAATGTCCTTGGCAAGTTTTCTTCTCTTGTGCCCTTGTCCCCTGATAAAAATACCAACAGACTGTGAAGTGCTTAAAGTTATTTTGTGAATTGCTGTTTCTAGTTGTTCAGTCATTTCAGTCCTGTCTGACTCTTCATGACCCCATTTGGGTTTTCTTGGCAAAGATACTGGAGTGGTTGCCATTTTCTTCTCCAGTTCCTTTTACAGATGAGGAAACTGAAGCAAATAGGTTTAAGTGACTTGCCCAAGGTCACATAGCTAGCAAGTGTCTGAGACTAGATTTGAATTTAGGTCTTCTTGACTCCAGGCCTGGTGCTCCATCCACTGAACCACCTTGCTACCCTAAATTACCATCGCCAAACTTAAAACAAGCATATGTACATCTGCTTATATGGTACTTCATAAAATAATTCTCAGGCTTTTGAAGATTATTTCTTGGAAACTGAGACCCAAAGTCTGGAGAACAGAGCTACCTAAAGGTTTTCTTCAACCCAAGTAATTTTTCCTTGGGGACTATTCAAGCTAAAACAATAGTTCTTATCCTTTTTTGTGTCATAGATCCCTTTGGAACTCTGGCAAAGCTAATGGACTCCTTTTCAGAAAAATGTTTTTAAGTGTACAAGATAAAACATACAAGATTACAAAGAAAACTGGTTATATTGAGGTAGTTATCAGATATTAAAAAGACAAATTCATAGATCCCAGTTTAAGAACCCTTGAAACTGGATTCCTTGGGCCCCATCACCATAGGAGGGTTTGAAGAATCAAAACAAATTCATTCTTCTCATTTTCTCCCAACCTGCCTTTATTGACACTTAGCCCTACCGTCCCTGGCTTCTACCTATGTTGGCTAATTAGAACACAGTTATTTTACTCTTGGAGCTTCTAACATCTCTTCTATCTTGAATGACTTTATGGTGAGGAAAAGAAGAGAAGGAATTCCCTCTACTACTTTTCACATATTTAAAACTTCAGCAAGGATACTTTTTCCTTGCCTTTCCAGTAAATATTCTACCCTCCTGATTGTCCTTTTAGACCAGTCCTCTTCTGATCTCTATGCCCTTTTCCTCCTTAAACTTTTGCATTTGTTCAATTTTCCCCTTTTCCCCTTTGGTAATCACCCTTCAATCTTGTTTTCTTTTCTCTGTATTTTAGGAATGTATCATATTGATTGACTTAACAATTCATTAAGAGAACATGTATGCTTAGTCCTAATGATGGGGAAGATGATGCTATACCCCAGTTAGTAGATTCAAGTAGAAATGCATAGGTTGTACTATGTTTAATTTTTTTTGGCCTTATAGTTCCAATATTGTCATGTAAATAATACTTTCCTTTTATATATAAAGTATATATAGACTGATATGTAAATTAATATTTTTCTTTTGATTTATAAGTTCTGGCAGTTTTTCAAGTATTATTATAGTAATGCACATATATTCCTGTCAAACCTGTTTTTTTAAAATGACATTTAAGGCAAGGTTTTGGGCATAGGCATACACTTTTCCTATAGGCTTTGCCTTGGCATTGCCATACTTGTTGCGATTTTTAATTTGATCTGAGTTTTTTAGGTTTAATACTTGGGCATTTCTGTGTTTATGGTATTTTTAAATGGTTGCTATTTGACTCCACAATAGGCTTATATATCATGAAGTTCAATAATTCTTACATCCATCTACTGCTTTGCAACATTTATGTGATGGGAATTAAAACCATGTAGCTGCCATGATAAACTTTCATTCCCTTACTACCTCCTGTACCTTCTTGTAGAACTGGAGTGTGGGCACTATTCCAAGAAGAATAAACTTAATATTAATGATAATAATACTTTGTACTTGGTCTAGAAAAAATATTTCAAATATCGCAGAGGCAAGGACATCAATGTTAACTTGGTGCTATTTACCAGGAAATGCTTATACTAGCTATTATGTTAAGATTTTGCTTGCTGAAAGTCAGGTATTTTCCCCCTGTCACTGGGGACCATATTTCTCTAGAACTGCTATATCTAAAATCGAACAGGATGCTTGTAATTCAGATTTCAGTGACTTGCTTTCGGAATCCCTATGAATTTGCTTAAAGACAAAATGGTGCCAGTGTAGAGGTGGCACATATTTTCCCTTGAGAGAATAATTTCCTTTCAGAGTTGCTCCACTTTTCAGTCAGTCAACAATAAGTATTTATTAAGCACTTACCAGCACTTATCCAGGTACTGTGCTAAGCACTGGGTACTTGTACATTATTAGTTGAGTTGCAAGTTATGTTTTTTTTGGTATGTATTAATAGTAACAATTGTAATACGATAGTAATAATGCCTCTCAGGGAACATTCAGCATCCTGACATACAGGCCAACAGCCATGTGCTATATAGGTGTGGGTAGTGATGTGTCTTAAAATCAAACATCCATCCTAATGGATCAAGGTGGCCCACATAGAATCTTGCCTTTGTCCTTGTACCACTGAGAAATTGCAAAGGTCCATGAGTCCTCTTTAGGTGACAAGTTTGGATGGAAGTTCATAACTTTCAGAATGATCTGCTTAGCTTTGAGTATATAATGGAAAATTGAAAGGTTAGAGGGATGGTACAGGGCAGTGGTGCCAAACTCAAATAAAAATTAAGCCACCTAACTGTAAATAAGGATCCCTGTGGTCCACATATTGACTTAGCTTTAAAATGTAATGTTATCTCTGTTTTATTGTATTTTTATTTTGTTTAATATTTCCCAATTATATTTTAATCTGGTTCCAGCCACTTGGAATGTTGGAACACCAGTTTGACACCTCTAGGGTAGGGATAGGCATTAAATGACCAGTAGATGATGCAAATGTCTTAAAACTACTCTACGCCATGTCACCTCTAGTGTTCTATGATATTCTAATACGAAAATTAGAGCTCATTCAAAAGCCACAGGCAGAGAATGTACTGATCTTGGAGTCAGAAGACCTGGGTTGGAGTCTCAGAGACAACAATTATCAAGTGCATGGTTGTTCAAATCACCCAAACACCTAACTTCAATTTATTCATTTTCAAGGCAGAGAAAATAACCCCTCCAGAGTCACTGAAGTCCGGTAGCAGGACAAGAGCCAAGAGGACTTGTGATGGCCTGGGACGCAGCCTTGGCGCTTTTTACATGCTCCACAGCGCCTGCTTCAGTGGCTATCATAGCTGTGGGAACAAACTGTTCTCATCTACCCACTCTGCTGGGAAAAGTCTTCATGTGCCCTACCTCACCAAAAGTTCTGAGACCCATTAACTCTACCCTTAAAATGGTTTAGCCCATCAGTTTACTGGGGTATGACCTCCGCACTTATTGCAGCTTCTTGGAGCCACAGGTGAGAGTTGAGTGAATCAGGTGGACACTGAAGGTGGATGAGCAGCCCTGAAAAGGGCTGGGCAAGCCCTCATACCAAAGGTGCTAGTTCTCCTTGATTACCCCAGACACACTTCTGGAAGGTGGTATGGAAATGTTAAGTATTATGATTATTATAATTACAAATGAAAAAGTTGAAAATGGGTTAAGATCGACAGTCCAAGTTTCAGCCATCTGAAATATGAAGACCAAGTTCTAGTATAGGTTCTTCCACAGATTTGCACAGTTTGACCCCAAATATATTTCTACACTTGAAATCCTGATGATGAAGTGAAAAATAATACTTTTTTTTAATCCACCCAAGTTCAGAGCGTTTTGACAGTTACCATCTATATTGCTCACAGAGGATTTTAGATAAATGGTCCATGCTAGTACAGAGTTACTCCAGGTTCAAGGATTTCTTTTGTGAGGGTCATAGTTCAAGAATTACTTGAACACTGTTTGACGCATTATGCTAAGGCAGGAGAAATAATCTTGGAGAAGTTAAATGAGCATCCATATTCTTTCTTAGTTGACAGAAGAAACTGTTTTTTCTACCTTGCAAGTTAGCTGGCTCTTCTCCAGTAATGATTGCAGAATTTTCTCTTAGAGTTTTTTTTTTCACCAGGGACCATCTTTTGTGTAATCCATCAGCAGTAGAACTCACTCAGACAATGTATTCTGCTCAAGCATCAATAAAACAACAGCCCTTTGATGATGTGTTAGTGTAATACATCATCAGAGCAACAGGTCATTCTGATGAGGTATTACTACAATCCATCATCAGCATGAGACCTTCTGATAATGTATTATTCACAAAAGAGCATCGTCCTAGAAACAATACAGCCAAGCACTAACTCAGTTTAATTTCAAAATGAAAGAGATGCAGCTTTGAGTTGCTTATTCGATTCATGATGTAAAAACCAAGTATTTTTTTGAGTTATGATCACAGATCCTGTTACAAAAAATTGGGTTTTAGATTCATCCCTGGCAGCCCATATTGTCACCATCAAGCCATTGCACATAATGTTTGCACAGTTAAGTGTGCATGGAGCTAGTTGTTCAGAAGCTCAGAAGGTCAATTACTTCTTATTCTCATTTAAGGGGAAAGCTAATAATATTTTCATGCTGTGGATCCTGCAGATGCAGAAAGCCTCATCAAGAAATAGAAAAATGGGACACTCTCAATGAATATCAACAAACAAAAATGATCACAGAACTGATACCACCCAGGTGCTCAGGAACACTACTAATGGCCCTTAGAAAACACATCCTGTTAAAGATTTTTAAGAAACTCTAAAGGTCTATAACTGAAAGAATTCAAAGAAAGAGGAAAAGGACTGATAAGTACAAAAATAATTATAATTCTTTTTATGGGGGCAAAGAATTGGAAACTGAGGGGATACCCACCAATTGGGGAATGACTGAACAAGTCATAGTATATGAATGTGATGGAATACTATTACTCTGCAAGAAATGATGAAGGGGGTGATTTCAGATAAGCCTGGAGAGATTTATGAACTGATACAAAATGAAGTAAACAAAACCAGCAGAACAATTTATACAGTAACAGCAATATTGACAATTAGGTGGTGCAATAGAGAAAGCACTTACCTTGGAGTCAGGAAGACCTGAGTTCAGATCTGACCTCAGACACTAGTTATACAGCTCTGGACAAATCACTTAACCCCATTTGCCCCACTTCCCATGTGTGTCTGTGCACACATACATGCATACATACACATTAACCTTTTAATGGAACACTAAGGCATCGGTGGTGGAGTTGTGAACTGATCCAACCATTTGGAGAGCAATTTGGAATTATGCCCAAAGAGGTATAAAACTGTGCATATCCTTTGATTAAGCAATACCACTACTAGGTCTGTGTCCCAAAAAGGTCATAAAAAGAGACAAGGAGCCACATATACAAACATATTTATAGCAGCTCTTTTTGTGGTGGCAGAGAATTGGAAATTCAGGGGATGTCCATCAATTGGGGAATGGCTGAACCAGTTGTGGTATATGAATGTGACAGAATACTATTGTTCTATAAGAAATGATGAACAGGCAGATTTCAGAAAAACCTGGAAAGAGTTTCAGGAACTGAGGCTGAGTAAAGCAAGCAGAACCAGGGCAACACTGTACACAGTAACAGCAACATTGTGCAATATCAACCATGATAGACTTAGCTCTTTACAAGAATACAATGATACAATTGCCAAAGATTTGTGATGGAAAATGCTGTCCACATCCAGAAAAATAACCAAGGAATCTGAATGCGGATTGAAGCGGACTGTTTTTATGTTTTTCCCTCTTTCTCATGGTTTTCCCCTTTTGTTCTGATTCTTCTTTCACAACATGATTAATGTGGAAATGTGCTTAACATGATGGTACATGTATAACCTACATTTGTTTGCTTGCTATCTTGGGGAGAGGGAAGGTAAAGGAGGGAGGGAGAAAAATACAGAACTCAAAATCTTACCAAAATGAATGTTGAAAACTATTTTTACATGTAATTGGGGAAAATACTATTAAATACACAAAATTAACAATATTGTAAAGATGGTCATGTTTGAAAGACGTAGTTACTCTGTTCAACATGACCAACTACAATTCCAAAGGACTCATGATGAAAAATGCTATCCACTTCCAGATGTGTGTGTTCATCCTTTGTTGCCGAAGGAGACCATGCCATCAGAGAAATAATGACATGACTTGCACTTGACCCTGTTCTGAGTGAGGGAGGGTTGTGCAGGTCACCAGCCTCACTTGAGAGCTGATGGACTCAGAGTGCAGATGAAGCAAATTTTATTTTCTCTCTCTTTTTTTTTTTGACATGACTAATAAGGAAATTTGTTTTACGTTACAATACATATTTGTAATGGGTTTTGTTTTTCTTGCCTTCTCAGTGGGTTGAAGAGGGATCAGCAGAGGGAGAGAATTCAGAATTGAAAACAAAATAAAATTGAATTAAAAAATAAAAGCAATTATAATTTCAAATTAAGTTTGAAGAATCTAATTAAAAGTGAATGGGTTTTAGTGTTGAATTGTGTGGGGGGGATGGGTGTACACGTGCACAGGTGAACTATGGAAAAAAGTGAAGTGTCTGGATTACAAACAAAAATTATAAATTGAGGCAAGGGTGGCAATTTGGAAAAATGCAATAAAAAGGAAAACACTTCATTGTTTTGAGCCTTAGGAAAGGTGTTATATTAGAATTTTACTCTAGTTGAACAAGGTATGACATAGTTGGCTGCCAGCTTGAATTCTCCACACATTGCTGTGCAGTGGTAGAACTGTTTTGGTTTGATGAAGACATTCCACCTATATGCTGTTCGTATCAGTTGCTAATGTGAAGTGTCTACAGCTTATTTGAATGGGTGGTTAAGGCCATTTTGCATTACAATTAACAAAGCCACAGAATCATTTCTGTAGCTCAGTAGACAGACAGGCTTACTGGCTCAGTTTGACATTCTGTCTTTCCATCGAAGAGGTATAATTAACGAGATTTTCTTGTCCTGTATTCATAAAGAAGAGGACAGATTTTCATTGCTTTCCCCTTTGTTTGGTACATTGATACATTCCAAGGAAAATTCTCTTTAGGCTATGTCTACACAGAACACCATGGGTAAAAGTGACAATCAGTGTAATGGTTCCTAAAATAGCAAAATGTCCATAAAATTAGAAAATTTGATTCTTGCTTTGTAAATACACAGTGGTAACCAGGAGTAACCTTTGGTTACCTGGGTACCTTAACAAAGTTAAAGGATGAGACCTTTTTGTGGGACTTTGATTATGTATCCTTGACAGGTTGGAAAATTCCATTGCTCAAATGAATTCTTGCATCAAGGGATAGATTGTGTCAGGATATTATGCATCTGAGTTTCACTCTTATGCTCAGCCTATAAAGAGACTACAAATTGGAGACCAGGGATCGAAGATTAAACTTTGGTCTTTACAGGAGTGAAGCCTATACAATCACAGTCCCCCAAGCACTCAACTTAGTCCCAGAGAAGGCAGCTATAGAGAGAGAGTGACAGAAACTCCCACCTTGAGAGATGACAGAAACTAGGACACATGACTGAGTACTGAGATCTCCTGTACTAGGAGTTCTTGGATTGAGCTATGTAGAGGTAATTAGTGGTATAGCCTTAGCCACAGAGGTGGCAGCTGTGGACAAGGGAACCACATGGCCCTAGGAGAGGAAGCAACCACATGTCCTGAAAGGTGGAAGTAGTAGGGGACAGTGGTGGGGATAATTGAATTCCAGAACTACAAGTCTGTGAAAGAATTACCAAGAATTCTGGACCCATCTTCTGGAGGAGTATTGAGGACTCCTGTACCAAGCCTTCTAAGAGAGAAGGAAGATTGCCCATGCTCATGAAGAACATGTGTTGTTCTTTTGATGGGCTAGAATTTTAGAGAGAAGAGGAGAAAGTATGTGTCTCCTGGGACTGGAGGAGCAACAAGGCTCTGAGCCACTATGTGAGTGGGGGAACAAACCTGAATCTAGATTCAGTCATGGTACAATAAAAAGAGGTTGCCTCACTAAGTACACAAATGGGAAATGCCTTTCAAGGGAAGTCCAAACCCTTAAGATAGCACTATAAACCTAGAGGACTATATAATTCCCTAATCAGGAGTTAACTTTTTATGTGTCATGGACCCCTTTGGTATTTTGATGAAGTTCATGGACCCCCTTTTTAGTATACTGTTTTAAATGCATAAAATAAAATTCATAGGATTACAAAGGAAGCCAATTATACTGAAATATGGTAAATAGATAGGAAATCTGTATTCACATTTTAAGTCTAGAATTTTAACTCTCATCAACACAATGTCCAAACATAGTTCTAATAGCTATAGTCATTTTGGTAAATTTGGGTCTAATAAATATAGTAATTTTGAAATAGTAATGATGATAAATGATATTTTGAGATATCAATAACAACTGTAATGCCATATGAATATATCTGTAATCTCTATTGACAAAGTCACAAAAAAAATGTGACTACTACTGTGGGTTACTATCTATATTCATAATTAACAGAAAAGCTAAATTTCAGTTAGAAGTTAGTGAAAATTAAGATGTATTTTTTCCCATCAAAGTTCACAAGCCCCCTGAAATCTATCCATATACCCTGCAAAAGTCTTTGAGTTCTAGGTTAAGATCCCATAAGGGATCTAACTCTGGAGCTAAAAGGGCCCTCTGAAAACATCTAATCCAATTGTGTACCAGGTCATACAAGTCCAGGATCTGGACTCAGGGTTTGTGACTCCAAGGTCAGTGCTTTTTCTACTCTACCATGCTGGTGAGTGGCTTACCAGAAGTTATGGGTCAATTTTCTAGCAACATCATGTGCAAAATTCCTTTCTAGTTGTCTAAAGGAGTTTATATATCCCTAGGGGAGTTAGAGGACTGAACAGGTGGTGGAGAAGTAATTCTCTATCTAGGACCTCCAAATTTGTTTTCCTTCCTTGGAGAGTTTAGACCATAGGGTGACGCTATGAGTCTGAAGGACTGTATTGGTCCATAAGAATAGGGTATGACTCAGGGGAGGGAAAAGCAGAATTATATCAAATATTTATGGGCTATTGTGAATCCTTTACATAGATGTACATTTTTTGTGGGGTGGAAGAAAGGTTCTCCTGTACCTAGTACTATTACCTTGAGTGCTTATAAAGAGATTACAGCCCTCATACCCACATCGATGGGTAGACACAAGATATATTCTGATATTTCTAGAAAAAAGCCTGGCTGGAGGCAAAATGAGATAACTTCGTTGGTTCCTAGGCAAAATTCTGAGTAAGAAGTCCTTCAATATTGAATTTTGTCTGTATACATATAAGTTTCAGGTTCTAGACCACAGATTGCATAATCCTATACATAACTGCCCTATTAGGAATTTATTTCATTAAATCCAGGAGGAATTCTTTTGTTGATTGGAGGCTGGACAGGATGATTTCTATCTCCTTCCTTTAAGAACCAATGTACAAGAGGAAAGTTTCTCTAAATAATTCTTTTGCTAAAGGTTTCACTGGATCTTTCTGCCTATCATATGATACCATCCTAGAAGTGTCATTGACTGCTCTAACCTTTTACCTGCACCTGGGGTTTCCTGATATAAGAACATCCTTTATATATAACTTTGATGTTTTCCATTTCAAAAGAAGTGATACATGGTTATAAAAATGGGCAGCTTTATTAATTCCTCCAGGCTACTTTCAATGTCATTATCTTTTGCACAAATACACGGCATTTTACTGTCACTACATTTCCTTTAATTTTAATTGTCCCTCTGTTTCTCTTTCCTTCTACAGTAGGCTAGTCCCCTTTAACGATGCTGCTGGGCAGATCCCCAAAAGTGTGTTTATGTGAATGACAAGGTACTGATGCCACATCACTTAAAATGAGAAATCACGTTTAATTTCTGTAAGACATATGGGAAAGATAAGAATGCATAATCATGGCAACGAATAGTTCTGACTGTACACAAGGGAGAATTATTATGAAACTGATGGACCGTTAATACATGGTTTGAAAGGTACCTAGATATTCATTGACATGATAGATCATAATTGCTCCAAAGGAAATATTAATAATCAGATCAGGATTTTGATCTGTATTCCATTGTATATCTGCATTGAATTTAAACTTCCCTACAGCTTGGAGCTAATGAATTATTTCAAAATTTCTTTTAGAAGAATGTTAAAGTGCTACGTGAACAGCAGAGGCAGTTGATATTGTGACAGTACTTTGCCTTTTAACCTGTTGAATTTCGTTTTTATATTTTCTAACAAACAAAGTTTTATTTCTCTTGCCTCCTTTTCCCCCTCCAAAAGGAAGAAAAAACAAAATTCTCGTAACAAATATGCTTAATCAGGCAAAACACATTTCATATTGTTAATGTAAGAAAAAAAATATGTCTCATCCTGCACCTTGATTCTCTCATTCCTCTGCCAAGCACTAGGTAGTTAGTGCACTTTATCATCAACCCTCTGCAATCATGGTCAGTCATTGAGTCGATGAGAGTTCTTCAGCATTTCAATAACTTGTTGATTGTGGAAATAGAGCAGCCTTCCTAGTTTTTCTGGCCTGTTATAAATCACTCAAATCCAGTCCTCTTAGAAAACAAGGGGGAGTATGGTTGGCACACCCTAACTTACCATTAAAAGGAAGCCATGTGAGATACATTCCCATTGTGTATCTTTTCCTGAGTCTACTTGAGAATTAATCACACTCGACAGGCTCCCAGTTCCTAATTATTAGTTATCATTTTGGTTTCTAATTCACACTGCTTGCTACTTGCTCATCTCACATTTTCCTTGGCTATGCTCTGGTACATATTGCTGACCACTCCAGAGGTGTTAGCATTCTGGTCTCTTTCTCCATTTTGTATCCCTTCTCTATATCTATCTCTGAATCCCTAGCTAGAGATTGCAAGGTCTGACTTCTGGCATCTCTTAGGCTCAGCCTGGCTGTTAGTTAGTTTTTTTTTTTTATCTCTTGACACACTTCAGCAGAACATGACGTTTTTTGCAGATCTGGGAAAAGGCATTTATTCTAAGAATGGTTTGAAAATTTTGGTCCCTAAGTGTTCCTGTCCACCAGAGGATTAGGATCTCACTGTAATATAGGAGGCTTGACTTATGATGGAATAAAGAACTATGTGCCACAGAGAATGTAATTTTACAAGATTAAAAATATGTGCATTCACTAGCTACATGACCCTTGATGAGTCATAGAACCTCTCAGTGCTCTAAGCAATTCTCTAAGACTACTTTTCATGGAAGGTACTGGCTTGTATTGGAGAAGGGTATTTCCTTCATGTCAGTGAACTCATAGGTCCAGTTCTTATTACTATCCCTTCCTGCATCACTAGAGAACTGCTGACCCAGCTACCTTCAGTCTTGGCTCCTTCTCTCTCTGTTATTTGTAATCTACTTATGGAATACCAACATTTAAGAATTCAGAAAATAAAAGGATATAATTTAATGCTAAAACTATAGTGAATATAACTTGATTTCTATTTGCTGATTTAAACGGCACTTCAGAATTTTACAGTGTCTTCAGTCATCCATGACACTAATTATTGTATCTTAGATACTGGGAAATGCTAGCTGATAGAGAGTTTCAGTTGGTGGTATACTGGATAAATCATCTTTACTATGATTTCTTCTTTGACAGAAAATACTCTGCTCCCTTTTTACTCTTTACTTTTGTGGTACGGTATTTATCATTAAAAGACAATATTGTTGACAGATAGTATTTTTCCCTCATGGTAGACTCCTCACTGAATACAAGAGTGAATGAATGAACTGGTTATAATGATTTGTGTAATAAATTACAACGTTTCCTCTCTTGTTTCTCTGTTTCCACCCTTAAACACAGCTGACAATATTAAATGAAAGATGGATTCCCCAGGAGCTTAGGATGGCAAGAGACAACTGTTATGTTCACATCTATTGGCTGTTCCATTCAAGAGAAAGAAATGCTTAAGTTTAATGAAAAAAGCAAAAATTTAAAGACAGCATTGCACATGTGTGTGTATATACATGTATTGGGGAATAAAAGTCTCCTCAAACAAGTTATATCCTTGGAGATGAGCTCATTACTTAAAATTTATCCTAATGGCCATTAGGAAAAAATAATTTGAAGGAAAGCAACTAGAAAATATTGGGGGGGGGCCCTGAAAGGATATTATTAAATAAAGGAAAGTAAGAGGGAAGGCGGAAGAGGTCCCTTTGTGTCTAACATTATACCTTCTGTAAAAAGTTTTCATAGTTATGTTCATATAGGTAGAGAAGGGAGAGTAAGTTCTCTAGAAAGAAACTTTATAGGATTTATTGCTATATAAATCAAACTACCAAGGAGTAGTTTAGAGAGTTAGAGACAAAATAACAACACCATTTATTTGGAGGATAGGGGTCTAGAACTTCAAGTGAAATGATGAAAAAGGTAGGAATAAAGAGGAAATAGCATTTCTAAGCCTCAAATTATATTACAAAGCTGTAGTAATCAAAACTTTTGGTATTGGTTAAAATTTTTTTTAACTAAATCAGAGAAGCAGACTATACAAGAAAGAATCAGAAACAATAAAAAACAGAAATCTACTTTTCAATAAACTTGAGAATACAAATTATTTGGAAGAGGTACTTTCTTTTGGACAAGAATTCCTGTGAAAACTAGAATGCAACTTGGCCAAAATTAGATCTATGCCAACATCTTAACCCTATAACACGAAAAAATCTAAAATTGGATAGTTAAGTCAAATATTAAAGGTTATAACCTAAAAAAATTAGAAGAGAGCAAAATTAAATACCTTTAACAACTATGACTAAGGGACAATTTCTCAACCAAAGAATTGATAGAGGTGATAACAAAAAAGTAAAAATAATTTCAATTACCTGAAGTTGAAAAACTTTTGCAAGAACAAAATTAATGCAATTACAATAAGAGAAATTTTAATTGGGTAAAATCTTTGCATCAAATACTTCTGAGAAAGTTCTAATATTCAAGGTATTTAGGATAATATGAATATATACAACAGTCATTCACACAAATATATAGAACCAATTGATAAGTAACCCAAGGATTCAAACAAATAGTTCTCAAAAGAAGAATTAAGAACTCTATAAATCATTAACCATATAAAAACTGCTCCAAATAACCAATAATAAAAGAAAGACAAATAAAAACAACTCTTAGATTTTGTGAAAGATTTAAAAATTTGTTGAGGATGTCAAAAGATGCAAAAAATAAAACAGTAGCAGGGTTACAGAAAGATAGGCACATCAATACACTATTAGCAAAGCTATGGTTTAGTCTGATCATTATGGGAATCAGTTTAGAATTATGGTTTTTTTCAAAGTGACTAAAATATCCATACTCTGCCTCAGAGATTTCACTGCTAGCCCTCTATAGGGTCCCGTAGGTAATAATAACAATAGCTAGTAATAAGGTAATAATGAAGAATTAATATGGATAACAATAAGTAAATAATAAGGTAATCATTGCCCCTAAGGTAATAGTAACAGTAGATAGTATTTATGTCATCCTTTAAGATTTCCAAAGTACTGGACATGTCATTTCATTAGGTCCTCCCAAGCACCCTGTGAGGCAGATGCTATTAATACACGCTTTTTACTTTTAGTGGAAACAAAGCTGGGAGAGGTTAACTGACTGGTGCTGGGTCACACAGAGAGGAAGTAGCTGAGGCAATACCTGATCTCCAAGCGCAGTGCTCTATTCATTATGCCACCTAGCTGCCTAGGTCTACAGGTTCCCTCCTCTTTCAATTTAAAGAGTTTATTTTAGATAAAAAGGTATGAATTCAATTACAATTACTTCTGAGTCCCCAGGAAGGAAAGTTACTAACATTTTGGTGGCTCAGTCTTTCTAGTGAACTTTATATCTTTCTTCAGTTAACCCCTGCCTTCTTTGTGGCAAAATTAAGTTTACTGGAAATGTATGAACAAGTTGATATCATCTATGATATGATATATAATATTTTAGTGTCTGTGAATAGACAGGCACTTGCATGGGAAGTCTTACCTTTTCTTGGGACTTCTCCCAGCCTGGGTTTCCTCCTCAGATTCCTGTAGAGTCAAAGATCTTTTTTGATATCTCTCCTCTTCCTCAGGTCAGACTTACCTTTGCTCCTCCTGGATGGTTTACAATGGAAACTTGCTTCAATTTCTGAAATCCAATACCTTCTTAAATTCCTTGATTATTTATATATGATTCTTGGGGATTAACCAATTTTCCTCACCCTACGCAAACACAATTCTTGTGCAATATATTACAGTTCAAATACCTTTAACATTTAATCTAAGGCCAACGAATGTTTGATTGATATGTGCTTACCTATCATGTCTAAAATGGGGTGGGGATGATTTTGACCTCACCCTTTTTTTCTTTTAAAAAAACCCTGCAGGTTCTCTCTGTCCTATGTCTTTTTGCATTGCTTTGTTCATTTCTTCATTCAACAAGTAAGCAACTACTGGTTACTGACCCTAGACACTGGGGTTACAAAAATAAAAACTAAATAACCCTTCCATCAAGGAGTTTACATCCTATTGGAGGAAATCAACACGAACACAGAGAAGCAAACATAAAAATATCTATAAAGCAATTTTCAAGACAAAGAAAACTAGCAAATTATTTCCTAACAGGAAAAAACTGGGAGCCTTCCTTTATACTAGGTAGGACAGGATGTGAGGTAAAAGTAGACAAAAGATTCCCTCTCTCAAGTTTCCAAATCTTCTCCTTCCCCACCTCCTCCTACTCCCAATTTCAACTCACTAAGCCCTCTCCCTTGCTTAATTCAAATAGCTTCTAAAATACCGTCTTCTACAAGAATGGACCGCCTCAGTTCCTATACACGAGATTGTCCCACATTTTAGTGCCTCCTCCTCTTTTTTTATTGTGTCAGTAAGCCCCTACATGAGCTTGGTTAGACACTAACAAAGAATACTGTTAGTACATAATCCTTTGCTCTAATCAGAGTACATTCAAATATTTTCAAACTAGAAACTGATTTTTCTCCCTATGAAGCTTTCTCTCAAAACATTACTGACAGATTTTTTTCCCCAACCTAATTTCATTTTATGTATTTGACTGTCCCCCACTAAACAGACCACTAAATGCATTTAACCCTTGGTTGACACTTAAGCTTAGTCTCATAGAATGTTAGAGTAGTGCAGTACTGCCTTTTTATCCTGGGTTATTTTTATCCATGTTCTCTCATCAATCTTCCAGATGATCTATTCAATACTCCATAGGCCTTCCTCCAAGTCTTTTAACGTTCCATGGGTCTTAGTTGGGTACTCAGGTTATCTATTATCTTTATATAAAAGAAGGGGAATGTGATTCTCTCCTCCATACCCATGCCCTCACAGGCCCCCCCCCCCCCCCACAGATGTATAGTCTGTGATAGAGGTATAGTCACAGATAGAGAGTTTTTAATGTGGTAACACTGTGTTTAAAATGAAAGCCTGTGTCTTTCTGAGGTATGAACAAATATCTTGAGTGAATTAGAAGAGCCAATGTGATTGGATAAACAGAGCACTGGCCATGCCCATGAGGATCACTAGAAGGCTGAGTTGCTAATTCTAGGAATTCTAAGCCAGAAGAGGCAGAAGAACCAAACCTCTGAGAGAAAATCACTTGTGTGTGTCCAGGTGGGGAGGGGGGAAGTACTTTTTATTTGAGCATTCTAACTATGATACTTTAATGAATAACTTTGCCAAGAGCTGGCTCTAATGACTAATTGGTTTTTTTCCCTTTGCAATCCTATATATTTTATTGTATTCATTTAAAAACAACATTCCCTTTGCTACAGTTTTGTACTTTTTTTGTTTGATCGATGTATTGGATACAGTACTGTTTTACAGAGCTTTCTCACATATTTTAATGATCATTCATGTGTCCAGGTATCTTGCAAAAACAACTTTTTATACCTTTGACTTATTTTTCATCTTTTACTTTTTTTCTAGACTCTGTGGTATTATGGGGGTTTTAGCAAATACAAATAAAATCTACTTTAGCACAGTTTAGGAATTGTTAATGACTAACAATTGTTTTATGAGGACATCTTTTGAACACTACACATGAATGAGTACAATTTTTTTGCATATCAATAAAGTACTGTACCAGTGCTACTTAGAAGTATTTATTAAGTTGGTGTTTATTTCGACTAATGGCTAATTGTTAATGGAAAACATGGTGGGGTCTTGTGAACTTAGAACAAGTCTTAGAAAGGGAGCCTGATAGGCTGTCTCTAGAATTTTGAAGGAAGACACCACTTCTTGTGTCTAAGTCACCATTGGTAATGAGCTGCAGCCCTTTTATACCCACCATACATCTCTCTCGTGCCCTTTAGGCCACCTTAATTTTCATCCCTTTAGATTCTGGTGTTCCATGATTCAAAACCACATATAATTACCGGGAAAATATATTTCATGTTAAAAAGATGAGTTTTTTTCTCCCAGGAAGCAGCTGGTATCATTGAAAATGCTAAGCAATCTCAATAATGCATTTCAGTCTACTCTCCTCCCTTTAGGCTACAGGTTCTTAACCTTTTTTGTGCCATGGACCTCTTTGGCAGTCTGGTGAAAACTATAAATCCACTCTCAGGATAAAGTTTTTAAGTGGAAAAATAAAAGATTATAAGAGAAACCAATTGCATCAATATACAATTATCCAAATATTTTTAAAGAAGTTCATAGACTCTAAGAATTCCTGCTCTAGGTAATTCTGGGTAGTTCATTGTGCATTCAAGAACAAGAGCCATGGGAGCAAGTGTCCCTCAACCCACTTTCTAGTCTAGTCCTCTAAGATATTGAGGGGAGATATCATTGTTAGATATAGGACTGCCTTTCCTCATCACTGCCAGCAACATCTGCTAATCAACTACCTTCAACAGGAAGATAAACACAGGAGTCCTGGGAGTGCCAATAATATTCCCCAATGCAAATCCCTGGTCGTGCTTCTAATCCAGGCTTCTCAGCCATCATCTGGGAGGGCTGCTGTAGAGGAGGCTAGTCATCCCCACCAAATGCCAACCAACTGTCACTCATAAAGGCCAGAAGGCAAGGGGAGGAGGAGATGAAGGGTGTTAATGTGATAGGTAAGAAGATCAGAAGTCTGGAAAGAAAGTCCAGGCATGAGTAAAGGGAAGCATGACTTGGACCCTACCCACCATGGTGGTCCCAGGGTAAAAATCAGTAATTAATCCTTTCTGCCTCTTTGCCACCACCACTGCAAAAACAGAAGGGAGGGCACACAGAACTGAGGACCAATTTGAATGTTCCTTTTATCTGTGGGTTGCCAAGGCCAAAGAATTCATCACCAGCAATTGATGATGAGCATAAAACTGTATTTAGCTACATTGATCTTTGGATGACATACACAGTCTGTGATTAGAGTTGACCTCATTGCCTTTTCCAGCTTTGTAGAACCTGTAAGAATTTTTATTCCACTAGCATTGCCTTAGAGGACCCAGGATCACTTCTATGCTAAAATGAGACATTTTCATAAACATTTTGTAAAGGATAGAATTTTTTCTGTTTGTTGTCTGTTATCTATTGTATGCTGTGGTTCATTCATTGATCATAATGTTTAGATTCATCAGTCTCGGTTTTAAATTGCAGTCCAATTTAAACACAATTTAAATTGTGTCCAAGAGGTCACATTTTTATGTGTAACACTTAGCATATAACACCTCGCATGAATGTTACTTAATCCTTGCAAAAGCTTTTGATAATGATTTTGATGCCACAAAAAGGAAATCCTTGGGGAACAACTTGTAGCGGGTGAAAACAGTGAAAATGAAATTCAACACTTTCTTCTAATTTCTTTTAACTTTTGGAAGTAGTGAGATGGTGAAATAAAAAGAATGCTAGGCCTCTAGCCAGGAAGACCTGAATTCAAATCCAGCCTGAAAAAAATTAATAATTCAGGGACCTTGGTCAACTGCACTCAACCACTGTCTGCCTCAATTTTCTCAATTGTAAAATGGGGATAATAATGGTATTTACCTCCCACAGTTGTTAGGAGGATCAAATGAGATAATATTTATAAAGTGCTTACCACATTGCCTGGCATAAAGCAGATGCTATATAAATGCTCGTATCCTTCCTTTCTTTCATAGAATCCTAGATTTGGAAGACATTTTGGTAGTCATCTAGTCTAACCTTACACCCAAAGCAGGAACCCCTCTCTATCATCCCCAGATAGGCAGACATTTAGCTTCTGCTTGAACATTTTGAATGATTAGGTGCTTACTTGAGAGAGAGAGAGATTCAGTAACTTGCCTGAGGTCCTATCCTTAGTTAATGGTCAAACAGAGAGTAGAGCTAATGCCTCCTGCCTCCTAATCCTGTATATTTTCCACTCTACCACATCTTGATCCCTTTGGTCAGAAAGGCTGAATTTTTTTTTATGTCCTGTTACTTCTTGTATGACCTTAGGCAAATCACTTACGTCCCCCCCACCCCCTCCCCAGGCCTCAATTTCCTCATATTTAAAATGAAAAGGTTGGACTATATGGCCCCCAGCAAGAGACCTATGCTCCTATGAACACCATACTGAAATAATTTGAATAGAAAATATGCCTGTGTTTGTAAGTATAGAAAACTGGGAGCTGGATAAAGCTGTCACAGGTAATGAACATATTCCTGACTTTGCTCTATGCCTTCTTGCCTGTCATGAAGAAAACACAATGACTGACAAGAGGATTTATTTTCACCAGTGAGAGAATGGCTTATAATTTATGGCCAGCAGAGTCAGCTTCTACCAAGTCATTAAAGTGTACTTTTTGTAGACAGTAATAAATTGTCATATCACCAATGCTGACATAACAAGTTCCATTTTAAGTGTCCCATAATTTTTATTTTTAAGAGAATATTCATAGTGGATGGTAGAACTCATGGGCTTTTGAGTGCTACTCTGGAGAAAAGCACTTTAAAAAAAACCATGTGTGCTATTTAACTTCCAAGATGCCATTTGCAGGAATCAGTTTGACTTTCTGACAGACATCAGGGGGCGGCAAGATGGGTCTGGTCCGTCATGCAGCACTGTGACTTGTCCTTCAGGAGAAAGGCTTCAAGTAGGCTACAATATTACACTGTTAATGAACTATCTGTAGAGGTGGTCTGCTTTTCTTCTCTCAAAAGGCAATGTTCTTAGAGAAGGTGTTCTGTCAGATCAGAGAGCAGATGAAGGAGTAGACTTTGTGGATTCTCCCCAGTCATCTGTTTAGGACTCAATAGTGGACTGAAAAGTAGGGTATACAAGAAGATTTATCTAGATACAAACAAAATATTAGACTCTCTATCTCTTTTTTGGTCAAAAGAAAAGAGAAATAAACCAAGCTTTACTGATATTTAATGTACAGATTGACATTGACACCCTTAATTGGTCCATATGTCATAGAGATTGTTGTAGGGGAGTTGTAGTGAGGTGGAGATGATAGTGACATTCTAAATTATCATCCTTGGTACATTTCAAGTTTGTGAATATCTCCCTCTCAGGCATACCTCACTCTATTGGCTGGGTACCATTTCTCTTTTCATGTTTGTCCACTTTAGAAGATGATACATTTTGTTTCACATCCCTAAAGAGAGTATTATAAAGAAGGGGAGACACTCCTTTGCGTATCTGGCAACACTGGCTGTACTGATACCTGTATCTATAGGACTTAAGCGAATAGTATCCCCTCCCTTACCTTGTAGTGGAGAGATCAGCATTGATAGCCCTCCTCTCCAGCTTTGTTCCTTTGAATCCTTTGATCATCATCCAAAACCTTCATACTACTGCTATACCATAATGGAGGAACAGAAGGTGCCCTTTTAGAGGATTGCTCAGTTTCTTTATTTTCCCCCTTCTTCCCTTTTACCTTGTACAGGAATGCATGGTGGTATTTTATACTAATAGTCCTTCAAGAATAACTATGGAACACATTCAAAGGTATCTGAATGGGAAGAGGGGACAGTTAGCTGGATATCGGTCATCTTAAAATAGGACAATACTCCTTAAATGCCACAGAATGGGTACAGCCCAGGTCTCATAGATTCTTCTGCTACCTTCATCCTTCAAGTTTATGCCACTTCTCTCTTTATCTCAGCTGTGACTAGTTTGAATAGGCAAATACATGCTAATAAGGTTGATACTGATACTCTTGCTAGCAGCTCTCTAGAGGTTGTTCTTAAATGATACATTGACCTTTCCAACAGGAGAGTGATACATAGAGGATTGCGTTGTCTTTCAAATGAAGTGTAAGACAACTGATGGGATTGACCAGAGACAGAATGCCAGAGTTAGAAGGGACCTGGGAAATCATTTAGTACAACTGATACCTGGAGAAGAAATTCCTCTAAGACATTCCTGAGGATAATCATTCAACCCTTGTTTGAAGACCTCTGGTAGAGGACTGGAGGTGGGGAGAAAACAACTATACCACCCATGACATTTCTTCTAGGAATGGGTGTTATCTGTGGCAATATCACATGGACTTTTCCAAATGCAAACATTAGTCTATGTTTAAGCTATGGCTTTATTCAAAATCTTACCAAGGTCATTTTTGCTGAGTTTAAATAAATTCTCCTCTGATTTTCTCTTTGTTATTTGATTAATGATGTACATTGGTGTAAAAACTATAGTTAATGCCTATAGTAGAGGTAGCTGCATTTCAAAAATTAGCACAATGGTCATAATATTTATCTGTTTTAGCGGTGCTCTTTCTTTAATGATGATGAAGTAAGCTGCGGTTCCTGAACAAAGATTACCATTCAGCACACGGCACTATTGCGTTTTTTTTACTGGTTTATGATGAATAAGAAAATATAGGGAATAAGCAGAGGATAAAGAACTAGTTCAAATGTTCATGAAAAGGGCAGCCCACTAAATCATTCCAGCCGCAAAAAGACTATGTTTACAAACATCTCGAAACTTAAAAAAATTAATATCAAGTAGTTGAAATAAATAATATTTGCCTGAACCTCTAAAATATGTGATAAGAATGAAAATGGTGGTTTATTCTGAACTGTTTTGCCATAGCAAAATGTCCAAAGGTTAAATGCTTCCAGAGTTCTCAGATATGCACGAATGGAATGAGAATGTATTGATTGGTTGGATTGAGATGGCATTCACAGAGTTGTACCTAGGGTGGCATAACTGGGACTCAGTTCCCATGAGAGTGAAATTTAAAGGGGACTTCAGAGAGAAGTAGCATAAAAGTAGCTGGGTTTAGGACTAATGGATAGAACCCAAGAGAGCTCTTCCACAGACTGGCCCTACTGGGCTACCCCATCTCTAGCATATCTCCCAAGCATCAGCATTACATTTTCCCCTGGTCTCTCTCCCTATGGTATCTCATGTTCTCACAAATTACATTTCTTATAAGTAAATAGGAGGGCATTTTTTCATATTGTTTGCCCTGGGGTTCTTCTGTGAATTTTACCCCAGTACCAAAATTCCTAGTTAATGCTCTGAGAAGGCAACATAATTTTCCATTTATTTCCTGGCTATTTGAAGGCCTAAAAAACCAACTGAGTTGAACATAGCATTGGTGACTTTTTTTTAAGCTTTGTCAACATTGATTAAAAAATGGTCTCAAACGTATTTTGGGAAACCATAAATGCATAATGTAGACCCAAATCAGATAGCCGGAAATATATTTTAGATGTCACTTAAACTTAATCCCACTCTTGCATCCAATCTTCAGCTAGTTTAGAGTTCCCATCTCTGCTATTAACAAGTAGTTCTAAATGTCTATCATTCCCCAAGTACAAGTTTAAGTTGAAGAAAGGTTAAGAAGAAGAAGAGTTCGATAGCAAGTTATACTGAAATCATAACCGGGGCTTAATAGCATTGTTACTAACAATGGGCACAAATGAATACAAACTCTTTTAAAGATTCTCGAATCTCTATCCTGGCCTTAGGAGTGGGAGGGAGATAAGGAAAAGGAGATTGTTCTCCCCTTACTCATAGGTCTCTTACTTTATTGAACACACTGACTCATCTTCCAAATATTTTACACTTCCATAGCTTACATACCTCCTTCTGCGCAGGAATGCAAAACCCATGAAGTACTGCCACGTTCTGGTTACAGGGATATTAAGAATAAACTACAGTATGAGGGTAAAAATTTATTCTTGGTTTGGTCATGCACATATGTTCGGTGTCTCCTCCATAAGTGTACACAAGACAACGCATCCCTCTAATACTGTTCCTTAATTGTCTTGTATTTCATAAAAGAGAAGTTTATAAGGGACAAGCTGTATCTATCTGGACAGGTTTGTGGCCTTGAAGAAAATAACATCAGATTATCTTTCACTACCTTTACAGAAAACAATTCAGGGATTTAATGTATCTTAAAAAGCTATTCATTCACTTCTTACCTAAATCAGCCCATGTGACGCTAACCACTCTTTTCTTTTATACCTATTAGAAGAAAGTAAGTAACCTAGTAAAAGAGAGAAAATATCATACCTGTGATCTTGCCTTATTTAAATTGTAGGTCAGGAGCTTAAAGAAATTTTCTTATAAAGAACACTAGGCAGTCATAATGTGGTTCAACTTTGGAGATGAAATTTAATAGTGAGGATAAATATAAGATTCAATACTTGAAATTTTAAAAAAAAAAATTAACTGCTTAACTATAGAATGCCATAGGGTAATGAGGCTAGATAGCAATATATGTGAAAAAACACCTAGCCTATTATGGCGGCTGGACCATCACACCTGAACTTTGACTCACTCTGTGTTGTCCAGCCATCCATTTTTGATTCCTGAATGCTCCAAGGCAGCAGTCATGCAAGATAAATAAGGCTTAGCATCATACAATTCTCTTTCCCAAACATACTCTTTTTAAAAACATGTCCCTAATCTTTATTCCTCAAATTTTTTTGCTCACCTTGCAATCTGATTGGTGGGCTCACTTCTGACCACACACATTTTCCATTAACTGAAACCCCAATATATGAGACATCCTATCCAATAACTAGGGCTCTTCTTTGGGGTATAAACTTTCTATACACATGATCTCCAGACTACTAAGATGAATGTGTTGTTGCTCTGATTCCAGTAGCATCAGCGTCAGTTTTTCTGTGACTTTTCTGGCTCTTTGCCACCTGTCAGCTATTCTATAGACTTTAATCTCAATATGAGTCAATAGTGTGATTTGGCCACCAAAAAACAGCTAATATATTCACAGTCTGCATTAATAGTAGCATAGTATCCTACACGAGAAACATGACAGTCTTGCTGGATTTGACCTTTGTTAGAGCCTATGTGGCGTACCATGTTCATTTCTAGAGAAACTATTTTTAGGATTCCATTCAAGTTATTTTGTTTTGATTCAACAAATACTTTTTGTGTACAGAGAATTGTGGTAGCTGCTGGGGAGACACAAAGTTTAATCAAGACAGGATCCCTATCTCCAGTAGGGGGATATGATATGAAGACATTGACCAGATGAAAGGTACTCAGAAGACATTGACAAGGATGGTGAGGGTAGTCATATATATATAGTCATATATCACATAAACATCAGCTGAAGGAAGTAGAGAGAATAAACCAATATACTCAAATTTCTCTGAACTAAATGTAGTCTAGAGAAGCGAAGACTTATGGGAAATAAGGTAGTTGTCCTCAAATGTTTGAAAAGAGGCTATTAGATTTATTATCCTTCGCCCCAGCAGACAAAATTAGGATTAGTGGGTAGAAACCATGGGGAAGCATATCTCAACTCAACACAACGTTATAACCATTAAAGCTGGCTTTAAAAATGCACTAAGCTGCTTCAGGAGATACTTAGTTCTTCGACGTGAGAAATCTTTAAATGGAAATTGAGTGATCACTTGTCAATGATAATAATAGAAGTTAATTCATATTTACGTAGCACTTTAAAGTTGACAAAGCCCTTTCTTCACAACGATCTTGTGAGGATAGGTAGTACAAATATTTATCTCCTGAGAAACTGAGGCTCAGGGAAATGAGGTAATGTTCTCAGAGTCACATATCTAGTAGGGGGAATTACGTTTCAGGTATGATTGGATTAGATGACCTTGTAGCATAATTGAATTTAGAACTGAAAGGGACCTTAAAGAATACCAATCTAACTCTTTTGTTTCCAACTTTAAGATTCTATGTATATTGGAAAGACTTTTTGCCTTCCCATTCCCTGCTATTTAATATTCATGACCATCTGCATATGTCTACAAATGAAACTCATTCTTCAGTACTCTTCTTATGTACTCAGATTTAAAATAACTTTTGATTACTTGAAGTTATAATTTCTTGCCTTTCTTTTTCTCTCTTCCTACCATTTTCCTGCCTTTCTTCTTTTTCTATGACCAGTAATCTACAGCAACAGGTTATCCTTTGGGGATAGTGATTTTCTGAGCTCTAGTGTCTGTAGGCAACTTTTTGTAAGCACATTCTACTGGTAAATCAGAAATTAATATGGCTATCCAGCTTTTGAGGGAGAAAAATAACAAAAACACTTTAAGATTCAAGTCTCCTTTGGTACTGGGACCTATCACAGAGCTTTCTGCCTAGCCCTACCTGGTTTTAGCACAGTGCCTAGTACACAGTAGACACTTAATAAATGTTTACTGAATGAATGAACTTTTAAGACGTGGCTTAAATGCAGTCTTCTCCATGGTGACTTTCATGATCTCAATTGAATGTGATCCTTTACTCCTAGAACTTTGCACAGCATTTTCTACTTCTCTGATGTTGAAATAGAGATATACAAAGGATAGCTGGGTAGCACAGTGGATAGAGTGCTGGGCTTGGAATCAGGAAGACCTGAGTTCAAATCTAGCTCAGATACTTACTAACTGTGTAATGTTGGGATAGTCATCTAATCTCCTTCACCCTCATTTTTCTCATCTGGAAAATGAACATGATAATATTACATGTTTCATAGGGTTTTATAAACTTTAAAATACCTTATAGATGGTAGCTATTAATATGCATAAACATTTGTGTATTGTACATAAATATGCATAACTGTATATTTGCACATATATTTATATATATGACATACACACATGTATATGTCCACCTACGTATACACACATACACACATGTACAAGTATATGCACAAATATACAGGCATGTGTATACTTATATGTACATGTATATATACATATATTTCTGTACATATATACATACTAAAATGAAGCATAATAAAATTAGTAAGATATTTTATATGTACATCTATCTGTCTGTCTGTCTGTCTGTCTGTCTATCTATATCATGTCCCTTTACTATTTTGTGAATTCTAAGAGGGCAGGTATATGTTTTATTGACATTTATATAACCCTCAATTTCAAGTACAGATGTTTCTACATATAATAGATATTTAACAAACTGTTAATTTAATTCAACTGAAAGCCAACTTATGCAGTGAGTAAAGCGGGCAGCTTCCTGGTGCTAATCATATAAGAACCTGGACAACAGGCCTGGAAAGAGACATATATAACCAGACAGGAGTGCCAAGAGTCACTGCAATGCTAGGAGAAACATGGTATGAGCTCTTCGCTCAATTTTTTTTTTTTTTTGCCATTTTTCAATATATTTTTCAGTTTTCTTTGTAAATAGGAGTCTCCTCAAGAAGACTTTAAGTCTATGGTAATCATATGTCCTATATTTGGGGAAGATGATACTAATTTCAAACATTCTTATCCCCTTAAGTCATCAAAATATATCAAAATGCCAACATTTCAGCAAAAAGCAACTGAATATATCATCAGTAAGCATTTTGATTACAATATTGAGAGCCACAAAAAAATGAGAATTATAGGCTGAAGAAACTTGCACATCTGTAGCCAGGTAAACAGTGTATATGCATAGACTGTGTGCAGTATAGGTGATATGAGCCACGTTAAAGGTGGCAGTGATTGGCCTTTCATTGCCTTTGAACAACACACAAACGCCACCATCAAAGTTCAAGTGGTAACAATGCAGAAATGACTGACTTCATGTTATGATTTTTGATTTACAAAATATGATCATTAGAATCATAGAACATATTGATGAAAATTGAAAGATTAACTAGAAGTTGAATGAAAATTGACCGACTTATAGAATTGGAAAAACCCTTAAGTAAGAAATATTAATGACCTGAGAGTTTCAGAGTAGTGTAGTTGGATTGAAAATAACAGAAGAACAGTAAATATGGACCAGGGAGAAGGTATAAAGGAAATATCCACATTCCTTGTTAAGTATAAAGGATATGTTACGGATTACAGGTAGGATCACTGGATTTATAGCTGAGAGAATCCTTTAAGATCGTCTAATCCAAACGCTCATTCTATAGATGAGGAAAATGTGACTTAGAGCAACGATGTCAAACCCAAGTAGAAACATTCCTGTAGGCCACATATTGATTTAGAAAACCATAAATTAACATCTATGTCTTATTGTCTTTTCATTTATTTTGTTAAACAGTTAGCTGCACTTGGGAGTTTTGCAGGCTGCATGTGGCCTCATAGGGCTCTGAGTTTGATACCTCTGACTTAGAGGAAGGAAATGGTGTGATCAAGGTAGGACAGGTAGTAAGAAGCAGAGCGAGGATTGAAATCTATATTCTCTTTCTCCAAATCAAGTGCTCATCTTCTAGTATGTCATGTTGTCTGTTGTACTGGAAGAACACTGGCTATCAGCCAGTAAGAAAAAGGAAGCATCCTTATCCTATTCCTTTACTCCCCCTCCACTTAGGGAATTTTTTAGGTGGGGGGAAGAAAGGTTTCTTGGGGACAGTGAAGACAAGGAAACTCTGAGAGGTTCATTTCTCTCCCTGCAGTCCTTTGTACTATTATATGTTACATATTGCATGTTGGAGTTGAGATCAGTTTTAACATTTACTCTATTATAGGTAGAGATAGAATTTGTTAAATGAGGCCCAAGGAATCTGTAAAATCTGTTCTCACTGCTGGAAAAAAAAACCCAAATAAGCAATTCCTGAAAATCTTTCACTGAAGTTATCTAGATGATTTGCCATCAGTAGCCTATTTTGAAAATGATAAAGTTAAATACAGGTGTATTCTACCTTAATCACCATATTTGAAAATCCAAACTCACATGACAGATAAATTAGTATTCTTTACTTTACAACTGGGATTCACTTCAAGTTTCTTTACCCTCCTTTCTCCCCTACAAAAACCCAAACAAATAGCTCTACCACATTTAAAATGTCATATGGTTTGGTTTGCAAAAATTCATTTAGATACAGTTTTTCAAGAATGTTATCTATTGCCTAAAGTGATTTCTAGATCCAGGTGAAATATTAATGAAAGTATTTGCCATCCTTTAATTTTTTTGTATTGAATATTGCTTGGAATAAGTGAGCCATAAGCTGGGCCACAGAGCTCTTGAACATTTTTTATTCAAATAGACTTTGATTTGTAGTATCAAGGAAACTGAGGCCATATAATTAACATGTTGAAATTGTCATCATGCACTTCCCTCTACATTGAGTGTTTCAGGGGAGATGCACTCCCCTAAGAACCTTTAACAGAGTTAATTCTGTTTCCCATTTCTGCCTCAATTTTTACTTTGTTTATGATGAGTTAAATAGCTTGTATAGACTGTGAACTTCAGGATTTGGCAGTATTAAGGTGGTATAGCCCTGAAGTTCTCTCCAGAAACTTGAACATTTAGCAGGCAATAAATCCAGTCCCTGGAAGAAGAGTAAAGTCCTATTCCAGATCCTCTCGTGATGCAAAAGGCTGCTGCAGTAGTGACTGAGCTAATCCTGCCATAGCATAGATAATAGGAAGTCCCTATGAGGTGAGTCGGTTCAGGATGTCCATTTGGGAAAGCTGACTAGCCTCTGTCATTTGAGTGAAGATGATTCCATGGGTTTGGTTTTGTTTGGAATGGGGAACGTCAGTCTGAAATGATTAGATCCTTTTTTAGGGCCCATGGCTCTAATTCTCCTCCCAAAGCCATTATACATTCAAATATCTCTGAGTTAAGTGAAGCTGAATGCCTCAGTCTACCTAAACTGTAACGAAAATTTCATATCATCTGCTTATGGCACTCTCCTCTCATGGGGGTCATTGTCCCAGGAAGAAAGAGTTGGTCACAGGACCATAGATTTAGAGATGAAAGGGATCTTAGAGGTCACTGAATCCAATCCTCTCATTTTATAAAAAAGGAAATGGCTTTAGTTTGGACCTCAAGGAGGTCCAGGGTCACATTGGTAGCACATAGCAGAGCAGGATTCAAAGCCTAATCTTCTTTCCATTGCCACACACAGCCTCTAAATACATCCTGCTAAATAATATACCTGACTGCCAAGGGCAAGCTTGGTGGTTTAGGGTGTACCCTGAAAGCATGGCTTAGATTATACGCTGCTATGTAGATTTACACTTAAACCGGATGGCTATGCAGCTAGGTAAGGTTATTTGTGCCTTTGGACACTTTGGGAACTCTGGGTTCTCTCTTCAGGATGGCTCTCTTCTCTAGTTGAGATTTTTCCAAAACATGGTTTTAGCACCCTTAGGGCTTTTTAAGAATTGTATGTGGAGCTCCAGAAAGAAGATGAAAAGAGGTAAGACCTACTAAAGAGCTAACTGAAAGTGAAAGCTGAAGAGATTGCAAATAAGTTTTCTAAACTTTTTTGCCATCAATGCCTTTGGGAGTCTGGTAAAACCTAGGGCCCCTTTCTCAGAATAATATTTTTAAATGCATAAAATTAAATGTACAGGACCATAGAGGAAACCAATTATACTGAAATAGTTAACTCTATGACTACACATTTATAGTTCATGATAACAAAATTCATCTGCAAGAACAAAGGGTCAAGAAGATCAAGGGGATCAGTGAAAAAAAGGGAAGGAATAACTACAATTATCTGTGTTTGATGAACCCAAAGATCCAAGCTTTTGGAGCAAGAACTCACTATTTGACAAAAACTACTGGGGAAAAATGGAAAGTAGCCTGGCAGAAACTAGGCATAGACCAACATTTCATATCACATTCCAAGATAAGGTCAAAATGGGTACATGATTTAAACATAAAGGATGATATTGCGAGCAAATTAGGAAAGCATGAAAAAAAAATACCGGTCTGTTCTGTGGCTATGACCAAACGAGATAAAGAGGATCACAGGAGGTATGGATAATTTTTATTACAATAAATTTAAAAGGTTTTATACAAACAAAGCCAAGATAGCCAAAATTAGGAGGAAAGTGGAAATAACAGGAAAATGTTTTTATAGGAAGTTTCTCTGAAAAGGGTTTCATTTCTCAAAGATTTAGGGGACTGAGCCAGATTTATGAGAATAAGAGCCATTCCCCAACTGACAAAATGGTCAAAGGATATGAACAGGCAGTTTTCGGAAGAAGAAATCAAAGCTATCAATAGTTATAGGGAAAAATGCTCTACATAATAAGTTCATGAAGCCAGGTTAAGACCACCAGCAAGTCATCTAACCTCAGCCTTACTTTCTTGATCTGTAAAATGAGGATTATAATAGCACCTAGCACTGAGGGTGGGATTTTGAGGACTATGTGAGATAAAAATGTAAAGTCTTTTCAAACCTTAAAGTGCTACATAAATACTAGGTATTGTTGCTTAATGCTGTTAACAAGCATTAAATGCTGACTAAGCCTATGAACAAAGGCGTCTGTTAAACTTGTGGAGAGGAATGAGTATGTCTATTTAATTTGATCTGCATCTTGCTCAGTATAGTGTTATATGAAAAGGCAGAGAAAGCCACCTCACACCAGATGTGAAGCATAGAATGATTAAGGCAAATTTAGGTGCAGAACTCAGAAGGAAAGAGTCCTTGAAATTTCAAGATGCCAGAACAGGTCTTTGGAAGAAAACATTTGGGAATGTTGGACACAGTTCTTCCTCTATTTCACATCAAGCCTTGTATTCTGCCACTTTTGTTATGGGATGAATCATAGCAGCCGAAAGTTTGAATCACATTAATTATAGAACTAAAAACCTAAGTCTAGAAAGGACCTTGAGAAATCATCTACTCTAATCTAGGCACCTTCTGCTCTCCTAGTTTCTCCTTTCCTCCGTTCCTCCCCCTATTCAACCGTTAAACTAAAGATTTTGGAGAATTCATACTTCTGCTCAGCAGAGCTCAATACAGGTACAATCACTGCTAGAAACAGAAGATCAGATAAGAAACCAATTCCATACCTCTTTCAAGGTCTCAGTATATCTTATTGCTTCCTTCCGTAAGTAGATTAAGAGTCTGGGGTTGACCTGAGAAGATCTCTCGAGTCCTCTTCAGCTTTAAATCTATGACATTGTGAACTTGATCCTTGTAAAAGCTGGAAGAGTCTTCAAGAGGGGTAGGAAAATGTGATATTCTGAAGAGGCTACAGAATGTCTGAGAAAATTCCAAAAAAGGGACATCTTTTATACTTCTGTTCTCCATCTAACTAAATGCATGCATAGAATCATAACTCAAGAGCTGTAAGGGGCCAACCCTCCTTATTTTACAGTTGTGGATATTGAAGCACAGGCAAGTTAACTAGTTTGCTCAGGGTCATACAGGTAATAAGCATTAATGGCAAGATTTGAATTAAGGTCCTGTGACCCCCCAAATCACCTATACTCTGCCCTTTACAGGTCCATAATGTAAAAACTTAGTTCAACACTTCAAGAATGGGTGATTTTTTGTTGGTGTGAATACTCCCTTCATATCACACTGCAGTCCTCAGTAGTGTATATTTGTGAAATACTCTGGCCAAACATTTCATCCATGGAGAAACCTCTCAGAACTCAGCGAGGCTGGTTCTCAACTATAGATACACAGCCTATCAAGATGCACGTAGTGAAAGCCTTTCTATCTTAACATGAAGGGCCTGCAGCAGCCTGTGTTCTTCTGGCATAAATGGCCAATCCAATTCAAATTAGATATTCTATTAAATGTGAGAACACATGTAAACTTTTTCGCAAACCTTAATGTATTAAATGAAAGCTAGCTTTTTTTTATAGGTAACGACTTCATGGTAGATTAACCTAGTCAGAAAGACCTGAGTTCAAATGCTGCCTGGCACTTCCCAGCTGTACCACTATCAGCCTCACTTTTCCTCAGCTGTAAAATGGGAATTATAATAGCACTTACCTCATAAGAGTGTTGAGATGATATAGTGCTTTCCAAACCTTAAAGTGCTGTGTAATAGTGGCTATTACTATTATTGTTCAACTCAACAAACATTAAACACCTACTACATGACAGGCATAGGACTAGTTGCTAAATATACAAGCAGAAAAAGTGAAAGTCCTTACATTCTAGAAGTTTACTCTCAGGGTGTGAAGGAGATAGCATGAGCAGAAAAAATTTATGGGTGTGTGTACGTACTAATATGGAAGGGAAGGGCACTGTCACCTGGAGTGGAGGGAGAGGTAGGGTTTTTCTGTTAGAAGTTGCACTGGTGCTGAACACAAAGAAGGTTTGAAATTGGTGATGCAGTAGCAAGGGACAGCTGCATTCCAGGCATGGAGACCAGCCATTGCAAAGGCCCAGAGGTAGGAAATGGAAGGTCATGCTTTGAGGGAACAGCAAGTAAATCAGTTAGACAAGGAAATTAACAAGTGATAAATAAGCATGGGAATGTAGGCTGGAGCTGGATTGTGATGGGCTTTAAAAGTCAAACAGAGGAGTTTGCATTTTCATCCTGAAACAAGAGGGAACCCCAGAAGTTCTTGAGCAGGGGAATGACAGGGGCAGACCTATGCTTCAAGAACCAAGCGTATCCTTCATTCCACAAGGAGGCATCAGAGAACTGCTTTTTAGGAAGAGAGGAAGAAAGGAAGAAAAATAGGAAGGGAAAAAGGAAGGAAATAAAAAAGCAAGAGAAGAAGGAAAAAGGGAGGAAGGGAGGAAAAAGGGAGAGGGGGAAGAAAAACAGAAGGGTAGGAGGAAGGAAGGTGGAAACAAGCATTTATTAAGCATCTAATATGTGCTGGGCACTATGCTAAGTGCTTTACAACATGCCGATTTGATCCATATAACAATCTTGGGAGGTATATATATGTTATATTAGTATATATATTATATACTATATATAACCCACTTAACAAATGAGGAAACTGAGGTAGACAGATGTTAAGTAACTTGTTCAGAGTCAAATAAGGGAAAGGAATAAGAATTTATTTAGCACCTACTAAGTGCCAAGCACTTTACAAATATCTCATTTTAGTGCAGGTATATTAAAATTTAACATACATAACTTAAAGACATTCATTGTATGTTCTGGATGTTTGTCAGCTTTATCTCTGACTACCTTGTAAACACTAGAGGGCAAAGGCAATCTTTGTGGAACTCTGTAGAGTTGCTAAGCTCAGTGCTTTATATATGAATGTGTCATATAGTAAATGCTTTGGATGATATTTAAAAATGCAAGGCAGAATTCTAAAGAAAGGGAAATGTGATGGGTGTAATGGGCAGATGTCCAGGGCATCTGAAGTTCTACCATCCCCAAACTCCAAGGCCCTTGGTGCCATCTGAGTAGGGGGTTCAAACTTCAAAGGAATTGTACAGTAGCATTTTCTATTTAACAATGCCTGGCATAGGAGGAGGACACACTTTTCCTGTATAATCTGGGATCAGAAGCCCCCTAGAAGAAATAAATGGGATAGAGATGGAAATGGGTATTCCTCACAAAAGATCCTGGACTCTGCATAAAGAGTCCCTCAGTCTAAACACTAGTTCCTTGCTCTGTGGATCCGTGGGCCTCTGGAAAGAGCCACCTAGTGTCAGCAGGGAATACTTTCCCCTAACATTTGTCACAACATTTAGCACTTAAAAATACTAAATCACTAGATTCTAAGATCTAAGAAACCATTAAATTTGAAACCAGAAAATGATTTATGTAAATAAATAATATAAATTTTTATGTAAATATGAACAAATATAAATATTTATGTAAATAATATTTATGTAAATATAAGGTATAATGACTACTATCTCTTTATCTAGTCCAACCCTTTCATCTTACAAACAAGGGCACTGAATGACAGAGAAGTTAAGTGATTCGTAAAGAAACAGCCAAGTTAGTAGCCTACCATCCCGCCTTTAATTCTGAATCGATAATGCCCATGACGCTCCTTGGATATACAGGACATAGACTTAGAGCTGGAAGAGGCCTTGAGAAATTACCTAAGCCCAAACTCTTACTTTACAAATGGAGAAACTGAGTCCCAGAGAGGTTTGCTGACTCACTTAGCATAGTTCCTGGCACATAGTAGATTGATTAATGGGAGAGCAGCTTTGTCTCCTAACTCTAGATCCAAAGTTCCAAGATATCTTTTGAATATAGAGGATCCATGGCTGTAGACTGGAAGGAACCCGGGAGGTAATTTATTCGTTTGGAGGAAGATAGGTGGCAAGGTAGTCAAAGTGCTGCAGTTGGTGTCTCAGACTTGAGTCCCCATCCTGCCTCAGACACCAGCTTGCAACCACTAACAGTGACCTTGGGCAAATCATTTACTCTCAACCCCCTTTTCCTCACCTGTAATTCGGAGATAACAACAGCCCTATTTCATAGGGTCCTGGCGAAAAAATAAGGATAATAGCACAAGATCGGTGAAAGAATCGAACGAGATCACTGATTAATAAGTAATAAATGAACTCAAACGAGATAATAAATGCAAGCGCTTTGCAAACCTTAAGCTTTATATGTGTTAGGTGTTTTACAGATGAGGAAACTGAGGCGTAAAGGGACCCACTGGAGTCATAAGCTCCTTTCTCTCAATCCAGCCCTTTTTCTGACGACGCAGCCCGGCTCCCATGTCCTGTGTCCCCAGCTGTTTTGTGTGCTGTCTCTTTGCCAACACTGGAGGCAGGGATCAAGTCCTCCGCGGCGTTTCCCACCCCGCGCGGCTGTCAGTGGCTGCCTGACCCTCGCCGCACTTTCCCGGGGCCGGCGGACGGGGCTGCCCGGTGCCCTCCGAGGCGCGCAGGGCGCTCGGGGCGCAGCCCGGGAGGCTCCACACGAGCGCGGCACGAGTCGGCGCTTCTCCCCGGAACTTTCCCGGAGCCTGAGCGAGAAGGCGACTCAGGCTTCTTCCCTCCCTCGCTCCCTCCCACCCTCCCTTCCTCCCTCGCGGCGGCGCTTCCCAGGAGCGGCGCTGGCTTTAAAAAGCTCCAACCCCACCCCCCCAGCCCTGCACTCTGCTCAGGCACTGGAGCGAGCCGGGCGAAAGCCATGCGGTGCTCGCGGCTGCCCCGATCCCTCCGGCTGCTGCGTGCCGGAGGAGGAGGAGACGGAGGAGGACGCGGCGGCGGCGGGAGGGGGACCGGCTCCCGGCTGCCGGCTCTGCGCTGCTGGAACTGGCTCCTGGTGCTGGCGCTGCCCACCGCGGGCGCGGCGCTGCGGCCCCCCACGGTCTACACCAACCACTGGGCTGTGGAAGTGCTCGGAGGGCCTGCTGAGGCAGACAGAGTGGCTTCGGCGCATGGGTATCTGAACTTGGGACAGGTAGGTGGTGAGGGGCAAACTTGCCCCCGCGGTGCCCTTGGCACCGAGAAGGAAATGGAGCTTCCGTCCTCTCTGACCTAGCCTGTCCTCTTCTCATGTGCTGTTCTCTCCCACAAACCCCGGTCGGGGAGTGGCTGCCGGCTCCCGCGTCCCAACAAGCGCCGACCTGGGCACCCCGGTGCGTCCGGGCCGGATCCTACCTTGGGGAGGGCTGAGGTTGTCCCCAACCCTGCGAGGACTGCGCCGGGAGGGAGGAAAGCAAAGGAGGTGAGACGCGGCAGCTGCAGAGGCTGTGGGAGGAGGCGGGACGCCGGCTGCCCAGAGATGGGTACAAAGAAAGCCCAGTTCATGGGCTCAGAACTTAACGTTGAAGTTGAGGTGCCCGGCTTTAACTTGGCGGTCCCTTTCTTGTTTGTGATGGTGTGTGTGTGTGTGTGTGTGTGTGTGTGTGTGTGTGTGTGTGTGTGTGTGTGTTGTGGACTGGTGCCCACCCAGCACACTAGGTTGTTTGTGACTTTAGTAAGTATCGATAACTTGTGTTGTGCGCCTATACACAGACGCACGCAGTTTGGGGCAAGGTGAGAGAAAAGTCGGTTTTCAAGGATTGAGAAGTACCAGGAAGCCTGTGGATTTCATCCTAGAAGCCTGGGCTTGGACACTTGCTGTCGAAAGCGAGTTGGGGACGCTTGCCGGGTGTTTGAACCAGAAACTGGGTTAAAGAGACGCTACCCGCCTGTCTGTGTGTCTCTTTGGCAGAGGAGGGACTCACTTCTCCCCGCTGCACGCACCCATCGCCCATCCCCAGTCTCGGCCAGCGATCATACCCTTCCTTCCTACGACTCTCCCCGTCCGCTGTCCTCTGTGACTGAACTTTCTGCGGCCGAGTATAAAATTCCATGTTCCTAGCCTTCTGTCCAATTCAGGCCAACTCTTTTTTCTAGGCTGACCCTAGTACAATTTCTCAGTTCTGGGTGCGCTTGCCGAGATGTGTAGGCAGAGGCAGATTGGGAAACTAGGGATCTCAGCACTCTATTGACAATTGGTCTGGGGAAGACAATTCAACAGATCAGTATTTAATGTGGGCAGAATCACACGAGTCTGTGTCCCCCTCAATTTGTGCAAAAAGCGGGACGATTTTGACTGAGCCCAGAAATACAGGTGAATACGTAAAGGGCATGTAAGGCCCTTGAGTAAGCAAATGCGCATGACATCGAATAGAGCGATCCTAAACGAGTGACAGCCTTAGCCTAAATCATAGACATTCTAGTCCAGGGATTTAGTCTTCCGTTCTCTGTAATGGAAGCAACACGCAGAGAAGCAAGGGACCCCTGAGAAATGAGCAACTGTCTCTGCGTCTTGTCAGTGCTGATTGAAATGAATATCTTAACGGGAGTCGCATGCCCACGGACAACCCAGTGGTGCTCCAGATGGGACGCCTAAGCTTTCTTGAAGTGAATGTGCCAAAGCATATTCTTAGGGGAGGAATGGGAGTTTGTAAATAAACGAGCCATGGCCGAGCCAAATTACTCCCCGGATTATTTGCAGGTAAAACCGAAGAGAGACAGTCTGAGTCCCTCTCTCATTACTCCGAAGCCAGCCAACGGTGTAAAGGGTTGTCAGAAGTATGAATGGGGTGGGGAGGAAGAACGAGATTTACAATTCACCCAGGGAAGCGATTAGTAGGCTGAAATGTATAGCTGCATCTGGGAATTACACTTCAAGACGTGGTTAACAAGTATATGCAAACTACAGACATAAAGGATCAAATCAAGCTAAAGATAAGCTCTTCTTGTAATTCAAACTCCAGCACCATGCAGTGTTAAATTTAGTTTTATCATTAGCCATGACAGAACCCAGCAAAGTGTGGTGCTGCCTAATCTAAATGGAATTTTCTTGGCATCGCAAGTCTTATATTGATACTGTTAATGTGCAGTGTGTGGTCTTCTGTAAAAGTAATCTCAATCATTTGAACTGTATTTGTGGTTTTATCAAACTTTCGTAATGGCTGGTCATAGTTTATCTGAAAGAATATAATTAACTGGGTGATTTTTTTTTCTGGTTCAAGTCCCTTCAAGCATTGCTGTGATTTATCATTTTACTTTCATCATGTAACTGACTTTGTTTCTATCAGTAGTTCCTAAATCTTTATTCTCTAATTCTCCAGATGTGAAAAGGTGTTCCTCGGGGGTTTTATCCTGGGTTTATTGCTTTTTGTGTTTGCTTAGAGTCTGCCAGCTCTGTGTGTTCACAGTTCACTGCCTCTCTGTCCAGGTGGCACTGCAATTTGTCTTACTAGCAAAGGTATCTCTTGAAATGTGCTGTAAATTACAGAGACTGAATTGTTGGCTTGTATAATTAAACATACAAACTGGAATTTAAGTTAAGGCATAAGTGCCTAGACCAGACCAAAGCAGTGCTTTGAACTCCAATATCCGATATCCAATACACAATACCCTCTCTACAATATCTACAAATGAGCCGGTGATGGCAGTATAATTCTTCTGACTTCGTTGGAATGTCTCCAGGCAGGTCACATAGTCTATTCCATCTTTATTTTGTGGGTGGAGAAGGAAGGAAGGAAGGAGGAGGAGATACTATGACCCTTACTACAGAAGAAGTTTGTGAGTTTTCCAAGGTCGCAGTAAGCAACTGCTGTACCACATGGCATTATCCACATAACTAAATTAAATCTATTAAAATAGACAGTGTCACGTGACTTCAGTGTGAGATAGCAACAAGAATCTTGAGAATGAAGATCCTTTGAGACTGAGATTGATAATTTTAAAGTAAATAGAGATATACTGCATAAGAACTTAGTGTTTGAATTAACTATTATATTTTAAGGGGCTAGATCCAGGGACCTATGATTGCATCTTTAAGAACAAACTTCTGGTATGGAAACTTCCTTTCCTTATGTAGTTTATGTGGGTTGGCAACTGTTCTTCATCTTAAAAGTCTTGGTGACATGCCTGGGACACTGAGAAGTTAAATGATTTGCCCATTGTCACCTAGCTAGTATGTGTCAGAGGCAGGAGTTAATCTAGATTTTCCTGACTCCCAATCTGGCCCTTTATTCTTTATGCCTTGAATGCCTTGGTACTTAGCACAGAGCTTGGCTCACAGTAGGCACTTAAATGCCTCTAGACTTGACTCTTTAATGATTATTCAAAGGAGACTTTTGAAACTTATGAGCCTTCAACTAACAAGTGACAAAAATAGTCCTTTGTTTTCTACTACTTTTCCTCTCTTCTGTTCCCAAACCAATCTTTCTTTACTTTTTTCTTTTAAATGCACTGCTCCTATGGAAAAAGGCCAGGAGCATTCAAGCACCTGCTTAACAACTCATAAAAAAGAAAATCTAATTTGTAGTTTTCAGCTGGGAGTATTTGTGGGTATTGGATGAAGGTATTAACTCCCTTTCTCAAGAGAGCCAATCAATGAACAGAGGAAGGGACACAGAAAGTCAGGTTTCTTCCTTATGCTTTAGTCACTAATCTAAATACTCTCTTTTCAAAGCAACTTAAAAAAACCCCTCCAACTTAATAGGCCTTTCAAATTTTTACTCTGTTCCTCCCCTAGTCCTGGTTCCTCATAGATCTTTATGCTCTAAATTAATGCTTAGTTATTTCTCTTTTAAAGAACGGGTACCCTTATTAAATTAACATGGTGCAAAGATATTTTAAATTATCTAGTCTCTTCTGACTAGTAAGGTCACACTGTTAATTAGTGGCAGAATCTAGGTTTTCTGACTTCTAGTTACAGAGCTTTTTCCATCAGTCTGTTGCCCTCTATAGATAAAAGAGATGCTCTACCTACTCAAAGTGTCGTGTTTTTGCCCGTGTTTTGGAATGCTGATGACTGGGAGGGAGGAGTTTATAACTGGGTAACCTCAAAATTAGATGATCTTTGCAATCAAACTCAAAACAGTTCTGCCTTTAGCTTACTCAAATTATGTTTCTCTTTAGGGATGGGCTTAAGCATTATGCTTTCCTCTAAATTCTTGCTGTAGCCTGGGATATTGTTGATCCTGAGATGGCAACAGGGGTGAGGGTGAGGGTGGGGGGTAGGGTGGGGTGGGGTGGGATGGGGAAGCAGGCTCACTATCAAATCTTTAAAACGTCTTCCTGCCAGAGATGATTTGAAACCTGTCTTAAATGATTTTTACTTCTAATAGTTGCTGATCACTGAACACCTGGCATTGAATTTCAGGTGGTTTTCAAGCACTTCCTGTCAGTGAGAGAGAAGGATGATGCTAAAAGACTTCTTGTTCTTATAATTCAAAAAAGCAAAGCTACAACCTGAACTGAACTGAAGGGATAAGAAACAGGAACAGGATAGACGAGGAGGTTTACAAAACAGGAGTCATACATTATGCCTTTTTTTAAAAAATAATCTGGCATTTCAAATAATATACTATTGCATCAGAAAGTGTGCTTTGAGCTATCCATCCATCCTCAGCAGAGTTCAGAGCCTAGGGCAAATTACACTGTGTGCTTCCTTCCCTGGTATTTTATATTGGTGAAATTAGGTTAAAATGAACAACAAGGGCATCCTTGAAGAAGAAAAAGGAGCCCAGATGGTGCAGTGTATATATAGCTCACTGGATTGGGGCGTGACCTTTTATTGGATATGTGTCTTTGAGAAAGTCATTTAATCCTTTCATGACTTCAGTTATCTCATCTGTAAAATGGGTAAGTTGGGCCGACTGATCTCACAGTCAAGATCTTAGATATCATCTAGGGACAGTGGGAAATGTCTGGGAAAGGGAAGACCCAGTGTTTTGTCTTGGCTTGTGGGCAAGAGAGGATTGTTAGGGGTCATTTTTCTATATCTTATCCTTGGATCTTAGCACCAGCTGATGATGCTACTTCTTTCTTCCCAAAGTACTTTAGCTGGCAGTCAGCAAAGACAATTGATCTAACATAACAGGGATGTCCCCAAATCTGGGGTCCTCTTATTTCCCCATGCTTTAACAGTGGTTCACCCCATATTGTTCTTAATTTTTCCACCTGGGCCATCTATAGAGACATACCAATATTATCATAGTTCTAGAAATGGAAGGAGCATCAAGAGGTCTTCATTTTATAGATGTAGTATCTGAGGCCCAGGAAAGTTAAGTCCAAGGTCAAACTGGTGGTAAGTATAAGAAGCGAGATTTGAATCCAGGTCCAGTGAATTCAGATCCAGTGTTCTTCAAAGGTGCTTCTTGTGGTAACTGATTCTGTTATATTCTTAGTAAAATAATTAGCCACTCTTTGATGTCCCTGTTAGTCTTCTGTTTGGGCGTTTTGAAGACCTAGCTGTATTTATAAGGTCCTTAGTCCAGTTTCACTAAATAATGGTGATGAATAGCCCCTTCAGCTGTCTAGCAGTTCACACTTCATAGGATGAAATTGGTAGACATGTGTAACCATAGTAACAGGGCCATCAATACCCTTAGTGTAGTAATGATGGCACTGCAAAGAAGAAACACTTTCTCATTGTTTCTCACTTAGTCACTGCAGACATAAACAAGCTGAGCTCTGCAGTACAGTACAACCTGAGACTCAGACGGAGTTTGATTTACCTTTCTTCACATAAAACTGTTCTTTGAATTTCTCTAGAAAGAGGCAATCAATTTCAGTTTCTAACACACTTCAGTGCCACCTGAATTTCTGCCATGGGCCATAATTGTTCATTACTGAGAATTCTAAGCTGATCTGCCTCTTTCTACCCAAATATTGTGTAAATCAGTCTCTTCTGTGGGCACTAACCCATTGCAACTGAATAATATGCCTGAAGACCCAAGACTAAATAATCAATAAGACTGTATCTTCACAACAGTGCATATTTTGTCAGTAAATAAACAGAGAAATTGGTTTCCCAACCTTTATTTCACACAAGAAAATTTTCAATTCAGAAAATAATATTCAGAAGAGTTACAGTATTCAAAGAACCAGGGGTTCTTTATTGACTATTCATGAGCGAGATTCTCATCTTGTATATTTTTTCAACACTTCCTTCTTGTTCTACATTGATGTTTATCCTTGGTTCTCAAGGAAGATGATGACATCATGAAGGTGATGCCATGACTGGAATTGGATTTAAGTGAGGGAGGGTTGTGCAAAGTCACCAACCTTACTTTCTCTTCCTGAGCCATCCAGGCCCAGTGGCTATACATACATACATATATACACATCATATGTATATATACACATGTATATATGTGTATATACATATATGTATGTGTACATATATGCATGTGTGTGTACATATATATTTTGTGAGAAGAAAGGAGAGAGATATAGATAAAATCTTGAAGTAAAAGAATTGTGTTGATGGATCTATGTGGAAAAAACACTGGAGGCCCATTATGATTCTTCGGATGAATACTTAGTTGGTCTGCATCCATTCTTCTATATCAATCATATAGGGTGAATAGGGCAAAAGGCTGATTTCATTAATGTTGCTACATACATAACAATAACTCCACTAAAGTCCTACTTGGATCAATGCCTTATGGCACAGAAATGATCCTGGATTCTTGGAATCATCAGCAGAGCCTGTAATCTGCCAGGTTCTACTAACCTTCAGTTAGTAATTAGCCTGATGATAGACTTTCTATAGCTTGAGGACCAGAACAGCTAAGTTCAGAATCTGAACACTAAGGGGCTGGCTGTCAGTAGGGAATTATTTTTGGACACGTTTGATAAGGTGTTAAAGGGTCAGTAGAGGGACACATCGGCAAAAAAAAAAGAAAATTAATTTTCAGAGGAACTGTCTTTAAAATATGTGGGCCAGTGAGTATTTGTGATATTTTCTTAGCAGTCAAATTTTCTGGGTTATAAAATCTCTTGTCACTTACTTGTATCTTATAATTGGGCCATGCTTGCTTCATATCCCAAAGACCAAGTGCCACCAGTGGGTTCAGTTAATGCTTGTGGGTATTTCTTGGTGCTGTTAGACCTAAGGCATAAGCAAGGGAAAAGGGAGAGTAGAAAAATATATGGGAGTAAGAGACTAAGAATCAACAAATGTAAATTTTAATAAAATTCTGTAACTTTTTCTTTTATGTCCCCTCCCCATCTCTTTTCAAAATTTGGTACCTATGAGCTTTACTGAATTTTCAAATATGTCCTTAGTTATTGTGTTGGTCATGTGATGTTGGATAACCAATCTATTGAGTTGGTTTGTCAGTGTGTGCGTGTATGTGTGTGTGTGTGTGTGTGTGTGTGTGTGTGTGTGTAAGTATGTATAGAAGAGTGGAGAAGGGAGAGAGGGGGAGTAGACACTGCAGATGGACAGTATATTGGGCTTAAAGTTTAATAGAAGAAAGAGAGTGGGATGGATTTCATTTGGAAAATTATGCAGTCCTTTTAATGATCCCAGGTTCCTCTCCTGCATGCGTACACACACACTCACACATACACCCTTTTAAAACAAATGTTCTCCAAATGTAGCTAGATGTTTATGACTTGTGGAATCCTCTAACTGCTGAAAGATAAAAGTTGTGAATGACTCAACTAAGAGATGCATTCTGGGTGAAAGTTGGTTGTTGCTTACTTCCAATAACTATCTATGTACAAGAAATGAGATCAAGTAAATTATTCATAAAAACATATAATCAGAAAGTGAGACAGGCCAGTCATGTAGCAAGAACACGTAGTAACAGATGAACAGTTGAAGTATTGTTATGGTGCCCAAAAGATTTGAGATGTAAGAAGTTCTAGAAGGTGACCTCAGTTGATTAAGTAGATAGTTTTTGGAGAATTAATGAGAGAATGTGGGAAAGAATCACACAGGATGGGGTTTGGATGGAATATGAGCTGTATTGATGGAGGGAATGCCTACATCCACAAATCATGAAGCCACTGAAGAATGTCCTTGTATATGTGGGTGATTCTTATTCTGTCTTCTTTATCCTTCTTGTTCACTTCTTGTAATTCTTTGCATATTCTTTTATGGTGGAAAGATATTCCAGGTACTGTGTTCTCTATCTTTAGCCCCACCTAGCCATTTCACTAGTGCATGCTATTGGTTACAAAACTGACTCATTCTTTCAGTAAACATTTTCAAAGCACCTATTACCTCCTACAACAAGGCCTTTGTGCCTTTTCTGTTTTCCATCTTATCATCAAGTCTTCTGAGGGTCCTTCCCCCCCAATCCAACCCATCAGGTCTTGAACAATTAGTACTTGATGGCTCAGGAACTTGAAGTCTGTTTAGCTTTTCCATTTTTTTCTTTCCTATATGGTTACATTGGAGGTGTGTAGTTTTGTGTGTATTAGACCCCAAATATCTGGACTTGTGCCTTCTTGTCTCAGTCTGAATTTACTTAGGTGTGTCTGTCCCAGGACAGATTTTTAAAAAAGGTCAGTGCCCATTTTATTTTTTTTAAAAAATATGGCCACCATGTCTAACCACACATTTTGAGCTTTACCCGGTTTTTCTCTTTAAAAAAAATGGTCCATGTTTGCATGCCTGCTGATAAAGGCTCATTTCTGTGAAGAAAAAATAAACTTTATTTTTGTCACACTGTCAAAATAACTCCATAGCTCACTGACCATCTCCTTGTGCATATATCTTAATTTCTTAGTTGCAGTGAGATGAAACTAAGAATAGAAAGTTAGGCTTAGTTTAGTGGGTTGAACCAGATGTTTACTTGTCCCAAGGCTTTGCCAATTCACAGCTGCCACAGCACATCATTTTAGGATGAGATGAAAAGTCCAGTGATGGAGATTGTTGTTCTTTGTCCCTATGGTGCTTGGTGCTCGTAACTTGTAACTGAACAGTTGCTTCCTTGTCCAAATATGTGTTTGCGGTAAATAAGCATTTTGTTTTGTTTTGCTTTTTTTAGAGAAACATGTTTTCCTATCTGCCTATGATAGCTGATTATGGTGGGAACACAGTAAACCCGAGTCAAATTTTCTGGTACATTTTCCTTTACTATTATTGACTTCTCAGTGCTTTTCAAATCTTAAAGCGCTGTATCAGTGTGAGACGATGGTGGTTATTGTTAATAAATCCAAGCAAAATCCCCTAGTTGAATATTCTTTTTCTAGGTTAATAAGCTGAATGTAGTAAAAAAAAAAAAACAAACAACTTTTCATAAAGCTAGTGTTGGGGCAGGGCTAACACTGATATTTCATGCTATGCTGTATCAGGATTTTCTTGCATATAGTTGTGTATAAAGAGATGATTCAACTTATGATGCATGTGCATCTGTGTAAAACAAGCTGTGTCATACAGTTGTTCTTTTATATTCAATTCTAGCAAAGCTTGGTAATTTCCCAAACTGATCATTTTGCTGTCTTTTTTTTATGCTCATTAACAAATACCTCCGAAGGTTTCCATGTTCAGTACGTGTGAGAGCTAAATGTTTTTTCCTTTCTTTTGCTTTTTGGTGGGTAAGAGTTTGATATGCGTTCTTAGCCACATGTAGTTCAATCTTCAGATTACTCTCTTACTAAAAGTTTATTCTACTTTCCAGTAATTTGTTCCTTTCTTAAAGTTAGTCACTTAAACCTCTTCTTTTGAATTCATCCATACTGCCTTCTATGCCAAAGGTTGCCTTTCTCTTTTTGCCAAGTGACTAGTCATTACCCTCCCTAAGACTCTCCTGGAAATTTGCTGCCTCAAAGAAGTCTTTCAATGACTAGCCGCCACCATTGAGATTTTTTTTTAAACACCAAGGAAAATCATCCTTCTGAAGGTTGCACATCTTTTCCCCAACATATCTCTGTTTTTTTGTGAATCATGCAGTCTGTATAAATGAAATGGGAAATCTGGAGAGCAAGGCCTATGTCTCTACATGTGCCATGCAGAACATAACATTGATGTTCAACAAATAATTGGGATTAATTTACGCAGGCAAAAGAGAGTGGTTATCTGACTGAACCTGCCTAATCTGTTTTGAATGACATGTTTTTATCTTTTTGTAGATTCTTGTAAATATTAAGTACAGTTAGAGTTATCCTTGAGAGTTGAAGGCAAGACCTACTGATAGTGTTAGATGGATGGAAAGATCCAAAATAGCCAGTAGTTCTTTCTATAATTAGGTGTATTAATGACTCTTAAGCATTCTTTGAGGTCTGTTGCTTTTTCCAACTTGGCCTCTTTGCCTCATAGGGACCTTTGATTCATACGAGCCACCCCTTCTCTAGATCCAGTACTACAGGTTTGTCTCTGTCAGCCAATGGTTATGGCATCTGTTTGAAGTATGGGTTTATAGTGGGTCATAATCTTACTTAAGCCTTCCTTACTTATTCATCTAACCTCACCATTAATAATATTCTTGGAGGCAGGTCTCAAGGAAAAAAAGAATTTTTGAAAAATAATTGATATAGTTGCAAGCACAGTACAAAGTTTTTATTTTAAAAAAAGAGAATATGTAGTTTTCTAGGAGTATAAACTTAAATTTAAGCAGACAGAAATATGATCAATGGAATTTTCTATGGGATCCAGGTGTGTGTGTGTGTGTGTGTGTGTGTGTGTGTGTGTGCATGCCACCCTTTTAGATCACTGAATCATACTCTAGAGGCACAAAAAAATTAGTATGACTGCCTAATAAAAACATTTATTTCTTGGTTTTTATGGATTACATCATCAATGAGATGTCAGGTGAGTTACTTAAAATACTTTCACCATTCTCCAAATCCCCTCCATACCCAAAAGAAGTTTTGCATGAGATTTAATGTAACTATAATTAAATCCATAGAAGAGGACAAAATTCTAGACACGATAAAATCCTATATCAATTAATATTGGAGAAGTTTAATATGTAGAATGTTCCCCAAACATTTCTTACAAGCATCATTGCTCTCAGAGTAGGAGCACAAACCTGTTTAGGGGCTTGTGTAGAGCCTGACCCTAGAGACCAATGTTATTTCAATGACTCTGCCCAAACATCCTGCAAGACATGGCAGATATAGATTTTACCCAGTCACATGAAGGAAAAGAGAGAAGAGGAGAAATTAAGCAGGCTTCGACATTCTGTCTTTTGACTGGGGTGAGAACTCAGAGTAGAGACTATCCTCTCACATCTCTGTAGCTTTAATGAACTCTACCTGAACATCTTGGCTCTTTCCCTACTCTGTAAGAAGCTGCAGATTTTGATGTGCTCAACCACGTGAAAGAGGGAAGGAAGAGCGAGGTGCCCACATGCCTGGCTGCATCAGACCCGCAGGAGAGGGGACTGCAACCAGTCCTAGCTTCCTCCACAGAGTTTATACTCAAGGCAGAGATCCACGATGACAAACTTGATGTCCTCTGATGTTAGGAGGCTGAGGCATCCTTTCACCGTTATTTCAGATGCCTGCTCATCAGGGAGAGTGAGAATCCAGACAGTAAGTGATGAAGGAATAAAAAAGAGGCTAAAATGCCAAAGAATTTCAAGAGAAAAACCTTCAACAAATGTCTCTCCTGTGCAGATACTGTCTCAACAGAGACAATCCTAAAACCAGAAGGAAAAAAAACGAATAGCGTGTCAGAGATTACAAAACTTTTAACAAATGTTATAAGGAAACTAAGCCAAACCTGATGAAACTAAACTAAACTTGATGAAAGAATCTGGTAGGAATAACAGCATTGATAGAGTTCTTGAAAATTTTCAAAGTATTTTATATATTTTCACAGGATAATCTCACAGCAGCCCTGGAAGGTAGACACTATTGTTCTCTCCATTTTGTTGTTGTGATTCAGTCATTTCAGTTGGGTCTGGCTCTTTGTGAACCCATTTAGGGTTTTCTTGGCCAGGATGCAGGAGTGGTTTGCCATTTCCTTTTCCAGTACCCCATTTTACAGATGAGGAAATTGAAGAAGGCAAAGGTAAATCAACTTGTCTAGGATCATGTAGCTAGTGAGTTTCTGAGGTCACATTTGAATTCAGGCCTTTCTGATACCAGGTCCCATACTAGATGGGATCTAGATCTGTACAACCTTTGTCCCATGGCCTGCTTTCAACTTGCCAAAGGATTTCAGGTGGCCGATAAAAAATGTAGAGGAAAACATCCTTACCATACCATAGCATACCATAGAGGAATGGTAAGTGACCCATGGTAAGTGACTTCCAGGTTGCAGGTTGTGCAGGCCTGCTTTAATCCCTGCACCATCTAGCTGTCTACCTATAGATACCCCACATGGAACATGGAACAGCAAGAAGCTCTAGAAGAGTTCTAAAATCCCATCAAGTAAGGAATTAAGAGTGAATATAGATCAGAAATTGAATCTCTCAATGCAGAACTTTTAAAAACCATAACATTTTTAAAGAAACACTAAATCCATCATAAAAACTCTTTTTAAAGAGTTGAAAAAGATAGATTAAGAAGACAAGAATACTAAAATGAAGGAAAATTTGGCTGAAAATCGGTGAAGGGGGCAATAAAAGAACACATGAATTCTATACAAACCTTTTGAAGACAGGAGAAAAACAAGGTAACTTCGGAATCAAATGAATCCCAGAAGAATATGAAAAATGAAAACCTGAAGATCACAATGAAAGAAAATTAATACAAGAAAATAGTCTAGAACTTGTGCAAATATATAGAGAATCTATTGAGAGAATCCACAGATCACTACCAGAAAAAAATCTCACAATTAAAACTCAGATATATAGTGATTAAATGTCCCATGTGCAATGTCAAATTTTACGTTTCCAGGAGAAAAACTGTCAAATATGAAGAAAAAAGAAGTTGAATAACAAAATTATTCTTTGATCTCAAGAAATCACAAAAGGAAATGGAATAGGATATGCAAAAAAAAAAAAAAACCCAAAAACAACGGAACTCAATATGCAATCCAAAATGACATACCTTGAAAATCTGAACTTAATCATGAATGGAAAAAACATTCAACAAGAGATCATCCTGTGGTATGGAAAAACAAAACAAGTGATCAGAATATTAGACATACAAAAACTCCATGCAATAGGAACATAAGAAGTAAATAAGTTAAATTACTAAGTAAGGAATCAATAATAAAAGCGGCTATTTAATGGTTTTTTTTTAAAGTACTGGGTTTGGAGACAAAAGACCTCCATATTTGAATCTCAGCTTCATCATTCACTAGGTGTGTGACTTAAGACAATTCATTTAACCATTTGAACTTCAGTGTCTTAATCTATAAAATAGCAATATTTGCTCTGCCCACTGTTATAACAATTGGATAAGATAATGAATGTAAAGGACTTTATAAGATAAGATAATGAATGTAAAAGACTTTATAAACTTAAAGCTTTAAGTAAATGAAAAGTAGTATTCATAGCTCTTCCAGTTCTTTAAAGTATAGAGATGAACTTGGGTTTATAAAGACCATGCCAGCAGAGCCCAAGGTAAGGAAGGTCCTACCAAGGTGAAAAGGCTTCTAGTGAGGGCCATTGACACACTTTGTTTCTGTCAGCTACTAACAGAGTCAGCTGACTGACTCTAGACTGATGACCTTTTTTCAAAGCTACTAAGGCATAGCAGGTGTGGGAGATCTGTGGCCCTCTAGGTCCTCAAGTGTGGCCCTTTGACAGAATCCAAACTTTGCAGAACTAATTCTCTTAATAAAAGGATTAGTTCTGTAAAACTTGGACCTATTCAAAAGGCCCTGCACCCAAGGACTTAGAATGAGGCTACAGGTTCCCCACTTCTGGAGATGTTTCTAGAAGTAATTAGTAGTAGTAAGGAAAACAACGTAAAAAATAACCCAAAGCATAATTTTAGAATAATAAGGGCTAAATAGAGGTGATAGTCACCTTTCATTATATATTCCTTTATATGGGAGAAATAAAAGACAGAAGGATTAAAATTTGTTTTTTACACTCAATCATTTTTCATTCAGTTCTCTCTCATTAGGATTTTCCTATTAATGTAATGTTAATTATTGGCTTCCTGTGGAATTTACAGGTTGTCCTGACCTGTTTTAAGTGAAGCATCATTCTATAGTCCCTATAAGAAGAGCTATTTTTTTTAGTGCTATTATGGGTGGGCTTCCTCAAGGGTAATCTTGTTTCCTTGTCACACCTTGAAATTTCCAACTCATAGGAAAATGTATTATCTCAAGTAATTTCGTTGTTTCTTGATACCTAGGCCAAATATTGAAGTTGAAATTATTAAGCATCTTATGTGTACAGTATCTTTTGTTTTGTATAGAACCAACTCATCACTTACTGGTAATTTAGTACATTTACATAAAATGGGAATGAGGAGCTCAGAGAAGAATAAATGCATTTTCATAAGTAGTTGTTTTATTTATAGATTCTTCTAATTCTATTAAAACAAATGCCCGAGGGATATAAAACTTGGAATAAGTAATACAAAATAGAAGTGGAGGAATTTTAAACTCAAAGAAGGAACCATTAATGCTGAAATAAGATTTGATTCTTAGTATCATGAGGAATAAGTGGCATTTTTCTAAAATAAAATAATCATATAGTATGCCATACAGGGAAGATGAATTAAAATAGGTACTTGGTACTTGGAAGGAATCATAAAATATCACACAATGAAAAGGAGAAAGCATTGACTCAAGGGGGAAAAATATAAAGATTACAGTAACTATGGTTTACAGACAAGTAAATAAAATGACTGTCATAAAAAGCAATCTAACTAATTAAATATTTAATGTGCTTTAAAAAAGTTGACAAAATATGATGTATTAAATATGGTAAAATATGTAAATAACTATAGGATATTCAGGCAACCAGTTCAGTGCCTCACTTCCAATCTCTTGCACATAAAAACATGGATTTTTTAATTAGAGAAACTAAACTTGGGAGACAGTAAGCTAAATTAACCAAGCATTGCTTATGTTATGGAAGCCAAAAGGCACTGCCTATGAAGTCAACCTAGCGTTGAATAAATGAATGAATGAATGAATGAATGATGAATGAGTGAGATAATCACTACTCTTAAAAGGAAGGACATTTTTAAGGATTATTTGAATAAGGAAGTAGGACTGCCTTCTGGCTTCTAAGAATAAAATATAAAGAAGCTAAAAGAAGTTCAAAATGAGACAATACCAGGATTGGAAAGAACCTCAGAAGCCATCTATCTAACCTATATTTGAACATCAACAAAAAGCAGTCATCCTGATGCCAGCTTTAAAACTGCTATAGAGGCAAAACCCACATTCTCCTGAGGTAATCCATTCCGAAGTATTTAGATAGCTCTAACTGTTGGGAAGTATTTCCTTATATCAAGCATAAGTCTGTGGTGGTTAGCTAATGTAGCTAATGTGTCCCTTTGGAGCAAATAAAACAGGTTTTATCCCTTTTCTACCTGGAAGCTCTTTAAATACTTGAAGATAAGTCTCATGTCTCCCCTAGAGCTTCTTTTTTCTGGGCTGAACAGCCCTAATTTTCTTCAAAATTTAAATGGGACCTGATCCCCACCCTTTTGGAGCTTATAGGAGGAGAAGAAATGAATACATGAAGTTATAACACACATCTCATTCAACTTTGAGGTCATCCCCCTCATTTTACAGATGATTAAACTGAAGCCCAAGGAGGTGGTGACTTACCAACGTCACATAAGTAGTAAGCAGCAGAGGTGGGATTTGAATGTAGTTTCTCTTATTCCTGAAGGCAGGAAGACCTGAGTTCAAATCTAGCCTCAGACATTTGAGAGCAGGGGCTGCCTTTTTGCCTCTTTTGGTATCCTGGTGCTTAGTGGAGCGCTTGGCACATAGTAGGTACTGAATAAATATTTATTGATTGACTGACCTTGGTCAAGTTAGTTAATTATTTGCCTCAGTTTCCCTATCTGAAAAATGGGGATAATAATAGAACCTGCCTCACAGAGTTGTTGTATAGATCAATTAAGAGAAAGCAATTGAGTAAATTTATAATTTACAATTAAGTAAAGTGCTTAATAAAGTGCACATAGTAGGTGCTATATAAATGTTAGTGATTATTGTTATTATTACTCTAGAGCTAGTGTTTTTTCCACCATACCATGCTGTCCTAAGCAAATAATATTATTTTAGAGCTTATAGGAATTATGAAGAATATCAAATCCATTAAACTGCTCATGAGAGAAAGAAAAAAGAATAAGGATTAAGCGACAGAGGAAGAAAAGGAAACTGCTAACAATTTACCATATAGGGATCAATGTTGGTACATTTGTTTTGTTTTTATTTATTTGTATATTCTCAGAAGAGAATCTAAGCAGGAACCCCAACTGGAAGATAAAAATAACTGATGAGAAGCTGCTTAAGTAATATAAATCGTTCAAGTCCAGAAAATGTGGTCAATACACTCTTAATGATGCACCCAAAGTTCTTGAAGAGCCATTTTGTGGCCCTTGGTCAAATGTATGTGTATCACATATATACAAGTGGTGACTTTTGTGCTTGTCCACAAAAAATACCTAGAGGTACAGAACCAAAGGCATGTGCAGTTAATACTACTGATACCCAAGAGCATTCTTTCTTTCTTTCCTCTTGACTTGCTTTTTTTTCTTTAATTCTTGCCTTTTTCTTCTTTTTTCCCCCACCTTGTTGCAACAAGTGGTTACAGAGGTTAGGAGCAGGTGTCATAAAACACATCCATTTTGGCCACTACCCAACATAAAAGCTTACTAAGGATTGGTTTAGTGCATCATTTCTCAGAGTGTGGTCTGGAGACCCTTGGGGATCCTTATCAATCTTTTAGGTGGTTCATGGGCACAAAACTATTTTCATAATAATACTAAGATGTTTCTTCCCCTATTAATACAGGCAAACATCTCATTATTTCCAACTACATTTTAGTATTTCCAACAACATATCAGTGTGAGGTCAGATTCTCCTCATATACTTAGAAAAATTATATGGCACAGACTAAATGCAGAAGCAGATATGAGAATCCTGCTGTCTTCTGTTAAACCACACATTAAAGAGATTTCCAAAAATATATAAAAGAAACCCATTTTTTCCACTGATTTTTTTTGTTTTAGAAAATTATTATTTTTATGAAATATATTACTATGTAATTCATTCATTGTTATTTTCAAAAATAAATTAATAAACATTTTGAAAATTTATCAGTTTTAATGTCTAATGTAATAAGTATCTTTAGATATAATCCACAAAAACAAAAACTCTTTGGGGTCCTCAATAGAGTATTATGAGGTTCTGAGACCAAAAAGTTTGAAAATTGCTGATCTAGAACCTAAACATGAATATGTGCCACATATTTTTTCTGATAACTTGCTTCATTGAACCTATGTACTCTGTGTGAATGTGCTTGCCGTATTTGTAGATTACAGCCTTTTTATCAAATGTAATTCTTGTCTGTGTCCTTCCCTAAATGATCCACCTAATATTCCAGAGGTCTTCTTTTAATACTTTATGATGATTACTTAGGCCACCTATTATCTTTCAGATCAAATGGAGAACTTACCCATTTTCTATTCATATATGTTATTGATATATTTTGTACTACTCTTGTACATCAGTCATCATTGGCAATATGTTGATTTTGCCTTTGTAACATTTTTCGTATACTCTCCCTTCTCTCCTCTGATACTACCACCACTCTGGTGCAGGCCCTTAGTCATGCCTAGACTTCTTCAATAGCTTTCTGGTTGGTCTCCCTGCCTCAAGTCAGTTTCTACTCCAGGCATTTCTGCATTCATCTGTCAGATTGATCTTCTGAAATGCCAGGTCTGACCATATCATCCCCTATTCAGTAATCTCTAATGACTCCCTGTCATGTCCAGAATGAAATATAAAATTCTCATTGGCATTCAAAACCCTTCATAACCTGGACCCTCCAATCTTTTATTACCTGCCTACACCCTGTTACCCAATCCACCCCCTTACTCTGCAGTCTAATGACACTGGCCTCCTTGTTGTTCCTAGAACAAGGACATTCCATCCTCTGACTCTGGGCATTTTCATTAGTCAGTTCTTTTGTCTGGATTTCTTTCCCTTCCCTTCACCATCTTCTGCTTTCTTTGCCTTCCTTAAAGTCCCAGCCAGCATCCCACCTTCTTTCAAGAACCTTTCCTGATTTGTCTTAAAACTATTACCTTCTCTCTCTTGATTATCCCCAAATTATCTCTATATCTTGAGTGTACATATTTGTTTTTCATGTTGTCTGCTCATTAGACTGTGAAATTCTTTAGGTCAGAGTTTTTTTGCCTTTATTGTTTCCCCAGTGCTTTGCAAAGTGTCTTTGTCACATGGTAAAAATAATCTAAGCAACATGCATCCTTCTGGGGTAGACCAGTGGAATAGGTTAGGTACCCAAGTGTGTGTTCATCCTTCTTTACTGAAGAAGACCACGGCATCAGAGAAATAATGACATGACTTGCATTTGACTTTGTTTTGAATGAGGGAGGGCTGTGCAGGTCACCAGCCTCACTTCTTCTCCAGAGCCATCTGGATCCAGTGACCAGATATTTATCAGGATGACTGGAGATGACCCAGGATGAGGCAATTGGGGTTAAGTGACTTGCCCAAGGTCACACAACTAGTGAGTGTCAAGCGTCTGAGGTGAGATTTGAACTCAGGTCCTCCTGACTCCTGCACTGGTACTCTATCTACCGCACCATCTAGCTGCCCCAGGTACCCATGACACAGTAGTCAATGAATATAGCAGTCTACTGTTTGAGAAACACAAGGACCCCAGCTTCTGGGATAAGAACTCACTGTTTGACAAAAATTGCTGGGAAAACAGTATGGTGGAAACTGGGCATAGACCAATGCCTGACACCATAAACAAAAATAGAGTCCAAATGGATGCATGATCTAGGTATAAAGACTGATACTATAAACAAATTAGGGGAGCAAGGAATAATGTATTTGTCAGATTTATGGAGAATGGAGAAAATTCTGACCAAATGAGATACAGAACATTATGAAGTGCAAAACAGATAATTTTCATTACATTAAACTGAAAAGTTTTTGCATAAATAAACCTAATGCAACCAAGATTAGGATGGAAGCAGAAAACTGGGGAAGAATTTTTGCGACTAGTATCTGTGATAAAGGCCTCATTTCTAAAACATATAGAGAACTGAGTCAAATTTACAAGAATGTAAGTCATTCCCCAATTGATAAATGGTCAAAGGATAAGAACAGGCAGTTTTCAGAGGAAGAAATTAAAGCTATCTATAATCATATGAAAAAATGCTCTAAATCACTATTGATTAGAGAGATGCAAATCAAAACAACTCTGAGGTACCACATCACACCTATCAGATTGGCTAACATGACAAAACAGGAAAATGATAAATGTTGGAGAAGATGTGGGAGAGTTGGAACACTAATTCATTGTTAGTGGAGCTGTGAGCTGATCCAACCATTCTGGAGAGCAATTTGGAACTATGTCCAAAGGGCTACACAAATGTGCATACCCCCCAGCAATAGCGCTTCTAGGACTGTGTCCGAAAGAGATCATAAAAATGGAAAAGGGTCCCGCAAATACAAAAATATTTGTAGCAGCTCTCTTTGTGGTGGCTAAGAATGGAAATAGAGGGGATGCCCATCCACTGGGGAATGGCTGAACAAGTTGTGGTATATGAATGTAATGGAATACTATTGTGCTACAAGAAATGATGAACAAGAAGACTTTAGAGAGGCCTGGAAAGACTTATATGAACTGATGCTGAGTGAAAGGAGCAGAACCAGGAAAACTTTGTATACAGCAACAATCACAGTGTGCAAGGAATTTTTCTGGTAGACTCAGTCCTTCACAGCAATGCAAGGACCTAAAAAATTCTCAATGGACTTTTGAGGCAAAACACCTTCCACATCTAGAGAAAGAACTATGGAACTGGATCGTAGAATGAAACAGAACATTTTCTTTTATATTATGTTTTGTTTTGTTTTATGGTTTCTCCCATTCGTTTTAATTCTTCTATGCAACATGACTAAGGTGAAAATGTATTTAATAGGAATGTATTTAATAGGAATGTACAGGTGTAGAACCTGTATAAGATTGTACACCATCTTGGGGAGGGAGTAAGGAGGGAGGGGGGAAGGAGGGGGAGGGAGGGGGAAAACATCTAAGATATATGGAAGTGATTGTAGAACACTGAAAACAAACAAAATAATTTTAAAAATAGGCATCCTTCCTCCTCTTTATGTTTCCTGTTTAGATGACCAGGTTTATCACTCTTTAGTGGCAATATGATTCATTAGGAAGGTTCCATTTGGTTCTGAGTCTTGATAAAATCATCCACATATAAGAACATCTATATGACGTCTTCATCAATACACAAGCTCTTGCCAGATCATGTGACCAACAGACTAGGGAACTAGATCTTTTACCCAGTTTCCACTAACTTTGGGGGAAAACCCCCAAAGAAGAATTATATACCACATGTAGAACACTTAGAATTGAATCTATAGGACAAGAAAGCAAGAAGTTTTGAAAGGTAAAAGCTCATAAATTAGTAGTGGGAAATGAGAAACTTTAAGACACAGCTCTCCTTCACCAAGAGCCTCCCTATTCCAGTAGGTATGTAGAGTTTGTGCTTTGGGACCCATGTGTGCAATTCCCTGTTGCTCTAGACATTCTGCTGGTGTATTCCTCCCCTGCCCTTCCTCCCTCATACTGTTGCCACAATCAATGCACAAGTGTTCTGTACAGCTATGTGAGGAGGAAGGAGTAGTATAAGGACCATGCTTCCCTCTGCCTGGTGTAAGCCCTAGGCAACTCCGGTGGAGGCAACAACACGAAGCAATCATTTTACCATCCTCTTATAAAAAGGGGCAAGTGTTTTCTATTCAGTCCAGTTAGAGAACTAAAGAAAAGAGGGAACTGGGGTTGGGATTTAGCATGTGTGGCTTTACCAGGCCTGAAATAAAGAGGTTTGGAATTCAGTTGATGCCAGTTTAGTTCCCCCAGAAATTACTTGACACAGAGGTCAAGGTTACTGGAAAGCAAATTCTCTAATGTGAGATGAGCCCAAGACAATGCTATGGTTCAGGCTTGTAGGAATATGCTGCGCTGAAGGGGGAGGAGTCAGAAAGTGAGCAAAAGGGGAAAATAAGCAGAAAAAAAGATGAAAACTACCAATGTTTAAAGAGGAAGACAATTTCATTAAAAACCCAGAGAGCAGGCAGATAAATCAACAGAGAAGGTAACTAAAATTAAAAGAGAGGACAATTACCAAAAACATCTAAAAGATGAGAAACTTTTCTAAATAATGATTACAAGACAAAAGAAATGGAACAATACCTGAACAATGGAACAATACTGTTAAATACCACTACAGCATGGAACCTCGGTGGGATGTTCCATAGTGACTCAAGTGAGAGAAGGTGGAAGGGAGCACATGGAAGGATTCAAGTCTCAGGGGAGCCTGGTGCCTGTCTTCAGGTATTTAGTGCACTATATGAAGGAGAGATTAGACTTGTTCTATTTAGGCTCAGAGGGCAGAACCAGTAGCAATGGGTGGAAAGAAGTTGCAACAGTTTACTAAATCAGAAAAAAAAATAGCAGGCTGCCTCAAAACCCAGTGGGGTCTCTCTCACTGGAGGTCTTATTGTGGAGGATGAATGGGTGGTTGCCAGGTATATTACATGAAAACTCCTTTCAATTATGGAGTGGGTTAGATTACCATAGAGGTCCCTTCCAAGAAGAAATTCTTTATGTATATTGAGGAAGCTAGTAAAGAGGTCTATTGGGCAGCTAGGTGGTGCGGTAGATAGAGCACCAGTGCAGGAGTTAGGAGGACCTGAGTTCAAATCTCACCTCAGACACTTGACACTCACTAGCTGTGTGACTTTGGGCAAGTCACTAAACCCCAACTGCCTCATCCTGGGTCATCTCCAGTCATCCTGATGAATATCTGGTCACTGGATCCAGATGGCTCTGGAGGAGAAGTGAGGCTGGTGACCTGCACAGCTCTCCCTCATTCAAAACAAAGTCAAATGCAAGTCATGTCATTATTTCTTTGATGGCATGATCTTCGTCAGTAAAGGACGAATACACACAAAGAGGTCTATTGATTAGAATGTAAGGAATCATGAATATTGAAAACTAAAAATTAATTAATTAATAAAAAAGAAGACAAAGACTCATTTGAAAATGTTTGAATGATTATTTGCTATTATGGAAGTAAAAGTTTTGAGAGTTAGGAGATGTATAGCAGAGATTTTAAAAAAGAGCATAGCTTCTGCAAGAGCTTTTCACTCTCAGTCTGGGTAATTTAAACATTACCCTCACCTTGCCAATTAAGTGTTGAAAAGAAGACCCTAGAAAATAGGAAGGCGAAAGGCAAAGAGCTTTCAAACACTTGTGCATTGTGTCCAATGAGAGGGAATAAAATTAGTTGTATTAAAGTATTATTGAAAGCTGAAAAGAAACCACATACATGGTGTGATAGAATTAACTTTTTTGATCGAAAGTTGTCTGAACATTAGTTATCCAGAAGAGTGTAAAAATGTCTGAGAATAAATGTAAAATGCTTCAGATCTTTCCGTATGAGGACAAATGGTTCTTTTATGCCCTCTAGAAAAAAAAAATACACCCAGCAAAGGTTAAAGTTATTGTAAAAACTTTATAAAACTGGGTTTTAAGCAGCTTGTTTGGTGTGTTGAAAGTTTACTTTGAGGCACTGAAACAGAATTACTCAAAGAAGAAAGGTGGTGAGAATGAAGCAAAGGTGTAAGGTACACCAAAGGCCTCCCCAATTTTTTTCTGCAGGTATATTTTGGCAGAAAAAGCTTGAAATGATGAAAGGAAACCAAGCAATAGATCTAGATCTGTCATACTTGACTAGTCAAATTGTCTAACTGATTGCTGATGCATAGTGGTTGAGAATTTTGAGAACAGTGGTACATTCAGCCACTGTCTTGGACCTCTTTCAAAAGTGGAAAAAAACACAGCAACAATACTAGAACAAATCATGCATGAATTCAAAATAGGGTGTGTTTTGGCATGGGGATGTCTACTCTAAAGGGCCCCTCTAAAGATTAGTCTTCTAGTAATATAGAATCTGATATAGAGACAATGGAAATTTGACTATTTAGAGTTAGTATAATTTTTAAAGTTGATCACAGATGAATTTTTAACTTAATTGATACTATAGGGCACTATTTATGTGGAAAGGATCTGAAATCTAGAACTTTCTGAAGTAGGTCAATAGAAAATTTCACCTGCTTACAAAGTATGATGTTACATCCTTGTCCTAGGTATCATAAACTAAAAAAGACAAGACAATGGATTAAATTAGGAAACTCCAAACGTAGGTTCAGAGGGAGATATTTTTATAATTGTGGGTTTGGGGGAAATTATCAAAGGGAAGATCCTACACATGAGAAAGTGTTCCAGATTTCTGAAAGTACTCATTTATAGTTCATAACACTAAGTATGTTACTTGACTATAGTGTTAACATCTTTTCCTCTGAAATATTCAGCTCTGTCTAGTAAGAGATTTTTTTCCCCCAAATTTGTTTCTTGTAGTGAAGATAAAGGGAAAATAAGATTTCTTTTATGGTAATTTACTTTATACCAACCTTATTGGAATGCATCCTTTCCATAAAATGAGAACTAAATACCTTTATTTTATTTAGCTATAATACCTTTATTTTGCTTGAACAAAAGAGGTTGAGAAATCATTTGTTTTGTTGTTGTTAGAAGAAAAGTTGCACTATCTTTTCTTTAATCTGGCTATCATTTTTCCCCTTCCAACCCCATCCTACCTTACTGTTAAAGTGTCAACAAGTAATGATATCCCACCATCTCTGTCCCCACCCCCCCAAATAAGAGGGATATCTTCTTGTTTCCCAATATTAAAATGTATTTTTGCCTATCATTTCAATGCACATCTATGAAATGGGAATTAAAGTTAGGAAATATGGGAAAGGTGGTGAAGTTCATGTCCCATTATTCCTATCAAACCTTTTTATAAGTAGCTTAAGAAACAATCGGGTGGGAAGGTTAGAAATATAAATTCAATATATAACAATCCTCTAACTTAAGTAAAATGTAAGCTCATATGAGATACAAGTAGCCCATGGCACTGACCTCAACATACTCTCTTCCTGGGCTGGATTTAGTTTGCTCACCCCGCCTATGCCCGGGCTTGTCAGGTCAAGGTATTGCCATTGTAACTACAACTCACTCTTGGGGTTCTAGGGATAACCCTGGTGTGGATCAAGACATATATCTCCTACTCACAATTACAGGTCTTGAGTCCCACTGGTATAGTTCCCATTTAAACAAATGTATCAAGATAACACCATTTACTCTTAATTATGAAACATTTACTAACAGAAAGCCAGACTGATAGTAATCATAAAATGTCTAACCATTAACTAGGTTTACACTTTTCTACCAAGGAATATGGTGTTCATGGCAGGGAGTGGACATAAATTTGCCAAACTCTAACAAAGAGGTCAATGAGTAGGAAAATACATGTACCTGGTAAAATTCACAACTCTGGATCATAAACCTTGGTATCTTTGATTTTTTTACGGAGCAGTTTGTACTACATATCACCTACTGGATGGAACTGCTCTCATTCTATATCTCTTCACTACCCTACTGGGTAAGGCTCCTTTTCTTCTATGCTTGGACTGCTAAAGCAGTGTTAAACTCTTTTAGGAAGCAGCAACATTAAGCCTGGTCTACGGCCTTGAGGCCACCTGAGCAAGTGTGGCCCTTTGAATCCAAATGAAGTTTGGATATATATTATTGGAGATACATATACATACATACATACATGTGTATGCACACATATACATACACACAGATAGGTAGATCTTCCTAGGTCTGCTTCCACAGTTGAGTGATAATGCAGTACTTTGAGTGAAAAGCTTGGGATCTACACATACATTCAGGTCTGTTATCTGTACTTTAAGGAGTTTCCTCCTCTCAAGTCATAGAGAATAGTAAATGGCAATGGATGCAAATCTCTGAGGGTCTTTTCTTCTCTAAAACTTTTCTCAAGATGGGACCAGAGAGCAAAACAGACTTTTCTAACCCAGTTTGTTACATGACAGGATTCTTTTTCCACTGAGCTCCCAGCATCAGTGCTATCCTCTATCTGAGTCAGCTCCCTAAATCAACTGCAGAGTCTGCCTTTCTCTAGTTATCTGGTCTCAGATAGCCTCTTCTTCTGGATTTTCTCTTCTGTTGGCTTCTATTTTATGTCTTCTCTCTTCTGATACTGGTTTTTACATTCTGGTTCCCTAGCCCCAATTTCTTGTGACTTCTAATATTCCAAATTAATGTCTCCTCAAGTATAGTAATCTACCTGTATCTGGGGGGATAACGAGTTCATTGGGAACTCTGAGGTAAGAAAATTCCCTATCCCAATGTGGGCCAGCACTTTCTCTGCAATTTATGTTCTTAGAGAATTGCCTAGAACAGAGCCCAAGAGATTAAGTTACTTGCCCAGGATTACTTGGCCATTATGTATCAGAAATGTAACTTGAACTTAATTTTAAGGTCATTTTATTACTTACTACACCATGTGTCTGTTTGGCTAAAAACCAAAAATTTATGTTTCTGTCAGATGGGGCACAAATAGTCTATGAAATGTGGATTTTTGTTTATATATACAGATATGCATACGTACACGCATATGTGTGTATATATGTGTATATATATATATATATGTATATATATATATTTCCCAATAGTCTCCAAATAGTTCTTTTATTAACAACAATAAACTTCTAAGTCCTAAAAATAGTCATGTAAATCAACTACTGGGAAACATTTTTGCCTCTGAGATACTGTTTTTTTCTCAGAACCCTTCAAAATTGTCCGTTTCTGCTGAAGTCACATTTCTCTGTACTTCTCACACAAATCTCCCCTTTTGGCCCCTTTCAGTAAATAAAATATTCAAACAAGAATGGATAGTACTTCACATAAGTCTATGTAGTAGCTATTACAAGTCAAAGGAAGAAAACCGTTCTTTATAATTTTTAATATGACTCCATATTAAATATCTTATTTTGCTTTTTAAATGGCATGCTATAACTAACTTTGAATGGAAATGGAACTTAAGGTGTAGGGGAAACGATGTGATGATTTTGTAAAATAATGATAAAACATCCAAGAATTTTCCCTTCCAAGGTCTTCTACCTAAACTCATTGATGCATGCTGGGAAGAACTAAAGACTTCATTGAGGAATATCCTGGTGAATCGATATAACATTAGATACAAAAGACCCATAATGCACAAAAAGCATAATGCTACAATGTTAGTTGGGAACTTAGATATACGATATATTGTGATTTAAGGGAGGGGTGTCCTCCTTCAAATTGTATTTTGGAGAAATCATAACAGATGTCTCATCACTTAGATTTTTTTTTCCCTTTTTAATTGTTGGCCTGGAGTTGGATCACAAAAGCAAAATGTCATCTTTTGCTACCTTCTCCATCTGCTATTAATTAGAATTCTTGAAGTTTGTGCATGAATATAGAGGTTAATTTAAATTTTTCTTATCTTAAAAAAAACTGATCCTGAGCCATCTTAATAGTCTGTCGGATCTCACATGCAGAATTTTAGAACTGAAAAGCACCTTAGAGGTGGTCAAGTCTAACCCTCTCATTTTTTTATGGATTAGGAAATTGAAGCCCAGAGGGGCTAAATAACTTGTGGTCCAAGGTCACATATAGCTAGTTGGTGTCAGAGCTCAAACTTCATTCACACTGAAAAGGATGATCTGGGATCCTGCTGGGATGAATGTCAGTTTAGTCACTTCTATCAAGTGCCAGACCCTGGAAATACAAAGAAAGAAGTGAAACACTTCATGGGAATTCATAAATAAGTAAACAGAGGTTATATGCACATAGTGCATATGGGGTGAGGGACATAGGATTGTGAGATTGGCTCCCTAATCATCTCTGTTGATCTAATTACGGAAAGTAAAGGACATGTAATAGAGAAAATGTGATGCTGAGGTATTCAACCAAGTGCCAATAGGAATCAATGTTTTGTATATGTATATGTATGTGTGTACGTATAGATAGATCTAGATCTCCTATAAGTATGCCTCACTACCAGAGTATTCTGAAGTTTATGTTCACTCTTTCCACAAATATTTTATGTAATATGGGAGGCTCTACCATAGGGTTATATATGGAAGAATGCTTTGTAGCTACTATCTTTTTTATGCTGCCTTAGTAAGTGTCTTTTCTTTGAGCTAATAATATCTACTGGCTTGCAATTGAGCAGAAGTTCATCAGTGGGGACTCATGCACTATGGTTTTAGTGGTACAATCTCTACTTTGAAATCCAAACCCAACTACCCAAAAGTGTTGATTTGGGGACATAGCTCAGAAGAAGTTCCAAATACATAATAAATCCAAATAATATGGGGGTAGGAATAAAGAGGTGATAAGTACTAGCTAGAAGGAATCAAGGAAAGCTTTCTGAAGAAGGTGACATTGACCTGAGCTTTAAAGGAAGCTAGTGATTCCAAGAAGTGAAAATAAGGGACAAGAGAATTATAGGCATGGGAGACAGTCTATGTAAAGACAGAGCAGGAGATGGAATGTCATGTATAGGGACAGAGTAAGAAAAAGTTCTGCCTTTAACCAGGGGAACATTTAAGTGTGTGGCTAAAATGTAGTCAGGTTACATTTTAGCCACTCATTGTCATCAGTTTATGAAAATACTAAATGTACTCTGGTGGCTTTTCTGAGGATAGGAATCGTCTTCTTGGCTTCTGTTTTCACTGTAAGGGAAACCACATAATAAAAGGGGTCACAGGAGTTAAAACTGTTTTGGGCTGAGAATCTTCTGTAATTATACTTGATCTATGTCAAAGGAACATTATTTCTCTTCCATTCCCTCCTGTGACTTTGATGACTATCCATACCTTTGGCAAAGACATCTGAATGATTCAACTGCAAACAGGGATGTTGTGTGTGTGTGTGTGTGTGTGTGTGTGTGTGTGTGTGTGGTGTGTGGTGTGTGTGTGTATTTGTATTTGAAAGTCCTTGTTTAGAAAAATTATGGTCTGAGTTAGAGAGTTCCTATTAATAGCATATTCCTAGTAATAGGATTTCTAATGATTAATTATGACATTCATTTTCAGGAAAAAATATCAAGATAGGGGATGAAAAGTAGAGAAGAAATTGATTATTTTAAAGTTTAAAAACCTAAGAACCATTTCTTTGAAAATATTCTAAAATTCCTTTGAGATGATAACTACTCAATACTTCTTTTATTTCTTTGTTTCAAACCTAATCTAAAATGTTTCTGTGAAAAGGACCAAAAACCCTTCTAATTTTTCAATTTATTTAAAACACCATATAAGTGTAGTTCAATTTTCAGTTCCAGATTCTCTCCTTGCCCTTCCCCTCCTCTTTCATTGAGAAAGCAAGAAAAAACAGAGCCTATTTCAAATACATATATATGTGTGTATGTATTTATAGTCATACAAAACAAACTTTCATATTAGCCATGTTGCATGGAAGGAAGGAAGGAAAGAAGAAAGAGAAAAAGAAGAAAGAAAAGAAAGAAAATATGCTTCAGAAGCTGAGTCCATTGGTTCCCTGTCTTGAGGTGGATGGCATGTTTCATCATGAGTCCTTAGGAATTGTGATGTATCATTGTGTTGCATCATTGTGTTCATCAGTTACTAGATCTTTCAAGTTGATTATCTGCAATACTGAGTGACTCTATAAATTGTTCTCCTTTTTAAATCAGTTCATAGAAGCCTTCCCAGATTCATCTGAAACCATACCCTTCATTATTTCTTACAGTAAAATAGTATTCCATCACATGCATATACCATAACTTGTTTAGCCATTCCCCAGTTTATGGACATCCCCCCAGTTTCTCCAACTCTTTGCCACCACAGAAAGAACTACTATAAATATTTTTGTGTACATGGGTTCTTTTCCTCTTTCTTTAATCTCCCTAGGGTACAGACCTAGTAATGGTATTAGTGGGTCAAAAGGGTAGGTACAGTTGAATAGATTTCGGGGTTTGGTTCCAGATTGCTTTCCAGAATGGTTAGACTAGTTCACAGTTCCACCGATAGTGCACCAGTGCGCCTATTTTTCTACGTCTCCTCCAGCATTTGTCATTTCCTTTATTGTTATCCTGCCCAATCCAATGGGTATGAGGTGGTTCCTCAGAGTTGCGCTAATTTGCATGTCTCTAATTATTAGTGACTTAGAGCATTTTTAATATAACTATTGATAGCTTTGATGTCTTCCTTTGAAAACTGCTCATTTATATACTTTGACCATTTCTTGACTGGGGAATGAGTGTCATATAAACATGAGCCTTTTAACCTCTCTCTCTGGTCTGCACAATTCAGCATGGTTTGAAATGCTCAGAAGGATCTGGTAACAGTAAGTATTAGATAGAAGAACTTCATAGCCTCAACTATTACATAGATTCCACAGTATTTCACTTATTTATAACATGTTAACTCTTTAGATATTTAACTTTTTAAGACATCAGCCCTGAATTTAAGTTGGAATAAGCATCACTAGTGAAGTAAATTATTTCTTTCTGTACCAACCATGTGCTGGAAGCGGTTAGGTTACACAAGTCACTTGATAATTTTTCTTCAGTAGGCTGGCCACCCATAAGTACAGGAAATTAAATATGTGCATCTAATAAACAAATTCCTTTACTCTGTATCTACATACCACCAAAGCAACTGATTTAAAAGCAGGAAAAAATAGATTGATATCTTAGAAACACAAAAACTTCATTTTCTCAGAATTTACCAATTTCCCCCCCTTTTCAACTTCAATTAAGTTGTTTGGTGCTATTAAGAAGAATTGTAATGTAATGAGTAGAAACATTTATCCTGTCTCATTTCTTAAGCATATGCTACCTTCAAGTAAAGCAGTATTGTTGCATGTTATTGGATATAGAGTCAGAAGGGACTTCAGAGATTGTTTAGTCTAGCCATCACTTTATAGATGAAGAATTGAGAGAGGGGGTAACTCACCTGAGGTCACATAAGTACTAGAGCTGGGACCTTGATCCTGGTTCTCTGGCTCCAAATCCAGTGTTTCCATCACACTTCACTGTCCTCTCATTTTCTTCTTTTTATTCCCTCTTATCCTTGGCTCTGTTCTCTTGGCTTATTCTTGAGTGCTCCTGGCATATTGACTTCCTTCATCTCCCTCTCTTCATCTCTCTCTTTTTCTCTCTTTTCAGTACCTGACATCTCTCACCCAACTCTCAGTGTTCATTATTTTTACCTGATTCAAGGAACTTCTCTATGTAAACTGCAATGAGGCATTTTAACAGGTTGCAAGGAATTCGTTTTATTTTAGCCACGTGAAATGCACCCCCCATCCTCAACCCCTGTCCTACACTACTTCAATATATGTTTTCTTTTAACCACTAGAAACAATAGACACCCCAGAATCCTCTGGTCTCCAGTATGTCAACTCTGAGTACTTAGTAGACTCTCCTATCTGATGTCTTAACTGCAATTATGTCCCCTTTCTTCTGAATGAAGTATCATGAATTTCAGAACCTGTGAGAGCTGCCTGAAACAACCCAATGGATCCATTCCAAAGCTTTTGTAACCTTATCCTACCTTGATCATGCTAACCAAATTGTTTCGTGTATACATCTATATACCCATTAATAGCTTTTTAAAAAATGGGCACACTTTGTTTCCACTTGTGAATTAAAGAAGCTCTTTGTTAGGATAAAGGTGAAGTTACCCACTAACCCTAGTCAAAAGGGGTCATTTGTTCATCAGTCCTGAGAATTTTCAGTGTGAAGAAGCCTCTTTTCCTAACTTTCCAGTGCTTCATAAAGAAAATGGAGAGTATCATAGACTAAAAGCTAGAAGGGACCTCAGAGGCAGGCCACCTAGTCCAACCCTTTCATTTTACAGATGAGGAAACTGAGACCCAGGGTAGTTAAGTGTCTTGCACAAAGTCATATGGAAGTGGCTTGGCTAAAATGGCGCAGGTAGTAAGTAGGGAAGGTGAGATTTGAACCTGGAGTCAGTGCTATTTACAGTGTACCATGTCGCCTCTTGTTGTACTAAGAGGTATGAGAATCTGGGCTAGGTAACCAGGCGGAGTAAGTATGCCATAGGAGAGCCAAATTGGCATTATAGGTATGTTGCACAGAATCCGTTGGCTTGTGGAACCAGCTGCGCTTGACAAACAACCCCAGAAGGTAGCATCCCTCCCTGTAAATGCACACTTCCCATTGTTAATCAGGCCAGATGCATTTTTCAAGAGCTTAATTACAGTGTTGGGTTTTGAGTGATAGGATGAGAACAACTTGGAACCATGCCAGCTTACCCTCTAGGAGTTCGCTGTTTGCTGTGAACTCTCATTTAAAGCTAGCCTTCTTTGTGCCCAGCACGCGCATACATACATTCCCCACTCCACACCCTCCTTCATCAACCCTAGCTTTCAGGAGGGAAGGGGCTGGTGGTCCCTAACATGTAGCAACAAAATCTCTCACTTAGATACATTTATGGGGAAAATTCGAAATAAGCGATTGTTAGTGCTGAAGAAAGATTTTATTATTCATTCTAGACCATGATTTCTTTTTATTCAATTAAAAAAATTTAAATGCATGTTGTGTTGGAGATCACAGATTTAGATACGGAAACCTTGGAGGCCATCTAATCTAACCCCTTCATTTTTCAAATGAGGAAACTGAGACTCCACAAATTTAATTAATTTGCCCAACGCCATACAGGTAGTATTAAGTAGACTGAGGAAAGATTAATTCTAAGTGTCACTTAGAAAAGTTTTATTAGAAGTGAAATGTTGAAATCACTGAGATTTCATATTCAGAATTCTGACTTGTGTCCTAGCTAAAAGACAAGGCTGTGGTCAGATCACCACATCCAACCTTCTAATCTGAATACAGAAGCCATGGTAGTTTAGACACAGCTCAGCAGTTGAAGTTAAATGGTTTTGTTGTTTATAACAGGTTGAACAGCTCTTTTGTGTACTGTGAAGAGATATGGACTGTAATAGGACCATTTGGGGAGCTGGGGAGAGTTGTGCAATATAAGTACTGGGTTGTAAGAGATCTACCAAAGTTGTGATTATTTTAATAGTATAATGCCACTGTTTATATATTTGTCTGAAATAGGAAGTAGTTTATTTTTTAAATGTATAAAAAACACTGTGTCCCCCACCCCCACTTCCTTCACTTTGAATGCTGGTAGCCCAAATATGACTAAATATAGACCCTGTCTCCTTTCTTATTTATAACTTTCTCCAGACTGAAGTCGCCAGGGTGAGCCGGAATTAATTTGTGTGTGTTTTTATAGGCTCTAATTAGTTGGGTGTTTTTTGTTGTTGTTGTTATTGTTTTTAAGCAAATGGACTGTGATCAATAATGTTACATAACTGCACTCAAAATCCTGGACCTCTAGGAAGTGTCTTCTCAGAAAGTCACATCCGGATGATGACCTTGAGGAGGCATAGCCCCTTGAATGCAAACACAGTGCAGCTGCTCAGCAAGTTGTGTCTCTGAACATCTGTTTTGCAGCCAGGGGGAGTCATCAGGAGTGATAAAGTGAATAGCTTTTTTGCAACGTCAGAACATACATCTACAATCCATTCTTTCTGAGACCTTGAATTGGGGCATTTCTTGACTACTTGACTGTTCTCCAAGGAAGGGTTTAATGGCATAGGGAGAAATAAGTGTGTCATTTTTGTGTACTGAAATATGCACTTTGCAACACCACTGCTTCTCCAAGAGTATTGCTTACTCTTAGGCTTATGAAGTTGCATATGTGTTTGAACTCACATCGCATAAATTGTACTAAGATGCAGCAGGGTTGTGTCTTTTATCAGAGGAAGGAGTATACTGATGAAATCAGAGATCCCTGAAATACTGAGGGAAGGAAGTGTCAGCATCCTTACTGGATTTGCCAGATGACGCAAATGAACCTTGGATGAACAAGACAAAATTTTCCTTCCCATCCTCCACTTTTGTCCCTCTAGATCTTTATAATAAATACTTACAGCCTTCTTGTTGTCTTTTAACATTAGAGACAGCAAGGTGAGCTAAAACCGCTCAGGGTATCTATAAGCCTTTACTACTAATGTCTCCCAGCAGAACCATGTTTCATATGAAGAGGGAATGAGGTTTTCCCTTCTCACTCTTTAAAAAGAAAAAAAAAAGAAGAAAAAAATGAATGTTGAACTTCCTACACACACACACACACACACACACACACACACACACACACAGAGCAAGAGTCATCATGGCTCTTGCCTTATCACATTTGACTTAACACCCTTTCCTTATTTGGTATTGCTTATCGATTGGTCTTTGATGAAGATATTCTCCACGATTATTTGTGTGTCTGAGGACGTGTACACCCAGGGGTACGTAGTAGGTAAGAGGCATTAAGGGAGAACTTCAAGTCTAAAGAATGAAATATTTCCATTGAATAGCAGGGTACTTCTTTTTTTTTTAAATTAAATTTATTTGTTTGTTTTTAGTTTTCAGCATTTACTTCCATAAAACTTTGAGTTCCAAATTTTCTCCTCCACCCCAAGACAACATGCAGTCTGATATAGACTTTGCATATACATTCATATTAAACATATTTTTACATTAGTCATGTTGTAAAGAAGAATTAGAACCAATGAGAGGAACCATGAGAAAGAAGAAAGAAATGAAAAGGAAACAAATAGTCTGCTTTTACCTGCATTCAGACTCCCTAGTTCTTTCTCTGGATGTGGATAGCATTTTTCTGTCATGAGTCTTTTGGAGTTGTCTTAGATCCTTGCATTGCTAAGAAGAGGTGAGTCTATCAAAGTTAGTCATCTTACGATGCTGCTGTTACTGTGTATAATGTTCTCCTGGTTCTGCTCACTTCACTCAGCATCAGTTCATGGAAGTCTTTCCAGGTTTTTCTGAAGCCCTCCTGCTCATCATTTCTTATGGAATAAGAGTATTCCATTACATTTATATACCACAACTTGTTCAACCATTCCCCAGTTTTTGGACATTCCCTCAATTTCCAATTCTTGGCCATAGCAGGGTACTTCTAATGAAGAATTCTGTGCTATTTTAACCAAGAACCACTTGAGTGACCTTAGGCAAATTATTTCACTTGCCCTCAATTTCTATATCTGTAGAAGGAAAAATGCTACAAAACTGGTTTGCAGGCAGGTTTTGGAATGTTCAGTTAATGTTCATGGTCATCTGGCTTTTTTTTAAGCCAGGATTACAAAACGGGATCTGACCGAGATGCTAATATAGAGCTTTTGTTATATGATTCTGCTCAAAATTTGTCCATCAGTACATATTGCCTTTATAGACCAACTCTAATAATGATAATAATAGCTATGATAAAAAAACCAACCAAATTCCTAGGCATATATTTAAGGTGTTCCATGATCTGGACCCTGCCTATACTTCCAACCTCCACTACTTATTTATATACATCTTTTCTAGTAGGTACTGGTCTTTTCATCCTCCCTGGTTTACTTCTTTTTTCTGCTAACATTTATTGCTCCAAATGACATCTTACCTATCTTATCTTCTCAACCACAACATTCCTATCTTTTAAGGCATCCCTGAAGTCTATCAAAGCCTTCTCAAAATACTTCTATCCGTAATGCCCCTTATTGAAGTCACAGCTCTATGAGATCTTTGCTCTTTTGTGATTGAACTTTCTAATTTTGGATTTTTCAGGTGTATTTCATACCCCCAATTATAACTATCTTATCTCTTTGTAAACCACTCTAGCCCTCTTCCCACCTATGCTAGCCCTGAATCTAGTGATCTGTACAAAGTAGGTGTTTATTTGATTTTGTTGTCATGAATAACAAAAACATACCAGTTGTTTATTTAACACTATCCTATCGAAAAGAAAATCTAGAGTTTTTTCATTGTATGTACTTTGATCTTTTCTCTTATGTTCTTTTCCAAGAAGTTTTAGTGAGAATTCTTTTACAATGAGTTTTTATCAGGCTTAATCATAATCTAGTACTGTTCTCCCTAATGAAGTCGGGCCCAGTTTATATAATCAATATCTTCAGATTGGTCAGGATTTTGCTATTGTAGTTTTATAAGTAGCAAAATCAGATTAAAGGCAGAGATTTAGTTTACAAGTATGACATTCATTCCTTATAGGGAAGAGGTCGAACGATCTTGATGAGGAGGGCATTACATCTCTTATAGTTGTAGGATCTAGGATTAGGCTTTTGGCAAGGTAGAACTGAATGGTATTGTACCTCAAATAATCTTTGGAGATATACAATAAAAAAAGATTTTTCCATTCTCAGGAAAGGGAAGCCATCTCAGAGGGATAATCATGCTGTAAAAACTATTATTCTCTGTTAGGAAAGCAGACTAGTTACTGTCTGAAGCTAGGACACCATTTTCCAAAGTATAATTAAACAATGTGGTATGAATACTCTCATAGCAGAATATACTATATTGTTGCAGGAAAAATGTAGCAATTGTGAAATGGCACAAAGTAGCTAGTTCAGATGGAGAAACTAATTTAATTACAGCAAAAATACTCATTTGAAGAAAAAGCATTTTTATAAAGAATATTTTTTTTAAAAACCCTACATTTTGATTTAAAAAAAAATATAACTGGTCTCAATATGTTTTTGCTGTTTTTAAATCTCCTCACATAAGAAGTGTTTTTAAATAGAGGATCCAAAAAGATGTGTATGAAGCCTTTTTGCAAACCTTTATGCTCTATATAAATGCTAGCTATCATCATGAATATTACTGTATGCCAACACTTGTCAAACTGTCCTTGAACATTTACAAAGAAAATGCCTTACTGATATCTTAAGTGAACAGGAGCAATTCTGGATTTGGCTATTTTTCTGTCTATGTAGCTGCTGATGTCCAAGGGAGATGGCTATGGTGAGAGTATAGTGGACAGAGAATTGTATCTGGAGTCAAGAGAACCACAGGCTTTTGTAGCTTCTTTTGCCTCATCTGTGCAATGAATGGTTTGAATGAGTTCTCCCTACCACTCATTTAGTCTATACTGTTTTGGGAGAAATATCTCTTCTCTGAGTTCACATGATGGGTAACTGCTGCCAAATGTGTGTGTGTATGTGTGTGTGTGTGTGTGTGTGTGTGTATGTACACAGAAATTATGGAAATAAAAACTTAGGTTTTATTATTATGTTCAAGTATAGTAACATGCTTGTTCAGGTCTCAAAGAAAACCTGACCAATCGTGAGAATTATAACAAGCCTTCTTATGGGCAAAATATGTCAGAGTGACAGAGAAATAATTCATTTACCCGTTGCAATCTTGTACATTTCTCTTAGGTCATAAAAGTTAAAGAGAAGATAGATTCATAATCTCCTACTTCCTTCAGTGTTATAAAAGTTGGACAAACTTAGGTAAACAGAGTCAATCTTATACATCCCCTAAGGAAACAAATTTCATCAAACAGACTGTAGGTAAACTAAATCAGGTTACAGATTAAACCACGTTTAGAGGGTTAACAAATAGACCCATTGAGGAGGAGGATTTACATGTTGCCAAGGCTTCAGGAACAGCAGAGATTCTTTCTCTGGCTTCTTATCTAAGGAATGCTTAAGGCTCTGAGTAAATTTTCACATCCTACGGGACACATTTTGGTTAGATGAGGTTAATATTAAAACAGACTTTCCAAAATTTTCAAGAGGAATAAAAGAAAATAAAAATTCCTGTAACAATGCCTTACAACAAGGAGGCCATCAAATATATGTCCTGCTTTTTAAGTTCATGGAATGCATTCTATGTGAGTACAGCTAGACTAGATGTTGATGTTTCTGCAATCCTGTTTATTTCAACAAGGTAAAGAGAGGTTAAAAAAATAAAATTCTAGGACTGTGGCTTCAAACTCAATATAAATGGATGCCTGCTGGTTGCATATTCACTTGGAAAATCACAAATCGACATTATCTGTGTTGTATTGTATTTCTAGTTTATTTTGCTAAACATTTTTCAATCACATTTTAATCTGGTTTGCCCACAGCTAGGAGTTTTATGGCCAGTGGCAGTGAGTTTGATGCCTCTGCTCTAGAGGATGCCAAGGAAATTCTACAAGACAGTCATTTGCCTCAGCTGAGATTCTCTTATTAGGGCCAACCATGTTTCTTGGTATAGAAGGCTTGATGTGACAGAGGCATGTCTGTGTATGCCTGACTTGGTGGCCATGGGCAAGTCGTAACACCTCCCTGAGCTCCTGTTTCCTCCCTCATATTTCAAGAGTGGGGATTGAATTCAATAATTTCTAAGTATCCTTCCTGTTCTCTAATTTGATAGTGCTGTGAATCCTCTCCACTTCTCCCTCCCCGACCACTCATATTCCCTTTATCACCTGTACCTATGATAAAAACCTTGGAGTTGGATTAGATCTTCTCTGAAGTCTGTCTGCACTCTTGAATTGATGTTCCACTTATTTGTCAGCCTGGGAGTGAATATAGGAAGGCCACTGATTATGGCACAGGACAGTGACAGTCAGGCAAAAACAGAGCAACAGTAAAAACTGAAGCATGATTAAAAAAAACAAATAAGGAATGCTGACATTTTATTTCTAAATAGATGCAATTTCCTTTAAATTTTGTATCATTATACAAATAGATTCATATAAATATTTCTTTACAAAAACAAAGCTTAACAAGCCCAGACTCTTGCTTTTAGTTCAAGGGTCAGTCACCACTGATGACTCAAGCACTTCCACTTGCCTGCTTCTGTGGAAGGCTTGAGATTGCACACTGGCCGTATGACTGATCATGAAGTGATGGTGATGGTTCTTTTTCACTCATTTCAGACTCTTCATGACCCAATTTGGGGTTTTCTTGGCAAGTCTACTGGAATGGTTTGCCATTCCTTCTCCAGCTCACTTAACAAATGTGGAAACTGAGGCAAACAGGGTTAAATGACTTGCCCAGGGTCACACAGCTAGTAAATGTCTAAGGCCAGATTTGAACTCAGGTCTTCCTGGCTGCAGGCTTGGTTCTCTATTCACTGAACTGCCTAACTATCCTGAAGTGAGGGTGAGGGTAGTGGTGCTTATTGATGGGAATGAATGACAGAACCTCAGTCTGCAACATTTATTAACTGTTTACTAGTGCGAAACTCTGGGGATACAAATGCAAGCAAAAATAAAGGCAGCCTCTGCCACGAAAGAGCTTATATTCTAATGCAGTAAGATAACACAGGAAAGGGAAGTTGAAAAGTGGGGTCAAGAAGGAGGTACCTAGACTTGGGCACAGGATCATGGAGGATAAGTTGAGAGAGAGAGAATGAGTATGAATAAATGAGCATGAGATATGTGTAGTGCTCTGGGGCCCTTTCTCCATTTTGGGGAAAACTTACCAGTAGAGGAAGGGGCCAACAGGAACCAAGTCAAGAGGCAGCTGAGGTATGGTAGTTAAATCCAGAGAATTAAGGATAGTTAGCCTGGAGCCCTCCACTAAAATGGAAGTTCTGGGAAAAAACACAACAATGGAACTTTTTCCTTCACTCCTGCCCCCTTCATCATGACCTCTAGAACAAGGACAACCCGCTCCAGGCACAGCAGAATCTAGGAGAGATGACTTCCTGTTATTTTCCGATTTATTCCCTTTTCCACCCCAAACTTTCCTCTGGCTTTGTAGTAATAGGAAGTAGTAATGCTGGTGTCTTTGGCTGCCACCACCCCTCTATGCAGTCTTATGGGCTCAGAGTCATTGGGAGTGGCTCTCTCTCTGACTGTGATGGGCTGGAGATCAGGGTTCCCAAACACAAGTAGAATACTGGTTGCTGTAACACGCAGGTGTTCCTCTGCCTGGTCAGCCCCATGGGGGATCCATCAGCTAGCTCTATGCTCAGTCCACTGATAGTTTGAGAATATCTCTTCCTCCTGGCTCTGGACTTGTTGAATATCAATTAAGCACTGACATGACGATGAAGGAAACAGGAAGGAGAATGTTTAAGCAATTAGTGAACTTCTGCAAAGTTAGAGAAAAGGCAGCTCTCAGTAAGTTAGAATATACCTGCACGTGGGGGTGTAACCCAGAAGGTGAGCAAACTCCATTGCCTCTCCCTTAAACTTGTTTTGTGGTGTGCTTGTGTAGATTGACAGCTCTTTTACTCATGCCAGTTGAGAATTTGTTTTACTTTTAGTTTCTCCTTTTCCTTTGAATAGAAATCAGCTCGAATGGTTGCAGTTTAAGGCCAAAATAACAGCAAGCAGATAAGTTAACATAACACCTCCAAGGAATAGGGCTAGCTTGTAAGCAAACATGGTAATTAAATATTGCCACAAGTTAAGACTTCATTAATGCCTTCAATGTATAAATAGCAGCCCTGACTTAGTTTATGAGCTAGGCTTTTGACATAATTTTTCACTTCATTAAAGACAAGTGCAGCGTTCTGTACCTGGGGGGAAGAAAAATAAAGTCCATAAAACAGGGAAGAAAAAATAACGTGGAAGTATGGCAGCAAAAGGTCTAGGGGTTACAGTCCGTAATAAGCTAACTAAACTGCATTAGCTAGAGGAAAGCATGAGACTAGAATAAATGAAACTGACGCGCATATGAATGACAAGGGAATAAACAACTCTATTTCATGGTAAAGAGTATTTACTGAAGGATGATGACCAACTCTGAGCTCCATAGCTAAAAGAAAGATTGTAGAGGATTCAGCGAGGGCTTGTAGGTTAGAAAATGAGATGTTAGGAATTGGGAATCATTTAGCCTGAAGAAAGGGTTGTTGAAGGCCTATTTAGTATTTTAGCAATTTACAAATATAAAAAGGGTTACAGTTTAAAATCAGAGTAGGTAGGTGACACCGGGGATAGAGTGCTGGCCTGGGAGTCACGAAGACCTGAGTTCAAATCCAACATCAGACACTTATTAGCTGTGTGATCCTGGGCAAGTCACTTAATCCTGTTTGCCTTAGTTTCTTCATCTGTAAAATAAACTGGAGAAGGAAATGGCAAAGCACTCCCACATTTTTGTCAAGAAAACCTCAATAAGGTCATAAGGAGTTGGACATGACTGAAAAATGGCTTCCCTGCCATCACAATTTAGAATCCCAGGACTAGGTATCAGCAGTCAATGAATGAAAAGAAGGCTTTAAACTTTAGCAAAATGGATTTAGGATACATATTAGAAGGTTTTGATTTTAGTCATTGTTGTACATAGGAATGAGTTTATGGAGAAAAGTTTCAGAATTTCCTTCCTGGAAGATATTTCAATATAGAATAAAAGTTTATCCCTTGGGGGAGGTTAAAGGATGGTGGTCCTGCCTGAGGATAGGAGAGTACGCCACTAGATTATGTTTCAAGATTTCTTCTGTCACTCAGAATATATGATTCTGTAATTTTTTTCTCAGAAACTGCATTTACGCAGAAAATGGGGAAACTCCAGGAATTTTGATATTATCTAGCTCTTTCACAATATGAATAATTCCCCAAAAGGCAATTTTTTTGTGTTTTTATTGGACTTTTATTATTACAGCTAAGTACAAACATTTATTCTTAGAAATTTTACCAATGAGGTGGAAAAGATGAAGCATTTTTCCTTCTTTTAAAAAAAGATATTTTGGTATTCAATTGAGTCTTAAAAATCCTCTGATCCCAACACCTTCATTTTATAGGTGAAGAAACTAAGTCAGAGGGAGATATTAAGTGACTTGCCAAAATTCAGATGGAGAGTAAGTGGTGAGGCAGAATTTGAACTGGTTTCTCTGACTCCAAATCTAATGAACTTTGTGTCATTTGGGCCAGTAGGGAATCTCAGTTCAGGCTTTAAGTCGACCCAGAGCCTGAAAAACACAGCAAACTAATGAACTTTTAGATGGTAGTGTGATAATTAGTCTCCCAACATTCAGTGGAATGTGGGGTTTTTTTGGTAATATAATTTTCAGTACATATCCAAAAGAGACATTTTTAATTTATCTTTATGTTAATTACTGGGTAATTTTATCTACTCTCATGTTCAACTGTTATTTCTATGCAGATGACTCCTAGATCTATACAACTGCCTCTAGGTCTTCATTTGAGCTTTATTTTCATTTCATCAAGTACTGATTGACATTTTAAACTGTATATCCAATAGTCATTTCAACTCTACACGGCCCAAACAAAATTCATGGTATTCTCTTCTCAAACCTTCCCATCATCCTAATTTCCCTATTTCTACTGAGGATACTGTGGTCAGCTGAGTTCACAAGCTTACACGTAATCCTCAGCTTTTCAGTCTTCCTCACACCATCGATGCTTCCTTGCAAGTTATTTTCATGCTATCTTCACTACGTCCCATCTTCCCATTTACAGAACTACCACTTAATCACATTTCTATGGAATTATTGCAGTATCCTCTTCGTTGGTCTGTCTCTTGCCTCCCCCACCCGTCCTTTACACAGCTGCCAAATTGATATTTTCATAGCAAAGTTCTGACCATGTTACCAAGAGGCCTTATTGGCTTATAAGGTGGTCTTTCCTGATATCTGCAATTACTAAGTCCGATCCCACTCTCTGAAATTTAAAATGCTATACTTTATATGTTTTGTTTTCTTAAATGTGTTCCTACTGTTTTCTTACAATAGAGTATAACCTCCCTGAGGTCAGGTACTGCTTCATTTTTATCTTTGTACCCTGAACACCTAGCAGTGCCAGATATGAATAGGCATTTTAACAAATAATTGTTTGTTGAATCCTGAAGACTAGAAGTAGAAGAGTCTATAATATTTTAATGGCAGCAAAGAGTAGTGATGCTAAAAATAAGAGGGCCATTGGAACTTTTTTTTCAATGTGCAAAAAGATGTTTATAAGGAAGCACAGACTAGCAGGACACATTTGAAAGTAATGTAGAGAATATATTATATATATATTTACATGTATGTGTATGCATATGTATTTATGTATGTGTATCTATCTACCAGCAAGCAGCATGAAGTAGAATTTCATGGTTTCATAGAGAATCCTCTGTATTCTGTGGATGAAATGCATTTTGGGGAGCATTTAAGACCAAAACTTTAAAAAATTATTTTAAAATAGTATATTAAAAGGCAAAGTTTTCTTGAGAAACAAAAATAAGGTTGAGTTTGAAGAAGTACAAAGTTGTCATAAGGACTGGTAGAGTTTTTCAAGTACTTGCAAGATTGCAGTGATGACAATATCCTTTTTCTTGTTTCACAGATTGGAAACCTAGAGAACTACTACCATTTTTATCACAGCAAAACCTTTAAAAGATCAACCTTCAGTAGCAGAGGCACCCACACCTTCCTCAGAATGGATCCAAAGGTAAATATTTCTGGTTCCCAGATGAAATTCCTATTAGAGATCCAAAACAGTGTTTTTTCCCCTTTAGTTCATGAGTTCCAAAAATGACTGTGAGAGGAGTCTGTAGCTTTCTTTAGATCCATTTCCAATAAAAATCAGTCTGGTGTCTGTCTGTCTGTCTGTCTGGATGAGAAGTGGATTCTGGAGAATTGGCAATCTAAACACATTACTTTTAGGGCCAGCCTGCTGTGACCATTAGCTGAGAATTAACTTACTGGTGTTGTAAGTAGTTCTGAGACCACCACAAAAACCTATTGTAAGAAACTCAGAATCTGAATCTGTTTCTAACAATAGAAGGGATGGGAAGCTTGAGTATTCTTTTCCAATATTGGAATTAGAAATTAGATAACCTTCCCTCTGAGATCACCTTCAGTGTTCCTTAAATGTCTTGGTCATCTGTGATTGTTTGCATGTGGGATTATCACCCGTTAGAAGGTGGACTTCTTGAGGTTAGGGGATGTTTTTGCTTTTCTCTGTTTCCGTAGCAGTTAGTGTAGTACAGGGCACATAAGTAGGTACTTCCCAAATGCTTGTTACTGTTGTAGTTAGTAAAATCTAACCTTGGGGCAGGTAGGTGCAGTAGATAGTGCTGGCCTAGAGTCAGGAAGACTCATCTCCCTAAGTTCAAATCTGGCCTCAAACACTTACTGGCTGTGGGACCCTGGGCAAGTCACTTAGCCCTGTTTGCCTTAGTTTCCTGGTCTGTAAAATGAGTTGGAAAAGGAAATGGCAAACTACTCCAGTATCCTTGTCAAGAAAACCATAAATGGGTTCACAAAGAGTTGGACATGACTGAAACAACCCAATAACAAACATTGACGTAGCACATTAAGGTTTATGTATTACATATAATGTTCTCATTTGATCCTCACAACAATCCTCCTAAATAAGTGCTTTTATTATCCGCATTTTACCAATGAGAAAACTGAGGCTGAGGAAGGTTACGTGACTTACCCAATGTCATATCGCTTGTAAGTTCTTGAAGCAAGATTTTCACTCTAGTCTACTGGCCCCCAAGTCAAGCACCCTATTCACTTTGCCACCAATATGTACATCAATTGCATGACATTTAATGTAGCAAGTTAATGATAAACTTAAAAAAAAAGTTTATTCCTTCCTTATACCTTCTAGAAAGTGGATTCCTATAAGTTCATGTGTGCATCCAGCCCTGCTGTTTTGATTTCGATTTAGCTTCAACATACACGTATGACTATTTTAAAATTTATGTAAATTCATTTAAAAGTATTACTGAATTCCTAATGTCTTTTTGTCATTTTGTTTTTTTCTAAGTCAATGGATTCTTGTAGTACAGCTACTTTGGTACTGGAGTCTGATAATTTTTTTAATGTAAAAAATTTCACATGTATTTTTACATGATTTACATTTTAATGCAAAAATGTAAAATAAAAAAATACCTTTGCTCTTTGAATTAGAACTCATTGCTTAGATCAAATATGTTTAGTTTTTAAAGCTCTTTATAATGTGTCCTAAACCTACTTTTCCCTATAAGCAACCTTTATTTCAGCCAAATTGGCCCTCTCACTTTTCCTCACACACAACATTCCATTTTCCATGTCCATGCTTTTGTAGTGGTCGTCTTGCATGTTTGGAATGAATTCCCACTCTTATACATTTTCTACCTGAAGATTTTCCTGCTTGGTTTCTCCCACCAAAATGTACCTTGTATATGTCCTTATGTATGAGGTCTCCCCTCCATAGAGCAGAAACTCCATGGGGGTGAAGCACTGTTTAATTTTTGTCTCTGTATCCTCAGCATCTAGCAGAGTGCCTGGCGTATAGTAGGTGCCCAATAAGGCTATTGGTTGATTGATTGATTGAAGAAAGGATCAATAAGATAGAAATTCTTAAACCCACATAATCTGGAAGAAGTGTTCCATTTTTAGGTTTTAAATAATTCATCTTTACTATGTGATTATTAAGATCTAATCTTGCTAAATATTGATGCATCATAAATGTTACAGTATCATAACAGTGTTGTTCAAGTATCTCATTGGCTCTTTCAAAAAGCAGTAGTAGGCACAGGCAGCCTCCAACTCCCCACAAGTCATGTTCCAAAGGTTTATTTGTAAGTTGCCTCCTTGGAGCACAGAATGCATTTTTCTATAAAAATAGTGCTTTAATGGATACCTAGGTCCTTAGGCCAGGCTGCAAAAAGCTTATTTAACCTAGAATGTACCTGATGTTTAGTATTATCCCAACTATATTTAACCACTTTTTAAAACCCTGTTATATGAGAAAATAAATTTTGAGTTAAAACTCAATGACCACGTACTTACAACTTCAGTTAAAACTTTAGATGCTACATCTTGCCTCACCCTTGCCTTGATGATAGTAGCTCTTCAAGCCTTGCCACTAGAGAACAGTGGGCTTTGTCTGCAACATAAGTCTTTAACCTGGGAGTTCATGAATCTGTTTTAGGAAAAATTTTTTGATAACCATATTTCCATATAATTGGTTTCTTTCATAGTTCTAGGTATTTTTTAGGCATCTAAAAGTATTACATTGAGGTGTCCGTGAGTGTCACCAGACTATCAAAGGGGTGAATGACTCAGAAAAAGTTAAGCACCGCTAGCCTAGATTGAGTAACTTTTTACTTTATGTATGTGTGTATGCACATGCATATATACATATATGTATACACTGATATATGTGTATATGCATTTACACATATATGCATTTACATCTATGCCTGTATAGATATGTAAAAGGTCTCCTTTAAGCCCCAGATTTTCTGAAGTGGCTAAAAAGGCAGGGAGAGGCAGCCTTTGGAGAAGGTAGATGTTCTGACATTATGGCTTTTTAATGAGGCTCACTCATAGGAACTTTATGAGGCCCACTTCACCTTTTTTGGAGGATATTTGTAATGTTTGAACCATTTTTATGTGCAATAATTTCTCATTTCTTGAACAGTTTTGTTTTCTTTTTTACTGTGAACCTTAGTCATCAAAAAGAAATTTCAGTATAGAAAGAAGAATGAAGGGAGATTTTTCTTCTATTTTTTTCTCCTTGGTTTATGATAGCTGTGGAACAAGACTGTATCTCTGGATGGGTGCACAGCATGGAACTTGGATGGCAAGGTGACTAAAATTCCCAAAGTACGGTGCTTCAGTAGGAAGCAAAGCAATTGTGTGTTCCTGAAGACTCAGGAAGTGGGAGGAGGGCAGGCAGACTTGATTGCATGCATTAGTTTGTCTGAATTCATGTGAAGCCATGTGCAAAAAATAAACAGAATCTAGTCACGGAGGAAATGTGAGCTATGTGGTAGTGCTGAAATGGAAGGGATAAGGTTGCAAGTGGTCTACCATAGTTGGAAGAAAAAAATCTTGGCTGGGAAAGAAGGTTAATCTAGCTTTTTATTTTTTCCCTTCCTTGGCTATAAGCAAGCAATTGATCCAGTATGAAGACATCTTACTCAGCATTAGAATCACAAACATTAATTGAATGGTCAGCACTCAGGTAGAATGCCCTGAGAGCCAAGCTGTTTGCTGAAATCCTGAGAGTGCCTTGAGAAGGGGGGAAAAGGGGGAACTGTTACTTTTTGCATAGTTCCTTATTCTTTGAAGCCTCTAAAGAGTCTGTTGTTACTTAAACATTAAGAACCAGGAATCAGTAGAAATTCGAGACTTCCAGATTCTAATCTGTGTTCTGTCAGTGCTAAGTGGCACTCACTTTCCCTTGTTGTTTTTTTTAAACATCCAGTTTTTCCTTTAAAATGGTACTGAGATGCCAAGCTTTTCTGCCTTATCCGTTCATTCTCTGAAAAAGTATTTATTTTACTCTGTGCTCAGTCAACAAGCATTTCTTAAATTCCTACTATGCACTAGACACTAGGGATACATACAATGAATTAAACAATCCCTATACTATGGGATGGGGTTTTGGAGACAGCTCTTTATCTCAAAGAGTTTACAAGTGAGGTGTATACCTATGGCATTTCTAGGATGCTTGTCTACTATCTAGGTGTTGTTGTTCAGTCCTTTGAGTTGTGTCTGACTCTTTGTAACTCCTATTGAGGAGTTTTTTTGGGGGGGTAGATACTGGAGTGCCTTGCCATTTCCTTCTCCAATTCATTTTAAGATGAGGAAACTGAGGCAAACAGGGTTAAGTGACTTGCCCAGAATCATATAACTAATAAGGGTCTGAGGCTGCATTTGAACTCATGAAGATGAATCTTCTTGCTTCCAGGCTTAGTGCTTATCTACCTACCTGCCTCTACTCTCTAGAGTGTGTCCCATAAGTGGATTCAAACTCTTAGGAATGCTTAGCTACTTTATTTTACTCTGTCTTTGACTAGAGGAGCCAGGGCTGGAAGGAAGCCTAGAGGTCCTCTAGTCCAAACTCTTCCATTTTACAGATTAGGAAACTGAAGCCTAGAAAAGTTGTGGCTTGCCCAAAGTCAAATGGAGAGTAAGTAGCAAAACCACGTTTCCAACTGACATCTTTTCACTCTGAATCCCATGTTCTTTCTGGTTGTCTACTCAAGGAATCCAAGAGGGTGGGCGTAGGTATTCATTCTGTAACTCTTTTGCATAGTTTAAATAGAAATTCCTTTCATATAGTACTTCTTAATAACCTTCAGAATGGGTTGACATCAAAGCCATCCTGCCAGTAAAAAAAAAAGGGGGGGGAGGATGAAGAAAAGGCAAGCAGTCCAAACATTCCAGCCTAGCTAAAAACTCAACATGATTGGCTGATTGTTTCTCACTGTTCTAATTAAATTTGTAGCCCTAGGGAAGGCATAGAAGGCATCTGAAGCAATTATGTATTCAGAATTGAAACTGAAATACCTCTGTTTAAATTAGCCTAGTTTAATGCAAACCAAATCAATTAGCTGTCATTCTTATTAATATTTACTTTACCTAGCCTTTCAAGCCAGATATTTGGCAAAATTAGTTGACTTTTATGTAAGTGTTTAGCATTATCCTTTATTGTAGCCAATCAGTGTAATTTTCAGCATTTACAAAGTATTTTGCAACACCTTGGCATGTGGAGCACTGTGTAATTAATGTTCTTCATGAAAGGAAAACTATGGTTTAATATTATTCGGAGGCATTGGGAGGCAAAGTCACCATAGTTTGAATGAGTAAACCAGAAATGAATGTTATAGAACTTATAAAGAAGAAAGTTCAATCAGATGCAGATGGTCTTGTCTTTTCCTTCTCCCTTGTCCCTAGGGTATAAAAATACTTTGGTCAATGGTGGAATTTATAGTCTGCCTTTCTTTTTGTACCCATAAAAGCTGAGAGAGTGTGCCTATTGTGAAAATGGATAGGGCAGGACTCTCTTTTTCACTTCAGCCAATCAAAAGACCTTTAACTTACCCTAGGCACTCTTCAGAAAGAAGCTTAATAGTTTTTATTCATCATGCATTCAGCGTTCAGACTACCATGTTTGAAAAAAGACTCAGGGAACATGGTCAGCCGCTGCTGGAATGTAGGCTCATGTTGGGTTGTTCAGTCAGCCCAACCACTGAGGGTTCTCCTGAGTGTGAAATATCAGTCATTGAGCGTTTCCAAGGGCTGTCATTTAAGCAAACTGAAAGCATTTGTTTTCTACTTGTACTTTTGCCAGAAGTCTGGAGAAGGGTGGATGCTGCAGATCAGCCAATAGTTGAAAAGACTTACAAATAAAAAATTACTTGTTCCGAGTGCATTCCAAACTGGCTGATGGTAAAATATTGCTGCCTATGTCATCCAAATCTGACATTTTAACCCAATGACTTTGGTCCAGCCCTTTCTCAGCTTGCTGTTTTCACCCATCTTTCATTCAGAGACTTAAAATTGCAAGAGACAGGAGTTCCCTTGATTAACACTTGACGTTTTGGAGGTGGAAGGGATAAAACACTTGGGGGAGGGGTCTATACCTCTACCTCTCTGCCTTAAAGTTCCAAAAGTCCCTGATAAGCTCTTTTGAAGACCTGAGGTAGGCATTAAGTCTTGCAGTATGGAAAGTTTCCCCAAGAGCTTAATGACAGCCTTGCATTTTCCAGCAGTGATGGAAAGCTTTAAGCAGATCTTTCCATTACCTGCAGCTGGGATTTTATCTGACAACTTTGTTCGCTAGAGCTGCTAAATAGACAAATGACTTTCTGGCAAATAAAGGCATATAAGTGATCATAATGAGCACAAGGTTTGCTTAATAATGAGCACAGTCCCATTTTATATTCAGGTCCTTCCAAAACTAACCCTTGTAGAGCAGAAGCCAATAATGGAAGTAGAATCCAAGAGCCACTCTGCAGCATGGACAGCAAATTAAGTCCTTTTTTTCTGCCCCTAATCATGCCCTACTTTGTTGCATATGACCTCCCAAGAAGATTTTCTACCTGAACCACAGAAAGAATTCAGAACAAAATGTCTTTTCATGTAGCCAGTAAAATCTTACTACTAGCTTGTAGAAGAAATAGTGTGAAATGGTAAAATGTCTGAATTACTAAGAAACATATTTTTATTACTTCTAAATATATATAAATCTGGAATTAATTTATAAGCAAGGTTTTCTGAGTGGAAGCCCTGTTGAGCCTACTTTAGTTACTAGGTAAGATGCATTCGTAGTTAGCACATAAGTAAATAGAGGATGCTTTAAAATACCCTCTTAATTAAGTTGAGGATTCTCCCTTGCCATACTATCAATACTACAAATGTCCCCCTTATAAAAATGCAAGATTTTTTTTGGAAAGTTTCTATGTGAATTGTATTTTTGTATATCAAATAATTTCAAATACACAAATGTAACTTCAAAATGATTTGCTGCTGGAGCACTTGACAATGAAAAAGTGAATGAAAAACTTTTTTTCTATTTATTGATATTTATATGTCATGTTTACTTAAAGCCATGGAGGTCTTCTTTAATGATGTCTAATTACTCAAAAGCAATTGTTCTGATAGTTTATAAAGTTAAAATTAGGATGGTCCTGGACCTGTGATTTTATTGGTATAAAGAATCTCCAGGTGAGGAAACTCCCACAACCGATGCAGGTTAGCGCCCTGTCTACGTACAATCACAGAGAATTGCATGGGAATACTCAGAGGTTAAGTCACTTGTTTAAGAG